>NC_071354.1:146445641-147748141 GCF_943734655.1 Sabethes cyaneus
GTCTCTAGTGCTTACATACTGAGAATCTTTTCGTATGGTAATTTAGCATCGTTTGCTTTCGTGTCTCGCTCGGTGCATTTTTCCGACAGCGGTTGTTTTAGAACGCCATTTTGAATTCATTTGAGCACACTTAGCAATGGTGCGTTTACAAATCGGAACTTCTATTGAAATCTTATAAAACGTGCATTTTAATCGTAAAATCGGTTACCTAGGAACATCGCGCGTTATTTCTATCATATGATTATCAAATATCAAAAGCTTGATAGCTTTTACACAACTCCCTAAGAAAGTAGTCAGAGTTTTTAAGCAAGTTCTACGATCGAAGGATGCCAAAAGGTATCTCACGCAGTCAATGTTTTCGATTTAATTGCCAAAATGAACCCGTTGGTCTCAGGACAGCTTTCGTGCATGCCAACAAATGTCTATCGGTATTTATTGACTGATCACGCGCGATTTCGAACGAATCGAATATGTTGATAGCACATACCTTCGGTCGGATCTCCACTGTTTCGCAATGGCCACGTAACCAAAACCGTTCTAAAATCGTACGCGAGCTCGAATGACAGTGATCGCACCACCTGCCTCGGTGGATCCAGATCAATTCCTTTCTACTAACAACAACTCTTTCCTATGACACTTGTGGATGATGCAGAGGATTCCTCGGTCTCTAGTAGCAGCAAGTGTCGGACTAACATTCCTTTCCCTCCCAAATTGACCTGCATGGGCGTGGCCAGCTTTGCTATTGATCATCACAAAGAATTAGATCACCAGAAAATGCACACTGAGAATGATCTGCTACTCCCAAGCATCATTCTGATGGTTCTTTGTGCAATCTCAGCTGATCTAGATCAATCGCGGGCAACTCACGGGCGGTCAAACTATGCTATGCTGCTATGCTATGCTAATTGTAGGAAAACAACAAAAAACTGATTTTCTTGAAATTTCAACCTCAACTGAAAGGGGTTTATGGAACAAACTTTTTTCCAGAATTTGGGAGAAGATGTAGGAATCCCCGAGGATTCAAAACTGCCAAAAACTTGACTAATGTCAAATGGCGCTTGTGAGGTTTCTCAAACAAACGATTCACATATTACCGATGTTTAGTGAAATTTACTGTTTAAAAAGCTTCCAGTTGGCCTCGAAGTACGATGCTGGTTTAATAAGCCAGTCGTCCGTCGGACGTTCAAATCTCGGCTAAGAGAAGCTATTAGAGTGAACAGGATCGTTGCATTAACCCCGCAATCGTCCTGTACTTCGCAGTCTGTCGTATAAAAAACAGAAGGTCAACTTTCGATAACGGAAGGTAGCACCTAGGCTTTGGTTTTTTACTGTTGAAAAATTGATTTTTAGAATGAGTGCACGGAATAATATGCTGAATAATGCAAGATAATAACCAGACAAAGAAGTACTGTAGAATTGTAAAAAATATATTCACTATGCACTTTATAAGCGTGCTTATTTTGAGTAGAATGCGATCAATGATTGTGTAATTACGAAATTAAATTATTCAAATTTGCAAATGCACTCAAGGGTGCATACTAGTTTGATATTACAGTCCATCCAAAACATTTTCAATTTCCCAAAATCTTTCAAAAAAATTTACCTTTTGGCATGAGTATATGGTACGTCTCGAAACAAACGCCCAGAAAGAATGATTTTCATTCGATGCCCTAGTCAGATGCCAGTCAGTAAGATATACAACGCAACCAAGCAGGTAACTCAACTCAAAGCACGCTGCTTAATTTATGCGGTAAGATATGGCTGGGGTGAGTCCGACCACAACAAAAGTCTCGTCTTGCGTACTTGCCAAGTATGGTAACCGCGCCGAGGGCCAGTCTGCCACTGCTGTGACTCTCCGCGATAGTCCCGCACCATGATAGCGGCAAGAGCGGCGCGGCGTAGTAGAATGCATCGCTAGAGCGAGCGGTAGCAGCGACAGCGCCGCCGTCACACAGTGGAAAAGATTGATCCGATGCTTGGTGAAAATTAAATGCCATTAATATTGAGTCTTTAGTAAAAAATTTCAACACAAAATTTAATTCAATTGATATTTTTTGTTTAGTTTTATTTTTATTCATGACTTTAGAAGTATTTGAATTTTTATCCACATTTCTTGAGGTCATATAAAATACACAAAAGTCGGGCCTGAACTTTCGAATAATGATATTAAAAATACAAGAATATGGATACTTACACTAAAGTAGAGATTAAGAGATTTTCATAAAATTGTCTATATGAAATTCTTTAGCCCTATCTATATCATGGTATTTATCATGGTATATTTTCACTGTTTAGATTTTTAGAACGATTGTTTCAATATAATGTAAGTAAAGCATTAATTTGAAAAAGTTTACTCCTCATAGAATAAGAAGTTATCTATATCAATTTTCAGGTTCTGTCCCACTGTGCGAGGGGCTACGTGAAGGCATCAAACAATGTAAAGCAGAAAAAAAGCATTATAAATCGTTCAAAGTATACAATCAAAATTTTACCACAGCTCTCACACGCACTTGCTTATTACAGGCTATAAAATTCAACGCACCGATAAAAGACAATGAAACGGCGCAGTTTTACGTCTGCACACTTATTCGCGGTCGGTCGGAAAGAAACAGCTATACCAGCTATAACAGCTACCTACTTGGTGGAAAAAGCTCCATCACAGCGCAGAGAGCCATCAAATGATGTCGCGCGAATGCGTGAAAAGCGATACTTTATTCCGCTACCTGCGCTAATCATCATATTACATTCAAATGAAAACTTGTAATTATTCTCGATTGCTCTCAAATGGGAGGAAAGAGTTTTGATTTTGTTTTTATATAGGCGAACTAGCTGACCCGACAAACTTCGTATTGCCACAAATTAACCTGTGTTGTACATAAATCATGAATCTCGCATGATCTTTGTCGTAATCTCGAGTTTTGCAAGCCCCCCAGTGGGCGGCGCTTCCGACGGCGGGTTACCGGCAACACTCGCGACCGTCTCGTCCTGAATGATCTAGTGTTACTATAGATAGTTTTTGTGGTCTTGTATTGACTAATGTTTTATGGAAGAGTCTCGAATTTCTCGAGTTCGATTAGTTTTTGAGTTTCGCAAAAATTTCTGTTTTATTTGTATGAGAGTCCATATCCCCCTACCACAGGGGTGAGGGTCTCTAACTATCATAAAATAAATTCAAGACTCCAAAATCTCCCACATGCCAAATTTGGTTCCATTTGCTTGATTAATTCTCGAGTTATGAGGAAATTTGCATTTCATTTGTATAGGAGCCCCCCTTCCTAAAGTGGGGAGGGGTCCCAATTCATCATAGAAAAAAATTTCTGCCATCTAAAACTCCCACATGCCAAATTTGGTTCCATTTGATTGATTACTTCTCGAGTTATAAGGAAAATTGTGTTTCTTTGGTACAGGAGCCCCCCCTCTTAAAGTGGGGAGGGGTCCTAATTTACTATAGAAAATATTCTTGCCCTCGAATGCCCTTCACATGCCAAATTTGGTTCCATTTGCTTGATTAGTTCTCGAGTTATGAGGAAATTTGTATGGAAGCCCCCCCTCTTAAAGAGGAGAGGAGTTATAATTCCCCTTATAAAGAGGGGAGGGGTCTCAATTTACCATAGAATAAATTCTTGTCACCGAAAACACCCACATGCCAAATTTTGTTCTATTTGCTTGATTAGTTGTCGAGTTATGCAGAAATTTGTGTTTCATTTGTATGGGAGCCCCCCCTCTTAATGGCGGGAGGGGTTTCTAACCATCACTAAAACCTTTTCTGGCCCCAAAAAACCTCTACATGCATATTTTCATGCCGATTGGTTCAGTAGTTTTCGATTCTATAAGGAACATACGGACAGACAGACAGACAGACAGACAGACAGACAGACAGACAGACAGACAGACAGACAGACAGACAGACAGACAGACAGACAGACAGACAGACAGACAGACAGACAGACAGACAGACAGACAGACAGACAGACAGACAGACAGACAGACAGACAGACAGACAGACAGACAGACAGACAGACAGACAGACAGACAGACAGACAGACAGACAGACAGACAGACAGACAGACAGACAGACAGACAGACAGACAGACAGACAGACAGACAGACAGACAGACAGACAGACAGACAGACAGACAGACAGACAGACAGACAGACAGACAGACAGACAGACAGACAGACAGACAGACAGACAGACAGACAGACAGACAGACAGACAGACAGACAGACAGACAGACAGACAGACAGACAGACAGACAGACAGACAGACAGACAGACAGACAGACAGACAGACAGACAGACAGACAGACAGACAGACAGACAGACAGACAGACAGACAGACAGACAGACAGACAGACAGACAGACAGACAGACAGACAGACAGACAGACAGACAGACAGACAGACAGACAGACAGACAGACAGACAGACAGACAGACAGACAGACAGACAGACAGACAGACAGACAGACAGACAGACAGACAGACAGACAGACAGACAGACAGACAGACAGACAGACAGACAGACAGACAGACAGACAGACAGACAGACAGACAGACAGACAGACAGACAGACAGACAGACAGACAGACAGACAGACAGACAGACAGACAGACAGACAGACAGACAGACAGACAGACAGACAGACAGACAGACAGACAGACAGACAGACAGACAGACAGACAGACAGACAGACAGACAGACAGACAGACAGACAGACAGACAGACAGACAGACAGACAGACAGACAGACAGACAGACAGACAGACAGACAGACAGACAGACAGACAGACAGACAGACAGACAGACAGACAGACAGACAGACAGACAGACAGACAGACAGACAGACAGACAGACAGACAGACAGACAGACAGACAGACAGACAGACAGACAGACAGACAGACAGACAGACAGACAGACAGACAGACAGACAGACAGACAGACAGACAGACAGACAGACAGACAGACAGACAGACAGACAGACAGACAGACAGACAGACAGACAGACAGACAGACAGACAGACAGACAGACAGACAGACAGACAGACAGACAGACAGACAGACAGACAGACAGACAGACAGACAGACAGACAGACAGACAGACAGACAGACAGACAGACAGACAGACAGACAGACAGACAGACAGACAGACAGACAGACAGACAGACAGACAGACAGACAGACAGACAGACAGACAGACAGACAGACAGACAGACAGACAGACAGACAGACAGACAGACAGACAGACAGACAGACAGACAGACAGACAGACAGACAGACAGACAGACAGACAGACAGACAGACAGACAGACAGACAGACAGACAGACAGACAGACAGACAGACAGACAGACAGACAGACAGACAGACAGACAGACAGACAGACAGACAGACAGACAGACAGACAGACAGACAGACAGACAGACAGACAGACAGACAGACAGACAGACAGACAGACAGACAGACAGACAGACAGACAGACAGACAGACAGACAGACAGACAGACAGACAGACAGACAGACAGACAGACAGACAGACAGACAGACAGACAGACAGACAGACAGACAGACAGACAGACAGACAGACAGACAGACAGACAGACAGACAGACAGACAGACAGACAGACAGACAGACAGACAGACAGACAGACAGACAGACAGACAGACAGACAGACAGACAGACAGACAGACAGACAGACAGACAGACAGACAGACAGACAGACAGACAGACAGACAGACAGACAGACAGACAGACAGACAGACAGACAGACAGACAGACAGACAGACAGACAGACAGACAGACAGACAGACAGACAGACAGACAGACAGACAGACAGACAGACAGACAGACAGACAGACAGACAGACAGACAGACAGACAGACAGACAGACAGACAGACAGACAGACAGACAGACAGACAGACAGACAGACAGACAGACAGACAGACAGACAGACAGACAGACAGACAGACAGACAGACAGACAGACAGACAGACAGACAGACAGACAGACAGACAGACAGACAGACAGACAGACAGACAGACAGACAGACAGACAGACAGACAGACAGACAGACAGACAGACAGACAGACAGACAGACAGACAGACAGACAGACAGACAGACAGACAGACAGACAGACAGACAGACAGACAGACAGACAGACAGACAGACAGACAGACAGACAGACAGACAGACAGACAGACAGACAGACAGACAGACAGACAGACAGACAGACAGACAGACAGACAGACAGACAGACAGACAGACAGACAGACAGACAGACAGACAGACAGACAGACAGACAGACAGACAGACAGACAGACAGACAGACAGACAGACAGACAGACAGACAGACAGACAGACAGACAGACAGACAGACAGACAGACAGACAGACAGACAGACAGACAGACAGACAGACAGACAGACAGACAGACAGACAGACAGACAGACAGACAGACAGACAGACAGACAGACAGACAGACAGACAGACAGACAGACAGACAGACAGACAGACAGACAGACAGACAGACAGACAGACAGACAGACAGACAGACAGACAGACAGACAGACAGACAGACAGACAGACAGACAGACAGACAGACAGACAGACAGACAGACAGACAGACAGACAGACAGACAGACAGACAGACAGACAGACAGACAGACAGACAGACAGACAGACAGACAGACAGACAGACAGACAGACAGACAGACAGACAGACAGACAGACAGACAGACAGACAGACAGACAGACAGACAGACAGACAGACAGACAGACAGACAGACAGACAGACAGACAGACAGACAGACAGACAGACAGACAGACAGACAGACAGACAGACAGACAGACAGACAGACAGACAGACAGACAGACAGACAGACAGACAGACAGACAGACAGACAGACAGACAGACAGACAGACAGACAGACAGACAGACAGACAGACAGACAGACAGACAGACAGACAGACAGACAGACAGACAGACAGACAGACAGACAGACAGACAGACAGACAGACAGACAGACAGACAGACAGACAGACAGACAGACAGACAGACAGACAGACAGACAGACAGACAGACAGACAGACAGACAGACAGACAGACAGACAGACAGACAGACAGACAGACAGACAGACAGACAGACAGACAGACAGACAGACAGACAGACAGACAGACAGACAGACAGACAGACAGACAGACAGACAGAAATTCTTATTTATAGGTTTAGATTTCGTGCCAACTCGATAGAAGGTTGGCATGACCCTTTTACCCCTTCTAATCAAACTTGGTGGGTATGAACAGTCCAGCGCCTCTGTGGTTCAAAGGTACATGAGTAACAGCGAGCCACATGCCCTGGTCTCAGATTATAGCTTGGTTCGACCCATGCATCTTAACAAGTAATCACAACGACTACCCCCCCCCCTCCCACCTACGTCACAAACCGTCACAATTAGGCCAACTCCCCCTCCTCCCTATAAGCGTGACGTACTTTATGGATGGCCCCTTATGCAAATTGAAGTATTTCTAGGTATGGCCACGTGGAGGCGCTAGGTAGGGGATTGGGATGGCTAAAGTTATGTTGGGCGCTTTTTCCTAGTTGCCTTCCCCATTTCATATCCGTTCATATTTTAAAAAAGTTTTCTTACCAAAAACTTTTTCATGTCCATGCTGAAAAAGACTCTTTACTTTTTCCGTCCATTTCCCCACTTTCGCGGGACTGCTGTTAAATATTACTTCGGGAGGATGACAAGCCTTTACACTTCATCGTTACTTATCGAGACGTGAAACCATCTAAAGATGGCGTCCAACATGACTTCCATCCTCTCGCGGCCACCCTCGCAGGGTTTCTGTCTAAGCCTGGCGCTGCTCCGTTGTACTTGTCGCATCGCATCCGATCAATCGAGACGTGCTAACCGGCGTTGGTAGTAGGCGCTGGTCATTTCCCCCTTTTGTTGCAGCTGCAACATAAACTGTGCTACAACGCAATTGACGGCATTCCAAGTGCTGTCCTCTCCACACATTTCATTCACTATGTTGTTCACACTAGAGATGGTCGGGTAGCGGAAAATTTGCCCGAAACCCGCACCCGTACCCGTACCCGCCGGTACGCTGTTGTCGTTTGTAGATACTCCGAGGTTAACTTCCATTGCGTCTCCTGCTGCTATATCGCCGTTGAGGTGTTCATCGAAGAACTGCTTCCACTTGTCGACCACCTCGCGCTCGTTTGTGATAAGATCCCCTCCCTCGTCCCTACACATGTCAGGATTTGGTGTGTGGGCCTTGCGAGTTTGGTTCACCTTCTCGTAAACCTTGCGGGTATCATCAGCCCGGAATAGTTGTTCAAGATCCTCATGATCTCTGTCCTCCTTCTGGCGCATTTTCTTCTCAGGATCGTGGTCAACTCATTCCTCGCTCGTCGATACTTGGCCAAATTCTTTCTCGTGGATATGCTCAGATAGTTTTCCCAAGCTCTTTTTTTCCTCTCTATCGCTTCTTGGCATTCCCCGTCAAACCAATCATTTCGTGCACTCGAGGTTTCCACACCGCGGTTGCGGCCTCGTTGACGGCCGAGCGTATCCTACTCCATCTGTTTTCGAGGGTCGAAGCATCCAGCTCCACAGAAGAAGGCAGAGCTTCATCCAGTACGCGCGCATAGTTTTCGGCAGTTCGCGGGTTGTCTAGTTGCCGAATGTTTAGCCGAGGAGGGCGACTTTGTCGCGAGGTATAAACCGTCGATAGTTTTGAGCGCACATGTACTGCTACTAGGTAGTGGTCCGAGTCAATATCCGCACTCCGTAGGGAGCGTACGTTGGTGATGTTCGAGAAAAACCGCCCCTCGATGAGAATATGGTCGATTTGGTTCGAGGTTCGTTGGTCAGGTGATCTCCAGGTGGCCTTGTGGATATCTTTGTGAGGAAAAAAGGTGCTTTTGATCACCAAGCCTCGGGAAGCCGCAAAACTGATGCATCGCTGGCCGTTATCGTTCGTGTCGGTGTGCAGGCTATGGGACCCGATCACCGGTCTATACATTGCTTCCCTGCCGATTTGGGTGTTCATATCCCCGATGACGAGCTTGATGTCCCGTGGAGAGCAGCTGTCGTACGTTGCCTCCAGCTGCGCATAGAACCCTTCCTTCTCGTCGTCGGGTCTACCTTCGTGTGGGCAATGCACGTTTATGATGGTGTAGTTGAAGAAACGGCCTTTTATCCTCAACACGCACATCCTCTCGTTGATCGCTTTCCAATCCATTATGCGATCCTGATTTCATCCAACACTACGAAGCCCGTTCCCAGCTCGTTGGTAGCTCCACCACTCTGGAAAAATCGGGCTCTGCCGCCACGGATCCTCCACACCTTCTCGCCCTTGCGACAGATCACCTGCAGTGCCACGATGCCAAACTTTCGTGGTTCTAGCTGATCGAGCAGCACCCTATCGCCACCAACGAAATTTAGCGATCTGCAGTTCCAGGTACCAAGTCTCCATTCCATGTCCTTATTTCGTCGCCTTGGTCCATGCCGAATATTCCGAGAAGATATTTCTTGACTCTTGTTCTAAGTTTTTTGTTGTTTAGATAGGTAGCCGTACTAGGGCTTACGCTACCGAGTCTCGTGATGGGGCTGCCATCTTGCAGTGTCGAGACACACTGTACCTCCTCCCCTGTTGGTATACGACCTTAGTTTCCACCGGGGTTGGTTACCCGATCTCCGCTAAGGTTGCTCGTATTCCAGCTGGTACCACGTGGAGGTAGAGGTAGGAGTTGCTAGATAAGAGGCTAGGGACCACAATGGGGTCTGTTTTACGTGTAATTCAACCATTTACCAGCTCGAAGAGATCCGACGAGAAATCGGTCTGCTGAAGAATAATAGAGCCGCTGGGAAGGATCGACTCCCGGCAGAACTCTTCAAAAATGGCCAAGAACCGCTAGTAACGGCACTTCACTGGCTAATTTCAAGGATTTGGGTTACGGCAAGGGAATTGACTGTCCTGTATGTTATTCAATATCGCTATTGAAGGTGTGATCCGGCGAGCGGGCATTGAAACGAGGGGAACGATCTTCAGTAAGAGTAGCCAACTCCTAGCCTTTGCAGACGACCTCGACATCATTATTAAAAACCGTGGAACGGCGGAGGTAATCTACGCCAGACTAAAAACGGAGGCTAGGAGGATAGGGTTGCAAATTAATGCGTTGAAAACCAAATATATGATAGGAAGAGGCTCCCGAGACAGTAACGTTTGCCTCCCACGGACAGTGACTATTGACGGCGATGAACTGGAAGTGGTTGATGAGTTCGTATATTTGGGATCTCTGGTCACCGCCGACAATAATACGAGTAAGGAGATCCAACGACGCATTCAAGCTGGAAATCGAGCCTACTTTTCCCTTCGCAAGACGTTTCGATCAAGGAGCATACGCCGTCGCACAAAGCTAAAGATGTACAAGACGCTAATCAGACCGGTAGTCCTCTACGGACTTGAGACAGTAACTTTACTTACGGAAGACATACGTGCACTTGCTGTTTTCGAACGAAAGGTGTTGCGGACTATTTTTGGCGGAGTACAGACGGAAAGCGGAGAGTGGCGGAGACGTATGAACCACGAGCTACAGGCACTGCTTGGAGAGATTCCCATCGTACACCTGGCCAAAGGTGGGAGACTACGGTGGGCCGGCCACGTCGCAAGGATGCCGGACGACTGTGTAGTGAAATCCGTTCTCTTCAAGAGCCCCACCGGCACCAGAAATAGAGGGGCTCAACGTGCTAGATGGCTCGACCAGGTTGAAACCGACTTGCGTGTGTCGGGACGCGCAACGAATTGGCGACGAGTAGCCCAGGACCGAGTACAATGGAGAGGAATTCTTGATACGGCAAGAGCCACCCCGGCTCTCGGCTGAATAAGTGTAAGTGACCCGTACCCGCCGGGTTCGGGTCGGGTTCGGGTATTGAAAAAAAGAATTTACGGGTTCGGGTCGGGTACGGGTTCTTAATTTTTGTTTTTGAAACCGGGTACGGGTCGGGTCGGGTATCTCTATTGACCACACTTAACACTAAAGATGGTCGGGTACCCGGGCCCGTCGCGTACCCGTCGCGTATCCGTCGGGTTGCGGTCGGGTTCGGGTTTTTATTTTTTTTTCTTGATCGGGTACGGGTCGGGTTCGGGTATTCAAATTTTCATACCCGACCATCTCTAGTTCACACTCAGGGCATCTCGCTTCACACCGCGGCAAACATTGGACAATCGAAGACATGCTTTGGGGTTTCTCCATCGTCCCTTAGCCTTCCGGACAGACTGATGTCGCAGCGTGCCGAACCCGTGCAGGTATTGCCTTAAGCAAAACCATGGCCCGACAGGAACTGGGTCAGATGAAAGCCGACTTCTCCATATTTCCTGTTCGACCAGGTCGATAGAACCGGTATAAGCCGGTGCGTACATCCTACCGTTCTCGGCCGTGTCCCAGTCTTGCTGCAACTAGGCCAACGATTCCTCGCTCACTAATTTCCGATCTCATTTGGCGCTTCTTCGTCCATAACACTCTTTATCTTCAACAAGCGTGATGCAACTGGGGATCATTCCAGCAATGACGCATGCTACCTCCGATGATATTGTTCTGTACGTACTGGCGACTCTCACGGCCTTGAGCCGGTACGTACCGTTCAGCTTTGCGTGATTTCGTTTGGTTCGTAGTGCTGTAATCCAGTTCAACCGGTCGTCTATCATTACTCCCAGATGCTTGACAGCACGCGTTGAAGTATGCACGTGCTCTCGGATGGTGATAACTGACCACTGTACTGCTTTACAGTGGACCAGCAAGACTTCCGTTTTATGATGAGCAATTTGTAGCTTTGCCCCCTGCAGCCAGTTCTCGATCATCCCAATCGCCTCTAACACCAACATCCACCTCTTCTAGTGACTCGCTGGGCACCGATTGCACGATGTCGTTCGCAAAATCGACGATAAACGCACCTCTGTGCAGCTTCAAAATCAGTGCACCATTGGACATCCCGTTCCAGAGCGAAGACCCAAGGATTGAACCTTGCGGAACTCCCGTAACGTAATGTTCATCGTCTTACGCCCCTTGGCGGTCAAGTAAACAAGCACCCAGTTCCGAAAGTAACTCTCCAGGATTCTACATAAATATCCCGAGACCTGCATTCTATGCGGTGACTCGGCAATGGCCTCCCAGCTAGCACTATTGAAGGTGTTTTTAACGTCAATCGTTACAACGACGCAAAAAAAATCCTCTTCGCTTCTGTTTGGACGATTTCGTGACTTGCTCGACTACTTTGCGGATAGCATCCTCTGTGGATTTTCCTTTCCGGAACACGAACTACATGTTTCTCAGCCTGTGTTCACCTTCCGTCTGTTCAGGATAAACTTCTCCAGGAGTTTTCCACTTGTATCCAGAAGGCATAGCGGTCTATATGACGCCGGATCATTCGCAAATTTTTCTGGCTTCTGTAGCTTCCATTGGTCCGGAAAGTGACCATCTTTTAGGCATTATGGCATCACTGTCCTGAACATGCTCGAGAATGCTTGTATTGCAGCCTTCGATGGTGAATCCATCCGGCCCGGGCGCGTTCTTGATTTTAGCCGTTTAGCCACTGCTACTAGTTCATGGTTAGAGATTTATAGACTGTCAGTATTGTCCCTCTCTTCTACACTAATATGGTGTTGGTGGCCTTATCATAGGCTCGTGCGTCGGGAAAAGCCCCTCCACGATAACCTTCAGCTTATCTGGACACAGTTCCCTGACTGTCTAAGCACATTTGACTTTCGCCATCACGATACGATACGCGTCACCCCAGGGATTGGCGCTAGCTTTTTGCCACAGCTGCATGTAGCAATTGCGTTTGCTCTGCTTTGCAGCGTGTCCATCAACTCGGGTGCATTCAAGATCTTCCGCTGTCCACCCGAAGTGCTTCATCGAACAAGTCCTTTTCAAAGGCCGTCGTCATCAAGTTTCGCTCGCATGTTTCTGCTTTGTGGATTATAACCGGATTCACTTCCATCTTACGGTAATCAGGTTCCCCTCTTTGTCATTGCACATAACAGAAGCACGGTCCAGTTCCTGATTCTGATTCCATTGATCGTTTTAAAGAAGCAATATTCTGCCTCCGCATGAATGCGAACCAAGTGCTAGAGTCTCTTACGACGGTGAAGTCTCTTTTTGGCAGCTCTGGCATCTCGATATCTCTCTCTGTTAGCAAAGCAAAATAAAACCTAGGTGTTACATTTCGTTATCCAAACTTGACCTTCTGTTTTTATATGACAAACTTCGTAGCCAGCTGTTAGGGTACAGGACAATTGCAGGGCCAGTTGGTACGATCTTATTGACTCTAACAGCATCTCCCAGCCGAGATTCGAACAAAGCACGACTGGCTTATTACGCCAGCGTCATACCTCGAAGCCAACTGGGAGGAGGAATCTCTTATAGTTACTATATACTATATATATAGTTCGGCGGATAGAAAATCGGGAGCCAAATTAAACGTCGAAAGCGGAACCAAAAGTTTTTCAAAATCCGAAATGTAGGGGTGATGTAAGAAACACACTTTGTTTCCATAGAACTAGTCGTTTTTAATACCCGCCAGTGATTATTTTCCGTGAAAACCTACACATTTCTCCATAATTTTAAATTTAATTTCAAAAATCAGGGATGCCAATTCGCCTGGTTTTCTATCCGCCTACCTATATATACACAGTAACTATAGAATCTCTCTCTGTTACAGTTTGAAGTACAGTATTAAAACATAAAATTAAACGCATTAAACTGAAAATACATACTATCTAGAAGCATAATGTTAGAGTCGGTTTAAGTTTGGCTGACAGTGAAAGGTTTTATGATATGGTAAAACATCAGCACCTCATGCAATGGATCGGTGATATTTGTTTGGTAATGTCAAAAGCAAAAAGTGCAGAATATAAAATCAACTTAGGAGCTAGAACCCTCTAATCTCCATCGCCCTTAAGTATGCTAATATGCTAGAAGTATCTGATCTAAAACACAAAAGAATAAACAGAACACAGCTTATATTGCTATCTTCTGCATCAGATAATTGGAACTTTAAGTCTAACCCTTCTAATGTACAATTGTCCATTATAAGATCTAGGGTATAAAAATATGTTACAAGCAGCGAATCCTCTACCCCAGAATTTCTACCATAAATCCGCTCGTTAAACTATCATAAACTCGAAAATTTCTACGAAAGATATAAAACAAACAATTTGCAAATGTATTTATCATGAACCAAAATGATACAAGTGTAATTAGTTTGGCATTTCAATTATCAGTTAAAAATAATTCGCGAAAGATAACGACTCAAGCTTACTCAAGTACCTATTAGCGGTGCTAAATATACGCTATGTGTAGTTTATCTTGTTATGTTATAACATAATAGCCTAGAGATTCTCTACAGCCTATGTTTTATATATCGTATTTTTTAAAGACTTTTCCGAATCGCATTGCTGTTTCCCAATAGACAAGGCAATGCGAAAAAATTCATTTGGGTCTTCTATCTTCTCAATACTCTCCTGGTCTATTTAAAAAAATCTTCATGCCAATCATTAGCAATCTCGTTTAAATGTGAACTATTTAGCGTGAAACCGATAATGAGCACATATCAGAGCTAAATGTAATCTTACCATGATAAACTATTTCCCTGGCTGGCATATCAGAAAATCAGCCTCTCAAACTGCATCGTTCCTTGGGCTGACTGCAATAAATAAGCTTCCCGACTTCCCGATAAAACATCAATAACGAAAAATTTCAAGCATACTCCGTAGGTAATTGATTACAAATAAGTTAATAACAAATATTGATTTTTAGCAAAAGTGCGTTCAAATAAAAATATAATTGTTTCTATGAATCAATGATTGATTACAAATTTGAAAAATTAATGGAAATTTATAATAATAATTATCGCTGGCAATTTACAGTTGATAACATCGTAACGTAAGTAGATTTTATTATGCCCTCCTGGTCGGGTTATCTCGTGTTGCAACATGCGCTAGGCTGTTGGCTGTTAGTACCGAACTGTGGATAGAGTAGCTGCCTACCAGTGCGCGTAATTGTGCCGCCGCCGTCTGGTCGGTCGGAAACGTGAAAGAGTTTTTACCAATAAATGATTCAACGCGAGTTTGTACGCGCCCTAATCTGGCGGTGCCGCTACCGCTGCTGCTGATGCTGATGCTGGTGCCGGGGGTATTTTATCTTAATAAAACGGAATTATGCTTATTATTCAATTATTGACTGGCTTTCGGGTAGTCGGGGAAACCATTTAACGGGAATAGATTCAATCAGATAATGCAGTCACTCGAGTTCAGTAACAAAGTAGTATTTTATCAAATACGAGATCATGGCGGCTACCGAAGTGAATGGATTAAAATTAGCTAGAAATATAAATAAAGTTAATTTGTTTGACATTGCCTAACCTGTAGGTATACATAACATACAAAATAACAATTCGCAGACCTCCCAGTTTAATAATATTGTTGCAGTAGCAACTGGACGGATAGAGAAAAATCGTCTCCGGTTTCGTAACCCGATGTATATTTCGTGTTGATGAAGGAGGGGTTATAAAATCCCTTGTGGGTGAAAAAACAATATAACATTAGTTACACTAATGATTTAGAAATGTAGGTACAATATATGATAATCAAATATTCGTATAGTTAAGTGCATGTTAACTACTCACGTTTAGTCTTCTTCTATCTTAATGTCCATATTATTTCCGTATTGTAGGTTTAAGAACTGTAATTGCACGTGTTAGCTTAGGTTAGGTTACAATACCATCTTGTTAAAATTTTACCTTTTGCATGTAAGTTGTGTTAATTAGCATATAATAATCAATTTAGAATAAGTAGCAAAACACTTTTAGCGTAAGTTTTAATATTAAATAATTAGAATAATCAATTTTAGTATTTATGGAGTGATAATCCATTTCCAATCACTTTTTCGGCTCGACGAGCTCACTGCACGTTTACAATCGCACTCGGACGATTTGCTTTTTCTTCTTCTACTTACGATCTGTCACCAGTCAAACGAACACAGTTGGCAATTGGGTTGCGCGGTGTTCAACAACGTACATGAACGCAAGGTGCGTCGCATCCCGTAGGGTTGTGACACTCCCCCTCGGTACGCCACTGCAGTCACTGTGACTTACCTTCCGTTGCACCGACGTCTAGCACCGCAACCTTGGTCGCTAGTCTCTCCAGAAGTCCTCTTGCTGTACTCTGCATGTTTACTCGGCGAACCGTTCCGTCTTTAGCCAGAACGGTGTCCACCACGCGACCTCGTGGCCAGTAGTTCCTCGGGAGATTGCTGTCGACGATGGACTGGAACTTCGTCTTCCAGGTCAAAGTAGGTAGGTATTCATTCAGCCACTTCTTCCAAAAGATGTCCGTGTACAGCTGGGCCATCGTCCATGATTGCATGAGAACAACAGGTCCATCGTCGAGACTGATCGGGGGCTTTCTCTCATTAGACGACCCTAACAGAAAACGATTCGGTATTAGGGGGTGTTCAGTATCGTCATCTAGCAGTATGTCAGTGAGCGGTCGCGAGCTTAGCATTATTTCTATCTCCATTAGCATGGAACGCAGGAATTCGTCAGGGGGCTCGCGCGAGGTGTTCAGATCGTTGAGGGTCCTCTTGACAGATTGTTTCAAGCATCCCGAGCAGCCGCCAAAACCGTTTGGAACCGTTGGGGAGTAGAGCCTCCACTTTGAATCACGATCATCGAACTTAAAACTTCGCCTTTCGTCGTTATGCACTTTCGGGAACTCGCTAGTCAGTAAGCTACTCTCGTAATGGTTACCCGCCACACGTGTTTCCGTAGACAAGATATGCAACGTACATTCTTCATCCTTCGAAGCTGGTAGCTTGTATGAACCAGAGGTTCCTAGTGGTTCGATAGGATACCTTCTCAAGGCTAAATACAGACCGCTGTATTTAGCGTTTACCACCGCGGATTCCATTGTGCAGAGTCCATATACTATTCAGCGGTTCATTTTCCTCTCTTTCTACGCTTTTCAGGGCATGGCCCAATCGACAGTTGTTCATCCCTATTAGGATTCGTGGAAATACACTTTCGTAGGTTTCCAGTGGTAAACCTTCAAGATAGCGATACCTGGTGGCCATCGTCGGAACTGACAAAGACTGCTTTGGAAGAGACAGATCCCGAACAATATGCACACTTAAAACGTTCGGTAAAATTTTACCGAACTCTGAACAGCCGAATGTTCGGTAAAAAATTCGATGGTGCCAATCGACGTTTACGGATCGTTAGTAATGTTTGGCATCATAAAAAAATTTTACCGAACATTCGGCTGTTCAAAGTTCGGTAAATTTTACCGAACTCGGTACTTTTTTTTAAGTGTGTGGACCATCATTGACTCGTTTTCCTTTCGTTGCAAACCACTCGTCCAGTCGAGACATAGTGGATAAGGATATCCTACTAGATCCAGTTCTTTTAGTAGGCTGTGCTCCATTAAGGTTGCCGACGATCCGTCGTCGAGGAAAGCATAGGCATAGGGGAAGTGCCTTCCCCTTACCGTATATAGTCACTGGTACGTACCGAAACAGAACCTTCTTCGTCGCCCTAGAGCGCGTGTTGCAGCTCGCTGAGCTTTCGTTAGACGATTTCGTTGATTCAGAACTCGTAACCTTACTATAACGTTTGTCGTCGTGCAATAGTCTATTGTGCATCTACGTACAAGTATTTTTACCACATGGTGTTTTGACCTGGCAGGCATCGAAATGCTTTCGCAGACACTTCCTGCACAATCTTTTTTCCTTGACAATTGTCCAACGGGACCCGATGTCCATTTCGAGGAACCTTGGGCATCTCTCTAGGCTGCTGCATTCGTTCGTGCACACGCAGCAATCTTCCGTTGCTACGATCGGGCGACCCCGCGAAGAAACGTCAAGGCTGGAATCGCTTTCCGAATGAACGTTTATATAATTCTCGTCCTTTTTGCCTCGTCTCTCGGGTGTTATCGGAATGCTCGCTGCTTCGACCAACTTTCCCAGCCAATCTCCGAATTCCGATAGTGTAACCTGGTCCAGTTGTTGTCGATGGAAAGCCCAGCTCAGCCTTATAGCGGGCGGAAGTTTCTCCGTTAACTCTTGGAGTAGTGACACGTTACACATATACTCATTAAGACCGGAAGCCGCGATGGTGGCACACATGTTTTGAACTGCCACCCCAAAATCTATCAGCGTGTGCAATTTCTCCGCTTTCGGTGGCGGCATCTCTCCAATCTTGTTCACCAGCGAATGAATAATGATCTCCGGCCTTCCGAAAAGAGTTTTCAATGTCGATAATACTCTCTGTAAATTCGCAGGGTGCAGTAGGCGACAACGCACGGACTCTAAGGCCTTTCCCTTCAGGCTTCGTTGAAGACGTAGCATATTTTCTTCCTCGCTGTATCCACAGATCCTGGTCGAATTTTCATAGCTCGCTAGAAAGAGCGGCCACTCTTCTGGGTTCCCAGAAAACATGGGAAGTTCTTTATTAACAACCTGGCGCGCTGAGAGCTGACTCTGGCTGAGTGAAGTAGCCCCGAAGAAACTACTAGCCCTCGGCTGGAACTCTGTCGCATGTGAATTCAATCTAACACCTGCGCGTGTTGATTCACCGTACGCATTCGTCTGACGTTGCAAGAGTTGATTACGTTCTTCTAGATGTCTTCTCTCCAACGTCTGCACTTCCTCTAACATTCTCCATTGTTGAGCCAGAATACCGTCGCTCAGTGAGATGTGCGCTTTAATCTTAGGCACCGAATCACTCGCCGAGCCTATTATCAATCCACTTCCGACCGCCGCTTGATTACCGACCACGTTCATATTCGACGTTGATGCACCACCTGCCACCTGCAGGGATCGGTTAGTAGTAGAATTCGCCATTGGTACGCTACCGTGCGTTATTTGTGGGTTTAGATTAAC
Organism: Sabethes cyaneus; assembly: GCF_943734655.1. Taxonomy (NCBI): domain Eukaryota; kingdom Metazoa; phylum Arthropoda; class Insecta; order Diptera; family Culicidae; genus Sabethes; species Sabethes cyaneus. Next base: position 146,464,583 of record NC_071354.1, read on the forward strand.
ACTGGAATTCGCCGTCGATCCGCTACCAAGCACCATCATTTGCTCGAGCTGATTGCCAGTCGAACTTGCTACTAATCCACCTCCACCTGAACTAATTAACCGATGCTGTTTTACCATCTGCTCTAGCACACACCGCTCCGAATCTTTCAACGCCTGTTCGTACATGTTTCGTTGATCTCTGAGCTCATTCAACCGCTGGTCGTCCTTCTCCCTCAGCATTCGTTCAAATCGTTTCTGCATCGTTGTTAACTGCTTCTGTAGATATTCTTCCAAATTCGGATCCGCTGGCTTGCGATTACTCGACTTTGGTATCGCTCCCGCATTATTGTTAGGGGTGGAAGTGCCGGTTGGAAGTTGGTTCGCTGCTTCAAGGCATATCTTGCAGCTCCACTCTCGATCCTGTACACTCGAATCCTCACTAACACAAGACACAAGACTAACACATAAATCGTGAATCTCGGATGAACTTTGTCACAATTTTGAGTTTTGCATTTTCTGGGGAGTTCATGGGTGTTTTAATACACAAATTTTCCTCACAGTAAAGTAGAAAACAACTCCCCCCATTGCTTAGCCTGATAAAATAAAGCGGATAGCATTTAATGGCCGGCGCTTCCGACGGCAAGTCGCCAGCAACACGCGCGGCCTGTGGTCGTCTCACGCTGAATTATCTAATGTTACTTACTATTGATAGTTTTGGTGGTATTGTTATTGATAAATGTTTCATGAAAGAGTCTAAAATTTCTCGAGTTCGATTGGTTTTTGAGTTACGCAAAAAATTCTGTTTTATTTGTATTGTCAATTGCAAGGAAAATTGTACCATTCAAAGTGCGATATCGCTCATAAAAGTGCTTTTTTGCATTAAATCGTTTCGGTCTCTTCGGCGCACTTATTACTTGGAATATAACGAAAAAGTGCGCCGAAGATAGCGATATCGCACTTTGGATGGTACAATTTTCCTTGCAATTGACAATATGAGAGTCCTTATCTGAGGGGGTGAGGGGTCTCAAACCATCATTAAAAAAATTCCTGCCTCCAAAACCCCTCACATGCCAAATTTGGTTCCATTTGCTTGATTACTTCTCGTGTTATGAGGAAATTTGTATATCATTTGTATTGGAGCCCCCTCCTAAAAAGGGAGAGGGGTCCTAATTCCTCATAGAAAAAATTCATGCCTACAAAAACACCTACATGCAAAATATGGTTCCATTTGATTAATTAGTTCTCGAGTTATGGGGAAATTTGGATTTCATTTGAATAGGAGCCCCCCCCCTCCTAAAGTGGGGAGGGGTCTCAATTCACCATACAAAAAATTCTTGTCTCCAAAAACACCCACATGTAAAATTTTGTTCCATTTGCTTGATTAGTTCTCGAGTTATGCAGAAATTTGTATTTCATTTCTATGGGAGCCCCCCGTCTTAGTGGGGGAATCTCTAACCATCATAAGAACCTTCCATGGCACCTGGCACATGCAAATTTTCACGCCAATCGGTTAAGTAGTTTTCGATTCTCTAAGGAACATAGGGACAGGCAGACAGACAGACAGACAGACAGACAGACAGATAGACAGACAGACAGACAGACAGACAGACAGAAATCCATTTTTATAGGTATAGATTGATGGAATGTCGTTGGGGCCAGCGTTCGAGAAGCTCTTCAAACTACGACAACCATTCTGAATAATCTGGTGTAAGATGATAAGGTGCAATCCAATAGCTGCGTTGTGTGGAACGCTTGCGATGGCCTGTAAAACTTGTTTATTGCTAAGTGTCTCATGGGAGAAAACTGAACAATTCCAGCTCAAAACGCTGAAAAAAGGCCATTTTTGACTCGACTATTTTTGATTGCAATGAAATTTTCCTGATGTGTTGGATACCACACATGAATTCATTTTCCACTAAGCTTGATTTTTTTCGTCATGAGTAAAAAGGCAAAAGAGTGTATTTAGAAATTAGATTACTTTTTTCAAAAAATCATATCTTGAAAACTACTTATTTGATCAAAATGACGTCAAAATGAAAGTTACAGGAAAATAAGTGTATTTTCAGAGAAAAATATACTGAAAGAAAAATCTGAGGGGTTGTGCACAATACACGACTGCATAGGTGACGTAGGACATAAGTCTCTTTGTAGCGATAGTAGGATGTATCCATGTATTGACTGAAGTTTTTGGAGCGTCTTAGTAGAATTCGAAACCTAAAATTAAAAAAGAAGAAAACTTATCCAATTTAATTCTATTATGTATATTTTATTCACGACAGATACGTATTTCGCCTACGACTTGCAGGCTTCCTCAGTGTTTGTTTTCGAACCAGGTTCGAAAACAGTGTCTGGTTCGAAAACAGACACTGAGGAAGCCTGCAAGTCGTAGGCGAAATACGCATCTGTCGTGAATAAAATATACATAGTAGAATTAAATTGGATAAGTTTTCTTCTTTTTTTAATTTTATGTATCCATGTATTTAATAATACGATTCTTCATGTATACAACCTACATACGCAACGTTTATCACACTAGTAACATTGTACACGTTCAATCCTCAACCGATTTTGGAGTTATATCCATGAATTGATTGAATCTATTTTATTAAAACGAATTGAAGTCGCACTAAACCAAACCGTAAATTAATTTTTATGATCTGTTTCTACGTTGAATAGTGCTTTTCCTCTGGTGATCAGTACACGGTACGCGCAAGTTTTCAAGAAGCTGAAAAATTTATCCAAAACTTTTCTGCAGTTTACGAAAGAATAACACTGATAATAAAGCATTTACAAGCTGCAGACGTTTTGGAAGAGGCAGAAAATGTCGCCCGTAACCAAAAAAACTTATTCCCGCCATTTGTTGGTCGTCCGTAACGGCGAAAACTTTTTCCTCGTTGCCTGTGTTATTATGCACGGAAAGAACTCTGATTCCGATACCATGAATAAAATCACGAAATCATGAAGTTTGAATTACTGTCAAGTCATGACTAAACTACGGTATGAGGCAGCTCAGAATCATGAATAAATAGTTCATGATCTTGCATTGTATTGTACTGCAAGAAATTCACGATATCTTGAATATTATGCATGGTGTATTTTCAAAAAACATAAGCTAGAAACCTGAAATCATGAGTCATTTGGTCATTTTGGAGATTAGATTTCTACCCGTGTGGTATTAACTGGGCAAGAAAATATAATAAACTCTTCAATCGTTGTGTGATCCTTAAAAGGACCCATTGTTTGATTATCGTAACTCTAGCTTGCAATAAACTTGCACTAACGCACCTAATGTAATTCTCTTTTCGGTAAATTGAAATACCGATAACCGATAACCAGGCACGGACTGTTGCAATGGACCAGCCGGAAAGCCTCAGCAGCTATGCGATTGACGAAGCCGTTCGTGTATGGTCATGAGTCACGATGAAACACCAGTCCAGGTGGCCAACTGCAAGTGACGTGGGATAATTCTGGTCTTTTTGTTATCGCGAGCAGCATATTTCCTGTCAATTCCAGAACTACAGCAGCCAGATATTGTATCACGGCAGCGAGACGAGTGCTCCAGCTCCAACATGCTCAGCATACTTTGCTTTCCTCAGCAGCCGATGAACACGACCAACTGTCGACGATGTGCCCCGCAAGGCAAACAATCAAATACAACCTTTAAAATTATGCCACGGATGTGATTTGAAAGCTGCCTGTCCGATGTGTCGCCAACGAAAGCCTCTGACCGAATGACGATGTGCAGTAAAAGGCATAGTAGCCAAAACCATATCGTTCACTGGCGGATGAGTCGATGGATTTTTCGGTTTGTTGGCGTCTCGCTTGGTGAATTTGGATGTCTTCGTTGCCTTATCCGGGGAAGCAGCAATAGCTCTAAAGCTCAACAATTTTCGATCGGATTCTATAGGGCGTAAATTAAATACAATCATAAGGAAGCTTAACCCAAAGCTCATATCGTACATATTTCTGTCATCCGTGCTGGGGAAGCACTGACGAGGGAAGGCAAAAATATGAAAATAATTCAATTTTTCAATGACGTGCACTGAAGATCAATAGTTTTCTATATTTCCAAAAAATCTTTCTCGAAAAGTGGTCAGGTTTTGAACGCTAATAGTTTAGTGGTTTCCCGAACGATTTTCAATATTCTTACACCAATCGATTGGAAAATCTTCTAAGAATTGACCCAAATGAAGAAAAGTATGGATTCTTGATGTTGAACTATTGAAAAATTGAAAATAATGAACCTATGTTTTACCAGAATTCTCACTGCGTGATTGGTTGGAAGATTCTTTACGATGATCTCAAACTATACCAATTTGATATCTATGCTTGGGAAGTAAGCCAAAACAAGCGACAAACTCTCCTCATTTCTTAACACCGCGATCGAACCTAGACTATTTCGATGTCCTTGCTTGGGAAGTATGCCAGAAAAAGTGACAAAGCCCCCTCGTGCCAACAGATTTCTTACGAACGCGATTAAACCTAGTCCAATTTGATGTCTGTGTCAGGAAAGTGTGCCAGAAAAAAATGATACTAGTTCGTTGTCCCAACAGATCGCAAATTCTTTACTGCGAGACGATTAAACCTAGGCGAATTTGATATCTGTGTTGGAAAAATGTGCTACAGCTGTAGTGTTCAATTATAATATGATTATGTAGGAATATGCATCCTTGCCGTTTCATTAGAAGTGTATTGAAAAGATGTGCTGTTGATAAAATACGATTGAATTGGTAAAATCCCTTCAACGTGCGGAACCATGGTTAACAAAAACAATCTTTAATTTCTGTAAGGTAGCAGGCAAGCAATAGTTTGTGTTATTGATTTTGTTAAATTGTTTCCAAATGCACGTAGAAATAAATCTGAAAACTTTTGATGATTGAACGTATGCAGTGTTACTATTTTGATAATTGTTACATACACACATGAAGCATGTATATATGCTGCATATAGCATGTATACATGAAGAACCGAATGATTACTATCACTACAAAGAAACTTACGTATTCCTGCGTCACCTATATATGCGGTCGTGTCCTGTACACAACCCTTCTAATTTATTTTAAAAATATTTGAAATTTGACAAATTTTTCAAAAATATCCAAATTATGCAGTTTGATGCAAAATGATGTCAGATAAACTTTTTTCTTAAGCCCAGCTGTTCTCAAATTATTGCAAATTGCCTTTGACATCACCAAGAGTTATGGTAGTGAGTAATTCCGATTCATTTCTTTGCCAAACATTTTAGGGTTACTGGGATTTTTAAATTGATATGTACCATGTCTCGAGAATCTCGCTAGTAACTACCATTTGTTTTGCAGATTTATAACCTTTTAAAGTACCGCTATCCGGGGTGAGATTGTGCCAAAAACCAAAAATTTTTATTTGTGAAAATTTATTATATCTATAGAAACTGATGATTCAAAATGATGTTGAATATAACATTCTTATTGTAGCTTTCGACGGAATATCTTTGCAGAGTTTTGTTTTTCGGCTTTGCAGTCAAATAACATATTTATTCATAACTTAGAATGGAATACAGATAACATTAGCGAATTATTTAGCCCAAACAGGGTTTCAAAGTTCGTGATCAAAAATATTCGGAAATAAAGCTTCTAAAAATAATTTAAACCGATATAAACCAACGCAAACAAAGAAATCGCATCAACTTACTATTTTTAAGGTATATAATTTACCATATATTGAAAGGTTATTATGCGTTGGAAAGATTTTAATTACGAAAATAATATTTGGCCGACCCCTTGCCTCTAGTAGTCCGCTTGGTTCATGGACTGAGTAAGTGGACGATAAATTGAAATCAGATCGCAATTCTGTACTAACGAAGTGCCAATAAAATCAATCTGTTTCATTTAATACACACGAAGCTTATTGTTATTGTACAGACGGATATGGACCTGCGAAGAGCAAGTTTGAGGGTTGGAATAACTTTTAGATCAGATAGTCTAGCATACAACTAGCATACGAAGAGCTAAAGCCGTCTGTCTCAGGGACATTTCAAAATAGTTTGAAGTCATTCATTTTGAGAAAGAAATAAGATTGGAAACAACAGCTTTTCCATCCAGCTCTGTGAAGTAAATACAATGCTCTGGTGGAAAAGAAGAAATAATGGGGTCATCATGTGAGTTTAATTTATTAAAAAGTAAATAATTCTGGATTTAGTTGTCAGAAGATCGCCTAATGCATGCAAAAGGATTGATTGTGCGATCTTCTGAAAACTTCTGAAATATTTTTCCACTGATGATACTCACACCTGTACCTTCTTTATTAAACATACATTAAAGGATGACAAGTTATTTTTCTTGGCGACGTTTTATATTTTTCTATGTATGAAGATTGATCCACAGTAGTCAGTTCATGTACATATATGTCATCTGTGTTTGAAAAGTGGAGAGATCAAGAAGAAAGTGTATGTGGATTTTATATATTTTTATATTGTTCTGTCATTTATTAGAGAAGTTAGTTTTAGTAAAGCTTGAAATAATTACCAAAAGATCTACTAATCTAAATATTTTTAAAAGGTTCTATATTAAGCCAGAATCAATTCACCGATTGTGGTCAAAAAAGTATTTGAAAATTTCTTGACACATTTCAAAACATCCACGCAAGCAACGTTGGTAAACCGATAGCTGTGGAATTTAATACGCCAAGGAACGCCACTCAGCAATGGAAAAAAAGTTGTTTACTCGTGCCATAAACCGTTGAGCAATTTCAGCTTCAGTATTGGTGGAACACGTTTTCATCGTTTGCCATTCTCACACCCTGTGCTCATCGTCGTCGTCGTCAGCATGTGCGTCGCTCCTCGCTGCCTGCAGCAGTCGCTAACATTTTCCGCTCCCTTGGTTGGCTTTATACCAGACTATCATATATTTTACATCATGATTTCCGCCAGACGCAGACACTCGCAGTGCGCTTGGTTACCCTGTACCGTACAGTACCTACGCTACAGTGGGACTGGGAAGCAGCATTAGCATAGCTACCGCTCAGCTTCGATAGCCTCTTTTTCCACGATGCGATGTGACGCAGGGATCATCACTCTCCACCGGAGCCCACCACCAGGTGTTACCCTTCCGCTCGTTTCAAGCAACCAGCAGCAACAACAACAACAATCCATCACGCGTCAAGCATTCCCGTGCTGCTGAATTCTATCGCTATACACGGCACGGCTGTTTCAGAGGCCGCGCATCCCTCCCGCCCCGGGAGGATTGTGCAAAACGCTGTCATGGTTGCCAGACCAGAGCGTCATATGAAAATAAACTTTAAACTTATTTAATATGCATTATCCTTTACCTAGCTAGAAAACCTAGTTTAAATGTACTCATAACTACAATGCGCAATATCCCTAAAACATTTTAGATCTTGGCCCTATTCAGTTTTCTGTGCCTGAAGCTGATAGTATTCAAACGATGTTCTGGCGAAAAAATTGAACCGCTTAGGAGTTTCTGCCAACTTTGTCTACTGGCTTCAGACGTGCCTAGCAAATGAGTAAAGTTAGGTTCAACTGAGTCGTACAGCTTCCACAATCGCTGTGGAGTTCTGCAAGGAAGTGACTTAGAACTGTTACTATTTCTTATATTATTAACCGGTTTTTGTTTTGTTATACCTCCTGGCAACCAGCTATAAGTCTGCATAAAGACATCTTAAAGATATTTCTCGCTGTACGATTCGCTGAAAGCTGTAAGCTATAACAAGGCCTTATTAACCGATTTACAGAATGGTGCTACATTAAGAAATAAACTGTATAGGGGAAGGGCGGTAAAGACGGACACCTTAAGGTAAAGACTCAATATCTACTCAAATATAACTGTATTGATCCCAATTTTCGTATAAACTGAACCTTTAAGTCTCTGTCTAATAAAGTTATAACGTGTGCTGGAAAATTTCTTCCAAAATTTATGCGTTTTTTAATATTATAAACATCATGTATAAATCAGAGTTTCTGCGCATGGGCGGGAAAGACGGACACTTGATATGGGAAAGACGGACACTCACAAAAAGGTGTCACGCGTCGTTGAATTATCAGTATTAAGAAAAATTAACATATTTCATAATGTATTTAGGAAAGAATTGGTTTGGGAAACCCCCTTCCCGATCCCCCCTTTAAGCGAGAAAATAGAATGGTTCCCTTCAATATTTTAATTGGTGACGAATTAATCGTTTCTAAAAGTTTGCTCATTCCAACTGTTATATGACTTCTGGTTACTTTTACATATATAATATGGAAGTATTTGCAATGTTAAATCGTTGTTGGGCGTTGTTGTGAACCCATTTTGTTCAAAATCAGTGTGTCCGTCTTTCCCTACCGTTGGGTGTCCGTCTTTCCCGATTTGGATACCATTTTTTCAAACTTCAATAACTTTTTACTGAATATTCAAAAATTCACTAGGTTTCCAATGGATATTCAGTGAAAGATCAACCTAACGCAATGTCGTCGGTTTAGCATGAATATGTTGTTTTTTAACGATTTACCAGCTATTTTCTTCACGCACAAAATTACATCGGTTAGCGTATATACGCATTTTTTCTTTGCTTTGCTTATAAATTTGTCAGCTACGCTGCTAAAAATCGGCAGTTTAGTTCAAAAGTGTTAATTCAATCTATAGAAACATTTCCCATCATTGATTTGCTTCAAAAAATTATTGTTTATGAAATATGACAAATGTCCGTCTTTCCCGCAGTGTCCGTCTTTACCGCCCTTCCCCTACAGTTATCACCTTTACTCGAAGCAAGACTCACCTTGAACGTATTAATATTATTCAAGACCTAGGAGTAAACCTGGAATCAAGGACGATATTTCAAAAACAATTTTCCACCATCATATCTAACCTAGGTTTTATTATAGTCACCGATTTCGGTAATCCATTTTTGCAGGGTTTCTGTGTATGAAATCCGCTTACAAATAATTGGTCGTTTAGGTGTCGAAGTCTTGCAACACAAACTGATCAGACACGCATTAAGAGGCCCTCCATGGTTGAACCTTCTACCACTTGGGAATAGATGCCTTCCCCATATGGGGATATTTACAACTTATTGAACATCGAACCCCTAAATAAAAGGAGCAATATGCCCAGAGCCGTCTTCCCCCCGGAAATGTGAAATCGATGCTTCAGAATTCCTAGCCATGCATAAAGTCATTGTTATGTCTCGATCGCTGATAACTCGAAAGAATTTCTTGGGCCTGCTTTTCATCAAACAGCGTACGAACAACATGAACTAACCAAGCCGTTGGAGAGTTAACTAACTTTACTTCTGCGAGCAGTTTAAAAACAATCTTTTGGATATTTCCAAATGCTTATGTATTTGGACAATAATTTTAACCATTTTATTAAGGCGTAAAGATCGACAAAAGATCGGAAAAGATATGACAATAAAAAACTGTTAGATCGGGATCATACTGCTAGTCTCGCAGTTGTCGTGTACACCAATAGATAGCTGTGAGGTCTGCCGAACAAAAATAAGAAAGACAAATTTCGAAAAGTGCCCGAACTTTCAGTGTTGTAAAATCAACTCCTCTGCAAAAATTTTTGTTGGCACATTGACTCCCCGGCAAGTTCACTATATACTTCAATGAGAATCACTATATACTTCAATGTCATCGTTGGTAGTTGCTACTTCTAAGGTGTGGCGAGATCTGCTGCGAAACTAGTTGTTACTGCGCAATTTTATTAATAGAAATTCACTGTGCAAAAATTAAAAAATAAATAATTTCTTTCATACTATTTTCAAACTCTTTTGAAGCAGGATAGTCGAGACAGAAAAAGGAGCTCAATATTCTGCACAGATAAATTAGACTAAACTGTAAATGAGTGAATAAGTCACTAATTTACAGAGTCACTAAATTTTGTTTAATGAGAAAGATTAGTCACTCACAATCCTATTTACGTTAATCATTATACAATTTTATTGGTTTAAGGCATTTACTGAATAACAATCACTGAGCTAAGATAAAATGTGGAAATACTAGAGCCAACTTTTATCAAGATTTACGGTTCAAATTTTATTTGAAAAATAATATAGTATCACATCCCATAGGTAAGGAAAGAGGAAACATTTTGTGCAACGAGCACTATTAAGAGCACATGTTTTATTGCGAGAAAATCAGAAAGGTCCATCAATGAGTCACTTTGGCAGCCCTGCCCGCAGTCAGTCAGCATAAGCAATCACTTTTATTTGCTTCTCTCTACACACAGTGCGCTTCACTCATACACCCTGCGAGTTCACCAAAACCACTGGCTGCGGAAAAAGGAAAGCAAATATACACGCGTATAATTCATGAACTGTTTAGTAGCAGCTCTATGCTGAAGCAAAACCACGTTAGAAGGGACCTATAGTGCGACGAGGGAGGCAACGGGTGGTGTTTCTTCTAGCACTTTGAAAAGTGTGCGCTCGAATGCAGCACAGCAACAGCACAGGGTACAGCGTGTAGCGATTTCTAGCGTCTCTCTCGGGTTTTGGCGCAATTTCACCGCTACTGTAGACACCCTGTGCGTACTTTTTCCAGTTTCTGTTGATGTTTCGTAATCGTGAATGTGTTATTTATATGCACCAGTGTTGGTGAATGGGTAAGTGTTTGGTGAGTTATGTGACGCTGTTGCATTGTTAAATGTTATAGCCGTGAACGTAATTTGCGGTCGCAAGAGTTGATAGTTTACACTTTACTGTTTATTTGAAAAGCGATGAAATGAGAAGATTTTGGTCGAAACAAGGATTTAAGAGCACAATTATCTGATATGGGCCACTGCTGGCATGTATAAATTGATTTATAAAGTATAAATTTGAATGTTTATTCATAATCCACTTATAATCCATGGATGTTAAAAATGTGACGGCACTAAGGAGTAATCTTAATTTTCTGATCTTTTTTCGATAAATTTCATGAAAACTAAAACATTGCAAATTGAGACTACCGAAAAAAATCGAAGTTTCTGATAGTTATTACGGTTTATTAAATCAAGCTGGTTTAAATTTGAACGTAGAGATTCTGCGAATATTGTATATAAAAAAATATCAAAACATGAATTTGTCATACATCACAAGAACTAGTACTAGACAAACAAACAAACCGTTATGTATTGGCACATAAAAATGCAGGAATCACATGTTCTTTACCAAATGTCTACACAGTTTCAAACAAGGTCACAAGTGAAGGGAAGTAGTTTGCCGACAATCTCTTATTTCTGATTAATTTTGTTCATCACGGCTTCTAATTCTGTGCATTTTGCTTTGTCAAAAAACATCTCCATTAGCAGTAAGGAGAAGGCTGGTTTAAAAAAACGTATTCTGTGTGGGAAATTATTACAACAGAAGGTGCATGGGTCAAACCAAGTTATAATCTGAGATTAGACGGAGCAAGAGGCACAATTTTTGTCTAAAAAAAATAACCCAGCCAGATACGTCGCTATTTTAGTCTCTTGAGCTAAAATTACAAGCTGGTTTGGAGAAGTTCATCGTTATATTTTACAGGTCTGTATAAAAGATGTGTCAAATCATCCGGAACGAACTTACAACATGGACGAGTCTTCTATTAATCTTGTTCCAACGAAAGAAACCTTGTTTGCGGCAATAGGTACCGAATGCGCCAATTCAAAAATAGCTTGATAGAGCTGTATTCTGCAAACTTAGTTGCCCCACCGATGATACTATTTCCATATAAAGAACGCTTACCAGCAGAAATCGACAAAAGTGGACCAGATGATAGATCCACAGGTAAAAATGTGACGGATAGATGACTCAGGAGACATTTTATGACAATACAAAATAACCAATAGCTACTGCGATTACAGAATGACCGCATATAATCAAGTTCCGAAAGCGAAATGTAGCGTCAAGACTTTGCTTCCAATAATTACAACTTGATTTTGACAGATCGATTATATCAGATCGATTGAACTTAGACGAACTTGATGCCCTGAAAGTAACCCGCAAAAGCGAAAGTCTCCTTCCCTTCAGCCGATTTTATCGATATTCTGTAAGAATTTATTGTAGAATTTTATTGTTTATGGATGAAAATGTGGACGACGAAATATTCGACCATGTGACATGATGCAAAAGTTTTCCAAGTGGATGACTGCACTCAAATCTAGGTTGCCACAGTGCCACGAAAACGTCCAAGGTACAAGGAAAGACATTAATAATTGATAATCTTTTAGCCGGCACAATTTTTAAGTGCCATTTCACCTGTTAGTCGAAAGACAATCATTCTTAAATTCAATCTGTCATAATAAGTGATGTATTCAACTGTTTTCGAAGATATTGACGAGGTGATAACCCAGATTAATTGATTTGCTTTTTAACTGAATGCTATGCGTTACTCCAATTTACTTCTCTACTGTAGTGATAGTTTGCCAAATTAGGTCAAAAACTTTACAGGTCCATGGAAGAATACGTTTTATTTTTCAGACACTTCTGCTTGTACTTTTAGGAATCCATAGTCTAGTTTGTCACAAAACCCTTGGTGGTTTGTGCGCAGCCGCAAATTTCTTGCCAGTTCATATGCTTTCTTGCAAATTTATCGGCAAAAACGAATTTGAACTTGCTAGAAACATCGCCTCGACTAGTGTTCCATTTAGCCGCCCATAATCCATCTTCACGTAGCACAGTGGGGAATCGCTGGCCAGCAGCCAAAAAATGAAAGTTCATTTCGACTCTCCGTTGTATTTTTCCTGTGATTCTATACTATTGAAGTGTTCAAATCCAAAGTTTTAGATCAATATGATAAAATTTGAATTTTCTATGAATCTCGAAAGTATGCTATCTCAGCATGTTTTAGCGTTTTTTTGAAAAATAACCCAATATTTCAAAACATGCTAGAGGCCTAATGGTAGCTCGGATTTCAACGGCGTCTAAGGAAAAGCTCTTCAAAAAATAGTGCTGAATAAAGCCCACTAATTGAGTATGCAGTAATTTTATCATAGTATGCCACAATTTTAATTTTCATTAAAAAAGTGCCATATTTTCGCGTAAAACACGCTTAAAAGTTTTGAAGCCAAGGTTCGCCACTATTGACACTACCGGTAAAAGTTAGCGTAAAATATGAGCTTTCAAATGGATATAGTCTCATTTAGCGCAGAGTAGCGCAGAGCACAAATGTTACGCTTGTAAGGCTACTATATCAGAATTCAACAATATAGACAAAATGCAAACACTCAAAGTAAAACGGTGGATATCTCAATTATGGGATATCTGCTTTACATTGTTGGATAGGCTGCTTCGAATGTATGGTCCATATTGCATATTTACCAGATTTTAGAGGCTGGAGGAAATCTTGAGGATACAGCGATAGTAATGACGGAAATTCAGCTAGAAGATCTTATGCCAATCCTGGTATTAGTTCTGAAATCACGGGTATTGATATGAAATTAATTAAAAGGTTGAGAAATTTTCTTACAGCAAGTTCTTAAACACATTATTTCAGAAAAAATCGAAACTTATTGTTTGTATACCAAAAACCTTTACGTCAGGGTATAGTCCTCATATAATACGTCCACTGCAATGCAAAGAATTTGAATTCGCGGTCATAAATGAATCTAGACAACAATATTGCTGATAGGACGAATGACAGAAGAAGCACAAAAATAAGTTTCTTTGTTTAATTATAGTCACTTTAACAACTCGGGTCATTCGTGACTTCTGCGGGGTTGGGAATTGAACCACGGTCGTCGGTGTAAGAGGCGTGAATGCTAGCCACTGCACCGGTATTGACCCTCACGAAAATAAGGTTATTGCCTTATAAGACAATATTTTACATGCAAAAATAAGTGTGAAAAAATAAATCGTGATAGAATTATTCGTCTTCTTATTTCTCCGGATAAAGCTTATAGCTTCTTCGAAACGAAAAAATGTAATCAGGAAAATCTTTCTGAGAACGCTATATTACTATTGAAGACGAAACGTGAAACTAGTGATTCTGCAGAAGGAGAAGAAGAAGAAGAAGAAGAAGAAAAAGAAGAAGATGGAGATAAAGAAGATTAAGAAAACTAATAAGGGGAAAAGTTTTGATTTTTGATTAATATTAACTTATATGGATTTTGTGTTGATTATTAAAGCTCATACTTGCTTTGAATAGTTTTATATAATGTTTTATTCTACAAAAATCCATCTGCAATAGTTTTCCAAATGACCCTCATTTCTTATACGTCATTATACTTAAAAAATACTTGAAAAATAGTGGAAAATTCTCCCTAACACAAAAAATATACGTTCTAATGCAAAATAAATCTGAAATTCGGGCTCAGCACCCCAAAATTACTTAAGAACCACATATTATCCTTGATTTAAAGAGATTTTTTTGCTTGGCCAGCGTTTGTATGGAGTCGCCCCACTGTGCGTAGGTTTCGTCGTCCCCGTGGATGCCTTCTTTGTTATTTGTAAAAACCTTTTTGTACAACTTTCTGGCAAGTTTATAGCAATTAAATTCAGCTTTAGTGTCCTGTTTGATTGCTTCCTCGTCGAGATCGAAATCCTTCTCGGAGACGATTTTTTCCGACAGTGTGTCACCCGCTCCAAAGGCGACATGATTTAGTAATCACAACCGATCGAACAGGCTGATCCCACTGCAGACGGCTTCAGCGGGATCATTATTCTTGTGACCATTCGAGCGACAAGTTTACTATTCGCTAATTGTGTACACGCTAGCCATCAAGGCCGTTTTATCAAATTTATCAGAATTATTTAAGTTGGTGTTTCCAGTGCAGTGAGGCTGGGAAACGTCGGCCTGAGTGAAATAATGTTTTTACCAAGGTTTATGCCACACAGCTTCTGTGATATGGAGCCCGTATACAAATGTTTGATCAGCTAGAATCGAAGCAGTGCAACGGAGGTTTATTAGACACGTACTAAGATTTCTACCCTGATCGGACCCTCGTAGACTTCCTCGTTATGAGGATCGCTGTAAGCTGCTGAATATCGAAAAGTTAAACAAAAGGAGAGATGTATCTAGAGCTGTCTACAGTTGGGCGACAACAACTGTTGAATTTCGAAATTGATGCTCCCGAACTTCTGACATTGGTAAACATAAACGTAATGCCTCGACCGCTAAGATCCCGAGAATTTCTTCGGCTCGGCTTCTACCGCACACAATGCGGACAACACGAACCAATCCAGGCGATGTGCTCTGGATTTATTGACGTCTATGAATACTATGAATTTTCTACAACGACGAACACGAATGACGATGCTACAACTTCCATACTATATTTTATCTACAAAAAACAAAAACTTCCACCAAAAGCACAGTTATAAAGGATTTTATCAAAAAACTACACTTTTCAATTGTTATTTTCCGGGGTTCCTGCAGAGTGCTATGGAAGTTGGTTAATTCATCCGAAGTTGCCCAAAATTGGAAAAAAAATTGAATGCGAATTTTTTATTTTTCATGATGTTTTATAACTCATTAAATATACATCCTAGCGAAAAAACAATCTTCAGAGAAAATGTGTATTTTAATATACTGAATAACACAACATTTGAAAGCACTAAAACAATCGTGTGCAAAGTTGTTGAGCAGAATTGATTTTCAAATAGGCTTTTTACACCGTGACCGCTCCTAATTCTGCGCATTTTTCAATATTGTGCATAACTATGATCATTGCGTTATTTTTATAAATGTCTGTTGAATATTACGCCATCTATATATATAAAAGTGAGCGTGAGAATGGTTGTATGTTTGTATGTTTGTATGTTTGTATGTTTGTATGTTTGTATGTTTGTATGTTTGTATGTTTGTATGTTTGTATGTTTGTATGTTTGTATGTTTGTATGTTTGTATGTTTGTATGTTTGTATGTTTGTATGTTTGTATGTTTGTATGTTTGTATGTTTGTATGTTTGTATGTTTGTATGTTTGTATGTTTGTATGTTTGTATGTTTGTATGTTTGTATGTTTGTATGTTTGTATGTTTGTATGTTTGTATGTTTGTATGTTTGTATGTTTGTATGTTTGTATGTTTGTATGTTTGTATGTTTGTATGTTTGTATGTTCCACCATAACTCTAGAACGTCTTGACCGATCTCCACCAAACTTGGCACACATGTTCCTTGACATAAGAGAATCAGCACTGGGGGGTCAACAAAAAGGTGGGTAGGTTCCCTACAGAGGTGGGCACCGCTAATCAGCTAACCGCTAACCTTTTAGCCAGCGAGTAGTGCGTTCGCTAGGTTTTGAATGTGTTAGCGCTTTCATTAGCTTTCGAAAAGTTAAAGTGGCATTAAATAAACTACTAGCTGCTAATTTTTCAAAATAATAACAAAAATAAGAGTGCGATTTCTTGCAAATTGATAAAATTGCTGGCTGCTGTTCGCGACGTGTGCAAATATAGTTCATTCATGGCTAGTTGCACTATTTCCAAATATTATTTCCAAAAATTACTGACTGGTAGTTTATTTAGTAGTACACTCAAGTCTTTTTCTACACGGTTTGTTTTTTTCGATTACTCAAGAATGGTGCAACTTAGGGACCATGAGTTTGAGGTAGTCGATGAATTTGTCTACCTTGGCTCACTGGTAACGGCGGACAATGATACCAGCCGTGAGATTCGGAGGCGTATTATCAGCGGAAGTCGTGCTTACTATGGGCTCCACAAGCAATTGCGGTCGAGCAGACTAAGTCCCCGTACAAAGTGCACCCTGTACAAGACGCTTATTAGACCGGTTGTTCTCTACGGGCATGAAACATGGACAATGCTCGAGGAGGACCTGCGAGTGCTCGGAGTTTTCGAACGACGAGTGCTAAGAACGATCTTCGGCGGCGTACAGGAGAACGGAGTATGGAGGCGGAGGATGAACCATGAACTCGCACAGCTCTATGGCGAACCCAGTATCCAGAAGGTGGCTAAAGCTGGACGGATGCGATGGGCAGGGCATGTTGCAAGAATGCCGGACAACTACCCTGCAAAGATGGCGTTCGCCTCAAATCCGGTAGGAACAAGACGACCAGGAGCGCAGCGAGCAAGATGGTTAGACCAGGTGGAGCGAGATCTGGCGGAGAGTACTCGGTGTCCGAGGAATTGGAGAGCGGTAGCCCTCAACCGAGTTACATGGAGAAATTTTGTTCAACAGGTTTTGTCTTAGGACGGCAAGCCACCTAAGTAAGTAAGTAAGGGACCATTCACAAACTACGTAACAAATGTCGGGCCGCTCCCAAATGTATTGAAAAATAAATGAATGGTCCCTCAGTTGTCCCGTTCTTAATATTCGAAAAAACAAACCGTGTAAAAAAGTACTTGAGTGTACTTATATACATCGGAAGCTAATAGAAGCGCTAGCACATTTAAAACTTAGCGAACGTGTAACTCGCTAGCTAAAATGTTGGCGGTTAGCTAATTGGCGGTGCCCACCTCTGGTTCCCTAATAGGTGGGGGAGGGTCCCTTATAGGGGGGGAGGCCACAACTGCGAAACGCCTTGACCGTTCTTCATCAAACTTGGCACACATGTTCCTTGACATAAGAGAATCAGCACTGAAGGGGTTTACAACAGGGGAACCGAAATGTTTAGACGGTTCCCCCATAAGTGACCGTAGGACAAAAGGAGGAGCTGATGACCGGAGGTTACTGACGAGAAGGGGGAGTAACGCCCATATGACTGTAACAATTTATCTGTACAATGGAAAAAATCAGAATACGAAACACTGAACTACAATGCTCGCAGCTGTAGATTTGTCAAGTGTAATTAGGCACTAAATCAAAGTTACCTGTATAAAAAGTGTTCGATTATTAATGCTAATTGTTGTTGGTCGACTCTGTTTGAGTCACAGGGGTAATCATTCAAACAGCGTGGAGTACAACTGAGAACACTATATTTTTCCCATGGTAAACTTTATGTGGCATGCTCCAGAGTGGGCTCAGCCAATAATTTGTGCATACTTGCTCCTGGTGGTGACACTAAAAACATTGTTTACAAACAAGTTTTGTCTTGAAGTGAGATGAAAGGAATGACAGGTTTGTTGTATCCATGGAAGAAACACTGTTGCACCTTCTACTTTTTTATTAGGATAGCATATAGCACTAAACTAATAAATAAATAAAAAGCTGTGTTTAGAAAAATGCAATAACAAAACTATTCATTTCCTATGGGTGGGGTGGCCATTGTTAAAAGCGGCAGGTGAAAATAGGAAAAATGGCTTTGTTTTTCTTTCATTATAGGGTTCTATAGGGATTTCCGTAAAGAAAACAGATGTGCAAGTGGCCGGGTAGACAAAAGAGGGGGGCTGACAAATGGGGTGGGAACGTCCGAAAGAGGAACAAGCGTTGTATTTTTGCATTATGAGCATTTCGGTTACAATAACCGATGTTCAAGTGACTATGAGACAAAGGCTCCCCGAGTAAGATCGTGCACTCAGCTAGTTATTCATAAACGGGCCATAATAGTTGAGAGCGAAATAATGCCGAATTTTTTGGTGTGCTTTCAGCGTATAAAGACATAAACAGCATGGCAGGAGTATTTATTTTCACTTTTTGGGTGCGAAGAATTAGGAGCAAACATGCGTAGAATTAGGAACATGGGCAAGAAAGTGCGCACCGTGGATAAGATTACAAAACGAAAAATATACTCAATTGTTGGTCGACTTATAATTCCCATATGTTTTACCAGATATTATATTATAGTGTAGTGCTACGACGTTGCTGATATCCACGTTGTTAATTTAAATCTAGAATACTTAGAATAGAGGAAGAATCATAAAAATGTCTTAACTGCGCAGAATATGGTACGTTCACGGTACGAATCTTTATATTTTGCAGTTAGTGAGAGATGGATAGTTACTATATTCAGCAAAGTTGCTCATTTTAGTATGTTCTATAAGTTTTCAAGTTCAATCAAAAAACAATAGTTTGTACTACCCCAATAGGTGGATTCACGGTCTTACTAATAGTGCAAAAAGATGCGCTGTATTTTATTACTAAACTTCTTCAAGGATACTAAACTTCTAAAATTACGCATTTATTGCGTAAATACAATCGCGTTTTTCAGAAACGGTAACACTGTGCACCGTGACTGCAGACGTCTCGAATTCTGACCATACTCGTAGGCTTACCTAATTTAAGATTTGCACTCGATTATAATAATGAACTTACTATACATACAATAAACTTAACTTTAAAATAAAAAATATTACACCAAACAAGCTTAACAGCAAATGAATCGGTTCAG
Organism: Sabethes cyaneus; assembly: GCF_943734655.1. Classification (NCBI taxonomy): domain Eukaryota; kingdom Metazoa; phylum Arthropoda; class Insecta; order Diptera; family Culicidae; genus Sabethes; species Sabethes cyaneus. Next base: position 146,483,720 of record NC_071354.1, read on the forward strand.
TTTCCGACGACTACAATCAAGCAGACACACACACACACACACACACTCACACACACAGCCACACACACGCACACACACGCACACACACTCACACACTCACTCACACACTCACACACTCTCACACTCACTCACACACTCACTCACACACACACTCACTCACACACACACTCACTCACACACACACTCACTCACACACACACTCACTCACACACACACTCACTCACACACACACTCACTCACACACACATACACATACACACATACACATACACACACACACACACACACACACACACACACACACACACACACACACACACACACACACACACACACACACACACACACACACACACACACACACACACACACACACACACACACACACACACACACACACACACACACACACACACACACACACACACACACACACACACACACACACACACACACACACACACACACACACACACACACACACACACACACACACACACACACACACACACACACACACACACACACACACACACACACACACACACACACACACACACACACACACACACACACACACACACACACACACACACACACACACACACACACACACACACACACACACACACACACACACACACACACACACACACACACACACACACGGTTGCTATTGCCTGCACCGGTTTTGACACGCCGCGAAACCAGTCTGTCTGGAATGCAGAGGGACGCTAGAAACAGTGGAGCACGTAGTCTTCAAGTGTCCAAGATTTCCCGAGATACGATGAGAGATGCCACCCCTGAGCGTGGACAGCATTATAGATGGAGAGCACGTTGAATGCCGTCAACTGCGTGGTAGCGCAGATTATGCTGCAACTGCGACAACAACAAAAAACACACATTGCTGAGTGGGATCTACTACAACAGTGCAACAGTATAATGATAAACCATCGCCATCGTGGTCACCTAGTCGAAGGACTTATGGATTGCCAATTTGTCCGCCGTAGCTTTAAGACGTTTACCGCCGGTTGAAAACCGTATTCGTATTTGCGGCTTTTATACGTCGTCATCACTGCACTGGTACCACCTAACGGCCACCGCTATAGTCGTGGTCCGACATCAGTCGCTTCCCGTGTCGCCTAAATTCCTGCGGCTTCAAATCGAGTAAGAGTAAGATGTAGATGAAAATCGGAGTGAAAATAAGTTGCCATGTTTCGAGGAATGGAGCGGAAGATGTACGGTTGCAGAAACGGAGCCCGTAAGATAGAAAGCGACTTCTTAGAGGCCTTGGAAATTGCTGACGAGTAACTCAAGCCACTCCGGTTCTATGCTACTGATGACTACGTTGAAAATGGTACAACCATCCCCGTAATTTTCCTATACTCTAAACAGCTGACTGCGAAATTTCAGGCGTAAGCGTGATTTTCTGCGGGGTAGATTTGAATACATACCCAATTTCCCCCCGCCCCTCCTACCGTGGTTAGGCCCATGCCTGAGTCCATAAGGATGGAATATTTTTTGTCTCTCACACGCTGGATGCTGAAAGATATAAACCCAACATTTTTTCAAACCAATCGCCCGACATCATCATCGTGGGCAGATATGTGGCAAAAAAAACGCGTTTTTCAGCCATGATGTGTTTATCAAATTGACAAAAGAAAGTCTCCCATACATTGCGCAATTTAAACCAGCATAGAAAAGGGAGTTGATTCTCACCTGGGGGTTTTGGATATACTTTAATTGAATTAGCATTGTTATTTGAAGCGCGGTTCTTACGTTTTACGCGTAAAAAAATCATGCAGACGAATAAAAATGCCGTTGTTCAGCAGTAAACTCGACCCGCATTCCCAGTCTGTCCACCATCGAATTTTTCATCAGCTTTCTCGATTCGTTTTATGTTTCTTCTAAACCCTTCGCTTGGCATCGTGCCCTCCGACCGACCGACCGACCGACACCAGATACGATGTGATCGGCTAAAGTGGAAGATTTTTGAACTTTTCGTCATTTTGCTCCATTCCACGTTCGTTCGCTCGGTCGGTCCCACTTCGGCAGCCGAGCAAACCAAATCCGAACCGATTGGTGCCGAACCCAGTGCAAGTGGGAAGAGAGGGTAACGAACGCGGTACAAAATGGATTTCGGCACCGATCCAGCAGCGAGCGACCGGTCGTTCGTGCGGCTTCGTTTGCTTACGTCAGCATCGCTATCGCTATAGATTGGCCGACAGAAAAGGAGGCGCGGTCATCCTAGGCGGGGTTGAGTAATTTTCCCTCATACGACGATGATAAGTCGATCCGCATTCGCCTCGTTAGTCGAGTACTAGTTGTCAGCGAGAGTGGTTGTGTTTTTGTGTAAGTTTTCCTAGAAAATAGCGACCGAGGTTTGTGAATATTGTTCGATAGATTTTACGAGTTTGCTCCGCGGCAGGGAAAATACTGCGTAACCTGGGCCGATATTGCTGCAGTGCGAATATCGTGCTATTGATTACAGAACATATTGTGTCTCATGCACGTCGCTGTGTGCGTGTGGATACCGTTCAGTGTTGCCAACTACAAGATGCATCGACAGATTTACTAGGTTTGCTCCGCGGATTATAACAACCGATGTAGATGCTGGTAAGTCGATCAGTTTTACTTTTTTCTATGTTCTGTTTTGGTCGCATTCACTCTCTTTCGCATTACCGGCTTATCGCTCTATGTTGAGAAGAGATAAACGTCCGCTCTGCTTGTTTCGCTAGTATTTGTGCAATTGTCCACGTTTTTTGGCACGTGACATGCCCGGATCTCTGCGTTTAGCTGGATCTCTGCGTTTAGCTTGGGTGGATTTTCGTTTCGTATGAAAGCGGGATTGGAATTGCTACACGAAACGGATTGATGGGTGAGCACGAATATACCTCGAGCGGCGCACTTTTGGTATGGTACTTCACTGGTCGCTGTTGTTATTCTGTGCGCGTAATGTTTTTTTCCGCACTTGTCGACACAGTGACAAACCGCCAACCCCCGTTGATTCCCCGAAGCATACAACTCACATGCTGCTGATTTAAATTTTTGGGTTCCACATGCGTAGTTTGAAGTGATAATTATATTCACATCAAGCATTGATTATTTTCGGTACACCTACCAACATTGGTTTTTTTCTGTGGGCTTATATGAGAGAAACTGTACGCTTGGCAAAAAAATTAAACAGGTTGTATAAAATTTTTAGAGGACAATTTTCAACTGGAGAAGAATTTAATTTGCAGCAAATAGAGGCGTAACAGCCGCGGGCTGTGAGGCCTAGAAAAACGATTATAATTCTAATCTGCAGCAAACGCTGGGGCACACAGCGTATTTGCAATCACAACTGTTCGATTTTAAGCGAAAAAATCAATTCCAAGCGCATAATTCACACTCTTGCTAAATGTTTTGAGTTGACACCTTCACACCTCTCACAGCGCTTATGGCGCGAAAAGACAGGGAGTGGTGCCGGCTAAAATATGCGCAGACTCGAATAAATAGTTTCGCTCATTAGCGAAAACAAGCGTGTAAACGATTCCCAGTCGTTGGTGCTGGTGCCGATCTTGTTTTTGCGACCACTGCGACCGGGTTGGGTTCAAACGAAGTAAACAGAACAGTTTAGCATTCCCTACAGCAGAATGAGGTTTCTGTTCAGTCATTCCGTCAGCATGTGATTCTAATTAGCGGATTACTCGCGGCTGCCATGCAATTCGTTTAGCTGCTATTCAGCCTACTTGCTAATCGATTGGATGTTAATTAGTGGCATACTTTTAAAGTAAGTTTAAAAGTGGTATATCATAAAAATATATCAAACGTAAAATAGAAAGCAGTGAAAGGAGTGGGATGTTATTGATTAAAAACTGGTCAGATCTGTGCATATATCCGTATAAATGTTCGAACAAAGGATCTGCGGATATTTGTGTATATTTATTTAACTAGTTTCATATCCTAAGATAATAAATTGATGAACAATATTTCTCCTAATAACTTCCGTTGTCAAATTATTTGGACAGTGTGACCTATTTGCTGTCAGACCTCGCTCCACCTCGTGATAACCATCTTATTCGTTGTGCTACCGGTAGTCTTGTTCCTATCGGATTAGGAGCAAACACCACCATCTTTGCAGAATTATACTGCCGTGAATCGCATCACAGTCCCATTTATATATTTACTTACCTAAGTGGCTTGCCGTCCTAAGACAAAGCCTGTTGAACAAAGTTTCTCCATGTAATTCGGTTGAGGGCTACCGCTCTCCAATTCCCCGAACACCGAGTACTCTCCGCCAGATCTCGCTCCACCTGGTCTAACCATCTTGCTCGGTGTGCTCGTCTGGTTCCTACCGGATTTGAGGCGAACACCATCTTTGCAGGGTAGTTGTCCGGCATTCTTGCAACATGCCCTGCCCATCGTATCCGTCCAGCTTTAGCCACCTTCTGGATACTGGGCTCGCCATAGAGATGTGAGAGTTCATGGTTCATCCTCCGCCCCCATACTCCGTTCTCCTGTACGCCGCCGAAGATCGTTCTTAGCACTCGTCGTTCGAAAACTCCGCGTATTCGCAGGTCCTCCTCCATGTTTCGTGCCCATAGAGAACAACCGGTATAATAAGTGTCTTGAACAGGGTGCACTTTGTACGGGGACAGTCTACTCGACCGCAATTGCTTGTGAAGCCCATAGTAAGCACGACTTCCGCTGATAATACGCTGAATCTCACGGCTGGTATCATTGTCCACCGTTACCAGTGAGCCAAGGTAGACAAATTCGTCGACTACCTCACCGCCGTCGATCAATATACTAATACCCAAGCGGCGTCGTTCGGCCTCGGTTCCGCTGGCCAGCATGTACTTCGTTTTAGACGTATTTACACGGAGAATAAAAATGTAGTTTCAACCATATTTATGGTTGTTTTACGCACAAACAAAAATTTCGTTTTGTTTCAAACTGAAATGTATGATTGAAATGAAAATATTTATTGTTACATCAATGTCAACTTCAAATTTGAAAATATTTTACTTTTAATTCAAAACTGTTATTTACTTGATTCAAACAGAATCTCGTTTGGAAACAACAATATTTTCAGGTTGTTATAAAAATATTTTATTGAGGCTTAAAACAACAATCATTTTGTTTGAAACAAACTGGAGCTTTTTCGCTCCGTGTACCTTTAACCCAATCTTTTCTGCTGCGCGCTTTACTCCAATGTGCTGAGCAGCCTCCGACACAAATGTTCTACCTAGAATGTCCATGCAAATCAAACCAGACAAGTTGACTAGAATTGTGGAAGATCATGCCGCGCGTATTGATACTCGCTTAGTTTAAAACACTACAGTGCTACGTTGAAAAGCAGGCAGGAGAAAACAATACTATGACGAAGGCCCCTGGGAAACTCCAATGAAGTCGATTGTCCAGCCGAAAAACAAACTAAGCATTGTATGCTTCAATTAACCCGATCAACTTACCGGGAAAGCCGCTCTTGTCCATGATTTTTCATAGCTCTTTGTGGTCGACGGTATCATATTTAGCTTTGAAATCGATAAACAGATGGTGCGTGGGAACCCTGTATTCATGACCTTTTAGGACTTGCCGCTGTGTAAATATTTGATCCGTCGTTGTCCATCCGTATCTGTGTCCATCGTGAGCCACCCAATTGACCAAGAGGTACGATGCTGGTCTAACAAGCTAGTCGTTAGTTCGAATCTCGACTGTGAGAGAGAGGCTGTTAGAGTCAATATGATCATAGTACTAGCCCCGTAATTGTCCTGTACTCTAACAGCTGGATGCGAAGTCTGACGTATATAAAAACAGGAGGTCAAGTTTCAATAATGGAAGCACTGAGGCTTTTTTCGTTGTCCGCCTTTCAACGTAGCCAGAATGATAACTTCCTCCAAATCTATTCGCAATCGGCGTCAGTCGGCGGAAGATGATTTCGAAGAACAGCTTGCAAATATCACCATTCCAACCTTAATTCCTACAATCAGCTGGTGCAGGCAAGTGGCCTTTGCTACGGATCGTGATCTCTGCGTGTGGCGATAACCCACAGATTTGATCAAATCACTGATCTTCCATCCCTGGTACCATGGCATCGGATTCCCAGCAAATTTATTGGTCTTCAGCTATTTGATGAAGTATTCCACGTCGCCTGTTGTTATTAGTGGCTGCTCTGTCACGTTTGTTCCACCGACCAAATTGCTTTATTCGCCTTCATGATCCTCTATATGGCCGCCATTTATGTGTTCGTCGAAGTGCTGTTTCCAGTTTCCGCTCAAAGCCTTTTGCGGTATGCGTTTAATATCTGATATCCTGATGGAACTGTTGCGTTTTCTGAGAACGATACAACTCCCAACTTTGCATAGGCATGTTCTTTCACATAATGCTTTTTCTCCCAGAAGCTTTGGGTTCACTGAATCGTCTTGTGTCTAAATTTTTGCAGTTTATCTCGAATGACACTGCGCATGTTTGCCTAGGGGCACGAACGAGGGGCTCACGTAGGACTACGAATGCAGGTTCAGTTCGACAAAGCTTGACATTTTGCAACTGTTTGTCACGCAGATTTTTAATTTACTGTATTGTAATAAATTCCATAAGCATTCCTCTAAATTTGATACAAGAAGCTAAGTTTAAATTTCCTAAATGCTCGTGCTGTGTATATCAGTTACCTATATCCGTGTTTTAGAGTTTGTAGTTCCACTAAGAGTTTGATCGGGTCAAGAGTTGAACGGGAAAAATAAATAAATAATCTGGGTTATCATCACTGCACAGTGGTTTGATTGCTCCGGAATCGTGAACTTTTTTAATAACTCTTTTCATAGTTTTTTTTTTCAATATGGCGTCTTCGGAAGAATTTCTGTATATTAATAGACGCAACAACTGGTGGTTAGTATTAGTTCGGAACTCAAACACCGGTGGCGCTGCCAAATTTAACTTTGTAATTTGATGATATAGAGCTATAGTATGTTCTAGAAAGTTTTAGATAAAGATAATCTTATTATGAAGCTTTTTGCTGAAAACATTATTCCTCTAAGTATCACAGTTTTTGAGATATTAAGCGTCTCATGACGGACCCCCACAAATCGGGTTTTCCACTTTAGCTTCAAAACTATGTGATATAGGGAAAAATAGTGTTCTGCAAACATTTGCATCTATTAAAATCACACACTTTTGCAGAAGAAAGTGAACACGTATCTTCTATACAGAGCGAGTTACTGAACGATTTAGGTAAAAATTAGCCATATTTCGTACTGCTATACAATAAAAACTTGGAAAAACTGGCGACCGAGATATAATTAAAGTAAAAGTACATTCAAAACTGATCTTAAAACATGCTAAGTCATTTGTCTCTTTAAGTATCTTCATCATTTAATTCGCATTTAAAAAAACCCATCTAGTCGTCTAAGAGACAATGCGCATATGTGAAAAACTACATCCTAGTAAGCTACGTAATGAAAAAAATCGTTTCACTACGTGTGGTTAATTTTCTAATTTATAATCGTGAGCTTTTGTATCATTGGAAAACAATAATAAGGTAATTGTTACAGTTTCATAACAGATCCGAGAACCAGAAGCATGTCCTTCAATAATGCAGGTTAGTGTAATGCGACGAACATGGCGCTTTAGTTAATTTAAAATCGATGAAATAAAAATGTCGGCTTATTCCATAGAAAGACATGTGTTTCTTATATTATATAAAGTTACAATATAAACATGATATTTCAGCTGCAATCGACAAACGAAAGCTTTTTGAATTGTGGAAGGATTTTAAAGGAAACGGTATCGAAAAAACAAAAATTGTAGCCAGAGAAGTGTTTAATTGTTATGGTATTGATACTGTTCTAATGACAGATGTGGCAGCTGATGTCCACAATTACGTGGAGGTAACATGCAAATATTTTAAAAAATTGTAGGAAAAGTGCCATAAGTCAATGCCGTTTACTTTCGAACGGCATAGTGCTTATTTCGATAGCCCTTTTAAGTTACCATTACTATAAAATATTGTCGACCGTATCCTTTCTTCGTCTGGAAAGTCCCAATGTGGAAGGAAGGCTTTGACTTTCGAAGAAAGCTGCGAAGCTGTAAAGAGACGTAAAACGGCAGCAATGCGATCGCAACACCAAACCGATGAACTGGCGTTTGCAGCCCAAATGAAACTGCGCGAAGATGGTAGAGGTGATGCAGCTTTCATTGTACAACAGGCAACTCAAACAACTCCGACAAGAGTTGTGAAAATGGTAACAACTCTACAACAATCAACTAAGTCCGAATTTGTACCGTATTCGGAAACGGAAGCCTTAGGTTTAATATTAGATCTCAATTTGTCCAAGGATCAATACGAAAAACTTCGTAAAGGTGCTCTGGACCGCAACGTACATTTATATCCATCCTACTATAAAGTTCTGCAAGCTAAAAAATGTTGCTATCCTAGAAGAGGATTAGAAATTTCGGAAACTTCAGCAGAAGTTAATTTGAAAGATTTATTAGAGCATACTGTAGCTAGAATCGTAGATGCAAATGAATGCATGTTAGAGAAGTTTAGCGACAACGATCTAACGAACATGACCCTAACAATTAAGTGGGGATTTGCTGGGAGTACGGGATTAAGTGAATATAAACAAGTATTTAGCAGCGTTGAAGGAGAAAGATCAGATGCTAATGTATTTGTAACTTCCATAGTTCCCATTAGAATGGAATCTAGAGGAAACATTTTTTTTCCAAAATAAACGCCCGTCGTCCACGCGGTGCTATCGACCCTTTCGAATACTTCAAATTTCGATACTATACAAATCCAAATCAATAATTTAGAACCAATTATTATAATAAAAAAAAACAATAGAACTATCAAAGTTGATTGCAACATGCTATTGACCATGGTGGATGGTAAAGCCATCAACTCGATGGTAGACAATAAATCGACACAGTCTTGCTATTTGTGCCGAGCAAGTCCCAAAGAAATGAATAAGATCGATGGAATGCGATCTAGAGTTGTGAAAAATGAACATTACCAATATGGATTAAGCATTCTCCATGCTTGGATAAGATTTTCTGAGTACTTCTTACATATGTCATACAAACCTGAAATAAAAAAATGACAAGTCCGCGGAGATTCAGTGTGTATAACCGTCTTGAGGATATTACCCTTCTTTATCGGCAGGCTTCGCAGCCGGTTATTAGAGTACAGGACAATTACAGGATCCTATTAAACTCTAGCAGTACCACACAGCCGAGATTAGTACATACGACGACTGGCTTGTTAGATTAGCATCGTACCTTGCTGTTAACAGGGCGATAGGATATAGTTAACATTATGACATATATGTCTCTAAAAGACTGAGTAACGCTTTTTGGAAATGCACATTGAATGATGGAGATACTTAAAGAGACAAATGACTTAGCATGTTTTAAGATCAGTTTTGAATGTACTTTCACTTTAATTATATCTCGGTTGCCAGTTGTACTAAGTTTTTATTGTATATCAGTACGAAATATGGCTAATTTTTACCTAAATCGTTCAGTAACTCGCTCTGTATAGAAGATACGTGTTCACTTTCTTCTGCAAAAGTGTGTTTTAATAGATGCAAATGTTTACAGAACACTATTTTTCCCTATATCACATAGTTTTGAAGCTACAGTGAAAAACCCGATTTGTGGGGGTCCGTCATGACACGCTTAATATCTCAAAAACTGTGATACTTAGAGAAATAATGCTTTCAGCAGAAAACTTCATAATAAGATTATCTAAAACTTTCTAGAATATACTATAGCTCTATATCATCAAACTAGAAAATTAAATTTTGCAGCGCCACCTGTGTTTGAGTTCCAAACTAATACTAACCATCATTTGTTGCGTCTATTAAAATACAAAAATTCTTCCGAAGACGCCATATTGAAAAAAAAAACACTGAAAAGGGTTATTAAAAAAGTTCACGAATCCGAGCAATCAAACCACTGTGCACTGGTTCACTTTTGTCAATTTCCTTGCAAATAGTTGATATATAGCACCATTTGTTGGGATTGTTACAGGTTGATTTGAAATATAATTGCCTTTCAACGAACATACGAACAACGTGTTAGTTCGGATCAGACAGTCACTTATTCTTCCTCACTTTGAGAATTGCTGCATCATGTCACATGCATGAATATTCCGTCAACCTTTTTTTCATATAAGACATCAGTTTTGAATAATTTTTTTCAGTATAGGGATGCAATGGGCCGAAAGATAGGGTTGGTCGCTCAGTTTTTTGTAACTGTTCACTTTCAGGACATCAAATTGGACTAGGTAGAACTATGTCCTAAGAAATTTTGCTGGTATGAGGATGAGGACACCACTTTTTCTGGCGCAATTCTCTAACGCAGACATCAAGTTGGTCTAGGTTTACAGCGGTCACTTGAAAGCTTCGCGGCTTTTTTACCTTTGTTATTTATAAAAATAAAGGGAAAATGTAACGAGAACCATTAAATACAAACGTCAAAACTGGAATGAGTGTAAATTTGTATACAACCGTACTTATTCCGACCAATCACAGAGCGTGGATTTTTAGTTAGACAATGCCAACTATTTTTCAATTATTTAAAAGTTTGTTAAGGAAACATGTAACCTACTGTTTTGTAATGGTTTCTTAGAAAAATTATCAATCGATACCAATATCTCTAGAATCTATTGAGGGAAGCAAGCAAACCATTATCACTTTTCGTTACATGTTCTCTTTTCGTTATTCATGGACCCCAATATAGAAATCCAAGGCTTAGTCCTACGTCAAAAAATTCATTCAGCAAATTATATGAATAATTCAAACAAGCCTTCAATCCTAATGTGTAACAAATATTTTTTCTGGAGGTGATCACATGTGCATATTCTTTGAATTGTTTGTGTTTAGATTCGAATCTGAAACACATCATTTTACTCAATGGGCTACTTTGTTTTATAACAGTACCGTAGTGAAGTGTAAAATGATGTCCAAAATATCAAGACCTTACTTCTCTCTCTCCAGAAAACTAATCACTCGTATATTTCATCACAGTTCCAGAGTGAAACCGATTGGTTCAAAATGATTTCCAGTTCATCCTTAGATATACAAATGAAATTCGAAATCTCGAGACCGCTTTCGACCACCAAATCTTTAAACTCGCTGGGTAAATCCAACTCACACAAACACTTTTGTGTTTCACCACCGGTCATTTTGTTGATGATATGTGTTGGTATATATATATTGTTGATGGTGTTCCAAGAATCTCCGAGATGGCCTTCATTCAGCTCGTCTTCTTCCGGCAGCGCATCTTCCTGTGAATGCGCATAACTTTCGGTAATATCAAGTTGCTTTAACCGAGGGTGATTTAACCGAGGCTAGCTTCGATACCGAATGTTGGTCTCAACAGAGATTTGGGTGCATCTTAACCGTCATCAGTTAGGTGGTCCGAGTCAACGTTAACGCTTCAGCAGGATCTGATGTTAATGATGTTCGAGAAGACCGGCAACCAAACGTTGCCGATCTGGGTTTCTGTCAGATTTGGTGACCTTGTGGTGGTGTATTTGTGTGAAGAAGGTACTACTTATGGCCTTGTTTTCAAAGGTGTCAGGGGAGCTGTTCTGGGGGAAGTCTAAGGCCCACTTTGTTGATCAGCTGAGCTCACCAATCACCGGCTTGTATTGCCCCTCTTAATGGTCTGACCGTTGAGCTCCGCAATGAAGATTTTGGTATATTATTTTGGGCAGCGGGCGAATTCACGCATGAACACTCAAGTGGTTCCTTGGAAGTTGCTAGACCGGCACTTCCAGATTCTAACTTCAAAGTCTATAGTTTGTTTTCACCGGGTTGTTCTTTTCTGATTGTTCCGGTCCCAATTTCTTAGTTTTGTGTTCTTTGTGTGTTGATCGTGCCGGCGGCACCAACCCCCTATCTCCCGGAGGACCTGTTCAGAGTCCCACACTGACACGAGAATGATGATCGATCACTTCTAACCTGAAGCTCAGACACCGTTTTAAGCTAATCCTAGCATGAAAAATAGGCACTCAGAAGCTCGAATGAGCGCTCATCACATGTTAGGATAGGACCAAGCTCTCATCGAGGTTAATTGTCCGACTTTTATTGGATATAGGTCTCCCCGTTGGTACCGCGAAACGAGCATAGGAATTGTTGGATAAGAGGCGAACAATCATTATATGGTTTGTTTAATGCCAGGCTTCGATGCCAAGGGTAACTAATCCTACAACTCTTCCTTCAGCTAGTAGTTCTTTCCCAACTGAATCCGTTAGCGAGAGATACGACAAAAATGACAGCAATTTAGCAATCCTAAGTCCAGAAAACAAAAACGAAGCCTGGTTTACGTAGATTCAAAGCACAAGTTGTATCGGAGCAAGATTTGGAGACAGATATATGACAGATATAACTAAACTATAGACTGTCTGTTTACATAGGGTATTGTCGTTATCGTCGGGCCACTGTTATGGTCGGGCCAGCACGATTTTACAGTTTTAGTAACGCATGATATCTATGATTCAAGCATTGTAAAACTTCTTACTGTGATAGCTAACTTTTCACAATATTGTGAGGTTCAATCGTGTATTCAAAACACCTGTACTGAATTCAGTGACTAAATCTTACAAAAAAGTTTTTCAGGCGCAATAAACTTTTCATCAAGAAATGATTCATGAAATGCAATTAACAAGGTAAATTTTGAAAATGTATGAAGTGTGTTGTGCTGCACACGAAGACTATAGAAAAATCCCCTCCAGTAAGGTGTTTGGGAAGGCTAAGGTGAAATACTAGAAAAGGGCTATTTGTAAAGGTCGGGCCACTTGAGTAGTCATGGTTGGGCCACCATAATTTTAAGCGCAGAAGCACAATAATCGCTAGAGAATGACAGTCACGTAAAATGTGATGAAATAAAGCAAAATTAATACGATAAAAACCTAGATTTTTGTTGTTTTTTTTCATTGTAGTTGTACACTTCGGAAAAGGCGATTGTAGCAATATTGATTTTACAAGATCGCCAAAATTTCGCAAAAATGCAATTAAAAATAGGATATTTGTACCTATATGAGTCGTTATTCACGGAAATCATTCTTTTCATGTCTCTATATAGAATTTCAATACGTATGTCTTAGATTTTCTGCGGTGGCCCAACCTGCACAGCATGGCCCGACTATGACAACATTTTTTGTCTTCACATAAATGCCTATAACTTTTTTATTTTTCAATCAATCAGTTCAAAACTTTCCGAAAATATAGCTTATTCTTAGACCTTTGCAACGATGTATTTATATTTCAACAATTCCTTTTGAAACGAAAGTTGTGGGCGAATTCCAAAACGTGGCCCAACCACGACGACACTTTCCTACTTTATATAATTCCTATGGCTAAATCGCACTTTGGATTTTGGACATAGTCATGTCAATTCTTTTGCATTTTTGATTATAAAGATCCGACGCATAAAAGTGTAATACCAAAAACAATTCTGTTGATTTTATGCATTAAGAAATAATCATAAATATTCCGCTTTATTCCGTCTATAAAGAGAACTATACTACTGACAAGACGTCATGTTTTCATGGCAATAATCATAGCTCGCTCCCTAAATACTTTACACAAAACAGTTGACGTTGACAAATTATATAAATGTAAACGAAGACTTAAACAAATTATGCGAAATTAATTGCAGTCAAGAGAAGTATCAATTACGTGCGTCACATAGAGTTACATAGCGTTAGAGATACATTTAGGCGTTTTGGTCATACATTCCGGTTATCTCTGTTAAAGTGAGTCTAGATTATTGCATCAAAAAACTATTTTTGTGTGAAAATAAAATGCGTACCTGCGATTTGCCATCGATAAAGTAAAACATTGTATGTTTGTGGTGTTCTTTGAGTGTTTACGCATGCAACGTGATTCATAGGATGATAAAGGAAATGTTGCTCAGTTTAGTCTTCAAAGCGCGTATAGTAGAAATTGTTTTTGAACAGATTAAAGGGATTTTTCGTATAACGCTGTGCTTGGGTGCCATACAATATTGCAAGTCTAACATTATTCCTGAATCATTTCAACCCTCGATCGGTGGAAAACTGCAGGATAAAACAGAGATCAAAGTTCCCCCCATTTGAAAAGCACAAAATCTGCGGCTGCGGTTTAAAAAGTGAAGTTCATTGGTAACATTTGAAGCCATGTACCATGTAATTTATCAGAAGAAGTACCGTCAAACGCGGTAACTTACAACAGTTCTCAACTATAAGCGCAAGAAAAAGCTTATCTGTAGCACATTTACGGATTTTTGATTCATACAAAGTTATTAGGTCCAGGATAGAATAATTTCACATATTGAGATAAAGTCTGTTATCAATATTTGCTGTTCAGCGAATTTTAAACTAATTTATTGCCAACCCACTCAACGGGGTAACTTGCAACAAGCAATATTTTTTGGAAATTAAACAAATTTAATGATTTGTATGAGTTTTTTTGACTTGAATATGTAAATGTTAATCCGACCTGCGATTTTTAATGATTTTGCTATCAATATACGCATAAATGTCCTACGTTACGTTGGTGCAAATAATTTATGAGTCCCGTAACGGAAATTGTGAGTTTAAGTTTTTATGTTATTCGTGCAGTTGATGCCTTCCTCGGCTGAACATCAGGCAGCTAGATAACCCACAAGCTGCCGAGAACTACGCGCGAGTACTGAATGAGGCACTGCCTTCTTCCGAGGAGTTAGGTGCTTCAAACCTCGAAGACGGTTGGGGCAGAATACGCTCGGCCATCGGAGAGGCCGCTACCGCGGCACTAGGTATTAAGCCTCGGAGTACACAAAATGATTGGTTTGATGGGGAATGCCAACAAGCGGTGGAGGAGAAAAAAAATGCTTGGAAAAATTATCTAAGTATTGCCACTAGAGAGAGCCTGGCCAAATACCGACGAGCTAGGAACCAGTTGACCACGATCCTGAGGAGAAAAAAAGCGCCCAAAGGAAGACAGAGATCGTGAAGAAGTAGAGCAACTATTCCGAGCTAATGACACGCGCAAGTTTTATGAGAAGGTGAACCAAACTCGGAAGGGCTACACACCGAAACCTGAACGGAAATTAACCTAGGAGCGCCCATGGAAGATAGTGATGTCCTAGCACCTGATCTCCAAGAAGTCAAACGAGAAATCAGGCTGCTGAAGACCAATAAAGCCGCTGGGAAGGACCGCCTACCGGCAGAGCTTTATAAACATGGCGGAGAAATGCTAGCAAAGGCTCTACACTGGGTTATTTCGAGGATTTGGAAGGAGGAAAAGCTACCGGAGGAATGGATGGAAGGAGTGGTTTGTCCCATCTTCAAAAAGGGTGATCGGCTAGACTGCTGCAACTATCGTGGTATTACGCCCGTAAACGCCGCCTACAAAGTACTCCCAGATCCTGTTACGCCGGCTGTCACCGATAGCACAAGCTTTCGTAGGGAATTATCAGGCGGGTTTCATGGGGGCTCGCGCAACTACGGACCAAATGTTTACTATCCGACAGATCTTGCAGAAATGTCGGGAGTACAACGTGCCCACGCATCACATCTTTATCGATTTCAAAGCAGCATACGATACAGTCGATCGAGACAAGCTATGGCAGATAATGCACGAATACGGTTTTCCGGACAAACTGACGCGACTGATCAGAGCTACATTGGATCGAGTGATGTGTTTCGTACGCATCTCTGGGACACTCTCCAGTCCCTTCGAGACGCGACGAGGGTTGAGACATGGTGACGGTCTATCCTGCATGCTGTTCAACATCGCTCTTGAGGGGGTGATCCGACGAGCAGGCATCAAAACGAGAGGCACGATTTTCACCAAGGGTAGCCAACTTCTAGGCTTTGCAGATGACTTCGATATCATAGCCAGGAACTTTGCGACGGCGGAGGCAATCTACGCCATACTGAAAGCGAAATCTAGGAGAATTGGGCTAAAATTAAATGCGTCGAAGATCAAATACATAAAAGGAAGAGGCTCAAAGGAAACAAACGCGCGTCTCCCACGGACGGTAACCGTTGACGGCGACGAACTAGAAGTGGTAGAGGAGTTCGTGTATTTGGGATCGCTGGTGACCGCGGACAACAACACTAGTAAGGAGATCCAGCGGCGCATCCAAACGGGAAATCGGGCCTACTTTGCCCTTCGTAAAACGCTACGATCAGGAGGCATACGCCGCCGCACGAAGCTAACAGTGTACAAAACCATTATTAGAACGGTAGTTCTTTATGGACTTGAAGCCGTGACGCTGCTTACGGAGGACATACACGCCCTTGCCCTGTTTGAGCGGAAAGTGCTGCGGACGATATTTGGCGGAGTACAAACTGAAAGCGGAGAGTAGCGGAGGCGTATGAATCACGAGCTACAGGCACTGCTTGGGGAGACTCCCTTCGTACATCTAGCGAAAGTTGGCAGGCTACGGTGGGCCGGACGACAGTGCGACGAAAATAGTACTCTTCAACAACCCCACCGGCACCAGGAACAGGGGGGCCCAACGTGCACGATGGCTCGACCAGGTCGAAAGCGATTTGCGACTTCTGAGACGACTAGGACATTGGCGATGAGTGGCCCAGGACCGAGTTGAATGGAGACGAGTGCTTGAAGAAGAAGAAGAAGAAGAAGCAGTTGATATTCCGTGTCTGTATCCGATGGAGCTGCCTTCTTTTAGGACCATCAAATATTACGTAACGCACTTAGAGGAGCGGGGGTTATGTAACAACGCATTATACGTTGTAAATCTACGAAGGGGAGTGAGGGGGTTAAAAGCATTGATATCTTGGTTACGTAACATATGAATGTTCATTACGTTACGACTGATCGTAACTAGATACTATAACATTGCTGGTCGATTTCTCTCAGAAGATATTTTCTTTTTGGCCTCTTCTATGGCCATGTTCAGTACATCAATATGGCATGACTTGGTAAGCTATTACTTATTCAAATTTGATCAATCAGTTTGTTATGCAGTAATAATGGCGTCACTGTGGTTCGCAAAGAGTGCTGGTGCTGGTGATTATCCTAATGCTAAGGAGCCGACCCAATTCAGGAATGTTGACAAATTGTGAAGAGGATGATGGGTTGTGCTCGTAGAAAGGCTCGAACGATGGGCTATGACTAGCAGTAGACAGCGAAAATAATGGCCTTATGATAAGCATAAAGCCTCGAATTAAAAATGTTTTAAAAATGTAATTTTAATCAAAAATGTAATATTAATAATTACTAATATCGGAATAAAATAGTTAGTTTTCCAAGTTACTTAATAAATATATTAGGTCTTTCACACTTTGGTAAGTGTTTGATTTGATTCTGATACTAACAGAGTTGGTGTAAAATTCGTCAATCTAAAAGGTTTTGATACTCTAACACCTTATTTTGGAAAATTATAAAGCTAGTCTTTAATTCTAGATCAAGGTGTAAAAATTTCATTCTATCAACGAAAGTTTACTAAAATTAAATCATTGTTGAAAACCAAGTGCTAGAGGCGGAGGACGATACGAAGTTAACGAAGGAATGTAGAAGAAATCAATCACGATGCCTCGCCTACCACCCCCAGCCAAAACACCATCGTTCGCACCCGTTCGCAACTCTTCGCTCTGTCGTCATTGTTAGCGATAGCGAGGAAAAGCAATCTGAAAAATTCATGAGATCGAAACCTGTGAGAATAGTGAGGTGGGGAGCTGTAGTAGTAGTGGTAGAGGAAAGGGGCACTGCTAAAGCGGTTTTCCGGCCCAGAACGGAACCCGGAGCGAGTCCGGACGGGAAAATAAAAACAGCTAAATAGATATTGATAAATCGGTTTGACTTCCGGTAGCTATTTTTCTTCGCCGGGTGGTGCTCAGACGAAAAGTGTCTCTAGACACGGACGAGTGCTTGTGTGGTATTTGATTCCTGTGCGATTCAAGGCATGGCAAGGCACAGAGTCGATGGTACATGTACTTGTTTCACAAACATACGAAACGAAGAGGTTGAGCTGAAATTGAATAATCACTTGAAGTGGAAAGCTGTGATCCAACATGAACATTTTCGAGCTCTATCGCTTAAATTTGTTTCGAAAACTAGAACAGGGAATAAAATCCATCTTCACTTGATGGCAGTTTGCTTGTCGCGTGTCGTGTTTATTGAGAATTTATTGTGATAACTCTATTTCTTTACTGCATTGTCACTTTATAAACAAAAAGTAGACTTAATTAGAATGTTCGTGTTAGTAAGCACGTTGTTATTTTCTAAACATGAATATTTTAACACAGTAGCCATCTAGCTGAACCGGTGGACTAGCGCCATCAACGATATTCAGTAACATAGCCTTAAACGCGACAGGGAGTCTAAAGTCAAGTTTCTCTACATGATTGGAAAAACAAATAAACAGAACCACCCGCACATGCGACCGACAACAAGTTACCGAAGAGGCAAAGCCAAACGTCGAACTCCATCGTCACTAGTAGAAGGTAGCAGCAAGCAAAAACCTGATTGATCTAAACAGGTGGCAAATTTTACACGCCCGCTGACATTAGTGAGTGGGGTGAAATGGAAACAGAAACGAACGGGTGTTCTGGCTGGGGTAGGAGGGCGAGATTAGAATTGGATTTCCTGCGGGTTATATTTTGAAAGCGTACGATTTCAATGCATTGTTCAGAATGATTTATGAATCCGTAAACAAATTGCCTTTGGTTTGAACAGCCAGGTATATAGTTGCTTTCAGGAAAAATTCAAAAACTAAAAAAAACAGAAATTCATAGGCAATTTATAGGAAATTTGGCAAGGAAAGGCAAGGAAATATATAGGCAATTTGGTAGGTTACCTTTAAGAGTTACAATATTAATTATTATTATTGTAATAGTTAGTGCACATTAGGATTTGAGCGTTATAGCACTCAATATACAAGGAATTATGATCATTATTATGCTACATATGATTCATTAATTTGTTTTCTACAATTCGGTGGTTTAGTGTCTTTTATCAGTTTCAGACCACCCTTCAACGAGTTGAAAATGTTTACCGTAAGAACTTAGATTCCCAAAGAAACTAAAAGTTCAATAAATGAGACAGAACTTAACTTGATATTATCAGCTCTTATTAAATAAGATGAAAAGGCAAATTTTACCTGTGTATTTGATTTGATGTTTCATGACGTAATTACTCTATTTAGCTCGACCCATGGCCGCTAGTTTTCAGTCCCGCGGGCACTGACTGTTCACCAGTTTTTTTATCAACTGATCTTACCATTTAGCTCACTGCGCCCTTTTTCGCCTGATTCCTACCGGATTCGATGCGACTACCATTTTTGCAGGATAGTTTTTCGGCACGTTAGCAATATGCCAGACAGACATTGTGACAGTAACATTGCTTACGGAAGACGGCTGGTGTACGTATTTGAACCTTGCGGGCTATTTTTGGCGGAGTACAAACGGAAAGCGGAGAGTGGCGGAGGAGTATAAATCACGGTCTACAGGCACTGCTTGGAGAAATTCCTATCGTACACCTGACGAAAGTTGGGACACTACGGTGAGCCGGCCAAGGCACAAGGATGCCGGACGACTGTGCGGTGAAATTTGTTCTCTTCAAGAACCGGCACCAGGAATAGAGAGGCCCATCGTGCTAGATGGCTTGACCAGGTTGAAGCCGACTTGCGTGTGTCGAAACACGCAACGAATTGGCGACGAGTAGCACAGGACCGAGTACAATGAAGAGGATTCTTGATTCGGCAAGAGCCACCCCAGCTTTTGGCTGCTAAAATAAGTAAGCAATATGCCCGGCTCATCCTCGCCCAGCTGAAAATTGGATTCACCGTAGTGACGTGGTAGCTCGTGGTTCATCCTTTCTCTCCAAACACCGTTCTTCTGCACCTAACCAAAGACGGTTCTCAGCACCAGCCGCGATGTTGGAAAACTTTTAGAGCTCGCATGTCCTCTTCGAGCAATGTCCACATCACACGCCGGCAAATAGAGGACAACCGGCAAATGCTTATGGAGCCGACTTTCATTCATAATAACGGGTGGCAACTAAAATTTTGGAACAACAAACGAGCTCAGAGAGAAATGAGAGTATGTATGTGTTAGCTCTCTCTCCTCTTTTTGTTAATATTTTTTGTTTAGTTTATGTTTGCCTAGTTTTGCTAAAAATGGCGTCCGAACAAGAAGCATTTCGGGAGCGCGTTGTACACTTCTATGAACTGCAACAGAAATCTCGGCAAAAATTATACGCTACAACATTTAAAAAGCAAATATGTTGCGGCTTCGACTGTTTACCATATCCTAAGATGCCCAACAACTATTCGCAAACAAAGTAGTGGAAGACAAGCCCAAATTGTGGACGCAGAAGGACATCGTTCTCTTTCTCGTGCCTTCAACAACAGGCCCTCTGATTTGGCTATCAATTAAAATGCACCAGACGAATGTTTGGAGAAAATTTTGATCCCGTTTCTACAAAAACATCATACAGATGGACAATACGTGTTTTGGCCGGATAGAGCATCATCGCCTCACGCCCATAAAACACAATCGTTCCTGAATACCCATTCGATCCCATTTTTACCCAAAAGCTACGACCCGAAACATCTATCTCAGTGCGCCCAATCGAAAATTTCTTCGGGATTTTCAGTTCCTTAGTGTACAAAAATAATTGGAGAACCACGAATTGCAAACAGTGGATTGGTAGAATCAAGAGATGCATTCGCAAAGTTGACATGAAGGCCGTACAATGCTCGACGTCAAACGAAAGCTTCGTTGAACAGCCAATTACGGACCGTTTTGAAATGTACACTATTTTTTTTTCAACAATAGATAATGTATCTTTAATTTCGGTAAATCAGATCTTCTTCCTGTATCTTTGTCTTTTTTTGACAGCTTGAGAAAAAATTCCAAAATTTTGTTGCCATCCGTTATGCTTATAGCGTAAAGAACTAGTTTTAAGCAGTCTAAGCGGGTCACTGATTGTTTTACCTTATTACAAGCGATGGGTTGACTAAGTGGGGGATATCAGCATACCAATCTTCTTGCTATCTTTAGTTCTTCAAGCTGTTACCATTGGAAGACACTATTGTTGAGCTAAACTTTTGATTTTTCGCTTTAAAAGTTGGAGCGGCGGAACTAATTTTGAACAGACCGAACCCATTTTCACCCGCAAGGTGCTTTTTTAAGCAATCCTGAAATCTGAATTTTTTTACGTCCCCTTAAAAAATCCCTCGAACTTTTTGCCCTATTCAGTAAGTTCGCGTTCCTATCCGCGACCTACTAATCGGCATCTGATGCGTAATCGGCATAGCGTATCGGCATTGATGCGTAAAATGCCATCTGTCTAAATTGTTTATCGGGGCATACACTCACCGCACCGTTCGGCAAACGGTATTCGTCGTCTCTTTTATTCTCTGGTGTTCTTATGGGAAACTGCGAGTTTGACGTCTCACTCGCTGTTCATACCCAAGCAACACAGCTTGTTATAGAATAGTATAACATTACATACATCAGCACTTCTCTATTACCAGAAAAGCGCAAAAAATTGAAGTCTAATGAAACAACAATTGAAAGAAGTATGTATCAGGTTATTTCATACCATTTTAAAACATTATTATAGCATAAGCTACAACTTGTTCTTCCAGTAGTTGAAATTTAGTAATGGAGATATAATAAAAACTTTGTGTTGACATGTTGACAAAAACAAACATTATTCATTTTATATGAGCTGTCAAATAAATTCATGTTATCACAAAACATCTCAAAACCTTAATAATAACGACACATGTTTTCAAAGTACGTTTATAGTACTGTTAAACGACTACTTTCCCTCAAGATTATTTTCTAGCTTGTTTTGTGTGTTACTTGGGTAAGGATGGTGGGAGAACAAAAGAGGTAAACATATAGCAGTACAAACGATCCGACTCAGAACAGTGTTGTCAAAGCAAGTAACATTGAAACACATCGTTGCTTTATTAAATCACTGAGAAAATCTTCGAAAATTATTGAAAAAGCTGTCTTTTGTGTTGTTTTTAATAAAGAAAAATTAATTATGAACATACATTTCTCTTGAAAGTATTGAACCATGTTTTCACCATAGGAGGTTTCAGTTAATTTCAAACTTAAAATTCTTATTTCCAGAACCGAAACAGTGTCTTGGCAACACGATAGTTCATCAGTTGTGCTGCAGCTGCTGCTAGTGGTGAACAGGTGCCGTCAATTCAGAATTTGTTTTCAGTTTTGTTAGAAAATAATAAGACTTTGGGCTAGTGACAAAGCCTTAGATAATAGAAATAAAGAGAGTGAATAATATGGTATGTGACAATTGAGTGCTTGACTTTTAGAGTGGTTGTAATCAGTGCTGAAAAATGTGATGGATTGATGGATGTGATAGATTGCCTTCAGCAGCTGAAAAATGTACGTTTTTGGACAACAATTTTTAATTCATCATATTTCTTGTCGGAAACCCAATAAATTGTGTTTGTGTGAATCAAATGTATGGTTAAGTGATTTGTGAAGATGATCCTATCAAAAGATTTTGAAAATATGAAAAAAAAGTGCATTTTCGGCTGATTTATGTTCAACTGATTAAAATAGGTGACACTGCTTAACTCGTTCCTTACCCTAAATCGCAAGACTGATGTTGTTGTCTTCTGGTTGTCAATGAGCCATGGCCGAATGCCTTTGCAAAAGCAGGCAAGAATCATAATCATCGAAACAGTGAACCCCTCGATCGCTAAGGGGCCCGACAGTTGAAAAAATGTGGAATTTTTAGCAAACCTTGAGACCTATATCATGTGATATTTTCTAAATTTGCAATGAAACAACTAGCAAAAGGCACAGCTTTGTAAAGAAGAATAACTGGGCTTTCAAATAGAGTAAACAAAAATTTTGGTAGCCATCTTGAATTTGGTCGCCTTAATGGATTTTATCAAATGCTCGCCGCTTTCGCCGTGTTGTCGTGAAACATTCGTCAAATTAGGATAGTACAACTCGAACAACATATGAAAACGACGTATTTAAAATATAAAACTTGAAGTACACTTGAGTCGCTTCCTCCCCTTGAAAAAAAAATACTTATCGCTTTTAACGCGAAATATATGTTCCGCTTAAATCAAAATCCCGTAAATTCCAAAATTCGCGTAAGTTCCGATATTCACGAAAAAACACGTAAATTCTAAAATTGGTGTAAAAATACCTCGTGTAAACCAAAAAGTTGTGGTGGAAAAATTGTATATTCTAGACTCTATGGTCCATTGTTTTCGAACCATCATTTTTTTTTTTGTTTTTAAAATAGATTACAAGTGGTGCATTTGATTTGTTTCAGTACAGGTTGACTATTTGAATAATAAGATTAAATGTTCCAAGGTAATTAACTATAAATAGTATAGAGAATCGTTTTCAGTAGCTCACAATCTGTCAACCAATCATCAGGGCATTGGGCTCAATTAAAATTGCTTTACCCAGGAGGACTTTCCTTCTGCGAAGCGCTTCTACTTTATCAGAAATCAGTAGCAAAAAATAGCACATCGGCAGGGGTAAAACAGGCCTACGTCCGGTAATATTCTACTGCTAGCTAGAGCAGTCTAGCTCCATCGAAAGAGGGCGTGGGGCAACGACGACGTGCAATTAACTAATTTATCTCCGGCGAAATTAAAGTTAATTGTTTCCCTCCCAACGAATACCACCTACTCTGCTATGCTACTCCGCTAAACCCTTCAAACCGATTTGCACATGAAACATCGTCTGAGTGTAAGTGCCAGTAGTGGCACGGACGGACGATGGAAGAGCTGCCCCCACCCACCACAAACTCCGACAAGCATCGACAGCGACGAGACGCACGGAGCGTTAAATCGTGTCTCACGGCAAGGTTTTCCAGTCCCCCTGGCGTGTGTTTATCGCTAAATTCAATCTCTCGCATTATTACGGGGCGCATGCATACGTGAATGTACGAGAAACACGACGGCCGGACCGATCGAGAGGGAAATCTTGCATGAAATCGTTAGCACGAATCGGCCGCCTCATACTCGAATCGGGACCAGCGCCTCCGAGATGAGCGGTGGGCGAGTGAGCCGAGGGATATTCTGATACGCGGACAAGGCACGGTACGAATGCGAACCACTTCGCTGCCGATATTGATTTCGATTCTCACCCGCTCCGCCGAGTTCGATCCCGCGGGTGTGCAGCAAATGCGTCGGGAGGGAAACTGCGAAAGCGGATTGCGGTTTTTATGGCTCAATTTTATCAAGGCCGATTTTAGTGGTCAACTGCGTGAAGCCTTGCACGAGACTCCCTGCGGTGAGAGAATGCCATTTGTCGTCGTCGGATTTCAGAACGGAATCGGGATTTTCGAAAGGCAGTTCCGCCGGTTTGCGTTATGTCGTTAGGAGAAATGAACATGATGTGAGTAAATTAATATTTGTTTAGGGTTATAGCTTTAAAAAATGTTGAATCTTCCAGAACAGATATAAAACTAGTAATAACTTGGAATAAATAAAAACCTAACAACCAAGCCAACAGTTTTCTTGGTTCGACAAGCAGAAATGCGATAAATTCTCCTCCTATCATTTGCTGTCCTGCATTCTGAATTAAATTTATTTAAAGCAGTTATGAATATGAATTCAATTTTTCATTTTCCAAAACGCCACCTCCGCTTAGGTTCTATCCATTTTCCTACTGTCATCATCATCATCATCATCATCATCACCAACAACGCCACTACCATCATCCCATCATCAACATTCCCGTTTCGAGTCTACCGGAACGAATTCCGCAAGCACACTCGTCTGCGCTCCCGTTTCACGTTTTTCGCTCCTTCACTTGCATGCAATGATGGTCGGTGGGTACGCTTGTTTAATTTGAGACGAGACCGGAGCGCTATGGACCGAGCGATTTTGGCTACCAGCACTTTGAAAACGATCCGTCATGGGCGGTAATTTGAGGAAAACAGAGTCGGCATAATTCGACTAATTAGATGCCACTTAAATCTTCTCTTCTGTCCACCGGTTTCAGTGGATTCATCTTAAGCCAGAATTATTGATTGAGTTCAATAAAAATTGTAAGTGCGCATTATAAAATAAAATACTGTTGAGAATTTAGTGGCATATTAATCTGAGTGCGATTAAATTGATGCCAAAATACGTCCAATTCCCTACTTAATCTACAGAGAGTATACTACACACTTTTTTTTGGGCAATCAATTTTTGTCAGCAGCGCAGTCAATATAATGGAAAAAAATTAGTCGTACTTGGTGTATTGGTAACAGTTAGTTTTGAGGTGCGATCCTGGTCTAACAAACTAGCCGTCGTACGTCAGAATCTCGGCTGGCTGGTGCTGCTACAGTTAGTAGGATTGTTTCACTTGCAAGCTGGCATTGAAACGAGAGGAATGATTTTCGGCAAAAGTATCCAACTCTAAGCCTTTGCAAACGACCACGACATCATTACTAGAAACCTTGGGTATCTGCAGCTGTAGCTCGAGTAGCACGTTCCTCACAATCGCGTGGAAGAATTGAACTTTATTGGACCTTGGGACGGCGGAAACAATCTACGTCTAGTCTGGCGTAGGCTAAGAAGATTGGGTTACAAATCATTGCGTCGAAAGCAAATATATGGAAGGAAAACGCTCCAGAGAAAATAAGGGTTGCCTCCCAACAGTGGATATTGCTTCTCCGTCATCGGCAAACACATCTACCAGGAAAGCGACCGTATGGTCATTAAATGGTTTTAGAGGAATTAAGCCGAATGACCGTTATGCTAAATAGGTGGTCCCCGATATCACCATTGGTGGCGGCGGGTCTTCCTTCTTCGACTAGGCAATTAGTCCAAGCTTTCTTGTCCCGTCTGCAATAGCTTGCTTAAAAGCTTTCTCCAGTCCCGCCTATAGTTGACGGGCAGCTGTTTAAGCCACTCTGGTTTGTGCTTGCTCTATGTCGGCTTTCGCCTCTCTCCGCTCGTTCATCCATCCGAAATCCACTTCCTCCGCCCGCTGTGCACTTTTCCGAGTTTGATCACTGGTCGTTTGTGCTGCCGGTCCATTGTTCTGTGATAGTTCCACCAAGAAGCAGATTTGAGGATTCAAGTTGTTCGACAAAGGCGCAGAATTCATCAATCGGCGGACGTTGTAACAACACTCCACTTTAGACAACGTTGACCGAAAAAACAGAACCCTTTTTGCAGCTGTTTTCAAAGAGTGAAAAATGACTTTTCTTATGTATAGAAGAAATCGAATGGTTATGGTCTCCACGCGAGGAAATGATGAAAAGTAGTTCATTGTGTATCATTAACGCACATTCTTTAATTATTTTGGAAGAATCATTGACGAACTCTCTCTAATTTGAGAATCTATGGTAAGGAAAATAAAAGAAGGAACCTTATAGGATCCCAGCCATAGCTTTGAGTCGCACAGCTGTGTTGGCCAACCCGTTATGCTCTATATTCAATAAGTTGTTCGAGCAAGGAAAATTAAAGTAAGGAATTAACGAGGAATTACTACTTTTCGCAGCTTCTATACTGTTCGGGATAATTGTGAGTGGTGTAATAATGCTTCTCACTAACCGTTATATTTTAACGGGGCGGCACAATTTCATGCCTGGTAGATCTTTTTGCACTAATTTGTTGGAGTTTACATCGATGTGTATCTCGCATATGGAAAACAAGCAGTGTCTCATCGGTGTTTAACAATAAATCTGGAGTTCCTATAGGAAGCCACATGAGACCTCTGCTTTTCTCGCTATTCTTTAACGATGTTGCGTTACTGTTGAGTGTTGCTTGCAGTGTACGATGATGACCTGAAATTGTTTGCTTCGATACACCCAAAACTTAAAACTATTACTCTAAAAGGAATAACAGAAAATTCTTGTTTTAGTAATAACATTGTTACTTAAAGGGTAATAGCGTTTTTCGCCGGTTGAATAATAACATATACCAATGCATATTGTATACATTACACAGTCGAACTTTCTGTTATTTGCGCTTACACTTTGATTTACATTCCTAGCTTGCCTGTTGAATAGCACTCAATGCAAAAACGTTGACTGTGAATGTGCGTTGTGTGGAGTATTCTACCATGCACACATATAAGAATTTTTTGACGTTAGCGTCGCTGAAGTTGTTTGCAGTAGGAATAATATCAACAACATCAAATTCCAAACTCCAGGATCTTCTCCTTCACTCTTTGCTCCCCTCTTAACCCTACACATACGAGCCCCAGCTAATGTCATTCTCGTTTAGTGACGAAACCGCAAATTACTTCAGATTGAATTTGATAACCGTATACCGTTTGCATCGGGGGACTAGCAGCCCTATTCCTTAGAAAACCACAGCAGCCCAGCCCATATATCGCATGCCGTATACGAATATGGCTGAATGCAATTATCCGATTGATTTGACGCCGATTTCTACAATAAAAGCAACCAAACATTCATTTGGTACTTGAACTAACAGGAACATTAGATCGGAAATGACAGAGAGTAACATGCACAAATTTAAAAACGCTTACGATATGTTCGATGCTAACCGCACAAGTTTTGCCTCCTACCAGCCCGCTGGTTTGTAATCGGAAAAGCGTAGCTGTATTAGTTTAGTCTGATAACTCATTCCGATACGAAAAAGAGAAACATAGTGGCCAAAACTGCCAGACTAAAATCAATTAATTATCAAATATTTTGAAGGTAGTGATTTTCCAATTGCATATATTTTTGCAGCTGAATTTGTACAAAGCTTCATTAACGGGAAATTAGCAGTCATTAACTTTTCGTTGGAGGGCCCAATTTCGGAAGCAGTTTTTGGATCCAAAAACGGCAAGGTAAACAAAAACGATCATGGGGATTCAATAATAAAGCATGTATATATAGTATATAATGAGTATAAATGGACAAAACTAGAACAATCTCACCAACAATCCATCTTTGACTAATTACGTCATTTGAATTTTTATCAGTTCATCTAATATCCAATAATTTAATTTTTTTTTCGTTCTGGTTTCCAAGTGCATTATTTAAACTTGTTACGGCCAAAGTTTTCATTGTCTAGTAGGAGGTACTTGATGAGCTAAAATGGAACAAATAATTAAAATAACATATTAGGCTTACCAAGTCCTTGTGGTTCAGCCGTCTGCCCAAAATATCAGTTTTGAGATCAGGAATCTGGGAACCACGCGGCATCGCACCTCCTAGTTTAGTTACTTAACAGATTATTAACGGGTATGGTCGCGTGGAGGCGCTAGGCAGGAGCTTGGGCTGGCAAAAGCTATGTTGGTCGTTTTCTCGTTTGCCTTCTCCATTTCATACCCGTTACTCTTGGCTTTTCAAATATCTACCAAAACGCATACACACAAAGACTCTCACACGAAACAACTTCTAGTTCAATTGAGAGAATGGTCAAGTCACTCATTTTGCATTTAACGAAACCAAAGCAGTATGAACACTTCCTATCTAATTGTGCAGGTTCATGCTCGTTTGGTTTCGTTAAATTCATGTTTGATTTGACAGATAACCAAATGAGTATGAGTTTCCTCGGCCATTCTTAGTTCTTCTTAGGTGAGTTTCTCTAAGGCTTGTCCGGAGGGTCTCAGAATTATCCAACCCTCATTCTTCCGCTGAATGTTGACAAAAGCAATAGCTACAGAGACTATAGGTTACAGAGGCGACAAGGCACTCAAAAAATCGCTAAATTTTGAATCAAAATGGAGAGTACCATCACTAATAAAGGTAACTCTCCGTTATGATTCAAAATTTAGCGGTTTTTGAGTGCCTTGTCGAATCTGTAATCTATAGTCTCTGTAGCAATAGCCTTGCTAACCATGAGCGCTTGTCTCCAGGGTAAGGCGGCTCATGACGGTGATTCCACTGCATCGTAGATCGTCGTTTTCTTATCATATGCGCAGCTGTATTCCAGGATAGGGGCGACGTACAACAGCGACTGATTCGGAGCAAGCGGCTTATTTATGAATTCGTTCTGGTATTCGCGGAACTGTACTGAAGTGGTTTCAAAGTTATCTGGAAAACCGCGTACAAGTAACGAGGTACAAAGGATGTGTGTCGCCAGAAGCTCCAGTAAACCTTGGAGTTCCTCAGGGTAGTGTGCTTGGATCGTTGATGTTTATTTTATACATGAATGATGTGAAACGAATTTTGGAGAGGGCAGAAGTTAATCTTTTTGCGGACGATACAGTACTGTTTGTAACTGCTAACAATTACGATGAGTGTTTCAATGTGATGAACAATGAATTGAGTAACTTCTCTGAATGGTTGAAATGGAAAAAACTTAAGTGAACGTTGCTAAAACAAAATGTATGGTAGTTACTAAACGGCTGCAGAATGGCGGAGATAGACAAGTCCGAATTGACGGAGAAATGGTTCAGCAAGTACAGGTTGTGAAATATCTTGGAGTGATGATTGACGAAAAACTAAATTTCAAAGAGCATATTAATTACACGATCCGTTAGGCTGCTCGAAAGTTTGGTGTGCTGTGTAGAATCAATCGTTTCTTGACTACAAATGCAAAGATATTGATTTATAAATCAACCATCGCCCCCCACTTCGACTATTGTGCTACAGTCCTGTTTCTTGCATCAAAGCAACAGATGAAACGAATGTAGATTCTCCAGAACAAAGTTATGCGTTTGATTCTGTGTTGTGATCGACTGACGCCAAGGATATTTATGTTAGACTGTTTACAGTGGATGTATACAAAGCAGCGAGTTGAGTATAATACGCTGGTTGTTGTGTATCGTGTGACAAAAGGAATGGCACCTCAGTACCTGACAAACACGATAGTGTACGAAAGAGATGTGCACCGCTACCAAACAAGACATGCTGGAGATCTCAGACTCCTGAATTTCCGAAAATCATGCACGCAAAACTCATTATTTTATAAGGGTTACAATTTGTTCAACCAGCTTCCGGAAACAGCAAAACAGGTAAGCAGTTTAAGAGAATTTAAACAAATCTGTAAGATATTTGTAACGCAAAGAGCCTTGGATTGAGAGATATGGATGGGAATACACGGAAGTAAAGTCATATGAAATGGAATCTCTCTGTATCAAACTATTATCGAAAGATATCTGCTCGTAATCCTTCCACGCTACAAAAGATGTCTTTTTTGACAGCTTGTGAAATAAATTCCAAAATTTTAGTTGTCACCCGTTACAGATAAATAAAATAGATTTAAAATAAAATAATTAACCATTTGGGTGTATTTCAAATCTGTTGCGGTTTATTTTGGGCAGTGGACAGAATTGTAGTGTTGTAAACTTTTCTATCCCAGATAAGTGATAATAAATTTTAAAAATTCTAGTTCAAAATTTCCAACCAACTGCAATTACAAAACTTACCAGGTACTTACTACAATAACGTCTATTTTCATGAAATCGTCCTATTCCACTGCCAGCTAATTCAATTAAGAGAGGTGAAAAACTTTCACACAGCTGTCATTTGTCATTTCGCTAGTGCGGCGAAGTAAATTTGTTTCGCACTTTTATCGCCCGTAGGTTATCTTGCCAATCAGCTACTAATGAGTCGTCATACTCATTTGGCTGGTGTTCCGAAAATTGTCGAGTCATGTACTTCGGTCCCGAGAGACTGTCACTTGCGGCAATTCGCCCAAAAAAAAGTTTTTTCCATTAAATAAATTGGTCCACAGCAAAACGTGAATGGGAACCGTACCGAGGCCGATAAGTGTAGACAAACTAAAACGGTAAATTACTGAGCAGCGAATTTCTGCCGATGAATTGTTAACAGTGAGATGCAGTAATATTGTGGTAAGAAGTTTCACTTCACTGGTGTAAATTTCAAAATTTCATCCTCCTAGTTTACAGGACAATAAAGATTTTTTAAACCTTGGGTTCAAAAATCTCTACTGGATCGGCGAAGTCCCACTGTGCAACCAAGCAATCAGCAGTGGAAAACCGGGAAAGAGACCAGTGCACGAGAGAAACTAATTTTAAACTTAATTAATATTCATGCTTTGATTCATTTTGCTGCTCGTAATTTACACTGACTGGGACGCGCCACGGAACTCTGGAGGTACAGCCGTCGGTGGAGCGAGCGGTCGGGTTTAGTTTGGCGTGGCGAAACGGGAATCTTGCATGGGATCTCAGGGGGGAAATCTGGTTCACATTTGACAAGCCTGCGGTAGTGTTGGTTGATGAAGCGTGCATACTTTGGTATATGTTAGGTAAAGTTGGAATACGAGTTAGGTGCGGTTTACTTTTTCCTGCTAGATCACTGAAATGGTGGACGACGTAATTAATTTACGCGCTTTAGTCTAACGAAATGTGCTGACGAAAGGAGATAATATGTTTGGTTGTAAATTTTAATGATGCAAAAAGTGCCTGAATTGTGTGGTCCCAAGTCTAACGATGTGTGCTACAAACTGTTGATTGTTGGAATGTCGTACCTTACGACATTGTTGTATCTGTGTGATGTAACATTTAGCTAATGACAACAATTTTGTTGAACTTTGATAATTGATAATTGATATTCAATTTTATACGATCTCGCGACACAATTTTGTAAATCTAACCCTAGATTGATTAACCGGAAATCCGAGAATATTCTAGCAGCTGGAGCACCCGGTTGTAAATATAAAAGTTATTATATAAACGTTTGTATTTACGTAAACATCAGTATCGAAAACAAGTATAGAACTCGAAAATCTCGACATGGGCACAAATGAACCCGGTTGATCAATTGAGGTTTAATTGAATAATAAGCCTATTCAAATACACAGAGGGCTGCCCTGCTCTCGTGCTCCGATTTTACTTATTTTTACTTGCTTGGCCTCGGCACCCCAGCGAAGCTAAATTTTAACAAATTGTATGTGGGACACTAATAGAGATCATTTGTATTTACGCCGCACTCCCGGTTTATTGTTTATTTTTGTTCATTGTATATTAGTTCATCTGACCTTTTTGGGTCTCAATAAAACTTAGGAGTGGGGAAAAGTTCACTTGAGGTCGACCCTCAAGTGCGCGTAAAACCCCACTATCTTTTAACACTTTAACACTATATCAAATTACAATGTTCACACTACACTACACTACATACAATTACTATATTAATATGGCACATTTACCCATTCTTAACTTAGCGTCTTATAGTATTTGCTTAGTCTATTCTTAAAAGTAACGCTTGGTAAATCGAAGTCAAATAATTCGAACGCGTTATTGAAGACGTCATACATCGTCCTAAGAGGTTCGTTTTGCCCATAATCAGTGCGGTGGAATGCAAGGCGCAGAAAATCACATGATCTTAGATTTCTGGAGAGGACAATAAAATCGATTTCGGATAGTATGTTTGGAGCATCTATTTCCACAGTTATTAGTTTTCCCACGAAAATAGCTTGGAATATATTTCGCCTCTTTACCAGTGTGTCGATTTCTAGCAGTCGGCAACGGTCAGCATAAGATGGCAAATGGCTGGGGTTTTGCCACGGTAGAAACCTTAGAGCGAACCGTAGGAACCTGGCCTGTACTGATTCAATCCGGTTATTCCAAATTTCAGTGTAGGGACTCCAAACGATGGCCGATGTCCCCAGAATGGAACGGACAAGTGAGAAGTACAATGATCGCAAGCAAAACGGGTCAGTGAACTCTCTGGCTATCCTCATAATAAAGTCAAGGTTTATATTAGCACGTGCTATGATGTTAGAGTAGTGATGTTTAAATGAGAGTTGTGAGTCTAGTAATACACTTAGGTCTTTAATTACTGTGAACCTTTCGAGCATTTCTCCAGATACTGTATAGTTAGACAATACATATTGGGTTTTTCTTACGTGTGAAAGAAATCACAAAATATTTCGATACACTAATAGTCAATAAGTTTCGCAAGCACCAGTTAGAGAAAGAGTTCAAGGATCGTTGCAGTTCAATGCAGCCCGTCAGAGTGCGGATGACCAGAAATGATTTCAGATCATCAGCGTAAATGAGTTTACAGCCTGGTGGGATAATAAAGCACACATCATTGAAGAATAAAGAGAACAGCAGCAGTTCCAGGTTACTCCCCTGCGGAACACCAGACAGAGTAGTGAAACTGTCGGACTCAATGTTGCCTAATTTAACAGAAAGCGTACGGTCGACGAGATAAGATTTCAGTCACTCTGTAAAGTGTACTGAAGCTCCGAACCCAAGTAATAATTTGGGTTTTATTACATTCTTATGATGGCATTTAAGACCAAAATTCGTCTTGAAAACCGCAATAAGAGTACAATAAAACTCACATTGTTGCTTGGGAGTTTATCTCCTAACATCAAATGCTACGCATTCTGCTTGTGATATTGCCAAACATTGAACATAAGCATCGGAACTGTGCAAAATATCTAGAAGTGACATAACATCAGAACCTACACTGCCGTGAATCGCATATCAGTCCCATATGTATTTTTTGTGATTTTGAGTTTAATCGCTAAACAGTATTAGTTATTGTTAGTTATTGTTCTTTAGGTTGTAAGAAAAAAAGCTAGTTTCATTTCAAAAAATATAAAAAAAATATCAGGTCAGTTTGTTCACTGGTTTTGTTCTGGTAATTCAATACAACATTGTTTTTTAGTTTCGTCTACTAATGGAACGATGGTTTTAATCAATGATTTTTTCCTTCCATCATCTTTGTCTTTTGTCTTTTTGAATGATTTTCAATAACAAATTCATCAGGCATGACTTGTTTTTCTTGCTTCGTTGTAAAAATCTTGCAATGGTTTTGGTTTCGCCCACTCACAGAGTTGTTATAATGGAATTCGTATGATCCTTTTTTACAACTACGTATCTGATGTTGTCGATATAGGGTCAGGATATAGGATATAGGATATCGACCTTTTCGCGTGCGTAATGGTGGCTAGTGGGTACAACTTTCGGAGAACGTTAGCATGCCTTTTGGCACCTTTGTTCACGTCAAGTTGATATTTCCACCCTCAATTGTTGTTGTAGAACTATCAAGCATACGTGTGCGGAGTTCCCAAAAGCAAAATAAAATTGTCGAAAACTGTACCCACTAGCCGCCATTAAGCGCGCGAAAAGGTGGATAGGATATAGGGATATAGGCTTCAACTTATTTAAAACATATTGAGATACGCTAAAAATATTTGTAAAAAACTGTCGCATATCCATAAATTCAACGTTGTTTTGAAATCAAAGTATGTGATTGGTGGATTTTGCTTCATGGCACCTACCACAGTAGCATGGAAGCTGTCGGCGGACATAAACGTGTGCCCAGATTCTAAATATTTGAGAACCAGTTCTTCCATTTGAACATTCTTGGAATTCACATGAATGATCAAATGAAGGAAGAGGTTCCAATTTTTGTTCTGAGCAGCACAGTTATCC
Organism: Sabethes cyaneus; assembly: GCF_943734655.1. Lineage (NCBI taxonomy): Eukaryota > Metazoa > Arthropoda > Insecta > Diptera > Culicidae > Sabethes > Sabethes cyaneus. Next base: position 146,517,969 of record NC_071354.1, read on the forward strand.
AACCACAGAACATGCTTCTTCGCTTCTCTGAATCGGGTGATAACGCGATGGAAACAACTTAAAATGTCATTTGCAGACCGACCACTGATGGCTTCGTTCCAAACACACGCGAGCATCGGTTCTGTACGGGCATATTTTCCGACAGGGGCAAATGTCTCGTTGAAGGCAATAAGCCGCTGAGAAAAAGCTACCGTTCTTAATCTATCTAAACACGACAGTTGAATGACCTTTTTGAAAACAAAAATTTAATAAATGTAATTTCCTGAAAATATTTCTACCTTCTTACGATACCTTTTGTAGATCAACCACCAAAACCACATTTCCAGCTTTTACCGAATCTTCGTCCTCACGGTACTCTGCACGGGATGCTTTAGCTAATTGAAAGTGCTGTAAATATTCTTCACATATACGGCAAGAGGTGTCCAAAGGCAGAATTTCAATCGAGTGTCCAGATGTTTTTTGGTGTTGTATTGTCGAAACGCATGAGTCGCACTGTTCGTGCCCAAGTTTGACTAACGATACATTCATATCCGTCATAACGTGGCCATTAAACTTATAACTCACGCCGTTTTCGTGCGTTTCGCAGTAGTTACGGTGTATTTCCTTCTTAGATAAATCCGATGCAAATACAATCTATTTGGAACATGGGCACGACGGTAATGTGAGATGGTAGGATTGTATTTGTTGATGTGTGCTTCAACTGAATCGCGTTTTTCAGTATTGCGTACATATTTTCCTCATTTAGGAGCTTTGGAGGGATGATGGGCATCTTCATTATCTTCAGCATCATCAACAAATCGATTAACAATATTTCTATAATTAAACGTTTAAATATTACGTTGATTTTAAAATAAAGTTAAGTACTTACCCACAGTGCTCTCCATACCCCAGAGTATTGAGAAAAAATTTCCTGCAGACGATCGTAGATTCATTACTGCCCACTGTTCGTATACAGAAAATATACGAATGACGCTTTCCAAGATGCTCTTCGGTAATACGATACCGGTTTCGTTTTTTAACAGTTGCTCGACAAAGCCTTTCTCTCACAAAACATTTCTCTCCGGCCGCGTCTAATTCCCAGGAAGATTTAATCATGTCGATTCTGTCATCCTTTGAGACCAATTGGCTGCACTCTTTTTCACAGCCACAATCTTCCATTATTCCATAATGAGCAAGATGCCGTTTTTTCGCCTTATCCAATTTCCTAATTTCTTTTCTAGTACGCTTTCTGGTTGGTTTCGTCGATGTCTGGACATGTTTGTTTTCAAAAAAGCTGCTATCCGAACCTTAATCCAATCCCAAAGATTCGTCGACATTTTCTTCTACTACACTTGCCCCAGTTTTCTCAATTTCAGCGGCTGAAACAGATGAATTGTCAGAACATGACCAAAACTTTTCAATTATTGTTTCGCGACATGAACACCGTTCAAAATCATTCGAGTCGAAACCAACACAATCTTCATCGGAACTATCATCGTAAGCATAACACGCTCTAAGAAAACTTAATGACGACATTTTTCAGGAGATATTAAAACTTTTAAATAAACAACACTTTAAACGAAACAATCAACTTTGACAGTCACACCGTAAACGAAAATCGGTCAAAGCGGGACTGATATGCAATTATTTTGCAGTCTGTCATGCAAAATAATGGCATATCAGTCCCATTGTTGTTTTTTCATACAAAAATATTATAATTTTATTGTATAGGTAGTACTACAAAAGTATTAAAAACATTGTAATACATATTCTTGAGCCATATTAACTAACGATATGTCATGCGATATTTTTTTTATCTTCATAAACATGATCATAGCTTTCATCACTGTGTTCTCCGATTGATGAATTTCCATATAGGACTGATATGCGATTCACCGCAGTACGAGAAATAACGAGCACCTGTGCAGGGTTTCTGTACAGCAAATTATCTCGAAGAAAAGGTCACGGACTTTGTATAATCTGGAAAAGTCCGAACGATGTGTTTTGATGGATAACGAAATGTACAAAGTTCTTCGTATTTCCCAATGGGCACGATCAACGGCTAGGACTATAGGAACGAGAGCATCAAAAACGGCTTCTGTATATCCACTACAGAGACTATAGATTACAGAGGCGAGTTGACACCTAAAAACCGCTAAATTCTGAATCAAAACGGAGAGTTATCTTTATTTGTGATGGTACTCTCCGTTTTGATTCAAAATTTAGCGGTTTTTGAGTGTCCAGTCGCCTCTGTAATCTATAGTCTCTGTACTATCCACCGAAGGCCTCCATTGTTTTGGCCGGATTTAGTATCTGCTCACTATGCTGCTGCGACTTTGACACTGCTCAGAACTGGAAAAGTTGATTTTGTTCTATAATGTCAAAGCCTACCAAACTGTTCGGAACTGCGGCCGAAAGATACTGGCTGGCTGTAATCAAAAAGTTTCTGAGAAAGGATGGTAGCGAAGTTAACTCCATGGAAAGTTTCAAGACAATGTGATCAGCAGCAGTGCGAAAAATGTCTGTGAACGATGTGCAAAGTAACGGGTGGCAACTAAAATTTTGGAATTTTTTCGCGGCCCTTAAACTCAACAACGAACGAACTCAGAGAGAAATGAGAGTATGTATGTGTTAGCTCTCTCTCTCTCCTCTTTTTGTTAATACAGCCCGGACTCGATTATCCGGGTGCTCATTTTTATTTTCAGCCCGGATAATCGAATCATCATTTTTGGTACAAAATTTTTTTTGGTATGTCAAGTTTTTTTACTTTTAAGTATCAGAAATGTTTTATTTATTATTGATCTATCTTCCCAAAAGTCAGAAAAATCCTTTTCTACGACTTTTTCCACTGATGATTTTTTTGGTACAATATTATTTTTTGTATGTTATGTTTTTCAATATTTAGGTATTATAAATGTTTTTTTTTATTATTGATCAATCTCCCCAAAAGTCATAAAATTCTTTTTTTTGCAATTTTTTTACTGGTGATTACAATGATGATGGTGATGATGATAATGATGATGGTGATGATGATTTTTAAGTAAAAAAATTGATTTCATCATCGCAGGATTTATTTTTGTTTTGTTCGCCGATAAAAGGGATATAAGAAAGGAATTTTGTAGCTTTAGGGAGGTGAATCAATGCTTGTCTAGTTGGAATCATCATGTAGCATGAAAACTATAACATTTGGGTTTAAAATAAATCAGCGTGCCTCTTCTCATACATCTCCCACGGTAATGTAAATGCACTTTAAAACGCCAGCTTTGCATGAATCGGTTGCTAGCGTCATTATCTAGCTAAACGTGAGGATATTTTTTGATGGAATCAGAAGAGAGGGACGCCAAAGAGAGTCTCTCAATGTTACTAAGGTCCTTTTGAAAAGTTACGCGAGAATACGTGTTTTCTGCCGGATAGAATATCATCGCATTACGCAAAAAAAAACAATCGTTCCTGAATACCCATTCGATACCATTTTTCCCCAAAAACCACGACTTAAGAGATAAGGAGACAGGGGGAAAGGCAAAGAGATATATCGGTATAGAGAGGAGAAAGATCAATAAAGAAAGTAAGAGAAAGAGAAGGAGTAAAGAAAGAAAGAGAGTTAAAAGCGAGAAGAGAAAGAGGAAGAGAGGGGAGTGAAAATAGTAGATAAGAGATAGGAGAGAGATACTAACTATGTATTGTATTAATTGTATAGCCGTTGCAGGCATAAAATGATTTTTGTTCGAATGTTTATGTGTCATTCCCAGTGCTTAAAATTTTTACTCACTTGTAGGATAAACGTTTTTCGCTCACCCATTATTCTCATATGACAACTAGATTCTGTGGTTATCTGTTTATAAAAAGCGAAAGAAAAACATTTTTCCGCTACAGAATGAGAGTTGATAATATCTCATTGCATTTTTCCCTGAAAAACATTTATCCGCTCGTAGTGAACCATGGAAAATATAAATCGCAGGTGGAATTGGCGCGAAACTCTAATGCAATACTAGATATATAATGAAACCCATGGTAATACCCAAATACATAAGTTGGGTTGTTTTATATGTCTCTCTCTTGTTGGCTGGTTGCTTGGTAAATTCAATAGTAACCTGTGTATTTTCGTCTCTGAAAAACGGCTGATACTGCTTTATCCTCTCACAACAAAGAGAGGATAAACTCGTGTTACGAAAAATTAAAAATAAACAAATCATGATCGCGTGTTTCTAGGGATAAAGAAAAATATGGATAGCCTGCGCTCACGAGCGACAATACATATGTATAAAACATTTTCGTTTCTCTTTTGCAAGGTTATAAGTCGTAGTAGGCAAAATTCATTGAATATCGCGCATTTGAAACGATAAATTTAATGCCTGATTTAATTTAATTTAATGACTCATTCCTGTACGTTCCGCTTGTCGATGGGTTGGGAGGGTGTTATTTTATTTATTTTTTTTTTTTTTTGACGTAGGACTACGTCTTTGTTTACTGTACTGGGACTGGGTAGCACTTTGTGAAAACGAAAATAGAAGTGTAACGTTTGAATGAAAGATTTCAAATGCTAATAACTACTAAACTACTGAACGAAAATGAACAGTTTATATATCGTTGGATAGATAAAATGACCAGCAATTTTATGGGGGTAAGGGATTAATTTTAAGGAGGGTGTAAGAGGGGGGGCTCCCATACAAATGAAACATAAATTTCTTCAAAACTCGAGAACGAATCAAGCAAATGGAACCAAATTTGGTATGGGGGGGGTTTTTGGAGGTAATAATTTTTTCTATGGTGTACTGAGACTCTTTCCCCTTCTAAGAGGGGGGAGGGGCCTCCCATACAAATGAAATTCAAATTACCTCATAACTCTAGAACTAATCCGGTAAATGGAAATAAATTTGGCATGTGGAGGTTTTAGAAGGCAGGAGTTTTTTTCTATGGTGTACTGAGGCCCCCATCCGTCTTTTAACAGGGTGGGGGGGCTCCCATACAAATGAAATACAAATTTCCTCATAAATCAAGAACTAATCAAGCAAATGAAACCAAATTTTGCATGTGGGGGTTTTTAGAGGCATGAATTTATTTTATGACGGTTTGAGACCCCTCACCTCTGTGGTACGAGGATAAGGATTCTCATACAAATAAAACAGAAATGTTTGCGTATGTGCCATATTTTCTGCTATGTAACAAGCAGTAAGCTATAAAAGTAAACTAGTAAAGCCTTGTCGGAGCAAAAGACAGTGAAACGACGCCACTAACCTACGTGCCTATTGCAATTTATGTCAAAAGAGAAGGACATTCGAATGGCACATCATATTTGCGATGAACGTGCTTTGGCATTAATGTTATTTGTAACCAATGGCCCTTTTAAACGTCACAAGCGAGTAAAAGTAAGATTATTGAAACATGTCAAGCTTCGCATAATCATATTTAATGCAATAATCTGTGGGCTGATCATTCATTACTATTTCAACTTTTATGATGCACACAAGTGATTTTTAAAAGAAATCTTCGATGTCTCAATGGTTGCAGGTGTTGTACTTGTGAACCCCCGTCCACGTATTTTCATTGAATTGCATTCAATGAAGAATTGAATCTGAATGTTTCGCTCTCTTTTAAACATTCACTTAAACAATGGCACTCACAGATTCTTATAAATATTCATATGCCAGAAATGCAGTTTACATTAGTCTTTGATCTAATGATCTGATATAGTCCTACGTCACCCATTCGTACAACCCTTAGGGCTGTATACCTTGTAGTTTTTTTAACGAGTAGGGAAATCTGCTCAGCACCTTAGAAGATACGGTACCATCAGGCACCTGAGAAGACAACTCAGGGAGTGGGGTTTGGTATCCCGACCCTCCTAATGGGGCGTGTGGACCCAGACCCACTAAAACCCTACTCGAGAGAGAGCATACCAGTGCATAGTCCTTATTTCGTAACGCCAGCATTCAAAATCCGGCCAAATCAGCTCAGACTGACTGACTGGTGATACTGGTTACAATGAGAATTTCGCTTTTTAAACCACAGGCACAATTAGTATGCCAAACCAGATGCTTCGTAGCAAACTTCGACGATTTCATATGCTTGAAAATTTTTGTCTCTTTTTAACTTCCAGTTGCTGTATAAGATTCTTACCCTGGGAACTGTTAAAAGTCTCCCTTAATGTAAGTTTCGTTGTCCATCATCACGCAATCGACCTTCGTCAGTATCGTACACCTTCCGTACTCGTGTTTTAGCCGTCTTGTTTTGTTGCCATTTGTAGACACTAGCTTCTTACTATTTAATAGTCCAGCTTATGTTGTAGCTCGGTGCACGGTTGTAGACAACTCTTTCAGCTTGTTTGTGACATCTCGGATGGATAGGTTCGGGTTCTGCTTGAAAGCACTGACCACTCTTTTTATCGTCACTGAAACTTCTGGTTTTGATCCAGGTTTCCTGACGGCCGACAAATGTATCTAGAGCACTTTTCTTACGTTGGTGACAGTTGATTAGGTCACTTTTGATGATTTCGCTAACAAAAGTAGTGCGGGCAGCTCGGATTTTCTCGATGCGCGAGCAAAATTTTGATGCGTTTTTTCTGGTGCTTAGATGAAGAGCAAACGGGAACTTGTGATAAGTCTACTTTTGAAAATTTTTCGACCGTGTGATACTTTAAAGGAGCTGAAACCACTCGGAATAAACGAAAGATTCATCTTCATCGGATGCCATCAAACGAGTAATAGAGCGAATTGGACGGAAACCAGATCAATCTGGACCTAAGGTGGTCATGGAACTGGGAATTTCGCAGTCAACCATGGAGAATACTATGAAAGGCGATCTTCGATTGATTCCATGCAAAAAACAACGGGTGCACGATTTGACTGAGAAGTAGATGGTTGCAAGAGTCGAAAGATGTCAGCAGCTGCTCAAGCTGGTGATTGTGAAATTCTGTTTTCAGACGAAAGAATGTTTCTGCTACAGAATCACCAACAGCATGATCGCATATATGCAGTACATATTTCTGATATCCCTCGGGATAAACTGGCTATTCAAAGATTCTACAATGTTTCCAGAGCAACGTGATGGGGATGTTTCTCCAAAAAATTAAAGGCATTGCTGTTCATTGAACCTGGTATTAAAATCAACACTAAAGATTACATTAATAATGTTATGAAGAACCATATCCGCCCCTGCGTCATTACACCACACTACAAGAATGCTTGCAACAAGATTCTGCACCGTCTCACCAGACGAAAGTTACACAGGCTTGGAGTGTGGACAATTTTCGGGATTTTTTTTCTTTGGAAGAGCCAGCCTCTTATGCTGATTTGAATCCTCTCGACTTCTATGCATGGAGTTACACGCTAGGCAAGCTAGGGAGCACCAAAGGGTTGACTATGGGTACTTTCAACCACCGTTTGGAGGAGATTTGGGTTGAAGTACCTCAGCATATCATGCGTGCCAGCTGCAACTCTTTTCAACAACGATTGCGACTGGTAAGTTAAGCAAACGGAGAAAGATATGAATTAGACATTAGTCTAATGTTATGGACAGACAAATTAAGACAAATGTTATGGATATACTTTGCAAGAAATTACTAAACAGTAAGACAATATTGAAAGAATAACGCGGTAAAACAATCCAGTGCAAAAAATAGTGTAGTTGTTGAAAGGTATAACAGTAAACGGAATGAACGGATGCAACCATTCAATAGAAGACATTGCTGTAAAGCAGGAATATATAAAATACACAGTTGAAATATAGATAGTAAGTTTTATATATAGATAGGCCACATCTTGATGCTTACTGTAATCTGAATACTGACACAACGCCAGTAACGAAACCGGTCATCGTGCTCAATCGTAATCCAGCAACGAAAAAAAAAAACATTTCACCAATTGCATCATTGCCACATTGCTCTGGCGACGATAATTGGAAACAAAACATCTCATCAGGCCACTTATTTTAATTAAAACTCAAACAGAATAACAGCAAAACAACGAACACCACACAAATGTACAAGTACTTGCTCGCACGCTTCCTTCCAGCCAGCCAGCATCAACAGCAGCAGCAGCTACAAGCTACATCACCTTCGTCATCTTTCATTATCACACTTGCGCTGCGCCTTATCTTCTTCGACATCGCAGCACATGGCACAGCAGAGCCTTCCTTTCCCGAACAGTGACCAGACAAATCCCTGCACTTCGGTGTCCCTATCCTCCGAGGCGTATTAAAGCATCGGCGGCAGCTTGGATAAAATATTCAGTGTTCTGGTAGTATGTGAATATGTAGTGTACATAATCACACCGCCCGCCTCCCAGCAACCGGTCTTCCCTCTGAGAACCCCCTTGTGGGTGGACAGTAAACAACCACACGACGTGGGTAAATGTGGTGCAAAAGTGCACAACTGAAACACGTCAATTAGGTCCATATAAAACAGCACTCATTCCATTTATAAAGGCGAAGTACACCTCGCTATATATGTGCATAATTGTACTGCAGAACAAGAGAACAAGCGGAGAAAAAACAACGATACAAGAGAGCACTGGACCAGACCGAGAACAGTTGCCTACAGGTACAGCACAGCCAAGCTACTGATATTTATTGATTCTAGTGCATTGCTGCATTCTATGCGCAGGCAGGACATACCCACGTACCTAGTAGAACCGTACCATCACATCCACTGCAAATGCTGATATTCTTCAGCTACTGACTGCACTTTTTCAATCAATAATGCTACTCGTTTTCGAACAACAAACCAGACGATGCCTGCTCTCGAAAACGTTAAACTGTATGTCCGAATTCAATCACAGATTGGATTTATTACAATTTTGCTTGACATCACATTTACATACAAAAACGATTTTTTTATACAGTAATGTTCCGAATTTGTCAGCCCATGTTGAATTTTGGGCTGACAAAATGGGGAAGCTGACAAAATCGAGAATTTTTTTTCGATTTTTTTTTCTAAATTGAAGGCTTAAGACCTTGCAATATCGAAGACTTCTAATAAAAATTAAATTTAAACCCTCAATTGGTCAACCGAAAGCTCAATGAACCGGGCACAGCACACTGCACAATGGGCAAAAACGAGCTCGTAATCCCAAGAATTAGAAGCCGCTGGTTTGGAATCTTACAAGATACTTATTCTTATGTAAAAAATGCAGGAAATCGATTGGTGATGGTTTCATCTTGCGCAGACTTCGGGAAGTGGTCCATTTTGCCCTATTTTACCCAAAAATCATGTTAAAAGCTAATTAAACAGTATAAAAACTTATTTGCCACCCGTGAAACGAACTTACCTGCGGTAACTGGCGTGGCATCACGTTGCTCTGTATTACTCTCAAAGTACTCTGTAAGGTAATCCTCAACCGGATCCAGGAGAAGATCGACGCTACTCTCCGGCGGCAGCAAGCTGGATTCCGTGCTGGCCGATCATGTGTAGACCATATCACAACGCTCCGCATTATATTGGAGCAGATCAACGAATTCCAGGACTCTCTTCTGCTGGTGTTCGTTGACTTCGAAAAGGCGTTCGACCGACTCAATCACGAAAACATCTGGGGCGCACTTAGGCGTAGAGGAGTTCCAGATAAGCTAGTCCATCTCATCGAGGCTCAGTACGAGGCGTTCTCGTGCAAGGTTTTGCACGACGGCGTCTTGTCCGACCCCATAAGGGTTACTGCTGGCGTGAGACAGGGCTGCATTTTATCACCGCTTCTGTTTCTCATCGTTATGGATGAGATATTAGTTGGAGCAATTGACAGTAGACCAAATCGAGGATTGTCTTGGAATCCTCTAACGATGGAGCAGCTAAATGACCTCGACCTAGCCGACGACATTGTCTTGCTCGCACAACGCCGAAACGATATGCAGAGCAAGTTAGACGACCTCTCCGAGAGCTCCCAGGCAGCAGGTCTCACAGTCAATGTAGCGAAAACTAAGTCTATGGTAGTGAACACTGACAATTCCACCAACTTTACAGTAGCAGGACAACAAGTTGAGCAGGTAGCCGTCTTTCAATATCTTGGTAGCCAAACAACGCCCGATGGTGGTACCAAGACTGATATAGCCACACGGATCAGGAAGGCCAGGGGTGCCTTTGCAGGTCTGCGAAACATTTGGCGCTCAAACCAGATCACTCTACGTACGAAAACCCGAATCTTTAATTCAAACGTTAAATCCGTACTGCTGTATGCCTGCGAAACGTGGTGCGTCTCAGCGGAGACAACGCAAAAACTGCAGGTATTCATTAACCGGTGCCTGCGATATATTATTCGTGCCTGGTGGCCTGATAATTGGATATCCAATGAGGAACTCCATCGTCGGTGTCATCAACGGCCGATAGCCACAGAAATTCGTAAGCGTAGGTGGAAGTGGATCGGACACACCTTGAGGAAAGGAGCGAACGAGGTTTGCAGAGCAGCACTCGACTGGAATCCACAAGGACAGCGTAGAAGAGGCAGACCCAGAGGCTCGTGGAGACGGAGCTTAGCCAACGACATCCGGGCTGTAGACGAGAACCTGTCCTGGCGACAGGTAAAAGCCATGGCGGGTAACCGTCAGCAGTGGAGATCTCTAATTTCATCCCTTTGTTCTGCCGGACCGGCGGACATGGACACATAAGTAAGTAAGTAAGTGAAACGAACTTAAATAGCTTCCAAATTTTATCAAAACATCAGAAGAATCAAATTCCATCCATTCTATACTGTCCGAAATGCAAGAATAGTCCATTTTGCCCAAATCACCCCATTATACATAGATAACCTAATTAAAGCGATTAAAACTAACTCAAAGATAAAAACAGTCTTCAAAATGATGTGTAGTTTATCACACTGAATAACTTTGGAAAACAGTTGAAAGCAATAAATTAATTGGATGCGGAGTTATTAAGCAGAATAGATTTTTATGTGTACTTTTTAAATAAATCAATATATCTCGCAACTAGCAAAAGATAGATAGTTACTATATTCAGCTAAGTTGCTCATTTCAGTGTGTTCTATAATTTTTCTGAAGAAAAAAAATTTTTTGGATGTTTTCAAAAAAACAAAAGTTTGTATCACCCTGATAGATGATAAGATCACCTTAATAGTTTGAAAAGATGCGTTGTATTTTATTGATAAACTTCTTCAAAGACACCATCGTTGAAAAATTACGATTTTTTACGCAATAGCAAATGACCATGTTTTTGTAGATCTAGGAGAGAATCAAGCAAAACGAACCGATTGTGAATTCATCACTGCACTGTACTAAATCGATGACAATCAACTCTCCTGAAGTCCTGAAGTCTTTCGAGTAAATTGGTATTATTCGAAGTCATTCCCCTGTCTTTGAATTAGTTTTAATCGCTTTAATTAGGTTTCACTATGTATTTAAGGGTGAATTGGGCGAAATGGACTATTTTGCATTTCGCACATCATGGAATGGATGGGATTTGATTTTTCTAATGTTTTGACAAAATTTGGAAGCTATTTGAGTTCGTTTCACGGGCGATACCCGGCAAATAAGTTTTTATACGTTTTAATTAGTTTTTAACATGATTTTTGGACAAAATAGGGCAAAATGGACCACTTTCCAAAGACTGCGCAGGATGAAACCATCACCAATCGATTTCTTGCATTTTTTTACATAAGAATAGATATCTTGTAAGATTCCAAACCAGTGGCTTCTAATTCTTGGGATTACGGGCTCGTTTTGCCCATTGTGCACTGGTCCAGAACCTTTTTGGTGCGCATTAGCTTAGAGCGGGAAAACTTGGTTTTAGGTTTATGGAACCTTTGGAAGACTTTCTCAAAATTAAAAGCTCTATCATCCAGCGAAATTCAAATTTTGATTATTCCCCCTAAAAGTGCAATAAAAAATTTATTTTTCTTCAGTTTTAATATAACACATTGATGTGTTCTGCAAGGTTTTACAGCATAATATTACAAGAAATTTTGCTGAAGACTGTATCCTTCTAGCTCTTCAGCAAAGATAGAAAAATCCTATTTCTCATAAATGCAAAATCGTAAAATCAGTTTTTAGTTGTTTCTGTAGTTGTTGTATGACTTTTTTCTGTTTTACAAAGTTGTACAAATAGTAAAAATACACAACATTGCTGAATATAGTATACCTCTATCTTTGCTTGTTAAAGAACTATAGAACTTGTACCCTGCCCTAATTTTGACCTCGAATATCTCGCAAGAAGGCATCATTTTATTCAAAAACTCTCCCCAGAGAATCAGAATAGTTTCAAGCACGTTGAAAAGTTTTTTTAAATCATGTTTAAAAGAACAAAAGTTTAACAAAATTTATAGGCTGACAATATCGAGTTAAAAAGCTGATAAAATCGGGGGTTGACAAAATCGGGAGCTGACAAAATCGGAACATTACTGTATTCCTTCCCGCTATTCTAGGGTAAATGACAGAAAAAATTTTGTCATTCTAAGTTGACAAATAAAACTAAAATCCTTTTTAAGGTGGAAAAACTCCTAGCATATTTTAAAAATTGTAACATCACTGGAAGAACTGTGTTGGAAAATCAGAACATTTTGATCAAAAAGCAAAGCTAAGCAAAGCCTAGGTGCTACATTTCGAAACTTGACCATCGTTTTTCATACGACAGACTTCGCAACCAGCTGTTAGAGTACAGGACACTTGCAGGGCCAGTTGCTACGACTCTCCTATTGACTCTAACAGCCTCTCCCAGTCGAGATTCGAACATACGTCGGCTGGCTTATTAGGTCAGCCGAGACTTCGAGACCAACTGGAAGGTTTTTGATCATTTTGATCACACTTTCGAAATTTCTCACCATCCAAACACAAAAAATGAAGAAAATTGCATCCAAAATTATTCCATAAATTTGTGTCATGTTGATTCTCAAAAAACTGCATTCAGAATAAAATAATCAACATATAGTTTTACAGAAAGCAATTTACATGGTTTCTTTGAGATTATAATGTAGGTATCCGATTTGCAGGTTTGGTTTGGAAAACAAAACTCAAGCTTCTTTTGGCTGTATTTGCATAAAAAATAATCCGATCCGCTTATTTTTACGATATTGCTCGTTATCAAGAAAGTTGAGTCGAAGCGCCGGCTGAAATCTGTGGATTTAAAAGCCAAAGACTCGCGAGATATTTCCAGCGCTTGTTAAACCAATGGGTATAAGTAAAAAAAAATATCTGCATCACTATCCAACATTTAACTTCTAAAGTTTTGCACGTCTTTATTCTCTTAACAGGAGACATAGCCATATAATAACACATAATTATTCTTTAGTATTTCAGTAAAACCATATGTCTCCCTTGAAACCATATCATTTCATTGTGCTCTCCAGCCGCCTAGCCGTAATTTCTTCGGAAGCAATGATATGTATCTTGCTGTCACTACCAGAAACTACCACTACGTAGCCGGTAACTCTGTTTTGCACAAATCAAGGAAACTTGTTTCTTTATTAAACTAAATTTATCCAGCGCTTCCGGCAGCAGACGTGCCGCAATGCTGAAAAATTCCAATCATCCGCATCTCGTCTCGTGCAGATCCGATTTTAATCTTTGCCCTTAGGGTCGGACGAGTTCGACCTGCAAGCGGAGTCGTCTAGTCGACCGACCAAGTAGATATAGACGTACCACCACCGGACAGAACCGCCGCAGCCAACGGTCATGCAGACCGACACATGAACCGAAAAGTTCGTATCGTACATCAGAGGTACATATGCACATAGTCTGTGCAGCCTGCGAAGGTAGAATGGAAAGGTATACTTTCCGGTTTGGCTCTCGGTACATAAATCATATCACTCGGGCGGTGCAAAATGCTAGAAATCTTGGCTTAGCTCTCCATGGTAGGGTGGCCGCAAATTTGTAACAAAAAGTTACCATTCTATAATAAAAATTTAAAATTAGCAAAGTTCTATTCATCCACTCACTTCTTAGTTTTGGTGGTGTAGTACTCGTAGCCACTCAACCGAATTTTTTGTATTCTATGCCTTAATCCTTCCGAGACACCGATTAAATGTTACTGCGGGACCAAACATAATTTTTTATGTCGAATTGATGAATATAGGGTTTATTTCTAATTCCGGTCGCAGTAAGTAAAGCCATAATAAAACGCACTTACCTTCCAATCCGTGAACTTTAAAATCACTGAAAAGCGGTTATTGAAGCATTTTATTGAAATTACGCAACTGACTTTATTTTATAAATTCGTCGTGCCGTTTTAAAATCCGTCAAAATCAAAATTTTTCTTCGTCCGAACTAAAAATCACAATAATGTTTACGAAGCTAACGCGCATGTATTTGGGTAAGACGGCTTGATAAATGTTATTCTGCAAAATTTCTGCAGGTCAGGCAAGTTTTCCTGGCTGTAGAATAACGACAATGCCTTGCGTGAATTATTTTCATTTATGAATAACGGAAATTAAAACGATTAGTCGACATTTTCTTCTTCGTCGCACGAAAAAACGTAGGATATTGGGCTGGTAGGTTTTCTTTAATGATAAAGAGCATTTAAATAGATCTCAGCTCACTTTGATTGATCGCGTATGATAGACAACAAACTAAAATATTAGGGAATAACTAGTTTTGCGTTGTGTGTCATAAAAATGCTGATATTTTTAATAATTTGTGTTGGATAGGACGGGAATAGGCAATTACGGCGAAGCAGCAACATACCCTACTCTAATATTTCTTTATTATTTTTACATATTAAAACATTCTCACATCGTACCCAGCTTGACTTTTTTTTAAATTTTTTACATGTTATAGCATGCTGCATCAAAATCCGGACGGTACCAACATTACCTTCACTAATTTATCCTTATTAAGTAACTAGCTGAGTGCCCGATCTTACTCGGGACGCCTTTGTTTCATTGCCACTTGTACATCAGTTATTGTAATCGAAATGCTTATAATGCAAAAATATTAAAATGTTGTTCCTCTTTTGGAAGTTCCTCCCAAATTGTCAGCTTCCCCTCTTTTGTCTACCCGGCCACTTGCACATCCGTTTTCTTTACGAAAATCCCTATAAAACCCTATGAAGAAAGACATTGTTCCTATTGGCACCTTCCGCTTCTAACAACGGCCACCCCACCCATAGGAAAAGAATAGTTTTGTTATTGTACTTTTTTGAACACAGCTTTTAATTTATTTATTAGTTTAATACTGCATCCTATCCTGGAATCTGAAACATGCCATATAACTCCTGTACTCCATGCCATGCCTTGTAACTCTAATAGAGTCGGCCAACAACACTTTCACTAATGATCGAACACTTTTTACACGGGTCACTTTGATTCGGTGCATAATTACACTTGACAAACCTACAGCTGCGAGCATTGCAGTTTAGTGTTTCGTATTTTGATTTTTTTTGTTGAACGGATAAATTGTTACAGTCATGTGGGCGTTACTTCCCCCTTCCTGTCAGCAATCTCCGGTCATCAACTCCCCCTTTTATCCCACCGTCACTTATGGGAGAACCGTGCAAACATTTCGGAGCCTTACGCTGTTCTAAACCCTTCCCCCCTCTTTTGTCAACTCCTTCAGTCTAAAATCAAAAAAAAAAAAATAAAAAAAGAAGAAAACTTATCCAATTTAATTCTACTATGTATATTTTATTGACGACAGATACGTATTTCGCCTACGACTTGTAGGCTTCCTCAGTGTCTGTTTTCGAGAGATGGAAACCAGACACTGAGGAAGCCTGCAAGTCGTAGGCGAAATACGTATCTGTCGTGAATAAAATATACATAGTAGAATTAAATTGGATAAGTTTTCTTCTTTTTTAATTTTAGGGTTAGTATTCTACTAAGACGCTCCAAAAACTTCAGTTAACTCCTTCAGTTCTGATTCCCTTATGTCAAGGAACATGTGTGTCAAGTTTAGTAAAGAACCGTCCAGGCATTTCGGAGTTATGGCCTCCCCCCTGTTATGAATAGCCACCCCTCTCCCCCCACCCCTCTCTTGTTGTCAACCCATCAGTGCTGATTCGGACACTTTAGGGTTTTAAGATAAAACACAAAACATACTGACTTTATTACCTCTATTTACACTTTAATGTAGAAAGAAACAATATTAGGTATATGCAAAAAAAATACAAAGCAACAAAATTTCTGCATTCTGCATTTACTAACAATGAAAGCCTCTTGCCAGGGCAAGTTGTAAGAGTGGTACTTGCTTGAGGTGCGAATGAAGCCTCCTGTTCAAGGGCAAATTATAGCTTGCTCCGCTTCCTGGTTCTAGGAACGAGATAGGTGATGCATAAGTAGTAAGGAACACATACATACACGCATACACACCTTCACTCTGTGCTGAACTCTGCTTTACCGACCATGAAGCCTTTAGCCGGGGCTGGTTATAAGAATGATACTTGCTCGAGGTGCGAATGAAGCCTCTTGTCCAAGGACAAATTATAACTAGTCTCCGCACTACCTGGCTCTAGAGCTAGATTGGTTAAAAAGAAGAGGCGTAGAGGGAAAAGGGGTGAAAACACACCGACACTTTAAGCACAGATAATAAGCAGTTCACTCACTCTATAGCGATACTGCAATAACAACGAAGTGCGGAACAACACCTGGATAAGATCACAATAGATCAAAATGCTGGTCGTAGTGATAATATCCACACACAAAAAAAAGCAACAAAATTTACGCTACAAGGTTGATTTTGAAAGTAGATAGCATTTTGAGTACAAATTAGCTCAAATCGAAATTAAAAACCAGCATCAATAGAAGAAAAAGATCCTAGAACAATTTATAACTTCAGCACAGACCTTGTGAGTCCAGTCCTGGCAGGTTCTATTCACATACCTTTTTCGGTGAGAATGTGGAATGCATCCAAAAATATACGTGGCAACTCCATTTACAAAGCATATCGATAGGTTGACATTTTTGCTGATATTTTACTGCAATTTTTTTCTGATTTTTTCTATGTTTTGCATTGTTAACCAGTTTTATTCTACATAGGAATCAAAGATATAGCAATTCTAGATGATGTAAGTATATTTTGCTGATTACTTTACTGTCCGGTCATAGAGGACAGGTTGGTGTCCGGCCAGAGAAGACACAACACAATTTCAAAGAAAAAATTTCTTCAAAATCTTATCTTTTCATGGTAAATTTAAACTGTTTCAAACAAATAACTTTATCAAGCCAACGTTCAGAAGTATGGCATCTTTTATTCATTAAAAACATTTGCAACTACACTTGTATGAAATTTACTCGATTCTCTCTGTTTTAATGGTTGAACCGTTTGACAGTTCTCATTTATTTACTTTTTGAAACAAAGACATTGCAATTTATTATTGTTCCATGCTTTCCGAATATTTTTATCAATGTTTTTGTGAAATCTTAGTGTCCGGCCATAGAGGTTGTCCAGCCATAGATAGCTTCCCCCTATAGAAGATAGAAGAAGATAGAAGAAGATAGAAGAAGATAGAAGATAGAAGATAGAAGATAGAAGATAGAAGATAGAAGATAGAAGATAGAAGATAGAAGATAGAAGATAGAAGATAGAAGATAGAAGATAGAAGATAGAAGATAGAAGATAGAAGATAGAAGATAGAAGATAGAAGATAGAAGATAGAAGATAGAAGATAGAAGATAGAAGATAGAAGATAGAAGATAGAAGATAGAAGATAGAAGATAGAAGATAGAAGATAGAAGATAGAAGATAGAAGATAGAAGATAGAAGATAGAAGATAGAAGATAGAAGATAGAAGATAGAAGATAGAAGATAGAAGATAGAAGATAGAAGATAGAAGATAGAAGATAGAAGATAGAAGATAGAAGATAGAAGATAGAAGATAGAAGATAGAAGATAGAAGATAGAAGATAGAAGATAGAAGATAGAAGATAGAAGATAGAAGATAGAAGATAGAAGATAGAAGATAGAAGATAGAAGATAGAAGATAGAAGATAGAAGATAGAAGATAGAAGATAGAAGATAGAAGATAGAAGATAGAAGATAGAAGATAGAAGATAGAAGATAGAAGATAGAAGATAGAAGATAGAAGATAGAAGATAGAAGATAGAAGATAGAAGATAGAAGATAGAAGATAGAAGATAGAAGATAGAAGATAAAAGATAGAAGATAGAAGATAGAAGATAGAAGATAGAAGATAGAAGATAGAAGATAGAAGATAGAAGATAGAAGATAGAAAATAGAAGATAGAAGATAGAAGATAGAAGATAGAAGATAGAAGATAGAAGATAGAAGATAGATTTTCGATGCCTGCTCGCCGGGTCATACCTGCAATAGCGATGTTGAATAACATACAGGGCAGTCCATCCTCTTGTCGCAACCCTCTGCCCGAATCGAAGGGACTTGAGAGTGCCTCCGGAACACGCACGGAGCACATCACTCGCTCTTGGGTAGCTTTAATCAGCCACGTCAGTTTGTCTGGAAAATTGTTCTCATGCACTATCTACCCATGTTGCTCGCGCTCAACTGTATCGTATGCTGTCCTAAAATCCACGAAAATATGATGCGTGGGCACGATGTACTCCTGACATTCTTGTAGGATTTATCGGAGAATGAAAATTTTATGGATAGTGCATAGCCCATGGATGTATAGTCGACGTAACGACCAGCACCATGATTGTTGAGAAAACGCATTTTTATCGTGAAAAACGTTTAAAGCCATATAATCTTTGCTATAAACTTTTTCAACCGAATAATCCGTCAATTTAGTAGAGTTTATAAATCAAAACATGACTAATGGGGTTTTATGATTCATTCCTCATTTATTGTGTTTAAAAAATGCGAACGCCAGTTTATGCGAATAAACAGACAGTTTTTTTGAACGATTATTCCCATAACTTGGCGTAAAGCTACAAAAACAAATAGGTTGCTATGCTGATCGATTATGCGAGGAATTAGGGGCATTAGGGGCATAATGAGCACCCTAACTTGTTGACTGATTTAAGCACCCAAAATGACGGAATTTTTAAAGTGTCGTCATTGCAAAACATACATTCACTATCGATAATTAAAGGTGTACTGTTAACAAATTAAAAAATAATTGATATGATGACGAAAATTGCAATTTAAACTAATCCTTCAAAAACTAAAAATCGGTCAGTGTGTGGGGCACAATGAGCACCCCCTGGGGCATAATGAGCACCCTTATAAACACATGCTTGAAGAATGTATATAAGAACAACAACCACACACACATACACACACACTCACACACATGCATATACACATACATAAACACATACATACACATATACACATACACACCCATACATACACAAACATAAAACGTGTCAAAATGCCGATAAAACTATTGACCGCAAGCCGCTTAAAGGCAATTAAGCCGCGGAGGTTGCCTCTGGAGCACACAAGGAAAGTTTCGGATGACGCTTAAGCTAGCTGTGTTTTAGTGTTGAAGACATATGCTTTTCCGTTTCCCTCTACCAGCTGGTATAAGAGAGTTCTGATTTCACGGGTAGTAAATACCGTAGCATCGAACCTCCACATACAAAATAGGGACCACCAGCTCTTGTTCTGCAGCGGGAGCGAAAACTATTTTGAAGGAATCAATTTGGTCCACCTCCTGCTCCGAAATTGCCCTTTCGTATGGCCTCACATTCGTATGGCCGCGCTAACGTCTGCCGCAGAATGCTGTGGTACTTGGCGACTTGTTTTGTGAGTATTCCGTCTCGCCTTAGAGCGGTCAAGGCCACTTGCAAGGCCTTTTTTGACCAATTATGTCTTCCGGATTCTCTTGGCATATTTATACCATCACTGTAAACAAGCATTGACGCGATAAACAAAGAAACTGACAGGTTAGTTAATGTGACATAGTGCTCGTTTCACCCCAGCTAAGGGTGCCCATTTCGCCCCCACTCAAGTAGTTAAAATAAAAATGGGTTTTTACACTAATTATAGTATAAAATCAAAACTTCAATGAAGGTGAAATTTGAGATACAATGTATACATCATGCTGTAGTGTGCACTTAATAGTTTAAAATATTTAAATGATCGTAAAAGCTTATTTGGTAGTGCACCAAAATTATAATTTTTTCAGCGTCTGAGAACCAAGTTGAGTTTTTTAATATAACTCCGTGTTTTAACAGTAGAGATCACTCATTTTTTGATAAATAGATACTGTAGTATCTACAGCAGTGTTTCGCATGCCATATGATGTTACAAAATGCGTACTTTCGTAGAAAAGAGGGGTGCCCATTTCGCCCCGGGTGCTCATTATGCCCCTAATCCCCCTACATCAACCATTAGCATTACGTGAAACCAATAGCAGAGTAGCTCAATTTTACTAAATTTCTCGAATATTTTCGAACAAACATATGTTGTTTGAGTATTGGGCATGTGAACAACATAGTTAAGAGTGCGTAGGACCGAAAAAGTACATTTTGGTCATTTTGGTTTTTACGTCAACTATGCATCCATGGGCAGAGTAGTCCGGGCCCCAATAAGCTCAACTAATACTGGCCTACGAAATCTCTTGCTATTGGGGATAAACGACGTAACAAAATCTGGGAGAGCATCTAGTAGGCGGCGTTGATCAGCGTAATGTCACGGTAATTACAGCGATCCGCTTAATCGCCCTTTTTGTAGATGGCACAAACCATACGTTCCATCCCGCATCCCCTCCTCCGGTAGTTTCTCTAGTGCCGCTGCTAGTGGTTCGTAGCCATTTTTGTAGAGTTCTGCCGAGAGTCGGTCCTTTTCGGTGGCTCTATTATTTCCCAGCTGATCAATCAATCCAGCTAATGTTGGATTTAGACTCGAAATAAACCGATAATTATTGAGCTTTAACCTAGGTCTAGGATAGCAGTAGTAAGCTTGAATTTAGAGAATAATTTCTTAAACCAAACGGTAGGCGTTTGACGAAATTTAAAAGGTAATTTTTCTCTGCCAAATGTTTGTTAGCTAACACCTAATAATCTTTTTTACACATTATTTGAAATTAATGACATATATTTGTGTTTTGATCTTTTGGAGTGCTGTAATAACATCGATATTCTCAAATATTGTTCAAAAACCCAGAAGTGGGCAACAATTAAGTGTTGCGCAATAATTGGCAAACTACCTTAATTATGAAAAAATAGTTATCTGCAGAAGCCAAATCTGATGAGTATGAAAGATTATAGGGCTGTGGTAGGGTTACCCACGATTGATGAGCCAGGTTTAATAAAATCATACTAGATAACACCAACAAGCATAAAACTGTTGTTCTGAGCTAGATCCGATATCGTCAAAAGTTATTATATAATTGACTTTTTTGCACATCACAAAATCCAAATTCATTTTATTTTTTTAACCAAATTTCAAATAATATCGATTATTTTATGAAATTACTTTTATTGAATACCATTCGTATCAATTGCTGTAGGGTAGGCGAAACATTTTGATTCATAGGCATTTGAATCGAATGAGAATGCGACGAAGGCTACTGGCCACCCATCGAGAGAAGTTGTTCCTTCCCTTCCCAATGAAAAAATTTCGCTACGTCCTTGACTGAAGGGTTCTTCATTTTAATATAATATAACGCGGAATTGTACTACAGTCTTACCCAACGTAATCATGTATTTACATATTATAACATGACTTAAAACACATGCACCTTTCACATTTTCACAACCATTGCAACATACCTTGGCTGAAGTAGTTTACAATTTAGTTACATCTGTTTTATACACAAATTGGTTGGCATATTGGGTACCTAACCTACTAGATGACAAAATTTTCTCCATGAAAAAAACATTTAATCAAAAGTCAAAAACGTTGCTTCTTCTGTACAATAAATAAGTGAGTAGCGCTATGTCTGTGGATCACGAAGCTTATGAAACGCTCTTTAAAATAAATGTTCTTCTGTAAGGTGACGGTAGAAATTATAGAGGGTTGGGAAAGGGTTCCGCACTGTAATGAAATATTGCTCTGGAAAATTGACGTTTAAGAAAATGAATCGACAGAAGATTGATTTCATTTATAAAAACATCTTTGTAGCAATATAATCTGACATACATCGTCGCTTTTTGCGGGAAGAACATACGTGGAAGGTTTTTTAAGGTTGTGTAATAATGGCGACATAGAGGAAACCGGGCCGCCAGCTAGAATTTCCATTGACATTGTCCAAAAATTTCCAGAACCTTCCTGTGAAGGCCAAATCGCATAACATTTTCCACCACTACGGGTCTTGGACTATCCCTGCACCGAAAGCGAAAAATAAGCGACACACACAGTCACCTGTTTCCCATGTGCAACCCGACACCAACACCAACGCTGACCACTGCAATCTGTGTATGTGCTAGCTATGGAAGCACCTCTCCGGCTGACATGTTTCGCAATGAGACCGCGGAGAAATTTCCCTGCCCCGGCCGAGCTACAGCCGGCTGTGTATACACTGTCTTCACCTCATTCGGACTGGCGCTCTTCTCTCCGTTGGATTACGACCTTCTCCCATCAGCTCTGTATGCGATCAAATTATTCTCGTTCTCTTTTTTATCGATTTTCTAAATACAGTTTCTTCAATCGTCCAATTTCAAACCGTGCCAAGCGCTCAGTGCAGCCAACTTTTCTTTTGCACCTTTTTCGAACCGTAATTTAGTTACGATTCACAGCATCATTACATTTAATTTTGAAACTCCAACTCGCAATTAGTTTCCTCTGGAAAATAGGAATAGTTTTGTATTTCGTTAAAATCGAGTTAGTTTGTGAAATAAGTGCTTCTACTAATCAAACCATCCTTTGGTAGTGGTTTCACCCGAATCAATACAACATCAAAAGCACTGGCAACCACACTCGAATGCGCGAGAGAGCTACTACCGAATACGCATGACGGTGTGCAGCGGTGTTCGTGTCGCGGGTGCCGCCGCCACGGACCGGGCCAAGATCGGCTTTTTGCCCGCAGGAACCACACGCCGTCTTTGCCGTCTTGGCCAGTAGTCTCGCGCACATACAAGCAGCCGCAAAGGCAGTTTGCTCGCAGGTCGTTCGCATTCGGCGTAGAAGGCCCTGCTGTCAGTTCGGTTTGTTTTCGTCGGCACAAACGCTCATCGCGGTTGGTTACGGTGGCGAAGTAAGCAGGCTGTGGCGTGTTGTGTTTTACTTCACATTTTGGGATTATATGGCAGCAGCAGTGCACGGGCGATATTTATACCGCACGTTTCGATAATTGCTTAACCAACAATAACAACAAAGATCAAAAGAGAGTAGAGTGGTTGTTGGTGTAGAGCGAGAAAAAAAAGATGAAGTAGTGGTGTTTTGCCTACCGTTCGTATTCGTGTCGTGTTTTCGGCAGTGTTTTCAACTCGAAACTCGTCGGTAAAGTGTTTTGATTTTAGGCTGTTTTCCCCTTGAGAGGTATGAGCATAACACTTTCGAGAAATATTTTATATTGCTTTCCGATTTTATTGAACGTTCGTTAAACTTTATGATAGGAAATTAATTTAAATTTAATTAGATATAATTTTGTGACAGCAAGTTATAAAATCTTCTCGGTGTCTTATCTTCTTTTCAGCAGCACGATGCAATTAGCGGAGCTAATGAAACCAGCAGGCGATCGGAAAAGTAGGCAGTGGATCGGTACAAAAAATACCCCGTAAACGAAGCGAGCTTCACCGATTCGCACGATCCATGTGTGCGACATAGATAGAAGAGAGTGTTAATCGTAACCTACACGAAATCTAAATCGCAATAAAGCGCCCAAAATGTCAACCGTTTCCGCGTTACACAGTGATTCGTCTACGGCCACTACTACCGTGCCAACAACACAACTGTCTACTTTTCCAAATCGAATCAGTAGAAGAAAAGTTAAAGATTTTAACGATAGTGTAATCTGCTTACTATGCAAAGGCTACCTAATTGAGGCTACTACAATAAACGATTGTCTGCACGCATGTAAGTATGAACTTAATCTTTTCATCTTGCGATAATATTTTACCTATAATTTTTCGAGAAAAAGATTACTGTTTTATCATGGGATTGAATTATTCCACATTCTTGAAGTAATTGTAGATACACAGCCGTCAAATTTGAACAGCTAGTAATCTGCTAGTTCCGAAAGCAAGTAAAATTGAAAACTTCAACATCAACTCCTAGTTCAATACAACTATTGACAATGAACTTTGTTCAAAGACATCTATTAATTTCGTTGAACCCATGTAAAGGTTGATGTCTCGGAAGTAAAAATAGTACCAATTTATTGTAATTATTCGAAA
The DNA here is from genome assembly GCF_943734655.1 of Sabethes cyaneus. Taxonomy (NCBI): domain Eukaryota; kingdom Metazoa; phylum Arthropoda; class Insecta; order Diptera; family Culicidae; genus Sabethes; species Sabethes cyaneus. Next base: position 146,542,070 of record NC_071354.1, read on the forward strand.
ATGACAATTAGAAGTTTTTCTTCTGTATTGCGTTCAATTATAAATTATGTTTCACGCTTCGTTTAATTCGACAAAAATTTGATCACTCCTCCAAGGACTTACAAAACTTTGGATGAGAAATCGAATCCAATATCCAACACAACCACATGGATGATGTAAAACTGCGAAAACTTTGTTTTCAATTTTAAATTACAATTATAATTGATCTGTACTAGTAAAATGGTTCTGAAAAGGTTCACCACGTTGCCTGAAGCAGAATTTATACATTTATTTTCTTTTGGTATGAATATGCAAAAGACTATCCTATTTGCAATATATAGTCTTTTTGCTATCGATGAACGTTTAAATGTCCTACGTCACGTTCGTAAAAATAATTCATGCATCCATAAATGAAAATTCCGTGTCTGGCACTGATAGAGCTACTTTCAGTAAGAACTATGCATATATTACGTAAGGCACTTAAAAATGCGAACGTTGTACGGTACCGGGCTTTAGTCATAAATTCACTACAAATTGTGTTACGGGGGTAACAACCATCGATGTCTTCGTTACGAATGTTTCCACTATGTTACGACTTATCGAGACTAGACATAGATAATATTGATGGACGATTTCTCTCAGTGACGTTATTTTCTTTTTGGTCTTTTCAATGGCCATTTTCAGTACCTTTCGAGAAAAATTGGCATGGTATACTTCCCAGTTACGCTTTTAGTATTGCTTGATGGTAAAAGAAATTATAACTTGTTCCGTGGAGTTAAGTTTTTATATCAACTAGCTATTACAAGTTACTCCGCTACATTATATGTTTTATAAATAATGTGGTAACAAGCAGGACAACCAAAATAATTACCATAAAACCCAAGTGTTTGGCTTCTTCCATTTGTATTGATTATGGGCGAAATCAATGTTTTACAGACGAAAAAATTCCAATGCATTCGACAACGTATTGAGAGAAAACATCAACATAACTGTTTCAATAACTGATGTAGATTAGATTAACTGATATTGTTGTTGTACCGCGTTTAGTGGCGTATCTAAAAATATTCGGTGATTTTTAGCTTTACAAAAATTTCAATACCTGTGCTTTGAATACCAATACGCGAAATTCAGGGCAACATTAACTTGATTTATATACAGTTCACTATTGAAGTTCCACGCAGATAATGGTTACTGATAACTGCCATCTTCCGCGAACTCGTTAGGAGACCTTCTATCGAGTATGGCCCCTAGGGAAAACCCCCCTACAGTACGTAGAAATTAATGACACTACCCATCCGTTACCGCCGTTTCAGCAGCCTTTGCACAATTCTACGTGAGACCTACCGACCAGACCGACTAGTTTCGTAAAGCCTCCACTTTTTTACTCTACGTCGTGTGTCACCATGTCCGTTCACTACTTGTATACGTCCCGAACTGCATTGGCAAACTTGCGCAGTGACAGCGGCTGCCACCGTTGACGCGGAATGATCACGCAAAACGGTGACGATAATAATTGAGATTTCATGCATCGAGATAGAGACTCCGGCAAAGCTTGGCTCACCGAAAACTTGCCGGGCTGTATGGACATGTCTGGTAATAAAATAAAATCACCGGACTAGCTCGCTTCGATAGCGCAATGAAAGCACACGCATAATTATGACCATTTTCAATTTCATTGAAGTAAATAATAAAGCGAAGGTAAAATTTAAAAACTAAATTGAAACAACCAGAAGCTGCCTTAAAAGGAAATTGCACTGCTTACGGTCAGTCAATCGCACGATTCGCATTGATCTGTCGGCATGGCTCTCTGGTGGATTTTAAAGGAGGGAAAGGTAAAATGGGCTGAAACGTACGAATAACAACCTTGAACGGTAATGGTTTTGCAGAGATTGAGAAACGATTAAGGCTGTCATCGTTTTCGGTGCCTTTGCCTGCATTTATGAAATTGCTCTATCTTCTTGAGCAACGAATCGGTTCAGAAGGGTAACAATTATAGAAATTTGTTCCAAGAACAAATCTGTGTAACGATATCATTATTAACCTATTTTATTTCAATTATTTTTAATTTGCGGTGAAATTTTATATCATTTTCAGGGCTAACCCTGCACTCGTAGTAATGCCTACTTATGATGCTGCATTGTTACGATAAAATGTAGTATGAATAATAATGAACACTTTAATTTTCAGTATAATTAAACCTGTTGTTCATTTATATAAATGACTAAAAGACTATAGTAATATTGTGTTATTGCGATCTCGATCTCGAAATAAATTTGATAACTTGAGTTAAAGTCGAAGAATTAAAGATTTTATTCAAAACTTATATATTTGTTTCGTTCCGGAAAATTCTTGATCTGCATATTTTATTTCGCCGGTAAGGGTGCTCGTTTCTAAGTTAGGATGGTACCTACCTGAACCTCCTTTTTATCCGGTCCGCTATGGTTCAATAGTTAACCAACATTGGCGATCCACACGATCTGGAAGAAAAGTTGCGTTCAAATCCGATTATAGTTGGTTTGGCAGTGAATCAGTCGTTTATTAGCATCCCTGGCATTTTATACTGCAGGTTGTTGTTTATCAGCTTTTTGACTGCATAACTGTTGTAAATTGGCATCCACAATTCTATTTAAATTCTTCTTGTTGGTAACTAGCTGCAAATAAGCATTGTCAGCACTATAAGAGGGCTAGCAGTAAAGTAGCCGCATATTTTGCCAAAATAGCATTTAAGTAGCATTTAAGGCAACTTAAATGCTTATTGGCTTGCTTTTAAATTACATTGGAAATGCTTATTGGTTACCTGGGAAGCATTACTTCAATGACCCTTCCTTTCCTACCCAAGTAGCAATTCTAAAGCCATTTGGATTTACTTGAATTTTATAAAGATTTTATAGCGCTGTTAGACATTACCTCTGGTTTTATGGTGGTGTTACGCAATACCAAGAGGATATGAGTCAAAACACACTTATAGCTAGTAATAAAACCATAATAAAACTGTTAACAAAGCAAATTTATTGTATTTGCTTATATTACCGAGATAAAACAAGTTTGCTGCACCACTTCTCTTATAAACTTACACATAAGTGTGGCGTAGCAATACAAATTGGCGCACCAATCAAAATTCATCTTATCGCGGTTGCTTGTCAATGGTAACAACCTGACCACACAAATTTATTGCTGCTATTATGAAGAATGCTAAAGCTCAACATCAAAATCATTTTTTTATGCGAAGCTGTATTGCCATTTTCAAGTATTTTGTTTTATCTCGCAAACAAAATTTTATCAAAGCAAAGTGTTTTGCAGAAAGAAAGTTATTATCAATTGGTTTTCCTGCCACAGGAAGCAACTAAAATGATTTTGTCAGAAATTGAGATTGACTAACTGATGAAAAATAATCAGTTTTCGAAAATTGTAAAATTTCGATGGCTCGTTGATGTTATCCACTGTCCACTATCCACTATCATATCAATATGCACCATTAAATTTAATGCGCATAAGCTGCAAACGAACTAAGATAGCACAAAATTTATTAATCGTTGTATGGGATATTTTAATATGGTCGCTATAAACGAAATCGATCATATTTGTCGAATCACATTTCGAATAGAGAGGGTCGGATTCCACTGCTAGTACACTCTGTACTGCGCATTTGGGTTAATAAAGTTGTTTTGCAAGTTGACGCATCGAAAGGTTTCTTACGACGGCTGTACTAGATCCGTTCGCGCACGTATTTCGTTGTCATCTTGAACACTGCTTACAAAATGTCAAAATCGATCACAATAGACAAATTTATGGACACCCACCTCTGTTTTTTTCCTCGAACATCACGAACGTACACTCTCTACTGGGTGCGGAAATCAACTCGGACCATTACTCGCAACAAAGCCACCCTCCTCGGTTCAACATTCAACAATTAGACAGCCCGCGAGTTGCCGAAAACTACACTTACGGGATGAAGCTCTACCTTGCTCTGGGGAGCTAGACGCTTCAACCCTCGAAAACAGATGAAGTATGATACGCTAGGCCGTCAACGGAGCCGCTACCGTGGTGTTAGCTAAGGAAACCTCGAGCCCACGAAATGATTGGTTTGACGGGGAATGCCAATAAGCGATGTAGAGAAAAAAGTGCTTGGAAAAACTATCTTAGCATTGACCAAACTCGTGATTTTAGTCATGACCTTCAAATGCGGTCAGGCATATACTAATATTTTTTTTTTTGAAGCGATGAAAAAAACAAGTTAGATTAAAACTTCTCGGTCGGTGGTTTCTACAGTAGGTGGAGGAAGAGGCACAATTTGTGTCTAAAAATAGCCCAACCCATGCACTATGGGCCAGAAATTGAAATTTCGGGACAAATATATTTGCGGTTACACGGCGTGTCTCAGCTCAATGTAGTCTTCGGCAACTTTTTGAATGAAAAAATGATGCATCTTTTGAAGGGGTCGTCCAATATTTACGTGTTACTTTAACAACAATTTAAGTAATAACTTTTTGAGTAAATTTTTTTTCAACTTTTTGATTTCAAAATATTAAAGATTAACCAATTTCAAGTAATTTTTCTGAAGATATCAAACTTCTACCTTTTACCCATTTTCAGCAATAGACCTTTGTTTATAAACGACCCCTCAAATCACATTTCTTCTTGTAACATGTTTATTTCAACAGACAGCTCAATGTGATGTTCTAGACAACATTTTGCACATTAAAGAGGAATATTTTGCTGGAGACTGTTTCGCTTTTTCTGCCATAATTAATAAGACATTACTATTTTTAGGCTAAAAACCGTCTGATGAAAAATGTGTATTATTTCAAGGATGGTGTCTTCGGAGAAGTAAAATAATAAAATATAGCGCATCTTCCTGAACTATTAGGGTGACCATGAATTCACCTATTAGGGTGATACAAACTTTTGTTTTCTTGAATAATTTAAAAAAAAAGTTTTTTCTCCAAAAGTTGCAGAAAATACTAAAATAAGCAACTTTGCTGAATGAAGTAACTATCTATCTCTTACCGGTTACGAAATATAATGATGTGGTAAAAAAGAGCATTTGAAAATCAATTACACTCAATAACTTTTCACACGATTATTTTATTGCTTACAAATGTTCTACAGAGTTATTTAGTATGTTGAAATACACATTTTCTGTGAAGACTGTTTGACGCTAGGACGCATATTTATTAAGTTATATAATGTATGAAAAAAAAAATCCGCACTATTCCCAGGTATTCCCAGGTATTCTCTGAAATATACATTTGGGCAGATAGCTTTAATAATTCCCTACAAATTGGTATGCAAGCAAATTGTAGATACTTGCAGATGGCTAAGATATTCAGAATTTTCATCAGACGGGTTTTAACCTAAAACCAGGTTATATCTTATTAATTAATGCATATAAAGCAAAATAGTCTTCAGCAAAAATATTCTTCTTTTATGTGCAAAATATTTTCTAGAACATCACATTGAGCTGTCTGTTGAAATAAACATGTTTCAAGAAGAAATGTGACTTGAGGGGTCGTTTATAAACAAAGGTCTATTGCTGAAAATGGGTAAAAGGTAGAAGTTTGATATCTTCAGAAAAATTACTTGAAATTGGTTTATCTTTAATACTTTGAAACCAAAAAGGTAAAAAAAGTTTACTCAAAAAGTTATTACTTAAATTGTTGTTTAAGTAACGCTTAAATATTGGACGACCCCTTCAAAATATGCATCAATTTTTTATTCAAAAAGTTGCCGAAGACCACATTGAGCTGAGACATGCTTTTTAACCGCAAATATTTTTGTCCAGAAATTTTAATTTCTGGCCCATAGTGCCATGTCGATACGGTTAATAAGGGGGGTTGTGCAGACTTCTTTTGTCCAGCGCCTCTATAGTTCAAAGGTACACGGGTACCAGCGAGCCACACGCCCTGGCAGGTGTTGTGGGTTCAAATCCGGTTATAAACTCTGATTATAGCTTGGTTCGACCCATGCACCAGCATTGGACAAAAGATAGGAGTCACTACGACAACTTGTTACGCGTAGCTACCTATTACCCCCCCCCCCCCTCCTTTCCACTCTTTCTCCTCCATTTCTCAAAAAATCCTTCTTCATTACTTTCCCTTACCGTCCCTTCATCAATTGTAGAATCATCGTTTCAAAAAAAAATATATTTTAGCATATCCACGAGAGAGAATTGGGCAAATTATCGACGAGTGCGTAATGAGTAGACCACGATCCTGAGGAGGAAATAGCGCCAGAAGGAGGACAAAGATTGTGAGGAGCTGGAATAACTATTTCAGGCTAATGACATGCGCAAGTTTTACGAGAAGGTGAATAAAACTCGCAAGCGCTACACACCTAAACCTGACATGTGTAGGGACGAGGAAGGGGATGTAATAACAAACAAGCGCGAGATGGTCGACAGATAGAAGCAGTTCTTCGATGAGAACCTCAACGGCACTATAGCAGAAGGAGACGCAACGACAGTTAACTTAGCAGTGCCTACAAACAACAACAGTGTATCGACTCCCGATCTCGAAAAGATGCGGCGAGAAATAGGTCTGCTGAAGAATAATAGAGCCGCCGGAAGGACCGACTCCCGGGCAAATAAGCAAATGGCCTAGAACCGTTAGCAACAGCACTCCAGCAAAAGAATTCGTAGGAGAGTATTAGACGGGCTTTATGAAGGCCCGTTCTCCTCCAGAAATGTCGAGAGTAAAACGTGCCCATGCATTATATTTTCGTGGATTTCTGAGCAGCATACGATACAGTTGAACGCGAACAGCTATGGCAGATAATGCACGAGTACGGTTTTTCGGATAAACTGACGCGGCTGATCAAAGCTACTTTGGAGCGAGTGATGTGCTAGTGAAGGACACACTCAAGTCCTTTCAAAACGCGCAGAGGGTTGCGGCAAGAGGATGGACTGTCCCGTATGTTATTAAATATTGCTATTTAAGGTGTGATCCGGCGAGCGGGCATTAAAACGAGAGGAACGATCTTCGGCAAGAGTACCCATCTCTTAGCTTTCGCAGACGATCTCGACATCATTACTAGAAATCTTGGGACGGTGGAAGTAACCTACACCAGACTAAAAACGGAGGTTAAGAGGATAGGGTTACAAATCAATGCGTCGAAAACCAAATATATGGTAGAAAGAGGCTCCAGAGAAAGCATCGTTTGCCTCCCACGGACAGTGACTACGCTACTAGCACAGTTGTTATAAAATTATTGTGGTAAACGAAATATACCTAACTAATTTCAGTTGTAATTCGGTTGCTTTAACACAGACAGACGATGTACAAAAACGCTAATCAGGTAGTCCTCTACGGACTTGAGACAGTAACTTTGCTTACGGAAGACATACGTGCACTTGCCGTATTTCAACGAAAGGTGTTGCGAACTATTTTTGACAGAGTACAGACGGATTGCGGAGAGTAGCGTAGGCGTATGAGGCGTATTGCGAATTGAAGGCACTACCTGGAGAGATTCCCATCGTACACCTGGCGAAAGCTGGGGGATTCCCACGTCGCAAGGACCGCCGGACGACTGTGCAGTGAAATCCGTTCTCTTATAGAACCCCGCCGACACCAGGAATAGAGGGTCTCAACGTGCTAGATGGCTCGACCAGGTTGAAGCCGACTTATGTGCGTCGAGACGCGCAACAAATTGGCGACGAGTAGCCCAGGACCGAGTACAATGGAGAGGCATTTTTGATACGGCAAGAGCCACCCCGGATCTCGGCTGGCAAAGTTAATAAATACCTCTGTTTGTATAGAATATTTTACTCGAGGCTGAAATATTTTAAATGCTACGATGCTTTGAAAGTCTCCAGATGGCGTTTGTTTTGATGTACTGACGTGTATTGTATTGATAAAGTGCAATATTGATAAAGTGGAAAGGCTTCCTGTGTTTTCAAATAACACATATTTAATGGAATTTGTTCGAGAGTTCTTAACAAAAAAGCAAAGACAAAATCTCTTACTAAACTTCTGGGATAAGTATTGACAGCATTTGTGAACCGATTCGAGACTGTCAGACTCAGTATCCACTTATCGACACGATTGTAGGGAATGTGCTGCTGGAGCCACAGCAATAATAATCCAATCACTTCACGCGTTAATCAAGTTTCTTCCCATTTTTACATTTTCCCAACTGTTTTAATAGAATTTTTCCATTGGTATCAATCAGTGAGGGTGTCCTACTCTCACACATGTGAGAAGCAGTAGAGAAAAAAAACGCAAACAAATAACAGCATCACCTCATTCGGTGAGGGACGGCGAAAAGAAGAATGAAAAGGTCACACCATCCAATTATTATGAATGGATCTTTCATTTCACACACTACGACGGAGGCTGTGGTGTGGTGAGCATTCATTTAGACGACAACAGCATCGTGTGCCTAGTCCTCGCGCTGTGCTTGCTAAGTCGACGCTATATGATGCCGCCCGTTTGCGGGTGCTGCTCTCATGTTTCCCGGGCTCAGTACAAAATATGTCCTGCTGCTTAAGAGGGAATCTCTTTTTCGGTTCGCTTATTTGGTTCGATCCGACGGCGGACGACTCCATTCCGAAATCAGGCCCAGCAAGCAAACGACTTGGCTTGGGTTTAAACATTTTATCTCGCTCTTGCTTGCGCCGTGGGTCGAGAGTTGGAATGAATCGAGTTTTTGAAAAACAACAATAAAACTAATGGGAACAGCAGCCTCAGCTTCACCACCCAGAGCCTCCCTCTGTCGCCGCAACATCGTCGACCGACCGCGCGTCTATCGTCCATTGCGTGTGGGTGGGGTTCTCTGGGATGCTGGATGATTTCATTTTTTTTCTTTTCGGTGTTTGGTTTAGTTACCCTTTTGTACGTCCGGGCTATCTTTTGATTGTAGCTTTCGTATTGTTTTGAGAGAACGTTATTTGGTCCATACGGAAAAGTTTTCTAGGGTAGATGTACCAGTAATAGTGGAAGATCTCACATCGGGATCGCAAAACAATGAAATGAATCGAATTTCCACCATTACAGGTACATTCATTATTACTGGTACATCTACCCAACTGAACTGGAAACTATAGGCCGTATGAATAAAACAGTTAGAGCATACTCTCCCATAAGATTTACACGGGAAAAGCAAAGCAAACTGTTTTATTCATACGACCTAATAGCGTGGAAGCTTTAAATGCGTTTTTAGAAATGGTTGATAAAAAAGCTTAAGCAATTACTAGAATTTGAGTGCAAGTATGTTTTTGTTTGACAAAACAAGCAAATCTAAATAAAAGTATTAGTTTCCAACAACAGAAATAGTGACGCTCTCGCAAAATAGATCTCTTATATTCTTTTATTAAATAAATGATTGAATTATGTTACCATTCATAAATTATGACATTGTGCCATTTTGGCAGACAACCATCGGTGTGTGCAGTGCTACTTTTGCGATGCAAAAAACAATGTGGCATATTGTAATATGTAATGCAAATTTGCTTATTTCTGAATGCACTGCGCTAATTAACAGACACGATAAACCAATCAACACTGTTGTTACCCGCGGACGGTGGCAGCAGAGAACAAACTCCAGCAAAAACATACTTTTATTACACTTAAACAAACACGCTGCTCATTAAAACGGGCAAACATTGTCATTTGGTGCTGCCGAGATTCAATCGTTACTGGTCCATCATAAATTCATAACCAACAGCGCGGTCGGTGAGCGTCATTCCGGAAGTGCAATCGTTTCATTTCATCGTGTCAATCTTGACGCGTAGTCGCTCGTAGCGATTCGCTGTGCTGCACTGCTTTGAGCGCAGATTGCTTTTATTTACTACACATTTCAAAGTTTTACGGCTCGTAAAAGAGAGCTTGACGGCGTACATTAGATCAAGTGGAGACGTTTTCGCCGCCCGCCATTCTGTGCCGCCGCCGTGTACACACATCATCATATACACCTACATAATGCAGTGTGCTGCAGTAAAAATTCTATCAAAGACACACAGTTCTGGTATCAATCAGCAAGATTGTAAAAGTAGGGTCGAAGCTTCCGTTTTTGCCTTGGATGCAACGTGAAGGAAACTAATGTCTGGTCAATCGATAGATGCGGCAGAAAACAGCAGAGTACTGTCATATGAACTCCCAGAGCTATGGGAGTAGAATATTGTGGAAATGCGATGCGATGTGATGATATGCTGACACATTTCAATTGGGTGCACAGCAGCAGAAAAGATGAGGTGTTTAATAATGACTTTTGAGAACTTTTGAAAAAGCTCCTCATGATGCACTAACAGCATTTTTGTTTTTGTTTAGGTCCAATTTTTTATTCAGTGTACGAATTAAAACTTGCCCAGATTAAGAAAAGAAATGCTAGCTACTTTAGATACTTACTTACTTACTTACTTACTTACTTAATTGGCCTTACTCCTTATAACAAGGCCTGCATAATGCAATTTCTCCATTTAACTCTTTGTCTGCCCCTCTTTGTCTTGTTTCTTCCGGATTCCATGCAAAAACCATTTTGCAAAATAGTTTTCTGGCATACTAGTATCACTTTGTCTCTTTCCAGCGTATCTTTCCAAATTTAGCCACTTTCTGAATACTGGGTTCGCCGCAGAGACGCGCGAGTTCGTGATTCATTCTTCGCCTCCATACCTCGTTCTATTGTACGTCGCTAAAGATGGTTCTTAGCACCCGCTGTTAAAAAAAATCCGAGCGCTCGCCGATCCTCTTCCAGCTATGTTCACGTTCCACGTCCAAAGAGGACAACCGGTCTAACTTGGTTTTTCGTATATTGTGTGCTTTGTACGGAGTAGTTGACTATCTCAAACTTATCCCCGTCGATCACCGTTGCCAAGGAACTGCCTAAGCGCTCGGTCTCGCTCGCCAATATATGTATACTTCGTTTTAGACGTATTTAATACAACCCAATCTTCTCTGCTTCGCATTGTAGTCTAGTATACTAAACTTCCACCGTCTCAAATACTCTGCCGATAGCATCCCCGTCGTCGGCTAAACAGATAATTTGAATAGATATGTTGTAAATCGTACCCCACATGTCCATCACAGTCGATCTCCTTGTCGAAGTCCTCTGCGAGATTCGAATGGGTCCGACAGTCCACCTAAAATTCTCACGCAGCAGTGGATCCCATTCATCATAGCCATAATCAAACTAGTAAGCTTCCCCGAAAAGCCGTTTTCGTCCAGGATTTTCCATAGCTCTTGTCGGTTTACACTATCACATGGGATTTTGAAATCAATGAACAGGATACGCATGGGAACTTGGAATTCGCGGCACCTTTGGAGAATCTGCCGCAGACCGATCGTCCATCAAACCTGCCTGATAACTGCGACAGTCAAGATGAGAAAGATGACTTGGAAAAGTAGTTTTTAAGTGGCATTCAGGATAGTGATCGCTCGGTAGTTCTCACAATCCATCTTATCACCTTTCTTATAAATAGGGCAAATAACCCCGTCTTTCCACTCCTCTAGCAGTAGTTCCGTTTCCTAAATCTTGATGCAAACAGCTGACCAATTTGAACGGGCCCATTTTGATAAGCTCCGCTCCGCTTACAATCTTTTACCTGCACGCCCTACAGGGTTTTATTGTGGCGCTGCTTCCGATCATCGCACGGTCGTCTGCCAAAATACCTCCATCCAGTCCCCGGGAGATTCGTTGACTCTTCTACTGAACTTCCGTGTTTCATCAAAACGGTACACTGCCGCTACTCGCATACCAGTCCCATTTTCTATGGAGTTTCCTTAGTCGAATCATCAACTTCGGGAACTAAAACGGATACGAGCAGCCGCGTTGAGAAGATACGTCAATTATCGCAACCCGTTTACAAAGAGTGAATTTAATATGGCTAGTATTAATTACCAGATTTTAAGTCACTACCTTTATTCAAGATACGTCCAGCGAAAGAAAGCTGATCATAAGCGCAATCCAAAAAGTACTAAAGGCTCTCGACAACTGTGTTTCTTAATACTAAAGCAGGTGACACTCGCGAGAACTCTAATAGTAGCGCACTCTCATTGAAAATTTTGCTTCGTCTTTTTCCTGTCTGTAGTACGCTAGCTTGGCTTTAAATATCCAACTAGGTTCATGTCAGTCGTACTGCTTTACAAACAAATCGGGAGTACCACAGGGAAGTAACTTGGGGCCATTACTACTCTAGATCTTTTTTAATGATATCTGTTTGCTGATATCGGATGCTTGTAGACTTGCGTATGCTGATGATCTGAAGATATTTACTACCGTGAAATTAATTGAAGAATGCAGCTGGTGACGGCTGGTGAAATTGTCTGCGCATTCTGATAGGTATAGCACTACGCAGTATTAGCACCCGCACTGCGTTCTTCTCACCCAATATCAACCCAATATTGTCAAATCAATGTTAGCGTCCCAACAGGTTCTGTCGTCGATAATGGCTGAAAAGTGCCGACCATCTATAAGAACGTAGTCGATTTGTATTTTTATTTAGTTGGATGATCTCCAGATATTCCGAAGGGGGAGGTTATGATAGTAAAAGGTACTATGTATGATCATGTTCATAGAGGTGGCGAATTCCACAAGTCTTCCAAGTCCAATCACTGATTTAAATTACTCCTTCAGACCAATTTCGGCATTCACTTCAGTCACTGATAATGAGTTTGACATCAAGTCTTGAGCAGCGGTTGTCTTCGCGCTCCAAACGCGCGTAAAATTCTTCCTTGTGTTACCGCAGATCTGGTAGATGGTATGACCATTTCTATACGAACATACCACCGTTCCTTTCCAACATACCTCCGGCAGCGCTATGAGTTTCCAACCGTTAACCTGTTTTCGTTGCCTGGGTCTTTGCCGATGATTCCGATCCGAGTAATTACTTATGTCGTTCCTTGCTTTGGTTGTTTTAGTTGTGTTGGCTTGCAATGTTCGTGACCAACCCGACCGCACTGGGGTGCCAACGTAGCTCAAAATAGCACTCCGTCCCTGTCAGCATTCGACCTTGGTTTCCACCGGGGTTGGTAACCCGATCTTTACCAAGGCTGCTCGTATCCCGACTGGTACCACGAGGAGGTAGACATCGTAGTTACTGGGTAAGAGACTATGGACTACTGAAGGTTTTATTTTATTCCAAGTGCGGAAGGCACCGATGTTACACCTTTAACAGCCGTTTACAAACCAATTTTTCAACTTCAGAATGATTATTAAAAAGATTTGGCTTAGACTAGTTTGAAATGCGATATTTCAGCGATGTAAAACACTTGCACGCCGATACACGCCACTGATTTGATTTGACCACAGGCAGGGCTGTCATTCGCTCACACTATGCGCCCAATGTTACAATATTATGCCTTGTCGCACAGAGCCATTCGGCAACACACCTCTACAGCTAATATGCACACAGCGTACGAGCGAAAGCGGAGTGGGAGCGATCGACAGCACTCGGTGAAAATCTCCCAGTGAGTGATCATCCAAACAGCACTTGGTGCTGCCCTTTGCCACACTCCGTGCGGAATTAACGCAAAAAATTGTTTTGTATTTACAAATTTTCTGCCCTTTTAAAAGTGAAAATACACGCTGCACTGAACAACTAATATGGTCTATGCTAAATTAGTACGGATCAGGCGACGCAACAGAAAAAATATTTTTTTCAATCACACCACTTCAACTGACCCAGCGCAGGGTGTACAATCCAGCCGCGCAGAGTGCGGCTCTTGGTGTGGTAAAGCACGCAGCAAATTTATCACTCTGCGTTTGCGACTGCCTTTTCCTGGTGCGCGTAAAACACGAAAGAGCGTGTTTAGCAAAAGAGACACTGAAGGGAATTTGTGGGCGAACACACACCGCATGGCAAGTGTTGTGTTGCTTAAGAATGCGTGTCTTTTGGTTTGCGCTGCGGTTTATGCCACCTCTGACCACAGGTTTATACTTGAACCCACTCAATCTGAATAAAATGTCATTCATGTTAGAGGTGGTCTACGCTTTCAGCAAAGATACTCCCAACGACTGTAAATTTGTTATACAGGAATGATTTGGTACGGGAGGTCTACGATTTCTTCCTTCTCTGCTCTCTGCTCTCTTGCAGTTGAATTGGATTGGATTGGATTGGATTGGATTGGATTGGATTGGATTGGATTGGATTGGATTGGATTGGATTGGATTGGATTGGATTGGATTGGATTGGATTGGATTGGATTGGATTGGATTGGATTGGATTGGATTGGATTGGATTGGATTGGATTGGATTGGATTGGATTGGATTGGATTGGATTGGATTGGATTGGATTGGATTGGATTGGATTGGATTGGATTGGATTGGATTGGATTGGATTGGATTGGATTGGATTGGATTGGATTGGATTGGATTGGATTGGATTGGATTGGATTGGATTGGATTGGATTGGATTGGATTGGATTGGATTGGATTGGATTGGATTGGATTGGATTGGATTGGATTGGATTGGATTGGATTGGATTGGATTGGATTGGATTGGATTGGATTGGATTGGATTGGATTGGATTGGATTGGATTGGATTGGATTGGATTGGATTGGATTGGATTGGATTGGATTGGATTGGATTGGATTGGATTGGATTGGATTGGATTGGATTGGATTGGATTGGATTGGATTGGATTGGATTGGATTGGATTGGATTGGATTGGATTGGATTGGATTGGATTGGATTGGATTGGATTGGATTGGATTGGATTGGATTGGATTGGATTGGATTGGATTGGATTGGATTGGATTGGATTGGATTGGATTGGATTGGATTGGATTGGATTGGATTGGATTGGATTGGATTGGATTGGATTGGATTGGATTGGATTGGATTGGATTGGATTGGATTGGATTGGATTGGATTGGATTGGATTGGATTGGATTGGATTGGATTGGATTGGATTGGATTGGATTGGATTGGATTGGATTGGATTGGATTGGATTGGATTGGATTGGATTGGATTGGATTGGATTGGATTGGATTGGATTGGATTGGATTGGATTGGATTGGATTGGATTGGATTGGATTGGATTGGATTGGATTGGATTGGATTGGATTGGATTGGATTGGATTGGATTGGATTGGATTGGATTGGATTGGATTGGATTGGATTGGATTGGATTGGATTGGATTGGATTGGATTGGATTGGATTGGATTGGATTGGATTGGATTGGATTGGATTGGATTGGATTGGATTGGATTGGATTGGATTGGATTGGATTGGATTGGATTGGATTGGATTGGATTGGATTGGATTGGATTGGATTGGATTGGATTGGATTGGATTGGATTGGATTGGATTGGATTGGATTGGATTAGATTGGATTGGATTGGATTGGATTGGATTGGATTGGATTGGATTGGATTGGATTGGATTGGATTGGATTGGATTGGATTGGATTGGATTGGATTGGATTTAATTGGATTGGATTGGATTGGATTGGATTGGATTGGATTGGATTGGATTGGATTGGATTGGATTGGATTGGATTGGATTTGATTGGATTGGGGTGAATAAGCTCGAAAAGGAGATCTCGAAGTTTTTTAATGATGTTTACGTTCGACCATAACTTATACCTTTGTTTAAAATTTCAATCTAAGACCCAAGTTGAATCCTCAACTCCAAGGCTCTTTCTGGCAGTAAGTTTTTTCATCCCTTTTAAAGACAAAGACACAACTAATTATTCTCCATACAACGAAAGCATCGCTGTTACATTTCTTCTCCCGTTTCGAACTAAATCAATCCTCCATCAACTATAAAACATTAACACTCCAAAAAATATCACCAAAAACGGATTAACACCGACAAATCCCCACTATTTATAGCAATCTTCTTAAGCAGTGTCATGTTCACCGCAATTTTCAACGCTGCAATATAAAATGACCCCCCAACCCAACTCCGAAATCGATACCCGACCGTCCGTTCTAATCAAATCCAATTCTTTATTACATCAACAAATCTTTTTCCTTCGCGCCGGAAGATACAAACGTGGGCTGCAGACCAATGCCGGCCGGAATCGGTACGATACAGCCCGCCACTCGTTCCATGAGAGCAATCGACAGCCAGCCAGCCATCCAAAATCCCCGATGAGAAATAAAAAATTATTGGCTTTGATTTAATAAAATGAATACACACTCCTGGTCGTACGAATTCGTAGATAGAGGAGCACAAGTAGACTCGGAAATCGACCACGGTAGCGTGGGGAAGTGACGAAGAGAAAAGTTCAGTACACCATCAGATAGCAAATGCCATGAGGGGAATAGTGAGCGCTACGCTTTGCTGCATAGATTGGAGATCTAGGCTTTCGAGCACCTATTTTCTCGTTGCCTTCCTGTGTTGTGCAGCACAGATCGGACCATGCCTCGTATGAAGTGAACGATGCTTTGCTGCTCCAATTGCGGCTATATTTCATCTCAACATGCTTGTAAGAAGGAATGGTCCAGATTAAGGTGGCGAGGAAGGAGATCATTTCGGTCGGAGGGCTGCAACTGAGAAAGGGTTCAACCGTACACGGGTTGTTGAAGCGGTGAAATTTATTAACCTTTTCGCTAATACTGCTGACATCAGTGCGGAACTGTGAGCAGACAGCCTGTAATGTAACAGTGTAATGTTTAAATTTCCGGATGATTTTATGCTGCAGATGGTGCAAAATCAATCACAGCAACGAAACAGAGTTGTATTTTTTATATTTTTTTAGACGCACAAACAGTGTTTCCTATGAAACAGAACTTCACTTGAAGTATGCATCTAATAGAATATAAAATTTGTATTAATGACATGAGGAAGTCGAGCATAAAACCTAAAGTTGTTCGGAAATTAACATAAAAATCGTCTTGGGATTCGTGAACAATTCACTGGTGTCGTTCAGTGATTGAGTCACAAAAGAAACAAATCGAGTTGCTTGCAATGTTCACTGTATTATAGGTTTCAAGGAAATAGTAGAGCACAACAAAGGTCCTAATCGAAATAGTTAGTATCGTAGCGTTATCTATGACGGACACCTTGAGCCTATCTACTTTTGAATTACCGGAAAAATTAGGCAATGTTAGAGGGGACGCGGCACACTAGGACAAGCAGTGTCATAGCTGGACAAAATTACTTTTTTCTTTCTATTTGAAAAAAAAACAATAAGAAACTATCAGTTTTAGAGTCAATTTAAAAAAAACTTTCAATGCTTATCTGCAATCTTTGACACTAAGCCATTCATTTAGCCCACAATGCGGTGCCTATCGCACTAGGAAGCGCACAGGCAATAGACAGAGGCCCATTCGCTCTAGATTTCCGCGGTCACCGCGTACCACGCCGTCGATACTCACAAGTACCCCTTGCGCGCTTCGTTGGCCGTAAGCACAGCGAGTCGGGGTTCAATTGCGACTTGCCAAGCAACGGCAGCGGCCAGCCGGTGATGGTTCCTGACGGCGAGGGGTGAATATCAATGAGAGGAAAAAAATGTCTTATGCTTGGAAGGCACAGAACATAAAAAGTTTTTGTTTGCTCTCCATAACATTGCTTCCCGGCCGCGCGTTTCTTGGTCCGTCTGTCTCGGTACGACTGCAAAGGCAAGGTCTAGCGTAGCGTTGGCTGGTTTTTTCCCTCTTTTGTTTATGCTTCAAATTCAAAAGTTTAGGAAAGAATCACGTTTCTCGGTGGTTGCGCCGCAATAGAGTCATGTCATGAAACATGTCTCTTGGAGAATAATGACAGTGTATGCGACGCAAAGTGCTTCATCCACAAATTGGTTGTATTTTGCTAGTGTGATTTATGGAAGAGACCTCTGTCGCTCTGTAGCGTTCCGTAGGGACTCAAGCATAACAGAAATGTTTTGGAAATTTTATAGTTTCCACCAAGCAAGACGTAACTTTTTAAAGAAAAAGTAAATTTTCCAGTTCAACTAGATTGTACCAACAGTTGTGCTGGTGTTCCTTCAATTGATCTTGGTGTTTCTACAATTGTGCTATAGAGATCCTTTTTGTTTTATTTTTTTGGGCCAATTTTAGTTTCATTTTCTATTGTCAGTGCTCTTCAGACTATTTTCGATCCATTTTTCGCATAACCAGGAGCTCAAGGTTGAAGGAAATACAAATTACTTACTTACTTACTTATTGCTTACTTACTTAATACTTGCTGAATACTTGCTGAACAAAAATTGACAGCAAATTTTTTAGTAGAAACAATGCGTCTACAACAGTTTTTACTGTTGACTAATTTATTGTAAATGTGTTAAAAAATTAGATTTTTAATTTTTTTTTGTTTCCTTCCTGTTCTTTCTTTTTTCATTATATTTTGTTTTTTCCTTTAAAAAAATTACCATAAAAGGACGATAACATTTACTGTTATTGAAAATTTTTGCTCGCGAAGAAATAGATTTTTTTATGGTTAAGTTTTTTTCCGTCATTTTTATGGTAGAATCTCTCAAAACCGTAGAAGTTATGGTAGGCTCCAATAAGCTTGATGGTATGGTTATCTTTTCTGCCAGTAAAATTTATTGTTTTTATCGTATTTTGTATCCTATTGTTACAGTAATCCTTATCTTCATGTTATGGTTATTTTTTCCGGGAATTACTTACTTCTATAACAACAACAGTCCGTGTGTCGCTAAGTTGTGCCTCTATGAACCTCGGGGTCTACCTCCTCTTGATTGTGATTGCAAATTCCTGTCAAGTGCTTCTCTGCAGAACTCGTGCGCTCCTCTCTTCGAGGTGTATCTGATCCACTTCCACCTATGTGGAAGTGTGGTCGGCGTTGTGTGGGCTTGACTATGTCATCGGCTATATCAAGGTCTTTTAGCTGCTCCAGTGTTTTTTTTTTGTTTATAGGAGACTAGACCACTGCGACCACGGCTGTTAAGAAAGCAACTTCGGCAATCTGGGCATGCAGGTCACTGTTTGGCAAAACCTGGGGATTGAAACCTCAACTAGCCTTCTGGTCATATACTACTATTGCACGGCCTAGGATAACCTACGCTGCAGTCGTGAATGAGGTGACAGCCCAAGCCAAACTAAACAAAGTTCAGCGCCTGGCCTTTCTCACAGTTACCAGTGCCATGGGTACAACACCTACTGCAGCCATGGAGGCAATGCTGTGCTTACTGCCTTTGCATCATGTGAAGAAGGAAGCAGAGCTCGGCGCACTACGGTTGCAAAAGAGTAAAACCATACTCGAAGGTGACCAAATCGGTCATCTTCGCATACTTCGGGAATTCAATCTGACACCCTTAGTAACTTCAGTCTCTGACTGCATGGAAGCCAGGCCCAATATGGACGTTCCATATGAGGTGATTGAAACAAATCGCTCAATGTGGAATAATGGAGGGCCAGATCTTCCATCTGGAACTACCTGTTTTTTCCAGATGGTTCAAAAATGGGGGCCTGCACAGGCTCCGGAGTCTACGGACCCGGCATCAGGGAAACTATCTCATTAGGAAAGTGGCCCACCGTTTTTCAAGCAGAAGTATATGCGATATACATATGTGCAACAATATGCTTGCAACGAAAGTATAGGCATGCGAAAATCGGTATCTTCACGGACAGCCAAGCAGCACTACTGGCTCTCAAGTCCGCCAAATGCGTGTCCAAATTAGTTTGGGAGTGCAGCACAGCATTGAGGGAACTCTCCCGCCAAAACAAAGTTTTATTACTTTGGGTGCCCGGTCGCTGCGGAATCGAGGGCAATGAATTTGCTGCCAACCTGGCAAGACAAGCATCAGCTCATCAATTTATTGGTCCTGAACCGTTTCTGGGCACCTCCACATCCGCCGTAAAAGGCGAATTGATGACATGGGAAAAGCTAGAAATAGTATCCCGTTGGAATCAAACACAGGGTTGTAGACAAGCTAAACAGTTTATCTACCCAAACCCTGCAGTAGCTAAAAAACTACTCCATTTAACTCGTAGTGAACTACACACGATCACGGGACTCCTAACAGGACACAGCCCCGCTCTTTATCATTTAAATAATATCGGCAAGGTATCATCCGACACCTGCCGCTTTTGTAACTCTGAACCTGAAAGTTCAGTGCATCTGCTCTGCTATTGCGGAGCTCTTGCATTATCAAGGCACAACTTCTCAGGAAGGAACTCCATCAATGGGTATGAGTGATCCGTAAACTGTGTACAGCAAACGGGGCCTGCCACAAAAGACGATCATTAAGACTGTCGCAGTGGCCTTTTAACCCAATGCCCTTCTGGCATACAAGACCACTGCGACCACCATTTAGATCTATTGTGGTACTCCAGTGTTAGTGGATAACTCCAGTGTTAGTGAATAACATCCTACCGTTCGCCATCTCTACAACTGACTGACGAAATACCTCGTTTACGCAGGAACTGTGAACTAACTCCGACGCTTTCTTTGTGCGTTACATTCTACCGGCAACTACCTAAATATTATGTAAACTACACATTACATATTCCAGGCAAGTCATCGAATATACTATAAATACCAGGATGCCACATCCTCCCCATGTGTAAAAAGAATAATTCAATATATATTATTTCAGGTCATTTATAGATTATTTACATTGCTAGTATAGTCGACTGATTATTCTTGTATGTTATATTGAAATTCGTTAAATCTAATTTATAACCTGTAACAAAACCGCTCTACGTTTTGAAACGTGACGACCCAAAGTATAAAATAATAATTGTTCCAAAATCTTTGGTTAGGGCAGGCATAATCGTTCCAGTATTCACCATATCTTGTCATTGGTATTGGACGTTTATGAACCTTACCTTCCGGATATCAATGGTTATTATATTCTACCTATCCAACTTTTTAATATTTACGAAATATTGGCCTTGAATTCGCGTAAAAAACCAAAATTTCGCGTAAAAAAACTTTGTGGATTTTAACATTACGCGAAAAAATAGACGTTTTGAGCACATCCGCGTAAATTCCGAAAATCGTGTAAAAAAAAAACGCGTAATTTCCGAAATTCGCGTAGAAATAGTCGTGTAAAAAACAAACCGCGTAAAAAGCGACTTCTGTGTATACTTTACATGGTATGGTCACAGATTTTCCCACTCAATTTTAATATACGTTGGCCATGGCCCTCTCTCCTATTTGTTTATCTGTTTATTTGCTTATTTGAGAAGGACTATAGATATATCTATGGTCTCTGTAATCCTGCCGTTCACCATCTCTACGACTGACTAACGGGCTACCCCGTTTACACGAACTGCCAACCAACGCCGACACTTTGTTTGTGCCTTACACGCTACCGGCAACTACCTAAATATTGTGGAAACAACACATTACACAATCCAGGCAAATCATCTATTATATTATAAATACCGGGATGCAACAAGAGGATTCCAAAGTAATCCACGATCTAGTCGACTGTCAATAGCTAGTATTTCATCCATAATGATGAGAAACAGCAGTGATGACAGGGCTCAATAATAGCTGTGTCTCACACAGCTAGAATAAGAACAAGAAAGCCTCGCGGTAGGCTTCGATGAGATGGACTAGTTTGTCTGGAACTCCTCTGTACCTAAGTACCAGATATTTTCGTGGTTCAGTCGGTCAAACGCTTTTACGAAGTCAACAAACACCAGCAGAAGAGAATTCTGGAATCCGTTGATTTGCTGCAATATAATGCGGAGCGTTGTGAGATGGTCTACACATGGTCGGCTTGCACGGAATCCAGCTTGCTGTCGCCCGAGTGTAGTATCGATGTTCTCCTGGATCCGATTGAGTCATACCTTACGGAATACTTTAAGAGCAACGTGATGCCATTTCAATTACCGCATTCAGTTAGGTCTCCTATTTTAGGGACCTTGACCAATATGCCCTGCTTCCAATCGACTGGAAAAATAACGGTTTCCCATATATTGCTGAATAGTTGATACATCATCTGACCTCACTAAAATGGGTCAGCTTTGAGCGTCACGGCTGAAATACAATCTATTCCTGGCGCTCAGTTTCATCCAGTGATAGCGCATCAGAGTTGACGTGATTAATTTGACGAACTATAGGCGACAAGCGCTTCTGGTTTTGCTGATCTCTGACACCTGATACTTAAAGGAGTTAGCAGCGTCTTAGTCCTAGTAGGCGTTTTCTCCTTCTTCGACTTGAGAGTTAGTTCAGACCCTCTTGTCTCGCCTACAAGTTCAACCGCCCTCTCCAGACGGGTAGCAGTCTTATCCGCTCTGGCTCGCGTTCGCTCAATGCCAACTTTCGCTTCCCTTTGCTCGTCGGTCGTACAGCAGGTTTCATATGAAATTCATTCCCTCCGCGCGCTGCGCACTTTGCCGAGATTTTCGTCACAGGTTGTGATCAAGGCGTTCTTGATGCCGGTCCATCGCTCTACGACGGTTCCAACAGGTGGTAACTCCGAGGCTCGGGATTCACGTTGTTCAACTAAAGCCCTTTTCACCTCGGAATTCTCCAATCGGCAGACGTAACGTCACTCAACTTTCTGCTCCCGTCTTTGGACATGTGCTGCGCGTAAACGTATCTCAGCGATAATAAGATGATGGTTGGATACAATATCAGCGTTGCGCTTGTTGCGTACATACATCAAAAAGTCTCCATCTCCACTTTCGGTTGATACAAATGTGGTCAATTTGGTTTTCGGTTCGGTTTGCACGGGAAACCCTCGTGACTTTATTCGCTGGGGACCACCAATGACCATGTTGACTGAAGTTTTTGTAGCGTCTTAGTAGAATACGAACCTGAAATTAAATAAAAAGAAAACTATTGCCAGGATTAGACTTAACGCACCTGAGTACCTTCCTCCACAGCTCTCAATTCCCAGTTCCGGTTTTCTTGAAAGTTCTATGCCGCCTTTCCACATCTAGGCTTTCCTTATAACCCCTTAAAACATTACTCGCTGTGGATTTTGGCATTTTTAGCACTTTGGCCATCTTTGATCCAGACCAATCTGGATTTTACAGGTGTTTGTGCAAGATTTGCTTACGTCATACAAGTTCCATTCTGTACTGCTCAAAACGTGGTGGAATATTTTGACGAAGCTTGCGCCAGCTGTTTTTCATAAACATGTAAACAAAATTATGTCAAGTGGTTTCAGTTCCTACCACAAAAAGCGTGCCGGTAACGCACGAGGGACGTCCTGATGTAGTTTAGTCAGACTTTATGAATTTATATTCGACAGATTTCTATCAATTTTGCCAGGTCACATTCAACTGTTATCTTCAAAACAAAGGTATTTTAATTATTATGCAGTAAGATGCACTGAATAATATGGGTTCTACGAAATGAATACGAGCACTCGTAACACGAATATGAAATTTGTTCGAAGTGTGTATTATTATTCGGTACGGTAGAGCTGCTTTTGTTTCACTCTATTCTAACGCCAGTGTAGAGAATGAACACTAATCACAGGACAAAAGAAAACCGATCGAATCGCGGCCGGCCACGACGGTTGAGTAAACAATGGCCCCTTGACAAATGGGTGCAAATAAACGCGAGCAAACAAGCGATCTTCTGAATACAAATTTCAACCGATCCATAAAGACATGCTGACCACCCAAAACCGGTCGTCGAAAAGTTGAACGCCTCGTTCGCGTAATTAATTAATCAAGCTACCGTGCTTAAATCTAATTTATACAAATTTATGACCAGTAACATACAAAGCGCGATGGAAGATTTAAATACGACTCTACCGAACGAAAGTACCTACCTACCATCAGAAAACCTGCGGTGAAGTTAACGAGAAGAGAGAAGGAATGGAGAAACGCATTTCAAGCTTCCGAATTGAGCTCTTCCAAAATAAACAAGTCCCGGCGAAGAAGAACGCACTATGAAAGGAAGGTAGATTCGCTACTCCTTTCCCCATCTGCTGGATTTCGAGTGCTATAAGTCAAATAACAGGAATTGCACAAGATTTAGGGTGACTTGCGCAAAAGCACAAAAAAGCATTGTACACGCAACAGGTTACTGTCGTAATAAAGTATATTTTTATCGACCAGGTCGAGAATGATTCAAAGTGTTTATTGCAATTCTTGTAGATTCTGGTGCCGACTTTCCATGCACGGGCACGTTTTACTTTTGGACTTTCTGTCTGTCGATAAAAGCCGTCATAAAACGACCGTTAGTGCCGTCGCTGAATGGGCTTGACATTCGTGTGGCGCTCGGGAAAAAGTTTTCCTCTCTGTTCATGTTTAATTAAAATTTACAGAGCAAAGAAGGAAAAAAACTGCCTCGGAAGAAGGCAGCCAAAGCGTGAGAAATGGGCTTCTCATTCTTTTTTTCTGTGTTTTCTTGCGCTGGATGATTGCTTTTCGGTTTATTTTGAATGGAGAGGAGAAAGAGGCTTTTCCCTTCATAGTGAACGCCGCGGCAATGATATGGCGAGTTTTAGAATACAAAAGCACGATTTTGGGCTCGCAAACACTCCTTTTGAGTAATAAACTCGAGAGCTGCAGAATGCGTAAGTCGTTCGCACCATCATTACCGTAGGTATGGCTCGCAAATTTAGGCCTTGCCAAAATAACGAAATAATAAATTTGTTCTTTTGAATCAACGCAGAACAATGACATTACATTGAATCAACGAAGTAATGCGAAATTTATGTTTATTACCAGCTATCATTAAAATGAAGATTTAAGTTATCTTTCATTGACCGTTCAAGGCTACTCAGTGAAAAGTTGTTGCTTAAAAAGCAAAGCGCCTTCAAAATTTGACGAAAGGTTTAAACTAACCACTACACAGCACAGTACTTACAGTACCTAATTGACTTGTAAGAGCGGAGTTACCTTAAAGGCACACTACGAGGTTATTTTCTAATCTGAGATACTATCTTTATATAACTGACTAACATAAAGCACTCCAAAGTAGAATCTAAAATATAAGAAAATATAAAGTATAAGAACCATCAAAGAATTTCATAGTTCATCTCTTTTATCGGCAGAGCTCGATAATAGTTAGGCGATTTGAATCGGTAAAACCCTTTCATCATGGTTGCCCTTCCTCCGATAGCTCCAGAATGACGCATTCGAACACCTTCTGAATGGGAAACACTGATTCTTGCCGGGTGAGTGTCTTTTGAGTGATTCCTTTCGCTGTGTTGTTCTCCTGTTGTGGCCGCAGCAGCATTGACTGAACTGAAGGAGTTCGAAACCGTTTGTATCGCTTGCCATCGAAAGAAGACCCGCCGCCCGGAATGTTCTGAATGGCGAACAGAACGAAACCGAAGATTAATACGCTTGATGATTATCACACATTTCCGTTGATTAGTTTTGACAGAGGTTTCCGCTCGTGGGATATGGTGTTGTTTTCCCGGAGAGTGACGGTTCGGTGTTTGTTTTGGAATGCTGAAAATAAATGGGAAGCAGATGTTCGCAAGGGAAAACATGCGGGTCGGGCTTTTGGAAATATTTGAAACAAATTTGGTTCAATCAAATTGCCAATACAAATATGTAATAGAGCACGGCAGGGCATAAGTGCGATGTTTGAAGTTGCCATCAATTTTCGTGAGGTATAAAGAAGGACAACAACATAATATATTTTATATTGATGTAGCAGCTCAATGTCTTTACAATCAACTATAAATCATCTGCGGTAATAGTGTTTTGCAAAATAAATTCTTCTTTCTTCTGATCAAGTGCAGATTCGCACTTTTACCCCACTAACGGGGCAAAAGTGCGAATACCGCGGGGCAAAAGTGCGAAGCTCGAATCCATGAAATTAGCATAACAGTAGCTAACAAAACCATATTATCTTCAATCTGCGTTATGTTTCGGTAAGGAATATTCTCAATTTGCATCTTTCCTATTTTGCGCTGGTGTATTGCAGCCAGCGTTAGACCGAAACCTTTCCAAACGTTTGTTTTTTGTTTCATCAGCGCAAAAACATTGTTTTCCTTCGGCCAACATCTGTAGAGCACACAGTTTTCTGAAGATCTTCCATTTCTAGTATCTGTAATAGAGCTTGCTAATTTGCGGTTGTGTTGGTAATTTGTTTTCCCCCAGTTTGAAAACCGTCATGGAAAAACCAACAGCAGCAGCAACAAATCGCGTGTACGTATACGCGGCATAGTGTGCGTACGGTAGCTGTCAGCAATCTCAATATAGTGCCAAAAGCTGTATATAATTAGCTATACATTTTTGCCTCGTCCATGAATCGCAATGTAAATTCATTTCACCGTATTTCCAAAACATATATGTGAGTGATGTGCTACAAATTTTCAACAAGTAATATCCTCCTGTTGATATCGTATTTGCAGTATAACGAAAAAATACATCAAAACCGCCCTAAAATAACATTTGCACATAACTCAGCAACTATGATTCTTAAGCAACCAAAGTTTACGTTAGATTCAAGCTGTCAAAGTAGTCACCCATCCATGCCAATGTAGGTAATTTACTCGGAATTTGCACCGATAAATCATTGAATCGCACTTTTACCCCTCCTTACTCTATTTATTTATTTACTATTTTAATGGGGCTTTCAACCGGTAGTCGGTTCAACCCAAAAATATGTAATAATGATAAGCAACCATTTTTCTAGCACTGTAAATAATTAGCGAATCAACCAATTACATATATGTGAGCACGCTTTTGCCTCTCACACCTGGGACTTGTGAATTTGACTACCACGTTTTCAGAAAAAAAGTTTTGGGATTTCTAAAACATACGCTAAAACTATGATGGCGTCTTATGCAACCAACCACGAAGCAAGAATTTCCAGTTGGACAATGCTTCATTATTTCCAATTCATCAATAGTTCGTGCTTTGAAATCAATAGGTTTCTTTATTGGGATTGATGCGTAGAAGATTTTCCGATCGATTCGCTCAAAAATATTTAAAATCGATATGGAAACCTCGCATTTTTTGATTTTTTGAAATGACACCCCATCGCAAACCTTGCCGTAAGACGTAGTCCTACTTCAAAAGAGAAGGTGCATGTTCGCAATTTGCTCAGTTCTTCCACTTAGTTTTCAATACGATGCGTTTAACCACCCAGTTTGCTTCGAGGTACGAACATGGAACTTACTTACTTTAGTGGCAACGGTTCGTTACCGATACCGTTACCGCCGAACGAATTATGGTCCTCCAGTACCGTCGGTCCTGGGCTGCCACCTGCCACCAAGTATAGATCGCAGAATTTTACGCTCAAAAACCCCAAGCACTCGCCGATCAGCTTCCTTTGGCGTCCATGATTCGTGTCCGTAAAGGGCCATCGGGAGGATTAGTGTTCTGTAGAGCGCCAGTTTTGTGCGAATTTGCAAACTACGGGACTTCAGCTGGCTACGTAATCCGTAGAAAGCCCGATTCGTGGCTGCAACTCGTCGTTTCACTTCGCGGTTTACATCGTTGTCACATGTCACGAGTGTACCAAGATATATAAATTCCTCCACTACTTCATATCGTTCCCCATCTAACTCAACCTCGGCACCAACACCACTTGAGCTCCCACGTTCCCTACCAGCAACCATGTACTTCGTTTTGGCGGTATTAATGGTAAGTCCCAATCTCGCAGCTTCCCTTTAAAAGGCCCCTCTTCCACTGCTCTACGGTTGATTCCGATGATATCGACGTCATCCGCAAATCTAAGAAGCATGTGAGATTTCGTGACGATAGTTCCATTCCTTTCCACGTTTGCCCTTCGTAATGCACCTTCCAAGGCAATGTTGAATAGCAGGTTAGAGAGTGCATCCCCTTGCTTCAGTCCATCCAACGTCACGAAAGCAGCTGAGGTCTCACCCGCTATTCTAACGCATGATTTGGATCCGTTCAGCGTCGCACGAATCAGCGTAACTAGTTTCGTCGGAAAATCATGTTCTAGCATTATCTGCCACAGCTCATTTCGTTTAACTGAATCATACGCCGCTTTAAAGTCCACAAACAGATGGTGTGTCTGCAAGTTGTAATCCCGGAACTTGTCTAGCAACTGACGCAGGGTAAACATCTGATCCGTCGTGGTGCGTCCCTCACGAAAATCAGCTTGGTACTCGCCGACGAAGGACTCCGCTAACGGTCTCAGTCTGCTGCACAGGATACGGGAAAGCACCTTGTAGGCAGAATTGAGCAATGTAATTCCTCGATAGTTTCTACACTCCATTCGATGTCCCTTTTTGAAAATTGGGCAAATGGGTTAGGTGGCTTGCCGTCCTAAGACAAAGCCTGTTGAACAAAATTTCTTCATGTAACTCGGTTGAGGGCTACCGCTCTCCAATTCCTCGGACACCCTCGGACACCGAGTACTCTCCGCCAGATCTCGCTCCACCTGGTCTAACCATCTTGCTCGCTGCGCTCCTGGTCGTCTTGTTCCTACCGGATTTGAGGCGAACACCATCTTTGCAGGGTAGTTGTCAGGCATTCTTGCAACATGCCCTGCCCATCGCATCCGTCCAGCTTTAGCCACCTTCTGGATACCGGGTTCGCCATAGAGCTGTGCGAGTTCATGGTTCATCCTCCGCCTCCATACTCCGTTCTCCTGTACGCCGCTGAAGATCGTTCTTAGCACTCGTCGTTCGAAGACTCCGAGCACTCGCAGGTCCTCCTCGAGCATTGTCCTTGTTTCATGCCCGTAGAGAACAACCGGTCTAATAAGCGTCTTGTACAGGGTGCACTTTGTACGGGGACTTAGTCTGCTCGACCGCAATTGCTTGTGGAGCCCATAGTAAGCACGACTTCCGCTGATAATACGCCTCCGAATCTCACGGCTGGTATCATTGTCCGCCGTTACCAGTGAGCCAAGGTAGACAAATTCATCGACTACCTCAAACTAATCGCCGTCGATCAATATACTACTGCCCAAGCGGTGTCGTTCGGCCTCGGTTTCGCTGGCCAGCAAGTACTTTGTTTTAGACGTATTTATCTTTAACCCAATCTTTTCTGCTTCGCGCTTTAGTCTGGGAATTGACTAGATTTGTTGAATATCGTGCCCGCCTGTTGATATCCGCTCGGGTTATAACACCTTGTAGCGCTATGTTGAACAGCAGGCATGAAAGACCATTACCTTGACGAAGCCCTCTGTGTGATTCGAATGAACTTCACAATCCACCCGAAATCCGAACACAGCACTGTGTACCATCCATCGTAGATTTAATCAGTTAGATGAGCTTCCTGGGGAAGCTCTTCTCGTCGATGATTTTCCATAGCTCTTTCCAGTCGATGGTATCATATGCGTGGGTACTCTGTATTCACGGCCCTTTTGGAGGATTTGCCGCAGTGTAAATATTTGATCTGCTGTAGACCGACCTTCGACGAAGCCGGCTTGATAAGTTCCCACAAATCTATTCGCAATTGGTGATAGTCGGCGGAAAATGATTTGGGACTGCACTTTATAAGCGGCATTGAGAACGGAGATCGCTCGATAGTTCTCACAGTCCAACTTGTCGCCCTTTTTGTAGATCGGGCAGATAACCCCATCTTTCCACTCCTCCAGTAGCTGTTCCGTATCCCAAATTCTAACAATTAATCGGTGCAGACAAACGGCCAGCTTTTCTGGTCCCATTTTAATAAGCTCCGCTCCGATAACATCTTTTCCAGCTGACTTGTTGTTCTTTAGCTGCATGATGGCCTCCTTAACTTCGCCTATGGTTGGGGCTGGCACCTCTTTCCCGTTTGCTGCACCATCGAAATTGCTTTCCCCGCTATCATGGTTTTCCGCCTGGGCGCCATTCAGGTGTTCGTCGAAGTGCTGCTTTCACCTATCCGTCACCTCACGATCGTCCGTCAGAATACTGCCAGTCTTATCCCGACACATTTCGGCTCGCGGCACAAAGACTTTGCGGGATCCGTTCAGTTTCTGGTAGAACTTCCGCGTTTCCTGAGAACGATGCAGCCGCTCCAACTCTGCGTATTCCTGCTCTTCCAGGTTGCGCTTTTTCTCCCGAAAGATTTGGTTTCGCTGCATCTTCTTCTGTTTGTGTCTTTCCACGTTCTGACGTGTAGCACTGCGCATCTTGGCCGCCCGTTCAACCTAATTTCACCCAATGAAAATCAAAAAAATCTCAACTCTTTTAATTAAATAAACATTTTTCACAGCAAAAATATCGCCAACATGATGAAAAACCACGCTGTTTTGCAATATTAATTCAAACATCCTGTACAACGGAAGAGGAAAGTTAAATTCCAAATATAAATCTTTCTGCTTCCCATTCACATATATCAAAAACAATAGCAAATCAGCAGACTGTTGCAATTGTGAAATAAAAGAAACAAAACGGGTCTCAAATTATTTTATGGACCCACTTAAGGTGCTGTTGAGCTAGAAGCAATAAAATTAAGATTTATGAGTACCCCATTACGTCACCTGGTATAAAAATTAGACTCTATACACTGCCACGTCTTGTGTCTGTTTACTTTACGTTTTCTGGTTCTGTTGGTTTTCCATTCATCCTCTCCATAATGATGGCAAAAAAAAAACCTAACAGCAACCGGCTTCAAATAATGCCATAAATAAACATTTCGCAGCCCGTTCCATCCATCCGTTACTGTCCGATTTTGTATTGGCTGCTGCTGTGGCCTGACTGGCCTCGCTACCATTCAACGGTGGACCGGACCCAGCGGAAATGGTTCAACCCGCGTCTGCCTGCATTCACGCTGCTGACCATATTAGCAAAGCTGCCAAGGACAAGTAGCATAAATTCAGGATTAAGTCAACAATAAATTTAACAAACGCAATTTGAATCGCCAGTGCAGTGTTCAAAAGAAACTCAGCAAGTCGGCAAGAATAAAAAGGAAGTGGAAACTTGCTAGCCAGCACAAGTTGCTGTGATGAAATTGATTTTCAAGCTAGGTATAACATCACAACTTGTGTGTCGTTGGGTTTAGAATGAAAAGATTCTGGGATGCAGTTTCGGTCCTGGCCGGTCTTAGAAGTGGCCAGTAGAATTTAGTATTTTTTACCCGATTGAGATATTTAATTTCAAACCAATATTTTGTCTAAAACAAAATTAACCACTTTTCGTCAGGTCCCAGATAACAAATTTAAAAAGTGTGTTCATTTTATCTTAAGTTTGATCCAGTGCCTAGTTGGATCTAGCTGCATATCAGGCAAAGCCTGGACAAAAGTTTTTGTTCATTCATCCCTCTCCGTCATTCCGTTTTTCCCTTTCCGCAAAACAGTTAGTGGCCTGGGTGAAACCAAGCCTCATTCCATCATCCTTTTTTTTTGTCGCCATTTATGTAGTTTTCACTCGCCCATTTTTCGGGGCCTGGTTTGCGTGATGTATCACAGCGTAGGTACCATATGCAAATTTTATGCCATTTTTCCGTACATTTTCTCTTTCTCTCGCCGCACACCCATTTTCATTCAGATTTTTTAATGTTTTCTTTTCTCTTCGTATTTTCTTCCGCAGTTTGCCGGTCCTGCATTGTGCGATATTTGGAAAGCAATAAATTCTGCCCCAAATGCAAATCGTACAACAACAAAACCATCACGGTGGCTAATTTAAGGTAATTCCAACACTTGACTTTTCACTGCAAATTGCCAATGAGGGAACGGGAAACGCTTGACGCCTGCGGCAGTGCTCGAGTTGAAATATGTACCGAACTCACCGTCGTCGTTGTCGTCCTCGTGCCCTGCCGCTGCGCTGTCGTCCACCAGCAGTGTCATTCCCGCATCCTCTCATTTGGTGACGGAAGGGGAACAGCGAGTTAACTTTTTAGCGACTGTCAAAATGATGAATATTTGAGCACTTCAAAATTAATATTCAATTTCTTGCTGTTCTCCATTTTCGTTGCCGTTGGCGCGGCAAAATTTTAATTCATATCTTGCAATGTGCTGTTCTTGCTTTCCAGGCCGGATCGGATACTGAAATCGCTGGTGTACAAACTGGTTCCGGGGCTGTACAAGTCGGAAAACCAAAGAGTGGCTAAATTCTATGCCGACCAATGCCAAGATGACTTGTCTACTGCTAGCCGTGGTAAAGCCCTGGAGCCCAACTTTATGGACGATCAGAACTTTTTCTCACCGGATGAACTGATTAGGTATTAAGCTTAGCCAGTTCTATGCTGGGTTGAGCCAACATTTTAATTGCATTTTTACTCTCTCCGTGTCTAACAGCCTATCGCTGCAGTACCATCATGACTCGATAGCCGATTACGATCCGAAGTCAACTACGCTTCCCGTCACCTATTTGCACTGTCCGGCAGCGGTCACCATTCACCATCTGTACAAATTCATCCTGACCAAAAACGGACTGCAACTGGGCAACGAGAGGATCCAGATGGATATCATCTATGAAGATGAAATTCTGCCGCACGAATTCACATTAATGGACGTTGCGTACTGCTACGATTACAAGCGGGTGAGTGTGCTTTAATAACGTTCTGCAAGCGAGCTCCAGTAAATGGAAGTTCCGCTTTAGTTTTCTTTTTCTATTTGACTGCAATTATATTTTAATGGGTGCGTTTATGGCAGAAATGTTTATTACGAGATACTGAACAATTATCATGAATGATATAAAATAATAATTGCAAATCTAAACATATATTGATAAGTGTAATTCATAACCGTTAGCAAAACTGTGACAAACATTTTTATGAGCAGAGAATAGATTATCATTTTTGCTGGAAATGATAGTGCTAGCACTTGAAAATTATTAAAAACAAAATAATTACTTATGATTGAACATAAATTTTAACGGAAAAAGTTAACCCTGTGCGAGTCTAGTCAATAAACCTTCTTTATCTAAATTAATTTTCAAGATAGTGAAATCGAATGTTCAGCAGAGTTGTGGCAGGCATCGAAAGCCATTCGCAAATGGTTTCAAAATCTGACAGAAGCTGACGATACTGTTCGACTCCGATAGATCTTGATATTACTTTAAGATAAAAAGTGAAATTATTGCCTCATAAAATCGAATGTATTATATGGGATAGTTTAATATGTATTTTTTGCTCTCTTTATAAGTAAATAATGAACTAACTTGTCATAACAGGGTCTGCTTAACGTAATTCTCACATCTAACTTGGTCCAGTCCATGCTCTCTAGTGTGGAGCTTTGCGGACACCCAGTGCTCGCCAAATTTTATTCCGCTTGTTCTTGCCACCGATCTCACTGCGTCCTTCTTCGTTCCAACCGATCCGGCATTCTACCAACATATACAACCAATATTCAGCAGAGTTATAGCAGTCGGTTGTAGTCTGTTCATCGTATCTGGTCAAGCTTTAACCACCTTCTGAATACAAGGTTCATCGTAAAGACACGCGAGTTCTTACTTGTTCCTTTGTCTCCATACATCGTTTTCCTGCAAACAACCAAAGATGGTTCTTAGCATCCACCGTTCGAACGCTTTCAGGTCTTCTTCAATCAATGACCACGTTTCCATAGAGGTAGCTGCTCCATTTGGTCTACCCAAGCAGCACACTTTAGGTCCATTTAGTTGAAGCAACCGAATTACGACTGAAATTAGTCATAATTCGGTTACCGTAACTACTTTGTAACAACCGTGCTGGTAGGGTAACCAACCATTTGGTGGTTGGTTCTCTCAACTTATTTTGGACAACGTATGCATTAAAAAATGGACTAATTTTGGATGGCAATAAAAAAACCTCGAAGGAACAAATTTTCTTTACATCCTACATTAATTAAACTTTCTTTGCTTCAACGCCCTGCCGAGTGATCTTACGACAATTGACCGGAACCGTCACCGGAAGTCATGGTCGATGAAAAGATGGATATCGGCATGTTCCTCAGCTCTTTCGTGACCTCAGCGATCAGCAGTTTCACCATTTTGTTCACGAAATTATTGGACTAGATTCTCCGTATGAGGTTTACCCAAAAAAAATCTGAGGGGTTGTGCACAAGACACGACCGCATAGGTGACGTAGGACTACGTAAGTCTCTTTGTAGCGATAGTAGGATGTAATAACACGATTCTTCATGAATACAACCTACATACGCAACGATTATCCTAGTGGTAACATTGTATACGTTCAATCTTCAACCGATTTCGGAGTTATTTCCATGAATTGATTGAATCCATTTTATTAACACGAATTAAAGTCACACTAAACCTAACAGTAAATAAATTTTCATGATCTGTTTCTACGTTGAATAGTACTTTTCCTCTGGTAATCGGTAAACGGCACGCGCGAGTTTTCAAAAAGCTGAAAAATTTGCGCAAAACTTTTCTGCAGTTTACAAAAGAAGAACACTTATAATAAAGCATTTACAAGTTGCAGACTTTTTGGAAGTGGCAGAAAATGTCGCCCGTGACCCGAAAACTTATTCCCGCCATTTGTTGGTCTTCCGCAACGGCGAAAAGTTCAACTTTTCCCTCGTTGCCTGTGTTATTATGATGGTATTAACTGGGCAAGAAAATATAATAAACTTTTCAATCGTTGTGTGATCCTTAAAAAGACCGATTGTTTGAGTATCATAACTCCAGCTTGCAATAAGCTTGCACTAACGCACTTAACGTAATTCTCTGTTTGGTAAATTAGAATACCGATAACCGCAACCCAGGCACAACTTATTGCAACGGATCAACCGGAAAGCCTCAGCAGCTATACGATCGACGAAGCCGTTCGTGTATGGTCCTGAGGCACGATGAAATACCACTCCAAGTGGCCAGCTGCAAGTGACGTGGGATGCTTCTGGTCGTTGTGTTGTGGCGAGCAGCATATTTCCTGCCAAATCCTGAAGTTCTGATATGCCATTACGGCAGCGAAATGAGTGCTCCAGCCTCGGTAGCCGACCGGGAACTGCAAACGTGCACGAGTTGACTTTCGTTTGCTCTGGCAAACGATGTTGGCTGTAGCTCAGCTAGCGTTTGGTTTGAATAATGCTGTTCGCCGGCTTACCACGTATTATGTACCAGAGCAAGCGACAAGAATCGACCACACCTATTTTTCATGGTCCTTCATTCTATCATCTACGTTAAATAAAATAGAGCATTTCAATTTCAGTCTGAACAAAAGAGCAAAGTTACCAGTGAGCCGTTCGCCTTTTGCTGCCAAAGAAAAATTACGCTACGTATTATTACTGTAGCATTGGTGATGGATAAATTTGTGTTGCTAAAGAAACCCGAGTGAAAAGCCTTAAGCTCCAAGTTTCCTAGGTTTTATCAATTACCGAAAACCGTTCTTTGAATGGCTTTGCATGGCTGACGCTTGACCGAATACATTTACTTGGAGCTGGAATATTTGTTGGCTGCTTTGGTACCTTCCGAAACGTCCAACTCAACCAGCAGCAACAAGCGAACAGAAGCGCGAGAGGTTAAATTTATCTGATAAGAAGCGAACAATTAGAATCAATCGAATTAAATAGAATTAAAATCAGTGAGCGAAAATTCCTCAATTCTTCCTGAACATTATGTTTCGTTCTTAAAAGAACATTTTGTCGACGTGATATGTTGGAAATTTATAAGCCTTCTTTTCCGTCTTCTTGGGCAGCAACAAAACAGCTTGGATGTTCGGAAAGACACTTCTCTGAGCAGTGGTGACACCGGACAGCAATTTGTTCAACTCTTCGTTGTTGCGGATGGCCAGCTGCAAGTGACGATAATTCTGATCGTTTCGTTGTCGCGCGCAGCATATTTCCTGCCAATTCCGGAACTTCAGCAGCCAGATATTCCTTCACGGCAGCGAAACGAGTGCTCCAGCTCTAACACACGCTCAGCATCTGCTCAACAATTTTCGATCGGATTCTGTATGGCGTAAATTAAATATTATCATAAGGAAGCTTAATCCATAGCATAGCATAGCACTGACGAGGGAAGGCAAAAATATGAAAATAATTCAATTTTTCAATGACGTGCATTGAAAATCAATAGTTTTCTGTATTTTCAATATTTTCAAATCGATTTTCCGATCAATTGGTGTAAATATCTTTGAAATCTATTGAAAATTAACTGAATTATAAGCCGAAGCGTGAAAACGCGTTTCTACTTTGATGACGTCATTTCCAACAACCAATCACGAAGAAGAATTCTGGTAAAACATAGGTTCATTATTTTCAATTTTTCAATAGTTCAACATCAAGAATCCATACTTTTCTTCATTTGGGCCAATTCTTAGAAGATTTTTCGATCAATTGGTGTAAGAATATTGAAAATCGATCGTGAAACCGCTGAGCTATTAGCGCTGAAAACCTATCATTTTTCGTGACGCTCGCATTTTTCGATTGTTTGGAATGACACCCTATCTCAAAACTTGCCGTAAGACGTAGTCCTACGTCAAAAATTCTACCGGTCGCAGTTGGAGTACGTTGTGAGAGTTGGTCTTCGGTACAACGTTTAGCTTCGGTCGGTCCTTCTCCTCCAGTGATTTCTTAGCATGACGGGTCGAGGTCAGATCAGGGACGTAAACTGTACTGGTTGGTGACAAAAATTTGAACACATTTGCCATTTTTTCTTGCTACCAGTCTAGCGACATGTTACTGGTACACAAGCACCGAAAAGAAATGCAAGAACAACGAAAACATCTTTTGTTTTACGTGTCGTACACTTTTCGGTATCGGGGAGAAAATGTCACCAGCCTTTTAGACACTTTTCTGTATTCTCTTTTGTTGTTGCGCTCGTAAACCAAACATACTGCTTTTCCCCAAACAACACGGTTTTAAATAAGGAGGTCCCCAATACACCTTATTCTCTATCGCTTCTCCATACTATTCCAACTACAACTGTAAGCAAAAATCGGAAATTGCATGTTATTTCTACACGGCATTTCGAATGAATGGTCAGCTGACGTACGAAAATGTTCGCTTATTATCTTATACGTATTCGGGCTAGCTCGACACTTACAAGAGATAGGGACTGTCGAGACAGAAACAGTACAGAGCGATGGTATTGGTTAAGAGTATGACATGGCATTGCATGCTAGTAAATGTTTAGAAAAAGTGTAACCGTTTCGATCCCTGGATCAGATATGACCAAAAGACCACATCCTCCTTCGCGAGATACTTCTTGATGATTGCGGCCACTTCTAGAAAATACTTCGTACTGGATATCTCCCCGTTCATCGCAAGCCTTGAAGAAGAAAAAACAGCTGCTTAGACATTCCCTTCTCGCAGATCGTCAGCTATAGAGCATCTTCTTCAGGAACTTCACGGAAGAAATATATTTGACGTCATCGTTTATCTCCTGAATGGGGGACATAAAGTACCCGGTCCCCTGCCAGTTGGTAACCAGCATGAAGTGTGTCTTATCATCTACTATGACAACTACGTTGCGCTTCGTTGGAAAGATGTTTACACCAGTACCTTCAGTCGCACCTTCAGGGTACCTGCTTGTTGTGGCACCAATGCACATGCCACTATCTCATTGGTAAATTGACGTCAATACAGTCATGTACGGGAATGGCTGTAACCTAGACAACAAAAAACACCTTGGTGCTAATGAAGAAAAACCAAAACAAAGTTTAAATTGCAACAAAATAAACTAAATTAATTATTTGAAGATTAAATGCTAACGTATCGTTGAGCTGGTTCTGTTTAAGTGAAAAGTGCTAGAAAGCAGATCTACGTGTGTTAGAACAAAATTAGCGTAACCGGCAAGCGAGTCAGAGGCCTTTGGCAGGAGATTCGTATAAAACTGAGCATTAGTTAGCTCTTCTCGAGAAATGTTCAGGTGAAACAAGATTCCGCGGCGTGGCGGTTAGAAGATATTTCGTGAAAAACTATTCATGTAAGCGAAATCAGATTTATATAATCAAAATGTTACGAGAAAATTTATTTTAGTTTTAAGCTGCACAAATAAAGGCTGCTCTAAGAATTTAGCTCGTTCACGATCCGAACACTGCTACTCAGGCACGGCCGGCCTCGATTGGCGCTTCCGCATTAACAAGGTCCATTTTGGCAAGGTACGTCATTACCGTTTCGACGGTTGCTCAAATCTTGAAGCGGTGTAGAACGACGAGATTGTCTTGTTCTTAGTCTTCCTCTTCAGTTTCTGCTGCACTTTACTGTAGCGCAGCACCGTCGCACAATGGGCAAAAACGAGCTCGTAATCCCAAGAATTAGAAGCCGCTGGTTTGGAATCTTACAAGATACCTATTTCTATGTAAAAATGCCGGAAATCGATTGGTGATAGTTTCATCTTGCGTAGACTTCGGGAAGTGGTCCATTTTGCCCTATTTTCCCCAAAAATCATGATTAAAGTTAATTAAACAGTATAAAACTTATTTGCCGCCCGTAAAACGAACTCAAATAGCTTCCTAATTTTGTCGAAATATCAGGAGAAACAAATTCCATCCATTCCATACTGTGCGAAATGCAAGAATAGTCCATTTTGCCCAATTCACCCCCATATACACAGATAACCTAATTAAAGCGATTAAAACTAACTCAAAGGTAAAAACAGTCTTAAAAAAAATGTGTACCTTATCATACTGAATAACTTTGCAAAACAGTTGAAAGCAATAAATTAATTGGATGCGGAGTTATTGTGCAGAATTGATTTTTAAGTGTACTTTTTAAATAAATCATGTCTCGCAACTAGTAAAAGATAGATAGTTACGATGTTCAGCTAAGTTACTCATTTTAGTGTGTTCAATAATTTTTCTGAAGAAAAAATTTTTTTTGTACGTATTCAAAAAAACTAAAGTTTGTATCACCCTGATAGATGAATATAAGGTCATCTTGATAGTTTGAAAAGATGGGCTGTATTTTATTGATAAACTTATCCAAAGACACTATCGTTGAAAAATTACGATTTTTTACGCAATGGCAAATGAATGTGCTTTTGTAGATCTAGGAGAGAATCAGGCAAAACGAACCGATTCTGAATTCTTCACGGTACTAAATCGATGACAATCAACTCTCCAGATGTCTTTCGAGTAAATTGGTACTATTCGAGTTCATTCCCCTGTTTTTGAATTAGTTTTAATCGCTCTAATTAGGTTTTACTATGTATTTTTACTATGCGGTGAATTGGGAAAAATGAACTATACCTGCATTTTGCACAGTATGGAATGGATGGGATTTGATTCTTCTGATGTTTTGACAACATTTGAAAGCTATTTGAGTTCGTTTCATGGACGGCAAATAAGTTTTTATACTATTTGGTTAGCTTTTAACATGAGTTTTGGGGAAATAGGGCAAAATGTACCACTTATCGAAGTCTGCGCAGAATGAAACCATCACCATGAAACCATGCATTTCCTGCATTTTTTACATAAGAATAGGTATCTTGTAAGATTCCAAACCAGCGGCTTCTGATTCTTGGGATTACGAGCTCGTTTTTGCCCATTGTGCGTCGGGTGACCGGAATCAGGCTTTCGTTCGACGCATTCGCCTTTCTCCAGAACGAAGAGGTTGTTATAAATTCCGAACCGGCTAAATCCGGTGTACACAAAGCTCCACAGCTACAGTTACAGTTCCATGATCCAAGTTTCCAATCGTTAGTCCGCTTCCATTGCCTAAGGCTATGCAGATTTCTCCGGTCCGTATTCACATTGTTTGCTCCCTATAATAATAGTTACGAATGGCTTGCTGGAGGATCATTGTGTTAGTACTGCTCATCGTCCCACACTGACACGAGGACGGCGATTTCTCCTTCCATGTGGTACCACCGGGAGCTGGTTACCTGATCACCCCTTCGGCTATTTGTATTTGTATATTTGGAGGTAGGGATAGGACTTACCAAGTAACCTTTGGTATAAACGACTTTAACACTTGATCTTTATCAAAACGGACTTCGCAGCCGAATTACGGGGCTAGCGTAACAATTGTATTATCTCCAGAAGCACTCCCTAGCGGAGATACGGATAGACGACGACTGGTTTGTTACACCAGCAGCATACTTCAAAGCTAACTGGGCGGATGCGAATATTGAAGAACCAATCCTTAATTCTCAATCTGTATATGTGAAGATTGATCACCAGGTTCTGCATATCGCTCATTACAATACTTACTTACTTTACTTACGTTATCTATCCTGCGCGGATCGAATTATGGTCATTCAGTGCTGCCGTCCCTGGGTTTCCGTTCTCCAATCCCCTCGAATACCAGCTGAATGCGCATCGCACGCTATGTCCGAAGGCAATTATTATTTAACTTCCATGCACTTCAGATTTTTCTTCACAGGATGTTAGTATTGGTCAAAACAATTAATTTTGAGAAGGTCTTGAAATATTCTATCTTGGGTTTTTTACAAAATTCAATTTTCAAGGTTATATAGGGGTCATTCCCTCTCAAGTGATCATATCCATTGTAATCGACCACCTCCGATTTTAATCAAATTTGGTATAATTACTCATTTTGACCCCACATTCTATTTCCCAAAGTTTTGTACGGATTGATCAATTCCCCTTGCAGTGACATGCAATGAAAAATGAGTTTTTTCGAAAATCTAAGAAAAATGGAGAAGCATCACTGCAAGGGAGATTGATCAATTTGTACAAAACTTTGGAAAATTGAATGTGGGGTCGGAATGAGCAATTATACCAAATTTTGTTGAAATCGGAGGTGGTCAATTACAACGGATATAACCATTTGGAAGGGAATGACCCCTATATAACCTTGAAAATTGAATTTTGTAAAAAACCCAAGATAGAATATTTTAAGACCTTCTCTAAATTAATTATTTTGACCAATGCTAATATCCTGTGAAGAAAAATCTGAGGTGCATGGAAGTTAAATAATAATTGCCTTCGGACATAGCGTGCATCGTCCTAGACAGCGCACATCTATCGGGTGCGGGGTTTGCTCCGAAGTCGACGACCTCTTCCTGGTTATCTACTGAATAAAGTTTTTGTTGTTTTTTTGTCGGGTATTCTAGCCACCGCGCGTTCAAAACCCTCAACCACATTAATCAACTTTCTTTTGCGTCGATAATTCATATCAGGAAGTGCCACCGGGAAGATTAGCAGTCTGTAGAGTACCAGTTTTGTGTGAATTGGCTAACTACGGGACTTAAGCTGGCTACGTAATCCGTAGAACACCCAATTCGCAGCTGCAGTTCATCGTTTTATTTCGCGGCTAACAACGTTGTCACATGTTACGAGCGCACCTAAGTATTTGAATTCCTCTACTATTTCATGTCGTTCCTTATCCAGCTCTACCTCAGCACCAACCACCAACACCATCTGACCTCCCACGTTTCCTGCCAGCAACCATGTACTGTGATTTAGTGGTGTTAATGGTAAGTCCCGATTTCGCTGTTTGCCGTTTAAAAGGTCTAATCCCCTAATGGAGAACTCGGACATTCCAGGTACCATTTCCTTGTTCTCTGCCGTATCCGATTGATCCGTTTCGTATTTCCATTTTCGTTGTTCGTGGTATATGAGAGTATCAATATACTACCTTTTTTTAAACGAGTAGGGAAATCTGCTATCAGACACCTGAGAAGACAACTCAGGGAGTGGGGTTTGGTATCCCGACCCCCCTACTGGGGCGTGAGGATCCAGACCCACTAAAACCCCACTCGAGTCTCCAGCCTCAATCCTCCCTGGCACCACCTTATCGGTATTACTTCAGGGAGGGGCTATTGTGCTTAACGCATACTCTTAGATAACTACTGGACTATGGTAGTTAGGCTGTTTATTCGCCGTTGATCGGCTTTCCAGCGGTTTTGTCGCTCCCCAGACGCCCGAGCTAGAACACATCCTTTGGACTAAGTTATCCGGAGTAGTGTCCTGTCCGCTCACTGCCATCATGTTGCTTCTCACGCCCGCGAAACGAGGGCATATGAAGAAAGCATGTTCTGCAGTTTCCTCAATGTCCACGCATTCGCGGGGGACTCCGCATGCCCAAACTTGTGCAGATACTGTCTTAAATAACCATGCCCTGATAGAATCTGTGTCGGGTGGAAGTTGACTTCGTCGTGGCGCCTATCGACCCACCTGGATACTTCCGGAATAAGTCGGTGTGTCCACCGGCCCTTTGTGGAATCAGACATGCCCGCTGCCATGTGGTCATCGGGGCCGATCTTATGGTACTCCGTATGCCTCTAGTTCCACGTTGGTTGGAGCACTCTACGTCCTCGCTGATGATGATGCCAATAGGCATCATACCCGCAGAGACGCAGATTGCGTCATGTGAAACTGTGCGATACGCACTCGCCACTCTTAAGCACATGAGACAACAGGTGCTTTCCAGCTTGGCTAGATAGCTTTTAGTATCTAACGCCGATAACCTACCATACCTGAGTATGGACTGGACCACGTTGGCTAATAGCCTTCGCTTGCTGCCATATACCGCAGAGCTATTAGACATCATACGAGACAATGCCGAAATAGCTGTGGAAGCCTTCTTGCAGGCATAGTCGACGTGGCTCCCGAACTTGAGCTTGTCGTCGACCATGACTCCCAGGAGTTTTATAGACCGCATTGACGAAATAGTACAGTCCCCGACGCTGATATTTGCTTGCTGCACCGACTTGCGGTTGTTCACCACGATAACCTCCGTTTTATGATGCGCTAGGTCCAGTTTCCTGGATCGCATCCAATCTTCAACAATGCTTATAGAGTGGACAGCCGTCAACTCGACCTCTCTGATAGATTCACCGTCGACTTCCAAGCTGATGTCATCCGCAAAGCCGACAATCACCACCCCTACCAGGAACTTTAGCTTCAACACCTCGTCATACATGGCGTTCCACACAATATACTACCTTGTCGGGGTTGCAATGCATACATCCCGCTGATGGGTCTGCCATCTTAAGTACAGTTTGCGGAATACAGCGTTTCATATTCAGCCGTTCGCTCCCAGACAGACGCTGTTTGAGCTGCTCGACACCTGGGGAACATCCGCTCAAGTTCACAACTCCTAGCTCAGCTGCTCTAGTATGTACATGAAGCAAGCGCAGTTTACTTAACGACTCAGGATAATATCCCACAATTTCTCGATGCATTTAACATCCAGGCATTGTGAAGGCCACTCCATAGATTTAATTCGGCACGTGCGAAAGAATAACTTTGCTTTAATTGCTAAATAGGAATGAATACGTTTACTACTCCTGGGCCAGTTACTGCTGCTCCCACTTGATTCTGGGCGGAGATCACCCACCAAATATTCGATTAAAGTTGTACCTTTTCTCCGTCCAGTCTTTGTTATTGGTTACTAGAGGATAAGTATTGTAAATTTTCAGCACACTAAGATGATCTGTCCGATAACCCTTGATGTTTTGATCCTCAAGGCACTCTTTTCATCTTCAAATTGTATAAACAGATGTAATGGAAGCATATAGAGTAAGGTGTCCAATGCCTTTATTGGCGAGCTACATTGCACCAGTTATTGATAGAGTAGGTACCCTTTGAAGTCTTTTTAGCTTTTTTGAGTAGCTCTCTGTTTTGTTTTTGATCACCAGACCAACAAAGCATATATAATCCTGGCTCACGCAATAGCCGAGTAGCCCAAATAGACAAGGCACAAATATTCCACATGATTGTGAGGAACGTGCTGCTCGAGCCAAAGATGCTGATATCTGATACCTGAGATACCTGATGCATGGAACATCTTCGGATTCAGCTATTGTATAC
Source organism: Sabethes cyaneus (assembly GCF_943734655.1). NCBI lineage: Eukaryota > Metazoa > Arthropoda > Insecta > Diptera > Culicidae > Sabethes > Sabethes cyaneus. Next base: position 146,585,331 of record NC_071354.1, read on the forward strand.
CAAACCACGAACACAGCAAGTGTTGCTTCAATGATCCTTCCATCTACCCAATTTTCCGCTCTCTACTCTTTATGTCTGGTCCTACTTTACAAATACTATAAAAATACCATTAGTTTCGTCACTTCATTAGAAAGGTTGAATCGAGTCAAAAAATTGAGGTTAATGATACCTTATTTTTTCTGTTATTTACAAAACTTAGAAGCTAGTCTTCGAGCAAAAGGTATCAGGTTACAAATCACCAAACTACCACACGAAGTGCATTTCTTTACCGAGCTCGACAATCCGTGTACAAAACTTTGCTCAACAGCGAGTGAAACCGCATCTCATTGCGCACTTTGCGTCGCCATCCGCGAACCTGAATACCTCTTTCGTTCAAGGACCGCTCGTTTCAGGGTAAAACATTTATCGCGTTTTTTTCCTACGGCTGTCACTATGTACTTATACATTCCGCTAATCATTCTTACCGTCGCGCGGTTGTGTCGCTGTAGTTCTCGTCTCCGTCGGTACTTTATCATTGCAATCTTTCAACATAATTACTATTAATTATTTTCGTTCCGCCAGTCTCCGGCAAAAGCGCCACCACCACCGCAATTGACGCATGGTTTGTAGGACCGGCTGCGATTTACGGCAGTCACTCTTTATTATCCAAACTGTGGATAAAAAGTGTGGAGATGCACTGTAGAGGGGCGTAAATTACCGCTGGTGCAGGTGGCGGAAGAACGGGGAACCAATCGAGAAACTGCTTAGTAGAAAGTGGTAGAAAGGGTAAAGTTCGCAACTTTTGGGTCGTTATTTTTCTTGAAGTTTTAGTTCAAGTCTTTCAACGTTTACAAAATGACTTAGCACTTCTATCAAAAAACATTATTTGCAAATATTTTGCGCTAATCCATTAACGAATATATGAATGTTTGTGTACTGCTAGGTGTGCCTATTCGGTAGAACCTAGTCAATATCATAGCGTTATTCACAATCACTCCGATGCAGCTCAACCTTGTCGTTCAATTTACCACAAAACCTAAGCAACGCACATCTTTTCTATCTCCTTCTAACAGGTCTCATGGATGCGACTGTTTTATCGAATATTCATACGCCCGACCGCGAAACCGATGGCAGCCACTACAGCATACAGTGTGGGAAGCGATAAAAATAGCAATGAGAATAATAGCCGTGGCGGTGCAAGTGGTGGCGCAGGTGGTGGCAGCAGTGGTGAACAAAATGCTAATAATAGCGGCCGCAATAACAGCAGCAGCAGTAGCAGCAGCAGTGATGCAAAGCTGAACGAAAGTCAAGGAAATGCAGAACCTTCGTCATCGCCGGGAAAGGCTGCCAGCAACAGTGACTGTGACGGAATAACTGCCAGCATCAATGGTGATGACTTCGCCAAACCTGAGCCAATCGTCAGTGCCGGTACGTCGGTTGCCACTGTAAACAATAAAGCAAGTGAAATATTAACTCGAACCAGTGAAACAGTAAATATACCACCTTTGGAAGCCAGTTGCTACAAATCGGTTGAAAGCAAATACGATAACAAGTTGATAATAACCAAAACAAACAAATCTGATAAGAGCGGCGGTAGTGAGAAAAAAGAAAAGGAAACATTAAAGTTAGTGTTAGTGTCGAAGAAAAGTGATAGGAATGACGCGAAGATTGTTTATTCCAAAAGTGAATCGAAATCAAGCAAATCGCCAAAACAGAGCAACCCTAGCACATCGAGCAGTTTCGGTGATTTCAAGCGACTTCGCAGCAATGACATTCGATATAGTGACTACGGGACAGCGTCTTTCTCGATGAGCTCGGTATCCAAAGCAGAGCCGAAGGGTGGCAGTAGCAGTAGAGGCGGAGCCGTTCCGGGTGATGATTCGAGAAAATCAGAATCACAGAGCACTAAAAAACATAACAAACTAAATAATGACTCTAACCATGTAAGTGATTCTAGCGGAAAAAAGTTCTCCGAAGACAATAGTCGAAACAAAGCGAGCTCGATCGGGAATGAGGCCAACATCGTCGTACCGGCGCAACCAATGGATGAGGTAAAATCCAAGCATGAAAAATCTAAACCTTCCCCACAACGGGCTGAGAGCAACGGTACTGTTGCGCCGATAACGGCATCCAACAGCAGTGCTAATGGGCGAAGTGAAAAGTCATCCGAACTGAAGTGCTATGTAAATTTAAAGAAACAAATGGTGGTGTCACCGCTCGCATCCAGTGTCGAAACCAATCGCAAACCAGAAGTTCCTAAATTAAAAATAGAGCTACCTAGTCTGAAAACCAAAATCTCCATTCCAAAATCGGACAGTGAGCGCTCGCCAAAATCTGCTCACTCGTCATCGACATCCTCTTCGGCTGCTACATCGCCTACCACTTCGTCATCTACCTCCGGCAAATCGCCCATGTGGTCGCGACCTGAAGAGAGTGTCAAACCGGCAAATAACCCTCAAATCGATATAGAGGAGTACGCGAAAACAATTGGCCTAAAGCCGGTCTACAAAACTAGCGAAGGGGAAGGCAAAAAGAAGAAGAAAAACTCGTCTACTTCCTCGCCGGATCCACCGTCGTTTCATCGTAAGCGCAAAAAGGCTAAACACTCCAAAGAAGCCGGCAGCAAGCGGAGGAAATTACACGCCGAAATCTCTTCCCAGCACGATGAGAGCTTGAAAATGAAGGTTAAAATAACCGAAAAACCATCAAAACACGAACGCAAACCGAGCGAGGAAATCATGCCGCAATCGCCGAAAGAGCCAGCGAAACAAAATACGGAAGTTAAACCGCCATCGTCGCTACCATCGATGTCAGCACCATCATCATCAGCGTCATCATCGTCATCATCGTTATCATTGGCAGTCGCACCGGTTCCACTGCCGAAAGAAGACAGTTCAAAGGTGATTGACATTACCAAGGGTGATGATGATGATGATGTAAAAATTATTGAGCAACCCACGCTTTGTGTGCAGCCAAAAGTGACGGACAGCGGAATAGCTAAATTGGTGGCAGCCGCTGAAAAGCCGTTGCCGGTAACGACTAGGGTAAACGAGTTACCAAAGCTTCCGTCCCTGGGCGGCTCATCGGACAGCTCGACGAAGGCGAAGATTAACGAGATGAGAGCAATTCGCCACAAACCGATGGTTTACATTCCAAATCTGGACAAGAATCTTTCGGATAGTTCATCCACAATCAATAGTATCATCGAGAGTGTACAGGCCAAAACTGGCTTTATTGACAATGATAATGATGTACAAATTGTTTCTACCAGTAAACTGGATACAGGTAATAGTCTGCCTTCTAAACTAAGTTTGCCTTCGTTGGTTCCCAGCAAGTCTGCTACGACTGGACTCAGCATGAAACCTCCCACGATGATTCCCTCGACTGTAAATAGCAGAACGGTTTCGACTAACAGTTTTCCCAGACCTCCACAGCGTACCGGAGCTCAAGGACCAATGTTTAGTCCTCGGCACACTCCTAGCTATCCTACACTGACATTACAAGGTGTGCAGAAAAAGGTTACTGTACAACCAGGCAACAGCACAAGTGCATACCAGCCGAGAAATACAAATCCTGCACTGAAACGATCAACCAGTGTGGACAGTAGCCTAACTCATAACATTCCTCCGAAAACACCGCGTGTGGACTTGTTTGAATCGAATGCTCAGAATCGGCTCCTAAAAAAGCCCATATATGCACCGATGTTTAACTTTGTAAAGGGTGCCAGTCTCGCAAAAAACGGTAACGCAATGATGCCAACCTCAGCAAACGATGTACCTTACAAATCGCCCATTAGTTCTACCTACACGAAGGAAGTAAACACAAAAACACCTGTACCGAGTCTATTGCTACCTCCTTCTTCAATTAGTGTGACCAAAATGACCGATTCCGCTCCTAAACCCTCACCCGTTGACAACCGTCCAGCGCTAGAAATTGTTAGAATACCATCTACTGCACCGGTAGCTGATAAACCTCAACCCGCTGTTGGATCGACGGTGGGCCTGAAATCTACCCTCACTCCAAAAACGAACCGACCTCCGCCACCCACCATACCGTTGATTAAAATTAAAAAATCGCTATCCGTGCCGGAGCAATCGTCCACTCCAATTTCGCCGTCGATTTTTCAAGTCACCAGCTCCGGGACGAAAAGTGCCACCAAACTTACCACCAGTCCAGCATCGCATCAGGACACTAGCGGTGCTCTTGATCTAACAACACGTGCAAATGACGATTTAATCATTCTCGAAAGCAGTGACAGTCTTACTTCGAAACTAAATGGAAATGATCCGAAAGCGGCAAAAGATTCCACTGGACGTCCACTGCAACCAGCCAAACAGCCCGATTCGGATGGGAAGATTGATATTGATAGCAGCCGATTAGAGCTAATCAATTCATTAATTCAAACGTCAGCTGCTTCGATGATTAAAGCCGGTTCCAGCGTGATGGCTAAGTTTCAGTCCGCTGGAATACCGGGTCTGAAACTTCCGGCCGACATGATAGGCTTTGCCATCACCAGTACGAACAGCGGCAGCAACGTGTCGAGGCTAGGACTGACCTATAGCTCCGCCAGCCCAACGGCAACATCGACGGTAAAATCGATACCGATGCCAAAACTGGCTGAAATCAATCGCAATCGCAACATTGCAGTGCGCCAGCCGAATCCATCAGTACGTAGCATACCGAACCCATCGGCGCTGGCATTTCGAAACCAAACGGACGCGATAAGCAGCTCCTCCGGGCCCACAGCTTCGCCAGCAGCATCATCCTTTTCGTTGGCATCCAACAGCAGCAGCACGATAACATCTCTCTCACCCGCGTCACCAACAAAACTCATGAACGTAAACATGCGAATAAACAGCGCAAACACGGCAGGACAGAAACCAAGTGTGAATAATAACGGCATCGATACATTTGCCTCCGGTAGAACCTACACCAACATAGCTGGCAACGTATCCAATACGAGCGTCAGTTACAATGGGAACAGCAGCAATAATAGCAACAGCAGCAGCAGCTCCATCAACAATATTAGCAGCAGAAACGATAGCGTTAGCTCAACCAGTGGGAACAACAATAACAACAACAACAACAACAACAGCGGTACAAACGGTGGCAAAAAGACCATCGAGAAAGTGGCGGCTGGACTGAAAGCGACGGCTGCGGTGGCAGCGGCTGCAGCAAATGCTACCAACGGTAACCGCAGCAGCAGTGGCAGTACTGTCACAGCCACCACGACCAGTACCGCCACTACTCTGGTGGTCAGTGGCGGCAAAAATGGTGTAAACGTTGTCTAACACGTGAAAAACATCGTTTCCACCAACTCGTGACATCTTATCTGATCGGAAAAGAAAACAACGCGAAATTCGACAGCACGATAATACCAACATGATGATGAAAAGAAACCAACTAACCAATGCTTTGAATGTGGCGAGAAACACGCACTGATTGACGGCGGCAAAGTCACGCTAGTGGCCATGTTGCACGTGTCAAAATAAATACGTGAAGTTTTTTGGTGACATTTTTCCCGTTACAAGCAAGAGGCTACAGAATTCAGTAGACTAATCGAATGTCACGCGTAACATCGTCATGGCTGTCAAAAAATTTGACATCTAAGCAGGCGCAACAGTTTCTTTTTGTTTGTTTTCTTCAAACTTTGTGTTTGGCTGATTTGTTGAACATACAGAACAGAATACAGAACGGTAAACACATTGGCCTGTAGACTCAAACGAAAAAATTGAAATCTCGTAAAGCAAACAGCACAACTAACACTTAACTTTAATAAAAGTCACATCAAGCTGTGAAATCGTCAGTCCGACGTGACTGTATCAACCAACATGACTTCATGTTTCCGTACTGAAAGATATTTAAAGCAAAATGTTTATTACCTTTACTTGCTCTGATAAGTTGTTTTAGTGTAACGGCTATGCTTGACTAAGAATATTTATTTTTGCGATAGTTTAGTTGAAAGAGAAATTGTAAATTTCCTTAAATGCAATTGATACATAAATTCGATTGGATATTATAAAGCAGCGCAGTGCGATCACTGCAAACATGTGCATATTAAACTATTTATAGTGATAATTAGACAAATGTCCCACACCGGTAAAATCAGTCTTGTGAATGTAATCTAGATACAATTACGCATATTAAATGTGTGCACGACCGTACTACTCTCTAAACAGATAACTAATCACATGTCTCCGTATCAGCAATAAACCTGGTTATATCACCTCTATTTCTTCCCTGTATTCCTATATTTGATATTGTGCAATAGTAGCAGACAAACACAAACACACAACAACGTACACTGTTAGAAGTCTAACTTAGCCACTTGGTTAAATGAGAAAATAACAGCCCCTGGAGAAATGATCAGACAGACAGTAGAGGAGGCAGGGCAGAGAAGGCACGAATGAGTGAACGCGACGAACGTGAGCGCTGCTAAGTGCCAGAACGAGAGAAATCATCCCACCATCTGAATAAGCATAACTTCTTTCTGAAAATAATGATATTTCATTCTCGATACCTACCTACTACTCCTTTCGATTTGTGGACTAGCCCCCTCCCAAGCCGGCACAATCCGCACCTGAATCTTACCTCCCCCTAGCCTAAGTGACTGTCTGTGGTAAGACGGAGAATGGGAAATTATTATGATGATGATTGAAGCAAGTATAATGAAGATAAATTGGAAATTGAAGTGAGAATCCCTCTCAATAAGAACCAGAAAATCTAGCAAATTGTTCTCTCACAAATCCAACCAGACCAGGCCGGAGACCCAGTCTGGCAAACAGTGCAATTGATTCACTCATTCTGCTTTCAATTTGGACGGTAAATTAAATTTCAATTACGATGTTTTTTCGCTATTAGCTTAGGACTTTCATTTCTTTAAAATCACGTACTCTGATATTATTCGTAGACTCGATTGTGTGAGTGTTTTGTATTTCACACACCAGCAGGTGATGATTATTTCTGATTGTTTCCCACAGCATTCATACAATCAATGGTAATAATAATAATAAGTATTAATAAATTGAATAACACAAAAATCGAGCCTTTTGATTTAGCCTGTTTCGGAACTTCTGGAAATGATAAGAACAATAAGTTATATATTTGCAATGATTGTTTTAGCGAATGATATGTATGTATCTAGTGCAATAATATCTGAAAAACCAGCAACTGTAGAGAAAATAATAAAATGATTATCATAATATGAAAGTATGCATAACATTGTTTCGTTTACTTTTTAATTCATATCACTTCCGATTAGCATAAATGGTTGGTAAGTATTCTGTTCATAGTGAGTTAATCTAAGATACTTTCAACAGGCCCGCTTGCCTTGTTTGAAAATTCATCGAGAAATGAAATAAAACAGGGTTTATTTCTAATTCCCGTCGTAGTAAGGAAAGCCATTCTAATTTTCATCATTTCTTAGGTAGATTTAATGAATACTCCAAAAGTTCTTGTGCTGATTTGACTCAAACACATTTACCTTCCGATCCGTGCACTTTGAATTCACTAAACAGCGATTATTAAGCTTTTTTTTTGAAACTACGCAACTGACTTTATTACTTAAATTCGTCGAACCGTTTTAAAATCCGTCCATCAAAATTTTTCATCGTCCGAACTAAAAATCACAATAATGTTTACGAAGCTAGCGCACGTGTATTTCTGTAGGACGGCATGACAAATGTTATTCTGCAAGATTTCTGCTGGTCATGCAAATTTTCCCGGTTGGAGAATAACGACAATGCGTAAGTTGTTTTCATATTATGAATGACGGAAATTGAAACGATTAGTTGACGTTTTCTTCTTCGTCGCACAAAAAATATGTAGGAAATTTGACTGCTAGGAATTCTTTAATGAAAAAAAAGCATTTGAATAGATCTCAGCTCACTTTGATTGATCGCGTATGGTAGTCAACAAACTAAAATATTAGGAAATAACTAATTTTGCATTGTGTGTCATAAAAGTCGCTGATATTTTTAATAATTTGTGTTGGATAGGACGGGAATAGGCAATTACGACGAAGCAGCAACGTACCCTACAAGACTTTTACATATTTTGCTTCTATTGGGTAATACAGTCAAATGAGCGTTATCCGCTTCACGTCTTGTGCTACCCTAAGAATATTATGTACACCTTTAATTTCATTACTTCCTTCTAACATTTCCATTTGTATTTGGAGTACGAATCTATCCATGAATTACATCTACCATATGAGATCTACCAAATTCCATCGGTAGAAAAACCAGACGTTTTGTTTTCGTGGCAAAAGTTTCTCCAAATGCTTTACACACAGCAGAAACCAATTCAGGTGAACCTAAACTATAGCTTGGGCAAGCATCTCACTAACATTCTCTTATCCGAGGCAGCCCAAAAAAGAAGTTGTCCCACCTTGGTTTTACCATTATAACAATATTCGTGATACAATGATGTCAGCGCTCTAGTTAAAACGCACAGTAGACCGTGGCAAATTAATATAGTATCCCCCCGCTAATCCGACACTCAATAATCCGACGATAGTCCGGATCTCGCTCATCCGGAAAATTCCGAAATAAAAAGCAGTGTACTTAGCTTGTTTCATTCGAATAATACCTTCATTAGAGGTCTCCATTTGAGTCAAGGTGTTATTCATACCAACTAAATGAAAATGGTAAATGGTGCTTCTTATAACTGCACGCGTTCAATTTTGCCAGGAGCTACATTTTTTCATCACTGTTGTCAACGCTCTTGCGCTTATTTCGAAGCTAACCAAGAATTGTAAAACATGTTATAGATAAAATTGAGCATTTTTTAGTATAACACGAGTCAAAACTCGTTAATCCAGCCATGAATTTGTCGGATTGGCGGAGTGGTACAGGGATTCCCTGAATAAGGCGATGGTTGGTACTGTACGCTCACCGCGATGTCTTAGCTATCCATTAAAGTTTTTTTTGTAATTGACTGTTTGGAGGACTTCTGTAAATGTAAGCGAAGAATTAAACAAATTATGCCTGATGGCAGTCAAGACAAGCATCCGTTACGTAGTACATAGCATCTTATAAAAAATCAGAGGAGTTGTGTATAAGACACGACCGCATATTCAACATAGGACTACGCAAAGTTAATGTAAAGGTGCGTTTAGAATAGGCAATTTTGGCTACGTTGGGAATGCGATATGTTGCTAGTTTTTGCTCAATGTTGCTTCTGTCACCACCTGCACATTTGTGGTACGTCGCCATAGTTACTTGGGAACATCAGCAACTGTTAGGAACAATTGCATGCCACTAGTTGCCAATCTAGACACACCTTACTAAAACACTTATGAGAAAATTGATTGCTAATGGAAATCATAATACTCTTCATTAACAGTTATGATGGTTCTGAACAGAACCATTCGAAAAGTTTAAAATTGACTGAAACGATTGGATTGGCTACTTTGTGCTGTAGAGAAAAAGCATAGTGTTAGCATTACAAAAGCATTACATTACATTACATATTGCAGAACTTCGCATCGTGTAAATTATAAGCAATCTGGCACATGCTAAACCGTTATCTAGAGCAGCGTGGGGTCGAAATCAGACATCATGATAATGCTGGTAATTTAAGTTTTCTGTTTGACACTGTGAATTAAAGTAATGTATGGTATAATCATAAATGACATTCTTTTTCTTACATCTGATTTCCAGTGGCAACATTATCGAGTTGATGTCGCTTGTCCGAATATTTCAACTGGATTGTTTAAGGGGTTCAAGGGAAGAAATCACATTGTCTCTGGTTAAGATAGTGGTGAATTAACACTACAGAGTAACAATCATTTAAAAAAATTGATTTGGCTAATCAGAAACTTACTAGCCGTTAAAATCAGGAACATGGTGTCATCTCCTTACCGGTTGGTAAGGAAAACCTCCTGGCACTAATGTCGATATGGAAATGACTTCATTACTGTCCATCCATGTTTCGCTGAGCGCAAGGATATCTGCCTGCCTGAGAACCGCATCGGTTGAAATACCTGCTGAATGTGCGTGCGTTTAGACTCTGTACATTCAGGCTCAGCAGTACAGCAAAATGGCTTACGTTAGATATACATTCTAGAAGTTTAGTACCCAAAGTAACCAATTTGTGGTTTTCCAGGCGCCTAAGTTCCGTCCGTAATTCCTGGATTCTTGGTGATGCAGTTCCCTTGGCATGGTAAAAATTAAATATGCCTCTGTTATTCGTCAAGTACAATCCTTCAATCGATGTAACTCTTGACATTCCCACGTACACCAACTGCTGTTCCTGTCCCTTGCCATACTCGTACGTGATTTCAGAAAATGTGCCGCCTTGACTCTTGTGTACAGTAAGAGCATTCGCACCTACTAAAGGAAATTGTATACGTTTGCACTTAATGCTACTACTTAGCTTAATATTTGCAGATCGCGTTTCAATAGGTGCCCAATCGGGCTGAAGAACGTCATCCTTAGGGTACACAGCGGGCCTCGATTTGACCCGCAAGACCTTTCCAATGGAGTCGTTTTCAAATTTGAGCAATGATAATAAAGCACCGGTTGCGAGTATTTCACATATTAATATTTTAAACCTACATTATTTTTTAGAATATTCTATCCGGCAAGTTGAAAGCATGGAATGGTATATCCATAAATAAGCCGAAAATGTTTGATGACTGATCCCGTACCCTACATCTTTTCGGCTTCTATAGGACTCACCTGTTACGTTAGGCGATACGCTGGCCTCTACGTGCGCCGGAGCGGTCACCTCACGCAACACTTCAACGTTGGAGGGACCAGCTATTTCGTGCGATGCACCATCTAAAGCCTAGTATAGAGTTCCGAGCGAAGTGAAAACCCCATATAAAACGTTCAACTTTTTCACTAGCGCAAAAGCTGCATTTCACTTCACTCGGAACTGTAAACACACGTGATCCACTGAAATTAAAGATTGTGGATAACATCTTTTTCACTTGGGCGCTTTTCTTTCGCGCGCGCCTATGCTCGTGAACAAGGCTGCAGCTAGCGAAAACTTGACGTTTCTTGCCAATGAGTGTATAGAGGTGTGGAAAAGGCAAAAATTTATTATTATTGGCAACAAAAACTTCATGACTCCAAAAACATACCGCAACGAGCAATGCGGATTTTTTGTAGAATTGAACGTCACGCCTAACCGTTATTAATGGTTTTTCGGTTCCAAAAACGTATTGATAATGTTTTGCGCTACACTTAACTACTGCAGCACCATTGCCCCACTTGTAAATACCGCATTGGCTTTAAATTTATTTTCACTTCGCTCGAACTGTAAACCCTTCAATTCACTTCGCATGAACTGTAAACCGAAAGCTCATGAAGTTATGAAGAGATCCACAGTCTTTATATTCCGCGAGCGAAAAGACACGCTTTTTCACTTGCTTCAATTTTCACTTCGCTTGGAACTGTATACTATGCTTAACGATGTATTGCCCACTTCAGAATACATTGAATCACTATGATTTCCTTTTTTTCTCAAACGGTAGAATTTACAGCGCTATGCCACAGTCAACGCCGGCCTCTTGCTGGTCCAGTTAATAATGCCTGAAACATGAACAACATGAAACACTATTTACAGATAGGGTAATTTGCCAATGATCGCACAGCTAAGCCCCTGTGTTTTTAGTTTTAACGATATTTTCTAAACAAATAATTACAAATAGACAGAAACATGAAAATCAGAATCAGATACAAAATATGTACACATTACATGGCCATTTTCACGAAATAAATAAGCTTTTCGTGGAAAAATATGCGATTTTTTAACAACGCTTGAATGCCCAATCGTTGAACACTTCTGAAACCGTATTGTCCTATAGTTGGACACTTATTGTCCAACGGTTGGACATGCAATATATATCACCGACCTTAAAGTTAATTTGATAGATTACTATTAAGAATGAATACATTTTAAGATATATCGGCACCAACTACTCAAAAGGGCCAGTCTGCAAAATGTAAACAAACCGAGTGAGGGTTTCTTTCCCTATCCTAGTCCAGCAGAAAATAACCCTCACTCGGTTTGTTTACATTTTGCAGATTGGCCCTTTTAAAAAGTTGGTGCCGATATTCATTAACAATAATCAGCAATTAGTTAGCATGTTACTAATTACAATATATTTCTTAAGGGATGTTAATTTCCCCTTCTAATCTACGGAGCTCTTATTCTACATTTCTGTTGCTTTCCCGCAATTTTTTCTCTCTTTACGGTTCCCTTGAAGCATACTTATATTTCCTGCGGCCTAATGGCAAGATCTGTTTTTTACAAGGGAAACTATCTTTGTTTCTCTCCTGGTTACTCGAAACAAATTTGTTAGCAAGATAATAATCTGAAAAACTGCGAATATCCGTTTCCTTGCAGTTGAAAAAATGCTCCATTCATCTTCGTCTCATCATCGAAACTTTATTTATAAAAGAAATCAAAATATAATATTAAGAATTTTTCAAAAGTAATGATAAAAAATTATTTAGCTTTCAAAAAATATGAAAAACTAGCTCGCTGGCGAGAATTTAGAAAACAAAATATTTTCAACGTTTTATAAAAAAATTGTTTAAACCCAATATTATTCTACAATATTCATAGGAGTATCTAACGTTTGCTATCAGTACCATTAACACCGGAACGATTCGGTGATCCAAACTTTAATTTTTTCTTTAGTCTTTAGACTAAAATGATGATTTTTGTGATTACCCTAATCAGGGTTGATATGTTCTTTTTACTTCTTTTTTGCTCTTTTGACTACAGCGCCTCCTACAGCCAAACAGAATTCGAAAAAGTGATTTATAAAACAAGTGTAGAGTTACTTATTATCTACAATATTATTGAAGAAAGTATAGTTTAATCTTTTGTATTTATAGCGTTACAGAGCTGCAATGCCATTGCACAGTGGTTTGATTGCTCGGATTCGTGAACTTTTTTAATAACTCTTTTCATAGTGTTTTTTTCAATATGGCGTCTTCGAAATAATTTCTGTATATCAATAGACACAATGATTGGTGATTAGTATTAGTTCGGAACTCAACCACAGGTGGCGCTGCATAATGTAACTTTCTTATTTGACTATATAGAGCTATAGTATGTTCCAGAAAGTTTTAGATAATCTTATTATGAAGCTTTTTGCTGAAAACATTATTCCTCTAAGTATCACAGTTTTCGAGATATTAAGCGTCTTTCATGACGGACCCCCACAAATCGGGGTTTTCACTGTAGCTTCAAAACTATGCGATTTAGGGAAAAATAGTGTTCTGCAAACATTTGCATCTATTAAAATCACACACTTTTGCAGAAGAAAGTGAACACGTATCTTCTATACAGAGCGAGTTACTGAACGATTTACGTAAAAATTAGCCATACTTCGTACTGCTATACAATAAAAACTTGGAAAAACTGGCGGCCGAGATATAATTAAAGTGAAAGTACATTCAAAACTGATCTTAAAACATGCTAAGTCATTTGTCTCTTTAAGTATCTTCATCATTTAATTTGCATTTCCAAAAAGTGTTACTCAGTCTTTTAGAGACATATATGATATATATCATAATGTTTACTATATCCCATCGCCCTGTTAACCACAAGGTACGATGCTAATCTAACAAGCCAGTCGTCATATGTCTAATCTCGGCTGTGTGGTACTGCTAGAGTTTAATAGGATCCTTACACTAGTCCTGTAATGGTCCTGTACTCTAATAACCGGCTGCGAAGCCTGCCGATAAACAAGGGCAATGTCCTCAAGACGGTTATACCCAAAGCTTTGCTCTACTTGTATCGCAAGAGACTAGTAAGAAAAGCAAACTAATGTTAGATAATTAAAAGTCATTACTTTGAGCGTCTTAGCAGAATCTCGAATACGGGAATATTGTGATAGATTTTTGTTATGTAACAGAATTAAACAGAAAACTTTTTCTTCAACTCGTAATGTTAGGGGCTTTTAATTTCAGATAAATTACAACATAACCAAACCAGAAAATGTTCTAGAACGGCAGCAAACATGGATCTGCTGCATCGCCTTCTCGAATCATCAGATCCCTTAATTAGTAGCATAAGGGCGTCGCGAGACAAGTCGGCGAGTGAACTATGCGGCGATGCAAAATACATGCTCGATATTTAATTTTCTATTTATTTTTTTTATATTCATTTTTATATGTTTACTTTTTATATATTTATTTTTTATATATTTACTAGCTGACCCGACAAACTTCGTATTGCCACAAATTAACCTGTGTTGTACATAAATCATGAATCTCGGATGATCTTTGTCACTTCTCGAGTTTTGCAAGCCCCCCAGTGGGCGGCGCTTCCGACGGCGGGTCACCGGCAACACTCGCGACCGGCTCGTCCTGAATGATCTAGTGTTACTATAGATAGTTTTTGTGGTCTTGTTATTGATTAATGTTTTATGGAAGAGTCTCGAATTTCTCGAGTTGGATTAGTTTTTGAGTTTCGCAAAAATTTCTGTTTTATTTGTATGAGAGTCCATATCCCCCTGCCACAGGGGTGAGAGGTCTCTAACTATCATAAAATAAATTCAAGACTCAAAAATCTCCTACATGCTAAATTTGGTTCCATTTGCTTGATTAGTACTCAAATTATAAGGAAATTTGTATTTCATTTGTATGGGAGCCCACCCTCTTAAAAGGGAAAGGGGTCGTAATACACCACAGAAAAAAAATTCTGCCATCTAAAACTCTCACATGCCAAATTTGGTTCCATTTGCTTGATTAGTTCTAAAGTTATGAGCAAATTTGTATTTCGTTTGAATGGGAGCCCCCCCCCCTCCTAAAAAGGTAAGAAGTCCTAATTCATCATGGGAAAAATGGTTGCCTCCAAAAACACCCACATGCCAAATATGGTTCCATTTGCTTGATTAGTTCTCGAATTATGAGGAAATTTGTATTTCATTTGTATAGGAGCCCCCCCTCCTAAAGTGGGGAGAGGTTCTTATTCATTATAGAAAACATTCTTGCCTCCAAAAACACCTACATGCCAAATTTGGTTCCATTTGCTGGATTAGCTCTCGAGTTATAAGGAAATTTGTATTTCGTTTGTATAGGAGCCCCCCCCCCCTCTTAAAGTGGGGAGGGGTCCCAATTCATCATAGAAAAAAATTTTGTCTTCAAAAACACACACATGCCAAATTTGGTTCCATTTGCTTGATTAGTTCTCGAGTTATGAGGAAATTGGTATTTCATTTGTACAGGAGCCCCCCCTCTTAAAGTGAGGAGGGGTCCTAATTCAACATAGAAAATTTTCTTGCCCTCGAAAACCTTCACATGCCAAATTTGGTTCCATTTGCTTGATTAGTTCTCGAGTTATGAGGAAATTTGTATGGAAACCCCCCCTCTTAAAGGGGAGAGGAGTTATAATTCCCCTTATAAAGAGGGGAGGGGTCTCAAATTACCCTAGAATAAATTCTTGTCACCGAAAACACCCACATGCCAAATTTGGTTCTATTTGCTTGATTAGTTCTCGAGTTATGCAGAAATTTGTGTTTCATTTGTATGGGAGCCCCCCCCTCTTAGGGGGGGGAGGGGTCTCTAACCATCACTAAAACCTTTCCTGACCCCAAAAACCTCTACATGCAAATTTTCACGCCGATTGGTTCAGTAGTTTTTGATTCTATAAGGAACACAGGACAGACAGACAGACAGAAATCCTTCTTTATAGGTATAGATTTTTGATATATTTATTTACGATTATGTAAAATTAAAAACCCCTAACATTACGAGTTGAAGAAAAAGTTTTCTGTTTAATTCTGTTACATAACAAAAATCTATCACAATATTCCCGTATTCGAGATTCTGCTAAGACGCTCAAAGTAATGACTTTTAATTATCTAACATTAGTTTGCTTTTCTTACTAGTCTCTTGCGATACAAGTAGAGCAAAGCTTTGGGTATAACCGTCTTGAGGACATTGCCCTTGTTTATCGGCAGGCTTCGCAGCCGGTTATTAGAGTACAGGACCATTACAGGACTAGTGTAAGGATCCTATTAAACTCTAGCAGTACCACACTGCCGAGATTAGACATATGACGACTGGCTTGTTAGATTAGCATCGTACCTTGCTGTTTACAGGGCGATGGGATATAGTAAACATTATGATATATATCATATATGTCTCTAAAAGACTGAGTAACACTTTTTGGAAATGCAAATTAAATGATGAAGATACTTAAAGAGACAAATGACTTAGCATGTTTTAAGATCAGTTTTGAATGTACTTTCACTTTAATTATATCTCGGCCGCCAGTTTTTCCAAGTTTTTATTGTATAGCAGTACGAAGTATGGCTAATTTTTACTTAAATCGTTCAGTAACTCGCTCTGTATAGAAGATACGTGTTCACTTTCTTCTGCAAAAGTGTGTAATTTTAATAGATGCAAATGTTTGCAGAACACTATTTTTCCCTAAATCACATAGTTTTGAAGCTACAGTGAAAAACTCGATTTGTGGGGGTCCGTCATGAAAGACGCTTAATATCTCGAAAACTGTGATACTTAGAGAAATAATGTTTTCAGCAAAAAGCTTCATAATAAGATTATCTAAAACTTTCTAGAACATACTATAGCTCTAAATCATTAAATTAGAAAGTTAAATTTTGCTGCGCCACCTGTGTTTGAGTTCCGAACTAATACTAACCATCAGTTGCTGCGTCTATTGATATACAGAAATTCTTCCAAAGACGCCATATTGAAAAAAACACTATGAAAAGAGTTATTAAAAAAGTTCACGATTCCAGAGCAATCAAACCACTGTGCATTGGTAGCAAAAAGAGTGCTCTTTTGGCTACCAGCGGGGTATCAGCCATAAATATAAAAGATAAAGCTATACTTTCTTCAACAATATTGTAGATAAGAATCAACTCTTCAATTGGCCTATGCATCACTGTTTCGAATTTTGTTTGACTGGGACGCTGAAGTCAAAAGAGCAAAAATAAAGTAAAAAGAGCAAATCAAGCCTGACCCTAATTCAGGAGCAGGCCAAATCAAATACACGATTATAAAATTTTTCAGATAAGGTTCAAGTACATATAGTTTAAACAAATCTGGAGTAGCTTTAATTCGCAATAGGACTATTTTTCGTGAATTGTTGTATTAAAACAAAAAAAAAACAAAAGCATGCATATAAAATAAAAAATTAGTGCTATTACATAAATTTTCAACGGAAGATTTTTGATACAGATGAAAATCACTTGTAAACAGTGCCATAAACATAAAAACTGTCAAATACACATGCATAATAAGAAGTAAAGCGGTTTTTTCATGCTATGTCAGTTCTTGTACAAGCTTAGGAGCTCGTTGCTTTATTGTCCAATGATTGAACAGTCAAATTTTAATACTTTAAAAACTATCAATAATTTTTTATTTTGCTTGAAAATGTTGACAAATAGTGCATAGATGAATATAATTAGCTATGAACAGCATGATATAGTAATATAATTATTTTAAACGTTAACTAGTGAGACATGTTTCTTATATGAAATGCTAACAAAATTCAGGATTATAGCCCATATTGTATATAACAATGTTCAACTTGTTTTTTTGTTATTAAATCATGCCTTATGTAACGCTATTGTTACAAGAAATTATCTACAACTGATCAAAGTGAGTAATTCGTGCACTTTGATAGGGTTTGAGCGTATATGTATTCTAGAATTAGCGTTTTATTGGACGCTGTTCAATCATTGGAATCGTTCAATGATAGGCAAAATACCCTATATGTATTTTGATAACATCAAAAAATTGTTATGTCAAAATGGCTTAGGTAGGTTGACAAATTAAAATTTTTGCAAGTCGATAATTTTTTACATGTTTTTACTCATTTTCACGATTGCAAGCTACTTTATAAGTAAGTTAAAGTTGTTTGGAAAATGATTTGTACCTTCTTGTCTTATGCCAAGTTGACGGTCAAATAAAAAATGCCTTGTCTTGTCCATTATTTTCGAAAGAAATTAATCTTAATGTAATGCACAACAGTTCCGAACAAATTCTTGCAGTATATGGATGCAATCTAGCAAAAGGAAAGGGCGGTCGCTCACTTTCTATGAAGTTTCACCTTCAGGACATTAAATTGGGCTAGATTCAATGTTTAAAGGATAACACCGGTTGAAGAAGAGGGCTGGTTTGGCACTCTGGCATACTTCCCAAGCACAGATATCAAATAGGACTAGGCTTAATCGCGTTCGTAAAGAATTTTGTTGGATGAGGAGACTTTGTCACTCTTTCTGGCGTATTTCCCAAGCACAGACATCAAATTGTTCAATAGTCGCAAAGAATTTTCGACCTGTTGAGATGGGGAGATTTTGTCACTTTTTTTCTAAAAACACGTTGCGGCCAATCACGAAGCGAGGATTGCCAGTTGGACAATGCTTCAATATTTTCAATTTTTCAATAGTGTGTACTTTGAAATCAATAGGTTTCCATATTGGGGTTGATGCGTAGATATTCCAATTGATTGGTGCAAAAATATTTAAAATCGATCGGGAAACCGTTAAGCTATTAGCGCTCAAAACCTATCATTTTTCGTGAAGCTTGCATTTTTCGTTTTTTCGGAATGATACCCTATCCCAAACCTTGCCGTAAGACTTAGTCCTACGTCAAAATAATCCTGATTCTAATTTCCTTTACATCCTGAGTTCTGAGAAAACTTGTTGGCATCTCTGGCGGTACATTTCGCCAAAGACCATATCGCGCAGTATTGTTTCGCCGAATACCATTCAGCGGAATAAACTACCCTGCGAAAATCTCTAAAGCAAATTATGCAACAGCTTTGTCGAAGACATTATAGCTGTATCCCTTCATATAAATCAGCTATGAAGCGTTAATTGAGGACAAACCCTTAAAAACTGTTTTTTGTCCCTAACATATTCTGGTCCCACATTCGAGTGACAACCGTTACCAAGTCAAGACGTATTGTGCGATCGCTCGTATAAATAATTTCGTTTTTGCTCGCGATAATCTGGTGGATAAATTGTGCATAGTGCATAGTGCCATTCGCTTTGACACAACACAAGTGGTCGCGACAAAGTGAAGCACCATTGTCTAGATTCCCGAACTTTTGTGCTACTAGCCGTGTGTGTGCTGTATGCATCACAGCAAGCGGCATTGTTTTTTCTTCTACCGATACCGGTATCCATTGTGCCCCGTACACGTGCTCCAGCAGACATCGGACGACATCAGCTGGCAGTGGTATTGTTCCAGATCCCTGTCACGACAGCTGTCAGCTGAAGCCGCCTCCGATAGTGGTGGTAATAGAGGTAGACAACAAGTTTTGAAACAAAATGTATGCGAGACAACACATGTATTTAAGGCTGCGCAGTATGACGAATGCAGCCTGTTGTTTTCCCTCTTTCGTTTATCGTAAAAAATAAGACCATCAAAAGTCAGAGTTTTTCACTTCTTATGTTGCCAATAACAGAAAAAACGAACATGTTTCATTATCTACATTCCACATGCAACAAATTTTCTGAAGCATAAAACCGTATGATTGCGTAATTCTTTCAGCTGCTGTCAAATTTGACGTAAAATCGAGCCAGCAAGCCTGGCTCAACCGGCTTCAAGAAAAATGTATGAGAATCACGTTCGTGCCAGGGATGTGTATTGTTCGTGCGGCGCTTAGACTGGATCATCTATTCACCTACCAGCCGGTTTGGATTGCGTACGGTGAAGTATTGTGATCTTCGTATTTATTTAAATTTTTTTTATTATTATTATTATTTTTTTTTTTTTTAATTGATAATTTGGCTCTTGATTCTAAACCGTCCAATTGATAACTCACCCACATTCGAGTTTATAAAGTTGTTGAGCGGCTGAGCTTATTGCTCCCGCTAAAATGGAAAACCCTAACGTTGCGATGTTTGTCGACGTCGGAACGGATGAGGAGGGAATAGATGAGCTAGATATCACCCCGCCTAGTTCACCTCTTTTGGATTTTCCCCCTAGCCCTTCAGTCTCGTCTGGTCCCCCACCCCCGTCCGGCCCGCCAGCTCCGGACCAACAGGTTACTCAACGGATTAAGGCTTATCCGGATGACTCGAAGGGGCCGTTTATTGTCTTCTTCCGGCCCAAAATGAAACCTTTAAATATTATACAAATTGGTAAAGACCTGGCACAACAGTTTTCGGACGTAACCGAGATTACAAAGGTGAGACCGAATAAACTGCGAGTTGCCGTGAAAAGCTTGAAGCAAGCAAACGCAATTGCTAGCTGCGAGCTTTTTACGAGAGAGTATCGCGTGTACATCCCTGCCAAGGATGTGGAGATTGACGGTGTAATTACCGATGGGAACCTCACCGTCGAATACATTTTGGAGCATGGCGTTGGCTGTTTCAAGAACCCCATGCTGCAAAAGGTCAAGGTGCTGGACTGCAAGCAATTGCATTCAGCATCGATCGAAAATGGGAAGAAAATATTCTACCCTTCGGAATCCTTTCGGGTAACTTTCGCCGGATCTGCATTGCCAAACTACATCCTTCTGGATAGGGTTCGTCTGCCTGTACGCCTGTTCGTACCGCGGGTCATGAACTGCCTGAACTGCAAGCAGTTGGGTCATACAGCCACCTATTGTTGCAACAAGGCACGCTGTAGCAAATGTGGCGACAATCATGCGGAGAACGCTTGCAGTGATAACACTGAGAAGTGTCTTTACTGCGAGGGAACCCCGCATGATCTGGCGGCATGTCCCACGTACAAACAGCGCGAGGAAAAAATTAAGCGCTCCCTTAGGGAACGCTCCAAGCGCTCGTTTGCAGAAATACTCAAGAGAGCCGAGCCGTTGACCAACGAAAATATCTATACCTTTTTGCCAACCGATGAGGGTACTTCTGACGAACCGCTCGAAGGATGTTCTTATGCTATGCAAGAAAGCTCTAGGAAGAGAAAAACGATTTATTCTCCTCGACTTACTCGCAAAGGACTTAAGATATCCTCGAACGGAACGGAAAATTCATCAAACTCTAAGAAAAGCGGTGAAAAAAATCCGAAGCAGGTACCTCCAGGTTTACAAAAATTGAAATCAAACCAGGAGTACCCACCGCTTTCTGGTGCACCAAAAACCCCTGGCGCATCCAATGTACATCCAGAGATCAAATCGGGAAAGGGATTTTTGAAGTTCTCTGACATTGTGGACTGGATATTTGAAACTTTTAACATCTCGGATCCACTCAAAAGCTTTCTACTTGCCTTTCTTCCCACAGTTAAAACATTTTTGAAGCAACTAACAGCACAATGGCCCCTCTTTTCAGCTATCGTATCCTTCGATGATTAATACATCGAACAATGCTGATAACTTTGTCGCTGTTTTACAGTGGAACTGCAGAAGTATCATCCCCAAATTCGACCTTTTCAAGCAACTAATAAATATTTCTAACTGTGACGTATTCGCGCTCTGTGAAACTTTTCTCAATTCAAGTAATGATCTCAACTTCCACGATTTTAACGTCATCCGACGAGATCGAGGATCACATGGTGGAGGAGTACTACTAGGGATCAAGAAGTGCTATTCTTTCTTTCGAATAGACCTCCCCTCGTTCTCGAATATTGAAGTCGTCGCCATTCATGCTAGAATAAAAGGAAAAGACCTTTGCATCGCTTCGATATATATCCCTCCATCGGTACGGATTGAGCAGAAGCAACTTTCTGATATTGCAGAATTGCTTCCCGCACCTTTGCTAATTTTGGGAGATTTTAATTCCCATTGCACTCAATGGGGGTCGCTATACGACGACAATCGATCCTCCCTGATTAATAACCTGATTGACGACTTCGATATGGCACTTCTAAACACCGGGGAAGCGACACGTATACCTAATCCTCCAGCCCGCGCAAGCGTACTGGATCTATCTCTCTGTTCGACATCACTAGCGTTAGATTGCAAGTGGAAGGTAATCAATGATCCTCACGGTAGTGATCATCTGCCAATCCTTATATCAATTACTAATGGCTACCCGCCCGTGAATTCAATCAATTACATATGACCTCACACGCAATATCGATTGGAAACGCTACGCGACTGTAATCTCAGAAAACATCGAATCCCGCGACGAACTTCCTCCGGAGGAAGAATACTACTTTATTACTGGCTTGATCCTCGACGCCGCGACTCAAGCTCAGACGAGACCGATACCCGGAAAAACGATCAATCGGCGGTCTTCCACCATTTGGTGGGACAAAGAGTGCTCGGAACTGTACGCGCAAAAGTCCTTGGCGTATAAGGACTTTCGAAAACACGGTTCGATAGATCTACTCAGGAAGTACGAGGTACTTGAGAGACAGATGAGGAGCTTGATGAAAGCGAAAAAACGCGGATATTGGCGCCGGTTCGTGAACGGATTGTCGAGAGAAACAGCGATGAGCACTCTTTGGAGCACCGCTAGACGCATGCGGAACCGTAACGTTACGAATGAAAGTGCGGAGTACTCCAACCGATGGATTCTCGACTTTGCCAAGAAGGTCTGCCCGGACTCTGTCCCGGCTCAGAAATCCTTTCGCGACGCGTCCCCCTCGACTACAAATGAACCCCCGTTTACAATGGTAGAATTTTCTATAGCTCTCCTCTCTTGCAACAATACTGCTCCAGGATTAGACAGAATCAAATTCAACTTGTTGAAGAATTTGCCTGACCCTGCCAAAAGACACTTGTTGAACCTATTCAACAAGTTCCTTGAGCTGAACATTGTTCCGCAGGACTGGAGACACGTGAAAGTCATCGCTATTCAGAAACCCGGGAAACCAGCCTCCGATCATAATTCTTATAGGCCGATTGCGATGCTTTCCTGTATCCGAAAATTAATGGAGAAAATGATCCTTCTTCGCCTAGATAAATGGGTCGAAGAGAATGGCTTACTTTCAGATACCCAATTTGGCTTCCGCAGGGGCAAAGGAACAAACGATTGCTTAGCGTTGTGGTCTACTGAGATTCAACTTGCCTACGCTCAGAAGAAGCAAATGGCATCCGTATTTTTGGACATTAAAGGGGCTTTTGATTCTGTCTCTGTAGAAGTTTTGACCGAAAAACTTCACTTGCAGGGACTTTCGCCGAATTTGAATAATTTTTTGCTCAATTTGTTGTCGGAAAAACGCATGAGTTTTACACATGATGATTTGACAACATCTCGAATTAGTTACATGGGTCTTCCCCAGGGCTCATGTCTAAGTCCACTTCTGTATAACTTCTATGTTAACGATATAGATAGTTGTCTCGAAGAGTCATGCACGTTAAAGCAACTTGCAGATGATAGCGTTGTTTCCATTACAGGATCCACGACTAACGATTTGCAGGGACCTTTGCAAGATACTTTGGACAATTTGTCCAGCTGGGCGTTAAAGCTGGGTATCGAATTCTCTCCGGAAAAATCAGAGTTGGTCGTTTTTTCTAGGAAGCATGATCCAGCACAACTTCAGCTCCTACTTATGGGTAAAACGATCGCTCAGGTACTGGTTTACAAATATCTCGGTATCTGGTTCGATTCCAAATGCACTTGGGCATGCCACTTTAGGTATCTGATTCAAAAATGCCAACAGAGGATAAACTTTCTTCGTACAATTACCGGAACTTGGTGGGGAGCGCACCCAGGAGACCTTACAAGGTTATACCAAACAACGATATTGTCTGTTCTTGAATATGGATGTTTTTGCTTCCGGTCCGCCGCTAACACGCATATTATCAAATTAGAAAGAATACAATATCGTTGTCTGCGTATTGCCTTAGGCTGCATGCAATCAACCCATACGATGAGTCTTGAAGTGTTGGCGGGGATTCTACCATTGAAGAATCGCTTTTGGGAATTGTCCTATCGTTTACTCATTCGATGTGAGATTATGAACCCATTAGTAATTGATAATTTTGAAAGGCTGGTCGCAGTTCAATTTCAGTCTAGATTTATGATCTTATATTTTGACTACATGGCTCAAGATATCAACCCTTCTCAGTATGTCCCCATAGGTGTCGCATCACTAGATACTTCTAAATCTGCTATATTCTTCGACACCACCATGAAAGAAGAAACTTTCGGTATCCCGGATCAACTGCGATCGCAAGAGATCCCCAAAATTTTTTCCAATAAATTTAAAAGTGTTAGTTGCGATAAGATGTTCTACACTGACGGATCCTACCTCGACGAGTCCACTGGCTTCGGTGTCTTCAATGAAAATTTTACTGCCTCCTACAAACTCGATGCTCCTGCTTCCGTGTATGTCGCAGAACTTGCTGCAATTCAATACTCCCTTGGGATCATCGAAACCATGCCCACAGACCACTACTTCATCTTCACAGATAGCCTCAGTGCCATTGAGGCTCTGCGGTCGATGAAGATGGTAAAGCACTCCCCGTATTTCCTGGGGAGAATACGGGAGCTATTGAGTGCTTTAACTGATAAAAATTTTAAGGTTACCTTAGCCTGGGTCCCTTCTCATTGCTCCATACCGGGTAATGAGAAGGCTGATTCTTTAGCTAAGGTGGGTGCGATTGATGGCATTATTTACGATAGACCAATTGCTTATAACGAATTTTATAGTACGTTGCGTCAGAGGTCGCTCACTAGTTGGCAAACATCATGGAATATAGATGAGTTGGGACGATGGCTACATTCCATCATTCCTAAGGTATCGACGAAAGCATGGTTCAAGGGATTGAATGTGAGTAGAGATTTCATTCGCGTGATGTCTAGACTTATGTCCAATCACTACACGTTAAACACGCATCTCTTTCGTATTGGGCTTGCAGATAGTAACCACTGTGTTTGTGGCGATGGCTTCCATGACATCGAGCATGTTGTCTGGTCGTGTTCCGAATTCTGTGATGCTAGGTCTAAGCTAACTGATTCCCTTCGGGCCCGAGGAAGACAACCTAACGTCCCTGTACGAGATATTCTGGGTAGCCGAGATCTCCAGTATATGAGCCTCATATACGAGTTCCTGAAAAATGCTGACATAAATATTTAAAAAGCTCTGTTTAATTCTCAGATCACTCGTCCCACACCCCACTGTGATACATACATGTTGTACTGGAGGTGGCAGATATGGCCCGAAAACTGTAAAACGCTACGCAGCACTAAAGTACGCCATATACAATACGACTACTAAAGGATACCACACACTATATAATGTACCTGCACCCTCGCAAATGACAATATAATGAAACCCCTAATCCACCCTTCCAAGCCTTCCTATATGTATACAAAATGTAAAAAATCTACTAACCCCAGTAAATCGGGTGTATCGATCATACCTTCTAACATAGATTATAAGCAGTGCTCACTATTATACTATATTTATAAAAAAGCCTTACGGCTCCGCTAAGTTTTGTTACAAAAGAGCCAAATCAAATAAACGATATATAAAAAAAAAAAAATATTCTGGTCAATTTTTATGTATTCATGTTCTAGAAAGTTATTTATCTTTCTAAAATCCACGTTTCAGTGGCACATCCTTATGTGCTATTTTCTACATTTTCCGAGATATTGAGCTTTTTCGGTGAAAAATAGTACTTCTTTGAGCTCAATAAATATTTGAAAAATATTGATGATGGTGTAACACAGTAGTTATTGTGATTTTGTAGTGCCAATAAAATAACAATTTTACGAGTGAAATAGTGTCTTGTTTAACTATAGTAATATAGTATTGTGTAGCAGTAGTGATTTTACATCAGGCTAAGTAGAAGAACAGTTGCACTAGCAGCTTATTCTTGTTAAATTTTGTTTTTTCTAATATCCCCCCAGCGCGCTACCATAGCAGCTGCGGCGGCGATCATTGTTTTTTTTTTTTCTATCTGCATACACTCTACATGTCTATTGCTATAGTGTTCCGCTCGCGCGTTTAGTGTGTGTTGTGCGATGATTTGCTCGGCCTGTGGATTGGCAATCGTAGTATCAGATTTGCCGATGAAATGTGTGGGCAAGTGTACACGGGTATTCCACTACAAGTGTACACCGCTCAACAAGGCAACGGCAAAGATGCTTACAGATAACGAGAATCTTTGCTTCAAATGTGATGATTGTCTATCAGATAAGTCTTGTGGGCAGAACGATTTGATCTCGAACGTCAAGAGAATAGAGGAAGAAATGAAGAGAATATCTTCACTCTCGGACTCGTTCGTTGCCATGCGAAATCAAATGTCTGCCCAGATAGATGACGCGTTAAGAAACGGTATTGAACAGTTGAGACTAAACATGAATGAGTCTCTAGAAAAATTTATATGCGAAAAATTCGAATCATTGACTAGTTCGGTTTTAGAAATTAGTGCGCAACAAAACTTAGCTGCAACGAATAATGCTTGCGCGCGGTCTGGAACGATTTGTACCGAATCGAACCAAATCGGAAAAAAGCGTAAATTAGATAGTTGTAGTGATAATGATGATTTTGCAGGCCACGCGACTTTTGCGGAAGTGGTAAAAAATAATAGTAACAGTAAAAAAGTAAGCAATATCAATAGTAATATTCCCGAAAATTGTAACACTAGCAATACCGGTTTTAAGCCGGTTAAACGTAAAACTCGACCGGTTATTATTATTAAACCTAAAGAATCTAACCAAGCATGCGATGATACTCGAAAGGTCTTAAAGAATAAATTAGATCCAAGAACGCATAAAATCAGCAATTTTAGGAACGGTAGAGATGGTTCCATAATCGTTGAATGTGCTTTAGGCGAAAACATAGTTCAAATGAAAAATGACATTGAAAGTAATCTGGGTGAAAACTATTGCGCTGTTGTTCCCACGTCTGTTCCAAGATTGAAAGTAGTGGGTATGAGTGAAAAACATTCCTCTGAGGCCTTTATTGACTTTTTAAAAAGTCAAAATGAAGGCATCGAAATAAATGATATAAAGGTTGTGAATATATACGAAAATCCGCGCTTCACTTACAACAAGTTTAGCGCAGTGGTTGAGGTCGATTTGGCGACTTATAATTCTATGTTGTCTGCGAAAAAAGTAAATATAGAGTTTGATCGGTGCTTTATTGTTCCCGCGATTAATGTGCTAAGATGCTTCAAATGTGGGGAATTTGGTCACAAGAGCATGGATTGTAAAAATTGTGATGCCTGCTCGAGGTGTAGCCAAAAACACAAGACATCAGAATGTACGTCAACTGTATTGAAATGTGTTAATTGTTCAAGAACAAATAAGGAACGTAATATGAACTTGGACGTCAACCATGCCGCATTTAGCTCTGATTGTTTGATTTATAAGAGACTTTTAGATCAAAAGAAAAGCAACTTACGTTTCAATAAATAGCAACAAAGTTCCAAGAAGAGTGTGAATAAAATCGATTTTTTGTACTTGAATATTGCGGGGTTATCAACAAACTACGTACCATTGCGTCAGATTGTTGAAGAAAAACGTCCTCAGTTGGTGTTTTTATCAGAAACTCACATTGTTGAAATTGAAGCATATGATCAATACAGCATTCCTGGATACAAAGTTGCTGCTTGTTTATCACATTCTAGACATACTGGCGGTGTTGCTATTTATGTCAGAGAATCAGTTCAATTCAACCTTTGTCTTAACGAAGTGAATGATGGCAACTGGTTCTTGGGCATTACAGTTGTGCGTGGCATGAAGATGGGTAACTATGGTGTTTTGTATCATTCTCCCAGTTCTAGTAACCAGCGTTTTGTTGAAATCCTAGAAAACTGGCTAGAGACATTTCTTGACTCAAGTAAATTAAATATACTGGCTGGTGACTTTAATATTAATTGGCGTAATAACTCAGATTCACAACATTTGAAGCATTTAGCTGATTTTTTCAATTTAATACAAACTGTAGATGAATATACGCGTGTTTCCCAGCACAGCAGAACCCTAATTGATCATGTTTATTCCAATTTTGACACTATTTGTTCAGTTGTGGATACTAATTTGAAAATAACCGATCATGAAACATTAATAATTAACGTTTTGGAAAACTCAAATAATAATAAAGATTTTATTAAACTGAAGTGCTGGAGAAAATATTCGAAGCAGGCTGTTTCTAATCTCGTTGAGAGAAGCGCAGATTTTCCGCTCGCGGTCGACAATTTAGATGAATCTGCAGCTGTTCTTACAAATACTTTGAAAACGTGTACTAATAAATTGGTTGAATATAAATTTGTTTCTTTGAAAAACTCGAACAGCTGGTACAACTTAGATCTCTTACGTCTTAAACGTAAGAGGGATAAATGGTATAAAAAGTTTTGTAGATCTAATAGTCAAAATCATTGGAATAAGTACACGTTCGCGCGTAATAAATATTCGCAAGAAGTTAAGAAAACTCGTTGTGAATATATCCAGAGGAAGATTAGTCAACATCAAAACAACAGCAAAGAGTTATGGAAAATTTTAAAGTCTTTGTTAAAACCTAATAATTGCAAACCGCGGTCCATAACTTTTAATGGCACATTAGAACAGTCTGAACAAGTAATTGCATCTAAGTTTAATGATTATTTCGTCGATAGTGTTTCATTGATCAATCAATCTATTGAATTGGTCAATGAACCTGATGAAATAAAACAGCCTTGTAATAGTAATTGTAGATTTGAAAGTTTTCACCCAATTACATTAGATGAACTTAGGATTATTTGCTTTTCATTAGAAAAAACGGCAGGCGTAGATAACGTAAATGCTAGAGTTATTCAAGATTGCTTTCATGTCATTGGTCATACCTTGTTGGTTCTGATTAATGAATCTTTGCTAATTGGCCATGTTCCTCAAGTGTGGAAAGAATCGTTAGTTGTTCCGATTCAAAAAGTTGCTGGAACGATTAAAGCCGAAGAGTTTCGTCCCATCAACATGTTGCACACTTTAGAAAAAATCCTAGAGCTTGCTGTTAAAGATCAGCTGCTGGAATATTTGAGTTCGAATTCCTTGTTAATTCCAGAACAATCGGGTTATCGAGAAGGTCATTCTTGTGAAACCGCATTGAATTTGGTATTAGCAAAATGGAAAGACTACTTAGAGCAGAAGGAGACGATAGTTGCTGTTTTCTTGGATCTAAAACGCGCTTTTGAAACAATTTCAAGGCCCTTATTGTTGAGAACAATCAAGCGCTTTGGAATTATGAGTACAGCGTTAAAATGGTTTGAAAGCTATTTGTCTGATAGATCTCAAAGGACTACTTTCAATGATTTTGTATCTAATGCAATGAGAAACGATCTAGGTGTGCCCCAAGGAAGTGTATTAGGGCCCCTTTTGTTTATTATGTACATTAACGACATGCGCCGCGTTTTACATTTTTGCGATATTAATCTTTTTGCAGACGACACTGTGTTGTTCATTGCAGCTAAGGATTTGCACGAAGCCGTTTTACATTTGAATGAAGATTTGCGTTCTCTTAGCAGATGGTTGAAGTATAAGCAATTGAAATTGAACATAACTAAAACTAAATTTATGGTGATGTCGCGAAGTCGATTAGATGAAAATGTCTCAGTTATGATTGATGATGAGGCAATTGAGCGCGTTCGGGAGATTAAATATCTTGGTGTAATTATTGATGACAAACTAAAGTTCAATGCTCACATTGACAATGTCATCAAGAAAATTGCCAAGAAGTATGGAATTCTATGCCGATTGAAAAAAGAATTAACTATTTGGAGTAAAATACAGCTATACAAATCAATCATCTCTCCTCACCTAGACTTTTGCCCTTCCATTTTATTTTTGGCCAATGAAACACAAATAGTGAAACTACAACGATTGCAGAATAAAATAATGCGTTTAATATTAAGATGTGACAGATTTACTTCCTCGATTTTAATGCTAGACGTTTTGCAATGGTTGTCAGTGAAGCAGCGCATTGTTTATTTGACTATGGTGTTTATTTTTAAAGTAATCAATGGTTTGCTGCCTCAGTATTTGTGTAATCGAATTGAAAGAGGTAGAGACTTCCATAGATATAATACAAGGAACGCGGATGAAATAAGAACACCGAATTTCTTATCATGTGCTTCACAGAACTCGCTTTTTTACAAAGGAATAAATGTTTTCAATTCGATGCCAAGACACATTAAACGTGCAGCAACATTTATGGAGTTTAAAAGACTATGTATTTCACACGTAAAAGCTGTTTTTTAAGATTTACTTATTAACTTATAATTGACGAAGTTTTGAACGAAACAAATGATTTTTGTGGACCATTGTGTTTGAAATTATTTACTTATTTATTTTGTTTGATGAATAGAAGATTGTAATTGACGAAGTATTTTTATGAATTATCTCATAGTGTTCGAAATTTAAATTGTTTTTATATTTTTAAATTTATGACTTTTTTTTTAATTATTGTACTCTTTAACTACTATGTTCACCACGATGGTGATGATGGATTTTTTTTTCTTATTATAGTAATTATAAAATAATACAAGAGCAGTCTTCAAAAGTTTGAGCCTCGCGCGCGGTGTACAGATATAACGATCGTTTAAATTTGATTACCTATATCTGTATGTGAAACCAGATCGTTTTTTTTTTTGTTTGAATAACTGGTTTAAATTGTTATAATATTAATTATCTTATAGATATATCGTCTTGCTCAAATCTTTGTGGGGGTATGTGGCGGGACCATCATCATCACATCAAATACTCCTCAAGGTAGTAATTGGCAACAGATCAAACTCGCCCATAAAAGTACAACAAAAAACCTGTAGAAGCAAGTATCAGTTGTTTGTGTCTGATTGTATCTTCAAAAGTTACAGTTATTTTAAATAGTGCTTGTTAAGTGCTTTTCACAAACAAATCATTATATTTCGACAACCATGAGGGATAGATAGTTACAATATTCGACGAACTTACTTATTTTGGTATGGTCTACAACTTTTGTAAAGACATCGTATGCTTTTGAAAGGTCGATGCCTTCGGTTTATTTCGGGCACGCCTCGTCCTCGTTCTTGGAAAAATTGATCGGATTCTTGTCTATCCGACGCAGTGCATACGGTCTTATTTATGGCAGTGAAACCTACAGCAAACAGTTTCGTTCAACATTTAGTCACCGAAAGCTAGTTTTGGGTCCGAATAAGCAATAGCCAGAAAGGACAGCATACGCCCGCAATGGTTGAGCCAGCCGAAGTCTGCGTTTTTTTTTTTGCGTTCCATTATTCCGGTTTCCGGACCGTGGGCTTCGGAGAAGATCCCGCACCCAACGGATGTGCGCTGTCGTGGACGACGCACGGTCAGCTGGTGTTGGAGGGAATTGGTTAAGAACTGCCCAGGACCGACGTTACTGGAGGACCATAATTCCTTCGGCGCAGAATCGATAACGATTCGTCGCCAATAAAGTAAAGTAAAGTAAGTATTTCGGATTTTTGTTTCACAGTCCATCAAACAGTGAGCAATAATATTTCTGCTGTAGAACTATACACTCAAGTACTTTTTTTACACGGTTTGTTTTTTCGAGTATTAAGAACGGGACAACTTAGGAACCATTCATTTATTTCTCAATACATTTGGGAGTGGCCCAACATTCGTTACGTAGTTTGTAAATGGTCCCTAAGTTGCACCGTGCTTAAGTAATAGAAAAAACATACCGTGGAAAAAAAGACTTGAGTGTAAACATCTATCGATTTGTCCTAACAGAAACTTATTCTGAAAAAGAAAGCATAACTTTCTTGCTGATCATTTTTCATTATTCGACCCATCGGTCAGCTGGTTGTAATTTAAACATGAAATTATTTAAGATTTACAGTTGTATCTCTTGGTACTAGAAGTTGGAGAAAATATGCTTCAATATGTTTTCCTGTGCAACAACAACGCATGAAATTTCATATTTCATGATAACGAGTAATCTGTAATGTTTTCAATAATTAATCTGGGTCCCTGCGAACGTACACCACAGAGAACAGACATCCATGCAGGAACAATTTTTTTTGAGAATTCTTGGATAAATTTTCAAATTAAAATCACGTAATATGCTAGTGTCACCACCACTATAGTTTCCCAACTAAATGATTCTTTTGATTTGCACACTGACAACCTTTGACTCCTCTGGTGCTAGGATTATGGACTACACGCGTTATGCTAGCGCCAGCAGCTAGTTGTTGTGAGTTTAGTGTAGAATTTTATGCACCTTCAGCGACATCATCACTATAGTTTCCCAACTAATTTGACATAAGTTTTATCCAAGTGGGGACCTTTCGCTTGGATGTCTGTTCTCTGTGCGTACACCACTAATGTGATTGCGTAAGATTACAACATAGTGCATTTACTTGGATTACGTTATCAAAAAATGAACAAACGAGCCATATTATTTGCCAATTACCGTGTCCAACAAAAGATACAATGATGAATTCGGATTGATAGATTATTATACAATTGGCTTTGTACAAATATTAATAGAGTCAACATCGAATCGAGTCGCAACTGCGACCGCACCATTATGACAGACAATTAAACCGAACGACGCGCCAGTTTCCACTTCTAGGCTGAATGGAGTGCGACGGAACCCCTCCTTTCTACATGGGCAGCCGCTTCGGGTGAGAGTCAACGTGAAGGCCTGCACATCGACTCCGGAACGGTGCACACTCGCCTGCCTTCACATTTGGTCGGGTTTTCAACATAAAGCTGTGTAAACATAGGCACAGTCTCGCTCCTCTTACACCGCAGGCAGGCAGGCAGGCAGCAACATACTCGTATCATCCGTGCTAAACGTGCCAGATGAGACTCGATGGCCTCGCTTTGCTGCTCTACCCTTGCACCTCCGCCAACGCGGGCTATTTGCGAATGCGTAGCGACAACCATGCGGATTGCGAATATTCATCCTCCAGTCAGACCGACGTGAACCTGTTCCTGCATCCATCGGTAGAATCGGTATGAGGTATCGTCATCAGCATGGCCTTTGCGGTTCGGTGGTTTACTAATAAATAACGATCAAATGACGGCCTTTTGTATGCAGCGTAAATTAAACTCACAGTTGTCATTTTAATTATTCATTTGTCTGAATTATTTGCTGCCATATCGGCACATGCCAATGAAGTGAAAGTCCATCCGAAATCGTTAGCCAATGCCGGCAGAAAGCACGTGGGGACCAACAGGACCGATTATAGTTGGAAGTCTAACAGCCGGTCAATTCCGGCACCACAATATTGTGGATACGCTACCTATATGTAGTGTATGTAACGTCTATTCAAGTTAGAATTACTCTAAGAGATTCGATTTGTGAGTTGAATATCTCCCATCTTTTCTTGCACAGTAATATCTTGTCATCCGTCACATTTCTTCACTTTATGCTTATAATTATAATTGCCCAATTGTGGATCATGAGGATAGCGCAAAAATCGAAATCTGCAATGACAAGTTTGGCCTTACCCAGAACAATCCCCTTTTCTTAAACTAGCTAAAATTTTTGGCTTGAAATTTACTCACGATTGTTTTCTAACGACCCACCCTTGGAAGCCGACAGGTAACACTTGTTCAATCTGGTATCACTAGAAGCATTACCGACTCTTGATTAAAGTTGCCGAGAAATCTAAAATTTTGAAATGTACAGGGTCCGCCTTTTGAAGTGGAACCAACTTCAGACAATTGTCAAAGCCGCCTACGAATTTACTAATTGACAGTTCTGACTCGGAACTACTGAGTATTGTTTACAAGTGTGCAAACGAGTTCAAACGAAATGGTGTGATTGCTTTAGTACAACCAGCGATTGTTCGTGAGGTCAAACACCTCAATGTAAATAAAGTTTTTGTTTTGTTTTGTTTTGTTTTGTCGTACCATAACTCGTAACTCCTCCTAGTTGACCTCGAGTTATGACGGTGGTCTAACAAGCCATCTTGGTTGGGAGATGCTATTAAAGGCAATAGGATCGTGGCGCTAGCCCCGCAATTGTCCTGTACTCTAATAGCTGATTGTGAAGTTTTTCGTATAAAAAACAGAATTTCAAGAATTTCAGAATACAAGTTTCGATAATGGAACGTCGCACCTAAGCTTTACTTTGCATAACTCGTAATAACAATACTAATAGCATAACAAATCTCCATTAAGGCGCAAAAGTGAAGAAGCGACTGGGTCGGATAGAGCATCGGTCGGAAACGTCTATAAGATTAGACTCTTTTTTATCGACAGACTTCGCAGCTGGTTATTAGTTTACAGGACAATAACGGGTCCCATATCCTGCATACCGAGACCGTATGCAAACTATGGGGCCCGAAATATGTACAAAAATATGTACCTTGTTTGTTTCTATGTTTTTCTTTATGTCGTTAATAAATGCTCGTTACGCCTGTTTTTCAAGATTTTTGAGTTTATAAGCTTCCAGTTCTATTACCTAATTCTTTCTCTGAAAAGTGGAAGTCTAAAAAGATGGAAACTCCGCAATAATGAGTAAACAAGTTCTTCTGAATATATAAAATCTGTAGAGCAAATGGTTTTCGAGATATTGATTTTTGTTTTTATTTTAGCGTTTTCGGTCATAGTGCGGGATGCGGATATTGACTCTGACCATCATCTAATAGCAATACCGTCGATCCCCGTTCGATTGACTGTTTTTAATCTGAACACTTTTTAATTCGAATCCCGCTTGTTTGCACAACGTGTAAATTAAAAATAATTTAAATTGCATAATCAATATGATGTCATTTGTTTATGTAGAAAATGTCAATAAACGCCATTTGATTGTACTGATCTAGTGTGTTTAAGCTGTTCGACGTACTGTTTTTCCAATGATTCTGATAAAAATTCTATTCGAACGAAATATTTTCTGCTTACAACTGTAAATAAATCAAATAACCGTAAAAACAACAAACAGCAGGGCGGCTAGTCCATACAAGTTTCAGCATATTGAGGGTTGCCGGTTGCTCAAATTAAAAATTGCAAATGCAAAAACTAGTTTGCATGACGAATCATTCAAATTAACGGGGGTCCACGGTACATGTGCGCTCAAAGCTGACAACCACCCGCTTAGGCGCGTCCGGCAGAAATCGAACAAAAATCTGGCAGCGAAAAACTTTTTCTGCCAGCTATTAGGCCGTATGAATAAAAGAGTTAGAGCAAATACTCCCATGCGATTTAAATGGGAAAAGCAAAGTAAACTGTTTTATTCATACGGCCTATTCCGCCGGATGCCTGCCCGTGAAAACTAGCAGAAATGCAACATGCGATTTGGGCAGAAATTTCGCCGAACGGTTTTTCTGCCGGATTTCGGTTCGATTTCTGCCAGAGGTTTCGAATAAAACCCGGTTTTGTACCGATTCAGTTTTCCCTCCTTTTTGGAGAGTAGCAACAGCGGACTGTAGCAGCAAGAAGCGTGCAATAAACTGGTTTATTTTTTCCAGGTGTGGACTCATCACTGCGACCAGTGTAGTTGATCTATTGTGATATCGCCCGGGTGTTTGCTGTATGACCTGCACTGCATTTCTTTTTGCTATAATCGCCATTGAATGAGCGATATGCTTATTAAATTTGATGCATGCTTATGTGTATTGGGGCTTATCCTTCCTTCAACGCTTGATCTATTTTACCCACTTATTCCTCGCTGCCAGTACTATCCCATATTATAACCGTCCCTGGCGAGGACTCATTCGTACCTCTGACCAGTACACTTAACTAGAGGAGGGACATTCCCAAGTAACATTTTTGTTGTATAATAGGTTATTAAACTATTGTACAGTTAATTTCCGTAGAACAAGTGCTTGATAAGCTATTATACAACAAAAATGTTACTTGGGTTTGCACTGTCAAGTGTCAAGAGGCTTCAGAGGGTAAACATAGAATTCAGCTTGAAGGAAGGGTAAATGGAGGGGCCTGAGAATAAACCCATGCTAAAGACACTTGAACATCGAATGGCTTGATTCTACTAAGATTCGAACCCACGACCACTCGCTTGTCAAAGCAGACTCGATAACCTTGCGGCTACGGATCCGCAATAAACAGGTTAACAATTAAATTATACCTGCTTTGTCATGTTCCATATTATTCTCTTACCTTTGGCCCGAAACTGCAAAACTGATGAACTACTTTTCTCCTACCTCAAAGTGTCACATTTAACATAAAGAGAATCGAGCGAAAAATGAAGACTGGTTCTGTTCGATTTCTGCCAGGCATCCGACTTTTTCGTAAGCGGGCATATGCCAAACACATCAAAACCTTTCTTCTCGACTGAACATTACTTACTTTACATTTCCGGCGACAATTCGTTATTGAATCGGTGCCGCATTCAGTTTCTCGGTTTTGGGCTACCACTCTCCAATCTTCGTGAGATCCGCTACTCGAACATTCTCGTCAACAGCACCCGGTCAACGGGTACGGGTCTGCCTCGAAGTCGTCAGCCTCTATCAAATTTTCTGATGAATATTGTTTAAGCAGGTCTCTCATCCGGCATCCTCGCTACGTAGCCAGCTCATTGTAGCCTGCCGTGTTAACGAGAATAGATCGCAGGATCTTACGCTCAGGAACACCAAGAGCTCATCGGTCGCTCTCATTCAACGTCCGCGCTTCGTGACCGTAGAATTAGCGTCCCGTTATAAAATGGCAACTAAAATTTAAGATTTTGTTTTCAAGCTTTGACAGCTAAGATATATGAAGAACAGAAAGATATATCTATATCTTATATCTAATAACAGAAAGATTGACAGAAAGATATATGAAGAAGATTTGATTTACCGAAATTGAAGATACATTATCCATTGTTCAAAAAAAATTAGTGTACATTTGAAAACGGTCCTTAACCGGCTGTTCGGCGAAGCTTCCGTTTGATATCGAAACAGGAGCGTTGTACGGCCGTTATACGGCTTTGCGAATGCATCTCTTAATTCTATCAATCAACTGTTTGCAATTCGTGGCTCTCCAGTTATTTTTGTACACCAAGGAACTCAATGTCCCGAAAAAATCTTCGATTGGGCGCACTGAGACAGATTTTTCGGGTCGTGGATTTGGGTACAAGTGGGATCGAATGGGTATTCAGGAACGTTTGTGTTTTTTTGGCGTAAAGCAATGATGCTCTATTCGGCCAAAACACGTATTATCCATCTTCATGATGTTTTTGTAGAAATAGGATCAAAATGTTCTTCAAACATTCATCTGGTGCACATCTTAATTGATAGCCAAACCAGAGGGCTTGTTGTCGAACACACAAGAAAAGGAAAGATGTCCTTCTGCGTCCATAATTTTGGCTGGTCTTCCACTGTTCACCTTTTTACTTCACAACTCACTTTGTTGTCACATGCCACTAACATACCATAGTAAACAAATTCTCTACTGAAAATTAGGGATAACCCACAATCTGCCAAGAACTACTCGCGTATACTGGATGAGGCTCTGCCTTCTCCCGAGGAGTTAGGTGCTTCACCGTTCGAAGACGGTTGGGGCAGAATACGTTCGAACGCCAGAGAGGTCACTACCGCGACACTAAATGAATAGACCCGGGTATACGAAGTGATTGGTTTGCTGGGGAGGGGGGCCGCCCAAATGGCATAAAATCATTTGGCATAATGGTATTTGGTATAACACTAATTGGCATAATCATAAGGGGCCTTCTGGCATAATGCCATTTGGCATAACGCTATTTGGCATAGCACCATTTGGCATAATTCCTCAAGCATTATTTTACGACCTAATGGTCGCTCTCCTAGATGATTCAGGGCGAGCCGGCCGTAGGCAACAGCGAGTGTTCGCCGGTGACCCGCCGTCGGAAGCGCCGGCCACTGCGGGGGGACAGCCCGCAGAAATCACATCTGTCTAGGTTTATTTGTTTTTCTACGATTACTGACCTCTAGTTCTTTTCTCCAGTTGGGTCCGAACGAGCGACAGCGAGTAAGGACGGATCACATTTTCTTTGTGACGAGATCAAAGTCCGCGGGCTTAATTTCCACAAAATGGTATCTTCACAGCTACCGTCGCTAACGGGTAAGCAGGCTCATGGAAGACGATGATGAACAATATTTAGGTACCTGTGCATAAATATTCATAAATTACGTTAATTCGAAAATAAGAATCTCCAAAAAAATTATGCGCTATATGTAAGTGTAAGTAAGACTTTCAAATACAGCAACGATTTACTCGTTAAAACCTCTCTAATTGGGCTGTTCGTTAGCTAGGTGGTCGCTAATTGGGCCATTCAGGCTGTTTAGGTATATGTAACGCACCTTAGGGCTTTTTAAAAAGTTACGCAAGTTTTCTTTGTGTGTGAGACCTTTTCTAAAAAATAATTTTCAAAAGATCAAGTATTCATTGCGGTGAAGATTGTTCAAATTTTCACACACGCCGTGGTATTCAAGATGTCAAGCAGCAAGAAGGAATTTCTCGAAGTTGACGAAGAGTCGGCAGATGATCAATTACCAGAAATTTTGAAAAATACAAAGGACAAGGACATTCTAGCGTATCATGGATTTGTCTACTATTCGAACAGAAAACCGGTACGCACAATTTAATTATCACTTACTAACAGTCACTACCTTTTTCACTGGTGTTATAGGAATCGAGTCTAAGTACTGGCACGTACCGCACCTTATCTATACTCATAAAGAAGGATTTCTGTCTGTCTGTCTGTCTGTCTGTCTGTCCTGTGTTCCTTATAGAATCCAAAACTACTGAACCAATCGGCGTGAAAATTTGCATGTAGAGGTTTTTGGGGCCAGGAAAGGTTTTAGTGATGGTTAGAGACCCCTCCCCCCACTAAGAGGGGGGGCTCCCATACAAATGAAACACAAATTTCTGCATAACTCGAGAACTAATCAAGCAAATAGAACCAAATTTGGCATGTGGGTGTTTTCGGTGACAAGAATTTATTCTAGGGTAATTTGAGACCCCTCCCCTCTTTATAAGGGGAATTATAACTCCTCTCCCCTTTAAGAGGGGGGGTTTCCATACAAATTTCCTCATAACTCGAGAACTAATCAAGCAAATGGAACCAAATTTGGCATGTGAAAGTTTTCGAGGGCAAGAAAATTTTCTATGTTGAATTAGGACCCCTCCTCACTTTAAGAGGGGGGCTCCTGTACAAATGAAATACCAATTTCCACATAACTCGAGAACTAATCAAGCAAATGGAACTAAATTTGGCATGTGTGTGTTTTTGGAGACAAAATTTTTTTCTATGATGAATTGGGACCCCTCCCCACTTTAGGAGGGGGGTCCTATACAAACGAAATACAAATTTCCTCATAACTCGAGAACTAATCCAGCAAATGGAACCAAATTTGGCGTGTAGGTGTTTTTGGAGGCAAGCATTTTTTCTGTGATGAATTAAGACCTCTTCCCACATTAGGAGGGGGGGCTCCAATACAAATGAAATACAAATTTCCCCATAACTCGAGAACTAATCAAGCAAATAGAACCAAATTTGGCATGTGGAGGTTTTTGGAGGCAAAAATATTTTCTACGGTGAATTAGGATCCTTCCACACTTCAAGAGGGGGGGCTTCTACACAAATTAAATACAAATTTCCTCATAATTCGAGAACTAATCAAGCAAATGGAACCATATTTGGCATGTGGGTGTTTTTGGAGGCAACCATTTTTCCCATTATGAATTAGGACTTCTTACCTTTTTAGGAGGGGGGGGGAGCTCCCATTCAAACGAAATACAAATTTGCTCATAACTTTAGAACTAATCAAGCAAATGGAACCAAATTTGGCATGTGAGAGTTTTAGATGGCAGCATTTTTTTTCTGTGGTGTATTACGACCCCTTTCCCTTTTAAGAGGGTGGGCTCCCATACAAATGAAATACAAGTTTCCTTATAATTTGAGTACTAATCAAGCAAATGGAACCAAATTTAGCATGTAGGAGATTTTTGAGTCTTGAATTTATTTTATGATAGTTAGAGACCTCTCACCCCTGTGGTAGGGGGATATGGACTCTCATACAAATAAAACAGAAATTTTTGCGAAACTCAAAAACTAATCCAACTCGAGAAATTCGAGACTCTTCCATAAAACATTAATCAATAACAAGACCACAAAAACTATCTATAGTAACACTAGATCATTCAGGACGAGCCGGTCGCGAGTGTTGCCGGTGACCCGCCGTCGGAAGCGCCGCCCACTGGGGGGCTTGCAAAACTCGAGATAGTGACAAAGATCATCCGAGATTCATGATTTATGTACAACACAGGTTAATTTGTGGCAATACGAAGTTTGTCGGGTCAGCTAGTATATTTATAATTGTAATTTTATTATTGTAATTTATGTGGTCTACTTTGTTTGACGACTAATAAATAAATAAATTATCTACAATAATTAATATAGAACAAAATAATTCCTCAAAGTGCAACTCGGAAATCGGAGTAGTTTTTTCGATAACCGGTATTGTTGCAATAAGCAAATTATTTGGATTAAGGTAGCTCCAATCAGTCTCAAATTCCATTGCAAGTTCAACTTAGGTCCATTTACAAGTTAGGTTTTCAGTCCAAATTCAAGTCTAATTTCATGACGAAACATAATTCCGATTTCATGTCCAATTTGCAGCATAGCAAGTAAGCCCTTTGAATCAAATCTGATGTCTAATTTCATGCCAATTTCAAGTAAAATTTCGAGTCTATTTTCAACTTCAATTTCAAGTTTAATGCTATTCTAGGTCTACTTTGGTTCAATTTCATATCCTATTTTATATCCAAATTCAAGTCTGATTTAATTACAATTTTGGCTCTCTTCAAGTCCAATTAGATCCGAATTGCGTTAATGTGAGATTAGATTAGAATTTCAGGTCCAATTTAAATACGATAGGGGATACACTTTTTAAAGTCCAATTTCATTTCCGATTTATAATTCAATTTCAAGTTCAATATGAGTCTAATATCAAGCCTAATTCAATTCCAATTCAAACACCGACTTTAAGTCTAATGTCAAGTGCAAATTTCAAGTTCAGTTTAATTCCAATTTCATATTGAATTTCATTCAATGTAAAAGGGTAGTGAAATCTCACCATACTCACCTCGCCAAATAAGGCCCAATGCATGCATCATGTCGTTTAATCGTTAGAATGAATTTACAGATTGAAAATACTTACTACTGGGAGTGCAAAGGTAGAAGTCACTCAACCAGAGCCGAAGGTCGAAAATGTTCATCACGGAAGAACGAAACGGAATACACCACATGAGATCAGAAACGAAGCATAATCATGAAGGAGATCCACTACATGTTCTCCAAATAAAATACAGAATCAGCCTGGGCAATAGAGGATAGATCCATACCTTGGAAAACAGTTTGGCAAGTATCATCGTCTTTTCCCAACACGGTTCAACAACGACTTTCCTTAAATGCTCAACGCAAAATCGTGAAACGTGCACGTGCCGACATCCAGAATCATTATAAAGAGCCAGAGCTCCACTGCTGACGGTTACCCGCCATGGCTTTTACCTGTCGCCAGGACAGGTTCTCGTCTACAGCCCGGATGTCGTTGGCTAAGCTCCGTCTCCATGAGCCTCTGGGTCTGCCTCTTCTACGCTGTCCTTGTGGATTCCCGTCGAGTGCTGCTCTGCAAACCTCGTTCGCTCCTTTCCTCAAGGTGTGTCCGATCCACTTCCACCTACGCTCACGAATTTCTGTGGCTATCGGCCGTTGATGACACCGACGATGGAGTTCCTCATTGGATATCCAATTATCAGGCCAACAGGCACGAATAATATATCGCAGGCACCGGTTAATGAATACCTGCAGTTTTTGCGTTGTCTCCGCTGAGACGCACCACGTTTCGCAGGCATACAGCAGTACGGATTTAACGTTTGAATTAAAGATTCGGGTTTTCGTACGTAGAGTGATCTGGTTTGAGCGCCAAATGTTTCGCAGACCTGCAAAGGCACCCCTGGCCTTCCTGATCCGTGTGGCTATATCAGTCTTGGTACCACCATCGGGCGTTGTTTGGCTACCAAGATATTGAAAGACGGCTACCTGCTCAACTTGTTGTCCCGCTACTGTAAAGTTGGTGGAATTGTCAGTATTCACTACCATAGACTTAGTTTTCGCTACATTGACTGTGAGACCTGCTGCCTGGGAGCTCTCGGAGAGGTCGTCTAACTTGCTCTGCATATCGTTTCGGCGTTGTGCGAGCAAGACAATGTCGTCGGCTAGGTCGAGGTCATTTAGCTGCTTCATCGTTAGAGGATTCCAAGGCAATCCTCGATTTGGTCTACTGTCAATTGCTCCAACTAATATCTCATCCATAACGATGAGAAACAGAAGCGGTGATAAAATGCAGCCCTGTCTCACGCCAGCAGTAACCCTTATGGGGTCGGACAAGACGCCGTCGTGCAAAACCTTGCACGAGAACGCCTCGTACTGAGCCTCGATGAGATGGACTAGCTTATCTGGAACTCCTCTACGCCTAAGTGCGCCCCAGATGTTTTCGTGATTGAGTCGGTCGAACGCCTTTTCGAAGTCAACGAACACCAGCAGACGAGAGTCCTGGAATTCGTTGATCTGCTCCAATATAATGCGGAGCGTTGTGATATGGTCTACACATGGTCGGCCAGCACGGAATCCAGCTTGCTGCCGCCGGAGAGTAGCGTCGATCTTCTCCTGGATCCGGTTGAGGATTACCTTACAGAGTACTTTGAGAGTAATACAGAGCAACGATGCCACGCCAGTTACCGCATTCCGTTAGGTCTCCTTTCTTAGGGACTTTGACCAATATGCCCTGCATCCAGTCCACCGGAAAAGTTGCGGTTTCCCAAATATTGCTGAAAAGCTGATGCATCATCTGGGCTGACAAAGATGGGTCAGCTTTGAGCATTTCGGCTGAAATACGATCTATCCCTGGCGCTCTATTGGATTTCATACTCTTGATGGCTGCTACAATTTCATCCAGCGATGGCGCCTCCGAGTTCACGCGATTTATTCGACGAACTGTAGGCGTCGTACGCTGCTGGTTTTGTTGGTCTCTGACATTTGAAACTCGGAAGAGTTGTTCAAAATGTTCAGTCCATCGCTTAAGCTGTTCTGTACGGTCAGCCAATAGCTGACCAGCTCTGTCCTTTAGCGGCATCTTTGTATTCCTCCTGGCACCACTAAGGCGGTGAGAAATATCGTACAACAAACGGATATCACCATTGGCGGCGGCGGTTTCTCCTTGTTCGGCTAGGGAGTTAGTCCAGGCTTTCTTGTCCCGCCTACAAGCACGTTTAACAGCCCTCTCCAGTTCGGGGTATCGTTGACGGGCAGCTGTCTTAGCCGATCTGGTCCGCGCTCGCTCAATGCTGGCTTTCGCCTCTCTCCGCTCGTCGATCTTCCTCCAAGTTTCTTCCGAAATCCACTCCTTTGCCCACTGCGCGCTTTGCCGAGGGTTTCATCACTGGTCGTGA
Source organism: Sabethes cyaneus (assembly GCF_943734655.1). NCBI lineage: Eukaryota > Metazoa > Arthropoda > Insecta > Diptera > Culicidae > Sabethes > Sabethes cyaneus. The sequence goes on from NC_071354.1 coordinate 146,628,487, forward strand.
TGAAGGCGTTCTTGATGCCGGTCCATTGCTTTTCGACGGTTCCACCAGGTGGCAACTCCGAGGCTCGAGATTCAAGTTGTTCAACAAAGGCCCTTTTTACCTCAGAATTCTCCAATCGGCGGACGTCGTAGCGGCACCCAACTTTCTCCTCCCGTCGTTGGACACGTGCGACGCGCAGACATATCTCAGCGATAACAAGATGATGGTCGGATGCAATGTCAGCGCTGCGTTTGTTGCGTACATCAAGAAGGCTCTTTCTCCATTTCCGACTGATGCAGATGTGGTAGATTTGGTTTTCTGTTCGGCCGTCGCGGGAAACCCACGTGACTTTATGTACTGGTCTATGAGGGAAGAGCGATCCACCAATGACCATGTCGTTATTACAACAGAATTCTGTAAACAGCTCCCCGTTTTCGCTCATCTCTCCTAGGCCATGGCGTCCTATGACGCGTTCAAGGTCCGCGTTGTTTGAGCCAATCTTCGCGTTGAAATCGCCCATGTGAATTTGGATGTCCCCCTTCGGGATTTTCTCAACCACGCTGTTCAGCTGGCTGTAAAAGCTCTCTTTCTCCTGCAGGTCGGCAGCATCTGTTGGCGCATAGCACTGGATTGCCGTAAGGTTCCTAACCCGTGTTCTAAATCTGGCAACGATTATTCGCTCATTTATTGGTTCCCACTTCATCAGGGCCGCACGTGCCCCTGGGCTCAGTAGGAATCCAACTCCTCTTTCTCGAGTAGCATTTTCACCTCGTATGCCAGAGTAGAGCAAGACTTGCCCGGATGATGTCCTGTGTTCGCCAGTACCCGGCCAGCGGACCTCGCTCAGCCCCAGGATTTCAAGCTTCAGGCGGCTAGCTTCCCTTGCAAGTTGAGCCAGCTTGCCCTGCTGGGCAAGGGTCAGTATATTCCATGTTCCGATTCGTGTCCGTGTTTTCATGCTAAAGGTCGTTGCCAATAATCCGGAGAGATTTCTTCTTTCATTTTCGGTAACTTTTTGTATGTTCTGGTACAGTAGGCTGTTAACCTAAGGTCCTTATCCCGCTGATGGGGCTGCCATCTTAATGTGGGCGGGAGCCACTGTGCCCCCTTTCCTGTTAGCATACGACAACCGAAGTTGCGTACCCCAGCCGGCACCTCGTGGAGGTAGGAATAGGAGTTAATGAACAGAGGTTATGGAATGCACATGTTCACCCTTTGCCAGCCTTATAGGAGCATAATAAAACCCAAATTGTTACTTGGGAGAGGTACTGTATCGCAAAATATTTGCTGCGATTGTAGAAGTCGCCGAAAACATTGGCATCGATTTGAACCCGGAGATAATATCGGATTACGAAAAGGCAATCATCAATTCAGTAGCAGCAGAGTTTCCTGATACTAAACACAACGGTTTTTCCACTGGTGTCAAAATCTTTGGAGAAACATACAGAACAGCGGACTGGTCAAGGTTTTTAGCAGCGATGAGAAATTTTATGATCATTTCAAACGTGTGCAGTCTCTGGTATTTTTACCAGCGAAAAAGATTAATGAAGCCTTTGACGAACTAAAGGTGTCAGCACCCATCGAAACAGGTAGTTTTTTCAAGTACGTTGAAGATAACTACGTTAAGGGTAAGGTTCGACGTGTTACATCTGAGGGACGTGATATTAGAACGCCTCCTTGTGGGCACCCTTTTACTGCTCTAATGCTTATAGATGAGCTTCCAAGGTTTGCTGATTTCTCCCTTTTTGATAACATTTCGCTTATCCAGTGAATAATGAATATATCGAAGCCACGTTTCGTAATAGCCGTAATCATTGAATTATGAGATGAATTATCAAATGCGCCTTCTATGTCTAGGAAGGCAGCTAGTGAAATTTCTTTCGCTTCAAAAGACTCTTCTAGTTTTTTTACAACAGTTTGTACTGCTGTTATTGAAGATTTGTCTTCTTGATATGCAAATTAATATTTGCTCAAAGGATCTTGGGCTAAATATGATGACTTCATATGCAGCTTATCGGCCTGAAGGATTTTGGTGAAGTTTTATCCTTCTTATTAGCCTTCAGAATGAACGTGACTCTTACTTGTCGCCATACTGCTGGTATATGGCCTAGTATCAGGCTTGATTGCAACAGGTTTGTTAGAATAGCTGTTGAAAACGCTGATGATGATAACGACGACGAACTATCGTAAAAAAAATAAAATATGTATAAAATATTCAAACCCGTGATTTATATTTCTTGTGATACTATATACTAATTAGAAATTAAATAAAATAAATAAATAACTACTAATTGCAAACTAGTACTAATTTGGTCAACCTGCGCAAATGTAGGATTTCTAAGCAATAATGTTTCGAGAGTGCAAAACCTGCAATGTCTCGCTACTAAACCGGAAACTATGCATGGATAATGTCGAAATTGTCACGCACCAGTAATGCTGCTGCTAGTCTTGATAAATCCACTGCTCAAATGAGGTCTGCGGATCAGCGAACGTACGTAACGCAACATTGATAATAATCATTCCCCGGGTGGCTTCCTGACTGACTACAGTCTAGCCGATGAAATGTGCGACAACGGTGACAATAACGCTATGACGGCAGACCAAGTTTGGCTCGTGCCTCTCGTTGTGGCAAGCGCGTACGGCGGCGGACGGCTGCTGCCACTCAGCCGTCACCGGTCTTGTTTGACCAAACGACCAACGACTAACGACGATGACGATGACGACGACGGGCTGTCGCCAACGAAACAACCCGGGCGGCGTCGCACCCCATCCGAGCGCGCTCTGGGACTCGCAATGTGCAACGATATGTATAGAGACGTTCGGCAGATATTGCAGCGAATAGCGCACAGGCGCGTTTCGTTCATTAAAGCATAAATTACGATTATAGCCGTCTAATGACGAATAAAATTATAATTGATACTTGTCGCCGTTAATGAGTTGTGACGGTGCGTGCTATGGCAGTAAGCAGTACTGCAGTAGATTGTTTGGCAATGTAGTGATATTTTAGACTCATAATTGATATCCAAAGGTTAAAACACAAGCTCTTCTAAACACAGGCAAACAATATACTGAATGCTTGAACTCATACCGATAGTATTTGGAATTAATTGGTTTACTTGAATGAATATTTTAATATTAAAATTTAAAAAAAACTCTTTTAATAATATAAAGTGGAAACATTGTTAAACAAAACATAATCTATACTAAGTAAACGCTATGTGACTCATTTAAATGAATTGTTCCAAATACATACAAATTTATCTTGCGTCAAATATGCACGTATATAAATCACATACACGTGAATAAATTGTGTGCCTAGAAGCAATCTGAATATTTAATATTTATTTGAATATGCCTATTAATGTGCCTATTGATGATAATTTACATGTATTTCAATGGAGAGTTCCTTTTTCTCTTAAATATAAACTTAGTCACTATAAAGTTAGTCACTATAAACCGAAATATAGGATATGGTCTACACAATATTAATCCAAAAACAATAATAGGCAGCAAACTCTGAAGTACGTAGTCGTAGGACGACAGTACATAGCCGGAGGATGCATTTGAGATATGTCATTAATTTGTGAATTCACCAGAGTTATAGGTTCGATTATGTAGAAATTGCAATTTTATATTTGTAGCTTTTCCTTTCAGTTGCAAACACACATTTAGGCAGCATTTCAACAATCGATATTCCGCAGATTCAATCTTTTATTTAGAAAACCGCAGTGACTACCGGATATCCACTTTCCATACTAACAAAGCATATAAACCAATTGGATTACAGACCAAAAATATATGCGCATTTATATTGCCATCATTGACTTATCCTTCGGTTTTTTTCCACAGCTCGTAAACGCCAACCCTCTTCAATGTTTTCCCTCGTTTGTTTTTGCATTTTTTCTTTCCTTTTTTGCTACCTTCCATGTCCATATTTTATTTTGTTTGAACCTTACTGTGAAACCAGATCCGTCCAGGTCCCGTTCCAATTAGGGCTCACTAAAAATGAAACAACAAAAAAGAACCCCTTCTGCCATTCTTTTGCAAACAGGCACGGCACAGGCACAGCATATTGCTGTATGCTGCAATACACGACCCCCCAACTCGATTGTTCGACCATTCGTTGCAGTCCCATGCTGAGTCCGGGCGACTCTTCTGAAGCTTAGGCCTCCAATATCGCACGGTGAGTGAATTCACTTCACCTACGCTCCTATGGCTCAGCCCGGAAAGCTCCGTTTGCACTCTCAACCCCACAGCACTGCCGTACCGACCTCTAATAGGATTTGAGTTGTTTGAGTTGGGTTGATGGGGCAGCTGGCAAGTGATTGTTTACTTACAGGAGAGCGAACCCAGGCAAACAGATATCTGGGGTTACACCGAGCAGCAGCTATTTCATTTACACCTACAGGCAACAAACAGTACGCTGCTGGTTGCAGTGCTCCGGATGGTACGGGATGGAACGACTCGAAGGCAAACAGCGCTTGCAATCAACGTCTAGCTCCCACCCATCCGGAATAAAGGGAGTTAACTGCAAACAGGGGGACCAAAGTAACGAGCAGCTCAGGGAAGTGTGTTGGTATCGTCGTCGGCAAGACCAGAACCGCCAGTAAATAATTGTGATTTTTTCGAAGCACAAAGGTTTAGTGTAATGAAAATTTTATACCATGAAACAATCAGACGATACTAACGGAATTCGGTCAAAATGCAGCCTTCCCGATTTCAATATAATTTTCTACACAAGATGTCTGCTAGCCAAAATTGGATTTTTCGTTCTCATATGAACATGTTCATTCGAAACTGATCATTAATAAAGGACAATGCTGAATTTGAAAAATTTGTTCAATAAACCTCACTAGAAGAACTAGAGACATAGATAGACCGACAAAAGCTTTACTCAAAATTTAATTCAAATTTAAATTTCCTTTCTTTAATGGTGACGACCTGTACTAAAGTATGATAAAAAATGATGCGATGTGAAGTTCTAGCAAATGCTTGAAAATTGATAAATTCACAATTTTTGTTAGGAGCGATACAAAACTGGCTTCTATAGAAGCCTACTAGAAAAATTTTACACGTCATAGCCCTAGCAAAATTAACTAGGGTAGATGCAAGGTTAGTCAAGAGAGCTTTTCTGATGATCAAATTTGTTTTTCACCACCGCTGGGTTACCCTTGACGATCACCGAAATTTTCAAAGCGGAAACTGTTGAATGTATAAACAACGTCGATGGTTGCTAACCAATCGTTCCGCGCACTTCTGTTCTACAAACTGTGAAAACTAGATCACCTATTTTAACTCACCTTGGGTAGATGCTCCAGTAGTTGTGGTAGTACCAGTAGTGGTCGAAACTCGAATTATTCCACTATTTCTGCAGATTTTAGTACAAGTTTGATAATTACCAAAGGATACTGATGAGAAGCAGATTTCTTTGTCTCTTTAGGAAAAAGATGAGCAAAAACAAGCCTGCCAGAAACTTATAACCCACCCCCTCTCGGTACCAACTAGAATTCTACGGTACATGGAGGAATTCTACGCACAATTGCAGAGTGAGTACGACCGCTGTACAAAACATGACATCAACGTTCAAGTCAGCCATGAATACAGACCGGTGAATTGAGCGTAAAGCGTGCACCAATAGGCCTATGACTTATCGACTTTACCGCCCCCAAGAACATGGCCGTGCGTCGTACCTTCTTCTAGTGGTTGCCAAATCATACAAATCGACAACTTTTTGATTGACTTCCAGCCGTTTTGAACAACATTCGGTACGAGTACGAGCAACGGATGCTGATATCGAAAGGTGGAAGGAGCATTTTGATGATCAGCTGAATAGTGCTCAGGCGGTGAACAATAGCGGAGGAGAAACCAATGTTGACGGTGCGACAAACTTTGAAGAGGCGCCAGCCCAAACGATAGGTAGGAATGCTACATTTGATTCTGTGTTTTTTTGGTGCTTAGTGCCTCCACGAATAAGTCTTCATCGAAGACTTTAACCTTTTACCTCCAAACGGTCGATCTAAGACCTCGTGACAGTAGCCTCCGTCGTGTACTGTATAGCTTGATGTTCGCGATGCTACTCATCGGACACCCTCCTACCCATGTTGGTTAACTACGTGGGACTACACAAGGTGACATCGATGATCGATTGCTGTACCCCTCGGCAAAAGGTACTGACGGAACCCTAGTTTGCCAGACTTACGTCTAGCTTAGTCAAAGCTTCTGACAAGCTTTGCCCCCTAGGGGTACCCACTGGACTTCCCAGGCATGAAAGTCACCTCTATTCTATTGACAACCGGCTTACGGTCCGTGAGCTCATTCGTAAGCTTACCCCGCATCTGGTCGAACTGCTCTGGTGTCCATCGCACTGCAGATGAAAATGCCATCGACTACAGCAATCACGTACCGATCTTGGTCGGTCGACACGACCTCTTGGATTGGGTGTCTACCCATGACAGGATGGCAGCGATTATCGGACCCTTATCCATCACCCGGTTACCGTTGCCCCAAGGCACACGGTAGGGGTCTGCGATAATGGCCATATCGCACTTCGACACAGCGGCCGATTGCCAGGGCAACTGCTGCGCCATATCGCAGTGATTGAGGCTAACCTAGTTAACCTCCACTCTATTTCTTTAGAACCTTTTTAAACGCTGCACCCATTGGTCCAACTGTGGCGTGCTTATTGCCCGCTTCTCGAGATTGTTACACTCGACGAGAGTGTGCTGCGGTAGGGCGTTGAACCGGTCTGCCTCCGCTCTACCAGTCTCGTATACATCGAGTTCTGGACCATCGGGCATCGGGTCAAAGATCTTGTGTTCTGCGGGACTTCCCAAGCTCTTTGCCGTGTAGGATCTGACTTAACTTTGCCAGGGAGGTTTGCGTATGATAGCCTACTTGTCAACTTGACCACGATCGCATCTCCTTTCTGCGCCTTAGGCTGAAGCTTTACAGCCACTACCTCGTTGCGCTTTTCGATAGGTGGTTTCCGCCTAGCAATTCGCCGATCCTCTCCTGTCCCGCTCGTGTGATCCAGCTAGCGGCTATGGTTTGAGCTTCGGCGATCTCACACGGTTTTAGAAGCTCTTCTCTCTCCACCTCGGCAGCAATAGTCGTTGAGCGAAGGCTCGCGGACAACTTTTTAATATTAATATTTTTTGAAACGATGGTTTTACAATTGATGGAGGGACGGTAGGGGAAAGTAATGATTTTTTTTGGGAAAGGGGAGGAAAGAGTGGAAAGGAACGCCAACTTCATTGAAAACACGGCAATACATGGTCCAAGGTTCGTTGTATCCGTAGTTTGTGCGACGCGAGGGCTGCCACAGTAGGATACGATTTCGGAGCTGCCTTCGGGGAACATGAATATCTACCTGGCTTAAGAGAGAGCTGCAATCGACATCTCCACTCAGTAAACCGAAGACAAAAAGTTTTTGCAGTAATTTTTTTTGGCAGATAAAAAATGCACATCAATAAGCTTGCAACGTTCTTCGTAGGCTGATGGATTTGGGGTATCGTTCCAGGGCAGAAGACGTAGAGCATATCTCAAAAAGTTCTTTTGGATGACCTCTATCCTGTTGATATGCACAGCATAATATAGTGCCCACACAACAACTGCGTACTCCAGAATGCTGCGAACAAGTGCACAATACAACGATTTAAAGGGTGCCCCACATCTCAAATTGCACCACGGAAGAAACACTGTCGAAAATTACCTATTTGACCGATCCTTTTCAAACTTTCAGACAATAAAATACATCTTATTAGTAAACTTTTGGCATATTTGTTCCATTCAACTTCAATTCAATAACCATATGCTCGCACCTTACGCTTAACTCCGCTCAAAAAATTTTGTACAACGTAGTTGCAGCTTCATTTGTACGGAAATCCACTTTTTCTTCATGTCTTCCTCAGACTTGACCTCCTTGGGATGCTTCCGTAGTGCCTACTTCATAATAGGCCTAGGGCCTTAGTTCCGGTGCGTTGGAGGCGTTCATGTCCTTGGGTACGAAAGTGACTCCGTTGACTTCGTACCACTCCAATACATCCTTTGAATATTGGCACGAAGGTAGATCCGGCGAGAAGATCGTAGGTCCCTCGTGTTGCTTCGACAGAGGAAGCAGATGTTTCTGTAGACACTCTTTGAGGTAGATCTGCCCGTTTACAGTCCCGGTAGTCACGAACGGCGCACTCCGATTTTCACATGATGTATTTCTTGACCAAATCATGTATTTCTTGGCAAACTATGAAAGTTTCTGCATCCTTACTTCCTCCGGAACATCAAACTTGCGCTGGACGGTGAAGTACAGTAGCCCCGGAAGCTGTCGGAAGCCCGCCTTGACGTACACGCTTAAACGATTCGGTAAAATTTACCGAAATCTAAACAGCCGATCGTTCAGTAAAAATTTTGGTGGTGCATATCGACGTTTACGGATCATTAGTAATGTTTGGCATCATAAAAAAATTTACCGAACGTTCAGCTGTTTAGATTTCGGTAAATTTTACCGAACTCGGTGCTTTTTATTAAGTGTATAAGCCGCCATTTCTTCCAATTTTCAAAAAACTGACCGCGATAAAAATAGAGTGTAAATACACTCTAAACTACTTCTACTCAAATTTTCAAGAGAAAATACCCAATGGGTAATATTCTACAGCGTTTCTTCCGTGGTGCAAAGTGATGTGGGACACCCTTTAAGCGCGTATATATCCTGGAATGCGTTGGTGTTTCTTTTCATGAATCCAAGTACAGCACTCGTGCGCTAATTACACGTCCTCTAATCGCACCGTCTTTTAATTGCACGTCCGCTAACTGCACGATCGTGCAATTAAAAAGCAGTTATCTGTCAAACTACACGTGGTTTCCCAGGTGGTTGCTATAAACAAAAATGCAGCGTTGCCGAATGCAAACTCTCTATCTCTGCATTACATAGATACATTACAAACAAATTCATGCAAATTTGGCTAAACTTTGACAAATTGAACACATTTTCATTAAGCTTTTAGTTCGTTTGTAAAAATTTCAATGTTTTTCCCAAAATTTAGCGTACGTGTGAATGCATGTGAAGAGTTCTTTACAGTTATAACGCATCACGTTTTACAATAAATATTGGCAACCATCGTGCAATTAAAAAACGAAATTCGCTAATCGCATCGCCTCTTTCGTGCAATTAGCGAACGAGTGCTGTATTGCGAAGGCCTTAGCAATGATTGTTGAAATATGTTCGTTGAATCTGGCTTTGGAATCAATAGTAACGCCCAAGTCCTTTATGGTCTGCACTCGGCGTATATGGCTCTGCTCGATAGAGTATTCGTTACGCAGGGGCTCGCGTAATTATGTGACACAAAATTTTGTGGCATTAACTTGCATACCATTAAGCATATACACCATCGTGAAAGAAAATCTATATCGCTTTGGAGAGTACAACAGTCAAGTTTGGTTTTGATTTCACGGAAAATTTTTAAGTCGTCGGCGTAGCTCAGCTTCGATGAGCTTAAAAGGCTGCTCAGCTCATTAACGAAGAGTACAAGTATCAAAGGCCCGAGATGGCTGTCTTGGGGCACGCCAGATGGTATCTCGAAATAAGACGAGTTAATACCCTTGATACAAAAGCGGAGCGTTCGGTAAGATAAGATTGGATCCACAGTGTCACCCAGTTTAATAAGCCCAAGCATCTCAGTTTTTCAACTACCGGTACGTATGGAACTTTGTCGAATGCCTAGCTGAAGTCAATGTATATTGCATCAACCTGTCTTTTACTTTCTATACTCTTGATCAGCGAGTTAACGAAAACCATCAAATTCGTGGTTGTAGACCGTCTTTTCATAAAGCCGTGTTGGTGTGCGGAAATTATTGGGCGCATTACAAGATACACAACGTCGTAGACCATCTTTTCAAGAACTTTAGGGAGACAACTTAGAATTGAAATTCCGCAATAATTTTCAATGTCGTGGATATTTCCAGCCTTGTGCATTGGAGTAATTGATGCCACTTTCCATACCGTTGGGAAAATGCCAAGATCAAGTGACCGATTGAAGATTATTGACACCGGCGAAGCGAGGGACGTAGCAAATTGTTTAATGAACGAAGGTGGCAAACTATCAGTGCTAGGTCCTTTTGAGTAGCCCACCGACGAAAGTGCTTCTTCCACATCCTCGACAGAAACGATCAAGTGTGGCAGCTGGCAGATACATGTTGTGATGCGCTATGCCTGTGCGCTATTCGCGGTGCTCGTCCAACGTATAAGACGAAGGCATATTTGTGAACACATTTTTAAAGAACTTAGCAATAAGTTCAGCAGCTGCTCTCGCGGAGTCCGCGCAAGTTTCTTCATAGAAAACGTCTTGCGGAATGTCGTCTTTACGTCTAAGTTTTTTCACAAAGGTCCAGAAAGTCGACGAATCCCGCTTTGCGTACGCTTCGTTACGCAATATGCAGGATACGGGAGGGTATTTTCAGCAGGTTTCTAAATTCAGCCTATTTACCTTTTTTTCGTCAATAAATATACTTTGCCGATATACAATTTTAATATCTTATAACTATTTTGTCAGGACTGTAATCTACAATTTTTTTTTTTTTAAAGAACGATAAAACCACCTGTTCTTCTACTAGAACTAGGCCATAGACCGAAAAAATAGATGCCATCGCTTAATGGGATGGAAATACCCTCCCGTACCCTACTCCCGGAAAATCGTGTTCAGCCAACTGGAGTATAGCTCTTCCACCTCGCGCAGTAACCGCTTGCTATCCTCTGTCCGTAGTCTAATAAAGCGATTTCTAGATTATCGCAGCCTGTTTCTAAGGTTACGAAGTTTAGGGGTCCACCAAGGTTGGCTATATTGCGCTCGGGGATGTGCGCTCGCGAACGGTGTGATCAACATCACAACCAGTTAATAGCGTTATCCAGTCTACGAGTATAACTCATCCACTAGCCTTTTTGCCTCCTCCAGCTTACTATTAGCTGAGTTACTTCCCTGATTTCAGGGGGCTCTCCTTCTTTGACTGCGGCCCTGGCGGCGAACGCGTCAACTTGCTAGCTTTGGCAAAGACGTCATCTTTGCCATTAGTAACGCACTCGGTCCGTTTAACACCCTCAGTAGATTTAAGTTTAATAAACTTATCCATTTTATTGGGTCCCAACTCAAAGCCGCTAGCTCCACTCGTAATATGCAGTCGCCTTCATGATCCCATAGTTATCTATGGAAACAGTGAGGTGATGCTAGGGTTGTACCGGTATCCTTCATGTACCTAGAAAGGGTGCAGAGCCAGATCGACGCTGGTCAGCAATATTGCATCTGAGCCTACAACCACCGTCTTTGACGTAGGCGACGGGCTTCAAACGTACTTACTACTTAGAAACCAGCCACGATTTTATTGAGATGGAAGACAACTGTTCCATTGGCCTACTTGCCGTGTCGGGAAGGTGTCACTCTTCCTTACCTAAGGTAGTAGAATAACGCGACTGTCAGCCCTATAGAGCCAACATATCCCGCAATTCCAGTATACCCTAATTAAGATCTTCCTTGAACTAATTGGACATCATACGAACCGTTGCTTTTCAAGAGAGGCGCTTTTCTAGTGGTAGTAAAATCAAAATTTCTCACTTATTTATGTTTACCTACCTGAAAAACAATCACTAGTCATATTTTATTTGTGGTACAGTTACTCTGTTATACTTAATTTTCATGACTTCTGCCTAATTTTGATAAAAACAAACATTTCCTATACCTCTCCATAGCATCTTACTACCAGTCAAGCTTGATTTGCTCTTTTTACTTTATTTTTGCTTTTTTGACTACAGCGTCCCAGTCAAACAAAATTCGAAACAGTAATGCATAGGCCAATTGTAGAGTTAATTATTATCTACAATATTGTTGAAGAAAGTATGGTTTTATCTTTTGTATTTATTGCGCTATGGGGCTGATACCCCGCTGGTAGCCAAAAGAGCACTCTTTTTGCTACCAATGGCATTGCAGCTCTGTAACGTTATAAATACAAAAGATTAAACTATACTTTCTTCAATAATATTGTAGATAATAAGTAACTCTACACTTGTCCTATAAATCACTTTTTCGAAATCTGTTTGGCTGAGGCGCTGTAGTCAAAAGAACAAAAAGAAGTAAAAAGAGCAAATCAACCCTGCTACCAGACATCCGAGAGCCCTGAAAAGCTGAAGCCCTATAAAGATACATTTATAGAGCTTTATGAAAAACCTGGCCGAGAGCTAGGAGCTGATATGTTTGCGACATTTCATTTCGAAAAAATTAAATTTCACAACATGAACGCAATAAATAAAAACAATGTTTACCAACTATTTATTGGCTCAGGTGACAAACGTTATATTGCGATTAGAGATAAACACAACAGAAACTGAGATGCATGAGAGAGTAAGGTTGTTGTGTTCAGTAAATTTATTGTCGCGCAAAATTCAGCTGTTACGGAAATGTACAATATGCGTTACGAAGTAACGATATCTGTTGTAGTCAACAGGGAAACATTGATAGTTTCAAGCATACTCTCATGCGTGGCGCATGATGAAACACTTGCGCCAACTTCTGTTATTTATTATCAGAAACTAGAGGCGGTGTCCTTTTCTAATGTGCCTTCGGCACTCCCAAACGTGACTTTTGGTTTATAGTCCTGAGCTGTAACAGGACACTACGACGTCTGCAACTGGCTTGTGGGACTTGAGCTACACTCGCCTCGTCACACGATTACTCTACGCACCCCCAGGCACGAAGTGCCCCCCTCACCCTGTTAGCACACAACCGGGGGTACAATCCACCAAACACTAGTATTTGGTCGCCCCTAGGCCTAATTGTGTCCCGGCAGGCACCACGTGGAGGTAGGGATCCCGTATTTAACGCTATCTGATAGGATTGGTACAGCCATAACCGGTTAGTTAGCTTCGAGGTCACTGCTGGTCTAACAAGCCAGTCGTCGTATGTTCGAATCTCGGCTTGGCGGTGCTGCTACATAGAGTCAGTAGGATTCTTGCACTAGCCCCGTAACTGCTCTGTACTCTAACAGTCGACTGTGAACTCTGTCGATAAAGACGGCTCAAGTCTTACAAAGACGTGTAATTCCAAAGCTTTTTTGGTTGATACAAAGCCATTCTGACTTTGATCGGCCCACAACCTCGCTGGGTTAAGGCCTTCACCGCTTAATAGGCTGAAAATGCCATCCCGTACTCTAGTTTAGCTGTTTGATCATAACATTATCCAACGTTCTTTAGTGCGCCTTCACTTCACGTGGTTTGTTTATTGTTGCTATGAGACTAATATTCTCTTAGCTAGTGTTGCCAATCAAACGAAAAACTGAAGAGTTAGAAGCACTATTAATAAAAACTTTAATATATAGTGATTATATACTTCCGTAATAACGCAAGATTCGGTGTTTCAAGGAACTGTAATTTGACACGAGAAATTGCAAGTTGTTTGCTTCAAAATGCTACATCTCACGATTGTCTAAGACTATCTTGTGGTAATGTGTAATTCTAAAAAAAGTCTGGGCAATACGTTGATGTTAGAACTTTTGAGTTAAAATTGTATTCATTGAAAGACCAGTATAAATTATGAAGGTCGGTTACATGGTTGAACATTTTTTCGGAAACTTCGCATGGAATGACTTATACTTTGATCGAACATTTGTATAAAAACGCTTTAATGATTGACAACACAATCTCGCCATTCAGCAAAGAGAAAAGCCCAGAGCAAATAGTGATGTCCAAAATTTTCAATTATTCGATTACCGATTAATCGGTTAGCGTTGTCTGCACTAATCGATTTATTCAACTATTCGTGTCAGTGGTGTTCAATTAAAAATATTCGAATATTTCTGGCTTTAGTTTTCAGAAGGTCGCATAATGCATGCAAAAGGGTTGATTATGCGACCTTTTCAAAACTAAAGCCAGATTTCTTTGATTATTTCGATTAATCGAACGATTTTGAACGATTAACGAGTATTATTCGGGCGTTATTCGTACTCATTGAACTATTCGATTAATTCAACTACTCGTGCTGGCAGTATTCGATTAACAGTTATTCGAATATTCCATGTGTTATTCGATTAGTTGAATTAATCGAACGATTAACGGACATCACTAAGAGCAAGGTTTGACAACAAATATTCTGCTGCTGAAATCAACTAGAAATCATGTTTTGTTATCGAGTCCGAATGGCACTGATGTATCAGAATTTGCTGTCACTTTGTTTTCATTATTATTTAAAAAGAATGTGTTTACATGTTCCTTTTATGATATAAATGAACTTACAACATTTAAATTATTCTATGTATTTTAACCACTAAGGCAACCCAAATGAAATCACCCTGAGTAATCAAAATAACAAGATATCACATTTGGTTTCCAATTTGTTCTAAAACTTTGCTCGGGGAACCAATTTTTTAAACTACGTACGCAGTGCATTGTAGAGATCAGTAATAATCTGCCAGCACTGCCTTCTTTCGCTGTTGGCATTTAGCCCATTCCAGTAAATTTCTCTGTTTATGACAGAACTAATGATATTACCTTCCACCCACAGACGTTACCGTTTGTTTCACTCCGAAACGACCGACCGGCGGCGTGGGCATTTACGAGCACTGGCACACATACAAACGAAGTTATTGCTCAGCCAGGGGACCGTGATTGCTGGGGACTGGGTACGCAGGGTTGAAAAATGGAATCAACAAACAAGCTGAAGAGAGCATTTTTCGTAGAAGTCCTTTTTACTGTGGAAAGGGAAAATCCCAAGGATTTTTCCGTGCCGTTTAGGATGCTCCATAGGCTGTTCTGTCCATTTGTGCTAACAGGGAGGATTGGAGAGCGGAAGGAAAAGTTGAGAGCTTTTTCTGTCCTCCACTTTGCTGGAGATGAAACTCAAACAAAGGGATGGAAAGTTTTCGGAGGGTGAAATATAAATCGGGTGATTATGTTTAAATTATTCATTTGTCTGCGTCTAGTTTTTGGTACAAATAAGATGCTAAAGATAGATCGAATATTTTGCTTTCGTGTTTATGTTTATAATTATTGTTTCAAACTGCGTCGTACTCGTATTCTAAGAACAAACAATATATTACTACATTTACTAAATGTCATGCGACTGTTTTTTTTAAGAAATAAGAATTAATATTGCCTGAATTTTCGTTTCCATTCCTTCGTCTTGAAGTGCACAGTAATCGTAATTTCTCATCTACGTACTCAATTGTTCAGCTGCAAAACTTTTGCATGTTACAATCAAGAACTCTCTGCCTGAATAAGCTGAATTGACTGACAAGGTTCAATTAAAAGAGGTTAATTTAAAATAGGCATGCCGGCATATCAAGAACACAAAAATCGATACTAATTTTATCCTTCATCATAAAATATTCACAACAAAATAGCATAGATGACTGAAACAAAAAAAAAATACGATTCTGCGCACGCATACCATAGGCTACTGCTATTTCAAAACAATATTGTATGTACACGTTGTCTATAAATAAATTAATGAATGTACAAATTATTATAGCCATTGATCTTAAGCGGTTAACCCAATTCTAATGCCTGCAAAGCATTTCGGTTATGAAACCATGAAAATATCAAATAACCGTGTTAGCAACACTTGAATCTGATCCGAAAATCTCTAAAATTACATTACTCGGCCTTAAACCAAATGCCAACTAAATTACTGCCAAATTGGGTCAGCTCCAAGTAGTCTTGATTTATGCGTCAAAATCAACTTATCTCGCATCTATAAATATGTCCAACCGGTACCTACACTGAAATCACTTGCAATGGGTTCATAAATTTTCAGTCTACGTCGAACACCTTCGAATGCCATTAATTTTCGCCTCGAAAGAGTCAAGTCAAACCAGATTTCTCTCCTTTTGTGCAATTTTCATTTGCGCGAAATTCAAGTCACATACCGATGTTTTCACCCGTTCGCCTGCAGCCGATGGCAATGCTCTAAAACACATACTACCTACCTACCTGCCTGCTACTTGTGTGCCGCGTACAAATACAACGCCGCTCATCTGCAATGTAGATGTACAGAGCAGTTCTCGCGTGGCCCCAAAAATAAATCCCTCGCTTATGCCCTCGATTCACCCTCTCCAGTGCTTGGCGCGCTCGCTAGCTCCACCAGTCTGGGCGAGTGGGCTTGGGTTGAGCGATTTCATGATCCGAACCGTTTCAAAGCGAAAAGAGAAACACGACGACCACAAATCACACATAAATCGTAGGATTTTTCCTTTGCGCTCGCTTTTTGTTCTCAGTCCAATCCAAACTGTCGTTATTTTCTGCTCTTCCGATCGGTCCAAAATGAGTTTTAACCACTTGTCATGGACGGATAATGGGTGAGGGCATCGTGCTTAGTGAAACGGATTTCCGATTGATTTCAAATTGATTGCCCTGACATCTAAGACAGTTATCTTGCGCAAAAAGACAATGCTAAGAAAGTTAGCAGATAGTCAATGTAGGGCACGGGAGGGTATTTTCAGCCCAATAAGCGATTGCATCTATATTTTCGGCCTACGGCCTAGATCTAGTGGAAGAACAGGTGGTTTTGACGTTCTTTAATGAAAAATAGTAGATTACTTACAGTCTTCAGAAAACATATTAAAATTGTATGTCGGCAAAGTATTTTTGTTGGCGAAAGAAAAGGCAACTAGGCTGAAATTAGAAGCATGCTGGAAATACCCTCCCAGACCCCTATAATCAGTTGGCAACCTACAGCCAATTTTGCAAATCATCACATCAATAAGTACTTACTCACTATTCGTTACCAGCAAGCTTACGCATTATATGAATTTGCTTAATCCTCTAACGCAGCGGTTCCCAAATGGGGGTTCGCGAACCCCCAGGGGTACGCCAAAACTTTGGTTCGCTTCAGAATAGTATACGGAAATCCGTCAGGGGGTACACGAACCGAAAAAAGGTTGGGAACCGCTGCTCAAACGGATAAGAGCGTCTGACCGTCGCTTCTAAAGCTTCATAACCGCATATAAAATTTGTTTTGGATTGACAATGTGAAAAATGTGTTCAGGGCACATTTCTGGACATTTTGATATTAATATCAGAACATTCTGACCATGCGTTCAAAAGTTATCATCTTTTAAAATCAGGAATTCAGGAAAATTTCGAAAAAAATTATTGCGTCAATATTTCCTTTTTTTCCTGTGAAGAAAAAGGACACAATAAGCAAAATCATTGACCTCATTTTTCTAGTAAAGCGTTAGACATAAAAAACGAAAAAGGGAAATCGGACTATTTCTTACCTGGCACTCCTCCAGATAATTAATTTTACATGAAAATCAAAACTTGAGCTTTGAGCGTACTTTCATGAAAAAATAGTTATTGAATTGATTGCATCGTTTTTACGATGTTGTCCATTAGAGGGTGATAACAATACCAAGAGCAATACAGGAATTAATTTGTCAATAATTACAGAATGTAACAACGAACATTTTACCATTTTACCAGACCAGACGTCCCAGATTTCGATGATTTGTCCCAGATGATCAAGTGTCCTGCGTCGATTGATTCTATTACGGTACCTTAAAAATAGATGTAATTTTATATTTAACTGTCTTTAAATAGATTTGTCATGTTCATTTGTATCAAATCATATTTAACACTATACAATATGCAAACTTACTTTTAAAGACTACATTGAAAGTATACAAGCAAAATTTGATAAATATATGAGATGTTTATATCCTCTCATTAACAGAAATTCTAGACTTTGTCTGAAAAATAAACTATTGATTTACAAACAAAGTTTTAGGCCGGCAATGTTATATGCCGTACCGATTTGGTCAAGTTGTTGTATTACGAGGAAGAAGAGTCTTAAGAGGATTCAAAATAAAATTTTGAAAATGGTTTTGAAGCGTCCTCCTTGGTTTAGTACATTAGAATTACATAAACTTACTGGTGTTGAAACCCTAGAAGCTATGTCAAACAAAATTATTTCAAATTTCCGACAAAAATCGTTGCAATCCTCTATGGCGATGATTAGGTCTCTTTATAGATCATAAGTTAGCTAGGTTAGATATTAGGTTAAGATTTATATTTTTTCCTTACATGTAGGTTGTAATCCCTACTGTTAAATAATCTTAATTGTCGTAACAAATCATAAGAAATCATAATAATAGTATATAATGCAATTCTAATAGTCTTGAAAAGTCACCATTAGTGATTGAACACACAATATGATATAGGGTAGTTACTCTTAAGTATTTTATGTAATCGAATATTTACTCCAATAAAAAAAGAAAAACCATCCAATTTGTCCCGCATTTATCAAGAAATAATATGGGCACTTTATTCTAGCAGCAGTGAGACAGATAGTGAGAGATATTCTCTGCATGCTAACATAGGGAAATTAACTCTCACTCAATTTGTTAACATTTAAACTTACGTTTCTTGGAAATACAAGTAGGTACTCGAGAATTATATTCCATGTACTGGCGGGCCGGGTTTTCACAAAATATCCTGTTCCGAACATTTTCTGCAACATTCTTTAGTTGTAGAAGAGCATAAATGCGGTTTGATTTCAGATTTCAGTTTAAGTCATTACTTTGCTTCGTTTCCTGTTCTATTCATTCTTATTTTAACTCCTTCTTTTTCGTCATGCTTTTCACTAGTTTTTCTTTCACATTTTCAATCTTTTCTCTTTTACTCTTTTTCCCTTTCATTTCGTATCCAATTTACGTACTTTTATAATCTCTTTTATTTCTTTCCTTCTTGATTTTCGTCTTTATCTATGCCGTGTCCCTTTTTTTATGCCCCATTTTACCGTCTTTTCTGTCTTTTTATTCTGTTTTTACTCTTTCTCCTCTGTTTTCTCATTTATCTTCCCTTTTCGTCTTTTCTCTCTCATTTGGGTTTTTTCTTTGATCCATTTTTTCTATTTTTCTTTTCTTCCTTTTTTATCTCATTTTCTCGCTTTGTGCCCCATCTTTCTTTTCCCATATCTTGCTTGACCTCTTTTTCCGTTATCCTCATTTCCTTTATTTTTTTTACTACCTCGCTATTCTTCTTTTTCTTTTTGATTTCTCGTTCTATCTGTTTATCTTCCTTTTCTCTCTTTTATCTCCCGTTTTAACACCTCTTCTATCATGAAAAACATCCTCGTTCCCTCTATTTGTGTAGTTTTCTCTCCTCTTTCCGTTCGCTTTTTCTATTTCTGCCCGCTGTTACTTTTTTCTCTAATCAGTTTTTCCGTGCCGTTTTAGCTCTGATATTTCTCTTGTATTTCTCTTTTCTTCTCCGTATTTCATATTTTTTGTACTTGTGTTCCTCGTTTTCAGGCCTGTTTTTCCACTTCTCCTGTCTTATTTTCTTATTTTTGTCATTTTTTGTCCCGTCTTTATTTGTCTTTATTCGTTTTTTGGCCCTGGTTTTCGACTTTTTCCCCCCTTTTAACTCTTTCTTTTCCTCTTTCCTGTCATATTCTGCTTTTCTTGTCCGTTTTATTTCTTTTTCTATTTCTTCTATTACCTTCTATTACCTTCTATTACCTTCTATTTCTATATTCTATTACCTTCTATTTCTTTTCATTTTCATCTCCATTTTCCATTTTGTTCATTTTTTTTACCCGTTTTCGCCCCTATTCGGTTCCTCTTTTTCTGTTCTCGTTTCTCCATTTTCTGCTTCCTTTTTCCTTCATTTTTTCTCGTTTTCTATCCCGTTTTTTCTCCTTTTTCATCCCACTTTTTCACTCTTTCCGTTTAGTTTTCTCGCTTATCGCGCCCGTTCTTTTCCTTTTTTCATGTTTTCTCTTACAGTTTTCTTTTCCTTATGGCAGGTTTTATTATTTTTTCTTGCATGTTTACCCGTTTGTCCAGTTTTTGACACGTGTTAGTTCGTGCTCTTTTCCTTTTTGCTTCTTTTTCTGGAGAGCAGTATGGAACGGACTATTTTCTTCCGTACGGTCATTATCACTGCGACCAGTATGTTGTGTATGTGTTGTGATCTTTTGTGACACCGTGTTGTATTTAATTTAATTTTAATTTATTAATTAATCTTCGACATAAAAAACATCGCTCAGATATAAAATTTATCTAACTAATATTCCACGCTTCGTTCTGTTTCTATTATCGTTAAAGTTTAAGGCCGAAGCAGCGCAAGCATCAAACAGCGGTAGAAAGAGAAAGATAGCATTTTGAAAGTTTTAAATATTTTTTAAATAACGCTACGTCATAGTTTTACGAATATATCATTGCCTGTAAAACCCATACCTGCTATAATATGTCATTACAGTATTACAGTATTGCAGAGTATTCCATCTAATAAAAGTGCACCCTCATTGAAAATTTTGCTTCGTCTTTTTTCTCTCCTTAGTGCGCTGGCTTGGCCTTAAACCAGCTGCTCATTATCCGTGCTTGGAAAACGAGTAATCATTAACTTATCGTGAGAATGGTCAATTTCGATAATAGTTTTTGGGCCCAAAACAGGGACATTTGAAAAATGGTACATTTTTACATTTTTTTCTATCTATCTATCTATCTATCTATCTATCTATCTATCTATCTATCTATCTATCTAGCAATCGAGTCAAGCAGTTGGGTCGAGCAGTTGGGTCGAGCAGTCAAGTCGAACAGTCAAATGGAGCAGTCAAAATGAACAGTCTAGTCGAGCAGTAAAATCAAGCTGTTAAATCAAGCAGTCCGGTCGAGCAGTTGAGTCGAGCAGTCGAGTTGAGCACTTAATCGAGCAGTCGATTCGAATGATTTAGTCAAGCAGTCGGGTCAAGCGGTTAAGTCAAACAGTTGAGTCGAGCAGTTCATTCGTGCAGTCGAGTCGAGCAGTTGAGTCGAGCGGTTGAGACAAGTAGTCCAGTCGAACGGTTTATTCGAGCAGTTGAGTCGAGTAGTTAAGTTAGGCAGCTGAGTCGAGCAGTCAAGTGGAGTAGTCCAATGGAGCAGTTGAGTCGAGTAGTTAAGTCGAGTTGTCGAATCAAACAGATGTCAAGCAGTTGAGTCGAGCAATCTAGTCAAGCAGTTAAATCAAGCTGTTCAGTCAAGCAGTCCAGCCGAATAGTCCAGTCGAGCAGTCGATTTGGGCAGTTGAACCGAGCAGTCGAGTCGAGCAGTTGAGTCGAGCAGTCTAGTCGAGCAGTCGGGTCAAGCGGGTCAGTCGAGCAATTAAGTCGAACAGTTGAGTCGAGCAGTTCAGTGGAGTTGTCCAGTCGAGCAGTTGAATCGAGCAGTGAAGTCGAGCTGTCGAATCAAACAGTTAAGTCAAGCAGTTGAGTCGACCAATCGGGTTGAGTGGCCAAGTCGAGCTGTTGAATCAAGCTGTCAGTTGAGTCAAGCAATCAAATCGAATATTCTAGTCGAGCAGTTGAATCGAGCAATCGAGTTGAGCAGTGGAGTCGAGCAGCCGATTCGAATAGTCCAATCGAGTAGTTGAGTTAAGCAGTTCATTCGAGCAATCGAGTCGAGCAGCTGAGTCGAGTAGTCCAGTCGAGCAGTTGAGTCGAGTAGTCCGGTCGAGAAGTGGAATCAAGCAGTTGAATCGAGCAGTTGAGTCGAGCATCGAATCGAACAGTTGAGTCGAATCGAGCCGATAAATCATGCTGTCCAGTCAAGCAGTTCAGTCGAACAGTCTAATCGACCAGTCCAGTCGGGCAGTGTAGTTATTCAGTTGAGCAATCGAGCAGTCCAGCAGTCGACCAGTGAGGTGATTGAGAATACAACCCATTGCTACGGAAGCATGACGTCCTGTCAGGAACCTGTTTTAAGTTACCGATAAGCCTCTTATGACGTCCTGTCAGAGACCTGGCTTTCGGTACAGACATAAGCCTCTTATATAAATAGATAAGATAAATAGATTATGTAAATAGATATGCTTTAAAACTTTACAGAATATATCGATGTGTTATATTGTAACTAAAAAAAAATTATTTAACTTTTAGGGGTGATTACTCAAATGTTGAATTCTAAAAGACCATAGACCAATTAATTTCACGAAACTCTTTCAAAGGTTCCATAAACCTAAAACCAAGTTTTCCCACTCAAAACTCTAATGCCCAGATATTTTTAGTTTTGAACCACTGTGCGTTGTCCGGCATCCTTAAGATGTGTCCAGCTCACCAAAGCTTACCGACTTTCATCAGATATACGATTGGAATCTCTACAAAAGAGTGACTGTAGTTCGTAATTCATGCGCCTTCGCCACTCTCCATATTCAGTTTGTACTCCACCAAATATCGTCCACAGCACCTTCCGCTCGAACCCGATAAGGGCGCGTATGTCCTCCGAGAGCAGCGTCACAGCATCAAGTCCATAATTATCAGCTTCGTGACGCGGAGTGTGCTTTTTGTAGGTCCGATTTACCACTTGAACACGCCGCTGAATCTCCTTACTAGTTTTGTTGGTTGGTCGATGTCTCAGATACATGAGCTCTTATACCACCACTTGTTCTCCGCCGTAGGAAGCACGCGTTTGTCTTCGTTGAATCTCTTAATTCTCATGTATTTGGTTTTTGACACATCTATTTCGAGCTCAATCTTTCTAGACTCCGCTTTCATTCAGGCGTACGTTGCCTACAGTCAGAAAGTTCCTAGCTCTGATCAGCTCTTTTGGCACAATGTTGGAGAGCTGACAGAAATGTCCGGGTCCGACAAACTACCAGAGACTCTCACGCAGCACTGTTTTCCATCTACGATAAGTCAGTTCAGCTTCTCAGAAAATCGTTTCATCCACATTTTACCGTATTTCTATGTGGCTTTGAAAGTGAAAAAGTTGGTGATGCGTGGGGACTCGGAATTTGTGTCCATTTTGATAAGTTCCACTCCAGTATCATCCTTTTCTGCTGCTTTGTTGTTTTCCAGCCTCAGAAAGGTTTCTTTAGCTGCACTTATCGGTGAAAATGACAAATCTCCGTCGCGTGCTACAGCAATGAAGTCGCTCGCCAGCCGTTGGTACGACGAGGGTTATGCTGGAAAAGTTGGTATGGTCTGCATATGGTCATGTTTTTGGAAACTCTAAAGCCATTTTCGTTCGTTTCGGATTGAATTCTTCCTCCTAACCGGTGAATGGTGAATTTAACGATTCCGCAAACATTACGATATTTGCTCGCGTTGCACTCGACTGTTTTACCAACACCTGTCTCAAACTCATAAATTCGCTTCGCATTTCGTTTGCAAACTGAGAGGTAGTAAATAGTAAAATCATGATTTGATCCACAATCGTTTTTTCATGTGCAATTTCGCTAGCGTTTTTTTCTTGTTTCAATTTTTACTACGTTTGTAACTGTAAGTGAACTGACAGTGGTGCCGGCCATAAACTTTTAACGCAATCTTTTCAAGTAATGCGTACGTACAGGATACATGTCTGTCTAGTACTGAAACTGTACCAGATGGTAGCGATAGTTAGAAATGCAATTTCTAAGCATATCGTTTCAGCTGCGAACTATATTGGTGTAATATAGGCCGTGAAAGTTACCCAGAGCACGGGAAATACGACCCTTTCGCTTAGCCCGGGCAGCTAAACGCAAAATGCATAGAATCGTAATACTGCACAACTGTCTGACTTTTCAGTTCAGTGGCCACTGATGATGCAAAATATAAGAAAGCTAAAAAAATTAAATTTGCGTTTATTCACAGAGCGCAAAGTACAGATGCAAAGTGTAAGTTTCGTCAATAAAAATAACACAGGGAGTTAGCATAACTTTCTCATGAGAAAAATGAGTATTTATCTTAAACGTCATTTTCAATTAGGCAAGCCTAAACTAATTTACAGTACGATTTCCCGCCAAACTAATTCGTTTTCAAAATACACCTCACAGCACCACTCTTCTGAACTGCGACAATTCTCCATTTCAGAAGAAACGAGGAAGCTGATACATACCGGAGATACACAGCAGCAGCGCATAAAATATATGAGCGAAACATGTTTCTCCCCGGTATCGACTACATCAAAGTGCTATTAAAGTTCATCATCATCATCATCATCGTCATCATCATCAGCATCATCATCATCATCGACGTCGTCGTAGTCATATAAGAGCGCAACGGCAGCACCGACCAGCGGGCAAAGCAGTAGCGAGCGACATCCCATCGACCAAGCTGGAGCAAACTTCGAAAGTAAAGCAAAAGCATCAAAAGTTCGGAACCCGAACGAAGCATCCAAGCATCCGAGGAAGCATAAAACGAGGAACGGTGGGCCTTCTCCACCCCACCCCTATTATTTCAACCCATCACTTTCAGCTACCGACTGGCGAGCTCGTGGTTGATTGCACGGTGGTACGTTGCTCGTAGCATGTGTTGAAAATTGAGCTAACTAAAATTTCGATTTAACCAGTAAGCGTAATACTATGTTTAACGAGTAATCTTTTGGTATTGACAGCAGATTCCCTTTTTCTAACTTTTCCAAAACACCGCCCCACTGCACGCCAAAAGGTAGTTACCATTTCTTCGCCGAAACATACACAGAAAGCAAGCAGCAAGCATAAGTCGAGTGGTGGCTTACCGGGGAGCCGTCTGTGTGGGGCCAACAAGCGTGGAAACAAACTCACTCGAATCCGCAGAAGATGCGAGCGATGGAATGAGAACACGATCAAACTTTACTTCAGCAGAGTGGGACATCATCGTACACAAGTGGAGTAGAGCGAACGGAACGCGAACGGTCGGGTTGGAGGAGCTGAAGCCAAGCGTGCCACAAAGAGGGAGCATAAAACTTTTATTACAGCAATTTTATTAATAATGATTCCCGATCAATAATACTTCACTGCAACTGCGCAGAGCCGACCCGAACTGTGGACAGCAGTCGCAATGCTCTGCTGTTGGTATTTCTTTGTGAAGCAGACGGTGCGGCGATGTTTTTGTGCTTACTAGGGCCAGCCGGTGCCAACCAAGCTTAACTGGGAGGAATGCTTTTATGCTGGACTGGGGCGCTGCCGACACTGGCGAATGCTGTTCCACTGAAGTTGTGTGAAAGCCGCCTACGTATGCAGCAGCTTACCACCCACTATGCTCCATCAGACAAAACAACAGACACTGGGAACGAGAAAATATCACTGTAGTTGGGCACGCTACTGTGTACGGAGCGCAGGAAAATGCCAACTTTCACTGTAGTTGTAAAGATACGATGTGCGGTGAAGCTTTCAAAAGGAAACCGGAAAAATCGATATTCGTTACGCGCGTCACCCCAATGTGGAGCCTGAATCTAGCGGCAAGTTTGAAGATTTGGTAGGCAGCAGAAATTGAATGAAAATTAAATACAAAGCAGGGCAGGTCTCTGCCTATCCACCGAGAGCTTCGTTTGAGTCGGATTTTATGCATCATTATTGAAGACAAATTTAGTCATTAGATGTTGATAAATCAAAGCGACTGATACCAAATATCTAATAATTAGGTTAAGAATGTCATAAAAATACTAAGTGACTCACAACAGCATTAGATTGTTATATCAACAACGATATTTTATTTGAATAATTGATTATGCACAGTGCTTTTCCTAACATTTTTATAATTTTTGTCCAATCTTTCTTCAATGTTTCAATACTGTCCTCAGTTATGCCTTCATCAACACTTAAACGTTTAGAGCGATTCTATTGCCGAATTAATGTTAAACATTTGAACAAGGAAAGCTACCCTTTTTTGACGAAGGACCACGTTTTATGGCAAGGTTTTGGATAGGGTGTCACTCCAAAAAACAAATGGGAGCGTCACGAATATAAGCAACGTTCATAACTATTCTCGGATAAAAGAGTCGCTGATTTTCCTCGCTTTGAGAATTGCTACGTCACGTCACATGCACAAATATTCCTTCAGCCCTGTTTCCGTGTAAGACAACAGTTCCGAACAAATTCTTGTAGTACCGCCATCCGGGGTGAGATTGTACCAAAAACCAAAAATGTTTATTTGTGAAAATTTATTATATCTATAGAAACTGGTGACCTAAAGAAACTGGTGACATAACATATTTATTCATAACTTAGAATGGAACACAGATAATATTAGCAAACTATTTAGCCTAAACAGGGTTTCAAAGTTCGCGATAAAAAATACTCGGAAATAACGCTTGTAAACAATGTCCTGTTTAAACCAAACCAAACAAGAAATCGCATCAACTTGCTATTTTGAAGGTATATAAACTAATCATTTACAATGTAGTGAAAGGTTGTTATGCGTTGGATAAGTTTTGATTACGAAAATAATATTTTTCGAAACTTTTCGAGCTTTACGGGAGTGAGATTGTGCCAAGCCATAATGATGGATGGTAAATAGTTGAATAATGCGCTCCAGAACTACCACGAAGTTCCACAGCCTCTTATTTAGCAACCCCTATCTCTACCTCCTCGTGGTACCATCCGGGATACGTTCCTTAGTGGAAACCGGACAACCGGTGGAAACTAGGGTCGTATGCGGACAGAGATGGGGGCACTCATGCGAAGGCTGAGTGTAAACTCTCCGCCTGCAAATGACGGATCTTGGTAGAAGCATGTTCGATGAACCTGAAAATACTGAGAACCTGAGCAGAGGGTCGAAAGCCCCTAAAGGAGGATGGTTGAATAGCTGTTATCCATGGCTAAAAGTAAAAACGTGAATGGATAAACCCCTAATCCAAGGTATTATGTGACCCGTGCCGAGGGATGAATGGTGGGGGGAGGGGGGTTTATAAATACTCAGCCTCAAACGGAGCCTGTGGAGTACCAGAGCGCCCTCCACAGTAGTCAGCCTTTACCGCATCATGAGGGGCTCGGATGTGGCGGACTCTTCTTTCCCCTCAACTCGTGGGATTCTATATGAACAATCAAAATCAAAAAAACTTAACTTCAGTGAGTGCGGACGGATTAGATAATCCGTTCGCAAGAGGTGGTATCCAGCGATCTCCGCCAATGGATACGAGTAGAAGCGCCAGCGTAAGCGAAAAGGGAAGCGGCACACCTGTCGCACCAACTGCATCTACGCCGGACGTAGCGATGAATGGCCCGTCGCTAAAAAAAAGCAGTAGAAGGAAAGAGAGATATGCTACCAAGAGTGGTAGCGGCGTCTCATTAACTCGATGCCATTATCGAGTTCGTGGCAGGCTTCAGCACCCTAGCGAAGGACCTGAAACAAAGTCTGCTCATGCTTCGGGGCACCATGCGTGCTGCGACGAAGGAACACAGTGAACTCGAAGCGCGAGTAAAAGTGGCAGAGAAGGCGTTTGTATCGAGGTCTGTACAAACGGATGCCTGCCTGTCAACGACTGACCACACCGTGGCCCTTGCGACTACGGGGCAGTTCAGTGACAACAAGGTATCCACTAAACGTGCAAGGCAGTCCCCAGGGGAAGAAACTCCCACGGGCCCGAAGAAGCGCTTGATCGCTGAGGGTCGTAAGCAAACCAAAGAACCCACTGAGGGTAATAAGACACAGTTAGCGCCCGACAATCAGTGGGAAACAATGAAAAAGAAGAAGGCCAGGAAGAAAAGAGGATCGAACTCCACCGAAAGTGGTCAGAAAAAAGAGGAGCAAAAGCGATGCCCTTATCCTCAAAACTGAGGGGCTGAAATATGCAGAAGTTTTGAAGGCCATGAGAGGGGACAAGCAGCTGAAGGGACTTGGAGCGGATGTGCGGAGTATCCGCCGCTCCCGCACCGGCGACATGATCCTTGAGCTCAAAAAGGATGCCACTGAGAAGGGTTCTGCCTACAAAGTGCTGGCAGAAAAGGTACTTGGTGATGGCACACAGATCCACGCACTAACGCCTGAGATGACTCTCCAGCTTAAAAACCTGGACGAGGTCACTGAAGCGGTCGAACTGACATGAGCTCTCAAGGAGCAATGTAACGTGGTGGTGACTACCGAAGCAGTTTGTCTGCGCAAGGGACCGGCGGGAACCCAGGTAGCTACAATAAGACATCCACTGGTAGACGGAAATACAGCCCTGAAGGCGGCCAAGCTGAAGGTGGGATGATCCGTATACCCACTGAGCGTGTACTAGCAGCCGAAGGCTTGCTCCCGGTGCTTTGAGCGAGGGCACAAGTTCTGGAGCTGTAAGGGTCCTGACAGAAGCCACCTGTGTAGAAGATGTGGCGGTGCGGGCCATATAGCGAGGGACTGTTCTGCGCCGCCCAAGTGCCTGATATGTACAGGCCAACGGGACGCTAAGCACACAACAGGAGGCCCAAAGTGCCCGGCAGGCGCGCCGGCGACTAAAACACGGATGTAGTGCAGGTAACACAACTAAACTTGAACCACTGCCACGCGGCCCAGCAGCTGTTATTACCAAGCAGCTCAATACGTTGACGGACATTGCCATTATCTCGGACCCATAGCGCATCCCTGCCGGAAACGGTAACTGGGTCTCGGATAGGTCTGGGATGGCGGCTATATGGACGACAAGCACGTTCCCGGTTCAAGAGGTTGTGTCAACTGCAGCCGAGGGATTTGCGGTTGCCAAAGTGGTTGGAGTGTTCTACTGCAGCTGTTACGCTCCGCCGAGTTGGTCGATCGAGCTGTTTACGCGGATGGTAGACCGAGTATCAGTTGTGCTGACTAGTCTAAGGCCGGTGATTGTGGCGGGCGACTTTAACGCTTGGGCGGTTGAGTGGGGAAGACGTCGCACGCACCATAGGGGTCGGATTCTGCTTGAGGCTATGACAAAGCTCAACGTAGACCTGGCCAACGTCGGCACCACAAGTACCTTCAGTAGGAATGGTGCAGAGTCTATCATCGATGTAACATTCGGCAGTCCTGGTCTGATAGGAGACTGGAGGGTAGACAGGAGGTAGACTCACAGTGACCATCAGGCGGTCCACTATGGTGTTGGTCAGATAACGAGGCGACATGCGGCGGGTAGAGCCAACACTCCAACCACCCGTGGATGGAAGACATCATACTTCGATCCCGAAGTATTTGTGGAAGCGATCCGAAGAGAGTGCGGTGATCGCGATATGCCCGATCCGAACACTGATCATTTGGTTGAAGTGCTGTCGCGAGCGTGTGACGCTACCATGCCTAGGAAAAACCGACGTAGGTATGGTAGGTCACCGGTTTACTGGTGGACAGAAGAAATTGCGGAACTCTGCGGAGCCTGCTTTCATGGAGGAGAATTATGCAAAGAGCTCGTTCGGACGAAGGCAGAGCAGAATGTCGAGTAGCACTAGTTGCTGCACGCGCGGCGCTTAAGAGTGGGATAATAGCTAGCAAGCGAGCCTGCTTTGAAAGGTTATGTGCCAGTGCCAATGCGAACCCATGGGGTGATGCCTACAGGGTCGTAATGGCAAAGACCAAGAGCGTGATGGCGCCCGCAGAGCGATCGCAGAGATGCTGGAACGGATCATCGAGGGCCTCTTTCCGCACCACGAGCCAAGGCCCTGGGCTCAGGCCGCTGAGTCGTCCCACGGCCGACGTTCCAGTATCTCAGACCATAGCGTAGGATGGTCGGCCTCCGTCCAGTCCATTGACTACGAACTCATTTTTAGTTATTTCAGACCTCCCCAGGTTATTTTCGTTCATACTTTTTGTATGATGCGTTGTTTTTGGCCGACCCCCTGCCCCTAATAGTTCGCTTAGTTCATGGACGGTCCCATATGAACTACTTTATACTGATATTTATGTGTATTGTTTATAAATATGCTAATGTTCACTGTTTAGGTTTTTAGCCTAACTTTATGTTTTTGGCATAATGTCACCCCCTAGAAGGGATGAGATTGTGCCAAAGTTCAAGCACTTCCAGTAAAATTAGATTTCATTCTAACTAAACCATCTCTACGGTAGTTGTTAATTGAATAATTTAGTATATATTGACAGGTTTGAAATCAACTTAGTTCCTAAATTGTGTGTATACTGAGCTAAAGAACAAATATACATGCTTTTTGGTACAATCTCGCCCCGGATGACGGTACCTATATGTATACAATCTGGCCAAAGGAAAGGATGACCGCTCACTTTTCTATGACGTTTCACTTTCAGGACATCAATTTCAATTAAGGGGATTAGGGGCATAATGAGCACACGGAGCGAAATGGGCACCCCTCTTTTCTACGAAAGTTCACAATTTGTAAAAAAATGAGATTCGCGATACATTACATCTACACTACAGTATCTATTTTTCAAAACAAAAGTAATCTCTCGTTTTAAAATATGGAGATATATTAACAAACTTAATGTGGTTCTTAAACGATGAAAAACATATAATTTTTGAGCACTACCAAATAAGATTTTACATTCGTTTAAATATTTTAATTGATTATGTGCACACTGCAACATGATGTATACATTGTACCTCAAGTTTTACCTTCGTTGTAGCTCCGATTTTGTACTATAATTAGTTTAAGAACCCTTGTTTACTTTAACTAATTGACTAGGGCCGAGATGAGCACTTCTATGTGGGGTGAAACGAGCACACTATGTCGAATAAACTAATCTTAAATTCATCTCAGTAGGCTTGTCAATTTTCTTGTTCATCTCGTCAGTGTTTGTTTATAGTGATGGTGCGTACATAGAATAGGAAATCCGGAAGGCAGAATTGGTCAAAAACGGCCTTGCAAGCGGTCTTGACCACTGTAAGGCGAAACGGAACAACATCCACGAAAGAAGCCGCCAAGCACCAAGAGATCCCACGGCAGACGCTAGCTCGGTATGTGAAGAGATACGAAGCGGCAATCGGGGCCGGAGGTGTTCCAAATCGGTTCTTTTAAGACCGTTTTCACTCCTGCTGAAGAACAAGTGCTAGTGAACCATATTTTGGAAATGAAGGTTCGATGCTACGGTATCGATGCTGGCGGAGAAAAATGGAAAAGCCCATGTCTGCAACACCAAAATACAGCTGGCTGGGTGGGATTGGCAGCGTGGCTTCCGAAAGCATCATCCAGAACTTTTTTTGCGTTCTCCAGAGGCAACCTCTGCGGCTCGATTGCAAGGTTTCAACCGGGTAGCGGTCAATAACGTGTAATATGCTTGTTGTAATAGTGTACACCTCCCAGGCACGTGTTTATAAGGGTGCTCATTGCCCCACACACTGACCAATTTGTAGTTTTTGAAGCATGATTTTAACTTAAAATTTTCATCATCGTACAGTTATTTAATAACTTGTAAACAGTGTGCCTTTAATAATCGATACTAAATTCATGTTTTTCATTTACGACACTTTAAAAATTCAGTCATTTTGGATGCTTAAATCAGCCATCAAGTTAAGGTGCCCATTATGCCCCTATTGCCCCTAAATCACAATTAAACCTTTCCAATCAATCGAGCAGGAATAAAGCCAAATCTTCAGAACACTGAACACATGAATTTCCGCGAAAAATCTTAACAGACGGCGAGCGTGTTTCACCATATGCACTTTGATGACAAAATGGGCCGACAAGACGGTTTGATCTGCTTGAAGTTTGTAACGCATACTAATCAAAGATGATAACGCTATTAATAATGATGTAGTAGATTTCAACTCCGATTGCAAGAAATATTTCATGTTCGGGGGATCTGTTTTTTATAAAAAAAATTCTTCGGAGAAAATAGTTCATATTTAATAAATGTATGAAAAATTTTATTTGTGCATGTTTTCATTTATTTATAGGTAGGTAGCAATTTGTTAAACTCTCGCCAGTGGAAATAAATTTTGTAGATATGTATGGTAAACATTGTAACTATGTAATTGGGGATGAAAAGCATAATTCAAATGTCTTATTAACGTTGTGTTAGCTGATTCACATCACATTTATTGACATAAATTGAAAAAAAAAATCGAGAAGTTATGTTCCATACCGCAATAAAATACAGCTATTATTCGAATACATTACGTACTCATGCTTGGAAATGCTAAATAGGGGTCAATCCCGGCGTAGTGGTTAGCATTCACGCCTCTCACGCCAAGGACGGGTTCAAATCCCAACCCCGTAAAAGTTACGAATGACCCAAGATGTTAAAGTGACTATAATCAAAACAAAACAAAAAAAAGCTAAATATAACTTGGACACCCCACCATTTGTAAATGTTTAAAATGTAATTATTCTTATACAAACTCATTGCATTTTTATCTAAAGTGGGATTCGGTATCAAGTTTAATATACATAACTAGAGGACACGGCGCGCGTTGCTACGCCATTCAAAAAAGGAGGTAGATGAATAATGCTGAAGATTTGCTTAATTATAATCTTGCCACCAAGAGTTGTCTTTTTGACAAACCTTCAGATGACAAATTTGGTTCCATTTGCTTGATTAATTCCCGAGTTATGCAAAAATATGTGTTTCATTTGTATGGAAGCCCCCCTTCTAGAGAAAGGAGGGATCTCAATCCACCATAGAAATAATTTCTGTCTCCAAAAAGCTTCACTTGCCAAATTTGGTTTCATTTGCTTGATTAGTTCCCAAGTTATTCAGAAATTTGTGTTTGATTTGTATTGGAGCCCCCCTTCTAGTGGGAGGAGGGGTCTCAAACCATGCTCACAACATTCCTCACATCATACGCAGTTTCATTAAAATCCGTCGAACAGTGTGCGAGTCTATACCGGACACACGAACAGCATTTCATTTTTATATATACACTAGCTGACCCGACAAACTTCGTATTGCCACAAATTAAACTGTGTTGTACATCAATCCTGAATCTCGGATGACTTTTATCACAATCTCGAGTTTTGCAAGTTTCTGAGGAGCTCATGGGTGTTTTAATATACAAATTTTCCTCACAGTAAAATAGAAAACAACTCCCCCCATTGTTTAGCCTGATAAAATAAAGCGGCTAGCATTTAAAAATTCGCCATCAATACAAACCATTTCGTCGAATACCATTTTGCGGAACACCAATTCTCGGTTGACCGTAACTCGGAATTTAGAGTGTCGCAGAACACCATTTCGCGAAAAACCTTACGCGGGATGTACCATTTCACGGAAAATCTTTTCTTAGAAAGTACCATTTCGCAGGGATGAAGGAAAGTAATAGAGGTCAGTAGATCTAGGAAAATAAATAAACCTAGATAGATGTGATCTCTAAGTGGGGCTGCTCCCCCCGCCCCTCCCCCCTCAGTGGCCGGCGCGTCCGACGGTAGGTCGCCGGCAACATTCGCGGTCTGTGTCCGTCTCGGCCTGAATCATCTAACGTTACTACTGATAGTTTCTGGTGATCTTGTTATTGATTAATGTTTTATGAAAGAGTCTTAAATTTCTCGAGTTCGATTAGTTTTTGAGTTATGCAAAAATTTGTTTTATTTGAATTTTTGAGTCACCGGTCAATTATGTGTGCAATTTAAAATTGATATTTTTCGGTGAATACGATAAAAACTTTCCCTTTTCTTTACGTTTCGGCTTACTGATTTGCGGTTGGCGCACGGAAAGCCGATAATAGTTAAAATGAAATAATTAGGCTGATGTAAGTTTATAAATTCAAAAATATTGTAATTGTGTTAATCGTGAAAACTAAAGTAAAATATTGTTTTTCGTTTGTAATAAAGATTCTGAAGATGGCTGAATAGGAAATCAGTAAGCCGAAACGTAAAGAAAAGGGAAAGTTTTTATCGTATTCACCGAAAAATATCAATTTTAAATTGCACACAAAAAAATTTGTTTTATTTGACAGTCCTTATCCCTCTACCACAGGGATGAGGGGTCTCAAACCATCATAAAAAAAACTCTTGTATTTCTTTGTATGGGAGCCCTCCCTTCTGAAAAGGTAAGGGGCCCTAATTCATCATAGAATAAATTCTTGCTTTCAAAACACCCACATGCCAAATATGGTTCCAATTGATTGATTAGTTCTCGAATTATGAGTAAATATGCATTTCATTTGTATAGTAGCCCCCCTTCTAAAGAGGGGAGGGGTCTTAATTCACCATCGAAAAAAATCTTGCCTCCAAAAACTTTCACATGCTCAATTTGGTTCCAGTTGTTTGATTAGTTCTCTAGTCATGAGGATATTTGTATGTCATTTGTATTGGAGCCCCCCCCCACTATTGAAGGGGGAGGGGTCATAACTCCTCACGTAAAGAGGGGAGGGGTTTCAATTCACCATAGAAAAAAAATTGCCTGCAAAAACACCCACATGCTAAATTTGATTCCATTTACTTGATTATAGTTCTGGAGTTATGAGGAAATTTGTATTTCATTTGTATGGGAGCCCCCCTCTTAAAAAGGTAAGGGGTCCTAATTCATCATAGAAAAAATTCTTGCCTCCAAAAACTTTCACATGCCAAATTTGGTTCCATTTGCTTGATTAGTTCTCGAGTTATAAAGAAATTTGTGTCATTTGTATGGAAGCCCCCCCTCTTAAAGGGGAGAGGAGTCAAAATTCCCCTCCCAAGGAAGGGAGGGTTCTCAATTCACCATAGAAGAAATGCTTGTCCCCAAGAACAGCTACATGCCAAATTTTTTTCCATTTGCTTGATTATTTCTCGAGTTATGCAGAAATTTGTGTTTCATTTGTATGGAGCCCCCTCCCCCCTCTTAGTGGGGTCTCTACCCATCATAAAAACCTTCCCTGGCCCCAAAAACCTCTACATGCAAATTTTCACGCCAATTGGTTCAGTAGTTTTTGATTCTATAAGGAACATCCCGACAGACAGACAGAAATCCATTTTTTTGTATACGATAATATGATTTACTATTGTAAAAACTTACATATTTGATATGCAAATTTAAGTCTCACCGTATATGCTTTTACTAAACTCATTGGTTAAAATGCAAAAATTGTAAGTTTTTCCGTATATATTGTCTGCAAAAAGTTCAGCTTATAGGTTTTCAATATTATTTTCACATACTTTCCAGTACAGTTCGGACTCGATTATCCGGGTGAAAAAGAAGTTTTTTTTTAATCGTAAACATGTTTTCAACGATAAACACATTCCAAAAAAACCTATTTAAAAACTACAAGGTATACAACCCTAAGGGTTGTACGAAAGGATGACGTAGGACTATATTAGGTCATTAAATCAAGGGCTAACATAAACAGCATTTCTGGCATATGTATGTTTATATGAATCTGTTAGTGCCATTGTTTAATTGAATTTTTAAAACAGAAGAACGAAATATTCAAATTCAGTTCTTTATTGAATGCAATGGTCGCTTAGAAAATACGTGGACGTAAATACAAGGCCTGCAACCAATGAGACATAGAGATTTCTTTTAAAAATCACCTGTGGTTGAAATAATAAAGGTTGAAATGGTAATGAATGACCATCCCACAGATTATTGTATTGAATATGATTATGCGTAGTTTGACATTTTTCAATAATCTTACTTTAAGTCGCTTGTGGCCTTTAAAAGGGCTATTGGTTACAAATAACATTAAAGCCAAAGAACGTTCATTGCAAATATGACATGCCATTCGAATGTCCTTCTCTTTTGACAAGAATGGCAACAGGCACGTAAGTTAGCGGCGTCGATTCACTGTCTTTTGCTCCGAGAAGATTTTACTAGTTTACTTTCACAGCTTACCGCTTGTTACATAGCAGAAAATATGGCTCATACGCAAAAACTAATCAAGCAAAAGGAACCAAATTTGGCATGAGGGGGTTTTTGAAGGTAAGATTTTTTTTCTACGGTGTATGAGGGTCATTATCCTCAAGCCATCATAAAATAAATTCATGCCTGCAATAAACCCATGCCAAATTTGGTTCCAGTTGCTTGATTAGTTCTCGAGTTATGAGGAAATATGTGTTTCATTTGTTCGGGAGCCCCCCTCTTAGACGAAGTAGGGGTCGTAGTTATTAGCATTTGAAATTTTTCATTCAAACGTTACACTTCTATTTCGTTTACTCAAAGTGCTACCCAGTCCCAGTATAGTAAACAAAGACGTAGTCCTACGTCAAAAAGATTCTTTTCACTCGGATAATCGAGTCCGACCTGTACTGCCAAACTATTGGTTTCAAACCAATGAAGTAGTTTCTTCTGAACCGATCGTAGCGAACCATCTGACGTCAAAAGGCCAATTTTAATTTGCTGTCATTCGCATTTCGTTTGGTGATGGAGTCGAATCGAGTTTCCAGAGGAAGTTTTCGAGGCATCGATTCACATAACATCGCATTAAGGACAAGGTCGTCAGAGTCCATTTATGGCAGTCAGTATGGCACCGAATATCACCCTTCCCTTCCCTTCTTCAGTGTATCAACATGCTCCCATTGACTCGGGAAACCATCACAAAAAATAAAATTAGTTCAACCAACCTGCTAGCCGTAATCAGATCTTGCAACTCGAAGCACTAAACATTGCATTCTATAGGTTCTATTACTTTTTGGAGCACAAATTACACTAAATACTGAGATTTCTGCCCAATTAAAATTCATCACTTTATTTTCACTTTTTCACCGTCGATTTTTCATTAATTTTTTTCGGCCGTTTCGTTCGTCACATCACTCATGGAACTTAACTTGAAACGCAGAAAACTTTAATTTACCACCCGAACAGTTATCTGGTAAGATATTATAATGATTTTGCCCAAACTGTTCACTTGAATTGATATGAAAAACTTTTCTTCGTTTGGATTGCAATTCCGAATCCGCGACCGTCGTTGTTGATACGTTACCAAGGAAACGGGAGTGATGCCATATTTACGTTGAGCGTGAAATTGGCCAATAATTTTCACTGTTAAATTAACGGTCGTAAAGTGTCGAAAATATACTTATAAAATTCTCTGATAATAGAATTCACCGTAAACAACATTGTATGTGATAGAACTACTGTCGGATCTAGTTCAACAGCAAAAATAGATACGCGATTCTACGTTTCATAATTGTTCATAACAGATTATTACCTACTGCTAGCAACTTAGCATAAACAAAACGATAGTGAAAACAAGTACTGAAATCAGTAAAAAAGCAGCTGGCCTCTGACGACCTTCACCTTAAATGCGAATGGCAGCACAAAAAAGTTAAGGTTAGTTGATATGTAGCATCATTTATTGTGATAGGTCGATTTGAAATATAATTACCATTCAACTAACATACAAACGAGTTAAAACTTAAAACTATGACAGTTAAATTATCATCAACTGGCTAACGTCAACTGAATATCAATAGTTCTTTTTGACACTCTGTTTATCAGTTATTTACCTTAACAGCAATACAATCGAAAATATGTAAACAATTGCATGCAACTAATTGTAAAGCAACAAATTAAACACCTAAACTTGTTGCATCATGTCACATGCATGAATATTTCGTCAACTCCTTCTTCATATAAGACCTCAGTTTTGAATAAATCCTTGCTGTATGTGGATACAATCGGGTGAAAGTTAGGGTTGTTGGTTGTTGCTCACTTTTTATAACTGTTCACTTTCAGGACATCAAATTGGACTAGGTTTATCATGCTCCTAAGAAATCTTCTTGTCACGAGGGGATTTTGTCACTTTTTCTGGCGTGCTTCCCAAGCAAACACATCAAATTAGTCTAGGTTTAATTGTCATAAAAAATCTTCCACTTGCTGGGACGGGATGATTCTGTCACTTTTTTCTAAAATCACTACGTCAAAAACTGCTTTTGAAATTCACAGAATCAATGACGACTCATTTCTCCTTAAAGAGCGATTCTGCTTGTGTAAACATTCTAATTCAATTAAATATCCTTAGCCGGTCATTAGTTCTTCTGAATTGACCCGATGTCAGCATCCAAAGCATTGGTGATTTTTTATGCTGATACGCTTTTATGCCTTTTACATATAAAACACGTTCCGATGTTTTCCACCAGCGGCACACATTGACGTAGAACAATTTATCCCTTAGCTTTATTAAAAATCTTTTCGGCATCGTCAAAAATTTGTTCCTCTGATACATTTGCATTCAACAAGCGTGCCTCATTTTCGAGTTTTCTGCGTATAGTATTAATGTTTCTTTATTTCTTTATAAAGTTTTGCCTTTGCAATCCGAATTAATTAAATGTTTACACTTTACTGAAACGAATTCATATTCGGGCTCTGTTTTAGAGTCTCTAGATGACATGCTTTCCCAGAAATCAACGTGTCCCTAATCAACACCAAGAGAAATAAATAAATCTCTTGCATCATTTGCAGCTTTTTCGATAGCTTGGCGAAACTGAATATCACTGGGGAGGTCATATTTCTGGGGATTAATTTCTAGACGGTTTACTATGGCTCTGTTAGATTAAGCAGCCATAAAGTTTCGCCTTCTAAAATCTAAAATTTTCGGGATGCGAAGCAAAAGTTTTTTCGTATGTATTTTTAAGGGACATTCCGTCAACTGTTGCTTCCTTTTTGAGGCTCTTCGCCATGTTTCGCATATCCTCCTCGTTAATCCTAATTTTATCTCTGGTCAGCCTCCCAAGAGACTGACTGCAGAGATTTTGGATGCGCAGAATGTTCTTAATATAATTGTTAATGGCCCCCTACGCCTCCTCTAAGGCGCTCCAATACAAGTTCTGAAAAAATACGCAGACATGATATTATTAAGTAGATTCATTTTAAGAAAATTACTTACCAAATTCATGCTGAAACCTTTGGTAAAACCCATTTTTCCGATAACTATAGGTTTTTTTGTCTGGATATTCATGTCATGTATCTGTAATGTCAATTGTAAGCAATGTCCCCATTTAACATTTAAATTAAAATTATTTAATTTGATTACGATACAACTGAGTTGGAGGTTTCAGTTTCACTTGAATGTAAATAATTTGGTGAAATACTGGAAGTAATATGAACTGACGGATGATCGTTAGTGTTGTATTCGTGGTTTTAGCGACAGTCAGGCTTCATTTTCCGTTTTTGCTCAATAGATGCTCATTTGACTACAGCACCTCAGCGAAAAAGCATTCGAAAAACAGTGTAAGGGGCAATAGTAGAGTTAATTTTATTACTTAAAATATTGTAATAGAAAGTATAGTTTTATTGTTTGAATTTATGGGGCTGCAAATTCAAATGGGCTCGGATGGCAGCAAAATGAGCATCCTTTTTGCAACCAACGGGGTACCCATTACGCCGTAAATACAAAAGATAAAATAGAGGTGTACAGAACGAAAAAAATGAATCTCACATTCGACGTAAACTGAAATACATATAAATTAATGAACACGTAATAAAAATCATATTTTTCCATTAAATAATGCGTAAATAACCTATACCGTTTCCAAAGATTTATTTTTACATCAAGCTGAATGTAATAAATAAGCTTACATGTATGCAATACACGCTATGATATTTTATATTGTGAAATAACATGTAATTTTATATGATTTGCAGTGTTCCATTCATGGGCATATCAAAACACGTAAATTTACAGGACTGTGCTTTTGCATCGCTAACAGCTAATTCGCTAATTTATAACGTTAGCTTCGATAACCGCTAAATTCACCAGAAATCCCCGAATCAACTATGGAAAACTTAACCCTTGAGACACAAATTTGATAAATTATTTGTAAGTAGCGTGAAGTAGTACACTCAAAAAAATCAGCACGTCAAGTTTACGTGAAAATATACGTAATTCTCATCCATCACACTTTTCATGTAATTTTCACGTGAATTATTGGTAACTCGCACTCATACTAACCAGTTTACGTGCGATGCTGGTAAATTTTATCAACTTTCTCATTGACTAGTACATGAAGTTCACGTAAGTTGCTGTACAG
This sequence comes from Sabethes cyaneus, assembly GCF_943734655.1. Lineage (NCBI taxonomy): Eukaryota > Metazoa > Arthropoda > Insecta > Diptera > Culicidae > Sabethes > Sabethes cyaneus. The sequence goes on from NC_071354.1 coordinate 146,667,941, forward strand.
AAGTTTACATGATTTTTCACGTGGATGCGACGTGTCGATTTTTTGAGTGTAGTGAGCATAACATGAACTAGGATATGTTGCTACATAGTCGTAATTGCCTATTTCCGTCCTATCCAACACGAATTATTAAAAATATCAGCATTTTTATGACACACAATGCAAAACTAGTTATTCCCTAGTATTTTAGTTAGTTGTCTATCATACGCGATATCGTCTATCAATCAGCTCAATTAAAGTGAGCTGAGATCTATTTAAATGCTTTTTATAATTAAAGAAGTCCTATTAGCCAAATTTCCTACGTTTTATCGTGCGACGAAGAAGAAAATGTCAACTAATCGTTTTAATTTCCGTCATTCATAAATGAAAATAACTCACGTAAAGCATTGTCGTTATTCTACAGCCAGGAATACTTGCCTGACCTGCAGAAATTTTGTAAAATTACATTTGTCATACCGTCTTACACAAATACATGCGCGTTAGCTTCGCAAACATTGTTGTGATTTTTAGTTCAGACGATGAAAAATTTTGATGGACGGATTTTAAAACTGTACGACGAATTTTAGAAATAAAGTCAGTTGCGTAATTTCAATAATATGCTTTAATAGTCGCTTTTCAGTGATTACGGGACGGGACGGGAATTATAAAAAAGCCCTATTTATACAGCGAATGAAAACCTCAATCGCATTTTTTCTCGAACCCATATTTTAAAAGTCGATAATTTTCCGTTCTTCTCCCTTCACACCTTGTTACCGTTCTGTTTGGAACTCTAACAATATCTTTGTTTCATTACTTTCTTCTACCGTTCCTTATTTTCCCAAAAACTCTAAGGAAAATTTGCCTATTTTCTCGGACATCGTCTATATTAAAAGTACATTACACTTGAACTGCCCTTTCTCCAGTAAATTAGGGAAAATACGTAAATTATGAATTTCGTCAGCTTTTAGAGGATGATCTTCTCCAAGAGCTTCCCAAGCATATTCATTAAACACGAAGACCCGAATACTGCGTTCATTCAGGATCACAATGCTGAGTAGAAAAACGTGCCACAAGGAAAACTAGAAGAGCTAGAACAACTATTCCGGGCTAATGAGATGCGCAAGTTCTGTAAGAAGATAGATCTCGTACAGAATACACACTGAAGCTTGATAAACTTGGGGACTAGGAGGAAATTCTGGTCACAATCGAGCACGAGGTTGTCAACAGGTAGCAGTTCTTCGATGAGCATCCCAAAGGCGATAAAACAGAAGGAGGCACAACGAAAAATAACCTAGGAGTGTCTACAAACGATAACAGCGTGCCGACCCCCGATATCGAAGAAATCCGGCGAGAAATCGGTCAGCTTAAGAATAGTAGTGCCACCGGAAAGAACCTACTCCCGGTAGAACACTACAAAAATGGCCACGAACTAGGGACGATCTAGCGACGGCACTCCACTGGATAATTTCAAGGATTTGGAAGAAACGACCGGAGAAATGGGTGGAAGAAATGGTTTGTCTCATCTACAAAAAAGGCAATCGATAGGAGTGTCGTAATTACCACGAGATTACGCTGGCCAACGCCGTCTACAAGGTGCTTTCCCAGATTCTGTTACGTCGTCTATCCCCAATAGTAATAGAATCCGTAGGGTAGTACCAGGCAGGCCCTTTGGGGCCCCGTGACTACGACAAATCCTCCAGAAGTGTCGGGAGCACAACGTGCCCACGCATCATATTTTCATGGATCTCAGGGCAGCATACGATACAATCGAGCCTGAACAGCTGGAGCAAATAATGCGATAATACACGAGTACGGTTTTCTGAACAAACTGATGGGACTGATCAAACTTAGCCTGGATGTGTTTCGGTGGCACTATCGAGCCTCTTGGAGGCAATCTACGCCAGAACAACAACGGAGGCTAGGAGGATTGTGTTACAAATTAATGCGTCGAAAACCAAATATATGGTAGGAAGAGTCTGTATTGCAAAACAACATTTATCTGCCACGGACAGTAACTATTGACGGGAATGAACTGGAAGTGGTTGATGAGTTCATATATTTGGGATCTCTGGTCACCACCGACAAGTAGGTAAGGAGATTCAAGCTTGAAGTCAGTCTAATTTTCCCTCCTCAGGACGCTTCGAACAAGAAGCATACGTCGCCGCACAAAGTTGACGATGTACAAAACGCTAATCAGACTGGTAGTGCTCTACGGCCTAGAGACAATAACTTTGCTTACGAAACGCATACGTGCATTTGCCGTATTTGAACGAAACGTGTTTCGGACTATTTTTGGCGAAGTATAGCGCAGAGTGACGTAGGCGTATGAATCACGAGCTGCAGCTGCTACTTGGAGAGATTCCTCTCATACACTTGGCGAAAGTTGGGAAACTACGGTAGCCCAGCCACTTCGCGAGGATGCCGGACGACTATGCAGGGAAATCCGTTCTCTTTAAGAACTCCACCGGCACCAGGTGCCTTGCGTATGTCAAGACGCTCGACGAATTATTTGCGAGTACCCCAAGACCGAGTACAGTGGCGAGGAATTCATGATACAGCAGGATCTCTCTGCTGGTAGTAGTAAGTACGTACTTTGTAGTGGTACTTATTATTCAGCAGTTGTAATTGAACGAATTTCCATTTGTCAGATATATGAAAACAGTTATTAAATTATTATTAAACACTTTGACTCGAAGCATCCAACGCTTTACGACGAGTAGTGATCCTGAAAAACTTCAACACCAGGAATATGTTAGAAATCCATACAACTGATGTTGAGATAAGAAGGCACTGTATTGTTATTCGTTCAGATTTTTATGTAAATGCAGAAACAAAGAGATGGCAATGAAATAGGACATGTGTATGGTGTGTGTGTATGGTGTGTGTGTGTATGGTGTGTGTGTGTATGGTGTGTGTGTATGGTGTGTGTGTATGGTGTGTGTGTATGGTGTGTGTGTATGGTGTGTGTGTATGGTGTGTGTGTATGGTGTGTGTGTATGGTGTGTGTGTATATGGTGTGTGTGTGTATGGTGTGTGTGTATGGTGTGTGTGTATGGTGTGTGTGTATGGTGTGTGTATGGTGTGTGTGTATGGTGTGTGTGTATGTGTGTGTGTGTATGGTGTGTGTGTGTGTGTGTGTGTGTGTGTGTGTGTGCGCGTGTGTGCGCGTGTGTGTGTGCGTATGTGTGTGTGTGTGTGCGTATGTGTGTGTGTGTGCGTATGTGTGTGTGTGTGTGTGTGTGTGTGTGTGTGTGTGTGTGTGTGTGTGTGTGTGTGTAAATAACGAGCATTGAGTTCTTTTATTTAATGCTTGTTTTGTTGTTAGCAAAAGTTTTAACCACTCAAAGCACCCATGAATTTCTTATTGCAACATCGTCAAACAGAAAATCGCCGCCGTGACTGAAAATTGATCGTCAGTTTTCCTATTCTGTAATTATGGGACTCTAGGTACTTGAACTGCCTGACCGCCATTGAAATACCAGCGGACCGGGTGTTTCATCTCATTCTTCTATACTCCCAAACTTGGCTACTTTTTGTCACACCCTGACATAACATGCCTCGTTGTTCGCTTTTCCACGGCACAGAACACGAAGTAATCGATTCACATCCGTCGCCTGTATGAACTTTGCGGAACTTGTTAGATAGCCTAGCATTTGCTTGTAGAGTTTCAGCAACTGGAATGACTAAGTTTTGTATATATTGGAATAGTGAAAAAGTATTGGAACAGTTTGTTTAAAATCATTGAATTGTTTATTTTTTGAAATAAACACAAATATTTGAAAATAATTGTTTCAGGTGCTGGTTAAAATTCACGACGAAATACGCTCAATTGAAATGAGAAGATGAACTTTACAGGACTCGCTTTAATGTCTTCAAAGACATGTTCGCAGTCTAAAATGTCTTTACAATTTTCTATGCACTGGTATTATTACAAAACTTAATATAAACAATGAATATTCGTTTGTTGAGCATAATAAATGAATAGTACAATAAAAATATAAAATTTAACGTTGCACGATAAATGCTCTTGGAAATTTTCACCAAAAGCTCTGTTTTAAAATTTTCAGTTCGATACAAGTAATACGTGTAATGCGTAGAAATCCATCCATTTTTAAGAATAGTTTGACTAATTCACAATTGAAATCTTCATCAATTTTTTAAATCAGTCACCATTTTTTGGGCGTAGTATAGGTTTGGAGAATTTGATTGAAAATCAATAAAACCTTGTCTTGAGATGTTTTATTAAACACGTAAAGTCGTCGTTAAAGTAATTTTCTTAAAAAATTATAAAATCATGCAAAAATACCGAAATCATGCGAAATACCCTCGTCATTACCCATTTATGATATTAGAACGTTATTTGTATTCATTGCTCCAATGATAATATGCTTGCTTTATTAAGTTAAAAATGTTTAAAAATTCAGTATCATAAAAATGGCTCGACTGACACGTTCTACGCAGCAATGCCAATTCCTATTTAATTCATTTGTAACTGAGGAATTTCGTAAAACAGTGCAATCATCTTGTCCAAATTTAACTCATTCCGCAGCCAGCCACCATTTTCTCTCGGTGGCGTTCGTCGCCTCCGGTAGACGACGCGTTACTGAAAAAGGCAAAAGTACAGCACTGTCGGATAGCATCGACCGAAAGCATAGGTGCAGCAAAACTGTACGCGTCCCGGCCCGGTCGATCAGCGCATGCGCCTCGGCACGCCACACAGACGAACGGTGAACGGCGGACACCCGACGAGAGCTGATTCGATTTTTTCGACCACCGACCGGTCCGCTTAGTTTCGTCGACTTCAGGGAAAGCTGTGATGACGAGCGACATTGCCTGTACAATTTCACATACACACAGACACCGCGTGGCCACTTCACTTCAGCAGACCGAGGTACGTGAAATTACGTCGCAATTTCTGCTTCAAGGCAACTCAAGGAAAACCGTGCGGAAACAGGCTACATTCGCTACTCTGCTGCTTTTGCTGAGCTCTAACGAGCGAGGTTGTGATTTATGGGGAAAAAACACTTCCGGTATCTACATCGCGGATGAGGTACGCAAGCAAAAAGTGTCAATATTGATTTATTGATTCTTGAGAACGGTCTAACCTTTTGCCTGTCCTTGAGCTGCATCAGCCAAGAGGAAATTTCCAGTGTCCTCGAGCTATTTTCAGAACGAGGCGAAAAACGAAGGTTAAAACCGAGCTGGCCGGAGTTTGATCAAGGGTATGGAAAATAAAATACTAATGTACACGTTGCGTTGAAAAGCATTAAAAATTTCCTTATGCAGGCTTATATATGTATAGAGGAATGTGAATTGATATTGTCATTTTGTACGAATGAAAGAGTTAAAAATTACCAAACTACAAAAAACCCACTGAAATAATTTTTCTTGCATATTCAGGTGAGAAGAAGGTCATTTGTATTCGTGCATCTGTCATTCTTTCACTGCTACATGCAAACCATTTAACAGCATTACAAAGCCTATAGACTACACAGCCGCATGGTTTCCAGCAGCCTACACTTACGACTTAATTGTAAACTAAGCAAAAAATTGGGCCATGGAACCTGACCCTGCCATGAGAGTTGTCAAATCAGGAGCCCCCAAATCATGGTGTTCCGTATCCGTATCGAAGACTGAATGGCTGGAGGGGTGAAAACAGTTGCGAACTTTCGGCTTCATACGGCTGCTGCACTATGCAAGGCTTTGGTATGGCCGATCTTTGTAGTTCTTTGCTTCTCGTGAAAATGGAAACAACATGGAAATTTTATCCCGTTTTCATATTGGAGATGACACTAAGTGTGTTCCAACTAATATTATTGGCATCACTGACAATGTTCTGCCCGATAATCTGCTACACATGATTATGTTCCCGTCAGTAAGAATAAACACCGTCTTTTAGTTGCGTACTTAGCAGCGACAAAGCTGGAATATACATATTATGATTTTAATCACAATTGTGTTTCACATGTATCTAATTTTATCTTACATTATCAGAGTTTTCCTCTATTTACAGGCTTTTCTCTACTGGATTCGACGACAACGCGGGCAATCGACAGATAAATACCGAGCAACATTTCAAAAGGTCCAATGTGAGAGATTCTCTTATACTACCTTGAGATGTTGAAACTTCTGGAAGGAATTTCATGTTTTAGCTACTATTTTCAATTCTAACCCAATATACTGACTAATACAGTACGATTGATTTCATAAACAGTGACCCGTCATTCCGTCTAAATAAATATATATTTGCTAGTAATTTTCGCCGTGACGAGGGGTTCATCAACAGATTACTTGCGGTGAATATAGTCCGTTTGCTCTATTTTAGAATTCCAGTAGAGTTGGGCTTCAGAATGTACTGAATTTTGTACGCGGACATATCCGATTTTCTCGACTATCGCTTATTTCAAAGGTATCAAAGGTATCTTTGACCATGCTCCAACTAAAAAGCACTTGAATGCAAAAATTCTTACGAATTTTCTAGTTTTATCAACTGTCAGTTCGAGTGCAGGCGTGTCTCAATTAAAGAATGTGCGACGCAGAGACGCCTAGAACGCTTCGATGGCACCTCGTTAGGCATACGGACGATAGCCACGTTAGGCATACGGACGCGAGGCATAGCACGCTAGGCATTATGGATATTTGGCATACGGATACAGTAGACTCTCGGAAAAGTTAACTCTCTGAAAAGTTAATTGTTCAGAAAAGTTAAGCGAATATCAGCTCTCATGCAACGCTCTAAAAAGTTAATTTTTGCCTTAACTTTTCTGAGAGTTTGAATTTTTTGGTTGTCCAAGCGTTCGTCCGCACACGTGAGTTTACCTTGTATCTTTATTTCTCATTTTTCAGTTTATTGTCGCCTTTCCACAGTTTCATACAGAGTCGCATCATAATTGGGATTAAATTTAACTTTTGTACCGGACAGCCGCAACAATAGTTCAATACGAGCATATAGTTACTTCAGAATTATTGATAACATACTGGAAAAGCGCAAACTCAGATGAATTTTAAATGCAAAAGGAACAGCAAGGAACTAAAAATAAGCGCGATCATTATCAATACGTAGTCGCAGAAAAAACAAAAGTAACTAGTGTAACCGATTATTTTAAACTTACTGAAAGGAACTAAGTATTATTTCATAAAGATCTTGCTAGATATTTCTTTCCATTACAACTTCCAGATACATAAAAATGTGTATCCTATATCACGGAATGCATTTTTCGCCTTTGTATTCATCATTTTCAATGATTTTTAGGACTACTCGGAAAAGTTAATAGTTCGGAAAAGTTAATCGACCCATTCCCCAATCGATTAACTTTTCCGAGAGTCCACTGTACTAGGCATATGGACGCGAGGCCGAATGGACGTGAAACCGAATAGACACGAGTACGAGGCCAAATGGAGACGAGGCCGAATGAAGCGCCATTAAAAAATTATAAATACCTGCACACCTCAAAAACTCGGCAAAATTTGCCGAGATTTGGACAGCCGAGCGTTCGGTAAAATTTGCGGTGATGCATATCGACGTTTACGGATCTTTACTAACATTTGGCATCATAAAAAATTTTACCGAACGCTCGGCTGTCCAAATCTCGGCAAAATTTTGCCGACTTCAGTGCTTTTTTTAAGTGTGTGGATCAAATTTCAAATTTATAACCTCTCAACAAGCTATTTGAGAACGAAACAAATGGTGAAAGAGATTGACAAAATGAGTTGGAAACTTGTTTACTAAGGCTGATATAAAATGTAAGTGAGTCGAATTCACGTTACGTCATCAGGTATAACGGCCTTAAGTTAAGAAAACAGACACTGATGAAGCCTGCAAGTCGTAGGCGAAATACGTATCTGTCGCGAATACATATTGGAATTTAATTGGAAAAGTTTTCTTTTTTATTTAATTTCAGTATGTAAGTTATACCTGATCTGAAATCATATATTTTATGCTATTATGATAGGGGCTATCCTTTGGTCTGATCGTAATGAATTGTAAGGTGGCATATTTTACAGTTATCGTAAAGTGGGCAGATTGTTCCGCAGAACGCATCGTGTAAGTTTATTTGTTTTCTTAGATTTACTGATCTCATAAAATAGGGTATGTTGCTGCTTCGTCGTAATTACCTATTCCCGCCCTATCCAACACAAATTATTAAAAATATCAGCGATTTTTATGACACACAATGTAAAATTAGTTATTCTTTAATATTTTAATTTGTTGAATATCATACGCGTTCAATCAAAGTGAGCTGAGATCTACTTAAAAGCTTTCTTTCATTAAAGAGTTCCTAGCAGCCAAATTTCCTACGTTTTTTCGTGCGACGAAGAAGAAAATGTCGACTAATCGTTTCAATTTCCGTCATTCATAAAATAAAAATGACGCAAGCAACGCATTGCAGAAATTTTGCAGAATAACATTTGTCATGCCGTCCTACACAACTAGATGCACGCTAGCTTCGTAAACATTATTGTGACTTCTAGTTCGGACGATGAAAAATTTTAATGGACGGATTTTAAAACGGTACGACGAATTTAAGAAATATAAAGTCAGTTGCGTGATATCAATAATATGCTTTAATAATCGCTTTTTAGTGAATTCAAAGTGCACGGATCGGAAGGTAAGTGTGTTTGAGTCCAATCAGCACAAGAACTTTTGGAGTATTCAATAAATCCACCTAAGAAATGATGAGAATTAGAGTGGCTTTCCTTACTACGACGGGAATTAGAAATAAACCCTACTTCAATAATTCGCATTGTTTAACATACAAAAGGGCAAATTCTTAATTTAAGGTTTCATTTTAGCATGTTTTTAAAGTGTACTGTTACTAAGTAATTGTATCTAGATCTACATCACTTAAACTTATGCCATGACTACGAGACAATAATTATATATTTAAAACGAGCAGCTAGAAGTTGCTATGACATTTTTATTATAAAGTTTTATTATATACAGGTCGTACTCGATTATCCGAGTGAAAAAAAAATTGTAAATAGATTTTTTGAAATGTGTACACGTTCAAAACGTGTTTAACATTATAAAAAAAAAATTTCACCCGGATAATCGAGTCCGACCTGTACTGCTCGCAATTAATTTCTTCTCTTTTTATTGAACGATTGCCGGACAACAAAATATATTGGTGTAGGTTACTATGGATTTGTTTAAAGAAGGTATACAACACCATAGCATTGACTATGTAAAATAATATCAATTATTTGTGTCTAATGGAAATGGATCTAATAAATTTTCAAGCCGTAACAATCTCATTCGTGTCTCAGTTTTCGAAGCAATTGGATGGAAAATGGAGAGAAATGCACTGGATAATTTGGTTACAGTAGTTAAATCGTTCAAAGGCAAGGATATACTATCAGTCAATGGTTATTTATTCCATCTTAATAGGAAACAGGTATTTTAAATTGCTAATTATCCTACAACTACATAAAAAATTTCTTTTTGTAATTTAAGGAACCTTCCTTCTGCTGGAAATGTGCTAGAAGACGACACATGTCACATGAGAACACACATGACACATGTCACATGAGAACACACGGACACATGAGAAGCAGGTTGCAAGCTACGGGGTGAAGTGGCTGTCAAATTCATACATTTTCGATGTCCCACGCATAGGTACCAAAATGTTAATTTTGACAGGAACCAAAAAATTTGCTGGGAATTCCCCTTTACCGAGGACCATTTGAAAGTTGCTCTCTTCACTCCTACACGAGAAAGAGATAGCAACACACCATGCCCTTGGTTGCAAGGCCAAAGCGACCATCGTGTTGAGCAGTTATGCACACAGACTCCTTCAATCGTCTGAGCATAACCACGCTCCCGATCCAGTGAAATGTGAAGCTAAAAAATTTCGAGACTGTTTGAAATGGAAAACTAAAGACAATTCAAGCAGCGCGGCGAAAATTATTCAGTCAACACTAAGCTCGCATTGGTCAGCGGTACAGACAAGAATGACGGAAGGAGCAAGGCGTAAGGTGGTGGAACGTATTCGATCCAGTTCGATTCCCAACATGGAACCGAAATCCTTAGAAGGGTACACCGTTCCTGACGAATTTAAAATGCTCGACAAAGAAACCTTTTTAATTGGAGACGTAGAGTAAGACGTCTAACATGGTATTATATTTGGATCGTTAAAAAGTATTGACCGACTCGCTAAGGCGAAGTATTGGATCATAGATGGGACATTCGCTACGGTACCGGGGTTATTTCGGCAATTCATAACGATCCACGCAAGCGTGGGAGTTACGCATAACCAAACTTATCCCAGAAAGTATTTGCAGAAATTTTGGAGTATGCTGACGAAAGTCATGTAAAACTGAACCCATCAACAGTTATTAAGAATTTTCAAAAAGGACTTGTAAATGCGGAATTCCCGGAAGCACGCCAATCAGGCTGTTTTTTTTAATTTTAGCCAAAATTTATATAGATTTTTTCAAAAAAACCATCTTGCAGCCGAATTTGCTCAAAACGCGTGTGTGTACGAAACGTTCCAGAAAATACAGGCCTACAGGGAATTAAACTGATTGCTCCGGCATGTTTCGAAAAATTTATAGCTTATGTTGAAGATGACTACGTTTTTGGGAAATTCAAGTTCTCAAGAACTAATAGAATCACAAAAATGGATCCAGCGTTCGCTCCTAAACTGAGGTCTGTATATTTAAACGTAATGGAAAATATTCCACGTACCGTAAAACAGGGTAACATTGATCACCGGGATAACAATGATCAAATGGACCATTCGCGTAAATAAGTGAAAAAACAACTTCTGCCAACTTTCCTGCACTGATCAATATTACCTCCAATAATCAATGTTACCCCATTTTACGGTACCAGTAATTCACCAGAAAGCTGGCATTCCCGATGGGCAAAAATTAGTTGGAGCTAAACATGTATAGTGTGCTATGCGTGATGTACGAGTTCGTGCAGTTTTCAGATGCTAGTTCATCACTCAAAACTATACGTTTAAAACGAAATTGCAGCGACACTAAACGAGATAGGTGTTTCACGTCAAAGAACAAATTGTAGAACGGTACTACAGCTTGCAATTGGTGAATAAAAGAAATTAGTTTTATCACAACTTTTTAGACGAAATTCAATAAAAACATCTTGAGAAATACTTATTTCAAAGCTTTGTGCTTCTAAAAAATTATTAAATTTCATGAAGTAGGAGGTTTAAGAGCAACTTACAGTACAAAATTTTCTCAGCTTTCCTATGAAAGTAGCAGAATTGAGCTAGCTTGCTTATCAATTGGCAGTATGATAATTTAATCTATTTCACCACACTTTTTTCATCGACAAACCGTATTAAACCATTAAAACTGTAATAGATAGGTACCTATTTTAAAAATATGGAAAAAGAAAATAATTAAGTTAGGCTATCTACCGTTGACCTGGCTCCTTACTTTCGCGTTTATCCTGAGGGCAGCGCTACCGTTAGGAGGACAAATTTATTTTGCTCTACGTGCGCACTATCATCTACACCGGTATAGGGTAGGCGCTCCATTCGTGGCGCAGCTAAGCACAATGCAATTCCTGTTTGCTAGTTCACTAGGATATATGATTAAATTAACGTTTGTGAGATATCAATTTATCAAATACAAGATATTTGTCACTAGACAAGATAATTACATATGCTGTAGGAGTAACTTAAAAAATCGGTTTTGATTTGGTTGTACCAATTGTTGCACTGATGTTCCTTTAATTGATATTGTGGTTTCTATAATTGTGCTATTCCACATACATTTTGTCAGCTGAAAAACGGGATAGCGTCACTATAGAAACAAACGTATTCTAGTTGCGCCTAAAATGGTGTTAAATCTTAGCAAACCGTTATTGAACAGACATTTTTAGCGAATAAAACTGCAATTTCAAATAACGTAATTGGGAGCAATGGTAGTACTCCCAAAAACTCATATTATGTAATAAACGTAATTTTTTTATTGAAAGTGCTTCGGTGATGAAAATATATGAAAATTAGCGCAACTTTACTACCGCTACTCACAGAACAGTCCAAATTTCTACAGAGTTATCTATATAAATGGGACTTTTAAGCGAGTAGCGGCAGAATAGACGCTACCGCAACTGTTGGAGCAACTACCCTAATGGCAGTGAAGCTCACAAAAAATAATAAATAGGCAAATTTGGCGACGATGGATAAGATGCCATTTAACCGCATATTCTCTGTAAATCTGTTAACATGCGCTTTAAGTAGAATTTTGGAACAGACTCTACAGACTGCATGCCTATTTAATAAATTTGGTTTCTAAGTACTAGTAAGTAACTAAGTACTAAGTAAAAACTCGTTGATATTCCGTTTAATTGTGACATCATTTGTAAAAAAAAGCAACAGTAAAAAATCACACAAGTGGAATAAATGCTAAAATGAGGCCGCAGCACAGCAACATTACTTTACTGCAGCAGCGACGGCTGTGCTGAATGTGTTATGTTGTGTCGAGGCAATGCTCCATCATCCATGTTCACATTACGTGCGGTTGGTATGCCTGCTAGTTTTATTATTTTTTCTGCTTCCTTCAACTCATTTATCTTCAGCAGCTGCCTGCGGCTGCCTTGGCTTGGCTTTCTGCCTGCCGTACGGTGTGTCTTGCCACGCGGAGGAAGGGCGGAGCTATGATGTTAACTGCAGCCAATATACGAGTGTCTGACGTTGCTGCCTGCTGTGGTCTGGCCTGGCCTGGCCTGACGAATGCAGATGAAAAAGGGATTACAAACGTCGAGAGTGGGACTACCGGTTACCAGTTTCGGGTTTTGGGGAACAGGTTTTTGGCAATAGTCCGCTGTCTTCATTCTGCCATTGTGCTTGTGCTTGAGCACGAGCATCGGGTTATTGGGAGAACTGCGAGGATGAGAAAACTTTGATTCTCGGTGACCTCGAATTAATGATTTAGCGGAGACTTCCTATGGAATTGAATTTCAACGAAAATAGGTGCCTATTTAATTTCCATTTTAAACCAACCGTAGGTACTCATCTCATCAACGTTTAAAACTTTACCTTTGCTAAAAGTTTTGTAGTCTAGGTCAACGTTTCTCGTGTAACTTTTCAAAAGGATCCAAGTAACAATAACAAATTATCGTCGTAACTCCTCCCTTATGGTCATCTGTTTTGCAGAAATCGGTTGCTGGCTAACCATGAAAAAAACTTGTACAGTTGGATTTCCACTTTGACAACAAATGCGTTTGCATCAAATTGCATCAAGGAAAAACCATTGTTGAAAATTACTCATCGAGTATTCGAAATACATGATTTGGCATGCGATCTGCTCATGTGGCAAACGGAGTGTGCCGTTCGTGATTACCGAGATTGTAGACCGGTAGATCTGCCTCAAAGAGTGTCTACAGAAGCGTCTGCGTCCTTTGTTGAAGCAACACGAGAGCCCTACGATCTTCTGACCGGATCTAGGGTCACTTTCCTATCCAAGAACATGAATGGGTGGGTTGTTGGTTGTTTATGTGGTATGAAAACGTTCAACGAACACTATGACAGATCAGTGACCCTGTTGCCGTCAGGAGCCACTTTACTGACGATTGAAGCTGCGAAGAGTGGCGTATCTATGTTCTTTAATAATCTAAGCCTAATCCCATTTCGTTTACTACATTATCCACAGTTAAAGGTGGCATGTCACTTGGCACCGTGGCGAATCCTAGGCATTTGAAAACGACGTGCTCCGCTATTTCTTCTACTTCCATTCTGAACAGACAGGCTGCGTGCAGGTATTGCCTGAAACAACCGTGCCCCGAAAGAAACTGCGTCAAGTGAAAACTGACTGGCCCATGCTTTGTGTTCAACCAGGTCGACAGAACCGGTATGAGCCGATACGTTCATCTACCGTTCTCGGCCTTGGCCCAATCCTGCTGCTATTTACCCAACGAAACTTCTTTCACCAGTTGCCGAATTCCTCTGATGTGTCTTCGTCTTGTCTTGTTGGCGTCGGTGACCTGGACCACGAAGATCTAATGGATTAATTGTTTAATTTTGTTATCGTTTAATTAATTTTTCAAAACATCAGGAGTAGTTCGAATTCATCGTCCCACACACCAATGAACTTCCCACAAGAACAGTCAATAGAAGGTTTCGATACCCTAAAGCACGCAGCCCATCTTCCTCCCATCGTATTTCCACACTCAACCAGGAGGAAGCAGGTGAAATTGCGGACGACTCACGGGTGATTAGAGGTGAAATAGTTAATGATTGGCGGGCAGATATGTAACCGTTTATATACAAGCGAGGACAATGACTGAGGATTAAAAGGAATGACCTGTACGAAATTAAGAAAAATGATCATTATCCAATAATAAGCAAAAGTGCGTAAGCTCTATTGCTAAGTACAGTGTGAGTTAAGCTGCAAAGATCAAGTGTCATTGCGAGTGGAAATTATATGGACAGCGGGTAAGCTTTCCCCTCCCGGCATTCCCACTTTACGCATCCGCCATCTCTCCAGTTATCTAAAGCAGTCATTTTATTCCCCGTAATTTTCAGATATAAAAACCCGAATTAATCCACCTAGCGGTGTGACCTAGCCTTTCTACTGCCGCAATAATTATTTTTCAATTTTTCAGGAACATCTATAATTAACTAAATTATATTTTTAAATATCCGTTCCTTATTTTTTAAAATCCTTATCCAAAAAAGTTAATATCTGAATTTGGAAAAATAACAGAGTAGAGCATTAGATATGAAAAACGAAAAAGAGAAATTGGACTTTTTCTTAGTTGGCGCTCTTTCAGTTAATTATTTTTGCACGAAAATCTAAACTTGAGCTTCTTTTAAATAAACTTTAATGAAAAAATAGTCATTAGCTTGATCGTATCGTTTATACGATATTGCCTGTTAGATGTTTTAGGAAACGATGAGATCAAAGAAACAAAAGCAGCGCCATAAACATGCTTGAGGATGGCCATATGATCGATTTATTTTTCGGCGCTTGTTATTTTTGCTGGTATGAGTGGACCCATATTTATTTATTTGTTAAAACATGATACATAACATACGATATTATCTTTTAAAGTGTCACTAGCGAAAACAAATCGTACAGAATTATTAGTAATCTTTCTTCCTCTTTTTCATATAAAATTTCTAAGCTCTAGCATCTATTGATTGGAAAAGCATCTATTGATGCGCAAAATTTGTTTGAAATTGGTATAAATTTATTTGGGAAAATCAACTCATTAGTATTTTCAATACTATACACCACTATACCTATATGATTAAATTAAATACTTTTCTTCGCTTTTTGCTTTTCTCGTCCGATTGCGAGTAACAGCAAGTAAAGAAAATGACAATTGAAATGTTTCTCACTCTTCTTGTATTTCTTTGCAAATTTTAATATTGCAAATCGCGTATACATACATACACACATACACGCATACATACATACATACATACATACATACATACATACATACATACATACATACATACATACATACATACACACACATACATACATACATACATACATACATACGTACATACATACATACATAAGTACATACACACATGCATAATACATACATACATACGTACATATATACATACATACACACATACACGCATGCATACATACATACACATACATAACACATACATTGAATACAATCGACCCTTGATTAATTTATTTCGATTTTATACATTTTAACGGTTTAATATACGGCGCTGAAGAGTTATAGTTTGAATAACTTTTGAATCAATCGTCCGATTTTCAGTAACTTGGTTTCGTTTTATAGATCTCAACAGTAACTTTCAAATGATAATAGATTGTAGGATGTTTCCTATTGAATTAATGCTTATATGCAACAAATAGTAGTTTTAAATACATTTTTTTCACATTTCTTTATGTAACTTTCAAACTATAAGCCCATTTATCATGAAATCTTGAAGTTAAGGTTTTGAAAGACTCCCCTTTCATATGCAATCAATTTTGTTAATCGGTTAAGGGACCTATGAGATAATGAAGTCCATTATTTTTCGTATTTTTATACATAACTTTTGAACTAAAAGTCCGATCAGTATGAAACTAAATAGCGAACAATGGGACACCTAGACCTTTCATTTGACACTAAGATCATTAAAATCGGTCCAGCCATCTCCGAGAAATGTTGGCTCAATCAAAAGCGTTCCACACACACACACACACATACACACACACACACAGAAAATGCTCAGTTTTCGAAACTGAGTCTAATGGTATATGACATTCGTCCCGCAAGGCTTTCTTTCGATTTTCGGTTTTTCGAGTGATTCCTATACCTTTATACTATATTTTCATATAGTAGAAAGGCAAAACCGTCGCCGCCAATAGCCAAACCCAGCCACTATCATCGTGGTCACCCAGTCGATGTATTGATCGTTTGCCGATTTATTCACCGTGGCTGTAAAACATTTCCCGCCTGTTGCGACCGGCATTCGTACTTCCAGCTTTCACACGTCGTTATCGCCGCCATTTGCTATCACTCATCGCTATAGTCGTGGTCCGGCAACGAAGAATCCCAGTGTCATGTCACCTTGGCTCCCGTGGCTACAAACTATTTGCCCGAAGAAACGGGTATGCTGAGTAAGAGGATGGTGGAGATCAGGTTGGAAACCAGGATTCGAGGAGAGGAACGGTGGAGGTGCGGCTGCAGGAACAGGGTACCGGAAGAGAATGAAAATATAAAGGTTAACTAAAGTTAAGAAATTCTTGATTACCAAATTTTAACCGATGTCTTGATGTGATAGATTCTTACTTTCGATGTATGTACTTGAATAAATTTTTTTTCGCAAACGAGCTGTTCTCTCAACTCCATTTTTCATATCTTTGCGCACCTGATAAAAAGACAGTATACACAGTCTAAACAATGCACTTTCAACTTTCTCCACGAAAATTTTCAATTATTTTTACCCAACGGTTCGAAAGTTAGAGCAATTTGAGTTTGTTACAATTTTATCGTGGACACCCTTTATTTAGCTTATTTTTGACCCATTTTCATTAAATTTTTCCACACCAACAAAGGGTCTCGATTTTGGCAATATAAGCGACACGCATTTGTTTCCAAACTCGAAATTCTACTGTACTTCATCTATTTATATAAGAGGCTTATGTCTGCACCGAAAACCAGGTCTCTGACAGGACGTCATAAGAGGTTTATCAGTAACTAAAATCAGGTCCCTGACAGCTCGTCATGCTTTCGTAGTAATGGGTTGTATTCTCAGTCACCTCACTGGTCGACTGTTGGACTGCTCGATTGCTCAACTGGTTGACTAGACTGCTCGACTGGACTCGTCGATTCGAGTGCTCGACTCAACTGCTTGATTGGACAGATCGACTTGACTGCTTGACTGAACAGCTCGATTTAACTGCTCGAGTGGACTACTCGATTTAACTACTCGATTCGACTGCTTGACACATTTGCTTGACTTACTACTCGACCCTACTGCTGGACTTAACTGCACGATTGAACTGTTCGACTGGACTGTTAGATTCGACTGCTTGACTGGATCTGCTCGACTAGAATGCTCGACTCAACTGTTCGATTCGACGCTCGACTCAACTGCTAGATTCAACTGCTAGATTCAACTGCTTGATTCAACTGCTCGACTGGACTACTCGACTCAACTGCTCAACCCGATTGCTCGACTCAACTGCTCGATTCAACTGCTTGATTCCACTGCTCTACTCAACTGGCAGCTTGATTCAACAGCTATAGTAGACTGCTCGACTTCACTGCTTGAGTTAGCCACTCAACCCAACTGCTCCACTGCTTGACTTAACTGTTTTATTCGACAGCTCGACTTAACTGCTCGACTGGACTACTCGACTGAACTGCTCGACTCAACTGTTCGACTTAACTGCTCGACTGAACCGCTTGACCCGACTGCTCGACTAAGCCATTCGATTCGACTGCTCGACTCAAGTGCTTGACTAGACTACTCGATTCAACTGCTCGGCTGTACTGCTCGATTTAACTGCTCGACTAGACCACTCGATTCAACTGCTCGACTCGACTGCTCATCTCAACTGCTCGACCGAAATGCTCGACTGAATAGCTTGATTTAACAGGTCGACTAGACTGCTCGGTTTGACTGCTCGACTTGACTGTTCGACTCGACTGCTCGACCCAACTGCTTGACACGAGCGCTTGATTCGACTGCTCGACTCGCCTGCTCAACTCGATTGCTTGTCGCGATATCATATAGTCGGTGATATATCAGAGCGAACCAAGTCGCAAAATTAAAAAAATTAGTTAATTATAGCAAACGATCAAGAATTTTCTAAGCAACATTTTACTCTAATAAGACTACATAAATATTGCAAACAGCCAGAGTTAGAAGATGAATGCAGCAAACTTTGAATGCGTTTTTCTCGAAGTCAGAATTTTGCTACTCGGTTCTGTCTGACTTAACACCGATCATATGAATCGGTTTGTGGCAAACAATAGACGACAAGAGCCATATTGCCCGCCTATAGAATCAGGACAGTGGAGATAATGTTTTTATTCCGTTAAATAAAATCCAATACGACCATAAAAACTATTTGTTTCAGTTTGCGGCTATGACTCTTTTATGTACAACGTGTTAGAGCTATATTATGCAATATAAAAACTCAAAGAACTAATATAAAGATTAAACGTCTTCGCAAACACTGGCCAATGGAATGTATCTGCAGTTTTCTAAATTCTGAACAGACATTTATATTTTCCGGATCGTAAGATTCGGGCTCAACTAGTATGAAATACGTTACAATTTTCATAATTCGCGACAAGTACAAATACAATACAAAGTGATACAAAGGAGGGAAAGTTCGTGTTTCTCACGAAAATTACTCTAGTAAACTACATGTTTTATATCAAAGCAGCATCGGGAAACGATGACATCCGATTCCGAACGCTTCTGATACCATTTGGTTCGGCCCTGGATGACAGCAATTTAAGCAACGTTACTTTCGGAACTAGGGGACGAGTGGGTATTTCCAGCCCATTAAGCGGTAGCCTGAACAATATTCAGGAACTACGTTGAAACTATATTTATTCGAGACAAGATTTTTATACCAATTGATAGAATAATATTTACTAAATATCGGCGTGTATTTTGGTCTTAATAAAACGCTACTGAATTTGAGTTATAGTCGCGAGAAATGATGAAGTCGCTGCGGCTAAATTGAGCCCATTTTCTATAGTGGTGTCTGTGTTTTTTTAAATCCGACAGGCCGAATTAGCTTGCACAGCGATTAAATGCTTTTCAAAAACAGATCGAAAGAGAAAGAGAGACCGACTGATAACTTCTCGCTATTGTCTACATTCCGGGCTCATTGAAGATAATCAGTTTTGCAGTGACAACACCTTGCTGCTGGCGCTAGTGTATCATTGAATCGTTCATATACAGTAGCGCCAGTTCACTCAAATACCAGATATGTCAGCACATATATTGGTAGTAGTGTAAATAACGCACCATAAGCTGGAATTAAAAACAAAATGCTGCTAACGGCTAGTGAATGAAAATTGATTTATATTTTCATATCAGAGGGGAATTTTTGTGTTCTTCCGTGATAAAAAGAAGTAGAATTGTTCTGTGATAGTATATTCACAGCTGTTTAGTTTTTAGAATAAGTAAACGTGATCATAATTGTGTGTTTTCCAAGCCATCATCAAGAGCGGATACGCGTAAGGGATTGCTGCTAGTTTTTTCAGCCTGGTTACGTGCTAGTGGAAAAACAGTGGTTTTGATGTTTATTGAATAAAATTAAGCAAATTACTTACATTTTTATGGAAATAGTTATAACACATTAAAGCCTATGAGTGCTACATTCGTTTCAGTATTGTTATATAGCGGTAAAGTTTTTATTTGGGAAAGTGCAGCCAAAAAAGGTAATGTATGCCGAAATTAGTAGCGTGATGAAAATACCCTCCCGTACCCTACTGCTTAGAGATCTCATTTTTAACTTACGCAATGCGCCTGAATTGATGCAATATACTGCTCATTCTTTGCTGTTTGTAATACAGATAAAATGAACTCAGCATTTCCAATCTGAAACGAATGATTAGAGCGAATCAGTTGCCTGCATGTTCGTTTTGTTCTCTACATTCATTCATTCTCGACAATAGTGAATGAAACCAAATGTGAATCATTCATTCAGTTTGAGCCGCCGAGAACGACAAACGAAATTACGATAAACGTAAACATTGCTGCGAAGTTTTAATTAATTTCTGGCAGGCAGTTTAAAAAACTAAATTTTAGGATTTGAATATCAGTCAAGACTTCAAGAGCAAAATGACTCATAGGTTAGTCGGGCAATCATTCAGCACTCATGAATGAATTGTTTTGAAGGCTAGAAAATTGAGAAAGACAAACACTGTCAGCAGTTCAGTAGTCATGTCCATGTAATGATAAAAAATACTACCAGCTACCATCAATTGTATGCGCTGAATGCGTATTATGTTCGCCTTCCTGCAGGGCCGTCAATTTTTTCGAGCACTACTCGGAACATCAGAGGAGTGACATAAGAGTTTTTCTTCCAATTGTGAGCTGGTTCCAAACGATTCGACTTCTACTACACACATTTATTTAAAGCAATTTAAGCAACAAATATCAATACAAATTTGATAAAATTATATCTTTAAGTTTCTAAAGTGGAGCTCCTTCGTGTGGTCTGATTTCATTTGTAATTATCTTAAGCGAGTAACTTTACGATGAGTGCGAATACTATCACGGAAGTAGAGATGACGACACTGGAAACTCCATCACAAACATCCGTAATACAGGATGCAAAAGAGATAGCGTGCGCGATAAAGTTTTGCTCATATCCGCCGGACAGCATGAACGCCCACGGTCCACTGGCATAGACGGAAGCGTCCTCCCCGCCGTTCACTCCCGCGCTCATCGGTACGGCAGCGCTGCACATTTGCTCCTTCTTTATAGCCGTGCCCTGCAGCACTGTCAGCGGATTTAGGCGACCTTCTGTTTGTTGATAATAGGAGTCATACGCTGGCCCGGTTGCGTAGGAAAGGCTAAGGTAAGGTTTCGAATCTTTGTCGCTTGTACCTGCCGCGGTGAGAATGTCGGTACCACAGGCCTGGATGAAAATAAAAACAGATTGAGTCGTTGTTCTATGATTTAGTTTACACAGACCGGCATTTTCGATTTGTATTTCCATTTTAGACCAAAAATGCTATTGACAGTGACGTCTGTTCAACACAGATAATTGGTTTTAGTATCACATATATCAACCACTAAAATGTTTATAATGTGTACAATCTTATTCAGCCTACATTATAGATAACTTACCGGATATCCAGGAATCGCCAGTGTGCTACCAACATCATTCATTGACACCACGAGCGTGTTTGTCTCCGAAACCATCATGACGCCCATGTTGATCGCCATGGAGTAATGTTTCACTTGTTCGAATGCTTTATACGGTTTATTCTCACGATGAGCCTCCTGAATGTTTCCATCAACCACCAGTAACAGAAAGCCCTCCGTGTGTTGCTTTTTCTGTAGCATCTCCAACGAGTAGTGGACCATCCTGACTAGCGGAGGAGTGTCCTCATTTTGACCCTCGCCGATGTCAGCCGCATACGGTAATCGGTCGTAGTCGAATAGACCCAGGAGATAGTCAATGTCAGTCGTGTTCAGCGCCCCCAGTTCAGCCTGTGTCATTAGAATAAAAAGCATACATCTCATTACATATAGCACATCTACAATTCAACAACCGGAAGGACGTTCGAAATACTGAAAGGCATCGGAGGCATACAAAAGCAGAATATATAGCCGAAGAAGGAGACACAATAATAACATCCTCATTATCTTTCCGCATCACTCATTTCCATGCCTACGAGCTAGAAAAGTGAACCGAGGTTCTACAAGGCACATCCGCGAACGACCGACCGAACGGTCGATGCTTTTCTGGGGAGGGTTCTTCTCCCGCCGTTCAAGCTCCGACGGTTATCGTGTTTTATTCAGCATTTTATACCTTTTAAAGTTGAGCGCACTCTTTAAAGTTGGTCCCCTCTGCCGAGCTCTGCACTCTGCACTCTCGGTTTCCAGCTTATACTTTTCGGCTGTTGGAATAATGAATTTCAGAATGTGGATGGAAGGTACGTCGCACAGCAGGAAAAAGGGGGAAACCTGTGACGAGGGAACCGAAATGAAATGGAATGAAAATCAAATTACGCTTCGGGAAGCGACAGTGTTTCCTATCGTTCATGCTCGGCAGAACACGAGGGTTTATCGCTGATATTTTTATTGTTGCAGCATATTTTTACGGAATAAGTGATGTGTCGGATTAATTAGAACTTTGTCGACGCTGATGGGAATGTGGAATGGTATGCGTATAGAATACAATCCCGTGCTCGTACGGGTTTGAAGCGAGTTGAACTCTCGCGTAACTTTTCAAAAGGTCCTAAGTAACAAATGTTAAAAAATCGAGTTGATAGTTGATCATAATTAATCACATGCCTATAAATATTATACGAAAACATCCATGCAAATTGATATTCATTAAATTGAGAAAATCAAAGCAGGCAAAATATCCTATGTACAATTTTGAATCATTCATGTTCCACTGTTACATCGGACATTTGCTTTGGTAACCAAGACAACGTCCAAAGTAACAAACAAATCAAACAACACAAATCTGTACTTTGGTCGTTTTCTGTCTTGAAGGGTATTGCACATCAAGTTCTAAAAATCTGATCTTGAACGCACCGAAGGCAGTTGCTTATTCAAAAGGATGCTCATAGGTTCTTCAGTTAGTGTTTATTCTGCACAGAATAGGGAAAAACAAGCGCTATCTAACCAAATGAACGGTAATTGTGTGAAATATAATAGTGATGTATTATGACTTATAAATCAATTTCAATATACTTTTCAGCTTTCTGAGTCAAGGACCTTGGACAAAATTTACTCATCCAGGTGTTGATCGTTGCACTTTCAATAATTAAAAAAAAATTGATGATTAAATATGATAGGCAATTGACTCCAGTTGTGAAAAAGTTCTGGTTGTGAAACAGTAAAGTTTTCCAGTTCTAAAATACCCAGAAAATAAACTATTTTATAGTTCAACTAAAATACTTTTAAAATACTATTCAGGCATACGATTTATGAAATTTGCCTATTACAAACTTGATCTTCTCGTTTTTACATACATTACGCGCAATTCAGATGTGGATGATTTGGAGGAACGGATAAATGACTGTATTTAAAGGGTTTTCGTTAATAAATGATTTTTATATATTATTTTCCATCTGTATTCCTTTGTTTTCTTTTCTGTTTAATGGATTTTGCAAAGTGTTTTACAACCAGGGGCACTTTTGTTGGCAAAAAATACCCTGTTTTCTAATATTATTATAACTTTTTTGTTTTAAACGAAAAAATACGCAGTCTTTAACAAAAAGATATGTATGTCTTCAAACTTTTGGATGATCCGATTAAAAAACTATGACCAAAAAACAAAACCTTTTTCATAACCGGGGACATTCCCCTATATGTTTTGTTATATCTTATGGAGAGATGGAAAATGAACGATATTTTGAAAGATATCGCCAACTTTACAAATCATGATCTGTATAACTTACGACAAACAGTGGAGCTGCGGTCGTAATCACAAGAATTTAATCTCTCAGCAGTCGATTACAGAGTAGAGAGTAACATCTTACCTAGCAGCGAGGAAACGGATACCAATGTGGCTTACATTGAGAATAGCGCACAGCACACAACTAATAGCTGGCCGATATCTGTTAAATTTGTTTATGCAATCATATGAATAAAATCATACGAATGAATCACATCTGTTAAACATAAAAATCAGATCTGTTAAGAATGGTAAATTAATCGTCAAAAGATGATAAATTATTTATTGATTACACATAGCGATTTGAACGAATGCCTTATGTTCCTAGACGTTAGAAGAAATTTTGCCCCGTTCCTGCTCATATGTACATATGTATATTGAATGTATGTTAAATATCATGATATTGAAATCATATTATAGAAATATCGCATTACCGGGAACGATGAAATGAAGATTCAAAACAACCAATCCAACAATAAGTTAATCAAAACGACCTATGTAATATGTCCAATGTACATTCCGGTTGAAAAAATGTACTATGTAACTTTTTGGGCTTATTCCATGTAAATTCTGCATAAAATTGCAAGATCTCTTTATTGTTACAAAGTACATTTATGCATCCTGACTTTGCAGAGGACAGAATAGAAAAAAATTAATTCAGTTTTAAACACTTTCAAATAATATTTCATCAATCTTTGCGCGCGCTTTACTTGCAAAAAGTGTTTTGTTAGATAGGTCCTTTTGAAAAGTTACGCGAGAACTGTTTTCTGTTTTACTAAGTTTTGCAATCAAAGATTACTTGTCATTTTTCCGCTAGAAGCAAAATTTTATATAAATAAAATATGTGACATGTTTTTGATATTATTTTAATAATTGTCAAAATAAAAACACTTTTAATGAAGCAGCGTAGCAGTTTTTCTTACAAGAACTGACTCACAGTGCAACATGAAAAGCGTTCATTAAACTTTGATCGATTTAAGCTTGACGCATTTCTTTTAATCGTGTATTTAGAAAACCTACACACTCCTCATTTTGTGCATGCAAATCGCGACTGCGAAATTGCTGATATTTGTTTAATTTTTGTGTGAAAAAAAGAGGAGGAAGTATTTTCGTGTAAGTGCGAACAGGTCTAAAAATCTCTTTTACTTTTGTAGTCGCGAAATGATGCCTCTATTTTGATTTTGACATTTGCTTTTCAGTTATTAAAATGGCGTCCAAGCAAGAGCAGCTATCCGAATTACTCGCACGTCGAGTTAGCGAAACTCTTAAAAGTGACCAAATTAACTGTTAACTACCTACTAAAGGTGTTCAGGGAACGTTTATCAACAGCCAGGAAGCCTGGATCGGAGAACATCGAAAGCCGTAAGCAACAACGACAAGAGTGACCAACACTTTTCAAGCGGAATTCCATCCTTTTCGTTTGCGATGTCGGAAACAAGCTGGGAGAGTTGTCTACAATCGCGTACCGAGCTAAAAAACGAACCGAACTGCCGCGGCATGCCGGCTGATAGGAAGGTAGTGACATCCAATCACTACAATGAACAAAACAAGACGACTAAGACACGCTCTTGGAAGCTGTACACGCTTATTAAAGTTTGATGGCGTAGCCTACCGACTTTCGCCAGATGTACGATGCTAATCTTTCCAAGCAGTGCCTGTCGCTCGTGATTCATACGCCTCCGCCACTCTCCGCTTTTAGTTTGTACTCCCCAAAATATCGTCCGCAGCACTTACCGCTCATACACGGCAAGGGAGCGTATGCCCTCCGTGAGCAGCGTAACATCTTTAAGTCCAGTAAGAACTACAGGTTTAATGAGGGGTTTGTACATTATCAGCTTCTAACTGTGGCGTATGCTTCTTGATCCTAGCATTTTGCGTTTGCTCATCTACAACTTCTAACTCATCGCCGCCAATGGTTATCGTCTATGGAAGGCACAATTTGTTTCCTTCGAGGCTCTTCCTTTCATGTGTTTGGTCTTCGATTTATTTTTAGCCCAACCTTCCAAGACTCCGCTTTCAGTCTGGTGAAGACTTCCTTCACCGTCGCAAAGTTCCTGGCTATGATATCAAAGTCATGTGCAAAGCCAAGGAGTTACCCTTGGAGAAAATCGTACCTCTCGTAAGGGTCTCTGCTCGTCGGATCACCCCCTCAAAAGCGATGTTGAAAAGCCTGCAGGATAAGCTGTCACCTTGTCTCAACCCTCGCCACATCTCGAAGGAACTCGAGAGTGTTTCCGAGATGCGCACGAAACACATCACTCACATTTACTCGATCCAATGTAGGTCTGACTGTCGTGTCAGTTTAACCAGCAAACCGTGTTCGTGCATTATCTGCCATAGCTGATTTCAATCGACTGTATCCTATGCTGCTTTGAAATGAATAAATATGTGATATGTGGCACGATATACATCCGACATTTTTGTGAGATCTGTCGGATGGCAAAAATATAGTCCGTAGCTGCACGAGCCCCCAGGAAGCCTCTGGCTGGTAATTTCCTACTAAACCATGTGCGTTCGGTGCCAGCCAGCTTAACAGGATCTGAGAAGGTGTCTTGCAGGCTGCGTTTACCAACGTTATGTCGCGTTCGTTGCAGCAGTCGAGCCGATCACCCTTTTTGTAGAGTAGTCCAAAACCAAAACTTGGTTTTAAGTTTACGGGAGCTTTTTAAAATTAAAAGTTCTATCGTTTGTCAACTCAAAAAATCAGAATTAAAATTTTGATTAATTCCCCTAAAAGTGAAATAATTTATTTTTCTACAGTTTTATTTTAATATATTGATGTATTCAGCAAAGTTTTAGAGCATATTATAACATGAAATTTTGCTGAAGACAGCAAAGATAGAAAAATCCTATTTCTTATATACGAGTTGTTAAAATCAATTTATTCTAATCTAGCTCTTTTTGTAGTTGTTGTATAACTTTTTCATGCTTTACAAAGTTGTACAAATGATAAAAATACGAAACTTTGCTCAATATAGTAAATACGAAACTTTGCTCAATGTTGTAAAAGTGTAGAACTTTTAATATAAAAAATACCCTAATGTTGACCCAGACTATGCGCAGACGGATACAAATTAAATCACATGAATCAGAAACTAGATAAAAAAAACTACAAAATCCATGAACTAGGTATACACAACCATAAAGCTGTTGATATTCGTTTCGTATTTGGTATTTTTGGAGCATATGCACTGATTTTTTCCGGTTTTCAAATTTCATAAGTGGAAATTTCTAGAGGGTGCCTGCAGAATTCTGGAGATAGTCTGGCCCCCAGGCATTCTCTCTTGCTACGCCAATGCGTATAACTGAGCAGAATATAATCCAGTAGGATTTCGTATTTGGCTACAAATGCCAAATGTGTCCCACATCAATTTGCACCACGGAAGAAACGCTGTAGAAAATTACCTAATTGACCGATCCTTTTCAAACGTTCAGACAACAAAAGCCATTAGTAAGGTTTTGGCATATTTGTTTCATTCAACATCAATACCATAACCGTATGCTCGCCCCTTATGCTTAACTCCACTCAAAAAGATTTGTGCAACCTAGCTGCAGCTTCATCTGTACGGAAATCCACTTTTTCTTCATGTCTTCCTCAGACTCGACCTCCTTGGGATGCTTCTGTGGTGTCTGCTTCATAATAGCCTAGTATTCTTCGATGAGCCTTAGTTCCGGTACGTTGAAGGTGTTCATGTCCTTGGGTACGAAAGTGACTCCGTTGGCTTCGTACCACTCCAATGCATCCTTTGAATATTGGCGCGAAGATAGATTCGGTCAGAAGATCGTAGGGCACTCGTGTTGCTTCGACAGAGAAGGCAGATGCTTCTGTAAACACTCCTTGAGGTAGATCTGTCCGTTTACAGTCCCGGTAGTCACGAATGGCGGATTCCGTTTGTCACAAGATGTATTTCTTGGCGAAATTATGTATTTCTTGGCAAACTATGTAGAGTCTGCATCCTTACTTCCTCTGGAACAATGCAAGAATATCATTTTGCCCAAATCACCCCCATATACATAAATAACCTAATTAACACAGTATAGAATGAATGGGATTTGATTCTTCTGATGTTTTGACAAAATTTGGAAGCTATTTGTGTTCGTTTCACTGGCGGCAAATAAGTTTTTATACTGTTTAATTAGCTTTTAACATGATTTTTGGGTAAAATAGGGCAAAATGGACCACTTCCTGAAGTCTGCGCAAGATGAAACCATCACCAATCGATTTCGTGCATTTTTTTTACATAAGAATAGGTATCTTGTAAGATTCTAAACCAGTGGCTTCTAATTCTTGGGATGTGAGCTCGTTTTCGGGTGACGCAATTTTTTCCAATTTTCGAAAAACGGGTCGCGATAAAAATAGAGTGTAAACAATACACTCTAAACTACTTCTACTCAAATTTTCAAGAGAAAATACCCAATGGGTAGTTTTCTACAGCGTTTCTTCCGTGGTGCAATTTGATGTGGGACACCCTTTATGTTGCCAAAATCGAAACCGTGCCAAAATCGAGATCCTTTTTTGATATGAAAAAATTAGAAATTGACTAAAAGCTATTAATCAACGAAGGCAACCTTTTTATGTTTACAAAATCCTCTATAAGAGCTATTCGTGCAGTGCAAGTAAATTTTTAGCGATCTGCAGTTAGTTCTACGGCAATAAAAATATTATTGTTTGAAACATTCTATAACCGCAAACTTATTTTCATAAACACACTTAGGGCAATATTTTTTCGTCATTTAAAGTATGTATGCGAAAACTGACTGATATTTAAGCATATTTTTAGAAGTAAAATATTTTGTGTTGCCAAAAACGAATACTTTTGTTACCAAAATCGAGGCTGATACATTGAATTGAATATTGAACCAATCCTTATATTTTTTGGTATGAGGTTCTATGACAATATCTAAAATACATTATGTAGACTTATCTTTTGATCAAAATAATGATTCTAGCTAAAATTGCACGGCTTTAAAGTTGATGGATATTTGGGGTTTCTCAAATAAACGGGGAATTGACGGTTCACTTGAATAGAGTAAGTTATCCTTTAGTGGACCCTTTACCTATAATGGAACTCGGGTACAGTTTCGGCGTTTATTATCTTGTGCTACTTATTTCCGAGAAAATATGACATGAAACAGAAAGTAATAAACATGCCACAAATTTCAGTTTATAAAGATTTGGCTGCATTCAATTATTAATGCCTTAAAATCGATATTTTCAGCAAGTTCATTATAGGTTAACAACGCAAAAAATGTCGCCATTAGTGGGCCCTCTCCATGCAAAATACACTAGAATTCCTATAATGGACCCGGTCGCTATCCTATTGTAAACCACAAGGTCCATTAAAGGAAAACGGACATTCCAATCTGTTTTCAAGAATGTGCAAAATATAGAGATTTTCAACATAAATGATATTTTTTTAGGCTTAATCGAAAGTTACTCGTATTGTAAGCGTCATCGGTATCGTGTTTAGCATTACCAGTTTAAAATAATTCATGGAAGAAAACTACTCAAGTACTAACTGGTCCACTAATGGTTAATTTACCCTAGTTTTTATTCAAATTTGTGATCATTCCAGGTTCATATAATATGTAATTTGCAACCATATATCACTGGGGTTGTTAATGTAGTACGTACTGCTAAGAAGAAGAAGAAGAAAAGAGGAGCGGCGCTAAATATTATTTATTCAAAATTTTGATGTGGATTAATACAAGTTTTAGAAAAAGTTTAGTACTTTTTTAACCAACATTTTTATCATGGTTTTCATTTACAGTCAGTCCACAATCATGGGTCACACACAATTGTGGGTCATTTTCGCTATACTGCAAACAACTCTAGGAAACATGCCCAGCAAACCACAAATCGTATAATAATATCTGGAAATCGTCTTAAATATCGCCAACCAACTCGAAATCGTACATAAAGCTTCATAAAGCGCACCTTAGTCTACATTTATTCCCACAAAATGATAGTAACTGATTCACATACGATTGTCGTCACAGAATTGTATAGCATTATGGAACTAATCATGTTGAGTCGGATTTCATCGTATACAAATACTTATGAATGTGAAATGTTTTCATATAATTTGAAGTACGTATATGGCCTCCAAAACAGTACGCATATGCTGGTTTCGTGCATCGAATGCGATTTTTCTATATACATATCGATACATATATCATATTGGTTACTTTGATATACGTACGAAAATGTTTGCTGGGTGGATATTTGGGGTTTTTCAAACAAACGGACATTTGCAACCCCAATTAAAAGGGGCTCGTGGAACTAACTTTGTCTAGAATTTTGGGGGAAGATGTAGATATCCTAATAGATTCAAAAACTGTTAAAAAGTCAATTATCAGAAAAATGGCGTTTGTGGGGTTTCTCAAACAAACGATTCAAATAATAACCCTATCGTAGTAAAGGCCCAGGCAGACAGAAATATACGTCAAAATAAAATGCACAGTTTTTACACGGTGTAACCATCAGATTAACGCTGACGGATGCGTTGACGCATAATGCTGTTTGGGCCTTAAGAAACACCAGCATTATGCTCGCTTTCTTGTGGAATGAATGGTGAATAAGATTCGAGTCGTTGAAAGTAACATTTCAAATTTGAAAAAGACTGGCAAAAATGTCAAAACTAGTCTTTAAGAAGTCTGTGCTGAAGCTCATAAAGAACGTTCACCAGAAGGTGAGTCAACTTGCATACAATTGATTGATATTTTAACCTATCTTAGATATAAAAATGGATTTCTGTCTGTCTGTCTGTCTGTCTGTCTGTCGGGATGTTCCTTATAGAATCGAAAACTACTTAACCGATCGGCGTGAAAATTTACATGTGGGTGTTTTTGGGGCCGGCGAAGGTTCTTATGATAGTTAGAGACCCCTCCCCTCCCTAAGGGGGGGGGGGGGGTTTCAATCAAATGTTTTTTTCATGTGAGTGTTTTTGGAGGCAAGAATTTTTTCTATGGTGAATTGAGATCCCTACCCTTTTTAATAAGGGAATTATAACCTCACTCCCCTTTAAGAGGGAGGAGCTGCCATAGAAATGAAATACAAATTTCCTGATGGAACCAAATCTGGTATGTGGGGCTTTTAGGGGACAGAATTTTTTTTCTATGGTGAATTATGACCCCTTCCCGTTTTAAAAGGGGGGGCTCCCATACAAATGAAATACAAATTTCCTCATAACTCGAGAACTTATCAAGCAAAGGGAACCAAATTTAACATGTGGGGATTTTCGGAGCCAAAATTTTTTTCTATGATGAATTAGGACCTGTTGCCTGTTTAGGAGGTGGGCTTCCATACAAATGAAATTCAAATTTCCTCATAACTTGAGAACTAATCAAGCAAATAGAACCAAATTTGGCATGTGGGGCTTTTAGGAGGCAGAATTTTTTCTGTGGTAAATTATGACCCCTTCTCATTTAAGAGGGGGGGGAGGGGGCATATAAATGAAATACAAATTTCCTCATAACTCGGGAGCTAATCAATCAAATAGAACCAAATTTGGCATGTAGGGGATATTGGAGTCTTGAATTTATTTTATGATGACTCTAGACCTCTCACCCCTGTGGCAGGGGGATATGGACTCTCATACAAATAAAACAGAAATTTTTGCGTATCTCAAAGACTAATCTAACTCGAGAAATTCTTGACTCTTCCATAAAACATTAGTCAATAACAAGATCACAAAAACTATCTATGGTAACACTAGCTCATTCAGAGCGACACGGCCGCGAGTGTTCAGATTGGCAAGAAGAATGCAGTATTTACATTTTTATAAACAGAATCCCGCCTTTGGGCTGAAAAACTGCTTCCGACATTAGGTATTCCGCCGAAAAGTTATTAACTGCTAATTTCCCGTTAAGGTTTTTCGCGAAATGGTATTCGGCGAAATGTTGTACAATCACGGCGAAGATTGCTATCCGCTTTCTGGCTAAGCAATGAGAGGAGTTGTTTTCTACTTTACTGTGGGGAAAAATTGCAAATTTGTATATTAAACTACCCATCCCAGGTAACCAATAAGCATTAACATAAGCAGCAAATCAGCATATCTGGCATTTTATACCGCACGTTGTTGTATATTAGCTTTTTGACTGCACAAGTGTTGTAAATTGGCATTCAAAATTCTATTCAAATTCTTCATGTCGGTAATTAGCTACAAATTAGCATTGTCAGCACTATAACAAGGTTAGCAGTAAATTAGCTGTATATTTTGCCAAATTAGCATTTAAATAGCATTTAAGGCGACTTAAATGCTTATCGGCTTGCATTTGAATAGCATTGGTGATGCTTATTGGATACCTGGGATGCTTTCATAGTTACGTAACTGCCAAAATGAATCATCTAAGGTTGAACTCCTCAGAAACTTGCAAAACTGCAGACTGTGACAAAGGTCATCCGAGATTCATGATTTATGTACAACACAGTTTAATTTCTGGTAATACGAAGTTTGTCGGATCAGCTAGTATCTAATAAAAATTGAATTTTTAGCATTTTTGTTAGATTTTTATAAAAAATTGGAGTCGTCTATACTTTCTGGAACAGTCTTAATTTGTTAATGAGTGTTGGCTGACTCAAGGCTCGCAAACTCTAAACTTTAAAAGTGTAAGTGTAATTCTAGTGTAATAAAATTTCAGCCCTTCTATAGGTACGCAAGGTGGAGAACCTGGAACTTTACTACACTTTGCTCAAATATTTAATTCAGACATAAATGCGTACCGCTTCGAATTAATTATACACATCAACTTATATAGAATGCATTACCAGTTGGCAACATTCAGAATGCTTCAGCATACTATTTATAAGCCAGTCAATTTAAATCGAAATAACTCAATGAAGGTGGATAACTGATCAAAACAAAGAAAAAAATGATTCGCCCGACATAGATGCTGTCGCTTTCGGCATACACGAACACGTTTTACATCCATTCATTATGCTGCGCTGCATAAAGGTACTAGTACACTGTTTGCTGAATCATCCAATATTTGATCTATTTCATCAAATAAATTTGAAAACCCGTGTACTGACCCAACCAAATATTCGAACAAATTTTATTTTTCAAAATGTCGCCGAGCTTTTCCAATAAAATTTGGCGGTTTGTAAAACAGTGTAATATGCCAATCAAATTAAATTTGTTTTCGCAACATTTTGCGCTGTTCGCCGGTTTGTTTGCTTGAAACTTATCAAAAAAGCTCTCAATGTTTATTATTTGAACTGCTGTCAAAATAGAATTTGGTACAGGAAAAATCGTGCAGAAAGGAAGTTTTGCAAAGGAAATGACACTGGAATAAATCAGGACATTATTAAATCAATAGTGAAAAGTTAAAAAGATTATGAATAATGAGGAGATCACTTAATATACCTGTTTTTCGAACATGATTTGTTTAACGGGAAAATAGCAGTCATTAACTTTTCGTCGGAGAGCCCAATTTCGAAAGCAGTTTTTGGGCCTAATAGCTGGGGTCTGGTTGTAAAAATATAAATACTGCCTTCTTCTTGCCAATCTGAACACAGCGAATATATTTTCATTAACAGAATTTTTGTTTCAAACAAAAAAACTGCTTTTGAAATTGGCAGAATCGATGACGACTAATTTCACCTTAAATACCCTCTAAAATTAGGCACTACCACGTATATAATACTACATATGTGAAACATTATTCTAGTAAATCTAGTAAATAGTCAGCATGTAAACGTTCATTTCAGGATCGAAAGGCTACATTCTGTTTCTGTTAACATGGATAATTTACTAGAAAATATGAACAATAATTGTATGCATATCCACCTTTTCGCGCGCTTAATGGCGGCTAGTGGGTACGTTTTTCGACAATGTTTATTTGCTTTTGGGAACTTCGCTCACGTATGCTTGAAAGTTCTAAAACGACAATTAAGGCTGGAAATATTAACTTAACGTGAACAAAGCTGCCAAAAGCATGCTAACGTTTTCCGAAAGTTGTATCCAATAGCCGTCATTACGCACGCGAATAGGTGGATAGCTGTGTGACATTCAATTTTATTCTGGTTTTGTGTGTCGCAAGTAGTGCGCTGTAATCGCACAGTGATGCGCTATCCAGCTTTTTACACCATCTGACATAATAACGGACGGTATCAGGATTGCTAATGTGCGACCAATACAGTGGTTTGTGTGCATCGTGAAAAATATTTCGCAGCGAAAAAAAATTTGGAGATGCAAACAAACCGCGTATACGTATACGCGGCGAACTGTGCGTGCGGTAAATGTCAGCAATCTCTATAATACGTACTAGTACTTCATAAACTATGTACATTATAGCAAAAATTAGACTGCAAAAATGAAATACTGCGGAAAAATAATATCCCAAATTTATGTGCATGCATAAATTTGGGACATTATTTTTCCGCAGTATTCATTTTTCTTGAATAGCAGGGGTATAGATTACCGGGTAATAAGCGCTTGATTAACTGTTATTCAACAGAAATGTTGGATATATCTGGCATCTGCTTACGACCTTTTGAAAAGTTGGTGCCGAACTTATTATATACCAAGCAATGCCCTTATGTAAAGAGCATTTTACGTGACAAAGCGACATGCTGACTTGTTGATATCGATGTTGCGCTTTCCCTGTGCTGTGCTGGTACTTTGACAATCCGCAGATGTCCCACGGGAAAGCAAAACAGAGCTGCCACAAATACAGATATTTGTGCATACATAAATTTGGGATTCATCAATTATTTCAGTTGCTGTGATTTCTGGCGCTACTAATGTTCCTGAATTTTAAAGTAGTCCATAAACTATTTATGTTATTTAAAAGAATTGGTGAATGACCAATTGGTTAAAACCACATTAAATAGCAATAAGCAATTATTTAAAAGATTAGATTGAGAAAATTAAATACTCCGGAGAAAACGGTAGGGTCCCAAATTTATGCATGCTCAAATATCTGTATTTCTGGCAGCTGTGAAGCAAAATCAATATCAGCAATGTTGTTATGGTTCGTAAAATGGTCAATTCGGCTGATATTCCAATACCAATATCAGCGACACGGCTGACATTGGTATTGATATTAGTGATGTCCGAAATTTTTAATTATTCGATTGCCGATTAATCGATCGAGTAGGCACTGGTCGATTAGTTCAGTGTTCGTGCTAGTAGTAGTGTTCGACGTCGGAACGAAAATTGAGGTCCGGGTTCCGGTCCGGTAAAAATCGGCACGAATTTTCTTATTCCGACTTTATTCCGGTCCGATTTGGCTCTGTTCCGGTTCCGGAACCTGAACAGAGCCAAATCGGACCGGATTATTAGTTTTTATAGTCGGAATAACAAAGTTCGTGCCGCCTTTTAACCGGACCGGACCGGAACCCGGACTTCAATTTTCGTTCCGATGTCGAACACTAGCTACTGTGTTACCTGACTCACTGCGCATAGCGTTGTATTCGCGGTATCGTGTTGGTTCGAAAGGTTTCGAAAAATATCGCCCTTGTATCGAAAATATCGTTAATTTTGATCACTAAAAATAACGTACTTAAACGTTATATTGCAAGTGCTAGTAGTACGCAATAATTGTATTGTGAAACTGAATTGTTATTTATGCAACTTTTTACAAGTTAAATGCAATAACAAAAGCACAACTTATAAAAAATCGGTTGTTATCGATATTAGCTGCATATGCGTTATAAACGAATAAAATGCATGGTGACGTTTTATTTCAATAACACGCATATTCGCAGTGAGTCAGGTAAAACAGTAGTAGTATTCGACTATAAATATTCGAATATTTCGTTAAATTATTCGATTAATCTTACGATTATGAACGATTAATGGGGATTATTCTCATTTTTTTAATCTTATTTAAACTATTCGATTAATGAATTACTCGTGCCGGCAGTATTCGATTACAAATTATTCGATTATTCCATGCTGTAATAGTGATGTCCGTTAGAGTGACTATATACAGAGTGGCGACAATGTCAAAATTGGAATGATAATTATCTGTCAGTGTCATTCCAATCGAGCAGACGACCTATCCAACGCGTATGCAGGAAAGAGAAAGAAAAACTTTGGAAAAACCGCATTGCATACATTTGGGATGACTTGTCGCCACTCTGTATATAGTCACTCTAATGTCCGTTAATCGTTCGATTAATTCAACTAATCGAATAATTATAAAAATATTCGAATAATTTTTAATCGAATACTGCCAGCACGAGTAGTTGAATTAATCGAATAGTTCAAAGGAAATAATATGAATGCGAATAATCCCCGAATAATGGCCGCTAATCGTTCATAATCGTTCGATTAATCGAATTAATGAAAAAAATATTCGAATATTTCTAATCGAATACCACTAGCACGAATAGTTGAATTAATCGATTAGTTCAGACAACGCTCGCCGATTAATCGCTAATCGAATAATTGAAAATTTCGGACATCACTATGCTGTAATCGATTAATCGAGAAATTACCGGACATCACTAAATGTAGAAATTGAATTTACACTCAAGTCGCTTTTTACGCGAAGGATACGTCCCGCGTAAATCAAAACCGCGTAAATTCAGAAAACCGCCCAAATTCCGAAAACCGCCTAAATTCCGAAAACCGCGTAAATTCCGAAAACCGCGTAAAAAACCGCGTAAATTCCGAAAACCGCGTAAATTGCGAAAACCGCGAAAAAACCGCGTAAATTCCGAAAACCGCGTGAAAATAGTCGCGTAAAAAATCGCGTAAAAAGCGACTTCAGTGTATATAAATTGCATTTTTTCATACCGCAGTAATTTGTATTAATTATTTTGAATTAATAATAATGCCTGTATTAAAACGTGTTTAAAAAAATTAAAATGGCTTTCAGCTTCCTGTTAAATGAATAGCCTCACTTTCCGAGCGTACTTTTTTTTGCGTATTTGCTCTGTTTGATCTGTACAGAAATCTGCTGGCGCAAACATTTTCGGGCCGAATGTATTTGATAATCTCACGAATTTCATGCTGTTTTGCAAACAGTGTACTGGCCCCACAAAATATGTCAAAATTTATTTGATTTTGTAACACAGGTAACGTCTCAGATCGAATTTTTGACATCAAATTTGACAAACAGTGTACTGGGCAAGACAAATATGTCTGTCAAATACCAAAATTTGCCCAAATTCTGACAGGAAGAAAATTTGACGATAAAGCAAACAGTGTACTGGTACCTTAAGAGACATACAAAGACCCCAAGGGACAACCAGACCGACGCGACGACGGACGGTCGGAACAGCAAAGCATACTGTCCAACAATCGAGCCAAGCGCAAAAGCTCTGAGCCGTCGCAGCGCAGATCGAAGAAGAGAACGCACCAAACCGAACACACCGAAGGGGATGGACGGCACTGCAGAAAGAATGCGAAACGAAAAAAAGCGATGCAAAAAATATACACACCGAAGAATGCAATTGACGTGAATGATTTATATCAGCCATTTTACATCGAGGCGATGTACGATAAATCAAATGCGAAATCGGTCGATTTGTGCATGCACGGCACGAAAACGATATACAAATGCGGCCGGCTGAGCTGTGAGTTGTGCCTCAGCCACAACGCACCACGGAACCGAGCACCGCCACGCCACGGCACCGCCGACCGGTCTCGATTGTAGGAAAAGGTCATGCCTTAGTCGAAGCTCGCAGCTTAGAACAATGAATTATAGTTGGCGACTGGATCGATGATGGGTGATGGGTTCAAGAGCGAGACTGAATCAATTGATTATTTACATTTCGGAACATCGCAATGTGGCCTAGGCAGAGTCAGGCGTTGCGTTTGCGGTAAAGCAATGCGGTTTCATGCGATTGAATGCATTTGACTACCTTTAACGCGGTTTCAAATTGCCACAATTTGCTATAAAATTTCAAGAGGCACTCACATACAGTCAAAAATCAACATTAAAAATAAAAACTGTTTTTAGGAAGTACCAAAAAATATTGAAGTATGCAACAAACGACTAGGTAAATAAAATGAAAATTTACTAACCAGAGTAGTTATGTAAACAGGGTTTCCAGCTTTGGACTGTTTCCATTCCTCGATAAGATTTTTACCGTCGGTACGCAAACCAGGAGCACCACTTTTGTCGGTTTCGGTGGTTGGAATAAAATTTTTTCTGCCGCCACCCAAAATAACCTGCAAATAAGATGTACCTGATTAACTAATTACCATACATGTTCAATCCAGCAAGAATTAACCGACATACGTCGGGTAGACGCAAGCAAAAAATTCGCTTGTGTCAGCCCGACTTCTAGCAAACAATTCTTACCGAAATCGTAAACCACAAAAATTGAGACCTACCAATCAAATTTTATCAGACTTATGAAAGAACATCATTTACGAAAGATTTTACTCAAATGCAGGTCAACTAAACTTACCTTAAATTGTTTCCCAATATCTCCATGGACTAGCTGATAAGCTATGTCCTTGACCTCGTCAGGGCGGCATCCAGCTTTAAAGACTGCTGCGTCGTTTTCCCAATCCTTATCACCGGAGTTTGAATACAGTGCGGCATTTGAACCGGCAGTTACACGAGATGTTGTGGCTAGACCTACAATTGAAAGCAGAAATGACTTTCAATACAGTTTGCCAATTGCTCTAAATATGACTAAACAAAGTATTTGTCTAACTAGCTCAAAAAGCATCTCCGCAATTTGTACAAAAAAAGAAGAAAGAATTACTATTTTTATCACAAATATGAGTAATTCTGAAGCTAATTACATTACAGTGTTAAACAATCGAACCAAACACTGTACACGAAAAAATTGATCACTTTGCAACCAAAAAATTGTGGATGGGGTAAAAATTGCTGGAATTTTGAGTGAAAGTAGCTAAGATTGTAATGTTTATGTTGAAAAAATTTGGAGCATCGGAACTAGAGCAGAGCCAAAATATAATATGCGACGTCGTGGAAAATTCGACTGTGTCGTACAGATGGATCAAGAAACACCTGGAAATTCATCATTCGACGCCCACCTCCCCTTTCACAACAAATAATAATAATAAATTACATTCCAACCCTTTCATTTCAATTCAATTCACTTCAATCAATCCATAAAATAACAAAAATTAACTTCAACAAATAAAAAAGGAAAATGTTTGAGGTTATTCGGTATCAATCCCCGGACGCTTCAGTAGTCGCTGATGTGTCGTCGAAACATTAGCGCATATCCACGTCATTTTGTATTTTATTCATCCACTCAAATCAGCCTGATCCGGTTGGAAAACCCAAGACTTCCTGCTGACGTCTTGCCACAACACATCTCGGAAGAACTTTTCTGACGGATTTTGTCATTCTGTGTATTTTTTACGATCATTCAACATTACCTGAACTGCGAAATATAGTCCGCAAGTGGCGCAAACTCTGTCGTACAGAGAGCTTTTGAGTGAGGGACAATATAGGTTATACGGAAGAACCTTAAAACCCGCCTTAGATTTCAGTATGATTTTATGTTCATCGATTGAATTCAACACGAAACTCGAGGGGAAATATTGCGCTTGGTCTTCCGTAGCCCCTCAAGAGTTTCTGCGACTGCTATGGCCGGTGGTAAAAATCTTCTAGGCAGGACGGTGCTCAAGGAGCCCCTCAGTGGTGTACAGCAGTTCTGTAAAGTATTATTGGGGAGTTCGTACTAGCACAAATAAATCAGTCATGTTCACACATATAGTTTTAAGATAAAAAGTTATCATTAAAACAAACTTAACTATGTATTTGTATTAAAATACATTAGTACGTTAATTTTATCAAAGCCTTCAACAGTTGTATCTTAACACGAAAACTCATATATAATTCCCCGAATAAATTTTCCACTTGAAAATTTTTTATGTGACGTCACAACCCCAACTTCATACCCCCCCTTATAGCCCTTGGCTGGTGAATGGCTATAACAGTGTAACCTGACCACTTTCAGTTATAGCAACTCTTACCCCTACCTCCTCGTGGTGCCAGCTGGTAATACAACCAAGTCCCGGGAAAAACCAGAAACTCCCCTCTGGTTGGACCCGTGGTTGTAAACAGACAGGGAGAGAGGGACACCTAGACCTTAAACTTCTGGTCTACCAGGTGTCTGAACGGTCCGTTGGGACCCATTGGGGCCGATGCCAGTAAGGTTTCAACTTCGGTAAACTGGCGGCTATGTTATTGGACATGATTCGGACACGATATACAACACGACTTAGGGCTGGCATTTGCGACGAGCTCCCCTAGTAAAGTCACGTGATAGCGACTTGAAACGGCGAGGTGGCAAACGGTGCATGTGTCTCCGTCCCGTAAAACCTGGCAGGCCTTCAAGTACGTTCCAAATCTATCGACCGGCGACCACCGGGCGGGAGTAGGTTCAGATGCTTTTTCCTGATTTACGCAGATCTGGCTCTGAGGTGCAGTTGCCCATAAGGCGCTGCCCCAACCCTCGCATGGTTCTCCCTGTTCCATAGATCGCCATGGGATCATTAAAGCGACTACTTCAAATGGGTTTGGATAGCGGCTTGAAGGGGGACCCTTTAGAATCAGAATGAGTCTTCTAAACAAATTTACAGCAAGTGCGGATACGGTGGAAAACCCGTTCGCGAGGGGAGGCATCCAACGTTCTCCACCAAGGGTGGAGAAGGATGCAACCCGAAGTGCTAGTGTGGGTGGCAAGGGCAGCGGTACGCCTGCCACGCCAGACACAGCGATGAACGGCCCATCGCTAATCAAGGCGATGGGAAAGAATAGAGAGGAACTACCCAAAGTGGTAGCCGCGTCACAGCAGCTCGATTTAATCATCGAGTTCACGTCAGGTCGCGGCAATTTCTCCAAGGACCTGAAGCAGAGCTTGCTCATGCTTCGGAGAACCTTGTGTGCTGCGACCAAAGTGCATAACGACCTCGTGGCGCATGTAGGAGAGGTGAAGACCGTGAAGGCGTCGAAGTCGGTACAAACGGATGCCTGCTCGTTGACGGCGTGTCGCAACGTGGCCCTGGAAGCCACGGAGAGCGCTACCAACAGCGGTAAGGCATCTGCTAAGCGTCTGAGACAGTCCCCGGGGGATGGCACCCCTGGTGGACTAAAAAAACGCCTGATCGGTAAAAGCCCTCAGGCTAGCGAGTTGGTGGAGCCAACCGACCAAGCAGCGGGAAACACCAAGACGGGTGGCCCGTGGATCGAGGTCACGGCCAAGCGGAAGAAAAGAAGAAGCTCCACCAAAAAGAAAGCTTCACCTAAACCGACAGGGAAGCGAGCGAAGAAGGGCGACGCTCTTATCCTGAAAACCGACGGGTCGAAATACTCGGAGGTTCTGAAGGCCATGAGAGGAGATGCCCTACTCAAGGACCTGGGCGCGGACGTGCGGAGCATCCGCCGCTCACGCACGGGCGAAATGATCCTTGAGTTGAAGAAGGACGCCACCAAGAAGAGTTCCGCATATAAGTCGATAGCGGAAGGAGTGCTCGGGGAGGGAGTGCAGGTACGTGCTCTCACACCAGAAATGACTCTCCAGCTTAAAAACCTGGATGAGATCACCGATGTGTGTGAGGTCGTACAGGCCCTCAAAGAGCAAAGTGGAGTGGTGGTGGCAACCGAGGCGGTTCGCCTGCGTAAGGGTCCTGTCGGGACCCAGGTAGCCACCATACGACTTCCGCTGGCGGACGGAAATGAAGCCCTGAAAGCTGCTAAGCTAAAAGTGGGGTGGTCGGTATGCCCACTAAGCGTGCTGAAGCAATCGGAGGCTTGCTTCCGATGCTTCGAGCACGGGCATAAGGCCTGGAACTGCAAAGGGCCAGATAGGAG
Source organism: Sabethes cyaneus (assembly GCF_943734655.1). Lineage (NCBI taxonomy): Eukaryota > Metazoa > Arthropoda > Insecta > Diptera > Culicidae > Sabethes > Sabethes cyaneus. Next base: position 146,709,239 of record NC_071354.1, read on the forward strand.
CCAATTGTGCAGGAGATGTGGCAGTGCTGGCCATAAAGTAAGGGACTGCGCGGAGCCTCCCCAGTGCTTGATCTGTACCGGTAAAAGGGACGCAAAGCACGTAACGGGAGGTCCAAGGTGCCCGGCTGGTGTGCCGGCGACCAAGCCACGATCATAGTGCAAGTGACACAACTCAACCTGAACCACTGCAGCACGGCTCAGCAGCTGTTACACCAAGCAGTTTCCGAGTCGGCAACGGACGTTGCCATCATCTCGGACCCATATCGCGTCCCTGCCGGAAACGGCAACTGGGTGTCGGATGGGTCCGGGACGGCGGCTATATGGACGACAAGCAGGTTTCCGGTTCAAGAGGTTGTGTCAACCGCAGACGAGGGATTTGCGGTTGCCAAAGTGGGTGGAGTGTTCTACTGCAGCTGTTATGCTCCGCCGAGATGGTCTATCGAGCAGTTTACGCGGATGGTAGACCGAGTATCAGTTGTGCTGACTGGTCTAAGGCCGGTGGTTGTGGCGGGAGACTTTAACGCTTGGGCGGTAGAGTGGGGAAGTCGTCGCACGAACCATAGGGGTCGGATTCTGCTTGAGGCTCTGGCAAAGCTCAACGTAGATTTGGCCAACGTCGGCACCACAAGTACCTTCAGTAAGAACGGTGCGGAGTCTATCATCGACGTGACATTTGGCAGTCCTGGTCTGATAGGAGACTGGAGGGTAGATAATGGCTACACTCACAGTGACCATCAGGCGGTCCGCTATGGTGTCGGTCAGATAACGAGGCGGCAGGTGGCGAGTAGAGCCAACACTCCAACCACCCGTGGATGGAAGACATCATACTTCGATCCCGAAGTATTTGTGGAAGCGATCCGGAGAGAGTGCGGTGATCGCGGTATGCCCGATCCGAACGCTGATCATTTGGTTGAGGTACTGTCGCGATCGTGTGACGCTACCATGCCTAGGAAAGGTCGACCTAGGTATGGCAGGTCACCGGCTTACTGGTGGACAGATGAAATTGCGGAACTCCGCGGAGCCTGCTTTCGTGCGAGGAGAATTATGCAAAGAGCTCGTTCGGACGAAGGCAGGGTTGAATGTCGAGTAGCACTTGTTGCTGCACGCGCAGCGCTTAAGAGTGGGATAAAAGCTAGTAAACGAGACTGCTTTGAAAGATTATGTGCTAGTGCCAATGCGAACCCGTGGGGTGATGCCTACAGGGTCGTAATGGCAAAGACCAAGGGCGTAATGGCGCCCGCTGAGCAATCACCAGAGATGCTGGAGCGAATCATCGAGGGCCTCTTTCCGCGCCACGAGCCAAGGCCCTGGCCCCAGGCCGCTGAGTCGTCCCACGGCCGACGTTCCAGTATCTCAGACCATAGCGTAGGATGGTCGGCCTCCCAGCCGAACATCCAAAGTAACGTGGGCGACGGCGGTTTGGAAGTCGGGGAGGAAGTGACGGTTACGAACGAGGAACTCATCGATATCGCTAAATCCCTAAAGGTGAGCAAGGCACCGGGGCCAGACGGTATCCCGAATATGGCCATTAAAGCGGCTATTCTGGAGGCTCCCGAATTATTCGGGGCAGTAATGAATAGATGCCTGGAAGCTGGCCACTTCCCGGACAGATGGAAGCGACAGAACCTGGTCCTATTGCCGAAGCCGGGAAAACCTCCGGGTGTCCCCTCGTCATATAGGCCGATCTGTCTACTCGATACTGCCGGCAAGGTGCTGGAGAGGGTTATCCTTAACAGACTCGTACAGTACACGGAGGGTACAAACGGGCTGTCAAGGAACCAATTCGGCTTCCGAAAAGGCAAATCTACGGTGGATGCCATCTTGTCTGTCACTAAGACAGCTGAGGTGGCAATCCAGCCCAAGAGGACAGGTATTCGTTATTGCGCAGTTGTCACGCTCGACGTGAGAAATGCGTTTAATAGCGCTAGCTGGGACTCCATAGCCAGCTCGCTTCGGAGCGTCCAAGTGCCGGTGTCGCTGTACAGAATTCTGGAAAATTATTTCCAGAATCGTGTGCTATGCTACAACACGGAGGAGGGTCAGAAATGCGTTCCAATCACCTCAGGGGTTCCGCAAGGTTCCATACTGGGCCCGGTGTTGTGGAACGTCATGTATGACGAGGTGTTGAGGCTAAAGCTCCCGGTAGGGGTGGTGACTGTCGGCTTTGCGGACGATATCACCTTGGAAGTCTACGGCGAATCTATCAGAGAGGTTGAGTTGACGGCTGCCCACTCTATAAGCATTGTTGAAGATTGGATGCGATCCAGGAAACTGGACCTAGCGCATCATAAAACGGAGGTTATTGTGGTGAACAACCGCAAGTCGGTGCAGCAAGCAAATATCAGCGTCGGGGACTGCACTATTTCGTCAACGCGGTCCTTAAAACTCCTTGGAGTCATGGTCGACGACAAGCTCAAGTTCGGGAGCCACGTCGACTATGCCTGCAAGAAGGCTTCCACAGCTATTTCGGCATTGTCTCGTATGATGTCTAATAGCTCTGCGGTATATGGCAGCAAGCGAAGGCTTTTAGCCAACGTGGTCCAGTCCATACTCAGGTATGGCGGGCCGGTGTGGTCATCGGCGTTAAGTACCAAAAGCTATCTAGCCAAGCTGGAAAGCACCTATCGTCTCATGTGCTTAAGAGTGGCGAGTGCGTATCGCACAGTTTCACATGACGCAATCTGCGTCTTAGCGGGTATGATGCCTATTGGTATCATCATCAGCGAGGACGTAGAGTGCTTCAACCAACGTGGAACTAGAGGCATACGGAGTACCACAAGATCGGCCTCGATGATCACATGGCAGCGGGCATGGTCTGATTCCACAAAAGGCCGGTGGACACATCGACTTATCCCGGAACTATCCGGATGGGTCAACAGGCGCCATGGCGAAGTCAACTTCCACCTGACACAGATTCTGTCAGGGCATGGTTGTTTTAGACAGTATCTGCACAAGTTTGGGCATGCGGAGTCCCCCGAGTGTCCGGAATGCGCGGACGTCGAGGAAACTGCAGAACATGCTTTCTTCATGTGCCCTCGTTTCGCGGGCGTGAGAAGCAACATGATGGCAGTTAGCGGACAGGACACTACTCCGGATAACTTAGTCCAAAGGATGTGTTCTAGCTCGGACGTCTGGGGTGCGGTCAATGCGGCTGCTACTCAGATCGTACTTGAGCTACAAAACCGCTGGAAAGCCGATCAACGGCGAATAAACAGCCTAACTACCATAGTCCAGTAGTTATCTAAGAGTGTGCGTTAAGCACAATAGCCCCTCCCTGAAGTAATACCGATAAGGTTGTTCCAGGGGGGATTGAGGCTGGAGACTCGAGTAGGGTTTTAGTGGGTCTGGATCTTCACGATCTTCACGGGATACCAAACCCCACTCCCTGAGCTGTCTTCTCAGGTGTCTGATAGCAGATTTCCCTACTCGCTAAAAAAAAAAAAAAAAAAAAAAAAAAAATACCCCCCTACATCACGATTTTGTCAATCCCCTCCCCTTTATAAGCGTGACGTACTTTGTGGATGGCCCCTATTACTGGTCTCGAACTCCTTGAACACCGTGTACTCTCCGCCAGATCTCGACCCCCCCCCCCCCCCCCCCTAAAGTCTAAGCTGCTTATTCACTGCGCCCCTGGTTGCTTGTTCCAACCGGATTTGAAGCAAACATCATTTGTCCGGCTTCCTAGCAACATACCCTGCCCATCAAACCCGCCCAGCTATAGCCACCTTTTGAATACTGGCTTTGCCAAAGCACTGTGCGAGTTCATGGTTTATCCTCTGCCTCCTTACTCCGTTCTCCAATATCGTCGTCGAAGATTGTTCTTTCGAAAACTCCGAGCACTCGCAGGCTCTTCCCGAACATTATCCACTTTTCACGTCTGCATAGAACAACCAGTCTTATGAGCGTCTTGTACAGGATACATTTTATACGGGGGATTAGTCTGTTCGGCCGCAATTGCTTGTGACGCCCATAGTAAATCCGAACTCAGCAATGTGTACCATCCATCGTAAATCGAAACAGTTTGATCAGCTTTCTGGAGCAACCGTTATCGTCCATGATTGTCCATAGCTCTTGTCGGTCGCTGGTATCATTTGCAGATTTGAAGTCGATGAACAAGTCGTGCGAGGTAACTCTGTGTTCACGACCTTATTGGAGGATCTACTGCAATCTAAATATTTTATCCGTTGTTGAACGTTTTTCAATTAAGCCGGTTTGATAAATTCCCACAAATCTGTTGGCAATTGGTGATAGTCGGTGGAAAATGATTTGGAATAGCACATTGTAGGCGGCAGTGAGAACGGTGATCGCACGGCAATTCTCACAGTCAAACTTGTCGCCGTTTTTGTTGTTTGGACAAGTGGCCAGGGTTTCTGGTCCCAATTAAGCTAGTAAGCTCCTCTTCGATGCCATCTGTCCCAGCCAATTTATTGTACTTCCCTGCATGCTGGCATCCTAACTGCGTCTGTCGTTGCAGCGAGCACCTCTTCTCCGTTTGTCACCCGTCTAAATGGCTTTCCCCGCCGCCATGGTTCCACACCTAGGCGCGGAATCAGGTTTATTCAGCGAAGTTCTGCTTCCACCCTTCGGTTAGGATGTTAGGCGTTAAGGTTAAGAGGATGGCGTCGGTGCCGAATGTTGTTCATGACGCAGAGTTTTGGACGCATCTTAACCATCAGTCCGGTAGTCTGACTGAGTGACCTCCAGATTTACTTGTGTAGGAAGTGCTTGTGCTGGAAGACGATACGGCCATGTTCTTGGAGGCAGAAAAGTCTATAAGCATTACATCCATTTCGTAAACGACCTGCGGTCAACGGGTGTGCACCAAACCCTCCAATCAGCGGTTTATATTCCTCATCCTGGCCGACCTGTGCCTTGTAATCCCCGATGACAATCTTGATATCATGTTTTGGGTAGCGATTACTCGAGGTATTTACGCTCCAGCTGCGCGTAAGATTCCTCCTTGTCGTCATCAGTACTTCTGAGGTGAGGGCTGTGTACGTTGACGATGCATATGTTAAAGAACCGGCCCTAGATTCTCAACCTGCACATTCAAGACTTAATTGGCCACCCATCCATCCAATCACTTGTTTCCGCATTTCGCACATCACTATGAAAGCTGTACCCAACTGTGTGTGTTGCCGCTGCTCTGGTAGATGGTATGTTCATCTCTGAATGTACGTTGAGTCCTTCCAGCACACCTCCTGTTTCGATGCCACGCGACGTGAGATGCTTGTGGTCGTTGGAGTAGACACCAACGCCGACAACATCATGCAGAAGATGCGTGCAGAACAGCATGCGTAGACCGCCGCCGATAAGGCGATGAGAGACGTAATGACCGAGTTACAACGACTAGAGTGCGAGTAACGAGGGCTCACATAGGATAGCTGGAGCTGGGGTCGGCTAAAGGGCGAAGTAAATAGCTAGGTAGTACAGGGGCTAGGTGACAGGTGCAGTAGTTAGGGCATGACAGGTGGTGTTGCTTAAACCTACACGTGTAATGACAAACGACAGTGGAGTGCTTGGACACGTCCTACCTCCCGAAGTAATACCAAACGGTAGTTCCGAATGGGGTTGAGGAAATGTTGGGCAGGAGAGTTTTAGTAGGTAGGCCCAAGTTTGCACCTTTCGAATTCTACACAACACCATCGAGTTGTTGTCTTTAGAAGATTTTCTCAAATCTGCGTTATAAAAAACCTACCTCCTGCAGCGCTCGACGTTGATATTACGGGTCTTCAATACGATGGAAAGCACTCGAGTGCTCCCTTGTACGTTGAGAGATCGGCAGTTCCGCGTCCCGAGTTTCCAATCCATAGCCCTTTTTCATCACATGGTTCTATTCCGATAGTTACAGTCCGAATTTCTTTGTTCCTCACTTATTGCTATTTAGTTTTACTAAGACCAATCTCGTGTTTTCCTCCCAGGCCCAGGGCTTGAATCTGGTCATAATTGGCTCTAAAGATAAAACCAAAGATCTTTTCCATAAAATTACAAAAATATAGGATACGAAACTAGTTCTTCAGCCTATCAGTAATTCTTAGTTTAACTTTGATTGTTACCAATATACACTATCTACGATTCTTGTACTTATATTCGTTTCGTGGTGGCAAATTGATTCTTCGAGGTCGTGTAACACGAAAACGGAGTAGGCCCAATAATTAGTAGCATGCTGAAAATACCATTCCACAGCTTATATCAGTGATTCCCACCCTTTTTTGAGTCGCGAACCCCGTTTGATTAATTAAAATTATCTTAAAATAATCCCTCTTCTGCGCCTAACGTGATGACCTCAATAATTAATACTATTTTAACATACATTACCGACTACTTTTCCGGAATCCAGAGCCCACTTAGCGATAGATTCGAGCTGTTTCGCTTTGTCACTGACTGCCACGCAATCACCCCTATTAACCGTCGGATGGACAGCCACTGTGCCCAGATTCCCCTTCACTCCGGTCAAAAATGCTGTGCTAGCACAGGCCTCATCCGGCACCCGACTATCAACGCAATATGTCTGAAAGTGGAAATAAAAAAGCGATCAGACTAGCAATCATATCGGTTTTTTTTGCCACACACACCGAAACCCATCGTCCACATGCGGCACATCCCCAATAATTCATTCCAGCCTTTCACCGAAAATATGTTCGCAATCAATAAAAACTGACAAATCATAAAGCATTTTCCATCCAACCCACAATCTACCGTCCATCGTTTTGGTATTTTATTTTTTTCGTTTCGTCTTTCCGTGTGTTTCGCTTTACCTTTTCGTCTCATGGCACCAACCAACCTGACACATACGCTATGCTCAAACCTCAAATGCCTGAAGCACTACTTGAAATCCCCAATTTAATTCAATCGATCAACATAAAGCGATGGCAATGTTGCCATAACAGTTAGAATTTTAACCAAATGTCGTTTGAAATATGAAATAGTAATCTCGACAATAATAATACTCGTAAAGAGTTAAATTGTTTCAAACTAATTATTTAAAAACAATATCAAAATAATATAGCTCTGGCATCACTTGCTTTCAGATCATTAATCATGTTCCACTCAAACTTTAACTTTGTTCGGTACTTCTCTGACTCAACCGCTGCTCTTTAGTCCTTTGCAACCATTCCCATATAAAGGGAAACGTTATCCACTTTTCTGGTTGAGTCGGGACGGGATACAGAGACTAGATGCCCTACCATTAACTGTAGTATGGAAGGTGGAAGTGGCAGAGCGGGATTAAAAGGAACTGATTTGTTTCAATAACCACACATCACATTCCCCTCATACTGAAATTGCTGGCGTGAAGAAAATGGGCATTTTCTAATGAACTGTAGCCGAGATGCTTGGCGAGTAGGACTACTCTATTCGTGCATATGGAAGTAACAACACCGATTCTATCTCCCGAGTCGAAGCATATTTGGACATTTATGTTGTGTACAGAGATGATAGGAAACAGCTTACCCTTGCATTGCCACTCCATTTAAGCTTTTCGAAAGCAAACGTTGCGTTTTCGCCTCCATTCACTGTTCTGGCTGCAGTGATGGTTGCCTGTGACATTCCGGCCCCTACAAATATCATAATGTTCTTGGCAATATTCTGAAAGAAGGAGCGACTTTAGTTACGGGTTATTTATAGCAGCAGTTTTATATGAAGCTTGGTAATCTCGATGAATTTTAGAATACAATAGAAACTGAATGGATCTTCGTTACTTCAATACTTTTCTTTCATTCATTATTTGGTAATTCTGATATCATAACAAATAATTCTGATTATTTGTTGACAATACTGCCTGCCACACTTCGTCATATAAGGAAACTATAATACATTTAATATATGTTTTACCAAATCATTATAAAAAAAATGTTATTACAGATCAATCCCAGTTAATTTGATCGCAAAATCCAAACTAAAACCGTGCTAGAAAAAGAGACATGACATGATGAGGTACATTAGTTTGTAACTTCTAGCGTGTGGGTCAATAAATTGATAAATGTATTGATAAATAAATTGCATATACTAAAAAAATTGGCTTTTTCCGAATGGTGATAAAAGACAGCTAATTGAGTTTGATAAATTTTCCCATGGAAGGTAATTATATTAGCTTACTTGCAAAAAAATTCTACGGCTCTATCAGTCGAACTCTAACCGTGATGGCGAAACTACTTGAACTCGGCCCACTACTCGAAGTGATCGTTGGAAGAGATGGAGCGGCTGAATATCGAAGTTGGTGTCCGCGGAAGATGGAGACCGAATCAGATAGACGAATTAAGTTACGCAGGCCTTGTCATAAGACGTAACTCCAAGTAAATAAGTAAGTAAGTAAGTAAGTAATGAGCAACGCCAAAATATGTCTTACACAAGTGAACACAGAACGAAATCATCTCGGGCGCACATTGGACCTATTATTTTGCACTTCTGGATGCTTATTGTCTATCGACCGTTGTGTTACCCCGCTGCTGCCTGTCGACCCTCACCACCCACCGCTTGTGATGTCGATACCTGTCTGTGATAATGGTGATACTGCTACTGTTCTGATTGATGAAACAAAAAAATTGAATTTCCGAAAAATCGATTTCTCTGCACTGGATCTGCACTTGCTCTCTATTGATTGGAGGGCTCTACTGGAGTATAACGATGTGGATGAGATGGCATCGAAGTTTTGTGAAATTATTTCGCGATGGTTGAACTCCAATGTACCTCTTGTGAAACGACCGGCTTCGCCTGCGTGGAGCACCCCGCATCTTAGGCAGTTGAGAAGGGAGCGCAACCGAGCACAGCGCGCACATCGGAAACGTAAGACAATGCTGACACAGCGCAACTTTAAACGTACTAGCGATGAATTTCGTCGTTTGAATGCGGTTCTGTACAAATCATATATCCTGCGTGTGCAAACCGATCTCCGGAAACAACCGAAAAATTTTTGGAATTTCGTTAATTCGAAAAGGAAATGCTCCTCCATCCCTTCCCACGTGTGCCTTGACGAAATCGAATCCACTACCGTTTCTGATTCTTGTGAGCTGTTTGCAAACTTCTTCTCATCTGTGTTCGCCAATAAAACAACCTCTGATCGTGATGCACAAACCGCTGCTTCATACGTTCCTGCTGATCTGGTCGACTTGAATGTGTTTGAGATTACTACCGACATGATAATAACTGCTGCAAAAAAACTGAAGCGTTCTTTCTCTGCGGGGCCAGATGGCATTCCAGCTGTAGTCTTGAATCGCTGTATTGTACCGTTGGTCATTCCTTTACGCATTATTTTCAACAAATCATTCGAACAAGCTAAATTCCCGAATATTTGGAAGGAGTCGTTTATATTCCCAGTGTATAAAAAAGGCGACCGCCGGAATGTTAGGAACTATCGCGGAATTACTAATTTGTCTGCCGCGTCAAAATTGTTCGAAATAATTGTTAGCAGTATGATGTTGTCTCGTACAAAAAACTACATATCTGCAGCTCAGCATGGCTGGCCGTTCCGTTTGTACGAATTTAATGGAGTTTACCTCTACCTGTATTTCGCAAATAGAGAATAAGAAGCAAGTGGACGTAATCTACACGGACTTGAAAGCAGCTTTTGATCGAATTGACCATACAATATTATTGCATAAACTTATTCGACTCGGTGCATCTCAACAATTAGTGCAATGGCTCAGCTCGTACTTGCGTGACAGGGTATTGCGCGTGAAGCTTGGCTCGTGTATCTCTGCGCAATTCACCAATACCTCAGGTGTTCCGCAAGGTAGCAATATGGGACCACTGCTTTTTTCACTGTTTTTCAACGACGTTACGTTGCCCTTGGATATCGGATGCAGATTTGTGTACGCTGACGACTTGAAACTGTTCCTACCTGTTGGAAAAACTGACGATTGTTGCCGCCTGCAAGCGTTACTTGATACGTTTGTTGACTGGTGTAAACGAAACTGGCTCACACTAAGTGTGGCAAAATGTGAGGTGATAAGTTTCTACCGCATTAAAAACCCGATTGTATTCAACTATCAGATTGAGGGGTCTGGGCTGCGCAGAGTAGACTACGTTAGCGACCTTGGTGTGTTACTTGATACTAAACTAACATTCGACCTGCACCGTGAATCGATAATTTCGAGGGCAATGCGTCAGCTCGGCTTTATTTCGAAAATTGGGCGGAACTTCAACGATCCTCATTGCCTAAAATCGTTATACTGTGCCCTGGTTCGACCGCTGCTTGAAAATTGTAATATAGTTTGGTGTCCTCAGCAATTAACATGGATCCTGCGCATCGAACGAGTGCAACGAAAATTCATCCGGCTTGCCTTGCGACATCTACCTTGGCGCAATCCCGAGAACCTCCCGCCATACTCTGATCGATGCCGTTTACTTGATCTTGACTCATTAGAATACCGACGAAGAACCCAGCAAGCTGTATTCGTAGCCAAAGTCAACCATGGTGAAATCGATTCTCCCAGGCTTTTGTCACTACTGGATTTTCGTGCTTCACAACGGACTCTACGTTCTATTGGCCAACTACAAGTTCCATTCCATCGTACTGTTTTTGGATATAATGAACCAGTTACCGCATGTATTAGAACCTTTTTGAAAGTTGAAGAATTATTTGAGTTCGATGAGCCTTCGCAAGTAAAACGCAAGTATAACCATGCGAAAATCGGTATCTTTAGCGACAGCCAGGCTGCACTAGTGTCGCAAAAGTCCACTAAATGTGCATCCAAATTAGTTTAGGAGTGTAGCACAACTTTGACATAACTTTCTCGGCAGAACAAAATCTCATTATTCTGGGTGCCTGGACATTGCGGAATCGAAAGTACCCTTACTAACCAGGATCTTTGCTTGTAGAGATTCCCATCGTACACTTGGCCGGCCACGTCTCAAGGATGCCGGATGATTATGCAGTGAAAACCGTTCTCTTCAAAAACCCCACCGGCAGCAGGAATAGAGGGGCCTAACGTGCTAGATGGCTCGACTAGGTTGAAGCCGAGTTGAGTGTGTCTAGACGCTCGACGAGGAAAGAATTCTTGATACTGCCGGTTCTATGCTGGTAGAAGGAGAAGAAACTTACGACGTTGCACGCGGACATGCAATGTTGGCCACATAGGCACCAACTTTTCAAAAGGGCCAATCTGCAAAATGTAAACAAACCGAGTGACGGTTTCTTTTCCTATGCTAGTCCAGCAAAAAATAACCCTCACTCGGTTTGTTTACATTTTGCAAATTGGCTCTTTTGAAAAGTTGGTTCCGACATATGTCGAAATAACAACAACGCTGGACGACGAAGAAATTATTACCCTTGTCAAAGGCTTAGTATGAAGCACTCTTCATAAATTACCTTTTCTGATTGAACATCATTTTGTCAAAATCCGACCGACAAAAAAAATTGTAAAATAACTTGCCATCCGCCACCTGATATAATAAACGATCACAGCAGATGTGTTTTCTTAGAATTCAAAAAAAAATTGTGAGTGATTGCCGGTTAGTAATTAAGAAGTGTTAATTTTTATATACATCCAACGGGCTCAATGATAAAAAAGCCAAGACGAAGTAGTGAGAGTGGGGAGTAGCGAGTTTCGAGGACTGGTGATACCGGTAGACGTCAACCCTAGGACAGAGCGGTAAAACCAGGGGGGTGGTGTCAAGCGAAAATTTCGTACCTAGCATCGAAATCATCATCCCCATAAAAAATTCCTCCTATTTAGTATTTGCACTTTTTCGTTATATTCCAAGCAATAAGTGCGCCGAAGAGACCGAAACGATTTAAAGCAAAATAGCACTTTTAAGAGCGATATCGCACTTTGGATGATACAATTTTCCTTGCAATTGACAATAGTATTTCAAAAACAACAATCCCAGTTCTTCCAATGTTCGTTCTTCATAAAAACACAAATACTCAATAGTAAAAAGCATTCAGTCTATTCGTAATAAGCTAACCAAACTTGTTTTGTTTGAAGGTCATTGATAATTGAAGGTCATTGATTACAATTAATTAAAACGAGCTTAAAGTATCACAATCCATTTAGTTTTATATGTAAGTCAAATTTGTTCTTCGCTGTTATTTCAATTGCTAAGCAATTAAAAAATGCCTGATTGAAAGTAAAAAATATATAAATATTGCAAAAATTTCTTGGTCACTAATTTGGAAAAAATGGTAACCCTAAGAGCCAAATTTTTGGTGCAAATCAGTAACGCATCGAATATATGGAGTTTGACAAGTACACCATAGCCCTGGGTAAAACACAACATCAACAGAAAATATATCGATCTGAAAGTGCGAAGCCAGATTGTTAATGTGAAGTGCTTCATAACTATTAAAAATGCAATAACAACAGTCATATGACAAATTAAAGATCCAAGAAACAACAGAGGCTGCACAGAGCAATGTCGTCAAATTTAATATGAATGATAGCGCCATAGCTGCAAAATCATCTCAAGCAAATAAGACCAACCGAATCCACGTAAATTGTCCAATGCACCATATGGACCGCTAAAAGAAAGGCTGCTACCCAATTGTGCGGTAGGCCAAGGGGCGCGTAATTATGTTCGAAGCCACTAGACGATAATGAAGCCAGCATTAATGGCACTGCCCTTAACAAAAATCCTGCACGAAGATGCTTGAACCGCGGGAATACGAAAAGACGACAACCGAGTTACTACGATGCCATGATGCCACGGATGACACAGAAGAATCTGCGCTGGTCCGGCACGCTCCAAACTCCTATTATTCCTCAAAGTTCTCTGAGTTGTTTTCGAGAAAATATACCGAAACACCGGACCGGACGATAACCAGTTTCCGACATTGGAGAACTCAATACGGAATTGGACTTCGGTGCTAGAATTAACGAAATTATGTCATAAAATTTTGTATAACGAAAAATTACGAAGAGTCTCGAAGTACTAGTGCTAACATGACCATAAAGGCGAAAGCACTTCTCGATTGTAGAAACGAATTATATTGTATGTGATATTTACCAAAGAAATAACTACAGAAAATGAGTTCAAACTAAGAAGTTGTTTTTGTTTTTTGATAATGAAATCTAAAGCCCGTAAGGGAAATTGTATTAAAAGTTGTTCGTATAACGTCGTATAAGTCGTAGAAAGCTGCCTGATCAGCAATGGCACAATCACTTTGACTCATTTCGCATTCATTTGACAGTACCGTCTCAGTCAGAAGAACAAAACTGAATGTATATATGAAGGGAAATTGAGCAAAAAAGAACTGAGCAATGTAAATATTATTAGTGGAGAAAACAAATATTACCGCGGTGGTTCCCTATTTTTCCTACCCTTGCTGCTGCTCGCAATCTTGTTCTGAGATGACTTGCAGTTCGGTAAGGGGGGGGGGAGATGTAGCGCCGTAGGGGGGGAGATGACCCGCGCGTCATATTTTTACATATTCTGAGGGCATACTGTCCTTCTGGTGGTCTCATGAAGCCTCACGAAAATTTTGTTTTGGCTGAATCTGGCATCATGCCACTCCGGGCGACCAGTGCTAGACTTATACAGAGATAACAATACTGTTCTTGTACCAACCCACCAAACGCGCTGGAACTTGGTCCGATTGAGAAGTTTTGCACCATCATGATTAATAACTTTCGTAAAACACTCAAGGTGTTTCGGCTATGCAGAAACAGTGTGTAAAAGTATCAAAAAAAGTCGGTAACTCTGCATCATATTTCTATCCGTGATGTCTGACTATTAGGCAATTAACATGTAGTTATTGAAGTTAATTGTAGAATAATTTCTTTTTTTATAACGATTGCCTTTTAAATATGAAGGACGCTTTTTCGTCTATTGGAAAGATTATTGTTATAAAAAATTATTCAAATTTCAAACTTCACATATCAGCCAATACAAAAATACAAACAACAACTTTCGGTTGGCTTCGAGGTACGTCATTAGTGTAACTAGCAAGTTGTCGCATGTTTGAATCTCGACTGGGAGAGGCTGTAAGAGTGATTAGAACAATTTCTTCCACGATACTTAGATTACTATAAAAGTTATTCTGTCCACAAGAAGAAATAGGCATCTCCCTATACATGAATGGTAACATGAGTAACACTAACCTAATTTCAAAACAGCAGATATGACTAGTTGAAGAGCCTTCATTCATGAATCGTTATCAAGATAGAGAGCTTCTTATCAAATTTTGTTCTTTTTCATTCATAGTCTTAAATCGATTTGTAAATTAACACGCATCTCACTTTCGATTACCAAGTTTCAAACTACAATAGTCTACAATAGGTAGTTACAATCTTTTGCATTGTGTAATCCTTCTTCTCGAATAGCAGATCATGAGCCTGTTGATTCCAATAATCTGGATTATGGTCTTCATGAGTAGTCACTAAGTTGTTTCGAAAACCACAAATAATCACTAATGCTAACACTACTGAACAGTGCATTTTGTTGTGTATGGTTCAATATTAGTGCCCGGCGCGGCGTTGCAGAATCGTCGACAATAATCAATCCGTATCCGAATGCGAACTGGACGATACAACCAATGCGGTTATTGAATTTATAGACTGCTGATAAGTAATCTTATAAGCAATACATGGCCATCAGATATGAATAGAACCACTGCTCTCGAAAGGTATGTTAGAAAACAAGTAAACTTTCACTCTTATTTGGTAATTACCTGTCACACCTACCCAATTGAACGTGTAGGTATATTAAGATGTGAGAACAACATTAAATGAGATGCCGATCTTTGATAGCACGAAAAAGGCATCTCGGACCGAAGAAGATAGAGAGTGTAAGAATTAAATAATTATCCTCAAACCGGTCCTGCGCTTGTCCAGTTTTGGCATACTCCGGTTTCACAACCTCATCCCACTCGCATCCTTAGAAATGAAGCCCCCATTAAAATGAGAAGATATAATCATCTCCATGAATTGATTATTTCGTTTTATATTCAATTATTACTACACTATGGTTGTAACTAAAGTAGACTATTTATCCGTTAGCATTGTTTGCTTTAAAACAGAAAAAAAGCTGTTTGTAATTCGAGCATGAACTCGGTGAATTTATAGCAAACAACGTGATATCGAATTCCGAATGAACCGTTCGTTGCTTGGCGCCGTGTGCAAAATTGCTGCTCTCCTATCTGCCCACGGCACCAATGCAATGCACTGAACAATCGAAAAGCGATAGCCTACCTCCGGTGAAACGACAATCACTCAGGACTGGCACTTCGACCGCAACTTTTATTCCACTCGTAGCCTAGTGATTAGCACCACTTTCTAGCGACGATTGCTTCGAAGCAGGTGAACAAACAATAAGTAGAAGACCGGAGATATCTCAGCAGTTGCCCGTCATGTGACCGTTTGCTCAAGTGCGCTTCAGGGCACTCTAACGGGTTCATATAGCTGGGTTGTTGCAGTGATACGGATGCATGCAGAGCGCTTTCCAATGCCCCGTGTCTTGCCATTCACTAGTACTGCTGAGCAATGCAATTAAAACTCATCGGACATGAGAATGCATCCCTCAAAACATTGGATGCTGCAGAAGAAACTGCACCAAATATGCATACAGAAGCCTCATTCATAAAAATATGAGCTCGCTTTTAAACTGAAGCTTATTATACCAATTTAAATTTTCTTGTCAGTATTATGAAATCTATTTGCTGCTGGCATTGTTAGGGTCTAAAGGCTATAACTTGGTTAATTGTCTTGTGGCTGTATAATAGGCCCTATTTGCTTTGCTGAACATAGTTTCGGCAGAAAGTTTCTTTTGTAAAATGTTTATTATTCTGAAGTATCTACAAGTAATAAATATAGACTACTTTTAAACGCAGTTCAGTGCAATTACACATAGATTCAGTTCAAAAATCTGATAATTGATGCTAAACATTCGCCTTACCAGACTGCGGCATATCTATGCGCGTCTCGCACTATAGGCACAATAATTCCAATTTGAGGTCAAAAGCCATAAAATCCAGTACGAATGGTGTGAGTGCAGGTTAATGCATTTTTAATCATTTTTTATGGCCGCAATATACTGCCTATAATCGTATATCAGTCGCATATGCATTTTCATCGCTTTGCCTTTCTACTATTATATAAATCTATAGGAGTATAAAGGTATACCAATCACTCGAAAAACCGGAAATAGAAAGAAGGTCCTGCGGGCCAAATGTCATATGGGTCATTCCACGCGAAGTGACATGTGTAACCGACCTTCACGGATTTAAACCAAATTTTTCCAGACCAAACTGCGAAACACGAAGAAGTTTGAATTTTTGAGTTAAAATTGTCTTTATTGATTGTGAAAATTGTTAATTTAGTTTTCAAATTAAGTTTAAAAATATTTGGCGGCGATAAAAATAATATCTTTTTCGAATTCCTTGGGTAATTTCCTATAATAATGTGAAAATAATGTCCTTTTAAACTTAACATTTCCGGAGATATAAGCAAAAGAAAATAAGAGGTTTTGACAAAAACGAGTATTTTCCTCAAAATTGGAGGTGCTCCCATAAATAGAGGGAATGTCCGATCGGCACCAAATTTTGTATTTTTACTTTCTGTCTGAAATCGAACAATCTGGCAAAATCTGGAAAAAATGCGTGAAGGTCGATTAAACGTTTAAACTTTTTCTCGGTCACTTGACCATTCGACCCAGTTTTGAAAACTGAGCATTTTCTGTGTGTGTGTGTGTGTGTGTGTGTGTGTGTGTGTGTGTGTGTGTGTGTGTGTGTGTGTGTGTGTGTGTGTGTGTGTGTGTGTGTGTGTGTGTGTGTGTGTGTGTGTGCGTGTGTGCGTGTGTGTGTGTGTGTGTGTGTGTGTGTGTGTGTGTGTGTGTGTGTGTGTGTGTGTGTGTGTGTGTGTGTGTGTGTGTGTGTGTGTGTGTGTGTGTGTGTTGATTAAGCTAAAGTGGACGATTTCGCTGTGACTCTATATAAGTTAAATTGTCAAATGTTTGAAAAACTGCAGCAAGCAGATTTAAATTACTTTAAAGTAAACATTTTATATGAAAAGCAGCTTTTTGGACTGAAATACAGCCAGTACGGTAGGAATTCGAACATGACAACAAATGTGTGTCGCCTATGTTGATAAAATCGAGCCCTTTTTTGATATGGAAAAATGGAATAAAAATGGGTTATAAATAGGCTAAATATAATTAATTAATGATTTTTCTACGATTCTATCGAATTCCCGACTTAAAACTTAAAAACCCGACGAGAGGTCGACGCAAGCAAGTTTTTGTTATCCTGCGGTAAGACGTAGTCCTACACACTTAAAAAACTCAGCAAAATTTGCCGAGATTTGGACAGCCGAGCGTTCGGTAAAAATTTCAGTTTTTCAAATCGACGTTTACGGATCTTTACTAACGTTTGGCATCATAAAAAATTTTACCGAACGCTCGGGTCCAAATCTCGGCAAAATTTTGCTGACTTCGGCACTTTTTTTAAGTATGCACGTTAATAAAAATATTACCTTTCGAAACGTTTTACAACTAAAAAGTTTTTTATCATGCACTTAGTGATGTTATCATTTAAGGTAATTTTAAACATGTATGCGGAAGTTAAATGATGTTTAAGTATAGTTTTGAAAGCGAAATACTTCGTGTTGCCAAAAAAGAATCCTACTTTTGTTGCCAAAATCGAACTATACAAAAATCGAACTATGCCAAAATAGAAATCCAACTGTATACAGTGGTAACCCGATTTTGTCACTCCCCGATTTTGTCACCCCCGATTTTGTCACGTTTTTGACCCGATTTTGTCACGTTTTGTACCCGATTTTGTCACGCTTTTGATTTATCAAAAGCTTAGTATGTCAAATGTGTTAAAACACTGTGAAAAGAACTGTGTTCAACAAGTTGATTATCGTGGAGTTTCCACAAAAATTGTTTCTTATCTCCACAACTATAATAGCTAGAAGGTTACTTTTTTTGACAAAGTTCTTTATAATAATCTTCTCAAAAGTTTTGTAGAACATTGTTTTGCTCTATCTCTTAGTGCCTGAAAAATAAATTTTCTATCTTACTTTTAGGGGGGTTAATCAAAGAATCGTTCATACCATAAGAAAGAGCTTTTTACGCTGTGAAATTTCTCTGAACATAGTTAACCAGTATAATCAACCATTTCGGTGCAATTAAAAAACGCGTGTTTTCATGCCTTTGGAAGTGCTGTGAAAAGGTGACAAATGTCTACAGAGAGGTAGAAGGCAGTGCGACATGTCCTAAAAGTGATCAGAATGAAGTATTGTTGAAGTAAGTGTTGTTCGTTCTAAGTTATCTGCAAAAAAATAAAAATTGAAAAAATACCCGATTTTGTCACTGCCCCGTTTTGGTCACCCCTAATTTCATCATGGGGGTGACAAAATCGGGTCATTACTGTATTGAAAAACGACCATTTAATATGTTATAGAAAACAAAACAAAAGTTGTCGTTCGCTAGCGGTGCGGAAGGGCAATGTTGTGCTAAACTGTTGTCGCCATTGTACTAAAAGATTCAATAGCAGCTATACAATTAAGTAGGGTATGTTGCTGCTTCGTCGTAATTGCCAATTCCCGTACTATCCAACACAAATTATTAAAAATATCAGCGACACACAATGCAAAATTAGTTATTCCCGCGATCAATCAAAGTGAGCTGAGATCTATTTAAATGCTTTTTTTCATTAAAGAATTCCTACCAGCCAAATTTCCAACGTTTATTCGTGCGACGAAGAAGAAAATGTCGACTAATCGTTTCAAATTTCGTCATTCATAAAATGAAAATAACTCACGCAACGCATTGTTGTTATTCTGCAGCCGGGAAAACTTGCATGACCTGCAGAAATTTGGCAGAATAACATTGGTCATGCTGTCCTGTACAAATACATGCGCGCTAGCTTCGCAAACATTATTGTGATTTTTAGACGGACGATGAAAAATTTTGATCGATGGATTATAAAACGGTATGACGAATTTAAGATATAAAGTCAGTTGCGTAATTTCAATCAAATGCTGTATTAATCGCTTTTTAGTGAATTCAAAGAGCACGGATCGAAAGGTAAATATGTTTGAGTCAAATCAGCGGCAGAGCTTTTGGAGTATTCATTAAATCCACCTAAGAAATGATAACAATTAGAGTGGCTTTCCTTACTACGACGGGAATTAGAAATAAACCCACTGCGTTAAATTCGCTCAGGCGTCCCTCTTGTCAAAATGCTATCGGATTTTACCCGTACCACCCGCAAGCCACCCTTAACCGATCGATATACTCACGGAAGCAAAGCAAGGCACAAATCCAACAAGGATACATATGCCGAATCGCTAAACAAACGTGCCAACTAAACTCTCGCAGTTTTGAATATATTTTTTTCTATAAATTACTGTTTGCAAAAGAATTTCCTTTAGCGGAAGTCTTTTTCTGATTTCAAAACTGTTTTTGAAGTATTAAAAATGAGAGAAAAGTAGGTAGTAACTAAAAGTTATATTGTTGTTCATTGTATTGATGTTGTGAACCTAAGGTTATGGTTCTCTTGCAATGATCATATAAATAAAATGACGGCTTAGAATTCAAATTCTGCCAATTCAATTGTCAATTAAAACATAATTGAAAAATACATATTGAATACATATGAACCATGAAAGAAACGTAATCACCGAAGTGAAAAAGTTAAAGCAAGAATCTAAAACAATACCTTACGCGACATCTATTGCCAACAACTCGCAGTTTCTGTAGCCCTCTTGCAGTATCCATCCACAAACAGAAGGATGAAAGCTTGCCGCACAGCGGTGGCGGCAGTGCGGCTAGTAAAAAGAATGGAAGAATATTGAAAGCTTCAAGGGCTACCAGCATATCATGTGAGCTTCGGGTTTCAGAGATTATCAATGTTTTAATTTCAATGGTATTATTATTTTATGATAATTACAATAGACCGTTGTATTTTTATTACGGGATGTGGCTTTTCGGTTTCGGGTTTCTTAAGAAAACTTTATTTGACGGTTTCGACCGATGTTTCGAAGATCTTTGACTTTATCCTCGAAGCAAAACGTTAACAATTATTTTCTTAGTCAACTGTTGGGAACTATAACTATAAACGCACATCATAGCCAGATCTTCGAAACGTCAGCTGAAAACATCAAATAAAGTTTTCGTAAGAAACCCGAGACCGAAAAGCCATATCGTTTAATTATTATTTTATTTCTGGAAAAAGAAAGAATTTCTGGTAGGGTTGCCAAGTGGCCGGTTTTTGCCCGGCCCGACCGGTTTTTTACTTGCAAAGCCGGTGGCCGGTCAATCCGGCAAAAAGGCCGGTTTTCCGACAAATGAAGCCGGATTTGTACTTTTTGCCTGATTTGTTAATTTTATTTATTAGCAATCCTGAGCAGTGGATTATTGAAGATAGCCAGTTTTGCAGTGACAATACTTTACTTCAGGCGGTAATATACATTAAATTGTCCACTAGCACCAGGAGCAAGTAGTTGTCACTCTGAAACTATCTATCTTCAATAATCCATTCGTTGTGGTTTCGACTGTGATGTCCTACCGTTCGCTATCTCCACAGCTGACTGTTTATCCCATTTACACGGAAAACTATCAACCGACTTCCGGCGGCTACCCAAATAATGTCATCAACGCACATTACACGTTACAGGCAAATCCACTCTAAAAATATGCAAATATGCTGTACCACCCCCCCCCCCCCGCCCCCTGCATTTTTGGAAGGCAGGACCGACCGGCCGGTTTTTGTAATTTTCAGACTTGGCAACCCTGATTTCTGGAAAAGAGATGATTTCGCGAAAAAACTGAATGCTGATCGCTAGTGCGATAGATCCGGGGAGCTACAAGTGTTACGATACGACCCATTAGACAACCCAACCGAAGCTTCAAACAAATAGTGGCCAGAACCAGGTCTCGTAAGTGGTTCAACCATGTACTGACGAAGGTTACTCAAAAACCGGGGGTCAAATTCTATAAGGCTTCCGCTAGCGGCAAGGTTCCTAGCAGATTCAGTTTGTTTTAGCGGATGAGTTCTGTTACAGTGGCGAGAAAACCAGCGTTTTTATAACGGATATGGGGGCTCCGTAGCCGCAAGGTTACCGAGTCTGCTTTGACAAGCGAGTGGTCGTGGGTTCGAATCTTAATAGAATCGAACCATTCAATGTCCAGTGACTTTAGCATGGGTTTATTCTCAGGCCCCCCCATACCTCATTTACTTTTCCTTCATGCTGAATTCAAAATTCACCCACTCTTGACAGTGCAAAAGTCCCTCCTATAGTTAAGTGTACTGGTCAGAGGAACGAATGAGTCCTCGGACGGCTATAATATGGGATAGTACTGGCAGTGAGGAATAAATGGGTAAAGTAGATCAAGCTTTGAATGAAGGGTAATAAACCCCACAATACACACAAGCACGCATAAAATTTAATAAGCATATCGCTCATTTAGTAGCGATTATAGCAAAAAGAAATGCAGTGCAGGTCATACAGCAAACACCCGGGCGATATCACAATAGATCAACTATACTGGTCGCAGTGATAAGTCCACACAGGAAAAAAACGGATATGATCATGAGTTCAGAGCATACACTAGGGAGTACCTCAACAAACGGTTGTTATCCTTCAACAGTCCATTTACAGCAAGGATGTGCTACAATGGTAATGTTGCAACGACAATGGATCATTCCAAAATAACTGAATCCACCAAATTGTCCGCAGTTCCGTCTAATAGCGAAGTATTGGGCGTTAATGAAGCGGAAACTAACAATTGGTGGAATCCAAGTCAAGACGATTTAATATTTGTTGTTTTTTTTTCACGAAATATGATGCCATCCTTAGAAAGAGTTTGCTTGAAAGAATGGTTAAAAATACATGCATTCGAAAAAGCCACATTTCAAAAGATATTAGCATTAATGGATGGACCCCAACAAACACTTTTGTTGAAGAACGGGTTATCAAGCGCTTGTTACCCGGTAATTAGCTATACAACGGTTGAATAAGCTATTAATCAAAAAAATGATTGCTGGGACAGCGCCACCCATCGCTTTATTCGATGGATTCCTGTAACTCTCCTGTCAACTTAACCCTCGATTTTCAGAAAAAATATAAAAACGGATATCTTTTCAGGTATTACATCATGAAAAAACCAAAATTAAACGATTTTGAAATTATATCAAAATTTAATTAAACACTGGAGAGAAAATTTCATGTTAGTAAGAAAATAGCAAAAGCAAGATGAGATAAGAGTATCATTTGCTGTGTAATTTGTTGAAGCAAAAAATGAAGGTGTGCCTCGTGCCTGCTGAAGAAGGAGCCTTCAAAGCTGGTCCTCTTTCGCCCGCGTGCTCACGCGTCGTATTTTCGTGAATATCAGGGCAGCATACCATACATGTTCGAGAACGAACAGCTATGGCAGATAATACACTAGAACGGTGTTCCGGACAAACTGATGCGGTTGATCAAAGCTACCTTGGAGCGAATGATGTGCTACTTGCGTGTTTCGGTGGCACTCTCGAGTTCCATTGAATCGCGCAGAGGGTTGGGGCAAGGCGATGAACTGTCCTGTTATGTTATTCAATATCACTATCGAAGGTGTGATCCGGCGAGCGGGCGCCGAAACGAGAGGTACGAAGAAGTAGCCAACTCCTAGCCATCGCAAATGATTTCGAAATCATTACTAGAAACCTTAGGACGGCGAAAGAAATCTATGCCAAGTTAAAAACGGGAGAGCACTTCTTTCATGAATGATGCATTGCGCAAAGCCCTTGAGTTGCTGATGTCATTCTCCACCATCAACTGGAACCTAGACCAGCAGCGACTGATAGATCATATGTGTCCTTAAAGCAGAGCACTTTCGAGCAAACGATTCTTCTTCATGCCCGGTCAGTAATATTCGTACTAAATAATGACAGTCAAATAATTCATTTTAGATTGCTGAAACAATCATCATCTACGAATTGGTAATGAACAAAAGACCATGATACGACCATTATACCACCAAGATAGCAATTTTTAAACTCAAACGCATTTTATTGTGCATTGTCTTATTTAGAACTAAATGTAATCATTCGACAATCATATTGTTTAGTTTTCAATCAGCACTTCATAACTCTTGATTGGTACTTCACCACCGCCATACGGAATGTACAACGTCTGATGACTGGGATGAACCTTACCCGGGGTCAAACTTCCCATGTAGTGAGCACGGCCAACGTAAAGCGTTTCCCCGGTCGACGTGCGTCCTCCCAAGACAGCATTCGGGGGGACACTACCGAATCCGGACGGAACCCAAGTAACGTTTCCGTTGCAAAGCACCTCGAAGGAATGTTTCGGAATCTCCTGTCCATTGTAGCATATATAGGCAATTTGCTTACTCGGAATTACCTTGGCTGGTAGCTGGTCTCCTTCGTGATAGGCGCGGCCTACATAGATCGGAGCGCTGTCACTGTCATGTCCGGCTAAAATGGCACCCGGTGGAAGTGGTGCACCAGCAGCACAATGTGACCAGTTGGCTGTAAATACGCGATAATTAAGTTATTAAATACCGGTGGTACTTATTTTGAAGTGGATGAAATTACATCTCTGTGAACCAATAAGCACTTCATAGTGTAGAAAACTTTGTTCAGCTCCACCGAATGGAATATACAAGCAGCCATGAGATCGATGAATTTTTCCCGGAGTTAGACTTCCTTCGTGATGAGCACGGCCGATATGCAGAGGCTCTCCAGATATAGTATTTCCACAGAGTACTGCACCAGCCGGTACATGTCCGTTACTGCTATGCACCCAAGTAAATCCCTGACCGCTTAATACCTGTACGGTAAAGATATCAATTTCTAAAGTTAGAAAAGCTCCACTTATGTCACCAACGAACAAATATGTCTGGCGGACATGACTTTATCGATGAATGATAAAGTCAGTCGGGGATTTTTTTCGCTGACTGTTATCAGATTGAAAATACCTCAAAGTGTGATTTGAAAATTTCTTGTCCATTGTGGGAAACGTAGGCCGCTTGCTTGCTAGGAATAACTTTTGCCGGCAATTGATCGCCATCGTGGTAGGCACGCCCAATGTAGATCGGAGAACCATCCTGATCATTTCCGGCGTAGACACCGGCTGGTGGAATTCCCTGATGTACGGACCATGGCATCCAGTTGTACCCTACAAGAAACAGACGAAACGTATAACATTTCTTATCTTGAACAGCAACTGAAATCGATATGACTGTTTTCTGTTGCACAACTGCAAATCCCCGGTTGATAACATTCTGATCCACCCATTTAATCGTTACATTTATAATCATTTTCACCAAACATTTCAGACTATCATGAATCACTGTTCATTATTTTTTTAAGCGCTGTACTGCTATATGATTCACGACAGTTCAGTCGAATATTAGTATCACTTGTTCAAATATATTGGAACACCGATCAGAAAACGATGACTCACCTGCATTCATTTTGAATACTAATTTCCTGTAGTTAACTTTTCAAATTTCGACACCTGTGTCCTATCTGCCGGCTTGTTGGTTACTGGCGTGAGTCCTAAAAATGTAAACCTTTTCATATCACTTGATTCAATAGTATGTGCATGATGGGATAAACGAAACAGCGCAGCGGCATGTGTATGTATAATGAAGATAACGCTTATGATAAGAGACAGAAACACGCTAATTTTAGTTAGTCCAATTCTGGTTTTTGTTACGGGAATCACATGACGGGGAAATTGAAGTAAGATGATTATCACGTGAATGGGAAAAATGGTAAAAACCATCAAGGTATACAACCCTAAGGGTTGTACGAATGGGTGACGTAGGACTATGTCAGATCATCAGATCAAAGACTAATGTAAACTGCATTTCTGGCATATGTATGTTTATAAGAATCTGTGAGTGCCATTGTTTAAGTTTTAAACATTCACATTCAGAGAAGATCGAAATATTCAGATTCAATTCTTGAATTCTTGGCTTTGAAAATACGTGGACGGGGATTCACAAGTACAATGCCTGCAACCTTTGAGACATAGAAATTTCACCTAAAAATCACTTGTGTCCATCATAAAGGTTGAATTGGTAATCAATTATCCTCCTACCACAGGGGTGAGGGGCCTCAAAGTATCATAAAATAAATATATTCATGCCTCCAAAAACCCCACATGCCAAATTTGGTGCCATTTGCTTGATTAGTTCTCGAGTTATGAAGAAATTTATATTTCATTTGTATGGGAGCCTTAGAAGAAGAAGGGGTCAGAGTACACCATAGAAAAACATCTTACCTCCAAAAACCCCCACAAACCAATTTTGGCTCGAATAGTTCTCGAGTTATAAGGAAATTTGAATATTATTTGTATGAGGTGTCCCCCTCCTAAAGAGGGAAGGGGTCTTAATTTACCATAGAAAAAATTCTTGCCTTCTGAAACCCCTACATTACAAATTTGGTTCCATTTGCTTGATTAGTTGTTGAGTTTTGAGGAAATTTGTGATTCATTTGTATAGGAGCCCCCCTCTTACGTCCCCCTTAAAAATGCTCCCTTACACCCTTAAAAAATTGCTGGTCATTTTATCTATCCAACGACATATAAATTGTTCAGTTTCGTTCAGTAGTTTAGTTGTTATTAGCATTTGAAATCTTTCATTCAAACGTTACACTTCTATTTTCGTTTTCACAAAGTGCTACCCAGTCCCAGTATAGTCAACAAAGACGTAGTCCTACGTCAAAAGTAACCAGAGGTCTGTGAAAACAAACAACGTTTTCTTTATACACAGTAACAGTGCCCTCATTACTTTTTATGTGAAGGATACATTTCTTACTTTTCACCACTTTTCACTTCTCATTTGTCGCTTTTCACTTTTTGCCCTTTTATTTTTACTTTTCACTCTCCACTCTTCACATTTCGCTTTTCATTTATAACTTTTTAATTATCACTATTCATTTTATTTTACACTTTTCACTTGCTTGCTTTTGCATTTCACTTATCATCTGTCACTCTTCACTTCAATTTTTGGTTTTTACTTTTTACCTATTACTGCTTTGTTTTTTTTTTACTTTTTACGTTCCACTTTCCACCTTTCTACTTTAACTTATTACGTTTATCTATTTACTTTTTGTGCTTCGCTTTTTAACTTTTGCCGTTCACTTTTCGCTTTTTACTTTTCACTTATCGTTTATACTTTCACGGATTTCTTCACGTTTTGCTGCTCATTTTGACTCTCATTTCACTTTTAATTTTTCATTTCTTATTTCTCACTTCTCACTACTCACCAATGTTGCAAATTCTCATCACGATGAATGCTCATCACCTGTTCGTCAGTGATTTGAATTTCATCAACTGGCAACTCTATCGTATCCTGATTGCTCGCGATGAATCGCCGACGCAAAAACTGATGAGCAAAATATGAATTGATTACGCTCGCAAATACTCGCTCGGTATCTCTGTCTCACACTCATTGCTAATCATTGTTAATCGCCTTCATCCAACCAAGAATGTATTTTGCGATGAAACGTAAACAAGCATATTTTTTGAAAAATTACAAAAAAATATATTGCTCGTTCAAATATAAAACGTTATTCGTATCACATATAATTATGAACTTGTCAAACGTCAACATATTCTTGCGACGTCATACACTTAGCTTAGCTTAGCTTAGACTGATTGCGCATATCAATGGTTGCACTCAGCGATTGATCCGAATCAGTGAAATTGCACAATGAATCAAACGAATGTGGTGGGAGTGGCCGGTCATTCTCACTATGCAAAATTCAGTGACTCGATATATGAAGGATCAATAACTGCGCCGGCCACGTCCTTGCAATCAGGTGGGATTGGGGAAGGAGTGTTAGTGTCATCTTTGTTGGTTTAGGGACCGTGTTAACCTCTGCATCCCAGCAAAGATTACAGGAATGAGTTAAATTTTTTTAGTAAGGTAGGTTTCGTTGGATCGGGATTCACCTTGATAAGTGATGTGATCGGTTGTTTTTTTATATGTATTTTTTATATTTATTTTTTAGCGTTATTCTTATATTCGACCTTTATTGAGCCGGCCGTTTCGAAAAACTTGTTTAAGATAATTTAGTTATGTCGACAGATTTATGTTTGGAGATAGTTTAAACCAACAGTCGAAATATTGTAGGGCCCTTACCGATACATATTGTCATTATTAGTAGCAAATTGAACTCCAAACAGCCGGCCGTAGGGAGTTTTGCTATATTTTCATATCCACGATATAAAAACCCTGCAATAAGCTTTCGAAAGTACAATGAATGGGCGAAAGGAGGGACCAAGGGATACAGGTTCATGTTCATGAAAAAATATCCTTGAAAGTGTAGCCACGTACAGATTCAGCAAAGACACCAGACCTAGAATGAGCATAGTAGAAGGTTCGCATATACACAGCAAAGGACGATACTACTAACGCCATCTATTATCCCAAGGGAGTTACCACTGCTTATAAGTATTACTGATCGCCCGGGAACGCCGAAAAATATTCAAAATAATATTACCACGAAAAGGGTCTGCGAACCGGAAAATATCCTTTCAGACATAACTTTTCTATGCGCACGGCACTACCGGAAATCAGCACCAAAGGAAATACTTCTTTCAATGATTTATCCGATTTACATATTCAACGAACAAACGAAATTTTTGATAATTGAGTGTCGATACTTTCTATGTTTCGAAACGTAAGCTTTACTAAAATAAGCTTTTAACTTCACTTTTTGCACTAACGTAAGAACTGACGACACTATTAACACAAGGCATAACACTTATCGTTCTTACAAGCATAAAAAGTATATTTACCTTTTACCGACCGGTTTCGGGCAACTAGCCCATCGACGGGGTAATGCCCAACTGGGCATCCCGTTCCAAAAGGTAAATATACTTTTTATGTTTGTAAGAACGATAAGTGTTATGCCTTGTGTTAATAGTTTACTAAAATAGATCAACATATCTTGCATATAGAGCTTTCTGACAGCTCAACCACCCACACAGCAAACACGAAAAACGCGTGTATATACATGATATTTGCGTCATTTTGGCAAAGGGCTGATGCTTGTTTGCCTCATTTTCAAGCACCAACACACACAAGAATGGAAAGGTCTATATTGTGAATATGCATTTTATAATTATTTCATGCTATTGCAAATCTGGCATTGGTTTTCAAAAGGCCACACAATGCAAGCAAAAGGGTTGATTATGCGACCGTCCGAAAACCAATGCCAGAAATAACTACCGAACATATCTTATGCCATGATTCAGCGTAACTAATGCTTCAAACCAAACTTACTGATTTGTGCATATTTATGTATCCTAATCATGTTAAAAAAAACTTTCAAATAGGAGAAACGGTGGATGTTATATCTATTATTTTAGACAATGTGTATGAACAGAAAAGTTTCTTTCATCACTTCCGCTTTCCAATTAGAATCTCATGAAAATACTTGAATGGTAAAACCAATGGACACCTACATTATGGAGAAACTACCATGCAAAACTCACACAGGCACATATGTACCGCTACCTTCACCCAAGTTTTCAGACGAATGTTGCAAGAAAAGAAGCCAGTCCACATGCCCACTGTACCATCTATCAACATAAGTGTGCGTGTGCTGACAAAGCTATATAATTAGATATGTAATTAAATCTGATTAAAATAGATTGGAAAAATCTTACCAAATTCCTGATTGCGTCTATATAACATTTGATCATTATGAATACAAAGAAGTTAGCCCATCAAAATAACTCTAAACGTTTTATTACTGTTCGAATCCAATGTCGTTCAATGTTCGTTTCATACACTCAAAATAATCCGCACATAACTAATGGAAAATTTCCATATGAAAATCCTTATGATTATTATGTGCCTCATATAAACACAATCCGCCCAGAAGTACACATGAAAATTATATGCATATGAAAAGTATGTGCAAATTTTAAAGGTAAATTTTAAAAACACATAAATGGTAACTGTTTGGCACATAAAGTTCATTTATTGGGCACTTGGAAAAAATCTATGTGTGAAACACATAGATATTACTCAATATTTAGTGAACGGGACATAACACTAATAGTTCTTACAAACGGATAGTTTACCTTTTAAACCGACCGGTTTCGGGAAATATGTTTCCCAACAACGGGGTGATGTCCAACTGATTATCTTGAAGAGATGGAGCATTTACATCCTTAACTTAGTCAAACTGAAGAGCGACGATATTATTGGAGCATCGTCCTCATTGGCATAAAAATAGTTTTTATAGTGACATAGATATTATACGAAAAGTTTTCTCAGTGTACAAGCAGATGAACGCTTAAACATCCCTACTGCACTATACATAACAGTGCGCATTGTAACATAACGTTATCGCATATAGCACACACATCGGTTGCCTGCAAACGCTTTGTCATCATCACTTTGCTACACTTCAATGTGCCTTCTGAAGACACATAAAACAGGCGCGATCGCGTTGCTTATTCTACTACTACTTTTTTATTTGTGTTGGTTTGTCCACTCTTTTTAATCAAGCGCAACCGCGCAACGCCATCCGCTTCTCCCATATACTTTCACACATGACACATCACACTGCTATCTTGTACATTTTCCTGTTATCAACCTTTCGGACATTCTCGACAACTAATGCAGTCGATCACTGTGTGAAATACAGTACCTTGTTCCTTCTCACTTGTAAACTAATGAATTTAAAATTAAATAGCACGGTAATTTCATCAACAGCCCCGTTGTCTAAAAAACTAAAATCAATCCACAAACGTAGCGTACAAAACAGCAGCAAAAAATGAACGCGCACTCACACAAACATGTGTACATCGGCGAAATTTGAAATGTGTAAACATAAATCACTTGAAATTAACTAGATTCGCGATAGAATTCTTCAACTTTTTCTACTAATAGGTGACGGTAATACTTATGTTTCGTTTGAACCTATATTTTCGACGATTCGATCAAATTTTACTCCCGAAAAAGAAATTTTTAACGGAGCACACGCGAATATACAACCGCACCCGCGAGCAGTCAACCATCGCTCCCCCATGTAAGCCTATGGACGACGGAAAACTATCTAACGGAAAAACTTTTATCATGCAACTTAAGTTTATTACATCCTCTTACAACAATGGTACGGTACGGAATCAACATATTCTTGCGACGCCATACACATCCAGTAACTTCAAACGGCACACGGACAAACAGAATGGTTTCAACCTTTAGTTTCAATGAAATGCAAACCTGGTGCAATATTATTATTATTAATTGGTGCCTCGAAGGTTCGAAGCTATGAAAAATAATACATCTTCTTGTGTGACTAACAGGGCTTGTTCGTTCACTTTGACTCAATTTTGATTCATTTGACAGTACTGTCTTAGCCGAGAAAAATTTAACAAAGTTGTAAATGGAACATTTGTAGAACTAGTTATCATCTTCAATTTTGCTGAATAAAGTTTTGCTGTATCTGTTGTAGTTACGATGCTACAATGCTAGTACGTCATTAGTAACTAAATGAGCATTCATTTAGTCACTAACAAGGTACTAGCGTTGTAGCATCGTAAATACAAAAGATACAGTAAAACTTTATTCAGCAAAATTGTAGATAATAACTGGTTCTACAAATGTCCCATATATACCTTAGTCAAATTTTACTCGACTGAGACGGTACTGTCAAATGAATCAAAATTGAGTCAACGTGAACGAACAAGCCCTGGTGACTAACGATGAAGGCTGATAATAAAAATATCGTCGGCCACTGTTCAAAATTTGATCCTGCCAACATGTCTGAAAAATCGCTTGTATCTTGTAAACATTTGCAAACGTTGCTGGTGTTTGTCATTGTCACGAAAAAAAGATTTATGCTGCACTTAACGTTAATGTTGAAAAATTATGAATAACATGTCAAAATAATTTTATGAGATTAAAAGTTTTCTGGGTGTAGAAGAACGTTGATGTTTTGAAGTGCATTTATTTATTATATCGCAAAAATGAATATTCCAAGTATCTCAGGTGCTAATAGTCTAACTGAAAAACCAACATAAGTTTAGGTACAAGTTTTTTTGATGGTGTAATTCAATATCCGATAGCGCTTTCGCCTATTTTCAAAAATTGATAAATCATCGCTACTCATCGCGATGAGTCAAAACACGAGCTATTCGTATTTGATTGGCTTCACTAGCGATCAAATCATCAATGAAAAAGCACTTCTAAACAAATATCAAACTAAACGTTTCTTAGTGCACTTTTATAAAAAAGAAATACCGCGCAATTCAGGTATTGCAATTACAATTGGTTAGTGACCGGCTGGGTAATGCGTAACACCGATGTCTCGCGAATCTGCAGGTTTATAAACCGCATAGTGGTCCTTAGCCTCTTATCTAGCAACTCCTATCTCTAGCTCCTCGTGGTACGGTCGTATACCAACAGGTAAGGAAACGCTAGTGCGGATGTTGAGTGTTAAAAAGAGAAATCGTTTTGTCAGCCTTAAGCGCCTGTTTTCATGTCACGATTCCTCAACCAAGTGCGCGATTGTACTTCTGGTTTTGAGCGGCTCACGACAGCCACGGGACGACACGAAACGGGCGGCTGAGTTAGGAAATGTGTTGTCTCGGTACTAAACCCAAGATGACAGCCCTATCGCGAAACTCAGTAGCGTGGCCTAGGAAGGCAACCTACCTAAATCTACCTTACTACAAAAAATACAGGAAATCCGACTCAAATATTCGTCATGGATACAAGCGACGAAATAAGGACATGGATGTTTGATATTAGAAGCTGCTGATCGTTGAATTTCGAGGGTGGTGACAGGGTGCTGCTGTAACTGGTAGTACCCCGAAATGTTTGCAATCGTGACACTGCAGGAGATCTGTCGCAAAGGCGAGAAGGTGTGGAGGATTCGTGGCGGCAAGGCCTAATTTTACCAGAGCGGATGAGCGACCAACGGGCTGTGAAAAAGATTTGTAGTGATATGCAGAATGCAGGATCGCGTCATGAACAGGAAAGCGATCAACGAGAGGATGTTTTTGTTCAGGATAAAAGGCCGTTTCTTCAACTACACCATCATACAAAAGTAAAGTAAAGTAATAGTAAGAACAAAAATCAGAGGGGTTGTGTACAAGACACGACCGCATATATAGGTGACGCAGGACTACGTAAGTCTCTTTGTAGTGATAATAGCATGTATTCATGCTTGTAATCATTCGATTGTTCCTGTATACATGCTATATGCAACATATATACATGCTACATGCGTTGTATGTAACATTTATCAACGTAGTAACATTGCATACGTTCAATTCTCAAAAGATTGTGTATTTGAAAACAATTTAACAAAATCAAGAACACAAACTATTGCTTTCCTGCTACCTTACAGAAATTAAAGATTGTTTTTATTACCCATGGTTCCCCGCGTTGAAGGGATTTTATGAATTCAATCCTATTTT
This sequence comes from Sabethes cyaneus, assembly GCF_943734655.1. Lineage (NCBI taxonomy): Eukaryota > Metazoa > Arthropoda > Insecta > Diptera > Culicidae > Sabethes > Sabethes cyaneus. The sequence continues at coordinate 146,741,578 of NC_071354.1, forward strand.
ATCAACAGCACATCTTTCCACTAGCACTTCCTCGGCAAGCATACGTATTCATACAGAGTCGTATTATAACTGAACACTACAGCTGTAGCACATTTTTCCAAAACAGATATCAAATTCGCCTAGGTTTAATCGTCTCGCAGTCAAGAATTTTCGATCTGTTGGGACAACGAACTTGTGCCATTTTTTCTGGCACACTTCCCTAACACAGACATCAAATTGGAATAGGTTTAATCGCGTTCGTAAGAAATCTGTTGGCACGAGGGGGCTTTGTTACTCTCTCTGACGTACTTCCCAAGCAAGGACATCAAAATGGTCTAGGTTTAACCGCGGTGTTAAGAAATCTTGTTGAAATGAGGAAACTTGGTCACTTGTTTTGGCTTACTTCCCAAGCACAGATATCAAATTGGTATAGGTTTAGATCATCGCAAAGAATCTTCCAACCAATCACGAAGCGAGAATTCTGGTAAAACATAGGTTCATTATTTTCAATTTTTCAATAGTTCAACATCAAGAATCCATACTTTTCTTCATTTGGGTCAATTCTTAGAAGATTTTCCAATCGATTGGTGTAAGAATATTGAAAATCGATAGGAAAACCGCTGAACTATTAGCGCTCAAAACCTTTCATTTTTCGTGACGCTCGCATTTTTCGATTTTTTGGAATGACACCCTATCTCAAAACTTGCCGTAAGACGTAGTCCTACGTCAAAAGTAAAGTGTCCAAAGGTATTTAAGATACACCATCATAGTTTTCCGGACAGTGACTATCGACAGCGATGACCCGGAAGTGTCACCAACCACTTGCTATATCATATATTCATATATTTCGGATCTCTAGTCTCCTCCGACAATAATACGACTAAGGAGGTTCAACGACGCCTTCAAGCTGGAAGTCGAGCCTACTTTTCTCTCTTCACGACACTTTGATCAAGCTGTGATCCACCTGATTTTTGATAACCTTTTATAAAGCGAATGAATTGTAATTAAAGTTTAACCACTGAAAAGGCATCTAAACAAACTACTGTTAAAAGATTTCAAATCCAATCACTAGGAGCGCTATAGCAAAAGCTACAGTGCGTCCAGATATTAAGTAAATCGAGTTTTAAATATGCTTTCCTACACCCCGATTCTTCTCCCGGAGCATGTGGAAGACATCCGTATAATTTGACATGAATACTCGAAAAATGATTTCTATTTTCTTACGCCGACATTTTCAAGTTGAATGTTCATATTTAATTGCACTACAAAAGCATCGCAATATTTGTTCCCAGCAAACAATTTGCTTTGTATAGCTCGGTTACAACTGGGATGCGAAATCATATCCGCACGAAAAAGTTATATTTCACACCACATAAGAACATATAAGTACATACCAAAGTGGAGGCAATATACGTGCACAAATTTTGACAATTATTTGTAATTCTATCTTGCATTCAATACAACGGTTTTTGGAACACGCAACTTAATACTCCTCAATATACGATTAAGATATAACCTAATGTTACATCATCCATGCTGCTTTATAATTCACAGCCATAAGTTGTATATGAGGACATGCACGACTGTAAAATAACTTATTGTACACTTTGCTTTGGTATACTCTTATCATTATGCAATTCCAATGTAAAATTGTCTTGCATGCGACTTAATGTAAACTTTCTATTACAATTTTGTGTTATCTGGGTAGTAGTAGAAATGAACAGAAAAATTTCATTGTCAGGTACCTTGTACCTAAAGTACCTAATTACTTCTTCATAATTAAAAAATAATATAATTACTGGTTGTAATTGGCTGAACAATCATAACTTACGTTTATATTGGATCAAATAAGCAGTAATCAAAATACTATCAGAAACTGTAACTTTTAAACTTTTGTTAAACTTATATTCACGTACTTTATCGAGTCTTTTATCCAAACCACAAGTAAATCAAGGAACATTAAGTGCGCAATACTTAGTTTTCAACTAACAGTTCATAATTTTTTAATGCAATTTCGTTTCCACCATACGAAATGTACAGCGTCTGTTGAATAGGATCAACTTTGCCTGGTAATAAACTCCCCATATAATGGGCACGACCAATATAAAGTCTTTCATCGTCCGAAGTGTGTCCTCCTAAAACAGCATTCGGGGGGATGCTACCTAATCCCGAAGGAATCCAGGCGACGTTCTCGTTGTAAAGCACATCAAACGTATCTTTCGGAATTTCCTGTCCATTGTGGGTTACATAGGCAATCTGCTTACTCGGAATTACCTTAGCCGGCAACTGATCTCTTTCGTGGTAGGCACGACCTACGTAGATCGGAAAGTTGTCACTGTCATATCCGGCTAACGTTGCACCCGGCGGAATTGGTGCAGCAGCAGCATGATGTAGCCAGTAAGCTGAAAAAAAAATTACATTCGTAATGTCATCAAACGGAAACGGTACTCATTCTCAGGTTGCGTAATTACATGTCTGTGGGCCAACCAGTACGTCGTAATGTATACATTTGCGTTCAACTCCATCGACTGAAACATATAAACCGCCTTGAGACCGATTAATAATTCCCAGATTTAGACTTCCTTCGCGACGAGCACGACCGATGTACAGTGGCTCTCCAGATTTCGAATGTCCGCAAAGCACTGCACCGTGTGGAACGTGTCCATGACTGCTATGCTCCCAAGTAAACCCCTGACCACTTAATACCTGCACGTTTTAGCAATTTAGAGTTTTAAAATCGGTAGGGTAGATGATCCATTAGTTGCGCCACTAAGCACAATATAACTTCATTTTGCTTGTTTATTGAGCTATATGCTTCAATTAATGCTTGTGGGATATAAATTTATCCAATACAAGGTATTTGTCACAAGGCAAGACAATTGCTTTCGTTGTGCGAGAAGCTTTATAAAGAAAAAATGAATTTTCCGATTCAATTATATTGTACCAGCAGTTGCGCTAATGTTTCCTTAATTAAGTTTGATGTTCCTTTAATTGTGGTATTCCATATACATTGCTAGGTTGCTAAGTGAAAAAACATCGTAGCAAAACTATAGATGAGCACCTATAGTTGCGCGCTCCAACTGCGCGTTGGATTTTGGAAAATTGGCATTTTTGCAAATAATGCTTTAATTTTAAATTGTGTAGTCTAACTACCAATACTTCTAAAAACCTGTTTTATATAATGAATGTAATTGTTTTATCTAAAAGGCTACGGTGACGAAAATATGCATTAATAATGAATAGGAGCGCAACTATTGGTACTACCACAACTATTGGATCAACTACCCTACCTAGTTAATTTCAGCTACAAAGTTTCATTTCTATTACAAGCGAATAATTAATTCTTGCGGATATGATTTTATTCACTGACAGTTAGGCTAACCGGAAGCTATTTTTCGCTTATTATTCTCAACAGTACAAAAGTACAAAAGTACCTACCTCGAAATGTGATTTGAAAGTGTCTTTATTATCATGTGAAACATAGGCCGCTCGTTTGCTAGGGATCACTTTTGCTGGTAATTCATTGCCATTATGATAAGCTCGTCCAATATAGATCGGCGATCCTTCTTCATCATTTCCAGCGTATACACCGGCTGGTGGAGTTCCCTGATCAGTGGACCACGGGGTCCAGCTGTATCCTTTAAGAAAATAATATGCGTAATAATTCTTATCTTCAATCACAATGCATGTTTTTTTTTCAATTCATTCTAAGGACAGTTCAAAACAGCTGCAGCGAATCATACATCATTAACTGATTATGTTCCTGTGATGTATATTGTTGAGGCTATTAGCGGTTCTTTGAATGTGTTTCCATATCTGAAGCCAGTGAAATTGGCATTTTACTTACCTGCATTTAATCCCATTCCTAGTTTTAGAAATAAAGAAAAGTATAACAGTTTCAGTAAATGTTCAATTTTGAAATTCTGCATTTGTTTTGCCGGACTAATGGTAACGACTGATGAGCGAAGAAATATACCTTTTCATATCACTTCCTTTTAATATACTATCGATGATGATAGGAAAAACGAAACACTAATGGCGCTGCAACACGTGTATGCGTGAATAACAAATTGATAACAGAGAGAAGCACGCTCAATATTTCTCACTTCGTTTGCATTAGTCGTCCGCTAAATATAGACTATAGAGGATGTACGCGTTTACGGTTTTATGTTAAGTGGGCATTGCCATAGAAATTTTTTAAATAAACAGTAGTTCCAATTTGGTTTGTCAAAAAATGTATTTAGGCTAAGAATCTGTAGTATTTAATTAGTTAGATCAGTTTTATACCTGCGCGATGTTCTTTATGTCAAAGATTAATTAATAAATTAAATAAAAAATTAAAGATTCTCTTATTATAGATTTTGATTCTACAGACTCTTCTGTTTATTTTAATACTAGCTGACCCGACAAACTTCGTATTGCCACAAATTAACCTGTGTTGTACATAAATCATGAATCTCGGATGATCTTTGTCACTTCTCGAGTTTTGCAAGCCCCCCAGTGGGCGGCGCTTCCGACGGCGGGTCACCGGCAACACTCGCGACCGGCTCGTCCTGAATGATCTAGTGTTACTATAGATAGTTTTTGTGGTCTTGTTATTGATTAATGTTTTATGGAAGAGTCTCGAATTTCTCGAGTTGGATTAGTTTTTAAGTTTCGCAAAAATTTCTGTTTTATTTGTATGAGAGTCCATATCCCCCTACCACAGGGGTGAGAGGTCTATAACTATCATAAAATAAATTCAAGACTCAAAAGTCTCCTACATGCTAAATTTGGTTCCATTTGCTTGATTAGTACTCAAATTATAAGGAAATTTGTATTTCATTTGTATGGGAGCCCACCCTCTTAAAAGGGAAAGGGGTCGTAATACACCACAGAAAAAAAATTCTGCCATCTAAAACTCTCACATGCCAAATTTGGTTCCATTTGCTTGATTAGTTCTAAAGTTATGAACAAATTTGTATTTCGTTTGAATGGGAGCCCCCCCCCCTCCTAAAAAGGTAAGAAGTCCTAATTCATCATGGGAAAAATGGTTGCCTCCAAAAACACCCACATGCCAAATATGGTTCCATTTGCTTGATTAGTTCTCGAATTATGAGGAAATTTGTATTTCATTTGTGTAGAAGCCCCCTCTCTTGAAGTGTGGAAGGATCCTAATTCACCGTAGAAAATATTTTTGCCTCCAAAAACCTCCACATGCCGAATTTGGTTCTATTTGCTTGATTAGTTCTCGAGTTATGGGGAAATTTGTATTTCATTTGTATTGGAACCCCCCTCCTAATGTGGGAAGAGGTCCTAATTCATCACAGAAAAAATTCTTGCCTCCAAAAACACCTACACGCCAAATTTGGTTCCATTTGCTGGATTAGTTCTCGAGTTATGAGGAAATTTGTATTTCGTTTGTATAGGACCCCCCCTCCTAAAGTGGGGAGGGGTCTCAATTCATCATTGAAAAAAAAATTGTTTCCAAAAACACACACATGCCAAATTTGGTTCAATTCACTTGATTAGTTCTCGAGTTAGGATGAAATTTGTATTTCATTTGTACAGGAGCCCCCCCTCTTAGAGTGGGGAGGGGTCCTAATTCACCGTAGAAAATTTTCTTGCCCTCGAAAACCTTCACATGCCAAAGTTGGTTCCATTTGCTTGATTAGTTCTCGAGTTATGAGGAAATTTGTATGGAAGCCCCCCCTCTTAAAGGGGAGAGGAGTTACAATTCCCCTTATAAAGAGGGAGGGGTCTCAATTTACCATAGAATAAATTCTTGTCACCGAAAACACCCACATGCCAAATTTGGTTCTATTTGCTTGATTAGTTCTCGAGTTATGAGGAAATTTGTATTTCATTTGTATAGGAGCCCCTCCTCCTAAAGTGGGGAGAGGTTCTTATTCATCATAGAAAACATTCTTGCCTCCAAAAACACCTACATGCCAAATTTGGTTCCATTTGCTGGATTAGCTCTCGAGTTATAAGGAAATTTGTATTTCGTTTGTATAGGAGCCCCCCCCCCCCTCTTAAAGTGGGGAGGGGTCCCAATTCATCATAGAAAAAAAATTTGTCTTCAAAAACACACACATGCCAAATTTGGTTCCATTTGCTTGATTAGTTCTCGAGTTATGAGGAAATTGGTATTTCATTTGTACAGGAGCCTCCCCTCTTAAAGTGAGGAGGGGTCCTAATTCAACATAGAAAATTTTCTTGCCCTCGAAAACCTTCACATGCTAAATTTGGTTCCATTTGCTTGATTAGTTCTCGAGTTATGAGGAAATTTGTATGGAAACCCCCCCTCTTAAAGGGGAGAGGAGTTATAATTCCCCTTATAAAGAGGGGAGGGGTCTCAAATTACCCTAGAATAAATTCTTGTCACCGAAAACACCCACATGCCAAATTTGGTTCTATTTGCTTGATTAGTTCTCGAGTTAAGCTGAAATTTGTGTTTCATTTGTATGGGAGCCCCCCCTCTTAGTGGGGGGAGGGGTCTCTAACCATCACTAAAACCTTTCCTGGCCCCAAAAACCTCTACATGCAAATTTTCACGCCGATTGGTTCAGTAGTTTTTGATTCTATAAGGAACACAGGACAGACAGACAGACAGACAGACAGACAGACAGACAGACAGACAGACAGACAGACAGACAGACAGACAGACAGACAGACAGACAGACAGACAGACAGACAGACAGACAGACAGACAGACAGACAGACAGACAGACAGACAGACAGACAGACAGACAGACAGACAGACAGACAGACAGACAGACAGACAGACAGACAGACAGACAGACAGACAGACAGACAGACAGACAGACAGACAGACAGACAGACAGACAGACAGACAGACAGACAGACAGACAGACAGACAGACAGACAGACAGACAGACAGACAGACAGACAGACAGACAGACAGACAGACAGACAGACAGACAGACAGACAGACAGACAGACAGACAGACAGACAGACAGACAGACAGACAGACAGACAGACAGACAGACAGACAGACAGACAGACAGACAGACAGACAGACAGACAGACAGACAGACAGACAGACAGACAGACAGACAGACAGACAGACAGACAGACAGACAGACAGACAGACAGACAGACAGACAGACAGACAGACAGACAGACAGACAGACAGACAGACAGACAGACAGACAGACAGACAGACAGACAGACAGACAGACAGACAGACAGACAGACAGACAGACAGACAGACAGACAGACAGACAGACAGACAGACAGACAGACAGACAGACAGACAGACAGACAGACAGACAGACAGACAGACAGACAGACAGACAGACAGACAGACAGACAGACAGACAGACAGACAGACAGACAGACAGACAGACAGACAGACAGACAGACAGACAGACAGACAGACAGACAGACAGACAGACAGACAGACAGACAGACAGACAGACAGACAGACAGACAGACAGACAGACAGACAGACAGACAGACAGACAGACAGACAGACAGACAGACAGACAGACAGACAGACAGACAGACAGACAGACAGACAGACAGACAGACAGACAGACAGACAGACAGACAGACAGACAGACAGACAGACAGACAGACAGACAGACAGACAGACAGACAGACAGACAGACAGACAGACAGACAGACAGACAGACAGACAGACAGACAGACAGACAGACAGACAGACAGACAGACAGACAGACAGACAGACAGACAGACAGACAGACAGACAGACAGACAGACAGACAGACAGACAGACAGACAGACAGACAGACAGACAGACAGACAGACAGACAGACAGACAGACAGACAGACAGACAGACAGACAGACAGACAGACAGACAGACAGACAGACAGACAGACAGACAGACAGACAGACAGACAGACAGACAGACAGACAGACAGACAGACAGACAGACAGACAGACAGACAGACAGACAGACAGACAGACAGACAGACAGACAGACAGACAGACAGACAGACAGACAGACAGACAGACAGACAGACAGACAGACAGACAGACAGACAGACAGACAGACAGACAGACAGACAGACAGACAGACAGACAGACAGACAGACAGACAGACAGACAGACAGACAGACAGACAGACAGACAGACAGACAGACAGACAGACAGACAGACAGACAGACAGACAGACAGACAGACAGACAGACAGACAGACAGACAGACAGACAGACAGACAGACAGACAGACAGACAGACAGACAGACAGACAGACAGACAGACAGACAGACAGACAGACAGACAGACAGACAGACAGACAGACAGACAGACAGACAGACAGACAGACAGACAGACAGACAGACAGACAGACAGACAGACAGACAGACAGACAGACAGACAGACAGACAGACAGACAGACAGACAGACAGACAGACAGACAGACAGACAGACAGACAGACAGACAGACAGACAGACAGACAGACAGACAGACAGACAGACAGACAGACAGACAGACAGACAGACAGACAGACAGACAGACAGACAGACAGACAGACAGACAGACAGACAGACAGACAGACAGACAGACAGACAGACAGACAGACAGACAGACAGACAGACAGACAGACAGACAGACAGACAGACAGACAGACAGACAGACAGACAGACAGACAGACAGACAGACAGACAGACAGACAGACAGACAGACAGACAGACAGACAGACAGACAGACAGACAGACAGACAGACAGACAGACAGACAGACAGACAGACAGACAGACAGACAGACAGACAGACAGACAGACAGACAGACAGACAGACAGACAGACAGACAGACAGACAGACAGACAGACAGACAGACAGACAGACAGACAGACAGACAGACAGACAGACAGACAGACAGACAGACAGACAGACAGACAGACAGACAGACAGACAGACAGACAGACAGACAGACAGACAGACAGACAGACAGACAGACAGACAGACAGACAGACAGACAGACAGACAGACAGACAGACAGACAGACAGACAGACAGACAGACAGACAGACAGACAGACAGACAGACAGACAGACAGACAGACAGACAGACAGACAGACAGACAGACAGACAGACAGACAGACAGACAGACAGACAGACAGACAGACAGACAGACAGACAGACAGACAGACAGACAGACAGACAGACAGACAGACAGACAGACAGACAGACAGACAGACAGACAGACAGACAGACAGACAGACAGACAGACAGACAGACAGACAGACAGACAGACAGACAGACAGACAGACAGACAGACAGACAGACAGACAGACAGACAGACAGACAGACAGACAGACAGACAGACAGACAGACAGACAGACAGACAGACAGACAGACAGACAGACAGACAGACAGACAGACAGACAGACAGACAGACAGACAGACAGACAGACAGACAGACAGACAGACAGACAGACAGACAGACAGACAGACAGACAGACAGACAGACAGACAGACAGACAGACAGACAGACAGACAGACAGACAGACAGACAGACAGACAGACAGACAGACAGACAGACAGACAGACAGACAGACAGACAGACAGACAGACAGACAGACAGACAGACAGACAGACAGACAGACAGACAGACAGACAGACAGACAGACAGACAGACAGACAGACAGACAGACAGACAGACAGACAGACAGACAGACAGACAGACAGACAGACAGACAGACAGACAGACAGACAGACAGACAGACAGACAGACAGACAGACAGACAGACAGACAGACAGACAGACAGACAGACAGACAGACAGACAGACAGACAGACAGACAGACAGACAGACAGACAGACAGACAGACAGACAGACAGACAGACAGACAGACAGACAGACAGACAGACAGACAGACAGACAGACAGACAGACAGACAGACAGACAGACAGACAGACAGACAGACAGACAGACAGACAGACAGACAGACAGACAGACAGACAGACAGACAGACAGACAGACAGACAGACAGACAGACAGACAGACAGACAGACAGACAGACAGACAGACAGACAGACAGACAGACAGACAGACAGACAGACAGACAGACAGACAGACAGACAGACAGACAGACAGACAGACAGACAGACAGACAGACAGACAGACAGACAGACAGACAGACAGACAGACAGACAGACAGACAGACAGACAGACAGACAGACAGACAGACAGACAGACAGACAGACAGACAGACAGACAGACAGACAGACAGACAGACAGACAGACAGACAGACAGACAGACAGACAGACAGACAGACAGACAGACAGACAGACAGACAGACAGACAGACAGACAGACAGACAGACAGACAGACAGACAGACAGACAGACAGACAGACAGACAGACAGACAGACAGACAGACAGACAGACAGACAGACAGACAGACAGACAGACAGACAGACAGACAGACAGACAGACAGACAGACAGACAGACAGACAGACAGACAGACAGACAGACAGACAGACAGACAGACAGACAGACAGACAGACAGACAGACAGACAGACAGACAGACAGACAGACAGACAGACAGACAGACAGACAGACAGACAGACAGACAGACAGACAGACAGACAGACAGACAGACAGACAGACAGACAGACAGACAGACAGACAGACAGACAGACAGACAGACAGACAGACAGACAGACAGACAGACAGACAGACAGACAGACAGACAGACAGACAGACAGACAGACAGACAGACAGACAGACAGACAGACAGACAGACAGACAGACAGACAGACAGACAGACAGACAGACAGACAGACAGACAGACAGACAGACAGACAGACAGACAGACAGACAGACAGACAGACAGACAGACAGACAGACAGACAGACAGACAGACAGACAGACAGACAGACAGACAGACAGACAGACAGACAGACAGACAGACAGACAGACAGACAGACAGACAGACAGACAGACAGACAGACAGACAGACAGACAGACAGACAGACAGACAGACAGACAGACAGACAGACAGACAGACAGACAGACAGACAGACAGACAGAAATCCTTCTTTATAGGTATAGATTATTTTTGTTTGTACCGATCCTACTACGAGAAGTGGATGAAAAATATAAATAACAATATACCAATATACCTTAGTAGGGTACAGGAGTTTATTTTCGGCAAGTTTCTAAATGCAGCCTGTTTTCCTTTTCCGTCACCAATAAAAATACTTTGCCGACATACAATTTTAATATGTTGTAACTATTTTCTTTCACTAGACTGCCCATGGACGCATAGTTGACGTAAAACCCAATTTCACCAAAATCTATTTTTTTGTTCAACACATGCTTTACTATATGATACACAAAATACACATAAAAATAAAAAATAAACATGTTTTGTTTGAAAAGTTTGCGGCAATAAAGGAAAAACCATCTGACATAAGTGCCACTTCTATGCAATAATGACGTTTCTCCCTACAGTTTGCAATCCATACAAAGAAACATCCACAATTGAACAAATTCTCCATTATACACTGCCCAGAATTCGTAAAGTCATAACTATCAACAGGTTCATCTCTTGAATTAGAATTCTTATTATTAACCCTTCTAAGGTCTACATCATTTTTACCACTCGAAAATTTGCTAAAATGGCCGTAACTTTTTTATCTTGCAATATTTTTTCGCTAAACTTGGGAATCTTCCCGAAAATCTTTTCTACCTTCATAATATCTACAAATCTTGGCCATATGTCACATGGTTTCGGAGTTATTCCGGTGTTCATTGGGGAACCGCGATATAGCTTTTTTAGATAATGTTGCTAAATATTTGAAATTTGTTGGAAACATGATGATTTTTTTTAGCAAATCATCGACTGTGGTCATATCAGTTACTTTGCTGCAGTTACAAGGCGTGTGCGCGCCATGCGGATCCGGGAGGACACTGGGAATCCGGAACCGGTTCAAATAGAGGGACATTTCCGCATCAGTTAAATATGTCAAGTTGCATATCAAAAACATAAGCACTTCATAAGATAACGATGGTCACCAATCTCATGTCTCTCACAGGCCATATGACCGATTTCATGTCCTGTACAAGTTCCTTCGAGATCCGTACCGTGCTTGGATCAGAGAAAACAATCTTTCCGGGCCCGGAAGCGGCCATATAGCATCTGAGAGACATGAGCAGGGATGATTCCTCCTCAGAATAAAAAAAGGGAAGAGAAAAATTCACACTTTATTCATTTGCGATTTATGTTGCTCCGCTTTGTTTGAACTTTTCTTTTTTTTTACTGATCACTATTGCTCAGCAACCTGTTCATTGTTCTTCTCATTGAGGAATAAACACTTTTTTAATAACACTTTTTGGCTGCCCATGATATGGTAAAAAAAAATGGTTAGACTGTTTAGATTTGCACGCTTCGCTTGGGCATGAGATTGCGAATAAACTTGGGTGGAGAAAAAACGGAATGCACGCACGGAATGTAATTTTCCCGTCAGTAGAATAGGAGAAAGCGATTGGAGAACTCGCCTAGGGAAATAGAGTAGGTGGGGAAATTTCCCTGTTTCCGCAGGTTGAGTTAAGACCCGCTGTATGGATAAAATATACGAGAGTAAGTTGTTCTTGACAAGTCTAGCCGGAGAAAATGCGTTTTCCATATTCAAGGCCGTTAACCAAATTTTTAGTAGGGGAATTGTGTATAACGTGCCCCCCTTCGTTTTTCATTAAACAAGCGAAATTAAAATGCAAAACCACCCAGAAACCATAGTATTTGATGGAATTAGCCTACTATGCAAGTATGACAGTTGTCACATGCTGTAAAAACAAAACAAAAATAAATTTGTTTTTGAGCAGCTTCCGATGTAACTTTTGGCGTCATTTCCATAAGCTATTTTTTGTCAAAATCTGTAAATAACCGGTTGTTGCGATTCGATTGCGTGAAGTGAACTTCAAAAAGACATCCCTGCCAAAAATGGCGGTTTGAAACGCTTTATTTGCTTTAGCATTTAATATTTTTTCAAATAAGTAAAAGCAGGCCAAAATGCCCCACTTGCGGTGGTGCAATTTGCCCCCCTTGCAAATGTGGCTATAAACATATGTAAATAGATCTAAGTTGAAGTCAATTGCCATTATTTAATTCAATTAGTATTGTAGAGTAACCGTGGTGGGAATAATTTATTACCTACGTCCAAATTCCAGGTAATTCAACTACGCGGTGCGAAATGCCACAGCTGCGGTATAATGTGCCCCACGCAGGAAAGAAAACGTGCACCAGAAGACCGAAACTAGGTTTATTTTATAAAAAAAAAAAGATATTTTGAAAACAAAGGAAATAGTTTTACTTTCTACAAAGTAGAGTTGGTCTGTCACTGGTAGAAATACTCAAATTACCGCATTGGGCATATTATACCGCAGGTGGGGCATTTTACCCCGCGCAGACGAGAAACACAACATTTAGGTGCTTTTCTTAAATAATTCCTAGCATCTTTATTCCACAATACTAAACGAAATAAACAATTGCAATTGGTTGTAAGCTTAAATACCAACATATACTCGTAGTTGTCACGCTAGTTTGGGGAAGCATAACAGAGATATATCCATTTATTCTTAGGGGGGGCACATTATACACATTTCCCCTATTCGTGGGGTAGCACACCGGGCTAGCACCCTCGGGTATCTGTAAAGATCGCATTGAGTAAATGACTTCCTCCAAAATTTTTCTTGATTAAACTTTTTGTGCCTAGCATTCTGGACGCAAAACTTTTCCATTAAACTTTAGCTAATATTTGTGATCGGAAAATGTAGATGTAGCTTGAATAAAATTTGAGGTCACTTCGTCAGGTGTGAAATTTACTAAGCGGGATAAAATCACTACATCGTGAAAGTGTAAGTCATTTCATCATTTTAAAGTCCCTTGTATTGAAAGCAAGAAACGTACATTATATGGTCATTGAAGACAACGAGCTTCGTAACAACAAGGAAGGAACTGTAGCTACCTAAAGCTCTAGAAAAGGATATACGATGTAAAAGCACGGATGGAAATGAGTAAGTTGGACGAGAAAATTTCAGTAATTGCGTAATTTTTCTCACTTCCTCGTTGATTAAGAAATAATTCAAGTTTAAATGAGCGAAACATATTTTCAGTTAAATTATATCGCAATATGAGACCTGGAACTTTTTTAAACATACTTGAAAAAATCAGGGAATTTAGTTTTTCGTACCGAGTTGCCAGCCTGTTGAAGTTTCAAACGTGACCAACCATTGATTACTACCCGTTAATTATATGAGATCATGAAATAGTTTATGAAACACTGAAACGGTTTTGGTAAATTCCTCGTTTATTAACTGGTAAACAAATCTTTCTGATAAAAAAAAACAATGTTTATAAATTGTTAATGTCGAATTGGAAAGTAAATCAGTGACAAGACATTTTATCTATTTATTTGAATATCATATTTCTTGATTTTTACTTCTACGAAAATGATTTGGTACCTATGATTCAATAACAAGAAAAATAGCTTTCAAGCTAAGACATGATCTCTGCTGTGAAGAAGGTAGCTTTCCCTATCTTTGTAACATTAGCAAACAAGAAACTGGTCTGCATAAACTTTGAGCATAGGATACCAATAAGATATATTACCCTGTTTAAATCGACCATATTGCAAGCAGATGTCTTCTCTTGGGGGAATTCCTGTGCACACATCCCTGATGCTTTCAAATTTCTAGCAACCCCACGGTCGTTATATAATTACAGTACTAGAACTTACATCCCAAACCAGGAGATAGCTTTGAAGGTCACTTTTAAAAAAGAGCGTTTAAATTTGTGCAAACTATAATCTTATTCCGTTGGATAACTATAGTCGACAATTAGTAAAGCTACCGCTTCCCTCATATGTATAGAAGTAAAAACAATCGCTAATGATGGTTAGGTCTTCATATGCTGCACCTTCCGTTATATTAATAGATCCCACGCCATCACCACTTCACAGCCAGCGGTTCGGTGTATTATTTTTGAGTAATTTTCTTACGGGTGAGCAACAAAAAGCGAGCACATAGTAACGGACGTTTATATCAGTAATATAAACGGGATAACGAAAAATTGGCGCATTTCGGTGCTTGCATTCAACAGAACCATCTCAGTCAGTCATTGGTCAAAAGTTATTCTCATTGATTGATTTTAGCAGTGCGCGCCTAGAATGCCTCATCACGGGCATTATCATGGACGGGGCCGTTGGGCACCGCAAGAACTGCCTCAAAAGAAACAGTTCTTCGATCTGGAACCTCAATATTCTACCGGTAAGAATAAAAAGTTATTAAAAGTAAACCGTTTCAACGGTAGGAAATGTAATCATCTGTGACTGGTGTTGAGTTTAGTGTGATATTGAGTTGAGTTATTAAGATCAAGATCTGAAAAACACTTGACCTTGTATTTGTAATCAAGTTTGGCAGTGAACCTACTTGAAAGTGTTTACCCATTCCGAAAAACTAAAATGTATTAAAATAACAAGACGATTTATTAGTAGCAATTATTGAACCATTGTGCGCCCAAGAAAATACTAAAAATTTGATACAGTAAGATAATAGCCAAAATAATACAAATAAAAAGGGACCTCGAAGATTAAAAATATGCGAAGTTGAAGGTTACTTGAGATAATCCACTCGAAGAAATGAATAAGATGTATCCGCAGATATGAGCAATCCGAGTGAGAGATATCGTCCGCCGGGTGAGCAAAATAAATAGAATGCTTAGGCATATGGTATAGCGGGCGCGGGAGCGAATGCCGCACATCCATCGGCGGTAGAACGCAAAATTGTTTCACTTAGCGGAGCGCCCTTATTCACTGTGGTAGAAATACGGTATTGCGCGACAAAACACGCTTTGCAAATTACAATGTGCATTGTTATTATTTGGTACGTGTGTGTCTGTGCGTGATGTGTGTGGCTGTGGTGTGATTTGTGGCTGTGTGACGTGCGTGCATAATCGTATTGCAAAGTGAACAAACCTTTGAATAGCTGAACTGTACTGTCGAACCTGTGAATTAAGCTTAGTTTTTGAGGTGAGATGATGTATGTGAGGTATGTTCCTGGATTTAGTAACGACTTAACTAGAGCACAACAGATGGATTCAGGACTCAATATTACCGCATATCTATTTTTAACAGGAAGCAAGTCAGACATATGGTTCATCACAATGAATTCTCAGACGTGAACATTCTAATTAGTTTTCAGCGGACATTAGCTTAAATAAGCAAACTTCCCGTAATTGCACCCTATAATCGGTCAAACCAGTAAAGTTGAAAAAACAAACAAAAATAATTTCAAAAATTTACACAATTATCTCAAAAAACCGTCTGAACTTTTTGGAGCGTCTTAGTAGAATACGAAACCTGGAAATTAAATAAAAAGAAAACTTATCCAATTTAAATACCTACGTAGTAGAATTAAATTGGATGAGTTTTCTTTTTATTTAATTTCCAGGTCAAAAAACCGTGTTGAGTTTCTCCAAGAAACATCGGGATAACTGCGGTACCAAGTAACATATGGCCACGATTTGTAGGAATTTTGAAATTAGAGTTGCCAAGTACAGTAAAAAAATTAAAAACAATAGCTACTTAGCATCACCTTACTGTCACTGTTACTGGCCATATTTCGGTTGTCATCACATGTCACTGAAATGGTCATATTTCGGTTTTTCTCGACGGATTTCCGTTCTCTTTTCATCAATCTACTGGAAAAGAATGCGAATCTTGCAATAACTTAGGAAAACTAGAAGAATCTCCCCGTCGAATGCAACTAGTTTCGTCTAAAAATATCTCATTTTGAAGAAGTTATGGTCGTTTGAATTTTGTCAAAATTTTGCCTGTCCTGATCATTTTGTCTACCCTTTGTAACGACCAATGTGTGTTTTAACTAAAGCGTTAGCATTAACTAAATGGAAAGACCAATTGTATATAACAACGTTCACAATTTTCATATAAATAAATGAGTAAAAAGGAAAGATAGGGCTTTCAAATGAAGTGAAAAAATATTGACGGCCATCTTTGATTTGACCACCGTATTAGATTTTATCAGAAAATCGCCCTTTTTGCCAGGAGCACGTTAGTTGTTCATATCACACATCCATCTTATTGTAAATCACAAATCACTACAGATGAATTGACATTGATTTGATATATAAATTTAAAACAATTATGCTATAAATAATATTGCATAACCTACAGGTTATAATTGGGTCCATTGTGCAATAAACGAAGGCATTCTTCCACTGAACGCAGTTCTAGCTGGCACGGATTCCGACGGATCACCAATATACGTTGGACGCGTTAATCATGATGGAAATGTGCTGCCGGCCAAAGTTATCCCTATTCGTCGAGTAGCATACTTCTCCTATAACGGAATTGAAATATCTGATCCGAATATAGAAGTGAGTCGATACATACGACAATCGTTTTTCAATGCGCTTGATTCAATTTATTTCTACCAAAAGGTACTTTGTGGATTGAACTTTACTTGGATCCCTAGTGAAAAAGGACTTCTTCCGAAGGGCGCTGTGCTTAGTGGATATTCCTCCACCGGTGAACCAATATACATTGGGCGAGCTCATCATGACGGCAGCTTGACGCCTGGCAAAATTAATCCAAAACATGGCTGTCTTTACATAGCATATGGTGGCCGCGAACATGCACGCCCTAACTACGAAGTCCTAGTTGACGCTAAAAAATGTAAGTATTATGTAATAAAAAGTTAAAAAAGCTTGCTAAAATAGTCTCAATTTCACAGTGGGAGAACCGAGTGTCGGCGGCAAATGGATTCCGGCCAAAAGCAATGGTCCCGTACCGCCGGGAGCTCTTGTGGCCGGAAACGATAGTGACGGAGCGACAATCTATTTGGGTCGCGTTTTCCGCCATGGAATGACTTTGCCGGCAAAGGTAAGTCCATGCAAACGGATGTGTCACACCGGTGACGAAGGGCTGGAGTTCGAGATGGCCGAATACGAAGCCCTTTGCTGCTCTACCGCATCCTGGATACCTTTCCATGGAGTGTTTCCAATCAATGCAGTAGAATGCGGGCGTGATAGGACTGGAGAAAAACTTTACTTTGGACGAGGTCGTTACAATGGCAGTTTGACACCAGGGAAAATACTCGAGTGGAGCAAAGTGCTGAAGATTCCGTTCGGGTGGAAAGAAATTCCCCTTAGAGAATTTGACATTCTCGTTGATAACAGTAACAGTTCGTCATGTACCGTTCAGTTATGTAAGCTCAGTTTTAGGTATCAAGACAGTTTTAATGATATTCTTTTTTCTACACAGTGGATTGGACTCCTGGTACCAACGATTCAGCCGCCCCAAAAGGCGCGCTTTTAGCAGGACACGATAGCGACGGAGCTCCGATCTATTTAGGCCGGGTAATGTTCGAAGGAAATCAACTACCGGCCAAAGTGATTCCCCGCAAGAAGTTATGCCACACCTGTCACCAGGGCAAGGAACTAATGATGATTTCATACGAAGCACTGTGCAACGCCAGAGTGTCCTGGATACCGTTCCACGGTATCATTCCTCCGAAGGCGGTTCTATGCGGTCATACACGGTGGGGTGAAGCCGTTTATATCGGGCGTGGTCCACACAAGGGAAGTATTACTCCCGGTAAAATATTGGAAAATGAAAAGGTGCTTAAAATTCCTTTCGAATGGAATGAGCTTTCCATAAGAGGAGGTGAAATTTTGGTTCATAATTGATATTTTAATTCTGAAAAGAAAAGAATATTTACCGTATATCAAATGTATACCAAAATATATACCAAATAATATCATAGTGAGAAATAAAGAATTCTATACGATAATACAGAAGTGAACATATTTTATTGTAATAGCGCCGTGAAAGAACAATGTATGCAATAAAACCAAAATCCTTTCGTTAATTACATAAGTATATGGTTAATAGTTCATTCAACGTATATTAACCGTAGCGATGTTCGGGTAACCAACCCCGGTGGAAACTAAGGTCGTACACTAACAGCCTAATGACACCCGCAAGATTTACGAGAAGGTGAACCAAACTCGCAAGGCCCACACACCAAAACCTGACATGTGTAGGGACGAGGGAGAGGATCTAATCACAAACGAGCACGAGGTGGTCGACAGGTTGAAGCAGCACCTCAACGAGCAGCAGAAGACGCAATGGAAGTTAACCTCGGAGTACCCACAAACGACAACAGCGTGCCGGCTCCCGATCTCGAAGATATTAGGCGAGAAATCGGTCTGCTGAAGAATAATAAAGCCGCCGGAAAGGACCGACTCCCGGCAGAACTCTTCAAAAATGGCCAAGAACCGCTAGCAACGGCACTACATTGGCTGATTTCAAGGATTTGGGAAGAAGAGAAACTACCGAACAAGTGGATGGAAGGCGTAGTCTGTCCCATCTACAAAAAGGGCGACCGGCTAGACTGTTGTAACTACCGCGGCATTACGCTGATCAACGCCACCTACAAGGTGCTCTCCCAGATTTTGTTGCGTCGTCTATCCCCAATAGCAAAAGATTTTGTAGGGCAGTATCAGGCGGGCTTTATGGGGGCCCGTGCGTCTACGGATCAAATTTTTACTCTCCGGAAAATCCTCCAGAAATGTCGAGAGTACAACGTGCCCACGCATCTCATTTTCGTGAATTTCAGAGCAGCATACAATACCGTTGAATGCCAACAGCTATGGCAGATAATGCACGAGTACGGTTTTCCGGACAAACTGACGTGGCTGATCAAAGCTACTCTGGAACGAGTGATGTGCTACGTGCGCGTTTCGGGGACACTCTCAAGTCCTTTCGAATCGCGCAGAGGGTTACGGCAAAGGAACGGACTGTCCTGTATGTTATTCAATATCGCTATTGAAGGTGTGAGTGTAATCCGGCGAGCGGGCATCGAAACGAGAGGAACGATCTTCAGCAAGAGTAGCCAACTCTTAGTCTTTGCAGACGACCTCGACATCATTAATAGAAACCGTGGGACGGCGGAGACAATCTACGCCAGACTAAAAACGGAGGCTAGGAGGATAGGGCTACAAATTAATGCGTCGAAAACCAAATATATGGTAGGAAGAGGCTCCCGAGAAAATAACGTTTGCCTCCCACGGACAGTGACTATTGACGGCGATGAACTGGAAGTGGTTGATGAGCTCGTATATTTGGGATCTCTGGTCACCGCCGACAATAATACGAGTAAGGAGATCCAACGACGCATTCAGCCTGGAAATCGAGCCTACTTTTCGCACAAAGCTGATGATGTACAAACACTAATAAGACCGGTAGTCCTCTACGGACTAGAGACAGTAACTTTGCTTACGGAAGACATAAGGGCACTTGCCGTTTTTGAACGAAAGGTGTTGCGGACTATTTTTGGCGGAGTATAAACGGAAAGCGGAGAGTGGCGGAGACGTATGAATCACGAGCTACAGGCACTGCTTGGAGAGATTCCCATCGTACACCTGGCGAAAGTTGGGAGACTACGGATCGGCCACGTCGCAAGGATGCCGGACGACTGTGTAGTGAAATCCGTTCTCTTCAAGAACCCCTCCGGCACCAGGAATAGAGGGGCTCAACGTGCACGATGGCTCGACCAGGCTGAAGCCGACTTGCGTGTGTCAAGACGCGCAACGAATTGGCGACGGGTAACCCAGGACCGAGTACAATGGAAAGGAACTCTTGATATGGCAAGAGCCACCCCGGCTCTCGGTTGAATACGCAGGTAAGTAAAGTACGTATATTAACTAAAGATAATTTGATATCAACTTTTGTTTATTGTATTCATGCAACGACATTTTTCATTTGGGTAGAATCGACCCGAAAGGTCTTCATGAACTTCCATTAAATTTAGTGCACGAGCATAGTTATAAGACTTAAACTGGATGATCGTAAACAATGGTTAATAAATTCGAGGCTTCCTACTAACGCAAAAGTTTTGATTATCTCGGCCATCGCTTATCATAATTGTAAAACCAAGCATCGTAAAATACACATTTTTATTTTAGAACGTAAATTCATTGATAAATTCTTGTTTGGTTTCATTCACTTCACGTGGTCGGATCATTGCAAAACTAGTATAAAAATAAGCGGAGATTCGGAGTGGAGTGTGTAGAATCGTAATCTGAAATAAAAATAGTGATTTTTTCAAAAATGTTGGTCATTTTTGTCCCATTTATGTGCAGAACAACCCGCCACCTTATTTAGGGGACTGCTCAATTATAACTAATTTGCAAGAACGTGACAATTCTTGAGTAAACAAATAGGGTTGCGGCACTAGTTCCTCAGCCTGTTTCTATTTTGAGCCTACACATCTGTTCTCCGCAGCCTAGGGGGAAAATCATCACTAATTCTTACCAATACAAGTATAGGGGATTGTCCCCTGTTGTGAAACGGCCCCGGTTGTGAAACACCCATCGTTTTTGACGTGTTTATTAAACTAGCACTACCAGATTACTACCAACGGCTCGTCTCATTGTGATCTACCTTTTGAGCAAACAACAATCAAAATACAGCTTTTAGAATGTTTTGTAGGAAATGTGTTTGAAGAACTTGCCCGAAAAAGTTTTTTTGGAATATTTTGGGATTGATTTTTTTGTCTATCAAATAATATAGAAAAAGGCAGTAAAATGCATATAACCTGAGTTTTGGACCTCTATTTCATTACACAGTCAAATTTTAAGTTAAATAATTAAGAGGCGAACCAGCCGCAGGCTGAAAACCTCTCTAATATAGAATTAAAAAAAAAAAAAAAAAAAAAGTTAAATAATTTATTCAAAAAATTTTACATAAATTCTTACAAACTCGTCGTTCGCCCCGGTTGTGAAACAGTGAAGTTCTCCGGTTATGAAAAATGCAGAAAAACGATAATTGAATACTTTAATGATCACAAACATTTTTAAGACACTTTTCAGGCACATGGGAGCCAAATCCGAATATTTGAGATCTCGAACTTCCAGGTTTTACATACAGATTACAATTTAGATTTAGATGATTAAATTAAGAAACTGATGAATTACTTTGCATTTAAGATGTTTTCCGTTAATAAATGAATGTAATATTTTATTTTCATTTCATATTTCTTTATTTTCTTCTTTATTGTTGTTTTCTTTTATGGATTCTCCGAAGTGTTTCACAACCGGGGCCACTTTGTTTATGGTCAAAAAATTCTATGTCTCCCAATTTCGCTATAACTTTTTTGTTTCAAGCAAAAAATATATTCTATCTTTAGCAAAAACATTCGTAAGTCTTCAATCTTTCAAATGTTTTAAAAAGGTATGAAAGTAACTAATCCGTTCAAAAGCTATGACCAAAAAACAAAACCTGTTTCATAACCGGAGACATTCCCCTATACATTTGTTTCGTGGTGATGAATTTTGGTTCTTCAGCTAAAGGTAATACGAAAATAGAGTAGGCCCAATAATTAGAACCATGCCGAAAATACTATACAACACCCTTTGACTTCTAATTATACCGTGCGTTGATAGAAGTAAGTGATGTCGTTGCTTCAGATTGTTCAGTGACTAAAATAGTCAAACAGCACCATTCATAATGGCAAGAAAACGGCGAGATGAGTCGTCATCGGCCTCAGCCTAAGCCTGACAGAAGGCACAACAAAAATGACAAGAAAACAGCTGGTAGAAAAATGTATACACAAAGAAAACAAAACGAACGCTGGTAATTTCAGTTCAACACGAATGCCGAAGCGAATAACTACGAGACACGAAGCTTGGCACCATGTGCTCGGTCGGGTCAACCACGTGCTCGCTCGGGATGCTTCGTGAAACTGCTTCTTTCAACTCAACAAGAAACTTGCTATGTAAACATAGCACAGTGGGCACAATCTTTTTTAGGCAAATGTTTAATCGTTAATAATCATCTGTTCTGAATTTAATTCTAAATGTTAATAGTTCCAATATATCGCTATTTCGAGACCGTGCACTTGCAACGTATAGAACTAATAAAATTAAACGCGTTTCAATAATATTCATTTTTTATTTCTTTTTTTAATAATACTTTCTGAAAACTATTGCACCGTTACCAATTTTGGCACACTTATTTAATACTCATGTATTACTAGGCTTAACTTTTTTCATTCCTTGTTATTTTTGTTTCAGGTGTGTAGTTATATTGTGTGTCAAAGAATTTAAATTTTTCTGATGAAGGCCGAGTTGAGTAAACAGAAACGTAAACTATAAATAAATATCTCTATATCAATTTCACCGAAAAGTATCAATTGAAATAAGGAAATAAATAAAAAGAAAGGAAACGCTGGGTGGAATAAAATTATTTTTCCGAGCAAATGTGTATTATTCTTTGATTTCAAATATTCAAGTTTGGAGAAGATGATTACTGCAAATCCACATGATGGTGCGTCTCTTGATCATTTTTGTGCTAAAAAAAAATAGATCCTTCAATTGTGTAGGATTTAGTCAGTTTTAATATGTCCCATTTAATTTTTTTTACATTTCCAACAGTTTATCCGAGTACCCCTGGCAAAGGGTGAACATGTGCATTCCATAACCTCTATTCACTAACTCCTACCCCTACCTACCGGCTGGGGTACGCAACCTCGGTTGTCATACGCTAATAGAGAAGGAAGCACAGTGGCTCTTGCCCACCTTAAGATGGCAGCCCCGTCAGAGGGATTGGGACCTTAGGTTTAACAACTTACTGTACCCGAAAACAAAAAAGTTAATGAAAATGAAAGAAGAAATCAATCTGAATTATTGGCAACAACCTTTAGCATGAAAACATGGAATATACTGACCCTTGCCCAGTAGGGCAAGCTGGTTCAACTTGCAAGGGACGTTAGCAGCCTGAACCTTGGAAAGTTGGAGCTGAGCGAGGTCCACTGGTCGGTCCACTGGTGAGCACAAGACATCATCCGAACAAGTTGCTCTAGTCTGGCATACGAGGTGAAAATGCTATTCGAGAAAGAGGAGTTGAGTTCCTACTGAGCCCAGGAGCACATGAGGCTCTGAAGAAGTGGGAATTGATAAACGAAAGAATAATCGTTCCCAAATTTAGGAGACGGGTTAGAAACCTTACAGCAATCCACTGCTATGCACCAATTGAAGCTGCCGACCTACAGGAGAGAGAGAGTTTCTACAACCAGCTGGGGTGGTTGAGAAAATCCCGAAAGAGGACATCCAAATCCATTTGGGAGACTACAACGCGAAGATTGGCTCAAACAACGCGGATCTTGAATGCGTCATGGGACGAAGAACCTGTCCTGGAAACAGGTAAAAGCCATGGCGAGTAACCGTCAGCAGAGGAGATCTCTGATTTCATCCCTTAGTTCTGCCGGACCGACGGACATGGACACATAAGTAAGCAAATCCGAGTACCCCTCGAAAGGAAAGAACAGTCAGAAATGACATTTTACTTCGTTTTAAAACATTGCCTACTTTAAAGATATTGTATTCTTGCTATGTGTGCTGGCAAAACTGGCTTATTATCATTACCTCGAAATATCAACCGGCGTGTTCGATTTACCGAAAATTCTGTTCCTTTTCGTGCGTCGCAGCGCTACCTCGACTCCAATGAGAATTGACCGGACCACCTTCGAAATGCCACGAACCAAAAACCGGCGGCATTCAAACTTTCTCCGCTATTGAAAACTATTTGGAATTCGGTGAACCGTTACGCAAGTTTGCACAAAAATGATATAATTGTAGATTTTTATAAACTTTACTCTAAATATCCAATCAAACCATTTTTGTCAGTTGAATTGAATCCCTCTTATTTGCAAAAAAATAATACGATACTAATGGTTTCGTGTAGATCATGTACATCAACCGATTCTTCCAAAGCAGAATGAAAAATCATCATAATTAAATGATAATAACAAAAACCGAAATCATTCATTCACTTCTTTACTACGAAATAGAACGGTACGTTCAGTTTTTACAATAAACGATATTGATCTTCAACTCTTACAAAAACACATTCAGTGAATTCAATTAAAGATTGAAAAACTTGTCCCATTATAACACGAGTGATTACTTCATAATAAAATAACACCGTAGCGGGGGGCTCCGTAGCCGCAAGGTTACCGAGTCTGCTTTGACAAGCGAGTGGTCGTCGGTTCGAATCTTAGTAGAATCAAGCCATTCGATGTCAAGTGACTTTAGCATGGGTTTATTCTCAGGCCTCTCCATTTACCCTTCCTTCGTGCTGAATTCTATATTTATCCTCTGAAGCCTCTTGACAGTGCAAATGTCCCTCCTATAGTTAAGTGTACTGGTCAGAGGTACGATTGAGTCCTCGCCAGGGACGGCTATAATATGGGATAGTGCTGGCAGTGAGAAATAAGTGGGTAAAGTAGATCAAGCTTTGAAGGAAGGGTAAACCCCAATACACGCAAGCACGCATACAATTTAAAATAAGCATATCGCTCACTCAATAGCGATTATAGCAAAAAGAAATGCAGTGCAGGTCATACAGCAAACACCCGGGCGATATTACAATAGATCAACTATACTGGTCGCAGTAATGAGTCCACACATGGAAAAAAAAAAACACCGTAGCTAGGTGCTTCTTAGAACAAGAACTTTAATGTACAGCGAGGTTAATAATTGTTTTAAGAACTGGTTGCTAGTCGAAGAATTCAATGCATGCATCTATACAGACACAATAGCCGCCCTTTATGAAGCAACCACACTTGCAGAGAGATCAATAACACTAATTATATTGTGGCGCAGGAATAAACTCACAACCGTTTGTAGCGTTTACATTGCGCGCCCGGGAGAAAAATGATGATCATCCTTGCGCAGCATCCTCGCCCATGCTTCCATTACGGTTTTCTGCGGTCATTGAATTTAAATATTGCTCCTATGGTCTACCTGGCCAGAAACCGTGGTGAATGAATGAGGAAAATTGTTTCTACCGCGATCAATTAACATGCTCTTCTCTAGATTGAGGAATAGAACAAGGCTCTACATGGTTAGCCCCGGCAAAGCTTTACAACAAAGCATGTGAGAGGAGCTGATTCATTCTCCCGGCACTCATCGTCCATGGTGACCAGGTATTCAATAAAAATGTCTTGATTTGTTAGCATCTCGCTAGGTACATGACGATAGCGGCGGAATTCTGTTCTGTTCTGTTCTGTTCCCGAGACGCTAATCAAACGTACTTATTCTCTACGGAGCGCGCGCCCGGTACGGTTCGTTCCTGACTGCTATCACAGAGGCGCGGTTTTCGCGATCCGGTACCTACGATATAAGCTCATCACGATTGTGTACATTCAAGGCTTGATTCAATCCGTGTTCGTGTTCTGTATTGTGCTTAATGTTATAAACTATCCCAGCATATACTATCGAAGCGACAAATTGTAGTTTATGAGTAATTGAGAAGAATTGTAAGGAAAGTTTTCACTGCCGGTTGCAATTTTTTGCTCAAAATCACATCTGTAAGTAAATGTGTAAATTTATTGTGCAATTCAGTTCACCAAATGTCATACTTTAGTTTAAGCTTTGTTTGAGTTTAAGTATTAGTAACTAATCTTGTGAAGGATCGAATTAATTTTCAGTGGTTTCATATTATGCTCCATAGACTATAGTCGTGATCTGTTTTATAAATATCGATGAGATAGGTGTGAAGTCTGAAAAGTGAGATTCGTTGACAAATATTCGCAGATAAACAATCAATTCTCTTCTGATTCGTGTTCGTCATTTGTTCAATGAAAGTATCAGCAATCATGTTGCAGAACATTCTTTCGAAAAAATAAAAGTTGAAACTGAACACCAAAAATATATATACATATTCGGTTTGATAAGTTGACCAAAATTATTTCAACGCATTTTCGAACATGAATCAATGTACAAAGTTACTTTCTTTATTTTCTTTTACAATTCATCTAGCATGTCAATGAAAAGCAAAGCCATGGGTATAAACGCCCTTCAGAACTTGACCCTTCTTTATCGACAGACTCTGCACGCGGTTAACCTTTACGTCCCCGATATCAAAAATTAACGTACTTTCAGTTACACTTTTGGCTCTATCTCCACTGATTTTCAATCAATTTTTATGCAACTAGTCTTAAAAGAACCACATTAGATTGGCCTTCAATAAAAAAAATATGCTGGTAAATTATAGTTTCATTTTCCCGGAGATGTTCCAGATCGCGGTGGAATTTTTTTTTGACGTCATAAGTAGCAGATGAAATAAAACTAGAAATCTGCTTAATTGACTGCGCAAAAGTTATCCATTTTATTTGTAGTCACTAATTATGACTTTTACACTATCCTGTAGAGCCCTGGCTTACGCCCCACACTTCGGAACATCCGTTATCGGTTCTACCGGAGCTCAAAAGTGGTCATTTGGAATTCTCTTCGAAAATATGGCAAATGGGGTATCAAACGAAAGGATTTTTCAACGCGAGCTCTTTACTGCCAGCAGATTTCTAGTTTTATTTCATCTGCTACTTATGACTTAAAATTACCATTTAAAATACAATTTACCAGCATATTTTTTTTATTAAAGCCAATTTAATGTGGTTCTTTTAAGACTAGTTGCATAAAAATCGATTGAAAATCCGTGGAGATAGAGCCAAAACTGTAACTAAAAGTACCTTCATGTTTGATGTCGGGGACGTAAAGGTTAACAGGAAAATTACGGGGCTAGTGCAAAGATCCTAGTGCAAAGTTTGTTAGGCCAGCATCATACCCCGGAGCTAACTGGGCGCTCCCAATGAACTACGTTGTAATAAGCTAGAGCTCGTAATCATTCGATTAAATTTATGCAAAGATTCACCAAATTCAAAGTATTGTTCGAACTTTTTGAATGTCATAAGCTCGCATTTAGAGACGCTGATAGTCAAGTTATTCACTTTGCCACCAGTCTACAAATGTAGGGGAGTGCCGTCGTGGTTGGGCCACGTTTTGGAATTCGCCCATAACTTTCGTTTCAAAAGGAATTTAGGAAACCAATAAATATAGTTACAAAGGTCTAAGAATAAGGTATATTTTCTCGGAAAGTTTTGAACTGATTGCTTAAAAAATAAAAAAGTTAAAGGTATTTACGTGAAGACAAAAAATGTTGTCATAGTCGGGCCATGTTGTACAGGTTGGGCCACCGCAGAAAATCTAAGACATATGTATTGAAATTCTATATAGAGACATGAAAAGAATGAATTCCGTGGACAATTACATTTTTGCGAAAGTTTGACGATCTTGTAAAATCAATGTTGCTACAATCGCCTTTTGGGCCTTGGTTGGGCCACCACAATTTTAAGCGAAGAAGCGCAATAATCGCTAGAGAACGTCAGTCATGTAAAATGTGATGAAATAAAGCAAAATTAATACGATAAAACCCCAGATTTTTGTTGTTTTTTTTCATTGTATGTACACTTCAACTACAACGAAAAAAACAACAATAATCTGGGGTTTTATCGTATTAATTTGGCTTTATTTCATCACATTTTACGTGACTAATATTCTCTAGCGATTATTACGCTTCTGCGCTTAAAATTGTGGTGGCCCAACCATAACTAATCAAGTGGCCCGACCTTTACAAATAGCGCTTTTCTAGTATTTCACCTTAGCCTTCCCAAACACCTTACTGGAGGGGATTTTTCTATAGTCTTCGGTGTGTAGCACAACACACTTCACACATTTTCAAAATTTATCTCGATAATTGCATTTCATGAATTACTTCTTGAAGAAAAGTTCATTGCGCCTGGAAAACTTTTTATGTAAGATTTAGTCATTGAATTCAGTACGGGTGTTTTGAATATACGATTGAAACTCACAATATTGTGCAAAGTTAGTTATCACAGTAAGAAGTTTTACAATGGTTGTATTATAGATATAATGAGTCACTAAAACTGTAAAATCGTGATGGCCCGACCATAACAGTGGCCCGACGATGACGACAATACCCTATTCAAAAGAAATTGTAGGCGATAACAATCTTCGATGCAACGAATAGTCAGCTAGATTTTAAAATCGTCAGCATAAACCAATCTGCAGCCTCTTTCATGGGTAGCGTCGTTGAAGGATAAAATGAATAAAACTAGTCATAAGTTGCTGCCTTATAGCACAACAGATTGATTCGTGCACGGGGACGGTACCTTGTAAACTTGTAAAGCAATATGCGCTGATTGATACAATCGAAGGCAGTTTTTAAATCAGTACTTGGAAGTAAAGTCTAGTAGGTTCGTCGTCACAGAACGACCAGCCACGAATCCATGTTAGTTGAAAAAAGTGTAATGTTTAGTGCTACGAATTAAAGCATCGCTCACGATTGTTTCAAGTACATGAGACGCGGCGGACAAAATGGTAATACCACGGTAGTTCCTGATACTTCGGCGATCTCCACTTTCAAATACCGGGAATATAAACGAATGCTTCCAAATGCCCGCAAATTTTCATTGCTTGACAGATTTGTTAAAGATGTAGCAGAACGGTTCAGTAACGACAGGGATTCCATCAGGTGAAAGTTATAAAAATGCCCAAATATGACTTCAGATAATTCAGCATTGGAATACCTTATACTGTACAGTATTGTTCCGATTATATCAGCCCCTCCGTGTATATTGGGCTGATATAATTGGAAAACTGATATGATCGGAAAACTTGTTTTGCTCAAATGTTCTATCTGTGTGCATTATTAGGGTGGTCATATTTCCACACATTTGGGCGATTGAAAAAAAGTTTTAATTTACGATATCTTTATAAAAGTTGTAAAATACTGCCGAATATGGTGTTTGTTATCGTTTATTTTTCTCGCTTATTTTTCGGTTTTTTTGGCGTAAAATAGTTCTTTTGCCCAGATATTTTTTGTTCGAAGCTTATCTAAAGATAGTTTCACTGTTTACAACTGATAATAACTGTCGAATTCGTGCGCGTAGAAGTGATATTTGCTTTAATTTAACGCTCTTTGTTTCTGCCCGCGTCCAATCAGTTACAAAGCAATCATCTGCCGTTCAAGTTGGCTGTGTTGCATCTCGGCGACAATTAGTGATACACGCAGTGTTAACCAGTATTGGCGATTTTTTGCTTCATCTGAGTTCATCGTGCGTCGTTACCAGCATCAATTTAACAGCGTGATGTCTTCCGATTGTAAAACTTGTAGTGCCGCCGTCAATGGGATCGAGAAAGTAGCTTGCCGTGGCAACTGCGGCTCGGTTTTCCACCGTACCTGCATTCCCGGATTGTATCGCTCCGTCCTGGAAACATTGGCCAACTATGAGCAGAATCTGTTTTGGCTATGTAATGACTGCGCCTCTAGTTTCAACAATTGGTTACATAAACCTGTCGCAGCATCTACTGCAGGCGAAATCAATATGCTGAAAGATGCAGTCAGTAAATTGAACGATGTCGTTACTAATCTCTCGGGTCGCATTGAAAAATATTTCCCGCACGGCCATACTCCAGCTGCTGTCAGGGGACTTGCTATTAGCCGACCTTATGAAGATCAACCAACTCCCAAGCGTCGCCGCGACGACGATGTTCAAATTCGTGCTACCACCACAGCAGTACGCGGCACTAGAACCATTCAACGAGAGATAAAAACTGTCAATGACGAGCGTGATCAATTTTGGATTTACCTCAGCCGCCTCGACCCGTGCCACTCAGTTGACGACATCATCGCAATGACTCAAGAATGCCTCGTTATCACCAATTCACCCAAAGTCATTCTTCTAGTCAAAAAGGATGCTAACCTTTCGAAATTGAATTTTGTTTCCTTCCGCGTTGAAGTTCCCAATGAACTTAAGGATTTAGCCCTTGAAGCTTCCACGTGGCCCACCGGAGTTTTAGTACGCAAATTTGACTTCGATCAAGGGAAAAGCAGTAGATTTCGACAATAGTCCTACATCGAAATCAAACGCTTTATTAGTGGGCAGCGAGAGTCATCTGACTCTCGCCAAAGTTAAGTATTCTCCTCTATTCACAACTGGCATCTGTAAAAACTCTACAATATGTTCCAGCCATAACGTCACCTCTCTTACACCGGCCGAAATACCTCATCCCGATAGGCCAATATCAACTTCATGCATGTCGAGTGCACTCGAGGAATCACTGCTGTTATACTACCAGAATGCCTGCGGGATGAATACTGTCATCGATGATTATTTTCTCGCCATCTCAGAAGGTTACTACGATATCATCGCGTTAACGGAGACCTGGCTCGACGACCGCACTCTACAGTCTCAACTCTTGGGACACGAATATGAAGGCTTTCGCTACGACCGCGGACCTCACAATAGCTCGAAAAAAAAAACCGGCGGAGGGGTGCTTGTTGCTGTTCGCCGTAGCCTGAAAGCATCCAGAGTCAACGACGTAGCTTGGAACAACATTGAGCAAGTCTGGGTATCTATAAAGTTAAAGGACCGTAACTTATATCTTTGCACCATTTATATTCCACCCGATTGTACTCGTGACAAAACGCTGATCGAGTCCCATCTCAATTCAGTGTTGATGATCGCTGCGAAAGCAAAACCGCGCGATGAAATAGTCATTATCGGCGATTTTAATTTTCCTAACATTTGCTGGCGCGCCTTTCGGAACGGCTTCACCTACCCGGATCCTGACCATTCTTCATTTCACACCTGCGCTCTCGACCTGCTCGACGGCTACAGCTGCTCAAATCTGATTCAAATCAACTGCAACGCGAATGAAAATGGACGCTGTTTGGATTTATGCTTCGTTTCCGCCAGTGAATCTGCTCCTCGGTTGACGATTGCTCCCGTCGCTCTAGTCATGCTCGTACCTCACCATCCTCCACAGGTTCTCTCCCTCGACAACTCTCAAAGACCTGACCTACCACGAAACACCTCCTCCATCCGGTTACAATTTCCGTCAAGCCGACTACAACGGACTTTTGCTTGCATTACAAAACTTCGATGGTTTTACATCAACAGGACATTAATATTGCAGTCAATGAATTCTCCTTGCTAATGAACCAGCTAATCGAGCGCTTTGTGCCTAAATCACGCAGCACGCCTTCTAAACATCCTCCATGGCAAACACCGGAATTACGTCGACTAAAAACTGTAAAAAGGGGTATTTTCCGGAAACTTTCCGCGAACGGGAATCTTCACCTACGTGAACATTATCAACATTTGAACCATGCATATAGACGTCTTAGTCGCCGCTGTCACTGCAATTACACGAGACGTATGGAAGCTAAACTGAAATCCGACCCCAAGCGATTTTGGAAATTTGTCAACCAGCAACGTAAAAAATCCAGTTTACCGACTATCCTAGAGTTTGCCGGGGAGAAGGCAGATAATACTCCCGCAATCTGTAGACTATTTGCAACGAAATTCTCTAGCGTCTTTTGTAACGAAACACTTACTTCAAGTCAAATCGACACTGCTGCTAACAATGTTATTCCTACCGGTCGCGCAATCTCATCTATTGATTTCGACGACCGTGTCGTACTCTCTGCAACTGCCAAAATGAAGCATTCGATTTCTCCCGGCCCCGACGGAATCCCTGCAATGCTTATAAAACATTGTATAACCGGTTTGCTTGCACCAATCTCACATCTGTTTCGCCTATCTCTGGCCAGCGGACGTTTTCCTGAAGCATGGAAACAAGCCTATATGTTCCCAGTTTTCAAAAAGGGAGATAGAACAAAAGTCGATAACTACAGGGGAATATCAGCCTTATGTGCTGTATCGAAGCTGTTCGAGTTAGTAATCATCGAGCCAATCTTCTTCCATTGCCAACAAATGTTAGCCAACGAGCAGCACGGTTTCCTCCCAAAGCGATCCTGCGCAACGAATTTGCTTTGTTTCACTAATTACGTGACTGATAGCTTCACTGAACGTTCGCAAACTGACGCAATATATACTGATCTCTCCGCTGCCTTCGACAAAGTCAACCATCGTATTGCCGTCGCCAAGCTAGACCGCCTCGGATTCTGTGGGAGCTTGCTGAACTGGTTTACATCCTATCTGACAGGACGAACTCTCCGTGTGAGGATCGGCCAGGAGATCTCGGATCCATTCTCCGCCTCGTCTGGGATTGCACAAGGCAGCCATTTGGGTACGCTGGTCTTCTTGCTCTATTTTAATGATGTACATAACTTGCTCGATTGCCCGCGACTGGCGTTTGCAGACGACCTGAAGTTATTCTCGAAAATCAACTGCATCGGCGATGCTCATCTCCTCCAGAAACAATTGAACATTTTCGCGCATTGGTGTGAACTAAACCGCATGCTACTCAACCCATCAAAATGCTCGTAGTGACGTTCACCAGGATACTGCAGCCGCTGAACTTTGATTACAGCCTTGATTCAACCCCGATCCCACGCGTCGATCACGTGAAGGACCTAGGCGTAATACTGGACTGCCATCTCACCTATAAACAGCACATGTCATTCATTGTGTATAGAGCCTCTAGAATGCTCGGTCTAATTATTCGCATAACAAGAGAATTCCGAAACATACAATGCCTTACCGCCTTATACTGCTCATTAGTGCGATCTCCTCTCGAATACTGCTCGTCGGTGTGGAATCCACACTACAACAACGCTGTCTTACGGATCGAAAATATCCAACGTAGATTCGTTCGATATGCTCTACGCCTTCTACCTTGGAGACAACCTATGCAGGTTACTCCTTATGAGGAACGTTGTCAACTTCTTCGACTCGACACACTCCAGCTTCGCCGCGATACCTCTCATGCAATGACTGTCGCAGACGTTTTAACAGCCCGTATCCACTGCCCAGACATCCTCCAGTTGATAAACATAAACGCCCCCTCCAGAACTTTAAGGATGGTTCCAACACTACGTCCACCGCTCCGACGAACTAACTATGGTGCCAACAGTGCGATTATAGGCTTGCAAAAAGTTTTCAACAGAGTGTCAGCTGTTTTCGACTATCATTTGTCCCGTAACGTGCAACGCACAAAAATTATTTTAATATTAAGACGACTCTTTTATCATTAGGGCAACTGTGTCTGTTGATATATATATATATATATATATATATATATATATATATATATATATATATATATATATATATATATATATATAATAATATTATATATATATATATATATATATATATATATATATATATATATATATATATATATATATGTAAAATGAAATAAAATAAAATAAAAATAAAACATACTAAAATAAATAACTCTGTTGAATATAGTAACTATCTATCTCTTATGGTTGTCGAAATATAATGATTTGTTTGTGAAAAGCGCTTAAAAATCTATTTGTGTCAATAATCAATAACTTTTGAAGATACAATCAGATAGTGAGTTCTAAGATCTGCAACCATTTGCCACCTTGAGAAATATTTGTACTCAAAAAAGTACTATTTTTCACCGGAAAATCTCAATACATTTTTAGAAAATTTAGAAAAAATAGCGTATAACGATGATCCACTAAAACGTAGATTTAATCGGGAATAATCGGAAACTGATTTAATCGGAACCATATTTTAATAGTTAATTTAATTATTTATTATCTTATTTAATTCATTTCGCGCAAAAAATAAAAAAAATCATGTAAACTAGGAAAAAATTTGTGCTCTCAAGGATTAACCTTAAATAGATAGCAGGTTGTTCGTATGAATCCAATAAATTCTAAAAATCAGTGATTCATAACTAATTAATTGCATACTTCAATTGCATGTCGTAATTAACATGTCAATCTTAAGTAGTCCAAAACCACTTGAATCGATTAATTCCGCTTGTACATGTGAACTGAACAATGTATCCGTCCGTATCACCGTGAGCTGTCGCATCGATGCAACACGCCAGCGACAGCCGCAGCAGCCGTCCGGCACGTGGCACGATCAGCTGATATACAGGAGCATTCGCTGATTTATACACCAGCTTGAAACCCTCCATGTCTTTAACATAGAATAATGACTATGGTTCTTCAGCTGAAGAACTTTTCGCTCGCGTGCTGATGCGAATACGGCAGTGGCAGCATCATGCTAACAGCCAACAGAGCTAAACAGAAAGCTATAAAATCAACCTCAGAATGACTTGCAAAATAGGTGCTAAATTTATTTCAGAATGGTTATAATATTCTGGCGTATTCTTCTATTGTTGCTTTCTTACCTTTTTCACGCTGGAATATTTAATTGACTGCATATAACTTTTCGGATTGCTATACGCTATGTTCGTATCCTTACCTTTGCATTCTAGAACATCTTTCTACGTCACAGCAGTTCATCTGTAACAGAGTGATTTTGAGATAAAAAGAACGAAAAACAATTTATGCTAAATAACTGTGCGAAACTTACAAGACTAGAAATTCTATTTCATCATATTCTGCGTCAAATTGGATTCGATATTTTCTGTAAAGTAGAATAAAGTATAATATCTGATATCCCTTTGATTATTTTAAGTAAATGGTAGACTAAACAATCCTTATTATTCTCACCCGAGCAGCACAATTCTAGCATTTCTAGTTGTATAAACTTATTTATGACCAGAATTAGTCATATATCGGTTCTCACAACTAGTTTGTAACAACTGTGCTAGTAGGGCAACTAAAAAAGTAGCCCAGATGGCAACAGTTTCTTTCGACAGCAACTGCTTAGGTGTATATTTACTTTCAAATATAACCCAAGTACCCAGGCTAGGATATAGTGGGGCACGTGTCCCACCTTCTATATCAAATTTAATCAAAAGCAAAATGACTTCGCGCGATGTTACCTGGTAGTTCTGGAGAAATTTTTAAGTCCTGTTTCAAGTCAACTTCATTGTTAGGTACAATTTCATGCTCCCATCCAATTTAATTTCAACTGCAAAATCACAAATTTCAACTTCAATTCCAAGTCCAAATTCAAATCCAATTTTAAGTCCAATTTCAGTTCAGTTTATAATATTTTTTTAAGTTGATTTTGAAACTAGGCAAGCCAAATTAATTCAAATTCAGACCATAGATAAACTTTATGTATGTTATGTAAATGACTAACCGCCAAATGAAACATAATGAATCATATCTATATTTATCCAAGCCAATTAAGCTTCTAGGTTTCCAGCTGTGTTTATTACCTCACTAAGCAAGTCTATATTTATCAAATTCTGACGATTTAATCAAAGAAACATTTGCACGTTCTTTATTTGGATTTTGTTACATTTCCTTACAACATCAAACTGCCTATGCACGTATTATTTCCATCAAATTGATGCTAAAACGTTAAAAACTTGAAAGATCATCAACGAACCTGTTTGTCCAGAAATTAGTTTGCTTGACAAAATTGCAGGTTTGTAAAAGTGCGGGTTGGGGTGGGACATGGCCCACAGCAACACAGCATGGGAGGCATTTTGAGACGAAAGATTATCAACACCATACTAACAGGGCGTTAATTTTTATTTTGCTCACGATGAGCGTTTAATGCTATGCCATTGTATCCCTCCGATATCTACTATATATAACATAGTCTAGCCAGTCGATATATCGCGACCATCAAATTCGCGTGCAGTCACTACAGGTCTCTACAGTAGTAATGCGAAAACGTCTTTCCAGTAGCGGTTTGTTATACATCATAGATCCCTATCGATTCAATTACCTACCGGTTTTACTTCAGCCAATGATCAAAATAGACTTGTCGAATTAGAATCACCATGCAAGCATCCCAAGTAATTGCCTTGGTCTTCCGTGTTTACGAGTGATTACAGTTATTAACGGTATGGAAGATGTTTTTGCATCACTGAGCTAACTGCGCCGGAAATTACTCCTACCTAAATGTTTTGTACTGCAAGCGTGAAACAATTTGTAGCAAACTAGGTTCACGGAAGTTCACCACTCGTTAAAATATCTATAACTATAACAACCTCGGGTGCAAATACACTGATGTTGTAATGAAAGATGCGTTTTTATACGATTTTAAGCAACTTGTAATGCAAATTTGGCACTTTCGGCTAAATTTCATTAACCAACGTAAAAAAAATAGTCAATATATTTTTGCGACTTGGTAAAACGAATTAACAAAATTGCCTTACGGTAATCTTCTAACTTAATAGAAAATGAAATATGTAGAGAAAACATCATGATCTGCTGTTTTTTCGTTATTTAAAAGAATCGCTGAAAAGACATTATATTCGGAGAAACTCTGGTTGTGTCCGACCTTCAATGAGATATAAAAAAATTATCCGTGTGATGATCACAGAACAGCCAATACAAAAAACTACACTGCGAGTACGCGAAACGTGCTATACACGGATGGAATACAAAAGCAGTAGGTACACTCCCCCGGTTCATATGCCAAGTGTCTTATTTTATTAGACTAAAATGCGTATTTTGTTAGAACTATCACACTTACCTTACGATTCCCGTCCTTGAGCACAATTTACCTTAATAACTCTGCAGCGGTTTATGATGCACGTACACTCATTTACACTGTCGCATAGTGTGGCGCGTTATGCAAAATTGTCCAAATTTCAATTTATGAATAAATTTCCTAATAAACAAGTAAATTAAAATTACAAAATCATACGTACTTTTTTTTGTAAAAATTGCTTTAAAACAGTTTTATAACATCAGACCGGTCAGAGAGAAGCAGTCAAATCTATGGATTAAGCCGTTTAGAAATATTTGCGCCATAGCCATTAGAATGCTAGGGCTCGAACAACATAATAACATGTTCTCGTTTTAATTGGCTGTCAGTCTATTGATAGTCGAACAAAGAGCAGACAGTATTGTACGTATAACTTAAAAACATTTTACGACAGACCTAATATGTAACACATTGTAGCAATCCCTGAAGAAGACTGAAATAAACAGTTGAAACGTTGGAAAGATTACAAAATCTGTTCGACTATCAATAGACTGACAGCCAATTAAAACGAGAATATTAAATTCTACAGTCGACAAAACAAATCCATAATAACATGTTTGGTTAGTTTTTTTCGAATTGACTCAAGTATGTATTAAAAACTCCTACCACAAAATGCAACAGCTGGTCGGAACCTTTTTTTTCCTGTGTGGACTCATCACTGCCCCAGCATAGTTGATCTATTGTGATATCGCCCGGGTGTTTGCTGTATAACCTGCACTGCATTTCTTTTTGCTATAATCGCTATTGAATGAGCGATATGCTTATTAAATTTTATGCGTGCTTGTGTGTATTGGGATTTACCCTTCCTTCAAAGCTTGATCTACCTTACCCACCTATTCCTCACTGCCAGTACTATCCCATATTATAGCCGTCCCTGGCGAGGATTCATTCGTTCCTCTGACCAGTACGCTTAACTATAGGAGGGACTTTTGTACTGTCAAGAAGCTTCAGTGGGAAAATTTAGAATTCAGCATGAAGGAAGGGTAAACAAGGGGGGGCCTGAGAATAAACCCATGCTAAGGTCACTTGACATCGAAATGCTTGATTCTACTAAGATTCGAATCCATGACCACTCGCTTGTCAAACCAGACTCGGTAACCTTGCGGCTACGGAGCCCCCAGGTCGGAACCTTAGTCATGACCTATGGAAAGATCGATCCCAACTAGCACTTATTATAAAACAGTTGAGCTGACTGTTATATTACTAGTTTAAGTAATTACAAAGTTGATATAACTAAAAGCATCGTAAGTGTGTTACTCGGGCCTCATTCTTTAGCTCTTTTATGGCCTTGGCGATCAGCTGCTTCTTCGCTTTGGTCACAAAATTTTGGAGTGGATCCTTCATTTGAGGTTCACTAAAAATTTAGCATCGGGAACACGCTGGGGAACGTTGAAAGAATTGGTGGTTAAGTAATATTTATCTGCAGCTGGTCCATCTCCACCAGTGGTCGCTTGGCATAATGGGCCGAGGCCAGGTCCGGCCAAAAGACCACATCCTCCAACGCGTTGTGCTTCTTAGTGAAGACGGCACCTTCTGGCAAGCACTTTGTATTGTACATCTCTCCGTTTACCGCAAATCCCGAAGGAAAGTACAGCGGCTTAGACAATTCATTCTCGCTGATCGTCAGCCATAAAAGGACCTGCTTCGGCAACTTGGTGTGGGAGGTATACTTGATGACATTGCTTGCCTCCTTAATGAGGAACGTAAATTACTCGGTCCCCTGCTAGTCGTTGCCGTCCAACGTCAAGTCATTTTCGTCATCCATTATGACTACGACATCATGCTTCGTGGAAAGATGTTTTTCACCAGTAATTTCAGCCTCATCTCATAGGTGATTGCCTGATACTCAGACACGGTCACCTTCGACTGATGCTTCCGCATAAAAATATCCATTTGGCCAGGCACTTCTTCACCGTTTGGCCGATTGCTCCGACCTTACGAAACGAAGAAGCCACTTTGCTCATGGTCTTCCTCTTCAGCTTCTGCTGCACTTTACGTTTGCGCAGCACCATCAAGCGTCCGTTCGATGCTCTCGCCTCTCTTTACAAGGGAGAGGATGTTGTAAATGCCAGGTCGGCTACGTCCGGCAGATACGAAATGGCTCAAGATGCCCAACTTCTTCGCTTGTTTGGCTGCTGCAAATTAACTGATAACGTTGTCAATTCTTCTCCGTAAACAACAGTTTAATCCGCGGAGTTCCTTATTCGTGTGTTTATATATCAGTTTTCATACTACCGTCTGGCTGCCAAGATATTGAAAATCTTCCTTGTCAATCTGTTGTCCTGCCGTAATTGGAGGGTTTGCTGGTATTCACTCTCATCGACCAGACGATGCTGACGCTGACTATAAGAGCTGCTGCCTTGCCAGATGATAGTTCAGAGGCTCGAAATGCTAGTTGTTCGACTTTCTCTTCCAGTCGTAAAGCATGTGCGATGCCCTGGCGTATCTTACCGATGCGCAATGGCAAGATAGTGACCGGATGCGATAACGTCACTGCATTTGTTGCGAAGATCAAGTAAGCTCCGCCGCTTTCGGCTGATGATGCAGATGTAGTCTATTTGATTTCCTCTTTTCTGCTCTGCTAAAACCCAAGTGATTTTATGTGTTGGACGATTAGGGTTAGGGAAAACTCTGCAAACTCTCCGTTTTCGGACATATCACCTAAACCCTGGTATCCCAAAACGCGTTGTTCGAGTCAATCTTCGCATTGAAATTGCCTGATATGCATGTGATTCACCTGCAAGTCGATAGCATCCTTTGATGCGTTACATTAAATCATCGTAAGGTTTTACGCCTTGTTCTGAACCTGGCAACGATTATTCTATCGTTTCTCGGTTCCCATCTCATCAAGACCGCGTGAGCACCTGGGATCACGTTCCCGTTCCCAAACCGCATTGTCTCATACCTACCAGAATATAACAAGACTTGCTCAGCAAATGTCTTCCGTTCGCCGGTGGTCAACCAGCGGACCTCGTACAGTCTCAGTATTTCGAGCTTCAAGTGGCTACCTTCCCTAGTCAACTAAGAAGCCTTCCCTGTTGGACAAGAGTCAAAGCGTGCTATCTTATATGTTCCCGTTCGTATCCGTGGTATAATGCTAAAGGTCAGAGGCCATAAGTTCTCCAAATCAACCAGTTCGTCTTACCCACAGTCCTCCTATCAAGATTAATTACAACAAGAATTAGAAAGTATACCCCATTACAATTTCTTTTTGTATTGAGACAACAAAATCAAAACAATTCATCATTTGGAGAAAATAAACTGAGATGGAATGTAACGATAATAAGCAATCTTTTAGAGGGTTGCATAGTGTTTCTTAAAACCGTCTGTTAGGATCGCAGGTTCTGGCTGATAAATATGATGCAAAACTAATTTTTAAAACTCCATCAATTTGAATATATTTTCTGGCAAAAAAAAAATTAAAAAAAACAGAAGCATAATCTTATTGCCTATCTCTAAACCTTTGATTAACTCATTTCCATCGTCAAACATTAAAAAAATAATTCCCACTTTTACTACACTGTGAACCGGCACTCTGCACATTCGCTAAACGTGCAAAACATGATCGTCTGGCTTCTGGCAGAACAACCGGTGACAATAACAACTAGTTTAGCATTTGCAGTCCAAGCTTGTGCAGCACATGTACATAGGTACAGAGAATGAATGCGTAAATGTAGGTACATCTTCTGGAAGAAATGAGATCTGATATGAATTTAAAACCCACAGTAAGTTGAATTCTGCTAGCTAGTGAATGACTTGGACGCGGAAGCAACATTTGAGCTCTGCGTCCACATCTATTTGTGCGTAGGTACTTTTAGTAACGACAACAGGCGACAACAATACATAAGCAAGTCAACAAAAATAAATCAAATGGCAATGTGTTAAAAACTGGAATAACATTTAACAAGTTTTATTTAAAAATTAACATCTTACTGCTAATAACACTGACGCGCATACACCATTTGAACTTAATCACGAATGTCTACTTGAGGTGATCGAACATCTAACTTTTTTGCAGAATTTTACTTTCGCGATACAGCCGTTTCGAACAGGTTCGTTAAAAAGGAGAAAATTTTCAACTGCGTAAAACAATTTTTATAATAATTTTCCTAGCAGCATTTACTTTAAACTATGGCCGATCTATAACGTAATTTGAAGTGACACAGAGTTGAATATATTAGATTTTGTCGTCACTCTCGAATGTCGACTGGAAGTAAAGGATTGTTTAACGCAGTGCAGAATTATTTAAGTGAAAGATTGAACTTAAACACTGTTTACTTTCCCCTTAGTCTGAAAATTTGTCCGGCTCTTGCTTGGCAGATGGTGGAAACAAAATGAGACTTTTCCTTTGCCACATATAGACTTCTGTTTGTATTTTTGATTCTAATAGCAAATCCACACGGCTGGTAAACGGCTGGGTAATGCGTACCATTGGTGCCTTGTGCACTGGGCATAAAATAGACCCCACAGTGGCCCACAACATCTTACCCAGCAACTCCTACCCCTACCCCCTCGTGGTACCAGCCGGGATACGAGCAACCTCGGTGAAGATCGGGTAACCAACCCCGCTGGAAACCAAGGTCGTATGCTGACAGGGGAAGAGGGCTCCTTCGAGCTTCGTTGGCCCTCCGGCGATACTGTGGGGTTGGTTGCGGGCTTTGCAAACCTGAATCACTAAAAAACCAAAGCAATGGACTCCGTAAGTAATAATAATAACTCTAATCGGAACAATCGACAAAGACCCAGGCGACGAAAAGGCACTAACGATTGGAAATTAGGAACATGGAACTGTCGGTCTCTAAATTTCCTCAGAAGTACCCACGTGCTTTCTAAAGAAGTGAAAAGCCGCAAGTTCGACATCGTAGGGCTGCATGAGGTATGCTGGAAAGGAACGATGGTACGTACGTATAGAGATTGTCATACCATCTACCAGAGCTGCGGCAATACACACGAGCTGGACACAGCTTTTATAGTGATGGGCGTGATGCAGAAGCGGGTGATCGGGTGGTGGTCGATCAACTCCCGAATGTGCAGATTAAGAATCAAGGGCCGATTCTTTAATATTAGCATAATTAACGTGCACAGCCTGGAAGCGGAAGTACCGATGATGACAAAGATGAATTCTACGCGCAGTTGAAGCGTGAATACGACCGCTGCCCAAGACATGATGTCAAAATTATCATCGGGGACTGTAATGCTTAGGTTGGTCAGGAGGAGGAATTCAAACCGGTGAATGGACGGTTCAGCGCTCACCCGCAAACGAACTAAAACGACCTAAGACTTGTCGACTTCGTCGCCTCCAAGAACATGGCCATACGTAGTACCTTCTTCCAGCATAACCTCTACCATCGGTAGAGGTTATCAACCTCGTTCTGATAGATGGTCGGCACTTCTCAGACATTATCGACTTCAGAACCTATCCAGGCGCTAACATTGATTCCGATCACTACCTATTGATGGTAAGGATACGTCAAAAACTATCTGTTGTGAACAACATACGATACCGGTGCCCACCACGGTATAATCTAGTACGACTGAAGCAACCGGAGGTCGCCGAAAACTACGCGTTATCTCTCGAAACCGCGCTGCCGGAAGAGGGTGAGCTGGATGAAGCCCCTCTTGAGGACTGTTGGAATGCTATGAAAACAGTCATTAACAGCGTAGCGGAGAACGTCCTAGGCCGTGGGGCACTGAATAGACGTAACGAATGGTTTGACAAGGAATGCCAGCAAATATTGGCTGAGAAGAACGCAGCGCGGGTACATATACTGCGTAGAGCCACCCGTCAGAATGTGGAGCAATACAAACAGAAGTGGAGGCAGCAAACCCGAGTGCGAAGAACCCGAACAGCTGTACCGCTTTCGCGACACACGGAAGTTCTATCAGAGACTCAACGGATCTCGCAAAGGCTTTGTGCCGCGGGCCGATATGTGCAGAGATAAAGATGGAGGTATCTTGACTAACAACCGTGCGGTGATCGAAAGGTGGAAGCAGCGCCGATTTACGCAATAATCGACAGAAAATGCTAAAATGACCCATAATTGTGTGTGACCCATGATTGTGGACTGACTGTATTCTAAAATCTAGTTCACTAAAGTTACCTCAACAGTGTGTGAAATGCTTTGCTAAAAGCGTGATTGACAGACATTAACAATCATTACCACATACTTTCAACATGATAGTTTAAGGTAGTCACACATTCCGCATGACTCTAACATGCACATCTGTTCTCAGTGTTCGTTTTACTGATCACTATCTTTAAGAACCAATTGGCGTCAAGAGTCAACAGGTTTCATTGGGATAATCTTGAAATCAATATGACGAAAGGGTAATGAAAAGGCAGGAGAATCAACTCATGCATGAGAGTTACTTAACCTCGAATGACCTAATTCTACTAAGCTTCGAAGTCATGACCACCCACTTGTCAAGTCGATTCTGTAAGCTTACGATGCTCCCCAACACAGTAACAAAATTGGCGATAGTCTCATTTATTTACCGGAGAATCCTGATCGTAACCAAGTGCTGTGCAAATCAGTTTCTATGTTTTATGCCTATTAGCTTGTCCCTAACTACAATTGATTTTAATAATTCAGTATCATACTGTTTATACTGCTGCCGCTAGATCAACTTTTTTGTTCAGGGAGCTCAGCGGAATTTACCATGTAAAACTAATAAAGAAATAAAAATGAAATCGAATGAAATTAAATGAAAT
The DNA here is from genome assembly GCF_943734655.1 of Sabethes cyaneus. NCBI lineage: Eukaryota > Metazoa > Arthropoda > Insecta > Diptera > Culicidae > Sabethes > Sabethes cyaneus. Next base: position 146,785,500 of record NC_071354.1, read on the forward strand.
TAACAACTTATAATCACCCTGCGACTCAAAAACTAGACCATTCAAATCTTAATAGAATCTTAGTCACTCTAGTATCAATCATTAGAGCAGCTTATTGAGACAAAGAACTAGTATTATAATATAAAACTAACCTGTTATTTATGTGTACAATACATGCTTGCTATTTGCTATGTGAAAATGAAAGTTACTGCAGTGCACTATCATACCGTATAATCCGCTGCATCGCGTGCATTGCTCATCGTATAAATCACATTTAACATTATCACGGGACATCACGATACCGTCTGTCGAAGTGCACGCTTTTGTGTCTCTTATTTCCGGAATCTGCTTGTTAAACAAGGCGTAACATTAATCATGTGTAAGAAAAATCGGACATTGACATTGACCCTGCTTGCGTCGGCTTTCCAGTAGCGTGATGCATCACGACATAAGTCAGCAGCCGTTACTGGTTCCGTTAAAAATAAATTGCTGCCGCCTACGCAAACTTACGCAGCTGGGAATCTCTAGGGGCGTAGAACAAAGTTATTTGCGGCTCCAAGCTAATATACTTTGACGACACGTAAATGAAGTGCGTAAACCTTAAGAAAAGTTTAATAAAATAATTATGCCTTCCTTTGCTGCATGCTGGGTTTTGTGACGTAAAATCGGACAAGTTATGCTGGATGGAATAAACACGTTGTGCTTAAAAATGATTGAAAAGAAGGAGGCTCAAACTATTCTGCAACGATGTATTCATAGGCTAACAGACGTAACACTGAAGCCCCATTCCATCGCCAATAAAAACGATCATTTCAAAAGTTCACTTAAACCAAGACTCAAACAACACTCACTGCGCGAGAACACCGCTCGCTTGCGCTGGCGCTGTTGTCAGATAATATACAAGTAAATTTACAGCATTGCTAAATTTATAGCAAGCTGCTTTGCATAGCGCGAAGACTGCACCAGGCGATGCTAGTGTTTTTTCTAAGTTTTGGGGGTGTCATTGAAACGATGTTTTGTTAGAAAATTTGTTCGAAGTGTTACGTCTGTTAGTCTATGATGTATTCTTCAATACACTGACTCAAGTCTTTTTTTACACGGGAGATACGTGTCGCGTACAATAAAACCGTTTAAAAGAACCGTGTTAATTCGAAAAATGTTGTACAAAAACGCGTCAATTCAAAAATCGTTATAAAATAAACCGTGTTAATCCAAAAATCGAAGTAAAAAAACCGCGTTAATACCAAATTATCGAAAAACCGCTCGAATTTGAAAATCGCTGAAAAATGCCGCGTTAGTTCGAAAAATGAAAAATGATATCTCGGTAATTTCAAAATCGTCATCAAAAAACCGCCGTAATTCAAAAATCGTATAAATAAACCGTGTTAAAGAGGCTTGAGTGTAGTTCAGTTTTCTTATTGAACTTCTGTCTATCATTTACGGATCCATACTTTTCTTTATCCAATTCTTTTAAATATGCCATACACACAATATTAGATTTGTTTGTGGTATAAACTTATTCTACACGTCTGCGTTAACGCAATAGAATTAACAAATCATTTCACGACTTGTTTTCACTGACTTTGCCATTTTGTCGTTTTTATTGCCACATTACAATCAGCAGATCAAATTAGTTACTATCTGCTCCACTGGCACGTTTTTCATAAACGCTGGAAGATTAGTGTTCAAAGAAGTAAACTCTAATCGCCGAAATTAAACTATCATTTAGCAAACTTTGTAGTCCAGTCATACGAATGTTTGGAACTTAACACGCCATGAATTCTAATTGTTTTTTATTGACAAGACATCGAAGATGTGCTAATCTGCATAAGCAATGATAAAAGGTAACTCGAGTGTGTCGTTATGAGGTAAAACACGACCGGAAAGAAATGAAACGACGATGGAAAATATTTTGGCTGCGAATTTTGTTGTTCTTTATTTATTTTCTTTACACATTTGTACTCAATCAGAATCATGAATTAATTCACGTGCGCTCTTGAATATTTTCGCTCATCAATCTCAACTTACTTGACATTACAGGGAGCTCATTCAGATAGCACGTAACTTACTTTTTTATTTGAAAATAACTGCATGATTTGGTCGAAGTACATCTAGGTATTATACATAATTTGGTTGTAATTTTATACAAAACAGTCGGTTTTTGGCTTCACTGATATTGAAGTCTAGACAGGCTAGATAAATGTGTTAGCTTCATCAGTGAACGAGTCAACCTGAGAAAAAGCAGATTCTCGGGCTCCCCGTTTTTAACCATATTTTATTATCAGAAGTCCGATGAGCTCTAGGAAAAAGTTCATTATAAGACTGTTACTCTAACTTTGTTACTTGGTAACTGGTAACTTGTCCAGAGCTGCTCAGCGGTGTGGTGGTGAGGGAGGCGGGATAGTGAAGGTTCGGGTGGCAAACCCCGGCTAAACTGCAACTCACCACTGACTCGCGGTACACTGATAGGGAACAAAGAAATGCGAATCTTCAATCGATGCAACACCAGAAGAAGGATTATTACAGGCCAATCCATGCTATTGGCTCAAAACGCTATACTAAAGTGAACCTTAAACCACGATTAGCAAAACGACAAACAACTAACTCCTTTCGAGTTGAACTAAGCAGATTCACGAAATGGTGCAAAATGGAGCTATCTCTGTGTCTTGAGGAATACAGATTGAATTAGAATTTTTCTGTTTATTTCCCTCCCGTACACTCGTCAGTTTCCTCTTAATTACTTAAGTTTTGGCTTAAATCTATTTACTTATCGTGCTGGTGTTACGGATGGCTATTTTTGTACAGGTCGTTTCACGACCAGGAAGCGTTGAATTCTCAGCAAATGCCGATCCCTGATCGGCGTATCATCTACGCTCGCCGGCGTAGCGCTGGTTTCACGAACGGTTCTTTTCAGCAAATGCCGATCCCTGATCAGCCTACCACCGCCTACGCTGGCCTCGCGTAGCAATGGCATCTATGGTCTATCGCCACAATGGCGGATGTATTGATTACTGGAACAAACGGTGTCCTCTACAGAGGCTATGGCTGACGTATTGTTGGCCAAAACAAAGACTATCCTCAACAGAGGCAATGGCTGACGTATTGTTAGCCGGAACGAAAACTATCCTCCACCGTGGCAATGGCTGACGTATTGTTGGCCGGAACAGAACTGTCCTCAACAGAGGTACCGGATGAGGTATTGTTCGCCGGAACAAGCACTTCGAAATAACCTTCCGGTTCAAACGTCGCCTTCGGTAGAATGTATCTGGAACCAAGATAAAAAGGTCCCCTCTAGGACCTGCCGAGGGATATTAGCCACTTTCCGTATTAATTTTAAGCCTACACAACACCAGCACACCAGCAATACATAGTTTATACATAGATTTACATTGTACATAGAATTTACCTTTTCATTTATCTTTTTATAACTTTTAACTGTAGTTTCTGTTGTGTCGTCGCTTTTTACTTTTCTTAGCACTATAATACAAACGTTTTAATTAGCCGTAAGTTTTATACACATTTTATCATAACAATAGGTTTTAAATAATTGACTTTTCTTCTTTTACACGACTGACACAATTGTATCATAATTCTCCTTTCTTTACCTTTCAGAACACTACTTTTTACTAAGAAAGACTTTTATTCTCTATTCTTCACTTTGCACCACTATTATTTTTAAGTAAAATAAAAACTTTTTACGCGACTTACTGTCGTTCGCTGTTACGACAGAATAAAATTCTTTCAGCATAACAGCTGAGCCTTTTAAAGGATCTGTCAGTTGAGGTTCGGGAACGAAATTTTCCCGAACGTCAACAATGCCCTATTGTAATGGCAACCCTTCTTGTGATTTTGCACCGCGGCTTTGAATGCCAGATTCGTCTTTCCCTTTGTATCTGTGAGCGTACAAATATTGGTGACCACTCCGCCAAGACGCAAACCGCGCCAGGCTTGGAGTGATATCAGCTATATCGCTGTGAGTGGCAGTGGTGAATTCAGTAAAAGCGTACTAGTTAGAATGACCACTCCGCCCAGGACGCAAACCGCGCCAGGCTTGGCGTGCTATCACTCAAACCGCCATCTGCCTCTCGATAAAGCTTTCCAAAGTGAATCATCCATCCGTCCGCAGACTTGGAAGGTTATCACCCACCTCGTTGACAGCTCTCCCGGAGAGGGATGCTTTTACAAAACATCTACTTTTGAGTAAACTTTCCTCCGTGAGTGGCCTCTGCATCCAAAGACTTAGAGAGCTAACACTCCTTCTGTCAAAGTTTGCTCAGAGGTGGACTTAGGAAATAGGAATAAACTGAGCAACTAGGGACAACATTTTGGATTTTGGCGGAGCTAAAATATAAATTGTAACCAACGGTTACAAGACTTAACAGTGCATCTTGATACGAACACAAATAATTCAGACTCAAAAATGTATAAATTTATTCTGCCAATCTGCCGCCTCAGTTCCTCAATCCTCCACTGCAATCAAGCAAACGCGTTTAATTGCAAGTTTTCCCAACTTGTATGCGAGCGGGACAGACAGATACTACTTCACGCGTAATAGAGACCGACTTATTAGAGTCTATGTAAGATATAGAATTGATTTAATTGGTTCCAATATGGAACAACTTGTGATTCTGATTAGGTCTTCGGCAAAGTTGTTCAGTAGATCAAGAGTTTTCGAATCGAGAACACTAGCTTAGATTTCTCTCCTTACATCTCCAGCAAAAATATTTCACGATATCTTTCATTCAAATATGACAATTCGTAAGTTACTGGTCAGCCTCAGCCGCGAGCGTTGCTTAGACTCCCTGAACAAGCCGCTTACCCAGAGTTTTCTCGGGAAAGCAAGAAAATGCCCGAATAGCCGATGGAAAATTTCAATGATCTGGCATTTCACAATTTTATTACTCATTTTAAATTTGATTTAATTGGTACCACCCACTTTCTTAATCTATCTAACCTGGGTTTTCTTTTGGGGGCCCCTTTTCGACGACACTCACAGCTTGCACCACCTTTCGCCTTCAAGAATCGCTGCCTGCCTTACGTGATCGCTGGCCGCTTTCGGCCTGGATATACATCGAAATTATCAACCAGCGATCTTTGCCGCTCCATCCGCGCTTGATGACAGGTCTGGATGCTCGGCCCTTGCCAATTCTTCCGAGCAGTATTAAAAGTCACTGCGATGTCATTCGGCCTTTGCTGATCCATAGGGGTTTGCCTCCACGGCGAATACTGTTGGGCTAAACCAACACAGCGGGGTTCAAGTACATAAATAAGCCTTTCGCCCGCTTGTTTACATCCTTCAATTGACATGCGTTCTGTCATTAGCGCGGCCCCAAATTTGTCTGTTTTCTCCTGGTGGTGGGATATGGTAGGTAGCAGACTGCTTACTTACGGTGAATTGACTAATTGCCAGCTTCTTATTAGGTGGCACGCTGGGAGAAAAACCATCAACAAACAAACACTTCTTACTTTCATAGTTTACATAACATTTGAACAAATTAAAATACGAAATCCCAAGAACCTTCTAAGTGAAGGCTACCAACGCTTTCAAATTGTGCGTATGTCCTCCACAAGCAAAGTTAGTCTCAAGTCCGTAGAGAACGAACGATCTAATGGATCATTGTAGATAACTAGTTTTGCAGTCACAATCACAACAGCTTGCTTCTCGCGCTAGTGTACATTGAATCGTCCACATACACTAGCACCAGGAGCAAGTGGTTGTCACTCAAAAACTGCCTATCTTCAATGATCCATTAGCGTTTTGTACGTCGTCAGTTGCGTGCGACAATCGAAACGTCTTAAGGAGGGCAAATAAAGTTCAATTTCCAGCTTGGGTTAGCATCGTTGAATCTTCTAACTCCCAAGTATATGAACTCATTTACTACTTCAAACTTGACGCTATCAATAGTTGTCTTCACTTGAGCCCTTTCTCTTCCTATATTTGGGCTTCAATGCGTTGATTCTTTTTCTTAGCTTAACCTTCCTAGCCTTCGCTTTTAATCCAACGTAGACTGTCGCGTAGATTGTCTCCTAGCCGAACATCCAAAGTAACGTGGGCGACGGTGGTTTAGAGGTCGGGGAGGAAGTGACGGTTACGAACTAGGAACTCATTGAGATCGCTAAATCCCTAAAGGTGACAAGGCACCGGGGCCAGACGGAATCCCGAATATGGCCATTAAAGCGGCTATTTTAGAGGCTCCCGAATTATTCGGGGCAGTAATGAGTAGATGCCTGGAAGCTGATCACTTCCCGGACAGATGGAAGCGACAGAACCTGGCCCTGTTGCCGAAGCCGGGAAAACCTCCGAATGACCCCTCGTCATATAGGCCGATCTGTCTGCTCGATTCTGCCGGCAAGGTGCTGGAGAGGGTTGTCCTTAACGGACTCGTACAGTACACTGAGGGTACAAACGGTTGTCAAGGAACCAATTCGGCTTCCGAAAAGGCAAATCTACGGTGGATGCCATCTTGTCGGTCACTAAGACAGCCACTAGGACAGGTATCCGCTATTGCGCAGTTGTCACGCTCGACGTGAGAAATGCGTTTAATAGCGCTAACTGGGACTCCATAGCCAACTCGCTTCGGAACGTCCAAGTGCCGGTGTGGCTGTACAGGATTCTGGGAAATTATTTCCAGAATTGAGTGCTATGCTACGACACGGAGGAGGGTCAGAAGTGCGTTCCAATCATCGCAGGGGTTCCGCAAGGTTCCATACTGGGCCCGGTGTTGTGGAACGTCATGTATGACGAGGTGTTGAAGCTAAAGTTCCCGGTAGGGGTGGTGATTGTCGGCTTTGCGGACGACATCACCTTAGAAGTCTACGGTGAATCTATCAGAGAGGTTGAGTTGCCGGTTGCCCACATGACGCAATCTGCGTCTTAGCGGGTATGATGTCTAATGGCATCATTATTAGCGAGGACGTAGAGTGTTTCAACCAACGTGGAACTAGACGCATACGGAGTACCATAAGTTCGGCCTCGATGGCCACATGGCAGCGGGCATGGTCTAATTCCACAAAAGGCCGGTGAACACATCGACTTATCCCAGTACTATCCGGGTGGGTCAACAGGCGCCACGGTGAAGTCATCTTTCTCCTGGCATAGATTCTGCCAGGGCATGGTTGTTTTAGACAATATCTGCACAAGTTTGGGCATGTTGAGTCCCCCGCGTGTCCCGAATGCGTGAATGTTGAGGAAACTGCAGAACATGCTTTCTTCATATGCCCTCGTTTTGCGGGCGCGAGAAGCAACATGATGGCAGTGAGCGGACAGGACACTACTCCGGATAATTTAGTCCAAAGGATGTTTTACAGCTCGGACGTCTGGGGAGCGGTCAATGCGGCTGCTACCCAGATTGTACTTGAGCTACACAACCGCTGGAGAGCCGATCAACGACGAATAAACAGCCTAACTACCATAGTCCAGTAGTTATCTAAAAGTGTACTGCTACTAAGTTTTGGTTCGAGTCATTATTCGCGTAAAAAGCGTATGTTGGTGATATTCTAAAAAAAAACCGGAAATCTGAGAAAAACATGATATCTGGATATCTGATATCTGGTGGATATTTTGTGAGAAAGAAAATGCTACTAATCACCACATCTCGAAAGGCTGCGAAGTTGATATACCACGGGTGATTACTATTCGTTTCGATGTGGCTATATGGCCCTTTTTCACTGGTCTATACATCGTTTCCATGCCGACCTAGGCGTTGATGATCTACATGTTTTGTGGTGAACAACTGCCGTATATTGTCTCTAACTCCGCGTGAAATGCTCTCTTCTTGTCGTTGGATATACGTTGCTGTATACTGTAATTGCCGAAACAGACCTGCACAGACCTGAAATCCTGCACAATCACATTTAGAGTCGTTAAATGTTGAAAATTCTAGTGAACAATCCCTAGCTGTATACAACACAATTGGCTGTTCAGAAATATTTGCATGATCTCCATTATTTTCTTTCCTCTCTTTATTTAAATGTAGAGTGTAAAGTGTTAAGAAAAAATCGATGAAATTAGGTCTCGCTGCTTTTGAATATATCGTTACATAATGTGCCAAAAGACTCGGCTCTGCTTGCACGCCGACTGTTTACGAGGAATTCGAGCAATTGGGCATTTAGCTTTTTTGAACTAATGAAATGATAGAGAAAATCACAGATAACTCTATCCGCAACGAGTTTTTATAGAGCTCTCCGTTGCATAGAAATCAACATGCATATACCAACACGGTGAATGTGTGGAAACCGCACTGTTTTGCGCTGTGAAGTTGATTGAAAAATCGCTCAAATATCAAGAGACAGTTTTTACATTTTTACAATCAGAACCCCGCTTTTGGGCCCAAAAACTGCTTCCAAAATTGGGCTCTCCGACGAAAAGTCAATGATTGCTAATTTCCCGTTAATATAAATTCTACAAAAACAGTCTTTATACCATTCACTAGGCGAAGGCTTCGCCGCGAAGCAAACATAAAAATTAAAGGCTGAACTTGGCTGCCACCTAGATTATACTGTTAAGAAAGCATCTCGTTGGAATCGTATTTTGCATCCAGCACTAAATTGGACTTCCGAAAAAACGTGCTATACTGCGCATTACTTCCGAAACTAGGTTTAATGTACGGTACGGAAGAAAAATCGTTTGCCGTTTTCTCGAAAGTCCAATTTAGTGCTGGCGACACAATATACAGGGCTTTAGATTAAACAGTTAAATAGTGAGCAACGCACAATCCGCGGACTGCTAACTGGACACAGCCTCGCTCTTGTAACCTCTACTTCTCAACGGAAAGTCAGGATAGGACAGTAGAGGAAGAATTTACATAAGTGTGTTAACGGCAACCTCACTTCGCCATCCTGGATACTTACTTTCATGAGGAGGTCCCCGTGTCATTCCCTGATGACTATCAAGGTGAACGATTACGAAGCGGAATCTCACAAGACTTTGCTCAAAAGCGATAATGCACAAACTCAAATTGCGAATTATATATTTAATCAAAAGACGCTCGCTCCATACCAGCAATATTTTTTAATAATAATAGAAAATATTTTCTTTATTTTTCTTCCGAACAGCTTACTCAACTACTGCAGACAGGAATAAATCTGCCAAAGAATTCATCACCACCATGTATTCAAACTTTTCTGCGTTCTGTCGAATCTACAGTATAGCACAAATAATGCTAATTCTGATATTACCACACTATCTCAGCTACACACAGCCACAAATAACGTCCTTGGATACGCCGCTGTTTATTGAAAAGTTTAGAGGCTTCCGCAGCATGGCACTGAATTTGATAGGCAATACAGGAAATAATAAGAGAAAGTTTGAAATAAACCTAAGAATGGGAGTAGGTAAAACCTTCTTTACTAAGTTCATCGTAATTTTAATTGATTGAACTGTTACAATTGCAGAAACTACAACAACAGTTTCCACTAGACTACCCATTCTTCTGTAATACTACGGGAATGCGGAGTCCTACCGTACCGACTTCAGTGGACAAGCTGCGCCCTGGCGATATCGATATTATAGGAGCAATTGGTGATTCATTAACCGCTGGAAATGGTGCGATGGCTACGAATATCCTGGAAGTATTAGTGGAAAACAAAGGTATTTCCTGGAGTATTGGAGGCCAATCCACTTGGAGGCAGTTTCTTACATTACCAAATATTTTGAAGGAATACAATCCGAATTTATATGGGTACTCAATTAAGGACGGTGTGTCGACAAGCAAATCTTCACGGTAATTTCTTGCAAAACATACTTTAAGATAAGTTAAGGCTCGCTAAGAAACTTAACACATATTTTATTTCCAGGTTTAATGCCGCCGAGGGAGGTTCCATGAGTCAAGATATCCCTCACATGGCGAGAAATTTGGTCAAACGCATGCTACATGATACTAACGTTGATATCCAAAATCACTGGAAATTAATAACACTACTTATAGGAGGAAATGACTTTTGTTCCAACATATGCTACACAAATCCACCGGAAAAGGCCTTACAATATCACGAATCGAATATCCTGACTGCTTTGAGAATATTCAGAGACTACTTGCCACGCACATTTGTGAATCTGGTGTCCAGCCCAAGTAAGATTAGTAGTATACCGTTGTTCGAGGTAAATCTAGACATGGAAAGTTTACACACCATGAGCTTAGCACATGAGAATTTACAGATGCTTCAGTTTTTCCCTCTCACCATGTCGCTATTTACCACGATAAAATTTACATGCACTTTTGATAACTTATGGTTATCACTTTATACTTCCTTCCAAATAGATGTCAACATCCTGAATCAGCTCAAGGGAAAACCACACGAATGCGTAACAATGCACGTTGTAGAATGTCCCTGCTTTATTGCAACTCGTTTCGTTCCACAAAGACGTCGTTACCTCAAACTAATAGAGAAATGGAATGTACTCCAGATGGACATAGCAAATCGGAAAGAATTTCATAGTAAACCCGACTTCACTGTTGTACATCAGCCATTTATTATGAACATCAGCATACCGGATAAGCCAAATGGTGACTCGGACTTGAGTTACATGTCTGCCGATTGTTTTCATTTGAGCCAAAAAGGTTACGCGCGCGCAAGCAATGCTCTGTGGAACAACATGCTGGAACCGTTGGGAAGGAAATCAAGTACTTGGGGACAAGAGTTTAGTAGTTTCAAATGTCCTTCCTCGGATACGCCATACTTCCGCACGGCCGGTAATAGTTGAACACAGCAGATTATAAGAACTGATCGACGGGTGCATGTAATTATGAAGACTGTGATAAAATAAGTATCTAATAGGTTCGGAATTATTGGGAAACTAGAAATTACGGAGTACCTACTTTGTGACTAACATAAGGTCCAACTTATATGAGATTAGATACAACCTAAACAACAAAAGCTCATTTTCGCGAAAAAGTAAACTAAGTCATGAACAAATCATTCAAGTATATTCCTGAGATGTTTATTTTTGAGTTTACGTCATCGTTCAAAGTGTATGCAAAAGAAGGTACTCCGAAATTAGAAATAAAACTGCTCAATATTCATCTAAACAAATTGATTTAAATTTTAAGTAAGTTGTGTGCAAAAGCAATAGAAATTTTAATAAAAGGATGAATAAGGTTCAATTGCTAATTGAACCAAATATGTATCTCAATTCACCAAGCTCTTCGATAAAACTAAAGCTTATACTAACAACACAAAGAGCATATGTCTATATATTATGTGTATGGAATGGGCGCAAAAACGTTTTGTCCGGCTTGGGCCTACGAGACTTACCTTGGCGTGATCCAGCAACCAATCCACGAACCAATAACTGCCTGCATCCGAACATTCTCCCCAGTTGAAATTCCCTTTGAGTCAGGCAAACCATCACATAACGCAAGGAAGACCTTTTACAAGGGAGATACTCCTATTGTATTTGGGAATGCCGTCATAAACGGTGCCTGTGACCTGTGACGGACCTAAAATGTGCATGGTGATATATTTTGCATAATTTCTTTCAAAGGGTGGCTTGTTTGTTTGTCTTGATACAGTACCCAACAAACATTTTATTTGAAGAGCAGTTTGTTCAACCATTATACAGCTAATTTCCAGCAAACAAGCGCTTGATCAGCTAATATCTAACCAAAATGTTTGTTGGGTAGGATTACAAATTTGCTAACCACTGCGCGTCGCCTATGTTGCCAAAATTGAAACCGTTCCAAAATCGAGACCCTTTTTTGATATGAAAAAATTGAATGTAAATGCGTTAGGAATTGACTAAATACTTTTAATCAACGATTGCAACCATTTTATGTTTAAAAAGTCCGCCAAGAACCATCCGTTCGGTTCAAATAAGTTTTTGGCAGCGTACGGTAAGACCTACGTCTTACTATTTATTGCTATGGCAATAAAAATAAAATTGTTCAAAACATTCTATAACTGCAAACTTTTTTCCATGAACACACTGAGGGCATCATTTTTCGTCATTTGACGGGAAACTAGCAGTCATTAACTTTTCGTCGAAAAGCCCAATTTCGAAAGCAGTTTTTGGGCACAAAACAGGGGTTCTTTATTAAAAAATGTATTCACTGCATTCTTCTTGCCAATTTGAATACAGCGAATATATTTTCTTGCACAGAATTTTTGTTTCAAACAAAAAAAAACTGCTTTTGAAATGTACAAAATCAATGACGACTCATTTTACCTTAAAGCTTGTATGCGGAAACTGCTCGAAATTTAAGGCTGTGAACCATTTCGCGACATTTTTAACTTTTTAGTTAAAATTTGACAGTTCGATGGTTATTTCTCCTCAAGTGGTTAACCCTCCTTTGGATTTTTGTTTTTGAAAAATGATAACTTTTGAATACATAGTCAGAATGTTGTGATATTAATATAAAAATGTCAAGAAATCTGTTCTGAAGACGTTTTGCATATTGTTAACTCAAAACAAATTTCGTATGCGGCTCTGGTACTCCAAAAACGAAGGCCGTCTACTGACGGGTAAGGCCGTCTGTAGACGGCCTTCGTTTTTGGAGTACCAGAGCCGCATACGAAATTTGTTTTGAGTTAACAATATGCAAAACGTCTTCAGAACAGATTTCTTGACATTTTTATATTAATATCACAACATTCTGACTATGTATTCAAAAGTTATCATTTTTCAAAAACAAAAATTCCGAAAAATTTCGAAAATAATTAATGCGCGAATATATCCTTTTTTATTTTTGATGAAAAAGCACATCTAGAACAAACTGATTGACCTTAAAATTTTTCTATGAGTAAATTTCATGCTCTATATCAGTTTTGTAATGTATTTGAATTGAAAAAATATCTGGGTAGAGCGTTAGACATGAAAAACGAAGATGAGAAATTGGACTTTTTCTAACCTGGCGCTCCTCCAGATAATTATTTTTGCATGACAATCAGAACTTAAGGTTCTTTTGAGTGTGCTCTCATGATAAAATAGTCATTAGCTTGATCGCATTGTTTTTACGATGTTGCCCGTTAGAGGGTTAAAACGTGGGTGGAAATCAGTTCAGAATGCGAACCATATTTCATATTTGACAGATTGATAGTTGTTTTACTCAATGAGAGCACATATAAGGTGAGGATGAAGATATGTTTCTATAACAGCGAATTTTTTTATTCAGTCCAGGTTGGAATTGGTTGAATTTTTGGTGTTCATTTGCACCTGTTTGATAAACAAAATTTAGCTCATTTCATTTCGGGTTGAATAAGCAAATTTGTTATATGTTAAACATCCATACCACAGACATGTCTGTGTCCATACATAGGTGAAAAAAATTCAAGGAAAAAACAGTGAAACACAGGGAAGCTCTTTCCTCACCAATGGCATATCTCATTGGCTCTCAGAAGCGAACCATCGAACTGTCAAAACCTAGGTCAAAACTATAGTGACTACAGCAAAGTTTCGTTATTTGGTGGTTCGTTAATTGGGCGGTTCGTTAATTGGGTGCTCGCTAATTGGGCTATATGACAACTTGAATGTCAAAATTGTATGGAATTTTCGAGTTTAGAAATTTCTAACAACTGTCAGTCGGCCCAATTAGCGAATCAGCTGGAGTGCAGTCGTGGCCCAATTAACGAATTCAGGCTGTATATATTATAGGGTAACCAACGTATTTTGGACCCCCTCAGCAGCTGTACATAATATGGACACTTACAGCAAAATCAAATGCAAGTGTCCAAATTATGTACAGCTGCTGATGGGGTCCAAAATAGGTTGGTTACCCTACACTCCGTATATAGTCACTCTAGTCAAAACTATCCATTTTAAACTATTAACCAAAAAGTTAAAAATTTCGCGAATGGTTCACAGCCTAAGCATATTTTTGGCATTTTTGGAAGTGAGATACTTTGTGTTGCCAAAAACGGATAGGGGACGAACAGGTTAAGAAGAACAGCTAATATAATACAGAGAACTTATGATTTCTAAAAACCTAAATACAGTTTTCTTCAGTTCAATATATTGTTTTCAAAAGCAGCTAGTGAAATATTTAACAAAAAATGTTTTTCAATGTGTATTTTGAGTAATAAAAATGGTCCGAAAAAGTGAACTTTTTTAGTGCTGCGGGTGAAACGGACAATGTGTGGGGGTAAGATGGACAGGTATTGTAAATCGCCCCAACTGAGAGCATATTATTATTTTTGACCCTTAACAAATTGAATACGTAAAATATGGTGGTGTTAGGGTTGCCAAGTGGCCGGTTTTTGGCCGGCCCGACCGGTTTTTCACCTGCAAAGCCGGTGGCCGGTCAATCCTGCAAAAAGGCCGGTTTTCCGACATAGGAAGCCGGATTGGTACTTTTTTCTGATTTGTTAAATTTTCTGATAAATTTATTAGCAATCCTGAGCAGTGGCAATCCTCTAGTAACAGTCCTCTAGTCCATTTCACCCTACCCCGTAACAAAGTGACAGTTAATAACAGTTTCCTGTAACACCCGCCAGTGTCAAATATGTCGCGACGATCGTTTTTACGTGCCGGTCAAAATTGACGCACTTCGATTTCCAAAGGAAATGTTAATTTTAGTTACGTTAAATGTGGACGCAAAAAGCTGTCTGGACAACGATTTGAAAAGTGCGAATTGATTATTTCAGCATTGTTTCATGTTTTCGGTAAAACTGTTTGAATTCTTGGTGGGTTGTTTGATTGATTTGTTTACAAGATAAAAAGCGGTATTTATTACAAGATTGTCACTCTTGTGTACAAGTTGTCTGCTCTAAAGTATTTAAATACTGCGTGTTTCATTGAAAGTTATCCGCTGCGCAATTCAAAATGAAATGCTCTTTCATGATTGCTGGATCGATTTTGTCGTTAACAGAACAAGTTAAGCAAAATTCAAGAGTAAATCCAAGCAATAGAGATCGTTGCAGTTGTACAAAAAACACTCTGTTACATGACAGAACCAAAGAGAGCATGCTATTATGACAGAAGAACCAGTTATGCTGCTATTGTCAGTACCACGGAAACGTTTTGATACTTGACATAATCTTGTCAGTTCGTGAAATACTCTATTGAAATAATAAACCAATTCAGATCTTATATGCACAAGGGATTTTTTGCCAAAACAAATGATAATAAACTCTTTCTTCGATATTTACGCCGCTTTCAAACATCTGTCGTGAACCATGAACCAGCAGTTTTAGGTACGTTTGATTAGTATGGGAGCTGTCACATTGTTACCGGGTTGATTTCACCCCATCATTATACATTTTTTTAAAGCGTTCACAATTTTTCATACGCAAATGAAATTACGTATTATTTCAATGCAGACGTTACCTGAAAAGGTATTAAATTGAAATACTTCATGCTATGGGCAACATTTTGGAATTAAACCACTCAAAAAGCTTAATTTCGATGGAAAAAAAGTTACATCCAGACGCAGAATCATTTCCAATTTTTAGTTTTTCTGTACTTTATCAAAATTGGAAAGTTCTAAATGATGATGGAAACGTTCAGACATCATGAGATAGCAAGATGGTTGGATTCCCATCAAAACATTTACGAATTTTAATGCTTAACTCTTGGCTTAACTAGTAGAATCAACCACCTGTTCGTCTTACCCACCCTGTTCGTCTTACCCACAGTTCTCCTGCTTTTGTTGCCAAAATCGAGGCATGTCAAAATCGAAACACAGATAAAATCGAACCATGCCAAATTCGAAATCCCACTGTATCTGCAACATCATCATCTAGAATATTGCTCTTTGCATTGAAAGTTGGATTTTGAACATACTTGTCCAGTCACACATTTTGTAGGTGAGAAAAGTTTCCAAAATTTCGTGGGAAAAAACCATGAATCTTGGTTGATTTCTATTTAAATTCTAATGCTTACGTAGAGTTGTTATCGACGCAAAGAATAATATAAAAATAGTTTCTAAATACATAATTCCACGCATAATTCATAACTTGAATAAATATGCAGCATATATGAAATAAATGAAAAATTAAATACTATTTGCTTTCCCTACAACTGGTACTGGCGCCACTGCTAAATCAAATGTCAGCTCAGATGGGAGAGTTGTAATGATGGGAAATGTCGGTCAAAATCTATAACGATTATTGATAAAGTTTCGTTATCGTTAATAATTAATAACGATAATATGGCAATATAAGCAAAAATACGTAAGAAATAGAACAAAAATGTTAAAATAATAACAAATCAAGAAGAAGATTTCACTTTAAACCCTCCAATTTTTGATATTCTTCCATGACGATAAAGTTTGATGGTATTATCGATATAAGATTACTAGCGATATTATCAGTAGCACACTTTTCATCACAGTTTTGAAGGTTGCACTTAATAACTGTGCAGTCCAATTGAGTGTGAAGAGCGCAATATTAATAAATATTATTGTGGCAAAAACATGGCCGGCTACTATATATGATGTCTGTAAACTGTAATGCCCGGACAAATCTGGATGTCTGGTAACCCTGGTCCAAACAAAAACATGTTTTTGTCTCTTCTCTGTTATCTGGTTTCTCTACAATCTACGTTTACCTTTGTTTTTGACTGAGAGCTGAGCTAAAAGTTAATCTGATTATCGTGGTGTTTACCGATTTGATTATACCAAGTGGTTCTGTTTCTGACTGTATTTACTACACTCTTAAATGATTCTACCTGTAAATTGGTCGGATTTAGTTAAAGTTAGGTTGAAACTACTCAAAATGCCCTTAAAGTGTACAAACTCAGATTTTGAGTAGTTTTTCAACCAAAAAATTGGTAGTAGGAACTTAAAATTGCGTTATTTGTCATAGAGAATAATTCAATTATCGGTAGCAAGTAGCCAAAATTGGTTGAAATTTTTACCCAAAGTTTGAGTTTGTACACTTTAAGGGCATTTTGAGCAGTTTCAACCTAGCTTTAACTAAATCCGAACTATTTACAGGTAGAATCTTTTAAGAGTGTATAGAAACAGTGTAAAGTATAGTTGTTTCAATGAACTAGGTTCAACGTTTTGTTAGATAAAAGTGTTACCTCGAAGCTCGAACCGGAAAGTTTTGCAATGGCAACAAGTTCCTATTTTGCTTTTCTTACCGCACTAAGTGTGTTCGCCGCTTTATTTGCCATAGTGTATCAGGCATATTTGGCATCTAATGATTTGAAAAGACTGACCACTATCCTGCAAAATTTAAAAAACTTGGAACATCAATACCCGGTGCATAGGCCACGGGTCGCCATCGGATACGGTTCATGCAGCGATCTGTACGTTAAGGCAGTAAATTTTCTGAACTTCTCCGAAAGTTTGGAGAAATTTTTACAGCAGAAAACATTCAACGTGGACGACATCACCACTGAAGAAGATTTCTTACAGAGCTTTGCTTATTACTTTCAAAGAGGAGCCGCGGCTGAGTAAGTTATTAACTTCGAGTAACTTAACTAAAATCAAAATGTATATCAAAACAATTTGCTGAGAAATGTTTATTCTAATGTTAATCTCCTATGATTAAGCAAATGGTTTTTCGGTTTAGTACTATGCAAGCATCGTTATATTGGGGAACAATAAATAATAAATTTTTAGGCGTTTCACTGTCAACAAAGAACTTTTTCAAAAGTTAGTTAATTCCGCGAAAAAATCATCTGCGGCTGAGCCTAGATGGGCCCTAGGAGGAAATGCTCCTGTCATTGGATCCCGATTAGCTGCAGAGGGTGCCGAGGTGCTGCTAGGCGCAAAAATGTCGTCTAAGTAAGTATATATTGCGTCGTATGATCTAACATAAACTGTAAAATCGGTATTTCAGACTAAAGTCCCATTTGAGGAGCGACATAACGCTGACAGGCAGTTTAATTACGGACGATGATATTCACTTAATTCTAGAATATAAAACCGGTGATGAGTGGGGTACACTTCGAACTCCACGTGCCAATCGGTACATTTTACATAATGACCACCATAATCCGTTTTTAAGCTCACTGGAGGAATTCGAGCAAGGTCTACAAGAATTCAATCCTCATTTGTTTGTAGTAAGCGGTCTGCAAATGATGGATAATTACGTATACGAACCTGGTGTCAGGGAAAATTTACTGGAAAAAGTTAGCAATCAAATGCAAAGTCAATCTAGCGATACACTAATACACTTTGAAATGGCTAGCTTCGTCGAGCTGGAGTTATTAGAATTACTTCTCCAACATGTTGTACCCTACAGCGATTCAATAGGCATGAATGAACAGGAACTTGATAACCTCCGGCAAGTTTTAGAAACTGGTAAAATCAGTTTGGTGGCCGACTGCAATCCACGTGTTGCTCAATCTTTAGATCAGGCAAGAGCTGTCTTGCGCATATTGAACGAAGACTACTTTAAAAACCACGTAACAGACCCAAGTCGAAGAATGCTGTCCCGAATCCATCTGCACACTTTAGCATTCCAAGCTGTTCTAGTGGTTGGTGGCAGTAAATGGAATCATACAAAAAATGCAGCGGCAAAAGCATCCCTAACTGCGCATCGACACGTTTGTGCTAGTCAAATTGTCAATCCGGATGCCGCTTACCGCCTTTTGGACGATAGTTTTGCTTCCTCAATGCAAGATGGAGCCATCCGGATTCCGTTTAGTGATGAGGATCCTGTTTCTTGCTGGAATGAAACGTTGGCAATCAGCGAACAGCAACATCAATTGGACGTAGAGATCTGCGTAGCTCCAGTGCTAATCTGCAAGGTTGCCAAACAAACGGCAGGAGCTGGTGATAATATTTCCGGAGCAGGCCTTATTTTACAAATCTAGTATATTTCCAAGGTTATTAACGGCCTTATTTTTGAATACGACATATCGGTTTTCCGATCGAATAAGAATGATATTCTTGAATTTTCCAGCAAAATTTAATCGATGACTGTGCTGATCAAATCGGATCAGATCGAAAATACGATACGATGCACTCAATAGTGAGAATATAATCTTAAAAGTTTGTGCTTGACATTCCATCGTTAGAATTAACAAAAAAGTTGAAGTAGCTTTTAGAACACCTTTGCATTTTTTTATATTTTTAAATATAGTTGACAATAAACAATCAAGAATTTCCTCACCACAATTCCATGATATACGATACCACAGGCCTTTTAAAATATCAATAAAATTCCGAAAACTTAAGTTACTGTTCACCAGTGCAATACATTTAGTGTTGACAAAAATTCCGTAGGTTTTGAAAAATATATGTTGAATTACAAACGGGTTTTATGATAAATGAATTTGAATGCAACGAATTTGATCAAATTTATTGATTTATTCAAATAAAAAATCATTAATTTCTAACTTATCCACTACGCTGCACAGCTTACAAACCTGGCATTACGTATGCAATGTTATCTAACGTATTTTGAAAAACTTCCTTTAGATGCTCAACATCTGGCTGTAATCCCGGAATGTGTATAGTTAAACACATCAAGGGTCCAAGAGAGCATAGCAAACTGTCCAAGAGCACTGAAAGACTACCCGAGACAGCGATTTGACCCTGGCGGAAAGAATCAAACTTGACATACACAAATATGCTCGATAAGAATTGATCCTACCTCATGCTCCTTAAGCCGCTCACCAATGATAGTCAAACTATCTCCAAGTAGCTTCAAATGTGCTGCAACATCGGATGGTTGGCAACCGGGAAGCTTCGCATGGCCACTTTTTGTTGGAGATTCCGGTGAGAGATGAGTACTGGACGCAGCAGGGGCTTTAGTATCAACAGTAATATTTGCCTTCAGTTGTGCCTTTTTTCCTCTGGCTGAGTTGAGACTATTGTTGCTAACTGTTGAAGAGCATGTTGTAACGTTGGGTCCAGCGGCTGCATTACCTTGCTCTAGATGCAAGTATCGTTTCACAAAAGGGGAATCCATGGCTTTTTCTTTATTTTGTTTAAATTTGTTGGCTACTCGCTTAGCACGGCGTTTCCAATTATGCTTCTGATTACTCGGTACATTGGCCCACATTTCACCAAGCCGCTTAGAAATTGTTCCGAAATCAAGATCTGGGTTCGACAGCATTTGCTTTCTTGCTTCCTTCGCCCACAGCATATAAGCAGTAAATCGACGCTTACCTTTATCCTTCCGCTCAGTTTTACCTGTAACAACCTAAACAGAAACATTTAAATCTACTTTTCAGCAACTTTTAGTGTAGATCTCACTTTTCCGTCTTTAAAAATCTTCTTGTATTTGGAAGATTTTTCCAACATGTATAAGCTACGCTTCGGAGCCATCTCAGTGAGCAGTTCGCTATCACTTTTCTCGTCTTCCTCTTGTGTTCCATCCATGTCCTCTATATCCGAGCCATCATCGTCCTCAGAATCCATAGTGGACTCGTTGTCGTCCTCTCCCGAATCAGAGAGAGGCTCACCATCGTCCAATGGAATATCGGCAGCAATGTCCTAAAGAAATAACTGTAAGATGCTTTGTCCATTCAAAAACTCAAACATAGTTACGGCCAAATACTCCAAACCCGAGGATGTAGATCCAGAACTGTTAAGTTTCAATTTCTGCGCTTTCTTCTGTTTGGCATCGGAAATATCATCCGGAGACTGAAAATCCATTAGTTTCGAAGATTTCTTACAAACTCTTCCACTACGGGACACACCGGTTACTTCTAATTCAGCTAAAATATACAAAACAATAGTTGAAGCCATTTTATCAAACCAAATGAAAAGAAAATTACTGTGGTTTTTCGGTGTATGCTCCATGGCGCACTCAATATCTCAAGCTGAGAACTTCTAAAAATATTAATTTCGTTCCACTATTTTACGAAAATGTTTTGTTTTTGTTTTTGCAGCTTTTCTGTAAGAACACAGATGCCAGATTTTTCTGAAAACATTTTTTTAATGCTGCTTGAAAACCAAAACCCGACTCAAGCCCGCCTAAAGCCCTATAAGGTGCCGTTTAAATATTACATAACGCTGCAGGGGGTTGGGGTAGAAATATTG
This sequence comes from Sabethes cyaneus, assembly GCF_943734655.1. Classification (NCBI taxonomy): domain Eukaryota; kingdom Metazoa; phylum Arthropoda; class Insecta; order Diptera; family Culicidae; genus Sabethes; species Sabethes cyaneus. Next base: position 146,806,355 of record NC_071354.1, read on the forward strand.
CTGATTGCAAGGAAAATTGTACCATCCAAAGTGCGATATCGCTCATAAAAGTGCTATTTTGCATTAAATCGTTTCGGTCTCTTCGGCGCACTTTTTCGTTATATTCCAAGCAATAAGTGCGCCGAAGAGACCGAAACGATTTAATGCAAAATAGCACTTTTATGAGCGATATCGCACTTTGGATGGTACAATTTTTCTTGCAATTGACAATACTCAGAGGTGAGAAATACGCGGAAGCAGCCATCTTGGAAGCCAATCGAGCAGCGAGAATTGTCAAAAGGGAGCCAATCGAACACGCATACTGTTTGCTTAAATGTTTGATTAACAAGTATTGAAATAGTTATGAAATCTACCTAAGCTTGTCACGCATCTTGAATATTATACCACAGAGAACAGACAGCGAAAGGTCCCCACTTGGATAAAACTTATGTCAAATTAGTTGGGAAACTATAGTGATGATGTCGCTATAGGCGCATAAAATTCTACACTATACTCACAACAGCTAGCTTCTGGCGCTGGCATAACGCTTACAGTCCATATATGCTAGCGCCAGAGGAGCCAAAAGTTGTCAGTGTGCAAATCAAAAGTATCATTTAGTTGGGAAACTATAGTGGTGATGTCGCTAGCATATTAGGTGATTTTAATTTGAAATTTTATCCAAGAATTCCCGAAAAATTTGTTCCTGAATCCTGTCTGTTCTCTGTGATTATACTCGGACACAGTGTGTATAAAGCTTTGCAATGCATTTTACACTGATTAAGTTGAAAAATATATCGCTCTATTGTGCAAAATTGATGTAAACAAAACAGAAGCGGATCATGTTGAAAACAATCAAGTCACACTGCTATGTACTTTGCTTCAAAACTTGTTTTATTTTTATTGGTCGGCCATCAGCGCATTATCAAGAGGCTTCAAAACTTGTTGTCAACCTCTATTACCACCACTATCGGAAGTGGCTTCAGCTGACAGCTGTCGTGACAGGGATCTGCTCGGTTACGCACTAAATATATGGGAGATGACACGGGGCGAATCACTTCAAATTTATTAAATATATTAAATATAGGGTAACCAACCTATTTTGGACCCCATCAGCAGCTGTACATAATTTGGACACTCCCATTTGATTTTGCTGTAAGTGTCCAAATTATGTACCGCTGCTGAAGGGGCCCAAAATACGTTGGTTACCCTATTTATGAATATTTTCCCAAGGGTCGGACACTCAGCACATTGTGCCACGGCACTCCAGAGATATCAAGCGACACACCTCTAAAGCCTTAAAAAAATAACATTTATAGGGCTTTACACACCTTCAGTTCGATTTTACATATGAAATGGGTGCACTGCCAGTTGTCAAAATCATCTCGCACGATTGCCAGATCTATCAGATTATATCGAATTTAACAAATCTTGCAGTTCGGCACTTTCGGTACAGCATCGGCCACAGTTCGGCTCGTTTCAAGTCGCCTAACATGAAAACGGCTGTGCCGAGTGACCGACCCCTTGATATTTACATACTTTTACCCGGGTGCTAAATATATATCCAGCTTTTTACGAGCCATAATGGCGGAAGGCATAATCCGTGTTCGTAATATTTGCACATCCCTTTTGACAAGTTATGCGTACGTCAAACGTAACGTCAGATACTTTCAGTCTAGCTCTAGCAGCAAAACAAAAACACTTGTTAAGCATACACAGCATTTTGTTGAAATTTCGCATATATTTAAAGATATGCCTGTTAAGTGCTGTGTAAAAACATGTGGTGCAAGGTACGGTGAAGTGAAAACTAGTTTTCATCGTTTTCCGGCAATTGCCACGTATCGCGATTCATTGCGACGAGAGCTGTGGAGGACAGCTGTTTCGATCAACGTGAAATGTATTAACCGCAGTTTTGTGTGCGGACGTCATTTTGTAACAGGTATTTGCTGTTTCTCTTAGATAAAAAATAAAACACCTTGCTTGTTTTATAAATGTTGAACTTCAAAGGAAAACCAGCTCCACCTTGCGCTATCCGTGAGATAAACTGGATACCTACATTGTTTTTGAACCACGCAGATGATCCAAGTATTTCAGCGACTCAAGCACGCCGAACTGCATTGGGAAATGAGCATTCATCTTCAGCAAAAAACGGCTGTGGGTAAGTATAGTTTATTAGATTATTAAACTGTAATAATTAAATTTTCTATTTCTTGGTCGATTAAAATTTCAGGTCGTGTGTAAAACAAAAACCTGACTTGCCCGGTATTACCGAACACCCAAACCAATCACCTTTGGAGCACGATAGCAACACGAAAAACTTGGAAAACATCGAGTTTGATACAGTAAGGGCATTTTCATTGATGTAAAACTGTGGCAGTAAACGAATATTAATTTTGCGATATATTTTGTTTATTTTAGAGTTATACATCGACATCCAGTCTTGAATTTCTTGATGAGGAATGGTTGGAGGAACATTTGGAAGAGGATGGAAACAACAGCTCAAGCAACGGATCAATGAATGAAGAAGTACCTGATCAAGAAAATATACATGCTAGCAATGACAGAGCGGTGCGGACAAACTATGCTGAACAAGAGCTAATCGAAAAGTTACGACGGTCGTTAAATGATAACAGAGAGGAAATAAGATATCTTACGGACGTTGTATCAAAACAAGAGGAAGTGATAACTGGTTTCCGATATGATCTGAAATCATTCGTAAACGATGATACTAAAGTGAAATTATTAACTGGTTTGCCTTCCTATTCACTATTAGTTAGTGTGTATAGTTTTGTAGAAAAAGGGATTTATACTTACTCGCAGGTTATTAACAAAGAACAAGCGTTTATAATGGTGCTTATGTACTTGCGTCAGGGCTTAAGCTTTTCGATATTGAGTGAAATGTTTCAAGTTTGTGTTGCAACGGTGTGTAAATATTTTTACTCGTGTCTTTTCACCAAATATATTATATTAACAATATGGTTCACTTCGCAAAATCCCATATATATCTGAAAAGACGCAAAAGTAACACCTTCTTGTGGACAAAAAGGTGACTAAAAGCTTTTTGTAATAAAAATTTTTAAGCGTGCAACCAATACATAAGCGTACCGACAGAGTGCAAGCGACATGCGACGCGACGCGACGTTTCTTGCTGTAGTTAAGGCCCAGACACAATGCATACGGATTTTACTACGTTGCGGATATTTGACAGAAAACCCATAGAAAAACTGTCAAATTGCCGCAACGTAGTAAAAACCGTATGCATTGTGTCTGGGCCTTTATACGCGCAGCCCTTTTTCGCCCGAAACAGTACTGTGTATTTAGCAACATGAGAGCGAAGTCGTGTTGCGTCGCTGTCGCGTTTACTCTGTACGGGGCCTAAGAAACGGTGCGGTAGACAGAATGTGCTATTTCTAACGCTATATGACGTCATACTTGTAGATTGTACTTAAATATAAAAATTAATTGTGTTACTATCCATACCATGCTGGTTCCTTTGTTTACATAACGAATGACAGAATCCAGCAAAGATTCAGGTGTTTAAACGGCATGTTTGTTGTTTAAATAGCAGCATAACTGAATTAGAAAAGCCGTTATACCTGTAAAACGGGCAACACACACGGTATATTCGATATAAATGAAAAAGAAAAAAATCAGAGGGGTTGTGTACAAGACACGACCGCATATATAGGTGACGCAGGACTACGTAAGTCTCTTTGTAGTGATAGTAGCATGTATCCATGCTTGTAATCATTCGTTTCTTCATGTATACATGCTATATGCAACATATATACATGCTACATGCGTTGTATGTAACATTTATCAAAGTAGTAACATTGCATACGTTCAATCCTCAAAAGATTTCAGAGTTATTTCAATGTGCATTTGGAAACAATTTAACAAAATCAAGAACACAAACTATTGCTTGTAGCTATCTACTAGGTAGCAGACCTTACAGAAATTAAAGATTGTTTTTATTACCCATGGTTAGCCACGTTGAAGGGATTTTACCAATTCAATCCTATTTTATCAACAGCACATCTTTTCACTACACTTCTAATGAAATGGCAAGCATGCGTATTCATATAGAGTCATATTATAACCGAACACTACAGCTGTAGCACATTTTTCCAACACAGATATCAAACTCGCCTAGGTCGTCTCGCAGTAAAGAATTTGCGATCTGTTGGAACAACGAACTTTTGTCGTTTTTTCTGGCACACTTCCCTAACACAGACATCAAATTGGACTAGGTTTAATCGCGTTCGTAAGAAATCTGTTGGCACGAGGGGGTTTTGTCACTCTTTCTGGCGTACTTCCCAAGCAAGGACATCAAAATGGTCTAGGTTTAATCGCGGTGTTAAGAAATCTTGTTGAAATGAGGAAACTTTGTCACTTGTTTTGGCTTACTTCCCAAGCACAGATATCAAATTGATATAGGTTTAGATCATCCTAAAGAATCTTCCAACCAATCATGAAGCGAGAATTCTGGTAAAACATAGGTTCATCATTTTCAATTTATCAATAGTTCAACATCAAGAATCCATGCTTTTCTTCATTTGGGGCAATTCTTAGAAGATTTTACGATCGATTGGTGTAAGAATATTGAAAATCGATCGGAAAACCGCTGAGCTATTAGCGCTCAAAACCTTTCATTTTTCGTGACGCTCGCATTTTTCGATTTTTTGGAATGACACCCTATCTCAAAACTTGCCGTAAGACGTAGTCCTACGTCAATAGTCCAAAATGTAAACAAAGGCGCCACGCCGGTTTTTGTCAATTGACGGCATGATTTGGTCTATTTCATGAATGCAAAAGCGATAGAGCTTCTTAATCGTGAATTGAAGATAGAACCAACAAAACGGCGAATGTCGCAAGCGCGAACAAACCGAGCGAGAGCTGATTTTCTTAAGCTGGTCGCTCTCCCGTTTTGTTTACATTTCCGGCTTTCGCCCTTTTGTTACTTCTATCTAGAATTGGCTAAACTCTGTACTGAAAGTTGAGTTGTTTCCGATAGACGTGTCGAATTTACGGTGTACATTGGTAACCTTTTATGCCGCTATGGCGCTAGTAGTTGTGTCTTCAGGATTGTAGAAGAGTGAACTATATTGTTAATATAATATATTTGCTTTTCACGCTCTACAGACAACTAAAAGGGTTAATACGTTTTCCTCCAAGAGATATACTTGAATCGAATACACCAACAAAATATCGCAATATATTCGCAAATCCTATTACTGTGATTCTGGATTGCTTTGAAGTTTTCACAGAGAAACCTGGAGTCAAAGATGCAATTATTAAAATGTTTAGTAGTTACAAGCACCACTACACAGTCAAAATAATGATTGGTATTACTCCCTACGGATATATATCATATATTTCGAAGCCGTTCACTGGGCGCTCTTCAGATAAATTTATTACTGAGATGTCTGATTTTACTGATAAGCTACAGAACAATGATGTTGTACTAGCAGACCGCGGCTTTACAGTCAGGAATAAAATAGAGGCTAAAGGTGCACATTTGATGGTACCAGATTCAGTTAACAGGAAAAGGCAGCTTAGTTCAAGTGCCGTCGAAAGAACACGAGCTTTGGCTACTGTTAGGAACGAAGTAGAGAGAGTAATTGGGAGCTTAAGACAAAAATACTTGATCTTAACTAACCGTATTCCTATGACTTTACTTAACCATGAGCACAACGGTGAAAATGTACTTAATATGATTGTAGTTGTATGTTGTGCATTGCACAATCTATGCCCTAGTATCGTTACAGGATAATGTTGTGCAGCTGTATCTGCATTAATCCAGAATATTTGCTCTAATGCCTATGTAGGGTAACCAACGTATTTTGGACCCCCTTAACAGCTGTACATAATTTGGACACTTACAGCAAAATCAAATGGAAGTGTCCAAATTATGTACAGCTGCTGATGGGGTCCAAAATAGGTTGGTTACCCTATATGACAAAACAAAACAACATCATTGCCGTTGTCGCTCTTTCTCTTTCGTACTACATCAATCACACTATGTCGCACTTTTTGTGCCAGTTGCTCTTTTAGACTGCGGTGTCCAGTAAGGTGCAAATACGGGATAGCAGTAGGTTAGCTAATTAGTTAGGTTGACTCAGTATAATTAATTTTAAGTGATGTTTAATTTGTAAGCTGTATAATTTAAATTACCGAATGCGTGCAACATAATGCACCAATAAAAGATTCTTTATTAAGTATTAAGATTCTTTAGATTCTTAAGTATTAAGATTCTTTTCCCTGACAAACAGACAGAACACTCCCCCTTTCTTTTGAAAAATGAGTGTTTTTTTAATGGACGATGGATTTAACGCGAGCGTCTTGTCTGTTTGTCTGTGGTTCCAACTCTCGTTCTGCAAAACTTTGGTGGGAAACTATAATCACAGACAAACAGATATAACACTCACTCTGCCATTCGTAGCATGCTGTAATATTCATTTTAAATTGAGTGTTGGTCGGGAATGTCTCCGTATTCATCAAAGTGGCGCTTTTCAACGAAAGAAGCGAAGACTCCAGAACTCAAGACTGGGCATAGAAGGAGGTTCGCATATATCATCCTTTTCGCACGCCTAATGGCGGCTAGTGGGTACACTTTTCGACAATGTTTTGGGAACTCTGCTCACGTATGCTTGAAAGTTCTACAACAACAATTAAGGCTGGAAATATCAACTTAACGTGAATAAAGTTGGCAAAGGCATGCTAACGCTTTTCGAAAGTTGTACCCACTAGCCGCCATTACGCACACGAAAAGGTGGATATAACTAAGGATGACACTACTAACGCCATCTCCTCCTATTCCAAGGGAGTTAGTACTGCTTGCAAATGTTAGTGACCGCTACCATCCGAAAGAATGTGTTCGCACAGACAAACAGACGAGACACTCGCGTTAGTTCCTTCGTCCATTCAAAAACAACTTATTTTTCAAAAAAGCATGCTTCGCAACATGTCCACACCACGGCGCTTGAGTGTTACTTCGAGTTTCCAGTATAAAACTATACAAACGTAAAAAACCTATGCAATTAAAACCCTGCAAATGTAAAAAACCTACAGTATAAAACCCTGCAAATGCAAGCTACTCCGCAACATGCATAACAGAGGGCGCTAGTGTGCTAGCAAAATGTGTAGGACGATGGTTTTTGAAGAATTTTCTTCTGTGTCATGTCAGTTCGTCAGTGGTATTCATGTGATGTTGATCTACGATGTCATACAATGATGTCAGTATGATTATGATGCTAGAGTGATGGCACATATACAACTTAAAAGATACGACCGTCGTCCGTAGAGGGCGTACTGACCCTGTCCGTCGAGATTTGACAGAATGCCAGAGGGGTAACAGAAGGAAATGTGCCATATAAAATACTTGCTTACTCAAGGAATGCTCCTGTTGTAAGTTAATATTTGGGAATGTCGATCAGAGATGGTGCTAGTGTTCAAGCAAAATGTGCGTGACAATAATTGTTGTTTTGTTGATTTTTATTTCAGGAGTTATGTCTGTTTGTCTGTGCTTGGTGGCGTTGCTGGCATATCCAGGCGATATTTATCAATTTAAAATTTTATCCAAAAATTCCAGCAAAATGTGTTCTTTAATGGATATCTATTCTCTGTGGTATTACTGACGTGTAAACATAAATGTGTCAGTGCAAATCACCGAAAATGGCAAATCAAGTCTGCAAATATTCATCGAAGATTAGCAAGTTAAATGAAGCAGATATTTCAAGATACCATGAAAAAATATTAGCTGTCGATGGAACTGATCCCTATCAAATGGAATATAAATCGGATATATTACCATTAACCATAGACTACGATAGAATTTTTGCATACCTCATAAGTCGTTTGTCATTTCGGACTGGAGCCCCTCATAGGAATATGAAATCTTTGGATGCATACAAGTCCTTTCAGTCAGGTTTTGTAAAAGACGTAAAAGGATGCAAGTATAAGGAGGTGTTTGTTATTACTGGACAGGTTTGTCATAAGGTTATTTGTTCAAAAAAAATTGGTATGCAATTACTTGCATCCCAGTAAGCCCACCTAGTTAGCTTCGAGGTGCGATGCTGGTCCAACAAGCCAGTCGTCGTAGGTTCGAATCTCAGCTAGGCAGTGCTGCTGAAGTCAGTATCAGTAGGATCTTTGCACCAGGTCCGTAATTGTTCTGTACTTTCTGATAACCGGCTGTGAAGTCAAGGGTCAAGTCTTAAAGACGTTTGTAACCCAACACTTTGCTTTTCCCTGTATTATTTTAGGTACTTCATAGCTTGTCTATAAATCAACCACCAGCGGAATGCTGGGTTATTATTAACGACGCCGAGAATGAAGAGCATACCAGAGGGGAGATTTTAGCAGCTCATTGCGACTGCACGGCTGGAGCTGGGGAAACATGTACCCATATTGCAGCGGTTCTATACGCATTATCGTATGCTAGGGAAATTTGTCTCGGAAAAAAAGTAATACAAATGGGAAAAATTGTCTACTAAATTTTCAATTACTTTTCAAAACTTTGGATTTTATAGTTGTCAGTTACGGAATTACCATCGTACTGGATGGTTCCGGGAGGTTCCGCAGCAACAGAAGATTTATATAAACCGATTGACAGTGTAAATTTTGGCCGGAAAAGGGAAACATTCTGCGAGCTTCGCGACTATGCGTTAAGCAAAACGGAAGAAGAGGTCCGTATTTTCTTAGATAATGTAACGTCCGCAGGTCATGAGGTTGTTGCTAGACGAGCTTTTTTTATGAGTACTGATGCTGAACAAGAAAACGTATCAATTAAGGATCGATTACTAGACTTTTCCTTCGTGAAGCGTTTCTCTAACGAAAATCACCAAAAAACATTGGAGGATTTAATAAACATTGGAAAAACGATAGATTGGTCCACTACCATAGAGGACTGCAGATTTATTGAAGAGATGACCAGAAAGCAACATGCCGAACCGATGTGGTTTATGCTGCGGTACGGAAGGATTACAGCTTCGATATTTTCACGATGTTTGAGGACCAGTCTTTCAAAACCTTCTAAATCCCTACTTACCTGCATATTTTCTCAAAATCAAGGCCAATACTTTCCTGCAACACTTCACGGTAGACGTAATGAACATAAAGGGGTGATTGCTGCAGTTGAAGATTTTAAATGTAATGATCACATCAATGTTAGACACAGAAAGTCATATCGCGCAGGGTTGTATTTACCCACTCGCGATTTCTGGTTTGACGATTTCACCAGAACATCCGTACTTCGCAGCATCACCAGATTACATAATACAATGTGATTGTTGCGGAACAATAGTTATAGAGGTCAAGTGCCCGTTCAAATTTGATTTGTTGACACGTGACGAAGGAATAGAGGCTCTGCTTAGTCGACACTCATCTTATTTGTTACGAAATTCAAGCGGAGTTTTGACATTGAACCCCAAACACCCTTACTTTTATCAAGTCCAAATGCAAATTCTTGTTGCTAACGCCGCATATGGCTTGTTTGTCGTTTGGGCCCCCAGATTCACACTAGCATTCAATGTTGAAAAAGATACACAATTCTGGGTTCATAATTATCCTAAAGCTAAATTGTTTTTCGAGAATGTTTTAGCACCTGAAATACTCGGCCATTATTTCTCTCTTCGTAATTAAATAAAGTAACGGATTCAAAAAATTACATTCTTTATTTTACTTCAAATATGCTATTTTGCAATCCTAATAACAGGAAGACCTCCCAGTTGGCCTCAAAGAAAGACATTGTTCTAACAAACCAGTCGTTCAAATGTATGCTCAAATTAGGGATGGGTGAACGGTTTACGAGCCGGTCAAATGAACCGGTTCACAAGAAAGAAAGAACGGCTCTTGGCAAACACCACGGTTTATCAAACATACCCGAAGGTGACACAAAGTTTGGCTCGTGAATCGTAATTGATCGAACTGTAAATTTCGCGAACAAACGAAATGCTTATTTGAATCGATTCGGGTTGCAAATAAATGGTTCGGAGCCGCTCACACAAAGCCGTTTTGCCCACCTCTAGTTCAAGTCTTGGCTGGAGAGGCTGTTGATTCAATAGAGATCGTAGTACTAGCCGTACTAGTTGTCCTGTACCCTATAGCTGGCCAAGTCTGTCTGATACAAAACAGGTCAATTTCCGAATGCGGAATGTAGCACCAAGACCTAGACCAAGACTTTGTTTTTTAACGAGAGAAAAACAAAATTATAACACTGACAACTAGCTAATCTGGAAAGAGAATAAAAGAATGGAAAAATATAGAAAATTTGATTATTACAGTTTAATAATCTAATAAACTATACTTACCCACGGCCAACGTTTTTTGCTGAAGATGAATGCTCATTTCCCAAAGCAGTTCGGCGTGCTTGAGTCGCTGAAATACTTGGATCATCTGCGTGGTTCAAAACAATGTAGGTATCCAGTTTATCTCACGGATAGCGCAAGGTGGAGCTGGTTTTCCTTTGAAGTTCAACATTTATAAAATAAGCAAGGTGTTTTATTTTTTATCTAAGAGAAACAGCAAATACCTGTTACAAAATGACGTCCGCACACAAAACTGCGGTTAATACATTTCACGTTGATCGAAACAGCTGTCCTCCACAGCTCTCGTCGCAATGAATCGCGATACGTGGCAATTGCCGGAAAACGATGAAAACTAGTTTTCACTTCACCGTACCTTGCACCACATGTTTTTACACAGCACTTAACAGGCATATCTTTAAATATATGCGAAATTTCAACAAAATGCTGTGTATGCTTAACAAGTGTTTTTGTTTTGCTGCTAGAGGTAGAGCTAGACTGAAAGTATCTGACGTTACGTTTGACGTACGCATGACTTGTCAAAAGGGATGTGCAAATATTACGAACACGGATTATGCCTTCCGCCATTATGGCTCGTAAAAAGCTGGATACCGGGATTGATCACTATTTTACGAAAGTTTCAACCTTTTTCAATATGATCTTGAGCTGTCAAGTACCATCATAACAATAACAGTATGTGGCAAGAGTTGTTATGATGAGGTGGACACATTTAAAATAGTAAATATATTTATCACATATTGAATATTTATGCAGGAAGTGATTTACCCCGTGGGAGATGACAACCTTGCCATCCCGTTGCTTTTAGAAATACTCAGAGGTGAGAGATGCGCGGAAGCAGCCATCTGGGGAGCCAATCGAGCAGCGAGAACTGTCAACAGCAAGGGGTTTCCAGAAAGGCGTAAAAGGGTACACGCTGCTGCCCACATTGTAGCGCGCGTGCAGCCCAGAACATCTAAGGACTTCACGGACCTGTTATCGCTCAATCTCATTTTGCTGAACACGTAGTGCGTAGTAATCAGAGATTACTTTTGTAATCATTTACGAATAAATTAGGTAATCAATGATAATCAGTAGAGTAATCAATGATAATCTAAAGTAATCATGATTAGGGTAACCAACCTATTTTGGACCCCATCAGCAGCTGTGCATGATTTGGACACTTCCATTTGATTTTGCTGTAGGTGTCCAAATTATGTACAGGTGCTGATGGGGTCCAAAATACGTTGGTTACCCTAATTTATAGTATCACAAGAGATTGATTACTGGTAATCACCCAGTAAACCATTTGGTTTGTATATCTCGATTGCAACTGAGGTATACGAGATCATATCTGAACGAAAAAGTTATATTTCACGCCATATAAGAACATATATGTACCAAAGTGGAGGCGATATACGTGCGAAAATTTTGACAACTAGTTGTAATTCTATTTTGCGCAGTTTTTATAACACGCAACTAAATACTCCTGAATATATGATTAAGATATAATCAAATATTGCAATTGTCTATCCTGCTTTATAATTCACAGTCATGAATTGTATATGAAGACACGCACGACTGCAAAACAACTTATGGTTCACTTCGATTTGACAGACTCTAACCATTATACAATTCCAATGTGAAATTGACATGAAAACGATTCAATGTGAACTTTCTATTACGATTTCGTGTTATCTGGGCAGAGGTTATCAGTAAAGTAATCAAAAGTAACTTTTTTCGAAGGTGCGTAGGAAACCCCTTGGTCAAAAGGGAGCCAATTGAACACGCACACTCTTTGCTTAAATGTTTGATTAACAAGTATTGAAACAGTTATGAAATGTACTTAAGCTATTGGCACGCACCTTGAATACAGTGGACCCCCGTTCGTTTGAACGATTCCTCATGCAAACTAACGGGGTTAGCTTTTAATTTGAGCAACTGGTAACCCTAAATATGCTGGAGCTTGTGTGAGCTGGCTGCCCTGTTCTTTGTTATTGTTTTGGTGGTTTGATTCAGTTGCAAACAGCGAATATTTCATTCTCCGATCAGATTTCTACCATAATCGTTGGGAAAACGCATTTCGAAACAGATTAAAGACGCTATATCAGTACAAACAAATCGTGTTTATGTGCATTGTCTGCATAAGCAAATGATGTCATATTGAGAATGACATTTGAACCATTTTTAACTTGCACATCGTGCAAACCGACGGGGTTCAATAAAAAGTGTTCAGATTAAAAACGGTCAAACGAACGGGGGTCCACGGTATTATACTCGGACACAGTGTGTATAAAGCTTTGCCATTCATTTTACACTGATTAAGTTGAAAGATATATCGCTCTATTGTGCAAAATTGATGTAAATAAAACTGAAACGGATCATATTGAAAACAATCAAGTCACACTGCTACAACATGTTGCTCTGCAGCAAGTACTGGCAGTTTTTGTACACTGATGCCAAATCGTACACGCTTAAAAAATTTGACCCACTTTCACGAAAAGTGGAACAGCTCAAAACATGCGTATATTTTACACACTATTTTGAGTAACTCTTACTCCTTTTATGAGTTCCACCGTACAAGCTCATTAATGAGCAATATTTACTCAAAAATGAGTGCCATTTCACCCAAAACTGAGTAGTACTTACACAAATTACGAGTAAATTTAACTCAGTTATGAGGTCGACCTAAACTACTCAGAATTTAGAAATTGCCATTACTCAAATTTTTGGGCTGTTCCACTTCTTGTCATAGTGAGTCGGTTTTTACTCATTTTTGAGTTGAAAGTCACTCATTTCTGAGTTAATCTTATTCATTCGCGGGTTAAATTTTTTAAGCGTGTAGGCTTTAGTTTCCGCGTTTCTCTTACTGTGAGTATTTCTAGTTGCTTTGTAGTTGCGTTCAGAGCTGCCATAAATACAGATATTTGTGCATGCATTAATTTGGGACCCTACCGTTTTCTCCGGAGTATTTAATTTTCTCGATCTAATCTTTTAAATAACATAAATAGTTTATGGACTACTTTAAAATTCAGGAACATTAGTAGAGCCAGAAATCACAGCAACTGAACTAATTGATGGGTCCCAAATTTATGCATGCACAAATATCTGTATTTGTGGCAGCTCTGGTTGCGTTAGGCGGTTAGGCGGGATTGTGGTCATTCGCATATTGCTACTTTACATCCGCTAGTCTATATAGTGTGTAGTTTCTATAAACTTGATGCGCTCTTCCCTCTAATGCATTTTATAGTATTCACACACATAATAATGTTTCAAACAGACGATGCCCGCTTTCTATCTCATTCTACCACATAGGAAGTTCGTAAATGAAACTCTGTGCAACCGAGATTCTTTAGTTTTGGGCCGTAATAGAGTAAACATGATGTAGTAGATTTAGTAAATGCAATATGCGACGGTGATGATGCTGGAATTCGTTAGTTCGAGCGGGAAAACGAACATGTAAACAGTAGTTTTAAATACTGTCTAAAAATCTGGAAAAATAAGAATTCTCCATGAATTGTGTTGTTTGTGTAAAGTGCATGTTATAAGGATTATAAGAAAAATTTGTGAGTTAACTTTTGGAGCAGGTAACAGTGTAATAAAACTTTAAAAATATAGTAAAATTCATGTCTATTTTTTCTATTATAGACGAAAACAATGGCCAATCCAGAGATCCCTCGGACTCGCCCAGCTCTTGTAGAAATCCCGACAAGGATGGGCTATCTAACGCAACGGGTCACCACTCCGGTCGGAGTCAACAATAGGCGGAACGCACTAAATCCAAGATTGATAGATAATCCGACCGTGAACATACCGGATAGTTACTTATCGCCCCGTATGTCCCCCGAGGAAGCAGTTATTCAACAACGCGGCAGACGTCGTGTTCCTATTATCTGGAGTCCAGAGAAAGGTTTCTATGTGTCGCCACACAAGACACCGACAAAAAGTATATCGGCAATGACGCTAAGGAGTTCGCCAAGAAAGCGTTCGTTGATTAAGGAATTGTCCGAAGTTGCAGCCTCGACCAGTGAAGCAAGTCAAACTCCGTCGCCATCTAAGCGTAGCCCTACAATGAAAAATACGAGCCCAAGTGCAGCCAAGAAGATGCGTTTTGAAGAGGGATCTATTAATCGTAAAAGAAGCGATATTCCATTGGAAATTCTACTGAAAGGCTTGAGTCAGGAGCAGCTGATCACCATGATCAACGGCATGGTGCGAAGCAATCCCCGCTTAGAGCACACCGTTCGTAGTGAGCTGCCAATGGCGGACATTGCTCCACTTGAAGAACAGTTGAATTACCAGAAAAAGAACATATCCAAGAGTTTGCCAGCAACCCGTTTAATAAGCAAAACTGACAGTCCGGCCTATGCTCGTGCAGCAACCCATCTATTTACGTTCAAAAAGTACGTAGTTCGATTGAATGCTTTATAAATTAAAATAAGTATATATATTTGCTTTTCGTTTTAGAATGCTAGTTGAGCATAGTCAAACGCTGCAAAATTCTAAACACTGGGACGCTTTGCTCGATTATGTTGTGATGGCCTGGGGATATGTACGAGCCACACCCGTCTGGGACAATCCAGCGCATAATGCCGTTCGAAAGCACTGCTTCAAAATACTTTCGTATCACGCTAGTTTTGCCCTCAAGTACGGTCAAACAGAGCTGGGACACGAACGATTGAGCAAGTTTCAGCAGAAAATCAAAGCAATGGCCGTCGATTGCGAGGATATTCAAGATTGTGTTGTGCCACTCTGTTATCTGCTGGAGAAAAATTGAATTACGGTACCTGTATTGTTCTAGTTAATTTTCGAGAATGTCTGGCGTTAGATGTTTAAATTTTAGTAAATTTCGTTAGTCCATTCAGAGAGGTTGGTCAACAGAGCAAGCCATTCGAAGAAGAAACAAACAGCTACTTAAGGTAAGTTTAGCAGGATTTTCTAGCATTATGCACCCGCTGTTACAATTTTTTTGGCGTAATCAGTTCTATTTGGATTTCAATAGAATAAGCAAAGTGCGATACTTCAACAAAGTGATGACATACATATTACCATAACTAGGGCGCTAAAAACCTAAGAGTTGAATCAATTTCTTTTCTAATAATTTTCTATCTCTCCTGGTCTGTTTTTGGTGGCGCAACTCTATGCGATCCACAGACAAATGTTTAGTAATATTCAGCAAGTTTATTCTGATAGTAGTGCTAGCATAGAAGCTAATCGATTTTAACTGGCATGTCGTAATATGTCTTAAAGTGGTACGTTCTCTATATTAGTAAAAAGCTTCTCGTGCTTAAGTTATGATATACTTGTTAGATATAATGATGATTGTAATATTATCCGATGAATGTTAAATAAAGATTGTGGTGAAAAGGAGAATAGGTCAGATAATGCATTTGAAAGAATATAGGTACATTCTTTTCGAGAATCGCATGGTTTAGCCGAAACAATGGAAAGTAGAAATTACTGGAGCCTTCTGCGCTACTCTAACACAGGGACGGTTATAAATTTCAATCTGGCACTGGCACTCGATTCGGTTCTCCACTAATTAACCTAGAAACAAAAGCGATGACGATATGGATAATGATTTTATTCTAATCGCTTCACAATGAACGTGAATTGAGGAAAAGCTTAACAGGACTGTCGCTATAAGCTATTTGTTAGTCAAAGTCACTATTACGTTCACTTCACTAAATTCTTCTCAACCGGTTCGCCCTGGTGGCATTGGTGAAATAGAGGTTAAGGTCGAAATGATAATGCGAACGATTTTTTAAGAAAAGACTATTGTATTTTATATCGAACAACTTTAGTAAATTTCACTTACACGCTTTAAATTGGTGTAGGCAAAATTTTCACCACCGCCTTGAGCACTTCGTCCGTTTTTAAACACCAGTTGGCAATATCCTTACTAACTCGGCACCAGTCTTCGCCGTGTTTCGGTTCCGCAGTTACACATCGCTCAACCAGTTCGTTCTGCTGCTGTTCAGTACCATGTTGGAGTTCGAACTTGTAGAAATAGGCCCAAGCGTCGCCAAAATCCGGGTCGATTTTTATCTGTAGATAAACGAAAAGTTCGGGATTATTGTCTTGAAGAATTCAAAATTTAAATGAAAATGACTGGTCTATACTTACTGTACGATTGAACCAATCGCGACATTTCTGTATTTTTCTTTCGCTCCAAAATAGTTTCGAAACCGACAGCAGCACATGCGGATCGTGTTCACATTTCTTTAGAGCATCTACGGACTTCGATTTGCGCTGTGGTCGGGCCTCCAGAAATATGGCCTCAGCCCACAGCTCACCGGCATTAGGACAATCCTGTAAAGCTCTCGCCATTAGGGTGTTTGCCATGTCTTTCAGACCAGCCCGTATCTCAATACGGATAGCAGCTAACCAAAGTGTTGGATTTTTGGGATTCTTCAGACGACCTCGTTCCAGTACTGAGCGAGCTTTAGTAAGCAACTTTCTTCTTTCTTCTAAGCTGGACAGTAAAATCCAAAGTGGGATCGAATTAGGACATTTCTTCAATCCAGCATTATAGGTCTCCACTGCGCGTTCCAGTAATTTCTTCTGTTCTTCAATCTGTCCTTTCATCATCCATAGTTTAGCGAAATCCGGAAATACTTTAACGGCGTCTTCTAGCAAGCCTAAAGCATCTTCAAGATTGTTAAGCGCCCACTCTAACTTGGCAGACTTCATCATAACCCTTGGTGTTGGCGCCGAAGCTCTCGCCTTAGCGAGCAATCGTCTAGCGCGTTCGTACTCCGAATTTTCGGATTCTAACTTTACTGCAGCCAGCCAAATGTCTTCTGAATTGGGATTAGCCTGAAAAGCAAGTGATAGAATACCGCGCGCAGCCGGCACGTCTCCGGCCATCCACTTGGATTTGGCTCCCATTAACCATAGGACTTCCGATTTAGGACAGTGAGCCACCGCTTTCTGTAATATTGCTTCTAAACTTTCACGTGTACCGTGATTTTTTTCAAAATAAGCTGCTCGTAACCAGATGCTCTTTTTGGATGGAAATTCTGACAATGCAAATGTGTATACGGCCCGGGCACACTCAAACGCTCCCTCCTTGGCGCAATGATCGGCATCATCAATCCAAGTTTGTTTACGATCTTCTTCATCGATTCCGACTCCAATTACGGCTTTCACAATAGCCTGGCAGCATTTGATTGCGCCAGATTTTTCCGCCTCCATCGCCTCCTGCAGCCATTGGTCTCGATTGATCTCTACCCCATTTGCACTCAGTGAGGTCAAAGCACGGTCGATAATTTTCTCAACCATATGATTATTACCATTTGCTTCCTCTAATTTGGCGGCAGTTGTCCAAATCTGTCGATCAGTCGGGATATTCTCTCGAGCTTTATTCAACACTTTTCGAGCATTTTCATATGTTTCCAAACGTGCTAACGCCAACCACAATTCAACACTGGTATTACAGCATTCTACAGCTCTTGAAAGCAAAATCTTTGCATCCTCTGGATTCTCTAGCTCCACTGCTGCTTTCCACAATCGCACTGAGTTAGGAATATGTTCCAACGCCTTACGAAAAACACGCCTCTTTGCTTTGGCTTCCGTTTCCAAGTCTGCTGCCTTGATCCATATTCTGACAGACGTTGGTATATGTCTGGCCGCTTGCGCTATGACTCCCTTGGCTGTATCGGGGGGCTGTAATCTTGCAGCCTCCAACCACAGATCTTCACTCAACGGATTAACTTCACATCCACGCATAATCAAATTGCGTGCCATCTGCACTTTTCCTGTAACCTCCTCCAAACGAGCACTGGCAATCCAGGCAGGAGGATGGTTGGGATTAGTTTCGCGCACACTTTTCAGAAGCAGACGTGCTTTCTTTATATCGTTAATATCTCCACCATACGTGGGTATCATACTTTGCAGATCAGTCAAATAACCCTTTGGATCTACAACAGTTTGTCCGGCTACAGAATCCGATACCTGCGACAGCTTTACATTCATCAATGTATTTCTGGCTTGGCCAATTTTTCTCAAGTCCAAATCTCCACTGGGAGTAAGCATTCCGGGCGTTGCCACTCCAGGTATCATCGAAGCAAGTCCTGAACGTGCATCGATGGTGCTCGCAGTTTCTCCACCCAAATTCCTTGATAATACGCTATCTGGCAACGGAGTAAACTTCTCTGCTCTTGGATTGCGTTGCTTTTTGTTGCGGCTATCGCCAACTTCCGGTAAATTAGCCCACTCATCCTCCGAGACCATTATTAAGCTTCGTTTCAGATCAGAAAACTGTTGCTGAATCTTCGGCCTCTCTTGCCGATATCGCTCCAGGTCTTCCTTTAGCCGTTTTTCACGATACTCTTTACGCTTTTCATCCATGCGTTTATCGATGTTCTCATAGATAGCATCTGCTTCGGCGTCATCTTTGTCATAGGGATCTTTAGAGAAAAGTGACCCACTGTAACCACTGAATTCATCGTAATTGGAATCATTTAAATCTTCATCGTCTTCTTCCTCTTCTTCTTTCTTTTTCCGTTTGGCCGCTGGAGGAGCATGTCGATCATCCCTGTGAAGTAAAATCAATTACAATTCTGACTAACATCTAACATTTTTCTTATCGAATACTTACGAAACATCGTTAGCATCTCGCGCTGGACCAATATCCGAACGAGTAGTAAATCCAGTGGCACTGAAATAGTATGGAATATATTACATTTTGTACGATTCAATGTACTATTTAATCAAACAAGTGTACTTACCCACGGCCAACGCCAGCCACATAGCCGAGAGGCGCAGGGACTCCAAGAAAATGCTTCTTACTTTTGCTACCTAATGAAGTAGCCGGTATGTGGGCCATCGTAAACTATTTAAGAGACTAGCAATGCTTAACTGATGATACTGATGTTATGTGAATTACGCAAAAGTACGAAAACTCGAAACGTTTTTAAAATCGTTTTGGATCGTATAAACAAACTCTCCGGACCGACGATGATGTTTTTATAAATTTGACAGATACGGTAAAGGCTATCGAAAATTTACGATACGCCAATGATGAATGATAGTGCTGCCAGTTTGCTGAATATTGCTGAATTTTATATTGAGCTTGCTCCTTGCTGACGTTTGCCGCACGCACATATCGACGCGCGATTTGTTGTTGCTGATGTTAGATTTTACATTGATTTTACACGTTTGTTTTTGTTTTCCCCCAGTTATACCCCGGTAAAAAAACATACGTTTGAGTGATAAATGATAAGTTTTTGTAGCCTTTTGCGCTTTGCATTTGCAAGCTAGGACAGGACGTGCCAACTGGCTTCTTACTCTCCTTTTTATTATTACCGCCATCCCGATTGAATATTCTTTGTTACACTCTGCACCACTGTTGCCTGCACATATTATTTTAAGAATAACTTCGTTTGCCGAACAACAGCTCCCGAATACGCCACAGTTTATGCGACCAAAATCAAGTTTTGCATTTCAATTTGAAAATTAAAATTCGTGTACAAACAAAACTAATGTAGAACCAAGCATAGAACCACAGAATACAAAAGAAATCAAAATTCAGAAATAATAACTTATTGTCGTATTCCCACTAATGATTTTCAGCAACACTGAAAGCGATACCGCGTTATATTTTCCGAGGGGATGCGCTGTGCTATCCCTTGCTATGTATTTGTCAGAGGATAACATCGCGCTTCCAAAACTGTCAACGCTTCCAAAAGTGTCAAATTTCAATGCAGTAACATAGCGAGAAAAAAAAAAGAAAAAAGCAAAACATCGAGTTTCTTTGTTCGATGTTGTACCGTGGACCCCCGTTCGTTTGACCGTTTTTAATCTGAACACTTTTTAATTTGAACCCCGTTGGTTTGCACGACGTGCAAATTAAAAATGGTTCAAATGTCATTCTCAACACGACATCATTTGCTTATGCAGACAATGCACATAAACACGGTTTGTTTGTACTAACCTAGCGTGTTTATTTTGTTTCACATTCCGTTTTCCCAACGATTATGACAGAAATCCGATCGAAGAATGAAATATTCATTGCTTGCAAGTGCGAACTGAATCAAACCGCCAAAACAATAACAAAGAGCAGGGCGGCCAATTTATACAAGTTTCAACATATTTAGGGTTGCCAGTTGTTCAAATTAAAAACTAACCCCGTTAGTTTGCATGAGCAATCGTTCAAACGAACGGGGGTCCACTGTACTCGCTGCCCTCGTTAATGGAGCATTCCCTTGATATTTTCCAGTCAACGGTTGCTCGTCGCTTTCAGCCAATCAGAATTTGGGTCAATTTTGGGTCAACGCCGCGGTTGACACTTGGCACGTCCTGTCCTAGTTTGCAAGCTCTATGAGGGAAAATGTCGACCAACATTTGAAAAGGGCGGATAAGCCAACTGTCAAACAGACCAAGCGAGCAAAGATGCCAGAAGTGAAGACATGTTTTCATTTTGAAGACATTTTGGTTACAAAAAAGTGAAATGTCTTCGCTTGAAGACATGTGAAGACATGTCTTCACCATGCAATTTAAATGGGCGGAAAGCCGAAAGAAGACAAATGAAGATATTTTTCCTTGGTTCGTGATGACTTTTCAAAAAATCACCTGGCATCCCTGCAAGCGAGAGTAATTGAAGATAGAATTAACAAAAGGGCGAATGTCGCAAGCGGAAACAAACCGAGTGAGGGTTGATTTTCCTATGCTGGCCCAGCAAAAAATAACTCTCATCCGTTTTGTTTACATTTGCGACATTCGCCCTTTTGTTAATTCTATCTAGAATTTTTTCCTTGAGCACAGGGATGCCAGGAGATTTTTTGAAAAGTCTTCACGAATCAAGGAAAAATGTCTTCATTTGTCGACCAACATTTGAAAGGGGCGGAAGAGCCAACTGTCAAACAGACCGAGCGAGAGTTATTTTTTGCTGGAGCAGCATAGGAAAATGAACTCTCACTCGTTCTGTTTGACAGTTGGCTTATCCGCCCCTTTCAAATGTTGGTCGACATTTGTCTTCCTTCGGCTTTCCGCCCATTTAAATTGCATGGTGAAGACATGTCTTCACATGTCTTCAAGCGAAGACATTTCACTTTTTTGTAACAAAAATGTCTTCAAAATAAAGACATGTCTTCACTTCTGGCATCTCTGCTTGAGCAACATTGGAAAATGAACTCTCACTCGTTCTGTTTGACAGTTGGCTTATCCGCCCTTTTCAAATGTTGGTCGACAAATGTGTTTTTGTAAAGAACAAACCACAGACAAACAGACGAGACACTCACGTTAATTCCATCGTCCAAACAAAAACTATTTTTCAATGGGTGTTGCTTCGAGTTTTCAGTTCAAAACCATACAAATGTAAAAACTCTACAGCATGAAACCCTGCAAATGTAAGCTACTCCGGAACATGCATAACAGAGAGTGTTAGTGTGCAAGCAAAATGTGTAGGACGATAGCTTTTAAAGGAGTTTCTTCTGTGTGTCATGTCAGTTCGTCAGAGAACAAACATTGGAAAAACTGGGAAAAATGATAAGCAAATATGAAATTGCGGAGTTGCCAGGTGCAATAAAAGTTGTAAGATTTCAAGAAAAAATTTCTTTCAAAAATACCGCAATTGCTCTTAAATGGTTGAACACGTACCCTCGCACGTACCTAAATAACTTTGTTCATGTCTCTGCTGCGCATATGCGATCGCTCGCTTACGAGACCTATATTGTTGTTGCAGTTGAAAACCGTAATAATCGACTCGCGACATTCGGTTTTATTCTTGTTCTGTGTGTCGCAACTACGTCGCGCTGTATAGCGCATCAACGTGCGATCACAGCGCACCACGTGCGACGCAGTTGCGACACGCAGAACAAGAATAAAACCGAATTTCGCACGTCGATTATTACGGTTTTCAACTGCAACAACAATACTTAAAAAACTTGTATCCGAAAATTTGATTCAAAATACGTTAAACAATAACACCATCTGCACAACGGATCGCTATTTATCTTGGAAAAGTAGAGAATAGGTTTGGCAGAATGTCATTCGCTAACTATGTGTGACCGACACGAAAAAATAAAAACACACCAACAGCACAAGTGGATGCATAAGACCCTTTCCAATATTCATACAGAATTCCAGTGAAACAAACTGAATTTTGCATAAATCTGTCTCCCGTACCTTTGTACATCGCTCTGCTGTTTGACATAAGCGATCGCTCGCTTGTAAGCAAGTGGTCGTTTGCTTGCAAGATCTTGTGAGTCTAAAATGAAACGCCCGTGTCACGTCAGTGATAACAACATGGTCATTGGCGGATCGCTCTGTCCCCATAGATCACCACATAACGTCACGTGGGCTTTCGCGACGGCCGCATCTGCATCAACCGAAAACGGCGAAGGAGTTTTCTTGATGTACGCAACAAGCGCCGATATTGCATCCGGCCATCTTGTTATCGCTGAGACACGTTTGTGCGTCGCACGTGTCCAACGACGGGAAGTTGTTGGGTGGTGTTACGACGTCCGTCGATCGGAGAATCCTGAGATGAAAAGCGCTTTGTTGAACACCGTAAAAGCACCGGGCGGAAGGATTGTTTCTCGGATGAAACTTGGAAGAAGACTGACGAGCGGAGAGAGACGAAAGCCGGTATTGAGCGAGCGCGTACCAGATCGACTAAGACAGCTGCTCGTCAACGATACGCCGAACTTGAAAGGGCTGTTAAACGAGCTTGTAGACGGGACCAGAGAGCCTGGACTAACTCTCTAGCCGAACAAGGAGAAACCGCAGCAGCCAATGGTGATATCCGTGTGTTGTACGATAGTTCTCGCCGCCTTAGTGGTGCAAGGATTAATACAAAGATGCCGCTAAAAACGCTCGTGCGTGCTGACAAAGTGTTCCGGTGTTCTGGTAGAACCTCTGCGAGCGATTTTCAACGTTTCACTGCAAACTAGAACGTTTTCCACAGCCTGGAAAAGCTCGTGTATGACACCAGTATACAAAAAAGGAGATAAAACGGATATTGCCAACTATCGTGGGATAACATCGCTATCCGCTGGATCAAAATGCTTTGAGATCATATTGAATAAAGTGGTTTTTGAGGCGTGCAAACACTATATTACGACTTCCCAACATGGGTTTTTCCACAAGCGTTCTGTAGAATCGAACCTCTGTGAGTTCACTTCCTTCTGTATAAGCAACATGGGCAGTGGTGTGCAAATTGATGCGGTATATACAGACATTAAAGCAGCTTTCGACACAGTAGACCATGAAATACTGTACGCAAAATTTCGTCGTCTCGGCTTCTCGGATAGACTGTGTGACTGGCTGAAATCTTATTTGACAAACCGACAGCTATATGTAAAGATAGGATCGGCTGAATCGACAATATTCACTCCGCAGTGTGGCGTTCCTCAAGGAAGTAATTTGGGACCCCTTCTATTCGCTCTCTTCTTCAATGATGTCTCCCTGATCCTACCAAACGAAAGTGTGCTGATATACGCGGATGATTTGAAGATATACCTTGCCATCCGCAAGTTAGATGATTGTTTCCGTCTACAGGATATGCTGGACAGATTTACCAGATGGTGCCGACTAAATCGTCTTGTGGTTAGTATAGCGAAATGCTGTGTAATTTCTTACCGGCGTCTGAAGAATCCTGTTCTGTTCAACTACACCATTGACAGGACTATTTTGAATCGAGTCGACCAAATTAACCGTTATGTGTTCGACAAAAAAAACACCTTTAAGTGCTCGACAAGGGTACCCGGGTACCCACAAATTGAAACGTTTGTAACTTTGGCAATATTTGACCGATTTGGACCATCTTACCACCTAAAGATTTAGGAACTTATCCACTTTCAGTGGGGTTGCGACAGAACCGGAAGTGGTTCATCTGGTTCCCGGAAATCCGGTATTCCGAGAGTGTGTTCCGGAATTAAGGCACTTTTTAAGATTTTTGATGTAATCATAGTAATATGGGTATCCAAAATTCCTCAAATGACTCCGAAAGGTCATTTTTCATAGTTTTAAAACCGTATAATGATTTATCCTCGGAATGGCCATTCTAGGACAAGTTCCCGTGGGACCTCCTGTGGCCACAGAACTGTTTGGCTTGCAACACTGGCAATTTGGGTATCTATATTCATGAAATTACTCCGGAAGGTCGTTTCTCATTGTTTTGACTCTATCTGATGATTTTGCCCCGGCATGGCCATTCCGGAACATATTCCAGTGGGGCTTCACAGTGGTCCAAAACCACATAAACGTGCGCATTACAGTTTTGAGTGGGAAAACTTGATTTTAGGTTTATGAAGGCTTTGGAAGAGTTTCTTGAAATTAAAAGTTCTATCGTTTGATGGAATTCAAATTTTGATTAATCCCCCTAAAAGTGAAATAAAAATTTTATTTCCTTCAGTTTCAATATAACACATTTACGGGTTCTGCAAGGTTTTAGAGCATATTATTACAAGAATTTTTCCAGAAGACAGTAACCTTCTATCTCTTTAGCGAAGATAGAAAAATCCTTTTCAGCACTTTTTAGCTTTAATTCCGGAACACATCCTCGGAATACCGGATTTCCGGAAACCAGATGAACCACTTCCGGTTCTGTTGTAACCCCACTGGAAGTGGATAAGTTTCTGAATCTTTAGGTGGTAAGTTGGTCCAAATCGGTCGAATATTGCCAAAGTTACAAGCATTTCAATTTGTGGGTACCCGGGTACCCTTGTCGAGCACTTAAAGGGTAGAAAATTTCGAAGCTCCCCCTTTCCTCCCCCTTAAGTGCTACATGAAAACTTATTTTATAAAAAGTTGTAATTTAGCGAGTTCTGAGATGTCACGGAGTTTCAGTATCCTGGGTCGAAGAAAACTTTAAAATTTCTTACTTTGAAATCTGAAAAGGTACCCGGGTACCCTGTCGAACACATAACGGTTAAGGATCTAGGCGTTCTGTTAGATTACCAACTAACTTTTAAAATGCACTACTCATCTATTGTAGCGAAGGCCAACCGCCAACTAGGTTTCATTTCGAAAATTGCTGCTGACTTCCCCGATCCACTTTGTCTTCGCGCATTGTACTGCTCATTGGTAAGATCCATTCTTGAATTCGCGTCAGTTGTATGGTCGCCTTATGAAGAAGTATGGATTTCCCGAATCGAATCAGTACAGCATAAGTTTGTTCGATACGCTCTACGTAATCTTCCATGGACGCACCCGTACGACTTACCTTCTTATGAAGACCGGTGTGCAGTGATTGGCATCGAAACTCTTGAAGATCGACGGAACACCAACCAAGTTGTTTTCGGTGCAAAAATTTTACGTTCCGAGATTGACAGTTCCGCACTGCTTGGTCAACTGCATATCTACGCACCGCAACGTATTCTAAGACCGAGACGATGGTTACAACAACCTCCTAGAAACACGGTTTACGGTAACAATGACCCTATATGATTAGTGTGAGCGGACGATTCCAAGAGACATATCACTTGTTCGACTTCAACGTGTCCACAAAAACCTTTCGGCAATGTATTTGTAGTAGCTTGTGATATTTTATATAAGTAACTTTAATTCATTAAGACCACATGTAGTCAGATGATTTTTATACAATAAACAACAACAACATATAAAGGGCAGAGCGTAAGTGATGGACTGAACATTTTGAACAAATCTTTCGAGTTTTAAATGTCAGGGATCAACAAAACCAGCAGCGTATGACGCCAACAGTTCGTCGAGTTAATCACGTCAACTTGGAGGCGCCATCGCTGGATGAAATTAAAGCAGCCATCAAGAGTATGAAATTCAATAAAGCCCCAGGGATACACTGTATTTCAGCCGAAATGCTCAAAGTTGTTTCATCTTTGTCAGCCCAGATGATGCATCAACTTTTCAGCAATATATGGGAAACCGCAATTTTTCCGGTGGACTGGATGCAGGGCATATTGGTCAAAGCCCCTGAAAAAAGAGACCTAACTGAATGCGATAACTGGCGTGGCATCACGTTGCTCTGTATTGCTCTTGAAGTACTCTGTAAGGTAATCCTCAATCGGATCCAGGAGAAGATCGACGCTACTCTCTGGCGGCAGCTGGATCCCGTGCTAATCAATTATGTATAGACCATATCGCAACGCTCCGTATTATATTGGGACAGTTCAACGAATTGCACGACTCTCTTTCGCTGGTGTTCGTTGACTTCGAAAAGGTGTTCGACCGACTCAACCAAGAAAACATCTGGGGCGCACTTAAGCGTGGAGTAGTTCCAGATATGCTAGTCCATCTCATTGAGGCTCAGTACGAGGTGTTCTCATGCAAGGTTGTGCACAACGGCATCTTGTCCGACCCGATAAGGGTTACTGATGGCGGGAGACAGGGTTGCATTTTATCACAACTTCTGTTCACAGTCAATGTAGCAAAAACTAAGTCTATGGTAGTGAAGACTGATAATCCCACGAACTTCACAGTAACCAGTTGAACAGGTAGACGTCTTTCAATACCTTGGTAGCCAGACAAAGCCCGATGGTGGTACCAAGACTGATATAGCCACATGGATCAGAAAGGCCAGAGACGCCTTTGCAGGAATACGAAACATTTGGCGCTCAAACTAGATCACTACATACGAAATCCCGTATTTTTAACTCAAACGTTAAACCCGTACACTGCTGTACGCCTGCGAAACGTGGTGCGTCTCAGCGGAGACAACGCAAAAACTGCAGGTATTTATTAATACGGTGCCTGTTATCATTCGTGCCTGGTGGCCTGACAACTGGATATCCAAAGAGGAACCTCATCGTCGATGCCATCAACGGCCGATAGCAATAGAAATTCTTCATCGTAGGTGGAAATGGATCGGGCACCTTGAGGAAAGAAGCGAACGAAATCTGCACAGAGAAGCACTCGAATGAAATCCGCAAGGACAGCGTACAAGAGGCAGATCCAGAAGCTCATGGCGACGCAGCTTAGCCAACGACATCCGAGCTGTACACGAGAACCTGTCCTGGCGACAGGTAAAAGCCATGGTGGGGAATCGTCAGCAGTGGAAATCTCTGATTTCATCCCTTTGTTCTGCCGGACCGACAGACATGGACCCATAAGAAAGTAAAATGTCCCTCCTTTTGTTAAAAAGCAGCGCCTCTTTGACGAATACGGAGACATTCCCAACCAACAATAAATTTGAAATTACTGCTACAGCGTGCGACGCATAGAATATTGGGTGTCACGTCTGTTTGTCTGTGGTCGTACTTTAAGCACTGACGAACTGACGTGACACGGGCGTTTCATTTTTGACTCACAAGTTCTACAGAGACTATCGACCTTTTCGCGTCCCTAATGGCGGCTAGTTAAAGCCCTATAAAGATATATATTTATATGGCTTTACGGCTTGTGGGTACAACTATCGGAAAAAAATAACATGCTTTTGGCAACTCTGCTCACGTCAAGTTGACATTTTCCCCTTGCAAAACTGTCAAGCGTACGTTAGCAAAGTTGCCAAAAGCATTGAAATATTTTCCAAAAGTTGCGCCCACTATCCGCAATTAAGCACGCGAAAAGGTGGATAGATAAAGCATTGCACGCAGATGTCAGTGCGTTTTTTTGACGTAGGACTACGTCTTACGGCAAGTTTTGAGATAGGGTGTCATTCCAAAAAATCGAAAAATGCGAGCGTCACGAAAAATGAAAGGTTTTGAGCGCCAATAGCTCAGCGATTTTCCGATCGATTTTCAACATTCTTACGCCAATCGATCGGAAAATCTTCTAAGAATTGACCCAAATGAAGAAAAGTATGGATTCTTGATGTTGAACTATTGAAAAATTGAAAATAATGAACCTATGTTTTACCAGAATTCTCGCTTCGTGATTGGTTGGAAGATTCTTTACGATGATCTAAACCTATACCAATTTGATATCTGTGCTTGGGAAGTAAGCCAAAACAAGTGACGAAGTTTCCTTATTTCAACAAAATTTCTTAACACCGCGGTTAAACCTAGACCATTTTGATGTCCTTGCTTGGGAAATACGCCAGAAAGAGTGACAAAACCCCCTCGTGCCAACAGATTTCTTACGAACGCGATTAAACCTAGTCCAATTTGATGTCTGTGTTAGGGAAGTGTGCCAGAAAGAATGACACAAGTTCGTTGTCCCAACAGATCGCAAATTCTTTACTGCGAGACGATTAAACCTCGGGGAATTTGGTATCTGTGTTGGAAAAATGTGCTACAGCTGTAGTGTTTGATTATAATACGACTCTGTATGAATACGCATGCTTGCCGTTTCACTAGAAGTGAAACGGCAAAATAGAAAAAATAGTAAAATAGAATTGAATTGGTAAAATCCCTTCAACGTGGGGAACCATGGGTAATAAAAACAATCTTTAATTTCAGTAAGGTAGCAGGAAATCAATAGTTTGTGTTCTTGATTTTGTTAAATTGTATTCAAATACACAATCTTTTGAGAATTGAACGTATGCAATGTTACTACTTTGATAAATGTTACATACAACGCATACAGCATGTATATATGTTGCATATCGATGTGAAGTAGTAGAGGTGTGGAACAACGTACCGTTTGTTTGTGTTAGCAGCGCAAATAATGTAAACAGCAAGGGTGACGTCAATCTCGCCCTATTCTTCTACGGGCATAAAAAAAGCATAAACATTGTGCCGTACAACGATGACACTAACACACCTATAGTTTTTAGCATATTACGAACACAAACATGCCGCGTTTGCCGTACCTAAGTAATAGTGTACATAGGTTGCATATAGCATGTATACATGAAGAATCGAATGATAAGGCTTTTGCTACACACACATGCAAGACGTCTGTTAGGCACACATTGCATCTTTTCCTATTCGATGCAGCAAAAACGCGTTGGATAAAATGATCATTTTTTCTAAAATTATTCATACATTCGAAACAATTAATGTTTAAATCAACCAAGAAATGTATCCCGATATATATGTTCACATTTAGCAACTAATATTTCAGTGAATTAGCATTAAATCGGTGACCCAAAAATACGATTTTCGGATGTAGCATGCCGCATAGGCCAAGTTCGAAACAACTGAATGTAGCATTGATTTTAGTATAATTTATTGTTTTTTTTTGGCCGAAAGCAATCGGTGGTTATAGATATTTGGTCAGGTTTATCCCGCTAACATAGTTAATAGTTACATTTTTGATCAATTCTACCGCGTTTTAGCTTGTTTGTTGAAAATAGATTTGTTATTTAGTAAACAGATATATTTCCTTGCTATACATATAACGCAAATAGTAATTTCTGTTTTCAATGAAGAAATTAAATTATTTAAAAAATCTCGCCCTTTCCAACCCTTACAGTTTATATGGAGCTGTCACTTTTGCCTGCCCAACAGCTCTTCAATACATATGCACTCTGCAAACACCCTATTACAAGCATGAATACATGCTACTATCACTACAAAGCGACTTACGTAGTCCTGCGTCACCTATATATGCGGTCGTGTCCTGTACACAACCCCTCTGATTTTTCTTCCCAGGGTTGACAGTGTTGTGGGGTTTGTTTTGATTACTTATTCGCAAGACCCAGAAGCAAAAAAACTGCAAAAAGGACAAAAATATATGTTGTACAGAACTGTTATCATTTTCCTGCTTCGTAAAAGTCGGGTATTTCCGGTTTCCGCAAACAAGTGGTACGAATTACAAATAATAAACCCACTAGAAATAAAATTAGGTTACAAAGGGAATCAAAACAAAACACACAAAAACGTCAAACCATAGTTGAGGTTAGGTACCGTGCAAAGGTTTATTACAGAGGCGCCGAGACACTCAAAATCCGCTAAATTTTGAAACAAAACGGAGAGTACCATCATACATAAAGGCAACTCTTCGCTTTCGCTCCAAATTTAGCGGTTTTTGAGTATCTCGGCGCCTCTATAATCTATAGATAGTCTCTGTAACAAGATCTTGCAAGCAAACGACCATTTGCTTACAAGCGAGCGATCGCTTATGTCAAACAGCAGAGCGATGTACAAGGTAGGGTTTGTTGCTGCGTCGTCGTAATTGCCTATTCCCGTCCTATCCAACACAAATTATTAAAAATATCAGCATTTTTATGACACCCAATCCAAAACTAGTTATTCCGTAATATTTTAGTTTGTTGTCTATCATACGCGATCAATCAAAGTGAGCTGAGATCTATTTAACCCTCTAACGGCAACATCGTAAAAACGATGCAATCAAGCTAATGACTATTTTACCATGAAAGTACACTCAAAAGAACCTTAAGTTCTGATTTTCATGCAAAAATAATTATCTGGAGGAGCGCTAGGTTACAAAAAGTCCAATTTCTCTTTTTTGTTTTTCATGTCTAATGCTCTACCCAGCCAGGAAAACTTGGCTGAACTGCAGAAATTTTGCAGAATAACATTTGTCATACCGTCCTACACAAATAGGGTAAGGGATCTAGTTTTCGACCCTGTGCTAGTTTTCGCACCACTACTGAAACATCATCAAATAGATTCCTAAGAAAAAGGTAGAGAAAAGCTATTATTAAGGATATTGTCATAGTTGTTATTTTGCTAGTAATTTTGCAATACCTCACCAAAATTGGCGTCTGTACGTCCAAATAATCAATTTTTTTAAGCTGGGACTGGAGTTCGCGTGTTTTCTTTTCGTCTAGTGAAAACAGATACGAAATCAAAATTTCCATAAATTGTGTATATTAGGACACTGAATTCATGCAATATGTTATTATACAAAGAAAACGCAATACCCGGTCAACACTGAATGTAACACAATGTTGCTGTTATGTAACACAGAAGCAACATTGTAATGTAACAAAGTTATCAAAATTTGACGTAACATTTAAATAAAAAAATGGTAGCATTGCTACATTAAAATGTTACCTGTAGCACTGACGAACTGACATGACACATAGAAGAAAATCCTTTAAAAACCATCGTCCTACAGATTTTGGTTGCACACTAGCACCCTCTGTTATGCATGTCGCGGAGTAGCTTGCATTTGCACGGTTTTATGCTGTAGGTTTTTACATTTGAATGGTTTTATACTGAAATCTCGAAGCAACACTCGCGCGCCGCGGTGTGGTCATGTTGCGAATTATGCTTTTTTGAAAAATGAGTGGTTTTTCATTGGACGATGGAATTTACGCGAGTGTCTCGTCTGTTTGTCTGTGCCTGTAGGTTATGTAGCAGTAACATTAAATGTGTAACATTACAACTTTTATCAAAATTTGACGTAACATTTAAATGAAAAAATGGTAGCATTGTTACGTTAAAATGTTACCTGTAGGTTATGTAACAATAACATTAAGTTGGTAATGTAACAAACTTAATGTTATTGTTACATAACCTACAGGTAACATTTTAACGTAACAATGCTACCATTTTTTCATTTAAATGTTACGTCAAATTTTGATAACTTTGTTACATTACAATGTTGCTTCTGTGTTACATAACAGCAACATTGTGTTACATTCAGTATTGACCGGGGACGAATTTAAGAAGTAAAGTCAGTTGCGTAATTTCCATAATATGCTTTAATAATCGCTTTTCTGCGATTTCAAAGTTCACGGATCGGAAGGTAAGTGTGTTTTAGTCAAATCAGCACAAAAACTTTTGGAGTATTCATTAAACCCATCCAACGAATGATGAAAATTAGAATGGCTTTACTTACTACGACTACGATTTAAGCAAAATTCAGTTTTTTTCACCGGAAATCTGCATGAATATGACAAATAACCCGGTAATTCTTTGTGTATTGCGAAAACAAAGGATAAAGAAATTTTTACAAAGGACTTTTTGTATTCACTTGTGCTCCTAGTGTGTTTTTATTTTTTCGTGTCGGTCACACAGTTAAGTGAATGACATTCTGCCAAACCTACTTTTTCAAGATAAATAGCGATCCGTTGTGCAGATGGTGTTACGGTTTAACGTATTTTGATTCAAATTTTCGGACACAAGTTTTTTAAAGAAAATGTATGGGGTGTCATGTCGGTTCGTCGGTACTTTAAGGGTGCAAAAATAGGCCCTTAGATTATATTTTGAGAATATGACCTGCTATATCAATGCATCCTGTGCATGTTTACACTGTAATTATGAATTTTTGATATTAAGGGGAAACCGAAAGTGGCTCAAAGATGGCTGGATAAATGGCTACCGTGCGAAGCATGTATTGTTTTGCACCTTAAAAATGCATCTGCATTGGTAGAGCACGCTTTCGCCACGGAATCAGTGCTTCCAGTGTTGTTATAATTTCCTAAAACTTGTCATTCCATTTATCGATCTGCTATATATCAACAAACGCTCAGCAAAATATAATTGCTAATGGAAAATAAATTTAACTGATCATATCGATCATTACGTGTTCATAAAAGCGACCAATGTATAATTTGTAATTAGTTAATAGATATTTTGTTGCGCACATATTTCATTGTACTAGCGGTTTCCGAAAAAGCAGCAACACAGTACCGTCATCCGGGGATACACTTTTGAACTTTGACTTAGTATAACTTTCGAAGTATATCGTTTAGGTCCAAGTGTAAGTAGCCAAAACTTGTATAGTGGTCAGTACTTTTGATTTATGATTATGAGAAAAAATATAAAC
Organism: Sabethes cyaneus; assembly: GCF_943734655.1. NCBI lineage: Eukaryota > Metazoa > Arthropoda > Insecta > Diptera > Culicidae > Sabethes > Sabethes cyaneus. Next base: position 146,839,174 of record NC_071354.1, read on the forward strand.
TAAATGAATCTGTAGAATGAACCGAAAATATGGGTGTTGCATGTTACCCAGTAAACGGGGTTACTTGCAACACTTTTCTGATTTTGCGTTTCTTATGATTTTATATCTGATTTCAAACCGCGAATGACTATTTTTAGATATTTTGAATGTATTTATAGTAAAACAAAAGATACTGGAGGCGTTTTTTGTTTCCCAATTTCGTCTATCGCCTTTTTAAAGATATTCGGTGAAAATGCAGCATGTCGGCGAACTCCAAATTGCCGTTTCAAAGCACGTGGAATTTTTAACAATTTTAATTTTTCTGGAGATGGTGGTAGACAAAATAACATCGTACAGATGCAAACTTACTTTGTACATACTGTCTATTACGATAGTTTTCCTTTCAACAAGTGCTGCAAGCCGCGCCATATTGGAAGTAACAACACGAATTCATCGTTTCTTCTCCAAGTTCAAAATATAAACAAAACTCAAAGTGTCTATTTGTTAGCTTATATGATGCACTTATTGTGTACAGGAACCAAACAATAAAAAATAATTCCATGTCAATGACCTGACGCAACTTTGCACATTCATTTTTTCTGCTCTGAAAGTGAAATTATTTTCCAATCGTATAAAAACAAGCAAAACAATTATGTAATGGATTAAACCTAACTAAACAATAGGTAAACGTCCCTTCTTTAAAATGGCATTGGGTGCAAATGGTTATGTTAACAAACAAATGCGTTAGAGCTGTCAAAAGCGCGATGCGCAGAAGTGTTGCAAGTAACCCCGGTGTTGCAAGTATCCCCGGATGACGGTATCAAACTTTCGTCACATTAATGAGCTTTTAAAGAGCTTTCAACTTTCGCCGCATCGATAAGCTTAGAATGATGTAAACAAACAAAACGCAAGCGCAGGAATCAAAAATTGGCCTCCGATGCAAACGGATTAATTAAGCATCCTAGTGATCCTACGCATTATTCAGTTGCTGCTGTTAATCTTGATTGAATCGGAATGCCTTGATAAAGAAAACAAACCATATTTCGGGATGTTAGTAGTCGATGCGGTTGGCTGCGGATCAACTGTGTTTATGTTTGCAAGCTCCGCTTTATGACATATGTTACTAATGCAGTATTCAAATAAACGTTTAGGTTTTTAACGAACACATGAGATGTACAGTACAGTGTTTGTCGCACTAACACAATAACGTTAGTCACTTTCGGTATCGCCTTAAAAATCACAACTACTTAAATTTCGTCAAAATCGGCGTCGTCATCGAATTGGAATTCCCTTTGTAATCTCACATGTAAGCGACAACACTGCAATGCAATTTAATCTCATTTCTATAAAATTATTCTTATGTAACCAAGTTATTTTATGATTACCTTCCTTTATTAGGAAGCAACATATGACTGATAAAGACTGGTCTAAGGTCGCCCTGCATTACAATTTGGTTTATCAGACTGAATAAAGTGTCACATTTCCACTAGCTATATAGATGAAAATGAGTTCTGTGTTGCTATTGCTGATAACACTAAGTCAATGAATGAGTTGTCAGATGATTTCGCTTAAATAAGATGTGATGTAAATATCTCAGGCGAACGGAAGACGCGTGCTACGGTATCTCGAAATATGTATACCACCCGCCTCGAGAACAAACATCTCGTCGCCTAACAACTTTTCGTAGCCCAGAAGCCAAAACGTGCATGATTAGTATAACCAGTAGAAAGGTTCAAAAGTATCATACTTTCGATTCATTTTTTAAAATGTTCAACATTTCTTATCGCTTTCGAGCTGACGGGTATAGAAAATTTAATCGCTTTCTTAAATAATTTGGCTAAATTAAAATCAATTTCCGTCATTCCACAACTGTGAATTAAACGTGTGAATTGCACTACGGAGCAGAATGCTCCCATCATCGCATCGACAAAAGGATCCGATGCATTTCATATATGCACATTGCACATATAGTATGCACCCATTCAACAAAGTGACCAAGAGAAAAGAGCGAATCTTTCCCTTCGGGTAGAATGCAGTGAAAACAACGTGGTCGTGGGACGGATAAACTACTAACCACTAGACTGCACAGGAGCGAAGCAAGAGAATCATCTCCCTATCCCTGTACCCAGCCCAGAGACTGATGCCAGAATTAACCTTACACTTGAATTGCATAAAAATGCTAGAACCTGCTCCGCCAGAGATTCAGTCTAATGCGGCATTTCGATAGTTCAACAGCTGATTCAGTGTTTTCGTCACTTTCCGCTCAAGCGCATTTCGGTTCGTGAGTTTTCGCGGTTCTACCTAATCATATTATTTTTTTGGAAAATTTTAAAAACGGGATATTTGAACTGAAAACCTTCAGTAGTTTATTTTTGCAAAATTTGTGTGGAAGTTTGTGTTAGTATTTTTCTGAAGATTTGACATTTTGCAGAGCCTTTTGGCTTAATATCTAGTACTGTATATGTGCAACAAAGAACTGTACCTGTCTCTCTAGCGAACAATTAATGTTCAAACATTACTGTATGTATACAACGGTGCTAAGCAGATGAAGTGTTATATAAATTTTTTAATTAATGTTCAAATCCTTCGATATTGAGTGACATTATTGAATTAGCAATCATCTATTTTCATGTGTGCAAGGTAGGTGAATATCACATTTGATTTGAATTGAATTGAGGCATTCTTTGAATATTTTTGTGGTTTCGCAAACTAAAAATGTTTTCTTAAGATATTCAATGGTACATCCAGTGTTACCACATATTCATCTGTACTGGAAGGTAAAAAAATCTTTTTCATCTGTACTTTTGCTTTCAAAAATCTGCACCACAAAGTTGGTTTGTTACATAGGGAAACCTGGTTTGTTTGCTTTAAAGAATAGAAAAATCGCAAATTACTGATTTCTTTGATGATATTGGTACATAACCTTAAAGACAGACATGTTTTGTTTTGTTTGCATTCATGTCAAGAGGTGCTCCTCTATTGATTTCAAGAAACAAAACTGAAAGAAAAAAATTAGTTTTTGACACACAAAAAAATCTGTACCCATCTGTACTTTATGACAAAAATCTGTAATCTGTACCGTACAGAATCTGTACCAAAAAAATCGGAAAAATCTGTACTTTTCCAGATAAATCTGTACATGTGGCAACACTGGTTACAGCAACAGCATTTCTGGCTAGAGTGGCACGTTCCTCACTACTATTTTGAAGTTTTTTGCATTTCGATTTTGTGCAACTGAAAGGGGGAGGGGAAGGGAGCAAAAAAACAATGAGATTTTTTTTTAAAAGCAAGAAAAAAATTGATTGAAGTGTTTTTACTTAAATTTTAACAATGAACCAAATCTATTCTTTTTTCTTATTCACGTTATTGTCAATTGCAAGTAAAATTGTACCATCCAAAGTGCGATATCGCTCATAAAAGTGCTATTTTACATTAAATCGTTTCGGTATCTTCGGCGCACTTTTTCGTTATCTTCCAAGCAATAAGTGCGCCGAAGAGACCGAAACGATTTAAGCTAAAATAGTAGTTTTATGAGCGGTTGCGCACTTATTGATTGGACAATTTTCCTTGCAATTGACAATATTATTTTCTATGCGAAAAACTTCCAAAAGAGATTGTCTCTCGAAATGAAATTGTTTGAACTTCCACTTCTGTTTCGTGGTAGAAGTTTTAATAGTAGGGTATGTTGCTGCTTCGTCGTAATTGCCTATTCCCGTCCTACCCTAATAGTTATTCCCTAATATTTTAGTTTGTTGACTATCATACGCGATCAATCAAAGTGAGCTGAGATCTATTTGAATGCTTTCTTTCATTAAGCCTAGTATCCAGCTGAAAAGAAAACAGCTCAAGAAAAAATCCTGGTATTTACCGAAGAAATTTTGACAACTGCAAGGCAAGCAATTATCTGTCATTTTTTCTTGTGGTAATATTTGCGGCGGATATTATTCCGTACGGAAAAGTGACGTTTCAATTCACTAGCATGTAAAACTGCGCCATCTGAATGTAAAACTATATTTCTCGTGAGGTGCATACTGGTAAAGAAATCGCAAACGGAAAATCTTTTCTTTAGCATTTCTTGGCCTATCTTTTTGCCCATTTCTTTTCAGGTCGATACTAGGCTTTAAACAATTCCTAGCAGCCTAATTTCCTAGGTTTTTTCGGCCGACGAAGAAGAAAATGTCGACTAAATGTTTCAATTTCCGTCATTCATAAAATGAAAATAATTCACGCAATGCACTGTCGTTATTTTGCAGCCGGGAAAGCTTGCATGACCTGCAGAAATTTTGCAGAATAATATTTGTCATGCCGTCCTACACAAATACATGCGCGTTAGCTTCATAAAAATTATTGTGATTTTTAGTTCGGACGACGAAAAATTTTGATGGACGGATTTCAAAACGGTACGACGAATTTAAGATATAAAGTCAGTTGCGTGTTTTCAATAAAATGCTTTAATAATCGCTTTTTAGTGAACTCAAAGGGCACGGATCGGAAGGTAAGTCTGTTTGAGTCAAATCAGCAGCAGAACTTTTGGAGTATTCTTTAAATCCACGTAAGAAATGATGAAAATTAGAGTGGCTTTTCTTACTACGAAGGTAATTAAAAATAAACCCTATAAGAAAATCCTTCAAAAACCATTATCCTACACATTTTACTGGCACACTAGCTCCCTTTATTATGCATGTAGCAAAGTAATTTATATTTGTATGCTTTTATACTGCAGGGTTTTCACATTGGTGCGGTCACATTGGTTTATACTTGAAAGTTGAAGCAACACTCAAGCGCTCCGTGGTTTTTGCATGGTCGATGGAATTAATTCGAGTGTCTCGTCTGTTTGTCTGTGCTATAACCTTACATTTGCGCTCAAACCTGTCTAATGGGCATACCATTTGTGACAAAAACCGTCGCCCTCAAGTGAATCCGTCGTCCTCAAGTCTTCAAGTCAACAATCCGAGATGAGGCTCTCTGGCGTTATAGCGAACAGCTGTGCCATAACACCGTTCGTGTGTGGAAATGTCATCCGCACATAACAGAAAAGAGAAGAAGAAGAAGAGATGAGGCTCTAACGTTCTCGAGGAGATCCGGAAAGAAATCGGTCAACTGAAGACTAAAAGTACCGCCAGAAAGGACCGACTCCCGGCTGAACTGGTGTGGAACATAGTGAAGAACAACTAAAACGGTCTATAGAATTTAGAGGAATTAGAGGCAAGAGGAATGGATACGAGGAGTGGTTTCAACAAAAGTATCCAACTTATATGCTTCACAAATGTCTTCGACGTTATTACCAGAGACTTTGACACCAGCCACATAGCTAGGGGGGCCCTGGGGACGAATAAATATCTACGAATAAAATCTACCATCACCGAAAGCCGGTTTTTCTCAAACATCATCAACGTAAGCTCCCTACCGGGTGCGGATATCGACTCGGACCATTACCTAGTAGCAGTACTCGTGCGCTAACTATCGACAGTTTACCCTCGCGACAAAGTCGCCCTCTTCGGCAGCTAAACAACCCGCCAGTTGCCGAAAACTACGTGCGCGTACTGGATGAAATTCTGCCTTCTGTGGAGCTAGATGCTTCGTGCCTAGAAAACGGATGGAGTACGATACGTTCGACCGTCAACGAGGCCGCAACCGCGGTGCTAGGAGTGTAAACTTCGAGTGCACGAAATGATTAGTTTGATGGGGAATGCCTACAAGCGATAGAGTGGGAAAAAGAGCTTGGAACAACTGTCTTAGCAAGAGAGAATATGGCCAAGTATTGACGAGCGCGGAATGAGTTGGCCACGATCCTGAGGTGGAAAAGCGCCAAAGGGTGGACAGAGATCGTGAGGATCTGGAACAACTATTCCGGGCTAATGACACACGCAAGATTTAAGAGAAAGTGAACCAAACTCATTAGGGCTACACACCTAAACCTGACATGTGTATGGACGAGGGAGGGGATCTAATCACAAACGAGCGTACCGTGAGGTGGTCGACAGGTGGAAGCAGTGTTTCGATGAGCACCTCAACGGCGATATAGCAATAGGAGACGCAACGAAAGTTAACCTCGCAGTCCTTACAAACGACAACTGCGTGTCCGGCTCCCGTTCTCGAAGAGATCCGGCGAGAAATTCGTCAGCTGACGAATACGACTACCGCACTGATTAGCGTTTTATACATCGTCAGCTTTGTGCAGCGTATGCTCCTTGATCGAAACGTCTTGCGAAGGGAAAAGTAGGCTCGATACAAGAGTGCCAGAAGCTATGCAGTCTTTAAAAATCCTGTAAAACTTTCTTCTTAACAGCAAACTAATTAGCAGAAATCATATTGTACGCAAACTTTTTAAAACCATTAAAAAGTTACTTGTGTTACATGAATTCTTAGTTAAATTAATTAATTAATTAATTAATTCGGAAGAAAATTCTATTACATACGCATTAAAAATATTGCTTAAATAAATGGTTTTCTGCATAATAACTTGGCCTTTCTCCAGCGGCCTTTTCTCTAATAAAAAATTGACTTGGAAAGTTTTATCTGTAGGATGGCAATACAAACCAACTGGAAGTTTTCGTTTTGATGGCTTATTTTTTATAATAACGGGCAGTGGAGTTCCGGAATTGTTTGCTTTAATTAATTGCACTGATTATGGACGTTTATGTCGACCGTTAAAGGAATGAAGAGCGTCGACCTGGCGTTACAGCGCGTGAAACCCTGTGCACATTGGACAGCGAAGCTTTGTTGTTCAAATTCAAATTCAAATTCAATATTGGCATTGATATCATATAGGGTACAGGAGGTTATTTTCAATCTACTTCTAAATTCAGTCTATTTTCCTTTTCTTTTGCTAAATAATTCCGGAGTGATTCGCGATTGGGGTGCAACTACCAAATTGTAAACAAATCGTTTTATTACACCATCAGCCTTAAAAAGACTCGTTTTGTTAATCGTTTTATAAACAGGCGATTGTAAAGAGCGAAACTGCGTTTGTTTTTAAAACACAGGCGCATTGTAAACAGGCGAAACCTAATAAAAAAATCAAAACAAGACGAAACAGGGCTGGGCGAATATTTTTCTACTGTTTTACGTTAGCTGACGTTTTGTGTCACACAGCAAACAATTGCCCTCGGAATTTGCTTAGATATCATAGAAATATTCCAATATTGACGTAACTTAGGGGGATCTAATGTATTTAGCTCTTTCACGCTGCTGCCACTGGAAGACAATCGAATTCCAGAAAATACTACGCCGGAATTAACCAAAACGTTTTAATTTACTTTTTATTTTCCGATGGTTAATCAACATAGCTACAGATAAATTTTTGTATTGCTATTATGCGCGTGAATCAGAAGTGTAACTGTATGTAGAGCACGGGAGGATATTTTCAGCCCATTAAATGATGGCATATATTTTTTCGGCCTATGGCCTAGTTCTAGTGGAAGAACAGGTGGTTTTGACGTTCTTTGAATAAAAAATAGTAGATTACTTACAGTCTTGAGAAAATAGTTATAACATATTAAGATTGTATGTCGGCAAAGTATTTTTATTGGCGAAGGAAGAGGCAAATAGGCTGAATTTAGAAACCTGCTGAAAATACCCTCCTGTACCCTATATCATTAGGGTAAGGATATTGGAATATCAGGGGTAATCAAATTATATTAGTTATTGTTTTAATTCGAGTAATCGTCATTAGTACCTAAAGGTAACAGTTTATTTTTTTATTTTCAACACTGTATATTCGGAGTATGTCAGGTAAGAAAGTGGATGCTTCGACCCTTGAAAACGGATGAAGCCGTCAATAAGGCCGGTACAGCGATGCTAAGTGAGGAAACCTCGAGCGCACGAAATGATTGGTTTGACGGGAAATGCCTACAAGCGATAGAGAGGAAAAAACCCGATTTAATCCACCTAGTGGTGAAAGGAACCTTTGTTATTTGAGATAGAAACCGACACGTCTGCGGAGTATAATCCATCTATTGGTTAACGTTGCGTAGTGCGTTGGTTTACATAAAATTTTTGAAAATTGAATACGTTTACAAAATTTGAACAAAATATGACCACTTATAAATTTTGATAGATCCTTTTTTCATGAAATTGCTGAATAAGGATAAGTAAGTTGTTAATAATTTGAGTAAGTGCAAGTAAAAGTAGGTTGTAAGAGCAAATATTATTCTTTAACATATACATTGCGTAGTAAAGGTCTAGTTTATAGATTTTTGAACTATGCATAATTTCCTGTAATGCCTATTTGATTCACACCAATAAAGTTTTCTAGAATAAATTTCATCAATTTTTATTAACCTTCGGTTACTCACGCTGCTGTATTTTGTATAACACGTGTAGGTTTTTGAACGCCATATTGTTATAAAGTTACAAATCGTTGTGTAACTAACGTATATTCTTCAATAAACTTGTTATGAGCAAAATGTCATAATTATTCAATGCATTAATACTTTAAATTGTTGGGAAAATTGATCAGCATAAACTGACATCACAGAAATGAAGCAATCAGCATATGAGATGTACCGGAATTGGCCTGGAATTTTCTCTCGTTTCTTCATATGGAAAACTGGTGTCTGTATGCATCAAAACAACCAGCAATAATGTAAAATGTTTAAAATGTATCCGTCTGTTGGTAGTCGAGTAATTCGGGGTCAAAATTAGGGTATTTTTTATAATCAAAGTTCTACAGTTCCTAAACAAGCAAACATAAAGGTATACTATATTCAGCAAAGTTGTGTATTTTTACTATTTGTGCAACTTTGTAATACATGAAAAAGTCATACAACAATTACGAAAAGAGCCAAAATAAAAAACTGATTTCACTAATTCATATATAATAAATAATATTTTTCTAGCTTCGCTGAAGAGATAGGGGGTTACTGTCTTCAGCAAAATTTCTTGTAATAATATACTCTAAAACTTTGCAGAATACATCAATGTGTTATATTGAAACTGAAGAAAAATAATTTTTTTATTCCTCTTTTAGGGGAATTAATCAAAATTTAAATTGCACCAGACGATAGAACTTTCAATTTCAAGAAATTCTTCCAAAGGTTCCATAAACCTAAAACCAAGTTTTCCCAGTCAAAACTCTAGTGCGCATATCTTTTTGGCTTTGGGCCATTGTGCGCGCGAATAACCCGTATTACAAAAGTTGGCGCGAGTGTTGGAGGGTTAATATCTTTTGATCGGCAAAACCAATTCTACTGAAATTTTGCAGATATATTTGCAGCATTAAAATCTCTACTTTGATGTCAAAATAATTCAAACTAGATAAATCATCTTAGATGAAATGGTTATAAATTATTATAAATTTTAATGTGTTGTATTCAATTGCTCGTAACTTTCAAATTGAACGTCCAATCAAAAAACAAATCAATAGTGATCTATTAGGCTATGTTACCTTTCAAATGAGACTAATAGCGCCTGAGTCGATTTAGCCATCTCTAAGAAACAGGCGATAATTATTACCTTATCAAAACAGGTTTTTTTAGGATAACTTTTAAACTACTTGTTTGTTTTCAATAAAATTTACCCGAAAAATTTAGCGTTAACAAGAGCTTTCATTCGATACCAAGATCGTTGAAATCGGTCACTTGGTTCCGGAGAAAATCGTGTCACGTAATTTTCACGTTTTTACTTATAACTTTTAAACGAAATGTCGGACCTCGAATAGTGATCTATAGTGATATACTAGGCAATAATACCTTTAAAACAAAAGTAATAGCGAACAAATCGGTTCAGCCATCTCCGAGAAACAGGCGATAGAAAAGTTGCGTCGCGCACATACACACACACATACACACACACACACACACACACACACACACACACACACACACACACACACACACACACACACACACACACACACACACACACACACACACACACACACACACACACACACACACACACACACACACACACACACACACACACACACACACACACACACACACACACACACACACACACACACACACACACACACACACACACACACACACACACACACACACACACACACACACACACACACACACACACACACACACACACACACACACACACACACACACACACACACACACACACACACACACACACACACACACACACACACACACACACACACACACACACACACACACACACACACACACACACACACACACACACACACACACACACACACACACACACACACACACACACACACACACACACACACACACACACACACACACACACACACACACACACACACACACACACACACACACACACACACACACACACACACACACACACACACACACACACACACACACACACACACACACACACACACACACACACACACACACACACACACACACACACACACACACACACACACACACACACACACACACACACACACACACACACACACACACACACACACACACACACACACACACACACACACACACACACACACACACACACACACACACACACACACACACACACACACACACACACACACACACACACACACACACACACACACACACACACACACACACACACACACACACACACACACACACACACACACACACACACACACACACACACACACACACACACACACACACACACACACACACACACACACACACACACACACACACACACACACACACACACACACACACACACACACAGACAGACATTGCTCAGTTCGTCGAACCCTGTCGACTGGTATATGTGGCTCGGCCCTCCGGGCCTCGGATCGATTTCGTGTTTTTCGACCAATTTTTAAACCTTTGTTATAGTATAACAAAGGTAAAAAGCATGGAAAAACTATCTAAGTATATCCCCGAGAGAGAATTTGGCATTGCGACACGGCCGTCAAACCTATCATTTCGTGCGTTTGGGGTTTCTTCATCTAGCACCGCGGTTGCGACCTCATTCATTCGTTTTCGAGGGTCAAAGCATCTAGCTCTACAGAGTAAGTACGCGTGCATAGTTTTCGGCAACTTGAGGGTTGTCTAGTTACCGAATATTTAACCGAGGAGAGCGGTTTTCTAGCGAGGTATAAACCGTCGATTGTAATGAGCGCACATGTACTGCTGCTAGTAGTGATGTCCGCTAATCGTTCGATTAATTCAACTAATCGAATAACAAAAGAAATATTCGGATAATTTTTAATCGAATACTGCCAGCACGAGCAGTTGAATTAATCGAATAGTTCAATGAGTACGAATAATCCCCGAATAATGCTCGTTAATCGTTCATAATCGTTCGATTAATCGAATTATTCAAAGAAATATTCGAATAGTTTTAATCGAACACCACTGGCACGAATAGTTGAATTAATCGATTAGTGCAGACAGCGCTCATCGGTAATCGGTATCGGTATCGGCAATCGGTAATCGAATAATTGAAAATTTCGGACATCACTAGCTGCTAGGTAATGGTCCGAGTCGATATCCGCACCCCGTAGGGAGTGTACGTTGGTGATGTTAAAACAACGGCCCTCGTTGAGAATATGGTCCATTGGTTCAAAGTTCGTTGGTCAGGTGATCTCCAGGTGGCTTTGCGGATATCTTTGCGAGGAAAGAAAGTGCTTCTGATCACCCAGCCCCGAGAAGCTGCAAAGTTGATGTATCACTAGCCGTTATCGTTCGTATCGGTGTGTAGGCTATGGAACCCGATCACCCGTCTATACATTCCCTACCGACCTGGGCGTTCCTATCCCCAATGACGATCTTGATGTCCCGTGGTGAGCAGCTGTTGTAGGTTACCTGCAGCTGCGCATAGAACGCTTCCTTCTCGTCGTCGGGTCTACCTTCGTGTGGACAATGCATGTGTAGTTGAAGAAACGGCCATTTATCCTCAACATGCACATCCTCTTGTTGATCGCTTTCCAGTTCATTACGCGATCCTGCATTTTGCCCATCACTACTTTTGCACATCCCAGCTCGTAAATTGCTCCACTGCTCTGGTAAAATTGGGCTTTTCCGCCATGAATCCTTCACATCTTCTCACCTTTGCGACAGATCTCTTGCAGTGCCACGATGCCGGACTTTCGGGGTTCTAATTGATCAAACAGCACCTTATCGCCACTAACGAAATTTAGCGATCTGCAATTCCAGGTAACAAGTTTCCATTCCATGTCCTCATTTCGTCGCCTTTGTCCATGCCGAATGTTCCGAGTAGAATTTTTTTGATTTTATTTGGTGTGTTGAATTTAGACGCTACCGAGTCTTGTGATGGGGCTGCCATCTTATAGTGTCGAGACACCACTGTGCCTCCTTCACTGTTGGTATACGACTTTAGTTTCCACCGAGGTTGGTTACCCGATCTCCGCTAAAGTTCCTCGTATTCCGGCTGGTACCATGTGGAGGTAGAGTTAGGAGTTGCTGGGTAAAATGATAAGGACCACTATGGAGTCTGTCTTACGCATTATTCAACCATTTACCAACCTAGCAACAAGTGCCCGACAGCCTTTCTTTGTTTATATGTATTTTACTGGAATGTTTTTAGTATCCTCCACTTAAGTGCACTGATGTTTAAAGATGATTAATTGTAAGATGATGAACTTTGTTTTTATGTTAATGCTATTTTATAGTTATCTGCATCAATAATCTCTCGACGAAACAGTTATTATTTGTGAGGATTATCACACGCTTGCATTACACTAACCGATCAGTATAATTATCTCCAATCGCATTAAGTTCTACGTCATCTTCGATTAAACTGTCTGGAGGTAAAGTTTGTTTTTTAGCTTTTAACTCGCGTGTGCTTCTCTGGCCACACCTTCAAAAGCGCTGTTAAAAAACAGCAGCGTAGACAGTTTTTTGTCGCCTTTTATTCGGTCAAGTAAAAAATCTAATCCAAACTACCAAACCTAACGGTGAATCGGACTTTTGACAGAATTTGTTCCATCACTGTGAGATGGAGAATACCATTTCAGAAGCCATTGAAACCTAGTCTTACTGTAGAAGAGAGATCTACTTTTCGTTGTTTTATTCATTTGAAAACGACGAAACATCCAGTCCATCTAATAGAAAGAGTTATAGTTTTTTATATGAATAGAAATTATGCTAAGCAGACAGTAGACGCTACATCTACACTCACAAAATTTCATTGTAGTTTGTGAAGGCGCTGTCAACAATGTTCGAGTGAAATTCATGCTTTATCTTATCGCAAAATCGTTCCTTTTTTACTTGTTATGCTACTCATGGGAAGCGGTAGTCATACTTTCATGTTCGCAGTATACAATGAGGAAGATTTTTTGTACTAGAATAGGAAGACTTTGTTAGAATATGTATTTGTGTTTCTTTCACTCGAAGTTTATTTTCAATCATCGAAAGTTGTTTTCATTTTTTCCTCAGGCAATTGCGTAGGTAAGTATATGATTCCGTACTGATAAAGTATTTTGAAAACTGCAACAGCTTTTTGATCAAACTGATTTGCCTATAATAAAGCCTTTGAATTTACCATTGAAAATAAACTAGTAAGCAATCCTATTTTAGTATAGTATAGTATGAAATAAATGACAGTAACCGGTAGTAAAATTAAAATACAGCGACTTTCTCTAATCAGATTTCTAATTTACTACAAAAAATATGAATGAAAACAATAGCTAGGCATAGCACGGAGCACATCGTAATTGATGCTTATTTCACCGATAGTCTCTACCGCATATCGCTCTGCTAGTTGAGCTAGATCATATCGGTGCATCGTGATTAACGATTTTCTCGATGTTCCTAATTGGACGAAGGCCTCATCTAGAATCGACGATTCTCATCGGAAGTTTCCTTTCGTTTTGCTAGAGAGATGTTTACAATCTAGTTGTTCGTGTTTGTTGCTATTGCTGTACAGTTTTCTTATTAATAAAGAACTCAATACAACAATCGGCGCGCTATTCCTCCTTTCGAACCACAGCGCGACGCCATAGGATTTATCCCATCATAATCCCATCGGGAACAATAATGTGAAAATAATCGAGAATTATAGTCGACCCTTGTAATTATGCAAATCTCTAGATACGTTGCACCTGGTTGATCAACATTGAGAGCGAGGTTAAACTTTTATCGAGTAGAGAAAAAACTACGATTTCATGTAGATGAACGAAATATTCGATGTTCAATAACTTCCTTAAATACTTGAGGCATCAATCCAAAAAAAAGTTCTTAATTCTATTTGACGCTTCAGACGTAGAAAAGACACAAATATTTCTTTTCTTGACACCAATTTGATTATGTCATTTAACACTTCTCTTGATAAATTCTTCAAAGGATTTGATGGATTGATTTGAAAATATTCCGTGTTCTGTGTTTTACTGAATAACCATACTAGTTCGTCTTCAAATATGATCAAAAATGTGCAGAATGATGTAATTGTTATTATGCTATTAAAAAGCGTTAATGCTCCGTCATCGAAACGTCTTACGGAAAGAAAATATGCCAGATTTCCAGCTAGCATGAGTTGTTGAATCTCCTTACCGGTATTGCTGTCGGCGGTGACCCAAAATAACATAGTGAAAAGTTTTTCATTTAAAACCTTTTTTCCATAAAAGTATGATTATGAGAAAAGTGCTTCTCTCTGAGTTTTGATGTCTTTCTCTTTGTGTCAATGCATTTCACCGCTGTTGCAGCTCAGTTCTGCCCATTTTAAAAAGGAGGGAACAAATAACAAGCTTAATTGAAACCATCTGGTGACAAAGCGTGGAAACTTAGTTGTGCACAATACCTAACATTTCAGTTTTTTATATTATGATAGAATCATTTAAATTGGTGTAATTATCTCTAAAACAGGGGATCATCAGAAGCTGCCGAATAACAAGTACACTATTAAGTAAATTTTTACACAATTTATTTTTCTTGCGGACGTATGAATATGTAATTTTTAATTTATATTTAATTTAATTTAATTTAATTTAATTTATCGAAAAAAATTCGAAATTTAGCTTTAGCCAATTCAACGTTTATTAAGGCAAACTCGGCTCCGTGTAAAGCACTCACGTACCAAAGTAACGTGAGATGAATTTGATTAAAAAATCCGTTATCGAATACAATTGCATAAAAGTCTTGTTATATAAAAGGGTCCAATCTGAAATACATTGTACATCGTAATTAGTGTGCTGCTTCTCGTGCAATTCTTAATTAATTTAATCTAATTCGATGAATTAATGCTATACTGATAGCTAACAAATGCATTTTCTGCTGCATCGAATATTGCGATTAGTTGGTGGTTATTTTTCCAGAATGTTAATTGAAGCCAGGAAAAGATTCTAGCAAACGATGTGACTTTTCGTGCTGGGATTTCGGAATGTATTATATGTAAACTTTACGCTCATCTCAAATCGATAGACAATGTGGTTATTTTTTCACGGACTGCTAGAAACTCACTTTGGAACTCATTTGCGTTTTTATTTGTTTTGTAGCCGGCTTGGATTTTGGGGCAAATTGCTTTATTATCGTCACTTTTTAACAATTTTTTACTTTTTAATCGGAATGCTTAACCGGGATGAACTCTCGGTAACACTTTTGTCAAATTTGTTTATTCAATCCGGATTGGAACTGGATGAACTTTTTGTGTTCATTTGCTCCTATCTGACAGATAAAATTCATCCAGTTTCAACCCGGATTGAATAAGCAAATTCGACATTTGTCAGCAGTTCGATTAAATCGACCTGAACCAGGTTAATTTAAGAATTCACTCAAGTATCGTTAGAACGTCGAGGTTGTAATAACTTTTTCAAAAAATTTACATGACACCTTTCTCAATATTAGGCCTCCTAATCTGCCTTTTTTCCATCTAAAAATTAACGTTGATTGCTCAAAAATGTTTTTGAGTGCGTTTTAAAGTTTATTTAATTGTGTCTAAAAACAAAATTGAATCAGTTGAAAAAGAATTGGAAAACAAAAATCTAGTAAACCTTTTGTATTGAAAATTACAAAGCGCACGTGCGAGTTTTAATAGTTTTATTCTCCCTTACATACTATGATCTGTTTATGACTCGACCAGAGCTGCAATGAAATTGAGTTGTCAATTACCTAGTCATAAATACTTGATGACTTTATAGACGCGGAGTGCATTAAGCTAGCTAGACTCTGACTCTGATCTGACCATTGGGAAGCGCAGTAACTTAATTCATTAATGTAGAACTTGGCTCGTGTTTTATTGCTATTGAAAATATATGCTACCTATTGAATTTTCGCTTAATACTTGCAACTGTTTTCGATGAAAACGTTTATACCCCTAGGAAAGTTTAAACGCTGATCAACGCTGCCTACAAGGTGTTCTCCAAGATATAACGTGTACACGCATTATATTTTCATGGATTTCAGGGCAGCATACAATACAGTCGAGCGTTAACAGCTGTGGCACATAATGCAGGAGAACGGTTTTCCGGACAAACTAACGCGACTGATCAAAGCTACCCTAGAGTGAGTGCTACGTGTGTGTTACGGGGGCACTCGCGATTCTCTTCGAATCCCCCAAGATTGCAGTTAGTGGATGGACTGCAGTGTATGTTATTCAACATTGCTATTGAAGGTGTGATCCAGTGAGCGAGCTTCGAAATGAGAGGAACGATCTTCAGCAACAGTAGCCTTCGCAAACGACTTCGACATCACAATCTTGGGACGGCAAAGGCAACCTATGCCAGAATACAAACGGAAATTAGGAGAATTGGATAACAAAACAATGCGTCGAAAACCAAATATATGAGAGGAAGAGGCTGTAGAGAAAACAAAGTTCGCCTCCCACTGACAGTGACTATTGACGGCGATGAAGTGAATTGATGAGTTTTTATATTTGGGATCTCTCGTTCCCGCCGCCATACTACTAATAAGGATATTAGACGACGCATGCAATTAGTGATAGTCGGGCTTACTTTTCCCTATGCAAGACGCTTCGATCCAGCAGTACACGACGCCTCACAAAGCTGACGATGTGCAAAACGCTGATAAGACCGGTCATCTATGGACTTGAGGCTGTAACTTACTTACGCAAGACATACGTATACTAGCCGTATTTGAACGAAATGTGTTGCAGACTATGTTTGGCGGAGTACAAATGGAAAGCGGAGAGTGACGGAGGTGTGATTAATCACGAGCTTCCAGCACTACCTGCAGAGATTCCCATCGGGAACTTGGCAAAAGTCGGGAGACTACAATGGGTCGGCCACGTCTCAAGGATGCCGTACGACTGTGCTATGAAACCTGCGAATTGGATTGAGGCGAAGACTCTTTTTCTGATTTGCAGTGTAATTGTAGTAGTCTCAACTTTGTTGGTGGAACTACAAGGGAGCTAAAGAACCGCTTCACGACAACTTTAGCATGACAATTTTAAATCAGGGGAACATAAAACCTTCCCCTCAAGTTGATGTACTTTAAGATTATCGTTATGATCAACATCGCTATGGTCGGATTGAGCATGGAAGGACATCCTTGATCGATGTAGGGTAAAGTGGTGCAGAATGCACGTTTTTAAACAATTAATAGCATGGGCCATTCTACCCCCACGGTGCGTTCTGGACAGTCTTCCCGTACACTTGGATTTTTGCTTAATAAAGCCGCACAGAATCAACAGATATAGAAATCTTCAGTATTCGATATAGTTTATTAAAATTAATTTGTCTATAAATTTTCTGTAGATAGCAATAAATTCTAACTTAAGATAGAGAAAATATTTTTTGTAACTGCTTAGAAATACCCTAATGTTCAAATATTTTTTCACCACTAGAAAGTGCTTTTTGAATGAAGAAACTTTTCTGAAGCAACTATAATGATATGTCTTAAAGCTTCGATGCTATTACTTATGTGTCACTTTTTTTTAATCCGTCCCACTGTGCGCCGATGCATCGGAAGAATGGGAGTAGGGTAGCTTGGGGTAATATGTACCGTTTAAGGAAATCGTGGTTTTCCCCTATTAAAGCTTAAAGCAAACATCTATCTTAAATACTGAGCATAATCTCATAAATATTAGTTGAATGTTTCTGAACCTATCATGCTGAAAACCTTTGTGAAAAAGGCGTGCAAAGTGATTTTTGATACTGAGACAAAAGTCTGAATACGCAACTAGCCGGGGCAAAATGCACCCATGCATGTTCTGTATCAATTAATGGGAATATATTCAATGACTTGAATAATTGTAATACAATTTGTCAGTTAGCAGACAATGTCGTTGCTGGTTTTTACCAAATGCTGTGATTACAGTTCCTAAGCGAAGGAAGGAAGATGAATTATTGTAGGTGTGTTTTGCTTGGAATTCCGTGTACCCGAGTGGCATAATTTTTGAAACACAGTATTTAACAGCCTTCAGTGCTGACTGCAGTTGCTTAACAGTACCTGACAACATGTTATACATTCGGACGTAATTGCGTGTCATTTTTAAAAAGAAGCAAAGTAAATAAACCATGTTTGCTGAGGGTGCATTTTGCCCCGAGTAACGGGGTGCATTTTGCCCCGAACTTATACAGAAAATGTTGCTGGTAAAAACAATAGTAATAAATATCAGAGCATCTGATGTTTTATCAGAATTGTGTAACTCAAACGACAATTAATCGAATTATAACCTTTTCCAGCGAATAATATGGTCAGAGCAGTTAAAAAGTGTTAGTAAAGCGAAGCAAAAAGCTACAGGTTATTTATAGAAAACATATTTTTGTTATTATTTACGTTTCCTCATTAGATAGAACTGCCAAATTCACACATAATAGCCAAAGCAAACATCGATTTAACTGGCAGAATTACTTTTTTAATTTTAAATTGTGTTTTGGCTTAGAAACAAAGGTTGTGCATTTTGAGTCGACGGTGCTTATTACCCCAGGTACCCCTATTAAATAAACCTAGCGGAAGTGTTTTGATGTGCTACAAGTGAGAAGCGGATTAACGGCGAGGGAAAATAATAAACAAGAAAAGGCTTTTTTTCGGTGAGTGAACGACAGATTGGGAAAGAAGAGGAAGAAGCAATTGAAAAGCAAGAAGCAGAGTGGAACGTTTTTACCTGGCAATAAAGCAATAGAAAAGTTGTTATTGAGCGCTCGGAAACAGCCGCCATCGCTTGTTAATTGTGTCCGGCGGGTTTTACCACCACCATCATCATTATTATTATCAAGCCCCGACGGTGTCTTCATTCCGTCCACCAGCCGTCGGCCCAGGGAGAGAAAAAGAGACCGTATGGTTTGAAAGTGTGGATAGCTAATCGTGTGGAAGTTTCGGGAAATTATTAGCCGCCGTTGGCCATCCAGCATTGCAGCAGTATTTGTGTTTAGTCGATTACAATAGTGAATTATTAATGGTGTTGATGTGCCGCCTCAAATATAAGCAGCAATCTAGGGCGAAACCAGACCTCTTGATTCTATTAAATATACCGTTTTTGCTGGAAGCTGTTTATCTAGAATTCGATCAAAAGTTTATTGTTGCCGAGAGCCGCTACTGCTGCTATCAGATCAGTCACTGCTAGCGGTTCTATTGTTTACCAGTTTCCAGAAATACCAGTGCTAGAATAATAAAAAACCACTAAAAACTTCGTCATAGTGTGCCGTTCTATCAAAGCCATTGCCATTGGATTTGTTTTGTTTGGCCCAAGTTACACGATGTATCCGTATTCAGGATTTGACGCGGCGACTGCATTCGCCCGTTTTATGGTCACAATCACTGAAAGTTGTAATCGGTTAAAGGAAGAGTTCCGTCTTCTACTAGCACAATGTGACAATTTAAAAATGGAAAAATCAGCGCTGGAGAAACATTACTACGAGATGTACTACGTCCTTAATGCGCAAATACAGAAACAAGCGGAAATAGCGAAAAGGTTAAGTGCGATAATCACTAAGATTGTACCTGTTCTGTCCCAGGAGTATCAGCAGGAGGTTCTGACCGTGGTCGAACAAGCGAAGCAGATTACCATGGCCGAGCTGAGCGCTCTTATAGGACAACAACGTCCTGATTTGCCACTATTGCCGCAGCAAATGCACGCCCAGCAGATACCCGGAGCGCATGGGACCCCACCGATGCCGGTGAGGACGCCACATCCTAGTCTCGGTCCAGGTGGTCTCGGCGGTACCCATTCACCACGATCAGGTGCTTCCTCGAATGCCGCCAACAGTCCATCGAACAAGAAACGTGATGACAAACCAACGACACCGATCGCGAAACCTGCCACACCCACCAATTCGGCTGCCAGCAACGAGGTACCGGAGGTAGTGACTAAACCGCCGGTGCAGAACATCGGTTACCAACCATACCTCGATGAATCACTGAATAATGCACCCCATAAACTACAAGCCGCCTACGGCGGTCCGCCAGTACACAATAACCTGCCACATTCGCTTAATAACTATGCTCGTGCGCCGCTGGCGTTCGATCCTCATTCACAGATGCGGGCACCGCTCGGTCCGCTTGCAATTCCTGAAGGAAAACCTGCTTACTTCTTTCAAGTAAACGCGGAAGGTCAAATGCAGCAGGTGCCCTTTTCTCAGGATGCCTTGGCGGGTGAGGGGATACCACGGCATGCTCGGCAAATAAGTTTACTGAACCATGGCGACCCAGTATACACTGTAACGATCTCCAATCCCATCAAGTACGTGTACACCGGTGGTAGAGGTTGCGTCAAGGTGTGGGACATTTCCCAGCCCAGCAACAAAAATAAAGTGTCTCAGTTAAATTGCCTGCAACGCGACGAGTACATCCGCACAATGAAACTGCTGCCCGATGGCCGAACGCTAATCGTTGGCGGAGAATCATCCAAGCTGTCCATCTGGGATCTCGGAAATCCGACGCCGCGAATCATGGCCGAGCCTACCTCGAACGCACCCGCTTGTTACGCGCTTGCCATTTCACCCGACTTGAAAGTGTGCTTTGTGTGCTGCTCCGACGGTAACATTGCCGTGTGGGATCTGCAGAACCAAACACTGGTGCGACAGTTCCTAGCTCACAGCGGTGGAGCTTCCTGTATCGATATTAGCACCGATGGTACAAAACTATGGACCGCAGGATTGGACAACACCGTTCGGTCCTGGGATCTTCGAGAGAATCGACAACTGCAGCAGCACGACTTCACCTCGAAAATCTTTTCGCTGGGATACTGTCCAAATGATGAATGGCTCGCAGTCGGCATGGAGAACTCCAAAGTCGAGGTGCAGCACACTAGCAAACAGGTTAGGCATCAGCTTCATCTACACGAAGGCTGTGTGCTCAGTTTGAAATTCGCTGCCTCCGGAAAGTGGTTCGTATCCGCCGGCCAAGACAACTTGCTGAACGCATGGAAGACGCCATATAGTGCCTCGATCTTCCAGTCGAAGGAATCAGCGTCCGTTATGAGCTGTGATATCTCCGCCGATGATAAGTGCATTGTGACCGGATCGGGCGACAAAAAGGCCACAGTCTACGAGGTCATGTACTAGTGGTACTAGAGAGCTTGTCCCTTCCAATGGCAATGTCCCGATTGGTTAAGGTTTTGGCAAAGTCACGAAGATGGAGATAAGCAGAAAACCGAAAGTGTCATAGAATCTGACGCAAAACAGTGAACAGTAACATAAACAGTACAACCCCAACTACACACCCACACACATACAAGAGTAAGCTAAATAAATTGACAACAAACAACAGCAACCTGTAAAGCCTGATTGACACCCATTAAACTACACTATAAGACACACTACTTATTCAACATGTTTCTAAGCTGAACGTTTTCGTTTGCATAGCAATTAATTTTAACTAAACTGACAAACCAGCGCGGAGTCCAGATCCTATATTCAAAGAAAACACACTTTTGGTTGTAGAGAAGAATAATTTTTAACGCATACATTGAATCCACTCGTTTGGATAGAAAATAAAAAAACTTAGTTTAAATAAGTTCCACGAATTTTATATCGCCTGAAACTTCCCTCTTTTCTTCCAGCAGATTGCATGTCAAACCCGTACAGTAGAGTAGAGTAGAGAAACGGCTAAGCTTTGGCTTGATTGTAAGCGCTTGTGGACCTTAGAGCTGTGCTAAGAAAGTCACCTTTTAATGCATACCAACTATAGTGGAGCGATTTATCAGTAGAACCTATTTCCGTTTTGGCGCTTCAGTGCGGTCCTCTGGTTGATTTGCCACAACGCGAAAAATCTGAGGGGTGGTGTAAAAACAGTGAGCCTGTAGTTTAGTTAGACGCAAAAAAACACAATATAGGTACTTAGCGAGTAATCATAAGAGTATAAAATAGAGCTCCGAACTAAGTAAGGCGCGCAGTGCAGCTGAGAATATATTAAGCAATCGTGTAATTATTGTTTTTGTAAAAAAAAATCTGAAAGAACACAGCCTATGGTTCCAGGAATTTTTCTGAATACAGTTTCATTCCCGCAACCAGTTTCCGCGTTGCTTCACTTTTCGGTATTTTTAAGACGACGCGAATACAGAATATCTGACTGATCCATTTCCAGGATGAACAGCGAAAGCTATCATACTTTTGACAACCCATCACCTTTTTGTCACAGCGATCTGTACTTTGGCTGTACTGTAATAGTTTACGATTTACGTTCATTTCTATGCAGTTTTTCGTGCTTATTTGTAATTACCCTTCCTTCAAAGCTTGCACTATCAAAATTGGGATCATATAGAATTGAGTGATGGAAGGGTGTGAGAACAAACATATGCTTAGAACCACGATCACTC
The DNA here is from genome assembly GCF_943734655.1 of Sabethes cyaneus. Classification (NCBI taxonomy): domain Eukaryota; kingdom Metazoa; phylum Arthropoda; class Insecta; order Diptera; family Culicidae; genus Sabethes; species Sabethes cyaneus. Next base: position 146,861,803 of record NC_071354.1, read on the forward strand.
GTTTTGTCATGCGAACTCTGTTCCCTTGCGGCTACGAGGCTACGAATCGAGATACATTTAGATACATTTGATTTGACATTAAACACATGATACCTAGATAAATTTCTTTTGTCGAATAATCAAAAAATATATTTTTGAGCGTCTTAGTGAAACTCAAATATAGGTAAACGAGAATTTTTCCGTTCAATTCTGCTACTATGGAATGATTGATTGTTCACTAAAATGCTGAAGAAGGTGAAAAAACACGAAATTACATTTCTGTTTTGAGGTTTTCACAGGTTCTCAAGGTTGTGTAAATTCAAATTTGTTCGCTGTAGAACTTCTCAGGGCGTTTACTTCTTTTTCTGGATATGCGACCATTTGTGGTCTATTGTGGTATTGTCCAGGTATTTTCTATATTCCAAACTTCGTTCTTTTGCAGTAGCAATCGCTGTTGAATAACGAAACTGCTTATTATCCGTGCTTAAGTGTCGGTATCTGTACCCTTTTTGCATCATGTTTTTGCTTCTTTTCAATTCACTCTAGCTGCCAGAGCCAGTGCTGGAGAGTGCAAAAACTAGTTATAATTTGCACTGGGATATTGTTGGTAATGTAGAATTTAATACGAAAGAAGGTTGTGGATGAGCCTACAATTATAAGAACTCGCTTGTCAAATTAGAAGCCGTCATTATTTACATTATGGCTTAGCAGACTGTTTTTGAAATCCTACTCGAATACGACAATTCATGTAACTTTTGCTGTAATTAAGTTAATTGGTGTTTTATCTTTAATTTAGCGTGTAATTGCTCATTCGTCAGTTCTAACCGATTTTCGATTCGGGACTAAAGGGCACTAAATGTTCACCCTTGTGCACGCTCCCATTCTATGGAGTACCTTGTCGACCAACGCCAAGGCAATGGCCGATCAATTACCGCATGAGGTAGTATTTTTCCCAGGAAAATTTGCGTTACAGATATAAAAGTTTCAAACGAAATCTGTAATTGCATGCCGTTAGTATATAATATCATTTCAGTTTCATTCATGACTAAGTGGCCGAAGTTCCACCCACCTGGGGCTACAGTTGTAAATAAAACAACCACTTCACCGCATGGAAAGCCCAGCAGCCTCTAGCCATCGCCAGCCGGCACCAGCAATTGTAGCAAACAACTGACGACGAAAATAATTGCGCTCAAATGTGCGTGCGTGCTGGGTAGGTTTCGTTGATAATTGTTAGCTATCGAGCGATTTAAGGTAGAATGAAACTAGCTGAAACTGACAATGAAGCTGATATTTGTACGACTTATTCCTGGAGTCTGCTATTCGTGTAACATTCACTACATATATTAGAAAAGGGTTTTACCAGTTCCCTAAGACAAATTCTGAAATAAACTTTATCCAATTCGCCTTAAAATTCACATACATATTCAAAACAAAGTGAGGTCTTGTTGCTACAATCTGTTAAAGAGTTTGATCTTCTGCATTTATTCGACGCTTTTCAAATCATGTCATGTACAGCTTCCGGCTTCGTGTTTGGCCATCTTATTTTGTTAAAGAGTTTGATCTTCTGCATTTATTTGACGCTTTTTAAATCATGTCATGTACAGCTTCCGGCTTCGTGTTTGGCCATCTTATTTTGTTCAACTACGCGAATACTTTCTTATAAATCAACAGTCTGATTCGTTTTTCACCTTAATGACATCTCGGATTAAGGGGTTGTAGTTCTGCTTTTTAACGCAGACCAAATTTTTTGTCATCGCGGCGAATTCCGGCTTTCGATTTTCTCCCGGCCCAGCCTTCTTGTCGATCGACACATGTTCCCCGAACACTTTCCCCGCAGAAATCAAGTCTCCCCAGGTTTACTCGCTTTCCTAGGACGCCTGACCGGGGACGGGACACGAGGAATACAGACGTTTGGCATACGGACGCAAGGCATAGTACGCTGGGCATACAGACGTCAGGCATAATGGATATGAGGTATACTGGATGGAAGGCATACTGCCAAAAGGCATAATGGTCGTGAGGCCGAATGGACGCAAGGCCGAATGGACGAGAGGCTGAATGGACGAGAGGCCGAATAGACGTGAGGCTGAATGCACGCGATGCCGAATGGACACGAGGCGGAATAGACATTAGACCACCTACACAACAATGAGAACCGAAGTGGCTAGTCAGGTTACTAGCCAGATGCTGCAAGTGCTTTTGAGATGATTCAGGGCGTTCCTAGGACTACTGACCCTAGTTAGTTTTTCCGAGTCCTCGCAACGACGACAAAGCCGATTTCTGTTTTTTTTTTCAAGCTGAAGACACAGTTGTGTGCTGCTGGCATAGGGTGCGTCACCTGGCTTTGCATTTCATTTCGAAGTTTTATACAGCGTGATATATCCAATTCAAATCTTGGCCTAGCGCGAATTTCATTTTCTGTTATTTTTTTTTGGTAACGGGGGTGTTGCGGAGGGTTTTATCGCACTAGCCCAAAGGGCACTTGTCTGAATGTGACAGTAGCCCGAATGTAACACTAATCCGAATGTACGACAATAGATCCAATAGATTACTAAAAACATTTAAGGCGTATTCGCTAATTCAATTGAATTGAAGTGAGAAAAGTAAGCTCGGTTAACCGTGTTATGAGTTACGCTTGTCATAAGATATGAAACTTTTTTACCATGCTAGTATCGCACGTTTCCTAGATGATTCCGGGCGAGCCGGCCGCAGGCAACGGCAAGTGTTCGCCGGTGACCCGCCGTCGGAAGCGCCGGCAACTGCGGGGGGGGGGGGAGCAGCCCTCCCGCAGAAATCACATCTGTCTAGGTCTATTCGTTTTCCTAGGTCTACCGACCTCTAGTTAGTTTTCCCTAGTCCTCGCATCGATTCAACTTTTGGGAAATTTAAAGCGGCAAAGCCGCTTTTTGCGACTATCACACTGAATAAGCGGTGATCTTTTGATTGAAAATTATGTAAAGGCGGGGCTAGTTTTCAAATAAAGTTTACATAACAATTAATAAAATTAGTTAAATCACTATTGTTGTGTGTCTTATTCTTGAGTATTCTTGGGATTCAATAAAACCAAAAGCAAGCCTGGATGCTACATTCCGTTTCAAAACTTAACCTTAACCGTTTTTATACAACAGACCTCACAGCCATCAGCTAAAAGTTAATAATTGCGTTTCTAATAGTAACATTCACGAAATCAGATATATTTTTATAAAAAAAGTAAATTTTTGACTTAATGACGAAGTATACGATAAAATTTATACTGCGACATTATAGATAACAAGTTGTCCCAGAAGGCGTAGTCGGACTGCGAATATTTGATACTTTCAAAGTAATCATTTCTGTTTAGAATGGGTATTCGATAAAATTATTACATCTAAATGCGCAATTGTATAATTCTGGCTAGGCCGCATGAGGTTATATTCCTTGGTTGGTGCGTTCTCTATAGCAACCACTACTCTATAAGAAGTCATCATTTGAATAATATAAAATTCAGCCCGAAGGATCGATAATGAGTGACCTGAGAATAATCTCAACCTTAAGTAAAATGATTTTGTTTCTTCTAAGATTCGCTCATCAAGTAGATTCTGCAACCTTGCGATTACGAAGCCCCTTATGTCGCATTCGGACTTGTTATTCGAGCTAGTTGCTTTCGGGCAAGTGGGCTTTGGGCTAATGGCATGGAATTGTTGCGGAGGGTTGCTTCTTACTTAATAAAATAAATAAAATTTGGATATTAGAACATTAATACCCAACAGCGCTAAACACAAAAAAATCGAAAATAGAAAATGGCACCACTGATTGTTTTCAGTGTTTTAAGTGACTGTTTTATCAAAGAAGTCATTCTGTTTTTTGTTTTTGTAAACAAACGATTGGCATATTACATTGAACCAATCTGTAATTGGATCAATTTTGGATTAACCGCCTGGCACGTCGTATCCCAAGCAACAATGTGAGTTTTATTGTACTCTTATTGTCGTTTTTATGACCAATTTGGTTCTTAAATACCCCCATAAGGGTGTAATAAAACCCAAATTGTTACTTGGGATGCTACATGCTTTGCTCTTGCTCTGCACATCTTTAGACCATCGTATCTGTTCTGCCTAGCATGCATTTGGCCTCGTGTCCGTTCGGCCTCGTGTCCATTCGGCCTCGCATCAATTCGGCCTCGTGTGTATTCGGCCTTGCGTCTATTCGGCCTCGCGTCTATTCGGCCTCATGTCCATTCGGCCTCGCGTTTATATGCCTTGTATCCGTATGCCTTATATCCTTTATGCCTAGCGTACTATGCCTCGCGTCCGTATGCCTAACGGGATGTCATCCGCCTGACCTACACTCGCTGCTCTAGTCTATAAACAAATGGTGAGTCTGTAAGTTCAATTCCCGAAATTTATCGAGGATCTGACGTAACATTTGGTTCGTCGCGGAGCGATCCTCTCGAAAACCGCTTTGGTATTCGCCAACAAAAGTTTCCTGCAACGGCCTCAGTCTTACCTTTTATAAAAAAAGAAACTAAACTAAACTTCAAACTAACGAAGCAGCTGTGTTTTGCTGGCATAGGACTCGCTTATTAGTGGAGGTGCTGTAGTTGATGTAAGTGATATAGTTGCAATTACAGCAGTGCTACCAAAATATGGAATAGAAGGAATGAATCTGCAGTGGATAAGTTAACCTTTCGTTACTCGCGCGAACTTCGATTTATAGGCATGCTGAAACCTAACAGAATTCATTTGAATACTAATGCCACTTGGTGAAAAACTTATGAAACCTTTTCCACCGTTTGCAAGATTTTGGTCTGTAGACCAACTTAGCTGAAAACAGTAATTTTCTTTATTGTTGGAGTCCCGAAATATACCGAGCTAAAGTTAACGGTTCACAGGCGTTGTACAAAATACAACAGCGCGAGTAACGGAGGGTTAAGGAACCGATTGCAATAGGTTAAGATCGATAAGAGTAGGTATCGTTTGCGGTTCTGTCTGGTATCCCCCAGAGGAGCCAGCTTGCTCCTTAGCTTTTCGTAACGATCATGAATGAGCTTCCGGAACTTCTTTCTAATGTTAATGTCTTAATTTATGCGGACAATGTGAAGATTTTTCTTCCAGTAAAATGCTTGAAAGATTGTCGCAAACTTCAGAATAGCTTGGACAGCTTCATCAGTTTTTGCGAGGTATAACTCACCGTATCTGTTGAGTCATATAACCGTGTACGATGGACGTTCCTCGCTGAGACGGGGGTTAGGCCATTTCAATTTCCAAATAGAGTGCAGAATTATGATGAAAACGAGCCAATGTACAGAATGATGTTGAATGATCCATGGATGAATGATTCATGTTTAATGTTAATCGCGATATTATCAATATTGAAATGACAAAGTAACAGATTATATGTAGTCGCAGATTGTATTATGTGAATTATATGTAATAATTAGATAAAATAATTTTATGCTGATAACGAGCAAAGTCTACGAGAAGACAAGTAAACAAATAATAATAACACTGTTTTGGGCCTGCTTCCAAAGTAATCAAGCAAATGGAAGCAAATTTGGCATGTGGGGATTCTAGGATGTAGGAATTTTTTCTGTGGTGAAATAAGGCCCCTCTCATCTTTTAGAGGAAGGGCTCCCTGATAAATGAAATACAAATTTCCTCATATCTCAACTACTCAAGGAACCAAATTGGCATGTGGTGGTTTTTTGAGGCAGGAATTTCGTTGGATGGATAAAATGACCAGCAATTTTATGCGGGGTTAAAGACCAATTTTAAGCAAGGCGTAAGAGGGGGGGCTCCCATACAAATGAAATACAAATTTCCTCAAAACTCGAAAACTAATCAAGCAAATGGAACCAAATTTGGCAAGTGGAGGTTTCAGAAGGCAGGATTTTTTTCTAGGGTGTACTAAGATCCTTTCTCTTTCCAAGAGGGGGGGCTCCCATACAAATGAAATACAAATTTCCTCATAACTCTAGAACTAGGGTAACCAACGTATCTTAGACCCCATCAGCAGCTGTACATAATTTGGACACTTACAGCAAAATCAAATGGAAGTGTTCAAATTATGTACAGCTGCTGATGGGGTCAAAATACGTTGGTACGATCCAAATTTGACATTTGGTGGTTTCTGAAGGTAAGAATTTTTTCTATGATGAATTGAGATTTTTAAGAGGGGGGCTCCCATACAAATAATTTGTAAATTTCCTCATAACTCGAGAACTAATCAAGCAAAAGGAACCAAAGTTGCACGTGGGGGTTTTGTGGGGAGGAAAGATATTTTTGAGGTTATATTCCTTGGTTGGTGCGACCTCTTCTTCTTCTAAGAGGGGAGCTCCCATACAAATGAAACACAAATTTCATCATAACTAGAGAACTAATCAAGTAAATGGATCCAAATTTGGCATGTGAGGGTTATTGGAGGCATGAATTTATTTTATGATGGTGTGAGGATAAGGACTCTTATTCAAATAAAACAGAAATTTTGGCGTATGAGTCATATTTTCTGCTAAGTAACAAGCGGTAAGCTGTGAAAGTAAACTAGTAAAATCTTTTCGGAGCAAAAGACAGTGAATCGACGCCGCTAACTTACGTGCATGTTGTCATTCATGTCAAAAGAGAAGGACATTCGAATGGCACGTCATATTTGCGATGAACGTGCTTTGGCTTTAATGTAATTTGTAACCAATGGCCCTTTTAAAGGCCACAAGCGAGTTAAAGTAAGGTTATTGAAACATGTCAAACTACTTTATTTGCTTATTTAGATCACCGTGACACTAATATTATTATGAAATCAAAAATGAAAATCAAAGTGAAAATCAAAAACTGTTGATTTGGTGTGACGTTTCTGCCTACTGTTTTCCTTCGGCCATCATCAGACATCTACAAAACAATTATAAAATTTATTTACTATTACATTTTACATACAACATAAAATTTTCAGTCAAATTTTTAATTACAGTACATTTACTTGGTATAATCTATCACTTACAATAACGCGTCAATTCTGCATCATCACTCACAACCAATGTTGTGACCCAGTCTGTTCGCATTTGGGTTGAGCTCCTACGATTTGCTTCTCTTGTTTGTATGCGGCGGAGTTTGAACACTAACCCATCGTATGCCGTATTGAATTTTCCACATTCTCGCTGAAGATTAACCGTTTTTTCTTCACCTCTGCTGTGAGTGTGGTCTGCTGGTCCTCTATCCGTGAAACTATTCGAGCATCATCAAAGTTGAACAGATGTCCTTCTTGGATAGTGCTGCGCTAATCCAGTCCTAGCCTCAAACTACGCATAAACATATTAAATACAATAATCTGTGGGCTGGTCATTCATTACCATTTCAACCTTATGATGAATACAAGTGATTTTTAAAAGAAATCTATATGTCTCATTGGTTGCAGGCCTTGTACTACAGGGGGTTTAGTCTACGTATTTTCAAAGCGACCATTGCATTCAATAAAGAATTGAATTTGAATATTTCGTTCTTCTCTTTTAAAAATTCAATTAAACAATGGCACTAACAGATTCTTATAAACGTACATATGCCAGAAATGCAGTTTACATTAGTCCTTGATCTAATGATCTGACGTAGTCCTACGTCCCCTTTCGTACAACCCTTAGGGCTGTATACCTTGTAGTTTTTCTATGGTGAATTAGGATCCCTCTCCGATTTAGGGAGTGGAGGGGCTTCTGTACAAATGAAATACAAATTTCCTCATAACTCGAGAACTAATCAAGCAAATGGAACCAAATTTGGTATGCGGGTGGAAGTACTCCCATTAATCGAGGAAACGTCCAATCGGTACCAAAGTTAGGGTTTTTTTTGCTGACCTGAAACGAACAATCTGACAAAATTTGGTTCAAATCCGAGCAGCTCGATTACAAGTTTGTACTTTTGCTCGATCACTTGACGTGGAATGACCCATATAATATTGCTTAATAAGGATAAATTAATTAAGATGTCCGGATTTTGTTGCAGCATGATACCCGATTATTGTGTTAAGCATAAAGACTGGGGTGACATTATGAAATCCAAAGTTCAATAGTATTGCAAGTTGCCCCAGATTACGGTACTTTACTATTGCATAGTGGAGGCGCATGACATGAATCCGTTTCACTACACAAACGAAACTGAAATATGATTTGATAAGACCTATTGCTATTGAATGGCTTCATTCATTAATCAGTTACTTCGATAGTGATACTGATGCTAGAATGACTACCCAATGTTACATTCTAGGTTTGATTAGAGGCACGAGACTAAAGTTTTAATTCCCGGATGATTAGTAGGAACGTAACCTAATTGAGCAATATTCTGTACTCACTCAAGCTACTAAATTTGATTGTTTATTTTAATAATTGTTTTTTTAATCATATAGAATTTACATTAATCCTAATATATTCCAAAACGCTGGCTAATTATTTGATGAATTTATAGGTGATGTCACCATGTCAATCTAATCGATCGAATCATTGATAAGCCACAACCGTTGAATGCACTTTCGGCCTGCATGCACTGCACTGCATGCTATTTCTACAATGGAAGTGTGAGAGAAAAATTCTCCTAATCGTTTATGCACATAATTTCTCCAATTATAGTTCTCAACGGAAATTGGTGCCGGTAACGACCGGCTAATGATGAAAAGTACACGCGGCTTAACCGCATTCGAACGGCACAAATCGGAAGTGTTAGAGTGCGTAGGTTGAACCGGCCACAAATTGCCAGAGCCCGGCCCATGCGATAACATTTACGGTTGAAGCAGAGATCGTGTTGGATAATTATCTTACTACTTCAAATAAAAAAGCGTGAATGATCGAACAGAGCTTTGCAAAGAGATGAAGACAAGATTAAGGTTAGAACAGGAACAAGATGATGAAGCTGTTACAAGCTTTTTTTTACTATACGGAATCATTTCCTCGTACGGTAGTACTTCCAGCTTCAGCAGACAACACGAAATTATGTAACTTCGGTGAGTTGTAGAACCTTTGCATAGCGGCATCATCAGCTACCGGTCGGTGAGTGCTTTAGCGTGACACTAACTAACCGCTAAAATGAACTAGTCTCAGTTTCATTGAAGTAAGTGATTGTTCGATCAATTAATTTCTTTGAATGCTTTACTAATAGAAAACAGTAGGATGATTCTATACCCATAAATGTTATAGTAAATTCTTGTTCATTCGAAACGAAATAAATCTGCAATCTCATGGAATACTCGGAACTATGTCTTATGACTTATGTTCGAGCAGGGAAAAATTACCGAGGGGCACTTCTTATATTTCTGACTTGTCGGTTTCAAAATTTATTTTGTTTACAAAAAATTTAGCATTTACTCTATTTAAAAACAACTCAATAGAAGGGATGAAATGGAAACAAAGATGTCATTTGGCAAAAAATAAAAAGAAACAATAAATTGTAGAGTATCTATTAATATCTGGACCAGGGTGGTTCGATCACTTTGACTCAATTTTGATTTATTTGACAGTACCGTCCCAGCCGGGCAAAATTGGATAAAGTTATCTATGGGACATTGGTAGAACTAGTTTTGCTGTATCTTTTGTAGTTACGGATCTATAATCCTAGTAGCTTATTAATTGCTAAGTAAACTTTCACTTCACTGTCAAATAAATCAAAATTGAGTCAAAGTTATCGAACCATCCCTGAACATAGCACCGTATATCTATTTATAGATACAAATAATTTAAAATTCAGTTTTGCGAATTTAATCTGAATTTATAAGTAAATTTAGTGTAATATATATTATTTTAAATAATCCTCTCAGTTGGTTTCGAGGTAAATACAACGCTAGTCTAACAAACCAGTAGTCGCATGTTCGACTGGGACCGGCTGTGGAGGTCGAATAGGATCATAGCACTAATAACAATAGAAGGTCATGTTCCGAAAGTGGGAGGGCAGCACTCAAGGCTTGGCTTTGGCTGTTATTTTGAATAATGCTATACTGGTTAAATCATAAACAGAACCCAGTAGCAGGGGCGAAATTTAACGAAAATCTGTTCTATCACATGGTTAAGCGAAAAAACTTATAATTATAGGAAGACTGCTAGAACAATCCACCTAACAGTAAGACCTGATAAAACCGTTTGCAATTTAAGCTGCATATTATTGCTGCTACAAAAAATTTTTATCACTAGTCCGAATAGCAGATTTATTCTCGGAAATTGTATTAAAGAAGCTTTTTATCGTCAAACCTTATTATTGTACGGTCATAAACGATTCGGTTTACATACCGTAAAGTATCCAATCATATGATGTGAGAATGTTCCGGTTTCACTTTCTACTTTATTGAGCTAAACTTGATGAGACCAGAAGTGCGGTGTTGATTTTGAAGAAGAGAAAAAAACGCACAGCGGAGTCAACCAAACCAGAACTAGGCAGATTAGAGCAGATTCTAGTCTGTACATATTGCTCGACATTGCTCTTGCAGCAAAACTCATTAAATTGAAATTGGCTGGAAATAATCGAGACCATGAAGGGTATAGGTATCCTATGTGTAGCACACCGGACAAGCTATACTTGATTGTCAACATTTACAGAGAATCATGAAAGTAAAACAAAAAGAGAATCAGCAAGTCGTTTGAAGTTATTGCACTAAATACAGGAAGCGATGGTTCAAGTGTGGATGAGCTGGTTATTATCGAATAAAAACTAATTCACTTTTTCGTATTTTTTTTCGTTTGTGTTAACTTGAATTAATGGCCGTTTTTGACAGGTGCGTTTTCACGAAATCACGTATCACGTGCGCGTGCCAACAAAAATTAATCCTGGGTTAACTTAGTGGAGTTGATAGTGGAGTAAATAAAAATTAGTTTTTCTATCAAGTGGATATAATCCACTCCAACACTAATTTTATGCTATTTAAATTAGTGCACAAGCGGGATTTTCTGTTTAGAGAAAGTCTATCAAAATTTGCAAATGCGCTGTGTTAAATTAGTAAATGAAGGGTTTACTAAATGAGGATATACGACTCTAGTTTCTTCTATGTAAAGAGATATGAAAGTTTTTTTTTACCCGCCGAGAGCTGGGATGGCTCTTGCCGTATCCAGAATTCCTTTCTATTGTACTCCTAGGCTACTCATCGCCAATTCATTGCGCGTTTCGACACACGTAACTCGGCTTCAACCCGGTCGAGCCATCTAGCATGCTGAGCCCTTCTATTCCTGGTGCCGGCGGGGTTCTTTAAGAGAGCGGATCTCACTGCACAGTCGTCCGGCATTCTTGCGACGTGAACAGCCCACCGTAGTCTCCGAACTTTCGCCAGGCGTACGATGGAACCCTCTCCAAATACTGCTTGCAACTTGTATTTCATACGCCTACGCCTCTCTCTGCTATCCGTTTGTACTCCACCAAAAATAGTCCGCAACACCTTTCGTTCGAATACGGCAAGTGCATGTATGTCTTCCGTTAGCAAAGTGACCGTCTCAAGTCCATAGAGGATAGGACTACCGATCTGATTAGCGTTTTGTACATCGTCAGCTTTGTGCGGCGACGGACTGTGTGATGAAACCCAAATCTAAACCGTTAGTCCTAGGTATATAGTATGTTCGGAGATACATTTTTATTTCAACTTTCGCTAGGTGTATATGACATTAGGGTGGCTACCATAGTAAGTGAGTGCAAAACATAAACTTTTTTATGGCTTGAGTTAGGCCATTGCAAATCATTTTCAAAGTTTTTGTCAGCCCCCCTTGGAAATTGGCTTGAAAAATCGGGGAGCAAAAAAATAATTTGTAGGATATGAGTTGAATTTTTTTTTTATAAAATCAATTATCTGTGGGCTCTACAGCCTGAAAAACTCGAAAATTGAGTGTACGAGTTGAGTTAACGCTTCTAGCACGAAATAGAAATGGAAGTTCAAACAGTGCAATTTCCGAAGCTCGGCCAAAAAAAAATTCTTTCGTTTTTGTCTTTTTGTTCGTAGTTTTTTGCATGAAAAATAACAACGTAAAAGCAAGAATAGATTTGGTTTTCACGTTTAAACTTTAAGTAAAAATACCCAAAATCTACATTTTTTTGCTCGATTAAAAAAATTCTCTTTGTTTTCAACCCCCCCCCCTTTTTGTGGCCCAACACCGGAGGGACAAAAACTTTTTTAAATATTTGTAATGGCCTTAGATGAATAAAATGTTCAGCAAAGTAAAAGAACATTCATAAATTTTGAGTAGTTTTGCTACAGAAATAAAAATCCTATTTCTGATGGTTGATAGGTTGGAGCAATTTAGAATTTTTTGGTCGGGGTGACCCTAAAAAATCCGTTTTTTCTTAATATCTCCTTTCGTGTTTATTTCTCACAAATCATGCCTTCTAAGCACTTTTACATCCATTGAAAACGTATATTTTGTTTAAAGGAATCAAGTCGCTATCTTCTACAGTTCTGAAGCAAAATATGCTGTTTACAAATGTCTAAAACAATATGCTTTTTTCAAAGGCAATAACATAGAAACTGCTCAAAAGCAGCAAATCAAATTTTGTAAAGCTGTTTTAGTAATATATTGGCCATCGAAATTAATTAAGATCGCATCGGTTCAGGTCGGCCCTTTGCTAGACCGTATTGAATAATAAAGTAAAAATTACCGTCTTAACAGTTACAGTGCGACATATGCTTCTTGATCGGCGCGTCTTGCGGAGGGAAAACCAGGCTCGATTTCCAGCATGAATGCGTCTTTGGACCTCTTTAATCATATTATTGTCGGCGGTAATCTTCTTCTTCTTTCTTTAGTGGCAACGGTCCATTGCCGATCCTACGCCGAACGAATTATGGTCCTCCAGTACCGTCGGTCCTGGGCTGCCGTTCTCCAATCCCCACGAACACCAGCTGAACGAGCATCGTCTTCGACAGCACACACCCACCGGGTGCGGAGTCTGCCTCGGAGTCTACGGCCTCTTCTGGTTCTCTGCTGAAAATAGTTTTGGCTACTCTTTCATCGGGCATTCTGGCCACGTGTCCAGCCCACCGCAGCCTGCCACATTGCACTACCTTCACTATATCAGCATATTTGTATACTTGGTACAGCTCGTGATTCATGCGTCTGCGCCACACTCCATTTTCCATTTTGCCACCAAGTATAGATCGCAGAATTTTACGCTCAAAACCCCCAAGCACTCGCCGATCAGCTTCTTTTAGCGTCCATGATTCGTGTCCGTAAAGGGCCACCGGGAGGATTAGTGTTCTGTAGAGCGCCAGTTTTGTGCGAATTTGCAAACTACGGGACTTCAGCTGGCTACGTAATTCGTAGAAAGCCCGATTCGCGGCTGCAACTCGTCGTTTCACTTCGCGGCTTACATCGTTATCACATGTCACGAGTGTACCAAGGCATATAAATTCCTCCACTACTTCATATCGTTCCCTATCTAACTCCACCTCACTTACCACTTGAGCTCCCACGTTCCCTACCAGCAACCATGTACTTCGTTTTGGCGGTATTAATGGTAAGTCCCAATCTCGCAGCTTCCCTTTTAAAGGGCCTGAAGGCCTCTTCCACTGCTCTGCGGTTGATTCCGATGATATCGACGTCATCCGCAAAACCAAGAAGCATGTGAGATTTCGTGATGATAGTTCCATTCCTTTCCACGTTTGCTCTTCGTAATGCACCTTCCAAGGCAATGTTGAATAGCAGGTTAGAGAGTGCGTCCCCTTGCTTCAGTCCATCCAACGTCACGAAAGCAGCTGAGGTCTCACCCGCTATTCTAACGCATGATTTGGATCCATCCAGCGTCGCACGAATCAGCGAAACTAGTTTCGTCGGAAAACCATGTTCTAGCATTATCTGCCACAGCTCATTTCGTTTAACTGAATCGTACGCCGCTTTAAAGTCTACAAACAGATGGTGTGTCTGCAAGTTGTACTCCCGGAACTTGTCTAGCAACTGACGTGGGGTAAATATCTGATCCGTCGTGGAGCGACCCTCACGAAAACCAGCTTGGTACTCGCCGACGAAGGACTCCGCTAACGGTCTCAGTCTGCAGAACAGGATACGGGAAAGCACTCCATTCGATGTCCCTTTTTGAAAATTGGGCAAATGAGGCCATCCAACCACTCCTCCGGCATCGGCGGTAATCACAGATCCCAAATATACGAACTCATCAACCACTTCCAGTTCATCGCCGTCAATAGTCACTATCCGTGAAAGGTAAACGTTGCTTTCTCTGAAGCCTCTTTCTACCATATGCTTGGTTTTCGATGCATTGATTTGTAACCCTATCCTCCTAGCCTCCATTTTTAGTCTGGCGTAGATTGCCTCCACCATTCCAAGGTTTCTGGTAATGATGTTGAGGTCCTCTGCGAAGGTTTCTATGCCCGCTCGTTGGATCACACAAGGACTCGAGAGTGTCCCGGAAACGCGCACGTAGCGCATCACTCGCTCCAGGGTAGCTTTGATCAGCCGCGTCAGTTTGCCTCGTCAGTTTGTACTCGTGCATTATCTGTCAAAGCTGTTCGCGTTTAATTGTATCGTATGCTGCTCTGAAATCCACGAAAATTTGATGCGTGGGCACATTGTACTCTCGACATTTGGGAGGATTTGCTGGAGAGTAAAAATTTGATCCGCAGGAGCACGGGCTCCTATAAAGTCCGCCTGATACTGTCTTACGAATTCTCTTGCTATTGGGGATAGACAAAGTAACAAAATCTAGGGAAGCACCTTGTAGGGGGCGTTGACCAGCGTGGTGCCGCGATAATTACACCATTCTAGTCGATCGCCGTTTTTGTAGATGGGATAGACCACACCTCTGGTAGTTTCTCCTGAAATTATCCAGTGAAGTGCCATTGCAACGGTTCTTGGCTATTTTTAAAGAGTTCTACCAGAAGTTGGTCCTTTCCGGCGGCTCTATTATTCTTCAGCTGATTGGTTTCTCGCCGGATCTCTTCGAGATCGGGAGGCGGCACATATTTGTAGGCACTCCCAGGTTAACATCCGTTGCGTATTTACTTACTTACTTATGACTCCATGTCCGCTGGTCAGGCAGAACAAAGGGATGAAATCAGAGATCTCCACTGCTGACGGTTACCCGCTATGGCTTTTGCCTGTCTCCAGGACAGGTTCTCGTCTACAGCCCGAATGTCGTTGCCTAAGCTGCGTCGTCATGAGCCTCTGCGTCTGCCTCTTCTACACTGTCCTTGTCCAGAGTGTTTCTCTGCAGACCTCGTTCGCTCCTTTTCTCAAGGTGTGTCCGACCTACTTGCACCTACGTTCACAAATTTCTCTGACTATCGGCCGTTGATGACATCGAAGATGGAGTTCCTCATTGGATATCCAGTTGGCAGGCCACCATGCACGATATGTCGCAGGCACCGGTTAATGAATACCTGCAGTTTTTGCGTTGTGTACGCTGAGACGCACCTCGGCATTCGCAGGAATACAGCAGTACGGATTTAACGTTTGAATTAAAGATTCAGGTTTTCGTACGTAGAGTGGTCTGGTTTGAGCGCCAACTGTTTTGCAGACCTGCAAAGGCACCCCTGGCCTTCTTGATCCGTGTGGCTATATCAGTCTTGGTACCGTCATCGGGCATTGTCTGGCTACCAATATATTGAAAGGCGTCTACCTGCTCAACTTGTTGTCCCGCTACTGTGAAGTTGGTGGAATTGTCAGTGCTTACTACCATAGACTTAGTTTTTGCAACATTGACTGTCAGACCTGCTGCCTGGGAGCTTTCGGAGAGGTCATCTAACTTGCTCTGCATATCACGTCATAGTGCGAGCAAGACAATGGGCCGTATGAATAAAACAGTTTACTTTGCTTTTCTCGTGTAAATCTTATGGGAGAGTTTGCTATAACTCTTATTCATACGGCCTAATGTCGTCGGCTAGGTCGAAGTCATTTAGCTGCTCCATCGTTAGATAATTCCAAGGCATTCCTCGATTTGGTCTACTGTCAATTGCTCCAACTCCAAAACGATGAGAAACCGAAACGGTGATAGAATGCAGCCCTGTCTCACGCCAGCAGAAACCCTTATGGGGTCGGACTAGACGCCGTCGTGCAAAACCTTGCTCGAGAACGCCTCGTACTGAGCCTCAATGAGATGGACTAGCTTATCTGGAACTTCTCTACGCCTAAGTGCACCCCAGATATGTTCGTGGTTGAGTCGGTCGAACGCCTTTTCGAAGTCAACAAACACCAGCAGAAGAGAGGCCTGGTATTCGTTAATCTGCTCCAATATAATGCGGAGCGTTGTGATATGATCTACACATGATCGGCCAGCACGGAATCCAGCTTGCTTGGTTGAGGATTACCTGCCGATGTTTCTGATTTGCCAGGCTCCACATACGTTTTATTTCACTTCAAGTTGTGTATCCATTTTTGATTCCCTGTAATAATATGGTACAAAACTTCATGTTGTCGGTTGTTTCAATGCTATTTGAATGTTTTACAACCATATATAATCATTATTGGAACCGGATGAAAATCGCAGCATCGTTTAGAATCCAGGCTAGAGTTACGTCAATGGTTGGAAAAACAATTGGAAAAAGGTTGCTTGCAAAATATAAGCTAAAACATGGGGAATCTAAACAAAAACTATAATAAATCATTAATAATTATTATCATTGTTTTCAATTATATTCAAATTTAAATTTAAAAATCACAGTAAAATGATTTATTTACGATTTATAACTGTGCACTGCAACACAATTGTTTAGCGTAGTACTTTTATGAAATTAAAAGTAATTGAATGTGTAGCAACAAATAATTGCAAATCGCGGCAAGCACTTCTTATCAGATCAAAGTCACTGTGATTGTCTTTCTGCTTATGAACCTCTACACTCACTTTCGATCATCAGTGCTGCTGCTGGTGATGCTGTTCCGCGCGCCTGCGCCTAGTGTGAGCTGTGTTGATACGTCCTATACATGCAAACTGACCGGTTTCTGATTAGTCTAGCGATGCTCGAAGATCGTCATCACTTTTGCATTGTTTACACCTCACCGATCTGATATTTGTATATAAAGCAAAATTATTAAGTAACTATTTCCCATCATTATAAAGCCGAAGCTCTCCACCGCGTACCACCGCACCACGACCAGTCGGTCGTAAGTTCTGATCAATAAGGCGTTTAGTGTTCAGTCAGTCAATCCATTGCCTGCTCTTATTTAGCTATCCGCTTGTGGCACCCTCCGCTCAATCGCTGGCACAATCTGAAAGGATGATTCAAATTACACTTGTCGATTAAATCTGAGCTTTTTTTTCTCCCAATTGAACCAAATTTAGAGCAAGTGAAGGTAATATTTTTTCAACGTTGTTCGCAGGCACTTATCGGTACTTTCGGAATAAATTCACCACTCAAATTGTTGATTGTTGGTAAAATATATATTACCAACACAAATTACAGAGATTACTACGCCTAAACTAGTTTTCTATACTTGGTGCACCACCTCTGAGTACACCAATGAGTACAAAATGTATTCAGATACGAGACCCAAAGGTACCAAAATCATTTATTTTGGGTTGCGCAACCAGAAGTACCGAAAAATGCTAGGAGCTTACAAGACAACAATGAGAACTCTCTAGATACAGTGGGATTTCGAATTTGGCACATCTCGATTTTGGCAACAAAAGTATCCATTTTTGGCAACACAAAATATTTTACTTCCAAAAATATGCTTAAATATCAGTCAGTTTCCGCATACATACTTTAAATAACGAAAAAATATTACCCAAAGTGTGTTCATGAAAAAAAGTTTGCGGTTATATAATGTTTCGAACAATAATATTTTTATTGCCGTAGGGCTACGTCTTACCGCAGGTCGCCAAAAACTTACTTGCACCGCACGGATAGCTCTTGGCGGATATTGTAAACATAAAATGGTTGCAATCGTTGATTAATAACATTTAATCAATTTCTAACGCACCTACATTCAATTTTTTCTTATCAAAAAAGGGTCTCGATTTTGGCACGGTTTCGATTTTGGCAACATAGGCGACGCGCATTGTTGCCAAATTCGAAATCCTACTGTATTTGCTACTATATTGGAAAAAATATGATTTTTTACCTTTTTAAGTACAGCACAATTGATAAAACCCTTGTTGACTAAAAAACTAATCTAATGTAATAATGTTGTTTCCAAATCCTGATCTATGGTATGGTTAGGAGCTACAAACAAACCGTTACCGGAAATTCCTACTTGTCATCGCACAACCTCAAGTTAATTTCCATCCAAGTGTGACAGTGAAGTTTCCACTATCACTCGGCCAAGGAAATTCCATTAATTAATCGAACTGTTTATTACTATATAGAAGGGCACGCTTTGTCATAGAGATTAATGTTTTGCTATTAACAGGTCTGAAACAAAGTTGAAGTTTCCAAGATATACCGTTGACTCTACTCAACGGTAACATGTGTCATATGAGTAATTCTTGTGCTGTGGTAATGTTTTTTTAACCGCAAAATGCCGTTGGTGGTGGAAATCAATAACTGAAAAACAGATTAGTTGTCCAGTGAATTGATATACAACTTATATAATGCGTTAACTGCTATACCGCACTGCTATACGATTCTGTGCTGAATATCGCATGTATGTCAGCTATAATCATTATATACGACTGAAAATCAACTCGGGTGGACTTTATAAACCTTTAGTTACGATTCCGAATTTGTACGATACGATAATTTTCGGCGGTTAATGTACGATTAGGTGCTAGTTGGGTCGTAAGACACATAGTAGGATATTTTCTGCCATTCTGTGAGTTTTAAGGCCTCTTTCACACACCCACGGCACTACGGTTAATCCTTTCTACAGCACAGTGGTCTTCGTTCATCACGGAACCGGGATTGCTCATGCTGTATCAATCAGTCATCTCCATTCAACTCGGTTTTGGAACTCTCGTTGCCATTTTGCCAATGTCTTAGAAGCCGCAAGTCATCTTCAACCTGGTCAAGATGCCTCAAACCGTTCATCGTATCAGTGGGGTTATTGAAGAGGATGATTTTTACTCCCCAGGTAACCAATAAGTCATAATATAAGCAGCATCACTGCACAGTGTTCCAAAAGGACGAAAAGCGGAACTTTTTTCCTAGTTTCTTTTGCTTTCATTTTATCATTTATGGTCTTCATCTTCAGCACTTTTGTTCGTATGAATATTCCCCTTAATCTAAAACTGTCAAAAGTTAGTCATTGCTTACTATTACGAAAATAAAAAAAAAAAACTTTTTAGTGTTAGGAAATATAAACCTAGTTTCTTCGGAAATATTGTAAATAATGTAAAAACAAGCAACTTTGCTGAAAAAATAAAATTTCTATCTCTATCGAGTGCTGAACTATAGAGCATATTCTTTAAAACTTCTTTAAAAATTGGTTTTTCATACTTAGCTATTATTAGTTGTATTTTACAAGAATGCAATGTTCTAGCTAATTATCGAAGCACTCAAAATACACGTTTTTGCAGAAGATCGCGAATCTCTTAGACCTTTACTTGCTAAGTTATCGCATATTCAAGCTATAAATTTCTTTAACTTCACGAGCCCATGGGGTAAAACGAGGCAACCGGATTTATGAAATCAGCGCTTCATGTTAAAGCTTAAGTCGAGTACCATAAACTTGTATGAGTTCCATTTATCCCCAACCATCCAAATGAGAGTACGGCAAGCATACGTTTTATGTGCTTTGCATTCGCTATAGGCTCGACACTCGTCCATTCTTTTGTGTTAGTAGATAGACACATGGTTTTTTCGGCAAAGTTATAGAAAATATAAAGGCAAACAACTTTGTTAAAGAAATTACATTTCTATCTCTATCGAGTGCAGAGCTATAGAGTATTTTCCTTAGAAATTTTTTAAAAATTAGTTTTTCATAGCTTATGTTGGATGCATTTTACAAGCATACATGGTTCAAAGCGATTATTGAAGGACTCAAAATACACGTTTTTTCAGAAGACTGCAAATCTTTAGAACCTTTCCTTATAAAGTTATCGCTTTTGGCTCGTGAAGTTAAGGAAAAATACAGTTTAAATAAGCGATAACTTGGTAAGGAAAGATCTTAGAGATTTGCAACCTTCTGCAAAAACAACACTCGATAAAGACAGAAATTTTATTTCTTCAGCAAAGTTGCTTGTTTTTACATTATTTACAACTTTGTCGAAGAAACTATATCTATATTTCCTAATACAATTTTTTTTTTCATATAGTAAGCGATGACTAGCTTCTGACAGTGTTAGATTAAAGGGGATATTTATATGAACAAAGGTGCTGAAGATCATAAATGATAAAATGAAAAAAAAGACATTAGGAAAAAAGTTCCACTGTTCGCCCTTTTGGACTACTGTGCACTGGCGTTTTATACTGCACTTTGCTGTATATAGCATAGCATAGCATAGCATAGCCAACCATACACATCAAGGGTGGCTGATATGATGTACCCGTAAGTACACCATACACCTGGCCATGTCCTTACGATTGTAAAAATGGGTACGTTAGTTGACCACCTACTTTAAGAGGATGCGCAAAAACTCACGCAATCTTCATAGGTGTTCTTGTACCCAGTAATATACGATATGAATAAAATATTAAAAATAAAATGAAATGGAGCATATATGGGAAAAATAGAACAATCTCACCATCAATACTTCGAATGAAAAATAATTACGTCAGTTTCCATCATCTAATATCCAATAATTAATTTAGTTTTTCTTTACGATATCCATGTGCATTATTTAAGCTTGTTACGGTTAGAGTCTTAATTGTACAATAGGAGATGCTTGATGAACTAAAACGAAACAAATAATTAAAATAACATATTACACTTACCTACTACCAAAACCAAGGCCGTGTGGCTCAGCCGTCTGCATCTGGGAACCACGTGACATCGCACCTCCTAGCTTAGCTACTCAATAGAGTATTACCGGGTATGGCCACGTGGAGGCGCTAGGTAGGAGCTTGGGCTGGCAAAAGTTATGTTGGTCGCTTTCTCGTTTGCCTTCCCCATTTCATACCCTTATACTGCACTTTGCTGTATATCAGCCTTTTTACTACTGTCATAGCTGTTGTAAACTGGCATCCACAATCCTATTCAAATTCTTCTTGTCGGCAACCAGCTGCAAATAAGCATTGCCAGCACTTTAAGAGGGTTAGCAGTAAAGTAGCCGCATATTTTGCCTAAATAGTTTTTAAGATGCATTAAAGGCGACTTAAATGCTTATAAGATAAGGTGACTTAAATGCTTATAAGATTGCATTTAAATCACATCTACCACTTCTCATTCGCCGCCGTCAGCGATTACCGTCCGGTGGACACGCGTATTCGTCTCGTTCGAGTATTTACTTTTTATGTGTTTGGTCTCCCAGCCATTTAGTTTTAGCTCAGTCAGCTTTTAATCCAGTGTAGATTTGTCCGCCATTAAAAAGTTTGTGGCTAAAATGTTGATGACATTTTAAGAGTTGCGTACTCTTGTTAAAAATCGTGCTTTTCGTTTCTCTTCAAGTTCGAAAGACTTCGCAGCTAACTATTAGTGTACTGTACAATTGCGATTCCATTGACAATAACAGTTCATCCCAGTCGAGAGTCGAACATATAATGACTGGCTTATTGGACCAGTGTTGTACCTCAAAGCCAAAGCCAGTATTTCCAAATCCAATACAATATGAATATCAGATTTCTACTTAAGATTTAATATGGCTCAAGCTCCAATGAAGCTCACTTAGTACTTCACTACGAATCATTGGGCTGCGTGACAAGATCTAGGAGACAACTGCAGTCAGTTCCCCTTTTTGTAAATGGAGAATTGTGATCAAGGTTCCCTTCTCGTCTTTGTACAAGTTTTTAGAGCTCTGCAGATAGTTCGTCTTTGCCGGCGGCTCTCTTAGTTCTAACAACTTTGTTTATCATTAAAGCACCAAAGGATTACAAGCTGGAGTAATGTCAGGAATATCTGCTGGCGATTCCTAATCCAATTGCCATTCCGCTTCCTTCTATTCTATTCTGGCAACGATTAAAGTGCCCATCGTCAACCGCAGAACTGCATTAATATTCTCTTTTGCGGTAACAAATTGACAATGTATAATTGGTCGCCGATACTAAAGTAATTTTTCGTTCCAGGCAAATATAAAATCGGAAAATTACCCAAGATTTGCTCGAACTCCTTTTTCTTTCCTTCTCCTTTTCCTTCTTTTTCGGATGCTGGTATTCTTCGTAATAACCGGGCACTCTGATTCTTACTTTTTTTCTTACGCGAGCTTAGCATCGTTTGCCTTCGTGCCTCACTGGTTGCAAAATTCTTTTTAAATAGTCTTGCATTCGACGGCATTTTTGGATTTGAGGGTTACGTCGAAGTTTTTTAGTCGCGATTATTAATAGCAGTGTAATTCACCTTGACCAGTACCCGTTTAAAAGCCTTCTAACTTAGAACTGTCATAAACGAACTATTTCCTTTTCGTATACTCGTTCAAATGTGGTTTTTATGTGGACGCTTAAATGCTTCTACATTTCAATTATTTTTAGAGGGCAGAATGTATTGTAATAGTAGAATTAAATAGAGATGTCCCTCCTTTATTTATATTCAAGATTATACAAAGACGGTCCGAGTTGGCTTCGAGGTACGACACTGGTCTAACAAATCAGTCGTCCGTCGTATGTTCTAATCTCGGTAGGAAGAGACTTTTAGAGTTAATAGGAACGTAGCATTAGCCCCGCAGTTGTTCTGTACTCTAACAGCTGGCTGCGAAGTCTGTTGAACAAACACAGAAGGTCAAGTTTCGAAAAAGCAATGTGCTTACAAAATCGCGCAAGGATACTCTTCAAATTATTTAATCTTGATCAATCGCGGGTAACACACGGAGGTCAAACCATGCTATGTTCTGCTACACCATTTTCTGATGTTCTCCATCAATCCCATAATGTCTGATATTTAAAATTTCATCGCCTAGGGTTTTGGTTTCCATCTTCGAAAGTTAAACTATTCAAAAGAACAGCAACATCTTGGCTTGGGTATGAACGTCTTTAAGACTTCATCCATCTTTATCGACAAAGACTTCGCTGCCGGTTATTAGAGTACAGGACAATTACCGGGATAGTGTAACGATTTTATTAACTCTACCAGCAGCACTGGCCCAACCGAGATTCGAACATACAACGCTGGCTTGTTAGACCAACATCGTAACTCAAAGCACTAAAGGCAATCTTACGTAATTCTCGACAACATGAACAAAGCATCTCTCCAACTGTCCCAAAGTGAGCAGGAATCTTTTGCAGTATAGCATCGGTTTTCATTCATGTGAATGGTCTTCATTTTCGATGTAGTTATCAGGTTCGTGCTTAGCCTCGATATTTGTGCAATTTAATTGTAACGAGTGAATTCTCATGTGATTCTGGGATTCATATCATCAGTATTATCAGCATCTCGATCTGGAGTCGAGGTAAGGTGCTGGCCGTCATTGCAAACCGCAATTATCTATTATTAATAAACTTATAAATATATATGGGATAACACCACTACTGTATTATTTGCTTTTATTTTAAACATAGAAATGTTTCCTGTGCTGTTTCACACTCTTAATTGCTGTTATCTTGTTACTAGTAAAACCGGCAGCTGAGATAAGCCGGTACCGAAAAAACAAGGTTAGTGAACTTATTTACTAGCAGTACAAGATCAGGAAAACTACAATTAGTGAATCATGGTGGTTGGTAAACTGTAACGGCGCTTTTCTGCTAGTAGCTTAGTAACCCCCGGGCGGTGAATCCCCGCTCTTCTGCAGAAACTCACCGCAAAATCGGTAGTTTCCAGTGTGGTACTCATTTGGAATTATAAATTGTCTTCTCTTCCATGCATAAGTTTACGTTTCCTCGAGTGGGCGAAAGGTGCGATGGGAATTCCACCGTTTGAACAAACCCAGGTGAGGTAGTCTTCTTGTTCGCTTGCTTGCGAGAAAATCACGCACGGGAAGTGAGTGAGAAGTGCGTCCGACGACTCTGGCGCGAAACTTGATCAGCTTGTAGCAGGTTCGTTTGTTTCGCGCCATGTTCTGTGCTAGCCGTTTCAAGTAAATCATTTCTCGCGTGCTGTTGAATGAAAACTGATACTACTGCTGGCTGGCTGCCGTGCGGCGATGATGATGGTGATGATGATGCTGCGCGGGAATAACAAACGCCTGGAGCTGTAGAGTGCGAGAATTCTCGTTCGGAGCGTTAGTCAATCGGGGATCGTCGCGCGAAACGGATGCAGAATTGAGAGTCACTGCTAGAAGGCGAAGCTATTTGAACAAAAAAACGTGTTGGTACCGAAGTGCTGTAAAGATTAAACTGCTTAAATCCAGATAAGTTATAGTGCTACAACATCCAGTGATATATCATCATAAGAACAGTGACCTTATGAACATGCAGTTAAGATGTAATTGAAAGAAACTGCAACGCAGAAAAAATAAGTATATTCAAACTGTGATTATCATAGCAGAAGCTGTCGGTGGCAATAACCAAAAAATATACTGACGTTTCAAGAGCATACCTCTGTTGTGAACCTTAAAAATCGAAGAGGAAATCTCGTTATCGGATCGTTAATAAGGTACCTAAAATGTACTAATATTAAATGGCATATCTATTGCAAAGACAATCATAGTAAAACTCTGACGCAGAGGAAAACACATATTTAAAAAGGTGTGTAATTTATGAATAGAATGATGTTTACTTGCACCATCTAGTTAAAGAGAAAAAAGTAAACTCTGAACGGTATGAGCAAATAGCAACAGGTGGAGCATCGTAAAAATTTTGGAGCACAGATTGAAGAACTAAAACGAAAGTGAAAAACAATGTGGATTCAAATTCAAATTCCTTTTGACTTTTATTAGGACAGATGGATGTGTTGAAAGTAATTTCAAGATGACACTCTGATTGACCTTCAAGTGTCTACATTTGAAAAATAATCTTCTCATAGAGTTTTGCAATATTACTGATGATTATGTTTAACGGGAAATTTCGTCGAAAAGCCCAATTTTGGAAGCAGTTTTTAGGCCCAAATCAGGGGTTCTTTTTTAAAAATGTATTTTCATGAACAGAATTTTTGTTTTAAACTAAAAAAACAGTATTAGTCAGGACTTAACCCTCTAACGGGTAAGACCGTCTGTAGACGGCCTTCGCTTTTGGAGCTCCAGAGCCACATACGAAATTTGCCTAGAATTGACAATATGAAAAATATGTTCAGAAAAGATTTCCTGACATTTTGATATTAGTATCACAACATTCTGACTATGCGTTCAAAAGTTATCATCTTCCAAAAACAAGAATTCTGAAAAATTCCGAAAAAATTATGGTGCGAATATTCCCTTTTTTACTTTTGTGTTGTTAGCAATTTGCTAAGAAAATAACTTCCAATAAAATGAAGTGTAAAGCGCACTTGAAGTGATTTTCCTATTTAAAATCCCGAAAATCAATTTGAACTAAAGGTGTTTATCGTTCTACAGCTTAATTTCATTCATTATGGCATTGAAATAATATTTATTCATCATAATTAGTACTGTACGGATTTTGATTCAGTTTTACTAGTTGAATCTAAATCCGTACACCTGTGCAGTATCCTTAGTGATCCAACTCTATTCTATGTTTTGCCAAACAAAATGGAAATAACTAAAACTAAATATATGTCGATAAACTGGAAGATGGCAATTACGATAATACATGGTGGATAATCCCTTAATAAAAGCATCGAGATTAGAGTGTCCCAAAATAGCACTATGTCAGAAAACCCGGGGGCTCACCCCTCAAATGATAGCTTAGGGTGTCACAACAAAACTTTTATATGACGTCAACATTGGTTGCCGCGATTTAGGGGTCGCACATTTGAGTTTTATGGAAAAATGGCATTTTTCAGGAGTAAATTCAAAAAAATATTTTTAGAAATGTTATAATAGATGAAACAAGGTACCTAACTATTTTTTTCACAATCATTGGGACCTAATACATCCATAAAAAAGTTATGGTGGCATGTCTGGAGTCATATTTGGTTACAAAAATTTATTGAATTTGGCAAAAATTTAAAATTTTCGAAATTTCATTTAATTAAACATCAAAACAGGGTATCAAACAGTGTCTTAGAGCAACGTAGCTATACTGTAAAGATGGGAAATTTTATGACGAACAACTTTACCGAAGAAAGTAAGGATGTATCTTTAAATCTCGCTGAGATATTCACCGTTTTCTGAAGGCGGAACAAATCACATTTCTGTAATTTTCAAATTTTAGCAGTTTCAGGTGCAAGAGGTAAATGAAAAAACTTGAACTGTTTACTCTAAACGTCACTTACGTTTTTGATAAGAGGAAACATGCACCTTCCAAAAAATTTGGCACCATTTAGGCTCAAGTATCACTTCTAAAAAGGGCGTATTTATTTTAATAGGTGCTATGTTTGAGAAATTGTATCTCCTGAAACTAGGTTTGCTCCATAATGAAGCCTAAGCGTGAGTTTTTGAAAAATGAATTTTAAACATGAAAAAATAAAGACTGAAAAAAAATTCACTATGCTCCAAAGTCAGGAAAAATGTAAAATTAAAATATTCAGGAAATGGTAACCTCGATTTATTTTTGGAAAAATAGTGGTGATTTGATACATTTTGAGACTTTTTCTGAAATGGAGCAACATTTATCAAAGGATTTTGTAGAACAACGACTTTTATGAATATTTTGTTACCTAAGATTTTTATTATATTTCTTATTACTATTCTTATATTTCTCGTTATACATATATGTAATTTGAATTTTAGAACAACTTCATATGTGCTTGACAACACGTGTTGTCGTAATTAGCTTCTAAACGTTCACGTTCACTTGTGTTGTAATTAGCTTCTAAATGCAGCCGTATTTAGGATATTTAAAAAAAAGTTTAAAATATTTTATATTTTTATTATAAACGTGCCGTTTTCATATGTTATCCGCGTTATATTACCATGTTAGCAACTAGAATTAATATTTGCCTGAATACACCTTGCTGATTCTACCATCTACTGATAGTACAAAAAGGGTCAAAAAAAATTTCAGTGTTTATTTTTTCAGTTTGAAAAATCAATTTTCTACAACTCACGCTTAGGAATCATTTTGCAGCAACCCTAGTTTCGAGAGATACAATTTTTCAAACATAGTACCTATTAAAATAAATACGCCCTTTTTTAAAGTGATTCTTGAGCCTAAATGGTGCCAAATTCTGTGGAAGGTGCATATTTCTTCCTATCCAACACGTAAGTAACGTTTGAAAGACATACTTCAAGTTTTATCATTCTCCTTTTTGACGTGGAACTACTAAAATTTGAAAATTACGAAAATATGTTTGGTCCCGCCTTCAGAAAAACGTGAATACCTCAGCGAGATTTGAAGATACGTCCATACTTTCTTCGGCAAAGTTGTTCGTCATAAAATTTCCCATCTATACAGTATAGATACGTTACTCTGAGATAGTGTTCGATACCCTGTTTTGACGTTTATTTAAATGAAATTTCGAAAATTTTAAATTTTTGACAAATTCCATAAATTTTTGCAACCAAATATGACTCCAGACATGCCACCATAATTTTTTTATGAATGTATGAGATCCCAATGATTGTGAAAAAAATAGTTAGGTACCTTGTTTCATCTATTATAACATTTCTAAAAATATTATTTTGAATTTACTCCTGAAAAATGCCATTTTTTCATAAAACTCAAATGTGCGACCCCTAAATCGCGGCAACCAATGTTGACGTCATATAAAAGTTTTATTGTGACACCCAAAGCTATCATTTGAGGGGTGAGCCCCCGGATTTTCTGACATAGTGCTATTTTGGGACACTCTAATCGAGATAGTTTAAGTTCCAGTCACTACGATAAGAGCTACTATATTGTATTGGTACTCTCGAAATACCGGAGTCTTTTCTGCAATTTTTCAGCTTTCCGTATAATTTGCAACAAAAATCAAGAAAAAATGTTATATATTGTTTATAAGTGAAGTTAATTTACTCTAAAATGTCAAAAAAGTTTGTTTCTAAGCCTAATATTTCCTGAGGCATAAGGAAAAGAATGTAAGAACATTTAACACAAACGAGGTTTTGTTACAAGTGGGATGGATTTGGATAGAGGCAATATTTAATCAGTACCAAACCTGATATTTTAACTTTCCGACCGAAAATGAACAATTACCCATAATTTGGCTTAAAAACAAAAAGATTGATTCCTTGTAGTGTTCCTACTGTGCGTGTGAACGACTCTTAGATGAGCAGCACTAAAATACAATGCGTCAACTATCGAGAAAAGTATATTTTTTGAAGCAATCAGTCAAATAAAGAAAAACAAATTAGCCACAAACTTTAAACTCATTTCGATCAAGCTTACACGGATTTAGATTCAAAATTATGCGGACCTTGATTGATTTTTAACATGGTGTACGGATTTTGAGTCACAGGTGTACGGATTTTGAATCAGGCATAAAAAAGTGTATGGATTTTGAATCAAGAGATGCACATTTTGATCTCGTTTTTTATAACTAGGATTATTTTAGCTTCCTGTTATTCCAAATAACGTTAAAATGAGCATTATACTGTCAAAAGAAAACATGACGAATTGCTTATTACAATATCATAATTTTATATTGACCATTTAAAATTGTCTAGCTCTTAGGTGTACGGATTTCGATACGGCACGGTATATCAGAATTCAACAATATGGACAAAATGCCAACACTCAAAGTAAACGGTGGATATCTTAATTATGGGATATCTCCTTTACATTGTTGGATAGGCTGCTTCGAATGTATGGTCCATATTGCATATTGACCAGATTTTAGAGGCTGGAGGAAATCTCGAGGATACAGCGATAGTAATGACGGAAATTCAGCTCGAAGATCTTATGCCAATCCTGGTATTAGTTCTGAAATCACGGGTATTGATATGAAATTAATTAAAAGGTTGAAAAATTTTCTTATAGCAAGTTCTTGAACACATTATTTTAGAAAAATTTGAAACTTTTTGTTTGTATACCAAAAACTTTTACGTCAGGGTATAGTCCTCATATAATACGACCACTGCAATGCAAAGAATTTGAATTCGCGGTCATAAATGAATCTAGACAACTATATTGCTGAT
Source organism: Sabethes cyaneus (assembly GCF_943734655.1). Classification (NCBI taxonomy): domain Eukaryota; kingdom Metazoa; phylum Arthropoda; class Insecta; order Diptera; family Culicidae; genus Sabethes; species Sabethes cyaneus. The sequence goes on from NC_071354.1 coordinate 146,890,797, forward strand.
AGGACGAATGACAGAAGAAGCACAAAAATAAGTTTTTTTGTTTAATTATAGTCACTTTAACAACCCGGGTCATTCGTGACTTCTGCGGGGTTGAGCATTGAACCACTGTCGTCGGTGTGCGAGGCGTGAATGCTAGCCACTGCACCGGTATTGACCCTCACGAAAATAAGGTTATTGCCTTATAAAACAATATTTTACATGCAAAAATAAGTGTGAAAATACAAATCGTGATAGAATTATTCGTCTTCTTATTTCTCCGGATAAACCTTATAGCTTCTTCGAAACGGAAAAATGTAATTAGAAAAATCTTTCTGAGAACGCTATATTACTATTGAAGACGAAACGTGAAACTAGTGATTCTGCAGAAGGAGAAGAAGAAGAAGAAAAAAAGAAGATGGAGATAAAATAGATTAAGAAAACTAATAAGGGGAAAGGTTTTAATTTTTGATTAATATTAACTTATATGGATTTTGTGTTGATTATTAAAGCTCATACTTGCTTTGAATTGTTTTATATAATGTTTTATCCTATCCTGTCCTGGCGACAGGTAAAAGCCATGGCGGGTAACCGTCAGCAGTGGAGATCTCTAATTTCATCCCTTTGTTCTGCCGGACCGGCGGACATGGACACATAAGTAAGTTTATCCTATAAAAATCCATCTGCAATAGTTTTCCAAATGACCCTCATTTCTTCTACGTCATTATACTTAAAAAATACTTGAAAATAGTTGAAAATTCTCCCTAACACAAAATATATACGTTCTAATGCAAAATAAACCTGAAAATCGGGCTCAGCACCCCCAAATTACTTAAGAACCACATATTATCCTTGATTTAAAGAGATTTTTTTGCTTGGCCAGCGTTTGTATGGAGTCGCCCCACTGTGTTGCGGTTCACAGCTGTTTTATTGTTATTTAGGTAACATTTATTATAACCTTTTCATTAATTTAGACATAGTTATGGTTACATGACACAAATTGGAATTATTTTCAGTTAGTGTCCTCAGAATGAGATGAATTTTTTGCCTTGAGCAGGTGATCTGGTTCCGCCATTGGCGAATTTCATTGGACCGTTCTAAGTACACCATGGGAATCAGTGATGAGGTTGTTTCTCAACGGATTTCCATTCTCTTTTCAGTATTCAACTGAAAATTGATTCTACTATTTGAAAAAAAAACTTAAATTTTTAGACCATAACAAGATGCAAACGATGTTTCTGGGGGTGGCGAAAACTGCAGCACAGGGGCGACAAAAGTTGGATCGGGGATCGAAAACTGGTGCCTCAACACGCATCACAAATTTAACGTATGCAACGACTTTGTTCTTAATATTTATACTGAAAACAGACCAAATTTTTTTTATTGTATTGTATACTGAACACTACTAGATTATAGAAATTTCCATTTCAAGAATCTCCGCTTCCGAACCTGCCACATACAAATTATAAAAGCTTTTGCCAAGCTACTACCAACAAAACAAAAAAAAGTTTGGTCCAATACGTTGTGTAGTTTCCGAGAAAAAGCTACATAAAGTTTGAAAATCGTGGTGTTCCAGGAGCGGCGTTTTATTCCGCCGACGTTGTTCCACGCTGCACTGGAATGCCTATGTGTATGATCGTTTTTCGACCACTTCCCGTGGTCGGATCATTACAAAATTAGTATCAAAATAAGCGGAAAAGATTGCAAAATTAAAATCTGAAATAAAAAAATTATGATTTTTTCAAAAATTTTAGTCGTTCATGTCCCCTTAACATTCTCAGGGCATTATTTTTTCGTCATTCAAAGCATGTACGCGGAAACTGATTGATATTTAAGCATATTTTTAGAAGTGAAATATCTTGTGTTGACAAAAACGAATACTTTTGTTGCCAAAATCGAGGCATGCTAAAATCGAACCTTGCCAGAATTGAACCATGCCAAATTCGAAACCCAACTGTATTGTTTTTTGACGGCTAAATTCCATTGAATAACAATTCTTAAGATATGGTTTATGATTATAGTTCTTCAGATGTTCTTCATCGGATTTAAATCCGGGCTGCAGGATGATCACTGAAATAGTTCTATTTTCCCGGTACCAAACTATGAGTTTATAGCCAAATTAGTGTGAATACTAGTGTTGTCTTGCTGGAGCCTAGAACACCATTTTTTTAGATCGGTATTTCGCTTAGAATGCAACTAATGCAACAAGATCTTGCAAGATGTCACTGTTTTGCATGCTTCAAAACTCGGTCCAAATCGTTAATAATTTTTCTCCCATATTGCGAGTGAGTGAAGAAGTACTCTGGATCCTTTTGTAAATATTCCGTAAATCTATCGGTGTCGTCGAAATTGAACTTGTTTCCATCACACAAAATGGAAAAATAAACATCAAAATAATTCAAAAATTGAAAGGTACAATTTCAAAAATAAAATGAAATTCAAAGATGCAAAGACATTACCGTGTCCCACTTCCATGTCATGTTGAGTTAGTTTGCTTGTGCAATCTTACGGACTATTTCCTTGAATATGATATATTCAATATAGTCTTGGTCTTTGTTAGTGATAAAGGGTGTTCCACATCAAATTGCATAACGGAAAAAGCGCTGTAGAAAATTACCTAGTTGACCGATCCTTTTCAAACTTACATACAATAAAATATAACCCATTAGTAAGCTTTTGGCATACTTATTTCATTCAGCTTCAATGCCATAACCGTATGCTCGCACCTTACGCTTAACTTCAGTCATAAGGTGCTGTACAACATCTGGCTGCTGCTTCTTCTGTATGGAAATCCACTTTTTCTTCATGTCTTCCACAGCTTAGTTCTCCTCGGGATGCTTCCGTAGTGCTTGCTTCATAATAGCCCAGTATTTTTCGATGGGCCTTAGTTCCCGTGCGTTGGGGGGTTCATGTGGGTTGTCTTCGTACGTTGGCTTCGTACCACTCCAGACCATCCTTCGAATAGTGCCACGAAGTTTGATCCAGTCAAGCGATCGTGTTGCTTCAACAGAGGAAGCAGACGCTTCTGTAGACACTCCTTGAGGTAGATCTACCCGTTTACAGTCCCGGTAGTCACGAACGGTGCACTCCGTTTGCCACATGAGCATGGCGCTTGCCAAATCATGTATTTCATGGCAAACTTTGAAAGTTTCTACTTCCTTACTTCTTCCAGAACATCAAACTTGTGCTGATGGGCGGTGAAGAACAGTAACCCCGGAAGCTGAACGAAAGACTTGGACAGATTCAACTTTTTGGCCACATCCCTGACCGAAACATTGGGATCCCACTTAAACGCTTTCACGACACGCTTGTGAATGTGATCCTAATCACTAATGGAACATCCATTCTGACCGTATTTCTCCTTCTATTCGATGCTCAGAGTTTCGTAGTAACGTTTAATCACATGACTCACCGTTGATTGCACGATTCCGAGTTGTATTCCGATGTCCAGATGAGAGAGTTGAGGATTTTCCAGGTGCTTGCGCAAAATCAATTCTCGACGTTCGTTATTTTTTCCAATTTCCGAAAAACTGACTACGATAAAAATACAGTGTTAACAATCTCTAGACTACTTCTATTCAAATTTTCAAGAGAAGCTACCCAATGGGTAATTTTCTACAGCGCTTTTCCCGTGATGCAATTTCATGTGGGACACCCTTTATTCTTATTATTTTACACGGAAATTTAAAATTATGCAATTTCGTTCAAGTCATGCATGAATGACTCTCACAACAAGATGCAGTGTCTTAATTATCGGTTCGCAGCAGAGGGTTATGTTGCTGTCAAATTCGTTACATGTGTGCGTTAGCGCAGATGGTGCTTACTGTTTGGTCCATGACGTTTGTACTGTCACGGACCAAACGGTTTATGATTGAGTTCGAGCCAGGGAACTGACAACTCTATTCCTTTCTACAGAAACTCAATTTCAAACATGCAGCGCAGTTGTGGTTTGCGTTGCTTTAATCCCAGTAATGCATTTATCTCCTTTCTAGTATAAAATAAACAAACTTATTGGAAGCTACATGTATTGGCAGGAGTATCAGATCGATAAGAAAAAAATTGCATGAGCTGCACTTGAAATCATGGTTACCTGCCACAGTGACAGTTCTTGCTCGGTTCGCGCTGACAGTTTGATGCACAAAAACAAATACAGCTGTCTCCTCTCTCTCAGGCACATTTGTATCACACTGTGCAAATAAACCTAAGTAAACCCCGATAGACAGGTTCCAGATGTTTTTCATAGTACTAACATGGTGTTTACTTTAAATGGTGTTTCTTTTTGGGCAAACCTGTCAATTGCAAGAAAAATTATACTGTTCCAAAGTGCACAATCGGTCATAATAGTTCCGCTATTTTAGCCTAAATTCTTTCGGCATCTTATTGCTTAGTATATAACGTAAAAGTGCGCCGAAGTTACTGAAACGATTCAATCTGAAATTAAATTTTTATGAGCACTTGCGCAGTTTTGAATGTAAAGTTTTTCTTGCAATCAGCACAAAGTTGACATTGCTTAGGTCAATATTGTGTATAAAGTTGTCTCCTGCAGTGTAGTGATCAGCATTCACTCCTCTCACGCCGAGGACCTGGGTTCAAATCCCAACCCCGCAAAAGTTACGAATGATCCAAGCTGTTAAAATCACTATATTCAAAACTCCGGGGGGGGGGGGCTCCGTAGCCGCAAGGTTATCGAATCTGCTTTGACAAGCGAGTGGTCGTGGGTTCGAATCTTAGTAGAATCAAACCATTCCTTGTCAAGTGACTTTAGCATGGGTTAATTCTCAGGCCCCTCATTTACCCTACCTTCATGCTGAATGCTATATTTACCCTCTGAAGCCTCTTGACAGTGCAAATGTCCCTCCTATAGTTAAGTGTACTGGTCAGAGGTACGAATGAGTCCTCGCCAGGGACGGCTATAATATGGGATAGTACTGGCAGCGAGTAATAAGGGGGTAAAGTAGATCAAGTTTTGAAGGAAGGGTAAACCCTAATACACACAAGCACGCATAAATTTTAATAAGCATATCGCTCATTCAATAGCGATTATAGCAAAAAGAAATGCCGTGCAGGTTATACAGCAAACACCCATTCGGTATCACTATAGATCAACTATGCTGGTCGCAGTGAAGAGTCCACACATGGGAAAAAAAATATTCAAAACAAAACAAAAAATCATGCTCAATCATCTTAAAAACCAATTGTGGTCCGCGAAGGCGTGATTAAAATGGACCGTCATCAGCCACATCAAAACCATATTTCGGATTGTAATTTGTTGAAAAGTTTCGGTGCCGCCCGCAGTGCAATACGAAAAATTCGCCTTCGGCAAGGTTTCACGTCCTACCGAGTCAGTAAGCAAACAAATGTGTGCCACTGTGGTCATTATCCGTATTCGAAAGCTTTCCGATCAAGTGCTGACCAATTTTGACGGAAGCATTCTTAAGGATGAGGAGACGCACGTGAAGGCGGACGGCGAGCAAATACCATGGCTTAAAAATCCGGCACTTATCATTGCCGGAGATGTTCCTGAAAAAACTATTGACACGCAAACTAATGATCAGGCGGGGCACGTGCAGTTGTGGTCAGAAAACTTAGGTGTTCCTCAAGTATAAGATGAAGAAATCGGGTCTTTATGAAAAGGAGTACCTCCAGAAGTGAATTTTGCCATTCATTCAATTCAATGATCATCCCATTATGTTTTGGCTAGATCATGCAAGCTGTCACTGCGGTAAGAATTTACAGTAATGATATAAAGCGAAGTTTTGAACCAAAAGACCTTTAGACCTATAACCTGCCTATAGAGTTCTGATGAAAATAAAATAAAATACAACCAAAATAGAACTCTAAAAGTCTAGCTCTACCCCACCAGCGAATAATCACGAAACGAATCAAAAGCAATGCTTATTCCAGATTATGACGAATGTAGAACCAATAAGTTCAGGCACTGAAATCAGCTTCGATTCCCGGATCTGTCTAAGCAAGTCAACCGCTTCTTTTTCCATCTAATTATCTCGGTTAATGTGGAAAGAAGCGTAAGCTGTAAATATAACCATGGTAGATTATTGACTTAGCGTCAAAAATAAATCGAATATAATATAACGCTTCACGTGACTGTAGCACATGTTCCGAGATAATACTATGACAACGCTCTTTGTCTTTGTTTTTCTCTGTTTTTATTGATACCCTCAAATAAAACTAATTTTTGTTTGCAAGTCATTTAAATCTAAATATGCTTTGGTTTTCGATGCGTGTTGTGCCATTTTCAGTGCCTGATTCGGTCAATTGGCAGATTTTGAGAGTTGCAAGTTTTTCTCAAATTTACTATCACATCACAGATCACATTCACGCTACTTCCGTATCGGAGAAGGTTACTCTTGACGATGACATATCTGTAACACAAGAAAATCGAAAATTCCGCCAAACAGGCTTAACTTCGTGTTAAATATTATTGCAGGTATATTATTATTATCTATAAAAACCATGGCCAATGAATTTATCAAAGTTCACGCGACGTGTGCCGGCACGTGTTTTTTGTTTTTGCATTCGTCATGTGTTAAGCATCCTAGTTCCAAGTTACACAGCATTCGTCATGCCGCCGTAGAGCAAGGTAGGTATTATACTATGAAACGTCGCTCGGTTTGAGGAACAGAATTTCCGTACCGTTCTGTTGTTCTCAGCTGATTAAAACATTGTTTATTTATCATTCAACTATGCAAAGTAGGTCTCTTCTCAGTTGGGTTGTTATCATATTTATTGATTCTGCTATCTATTAGGTTAATAACCGTAAAAATCTCTAAACACACACTAGATGATACTGAATAGAAGATTTGAAGATATATATTTTGTCAATACATATTTTGCGCAATTTTTCCTGAAAGCAACACAGTCTCCATTTTCATTACTGAAATCGTTAGATAACACTAATAGTCTTATCTATCTTAGATTCATAGACTGACATGGATCAAAACGGACGTTTCAATATCATTACACAGATATGGATCGAAACGGACTTTTCAATATCATTACACAACTTCAGAGTTTCAATTATGATTCTGATAGAAATTTAAATTTTAACAAGTAATAGTCCACAAGAAATTGTAGCTCGAGCGGCACGTTTCTCACAATTGTGTGGAGAATCGCAAACGTGGACAGTGGTCAAAATCGACCTTTTATGAACTTTTTGTCGTCGCTTTTTTTAAGGCGTAAAGTGTGACTTTTCTTATGTAAAAAATCACGAGAAATCGATTGGCGGCCATTTGCCCCAATTTTCCAAATTTGATGGGGATAAGCAATTTTGCCCCATTCACCACTATTTTCTAATAGTTTTAGAAGAATCATGTACAAACTCTATCTAATTTGGAATTCTATGGTAAGGAAAGAAGGTATATGAACAGTTTTATTTTAATGCAACATAATCTAGAAGTCTATTTTGTCCCATTTTACTCAAGGTTTTTGTACTACAGGCAAAACTACTTTTCCCAGAGATTGAGATTTTCAAGAAGGCATGCTTGTTGTGCAGGTTGAAAAAATCTGAAGATCGGACGACGTTCAAGTTTTTCACAAAAATGTCGTGTTATCTTTTAAGAGCGTTATAAACATTGACGGAACAAGCGCTTATTTCTAGGGGGGCTATAGCCCACAGCATTTTTTTCGACCATTCTATTCGGTCGGCCAGCTCCATTTTTCTAGGGGGGCTAAATCTCTCCCAGGGAGGTCTTAGCCCCCCTGTTCCACCAATGGTTATAAATAGTTTTAGCCTGTAGAATACGAAGAGTATTTGGCTGGGATCAAAAAAGAAACTTCTAGATAGAGTCAGTAGGATTGTTGCACTAGCCCTGTAACTGTCCTGTACTCTAATAGCCGGCTGTGAAGTCTGTCGATAAAGAAGGGTTAAGTCATAGAAAAGACGTTTAAGCCCAAGGCTTTGCTTTGCAGAGAAGAAACTTCAATGAGAAACATAATTTAATAGATTCCAAATCACAAAAACACGATTCTTATTCGAACTTGGTTACTATTACTAGCTGATAATTGGTAGTGAATTTCTTATACGATAGAATGAGGAACTAAAACTACAGTTTTTTGGTGTATTAAATAAGCTGAGCTTCAACCTTTCAAGAGATCAATTTTATAGAATGCGAATCTTCGAAACATTTGCTCTGCAATCATAAAGTAATAATAGAGCGTAAAATGAGGTAATAGAGACTTCCGTGATTAATCTGCTCTGCGCCACGAATTGAAATAATTGGTTATGTAAACCACAGTATGGCTGATTGATATCTATCACACTATAGTTAACCACTTCCTGATGAAGTGGATGCCAAGATTAAAACGTAGTATATCATACTAGAATGGAATAAATCACAACAACTTTAACTCAATGTACGGCCAGAGTCAGGTAATAGACTTTAAAAGTTAAAAAAAGGCTTTAAAAAAGTTATAAAATATTCGGAGAATAGCGGCTAAGGAGTTATACTCCACCCGCCATATTCGCCCGATTTGTTGCCGTTTGACTAGCTACTAGCATAGATTTCGATCGATGCAAGCATGCGATGCGAAGCATTTTTTCCAACGCGGAATACTTTTATTACAAAGAAGTTGAAAAAAATAGCACCAGAATAAAATTTTACTTCACTAATCCAAAAAAATTTAAAAAAATCCTTTGTTAATTTATGCTTACTTAAATTAGTGTTACTAAGAGACATCTACCTGCAACAGGTAGATGAATTATCCCATTACCGATCAGCTGGTTAGCAGGATTTTCCATCATTTGCCAATGAAACAGCACTCGACAGGCACATTGAATTGATATTTTGTACAGCATGTCGGTTCCACCTTCACAACTACGGAGAGTACCTACACGTGGTTAAGGGTTCATATGCATGTCACTATAAACCGCAAGCGCCGTCGGTATGAGCATCGACAATTGTCGCGGCATTTCCTGCTCTGATGATTGTGCGGATAACATCTGATAACTTGCAATTGATTTATCTACTTCGCTTGTTCCCGCATCTCTTAGATTGATTTGCATTTTAAACTTGGTAAAGGGTGCCGGTTGGGCGACTGGAAAAATTACTTGACTACCTATTGTTTGATCACCGAAGTGAATCGAATCTAATTAGAAGACTTCCCTCGGTTGGAGGGTCAGTAGCATGTTGCCGTTAGTAAACAATTAAGCCAATATGACGCGCTAATCATATCAGGTGTTAATTGCGTTGAATTTTCACTTGAAGTGTAGTTACTATAGGCTTAGAGTAATCAATTTGAACGCCATTTAAATTTTATTTTAATTGGAAATTCGATTAGTGGAAATGAATTAGGGTAAGGAACCGATTAATCAGGGGTCGTTTGTTTTAATCAGTTGTAAATAAATGAGTTTAAAGTACAGTATTTTGTTCATATTTTCAGCAGAATTTTTTGATTAAAACATCATCTTGAATAACTTAACCATAGAAGTAAGGCATACAAACTGTGTTTTGGACAGTTGCGTCATTTGACGTTGTGGTCGCAAACTTATAACAGTGATAATTTAAGTGAAAAAAGTTAACAATATATAAGTAAAATTCAGGATTGCTTAAGATAGCACCTACGTGCTTAAAATGCGTTCCGGCGGATTAAAAATAGTTTCAGCGCCTCAATTTTTCTTGTAAAAATCAGCAATTTAGCTTAATAATAGTGATTTTTAGTGGTAGCCGCTTGAAGAACTAAAGTTAACAAGAAGATTGGCATGCTGATATCCCCAACTTAGTCAACCTATCGTTTATAATGAGGTAAAACAATCAATGATCCGCTTAGATTGCTTAAAATATGTACCCTTTTCTAACAGTTTGTGCCCTACTGAGTAATACTTTAAAGCAAGAGCGTAAAATAAAGAACGAAAAATAATAAAATAAGGCATATAGAAACAGTTTGATTCACTATCCTTACTTATTGATCACTGAATCACCCAGTCACAGTAGTCAAATGAAATTTATCATAGAATATGTGAGTCTTGTCACAAATTGAATCTAATACCTATCACGTTACATTAGTATCTAGTTATAACCATTTTTCCTATCATAAATTATTCTGCTTTAGTAAACCACAACGGTTTCGTAACTGCTTTAACAATTATTCTTTTGCACATTACTATACACTTCCAGTTGATTGATCCTGAACGGCAGCACTCAAAATGACAAACAAAAACTATCCTCAATGCAATGGGTCGCAGCAATCGGTGAATCTCAAGAATGGCATCAGCAACGATGCGATGTCCCTGTCCAGCTACAAAGGCTCCAAGGACATTCTGAACGTAAAGTTCAGTAAAGCACCAGAGAAAGCTCTCGGTGCCCGCAGCGACTACAAATCCGTTTCGTACTGCAAACTGGTAAGATCGTTATCCTAGATGGAATATACACCATCTGCTGCATAGTAGCGGCAGTAACGGAGATGCCCGAATGCATGCATGTTTCTTTGTATCCATTTTGCAGTTTCGATTTGCAACGTGGGGCGAAGTATGTGCTACCATTGTTGGAATCCTGTTGGCCTCGGTCGCGTCGCTTGGACTGCCGTACGGTGTCATTCTGTACGGAGAGTACACAACGCTGCTGGTGGATCGGACCATCGGAATAGGGAAATCTACCGACACGTCCATTCTGTCGTTATTTGGCGGGGGAAGACTACTGTAAGTAAAATTATCATGGCGTTTTAGTAGTGATAGAAAGTGATGATGGCATGTGTGTTAGATTCTGGAAGGGAAATCGTTATTATTATGTAAACACTAGCGTGCCAAGCCAGAAACAATAAAGGTGAGCAACGCGACCTTTCAAAAGATTTTTTGGCCTATAGAAACGGATTTATATATTTTCGACATGCGTTACGCGTACGCTATTTTGAACTTTTACGGCAAAATCAAATGGAAAATGTCCAAAATAAATTAGGCGTCGTAACGCTTCACAGGCGTTGTACAGTATAAAACGACCCAAGTGAAGGATGGTTAAAACAGTTTTACTTGAAATTGAGATTGAATCCCGATCAGACAAACATAACAAAATTATAACAAATCATGATATTCTGTTATGACGGTATTTCTAACATAATTTGATATAATTTTGGTCTCGTTAGTAGTTAAAATAACAAAAATTCTATCAGAACTTCTTAGCAGCAGTAGCAGAAATGTAACAAAATTTGTTATGTTTTGAACAAAATTATATCAAAATTTGTTATGATATTTGTAACAGGTTTTGTTATAATTTTGTTAAAATATAACAAAAACTTCTTTGCCTTTATCTGCTATATCGACATTTTATTTCGGCTAAATTGCCAAAAATAGTACAACTATTTATCAGGAACATTCACAAATAGCACAGAAAAAACTTTCATACATTTGAAAAATCGTTCCGGTCGCGGCCGGGATTGAACTCACGACACATCGCACAGAATGCAACAGTCTTAACCTCTGTGTTAGAACTACTCTTGAATGAAGGTAGATTAAATGCTTATATGATTTGGCCGATAGCTCATTCGGGGTTGTCAGTTTTTGCTTCGAGCTGTCTATAAATAGAAAATAAGCGTTCAATCCAAAGCCAATCAAGAAGACAAAGAAATTGAATCATGATATGTTGCGCCACTTTAACCGTTATGTGTGCGACAAAAAAAAAGCACCTTTAGCAGGGCGAGAAGGGTACGCGGGTACCCAAAATTGATATTGTTATAACATCAACAATTTTAAACCGATTTTGATGAAATAGGTGTCATTTGATTCGTTAATTTATCTAGTTTTGAATTATCTGGCCGTTTGGCCGTTAAAAGACATACGGGGCCCGAAAATCCGGAATTCCGACAGAGTGTCCGCTGTGAGGTAGAGAACTGTTTGTATTGCAGGAAAATCTGTCATGCGGATATAAAAACGCTAAAAATTCATACAATGAACTATTTCATATAATGAGATGAATCAGGTTGGCCATTCCGGAGTAGGTTCCTGTGGGGTCATGGGTGGCCAGTCTAGGATTGGAGGTAAAACCTAGCAGTATGGGTTTCAAAGTTCTTGGAATTAATTCGGTAGGTGATATTTTTTACATTTCGATGTATTTTGATTGGTTATTTCGAAAATGGTTTCTACGGGGTCACAGATGATACCGCATGATTTAAGATAATCAGAACAGTTCAAAACGTAGAACCATCCGTTATACATTTGGAACCAGTTCCGAAATTATTAATCAGTACTAAACTGGCCATATCAGTTCAAAACATTTAAAAGATCCGCTAAACCAATTCTAATATGGGATTAGGCACCCAACTGGTCATCTGTAACCCTACAGGAACCAAATTCTGGAATGGCCAATGCGAAGTCACCAATTTATATAAGATAAAAAAAGGATCCAAAATGTCAAGTTCAAAACTAATGGCTTTGCTGAAAGCTGATATTCTTCCAAAACAAGCGGCTTCCCACGTTTTACCGGACGTTGCTCCGGAATTACCGATTCCCAGGAACTACATGTCAAATGATGGCCAAATGCTTAAACTAATCAAAACTAGATAAATGTACGAATCAAATGCCACTGGTTTCATCCAAATCGGTTCAAGATAGTCAAAGTTATGAACATAGCAAATCATGGGTACCCGGGTACCCTTGTCGCCCTCCTACGTAATAAAAAAATTCAAGTGCCTCCCATTGCTAATCCCCTTTATGGATATGCACCAAAAAACCCTTAATTAATTAAGATCAACGAGTTTTACGGTGTCGAAAAATTTCAATGACGTATGTTTTAAATTGAATGAGTTATAACTATTTTAAAACTGAAAAGGTACCCGGGTACCCTGTTGCACACATAACGGTTAAGAATGTTGCACGAATTGCCATTAAATATGGCCGGTGTTAGATCAGACTGGACCAAGTCGCAAATTCAAAAAATGAGTTAATGATAGCTAGCGATCAACAATTTTCTAAGCTGCATTTTACTTTAATCAGACTATCATAAATATTGCAAACAGCCATAGTTATCAGATGATTTCGAACGATTGATAGGTATTAAACATACAGAGCAACAAACTTTGATCACGTTTTTCTAGAAGAGTTTTGTCGCTTGGTTCGGTTTGACTTAACGACGACCATATATGATCGGTGTTAAGTCAAACCGAACCAACTGAGTGATTTCGAGAAAAACACGTTCAAAGTTTGCTGCTGCTGTGTAGTTTAAGTTGCTGCTGTTAGCTATCAATCATTCGAAATCATTTAATATCTTTGGCTGTTTGCAACATTTATGTAATCTGATTAGAGTAAAATATAGCTTAGGAAATTATCAATCGTTTGCTGTCATTAACTTATTTTTTTAAATTTTGCGACTTGGTCCGGTCTGATTTAACACCTACCATATAAGAAAATAATGCCAGGCTTCATTCTTGGTTTTTTGCTCAGTAGATGCTCAATTGACTACAGCGCCTCAACTAAAAAGAATTCGAAAAAGTAGTGTAAAGGGCGTTTGTAGAGCTTATTATTATCTATATTATTGTTGAAGAAAGTATAGTTCTATCTTTTTTATTTACGGCGCTATGCGATTGCTACCCCGATTGCTACAAATGAGTACTCTTTTTGCTACCAACGGGGTAGCAGCCACATAGCGCCATCAATACAAACGATAGAACTATACTTTCTTCAACAATAATGTAGATAATAATTAGCTCCACAATCGCCCTTTACACTAGTTTTTCGAATTCGGTTTAGTTGAGGCGTTGTAGTCAAATGAGCATCTACTGAGCAAAAAACCGAGAATAAAGCCTGAATAATGCAATGACTCCTATGTTTCAGTTTTCGAGTCTGTAAACTTTTCTGTTCATTTTAGCAAGATTCAGCCGCAGAAAAGATTAAAAACAACCATGAAATTAATTATTTAAATGATGTGAACGGTTGAAAGCCTAATTAAAAAGTAAATAAATAAATAAATAAATAAATGATATGTAGAAGAATCTATTCCTCAGTAATTATGCGAACTATTTAGATAATTCTTTTGTTTTGTTGGTAAAGGTTTGAGAAAATTTTAACTACTTTTAAACTTTGTAAACATACATAAACCAAGAATATGATAAGATTTTATTTTATCTCAGTTATGTTCAGTCCAAGCATATAGCATATAGCATTAACTAAAAAAACTGGTTCTCTCATATATGAAATTCTACAATGACATTCAAAAATAACTCTTTAGGTTATTTAAACCAAGACGTCAATACGTTCTTTAATTTCTAGTAATAAACTGCATGAGGTTCCTCAAGCGCGACTTGCCAGGAGCGGTGTGTTACTGCATCGAGTATGTTTCTTAAGGTGCATTTAGATTAGGCAATTTTTTAGCAACATGTAGAATGCGACATGTTGCTAGTTCTTGCTCGCATTAATCGTGGGGAGGACCAACCAGCACCAAATTTAGGATTTTTACATTCTGACCTAAAACAAACAATCTGACAAAATTTGGTTCAAATCCGTCAAGGTCGATTACATCTCGGATACTTCGCGTAGAATTACCCTAATACGCGACTTTTAGATTTTAAATTTGCAATAATTTGAGAACGACCTAAGAAAAAAGTTTATATGATATAATGCGTAGAACTTGATTTTATTTTAGTTTTACAAAAACTTGTCAATTTTCAAAGATTATAAAAATTCCGAAAGAGCTCTTTACCAGATTTTAGAGCATTATTTACGCTAAAAAAATCTTTAAAAAAAGACATGTTTTGAGATAATTCACAATTTATGATTTTTATCGCGTATTTGCAAAGCTTTTTCTTTCAGTGTAATTGTTTACTGAAAATACACTTGATTTACTACGAATTTTGCTTTGACGTCATTTTCATAAAATAAATAGTTTTCGAGATAGAATTTTTTGAAAAAAATATTCTAATTTCTAAATACGCTCTTTTTAAAAGTTACTCTTGACAAAAAAAAATATTTCATGGAAAATCATTCGGTGCGGGATTGTAATTAGCAAAACTTCATTGCAATCAAAACTAGTCGAGACAAACCGTTTGCAAGCTGGAACAAGCTGAAATTGCTCAGTAACAAAATTATAACAAATTTTGATATAAGAGCAAAACTTGTAATAATTCTGTTAGCCTCATTATTTTGTCTGATCAAAAATATAACAAGTTCTGTTATTTCTATCTAATTGAGATATTTTTTTGTTATATGTTTGTTATAATCATTTACTCGGGATTTTATTACAAATTGGAATTAAATTAGTCTTGGAATTAGATTTGAAATTAAACTTGACTTCAAATTGGACTTGAAATTAAAATTTATTCTGCTTGAAATTGGACACAAATTGGATTTAAATTGGACTTTAATTTAATATTTAATATTTAATATTTAATTCAAATATTAAATTTGACTTAAATTTGAACCTAAAATTGGAATTAAATTAGACATGAAATTCGGCATAAGATCAGACATATAATTGAATTTGAAATTGGACTTGACATTGAACACTAAATTAGAATTTGATTTGGACTAATTTGAACTTGGAAATTTTACTTCAAACCGAGCATTGAAATTAAAATTGACATTTTTCACATGTTTCTGTTTCGTTTGTTCTCTTTTCCATTCTCGTTTTTGTCACTTTGTTTCGTTTTTTGTCTTTTTTCCTGTATTGTTTTCTTGGTTTTTGCTCTCATTTTCTATCTATTTTTCTTCTTTTTCTGACGTTTTCTTTTTCTGTCCGTGTTTTTAGTTTCGTTTCACTTCCTTTCCTATTCCATTTTTTTCTTATCTGTGGTCCTGTCTTTTCTCATTCTTCTCACACTTTTTTTTTTGTTATTTACTTTCTCGTTTTCAATTTTTTTCTCTTTTACCTTTCTCTTTTCGTTTTCAGTTTTCGTATTTTTCTAACCCTTTTTATCTTTTTTCCTTCTCGTTTTTCATCTTCATCTCTGCCATGTTTTTTTTAAGCCCCGTTTTTGACGGGTTTTGACTTCTTTTTTCCATTTCCTCTATGGTTTTCGATTTTTTTTTCTCATTTTTGGTTTCTTCTCTTCTGTTCTACTTTTTCTTTCCGTTTCACCTGTTTTTCTTTTCCTCTTTGTATGTCCCATTGTCCAGTTTCTTGTCCCACATTTCGCTTTTTATATCCCATTTGACCTCTTTATCGGGTTTCTTTTTCTACCGTTATTCTTCTTTTCAATTCTAGTTTCTGTTGTTTCCTGTTCCATGGGCCCTGTTCTCACAGTCACCTCACCTAACTGGGTGACTGTATAAATCAAATGGGGCCTGTAAGGTGAGGTGACAGGAAAGTAAAAGAAGTGTGGTGAGGTGAAGTGACTGTGAGAATAGGGCCCCATATTCCTTTTCTTGTCTCGTTTCTCTTCTTCTTCATTTTCGTATTTCCTTTTTTTGTCCGCTGTTTCTCTCTGTTATCTCTGTTCCGTTTTCCGGTTCGTTTCTCCTCGTTTTCTGTCGCGATCTTTGTCATTTTCTATTCCGTTTCGACTTTTTTCTTTTTTTGTCTTCTTGCGATTTCTAACACTTTTTATATCCAGTTTTTCGTTCGTCTGTTACGTTCTTCCTTTTATTAAGTTCTGATTTTCGTCCTTTTCTGTCACGTTGTGATTATCTTTTCAGTTTCATTTTTACCTTTTGTCTTGTTTTTTTCTCTCCATTTTATTTTCTTTTCTGGCCAGTTTTCCCACTTTATCTGTTCTATTTTCTACATTCTCCTGATTCAGTATTTTCTCCACTTCTTTTTCACCTGCTATCCCGTTTCTTTCCTTTTTTAAACCGCTTATTCTCTATTTCTGTTCAATTTTACTTCATTTTCTTACTTGTTTTGGACATTTTTTGGTATTCTTCCTTCTTTTTTCTTCCGTTCTTAATCTTTTTCTGTCCTGTCTTCTCATTTGTTATTGCTTTTTTTCGGTTTTTCTTCTAGACTCCATTCATTCTGGCGTAGATTGTCTCCGCCGTCGCAAAGTTCCTGGTTATGATATTAAAGTTGGTTACTCTTGGTGAAAATCATGCCTCTCGTTACGATGATCGCTCATCGGATCACCCCCTCAAGAGCGATGGTGAACTGCCTGCAGCTGCTACAGGATAAGCCTTCACCTTGTTTCAACCCTTGCCGAGTCTCAAAAGGCATTCGAGGGTGTCCCCAAGATGCGCCCGAAACACATTCTTCGATCTCTGATCTTAGCTCTGATCAGCCGTGTCAGTTTCTCCGGATTATTTGCCATAGCTGCTCTCAACAGTATCGTATGCTGCTTTCAAACCAATAAAAATGTAAAAAAAAACCAAAAATAAATGTAATGCGTGGGCGCATTGTACTCCCGTCTTTTCTGCAAGATCTATCGGATGGTAATTTGGTATTTGGATGGTAGTTACGCAAGCTCCCATGAAAGCCCCTGGCAATTCCATAGGAAACCTTGTGCTATCGGTGACAGCCAGCATAACAGGATCTGGAAGAACAGAACCTTGTGGGCGGCGTTTTGCCGGTTGCAGCAACCGAGTCGATCACCCTTTTTGTAGATGGGATAAAACACTCCCTGCTTCCATCCATTTCTCCGGTAACTCCTCCTCCTTCCTTCTCCGGTCCGGTTGGGTCTTCTCCAGTCTAGTGACTTTATAGGTCTTATGCAACCCGATTTCTCTTTTGGAATCTAGAATAGAATCTTCCTTCTTCCCTACATATCAGGATTCGGTGTAATTTTCTATCCTTTTTCCTCTTTTTTCTGTCCCGTGTTTTCTGTTACATTGTTCTGTTTTTCTTCATTTCTTGTTCCATTTTTTTTATCTTCATGCCTATTTTTCCTCATGCATGTGATTTTCGCCTTTGTATTCGGCTTTTGGTTCCCTGGTTTTTTCAATTCCTCTCTAGTTTTCCCTTTATATCTCCCATTTTTTGTTTTATTCTCTTCTGTTTCATCTTTATCTTCAGTCCGTTTACCCTGTTTCTCTTTTCTTTTTTTCCTTTCCCTGTTTTTTATTAAATATTTCTCCTTTCTGTCCCGTGTTTCCTGTATTTCTTGAATTATCTCGGTTCTATTTTCCCTCGTTTTAAAGCCCGTTCTCTTCTTTTCCTGTCTCTATCATTTTATATCCCTTTTTGATTTCTTTCTTCTTTTTTTTCTTCTTTTTTGTCTTTCTAACTCTTTTACCATGTATTATCTTTTTAATTTTCCATTTCTGTTCAGTTTACCCTCATTTTCTTTCTTGTTTTCTACGTTGTTTAATGTTCTTTCTCCTTTTTTCTTCCGTTCGTCATCTTTTCTATCCTCTATTCTCGTGTTTCTCTTGTTTTTTCTTCTTCCGTGTTCTTCTTTTCCATTTTTTCTCTTTGTATCTCCCGTTTTTCCTCCCATCCTGTTACGTTTATCTTTAGTTTTTGTTTTTCTCATGCCATGTTTTAATACTTTTCTCTCTCGCGTTTACCCTCTTTTTGTAACCTATTTCGACAGCTTTTGAGATGTTTTCTTTCGTGCTCTTTTCTGTTTTGTCTCTTTCTGTCTCATTTTTCCTCTTTTGCTTCTTTTCTGGAGAGCAGTAGCATTCTGGAGATGGGCTACCATCGGTAAACGGCCTGTGAAAATGCTTAGAAAATTTTCATAAGAAACTGTTTGCTTTACGTTGTTTGATTCATGAGACATACATTTTTGAATTAGATAAATATTCTGAAAAATCTAGTTTTTCAGTTATAACTCAGGAAAGCGATGTCTTTGTGTAAAGTTCATGTTACAGAACTTAATTTTCCAACTTTTCTTTGCAGTTTACCACTATCACTTATAACTTAAAATTGGACTTAAAAAGGAACTGAATTTGTTTGAAATTGAACTTGAACTTGGAACTTGGATTTAAAATCGAAGTTGAAATTAGACTTGAAAGTACACTCGACAATGAACATGAAATTTTTACGCAATCAATTTACCTAGTAGTAGTAGTAGTAGTAGTAGGGGAAAGCCACCATCATTTCAAGGACTTGCCAATGTATGTAGGTAGAATTACAGTAGATCCAAATATGATTATCAAATTAATTTTACACTAATGCTGTTACAGAAGGGCCAAAAGGGATTGGGCGGACCCATAAGCAGAGGCACTTGTGCGCATTCCGGGGTTATAAGAGTCGCCTTCCAGCATTAGGATCCTTCCATGTAATAATCAATTTCGCTGTACCAACTTTAACCCACATGATGATTTGTTTGTTTTGAGTTGAGAAGTGCTATATTTGCTTCAGATCTTAAGGATTCAGGTTGGCAGTTCACTCCATCATCCAGCCTTCTACTTTTATGATATCAATAATAATACTATTAATAATATGATATTAAGAGGAAATGTGGTATATATGGGTATATAATGAAGTGTGGTATATAATAGAACAATCTCACCAGCAGTCCATCGTAGAATAGCGAAATAGAATAGCGTCCTTTGAAGTTCCATAAGTGATTCTAATAGTTAATTTAATTTTTTCATTCTGGTATCAATGTGCAGTATTAAAACTCGTTTTGGCCAAAGTTTTTACTACATAGCAAGAGATGCTTCATAAGCTAAAACGAAAAAAAAAAATTCAAATAACTAAATTAGGCTTACCTATTAGTAAGGCCGTGTGGCTCCGCCGTCCACCCAGCATCGCATCTCCT
Organism: Sabethes cyaneus; assembly: GCF_943734655.1. Lineage (NCBI taxonomy): Eukaryota > Metazoa > Arthropoda > Insecta > Diptera > Culicidae > Sabethes > Sabethes cyaneus. The sequence goes on from NC_071354.1 coordinate 146,910,351, forward strand.
AGCTTGGCTACTCAAAAGAGCATTACCAGGTATGGCCACGTGGAGGCGCTAGGTAGGGGCTTGGAATGGTTAGAGCTATATTGGACGCTCCTCATTTGCCTTCCCCATTTCATACCCCATTTTACGCAATCAATTTACCTATCGCAAAAAATAGTGACCGATAAAATAGAAAACTGCGGACTGTAACTTCTAGGTTACAGAAATTATGTTGTTTTACAATAAATTTTATAAAGAATGTGGACGCCCCAGCCTAGGCAGCCCAGTGTACGTAAATAAAAATAAAACTCACCTACAGATACCAATGCTTGTAATATCAGAAAGACTAAAATTACCGAGACCGAACTTCAAGTGTAATAAATTTATTTCACGAATCGGAATTGCTTTGTTACAACTAGTCAAGAACGTTTACTATTACAGTTTCACAGAGTACAATCTCATAGACCGTTAATAATAATTTTGACTAGCTTGAGCGCTTTCCGTCGGCCATGTGCTGTGACGATTCACCGAAAGCAATTTAAATCAATTGGCATTAATCATACTCGCTTCTTCAAGTGACAGCTAGTGGCACAGACGCCAACCGATTAATCGTGATACTTTCGCGTGTCGTATTTAATAAAACTAGCGTGGTTCGGTGAAACGATTTCCTCTCCGAGAGTGGTGGTAGCACGTGTGATGAAGAGATGTGAGATTTTTATGCATGTATACGATGACGATGATGTAAAACGTAACTCGTGATTGCGACCAATAAAATACTACATTGTAATTATGTTTTGTTACCTTCTATCTCAATAGAGTTAACGCCAGTATAGAGGAGAATCAGGCGGCCATTCTGGAGGATGCCAAAGCCTTCGGTTTGGGCGCATTATTTGTGTCGGCGGTACAGTTCCTAGCTGGTGCACTGAGTGTTGATATAATCAACCGGTCGGCCAACCGGCAAATCAGTAGAATTCGGCAGCTGTTTCTGAAGGCCGTGCTTCGACAGGACATGACCTGGTACGATTTGAACAGCGATGACAATTTTGCGGTGCGAATTACTGAGTAGGTATTGCATAAACTAAGACGGGAATTTTGTTGCTGATATCTAAATCTTATTCGCAGTGATCTGGATAAACTGAGGGAAGGCATTGGAGAGAAGCTTTCTATTTTTACGTATTTAGTAATGTCCTTCGTCATATCTGTGATATTTTCGTTTTTCTATGGTTGGAAACTGACTTTAGTAATATTAAGCTGTGCACCCATTATCATTCTGGCAACTGCCATAGTAGCCAAGGTATGGCACACTTCTTTCAAACTGTAAAACAAAAATCTTCAGATCTTTAATATTTTTCTAGATGCAAAGCACACTAACGGAAAAAGAGTTAAAAGCATATTCATCAGCCGGTGCAGTTGCTGAAGAAGTACTTGGCAGCATCCGCACAGTAGTTGCTTTCGGAGGCGAACGGAAAGAATTGGATCGGTACAAAAGTCGTCTCTCATCTGCAGAGGATAATGGTCGCAAAAAGGGCCTTTTCTCCGGTATAGGAGGAGGTATCATGTGGTTCATCATTTATTGCTGTTACGCACTGGCTTTCTGGTACGGAATCAGCTTGATTTTGGAAGACCGCGGAAAAGATGTAAAGGATTACACACCAGCCGTGCTAATTATTGTGCTATTTGGTGTGCTGGCCGGAGCTCAGAATCTCGGATTGTCATCTCCTCATCTGGAAGCTTTCTCAACGGCAAAGGGCTCTGCAGCGTCTATATTTTCAATTATTGATAAAATACCGACCATAGATCCATTTGGTGACAGTGGTCTACGACCGCTCGCTTTTAGTGGAAATATTAAATTTACGGATGTAAGATTTCGGTATCCCGCACGAAGTGACGTGCAAGTTCTGCAAGGTTTGGATTTGACCATAGAGGCAGGAAAAACTGTTGCATTGGTTGGTCCATCAGGATGTGGAAAGTCCACTTGCCTGCAGCTAATTCAAAGGCTCTATGATCCCCTACATGTAAGTATTGAATTTTTTACGGTTTGTCTTGCTGAATGGACTTGAACTATTTTTCATAATATAATAGGGATGCGTAACAATTGACGGAGTCAAGATCAACGAATTGAACATTAACTGGTTGCGCTCCTTTATCGGAGTAGTTGGACAGGAACCCGTCCTATTTGGTACCAGTATAGCGGAAAATATCCGTTATGGTAATCCAGAAGCGAGCCAGAGTGACATTGAAGCGGCTGCCAGAATAGCGAATTGCCATAGTTTCATTACTAAACTGCCTAACGGCTACCACACGATGATTGGGGAGCGTGGAGCTCAAATGTCCGGTGGTCAGAAGCAACGAATTGCCATAGCACGGGCCTTGGTTCGTAACCCGAAGATACTCCTGCTGGATGAAGCAACCTCTGCGCTAGATCCAAACTCGGAAAAACGTGTTCAGGATGCGCTAGAGAAGGCCAGCCTTGGCCGTACAACTCTAGTGGTGTCCCATCGACTGTCGACAATAACCAACGCTGATAAGATTGTATATATTGACAAAGGTGTAGTGGCTGAGCAGGGAACACATGAACAGCTTATGGCCAGGCGTAGCCTGTATTATAACTTAGTAATTGCCAGTGGATCACTTAAGCAGGAAGATGAAAACGCCCCTACTGGTAATGAATCCAACGACCTTGCAGGACCGAAAAGTGAATCTGCTGATGAAGATGCTTGCTCAGATGATGAGTCCGATGGAAGCAAATCGGGAGAAGTAGTCGAAGACAATACCGAAGATGCATATCCGGTATCCGTAATGCGATTGCTGAAACTAAATGCCGCCGAATGGCCGTACATATTGTTTGGGTGTGGTGCCGCAATGGTTGTGGGAGCTTCATTTCCACTGTTTGCTGTTCTATTCGGTGAAATGTATGGTGTAAGTACTAGTGCCTTTAGATTTACCGTATTGAAATTCTGAATGTTATTTATATTTTTACAGATCTTATCAGTTGCCGATCAGGAGTATGTCAAATCCGAATGCAATTTCTATTCGTTGCTTTTCTTGTTGCTCGGAGTCATTACAGGCATTGGCACTTTCTTTCAAACATTCCTGTTCAACATTGCCGGTGCACGTTTAACAACACGTCTCCGACAGAAATCCTTCAAGGCCATAATCAGCCAAGAGATGGCATGGTTCGACGAATCAAATAACGCTGTTGGAGCTCTTTGTGCGCGTCTCTCGGGTGATTGCGCTAGTGTTCAGGGTGCTACAGGAACCAGAATTGGCTCTCTTTTGCAGGCCGCTTCTACGATTTGTATCGGTGTAGCGATTGCTTTTTACTATTCGTGGAATTTGACGCTGGTTTCGGTTGTCGCAATCCCTATTGTGTTGGGCTCAATCATGCTAGAATCTCGCTATATGGAATCTAGTGCATTGAAGGAGAAGCAGTCGCTTGAAAGTGCCATCAAAATGGCCTCTGAAGCTATCTCCAATATTCGAACGGTAGCCAGCTTGGGTCAGGAACCTCACATACTTGAGCGGTATGAAAAGGAAATCGTTAAAGTTGATATTGCTTGTAAGAAAAAGACCAGGCTTCGAGGTACGGTGTTTGCTCTCGGTCAAATTATGCCTTTCATGGGCTATGGTTTGGCACTTTCCTACGGTGGAACGCTGGTATCGGCAGGAGAACTTCTGTATAAAGATGTGATAAAGTAATGCTGACTTAATTCATTTCTGGTAGAAATATGTTTTAATATTGTTAATCATTTGTAGAGTATCCGAGGCTCTAATTTTCGGTGCTTGGATGTTGGGTCAAGCTTTAGCCTATGCACCCAATGTCAACTCGGCTATGCTTTCGGCCGGTCGTTTGATGAAACTACTTGATCGTACCCCGAAAATGTATAACCCATCCAGTTCCTATCGTCCAATAAGTCAGGTAAGTTTTTAGGAAACGATGAAGCTACGTAACTCTAACGCTTTTTTACCGAACTTAAAGAAACATGAAGGAAACATCAAGTACTCTGACGTTGAATTCCGTTATCCAACGAGACCAACAGTTCCCATTTTGCAAGGCCTTAATTTAGAAATCAAAAAAGGAACTACAGTTGCCCTCGTTGGCCCATCCGGATGCGGTAAATCAACCTGCATCCAAATGTTGCTTCGATATTACGATCCGGACAATGGCAAAGTTGTAAGTATTCCACTGACATTATTTTCGGTTGTTTTAAAATTGTAATAATATAATAATAATGATGAATCCCTCAGGACATCGATGGTATCTCCACAACTGATTTTCAGCTGAGCCGTATTCGAGCGCAGATGGGTCTGGTATCGCAAGAACCGGTCCTGTTCGACCGAACGATAGCGGAAAACATCGCGTACGGTGACAACAGTCGTGACATTCCGATGCCGGAGATCATTGATGCTGCCAGGATGGCCAATATTCACGAGTTCATAGTGAACCTACCGAAAGGATACGAGACCAGCTTGGGTACAAAGGGGGCTCAGCTGTCCGGTGGTCAGAAGCAGCGAATTGCCATAGCACGAGCACTGGTTAGAAATCCGCGCATTTTGCTGCTAGACGAGGCAACGTCGGCTCTGGATAATCAGAGTGAAAAAATTGTGCAAAATGCTCTGGATCATGCTCGTAAGGGAAGAACTTGCATCATTATAGCCCATCGTTTGACAACGATTCAGAATGCGGATGTGATCTGTGTGATCCAAAACGGTGTCGTCGTGGAAAGCGGTACCCACGACGAATTAATGGTGCTGAATAGAATTTACGCAAAGCTATACACCATGCAGCAGGTGGTATAAAGTGCTCTTACACGCTCACGTACTTTGTGTTAAACATATCATTTCGATTAATCGATGAAATCCGAAGACTTAATGTGCCGTAAGGAATGTACGTTTCAGTACATTCAGTAACTTGTTATGTCAGATTTTTAGAGCGTCTCAGTGATAGGAGAATCGAGTGGAACTCTGCTTAGGTTTAGTTTAGAAATGATAAAAAAGCCTCGTTACTGCTAGCCTTAAGTACCTATTCATTTAATTTTTGTACATAATCGATTACAAAGCTTGAAACCATGAATCTTACTATTGCCCGTTTTACTATTAACAATGTTAGCCAACCGCGAAGCTTATAATCTTCACACTATTACTATTGGAACTGCACTGTGAAATATGAAAACTCGCTGAATACTTAAACAAATCAACTTTTAATTATTGTTGAATGTTGAAGCTTGTTTTGATGGTGAATCGGATAGTAAATTAAATAGTTTTTGCTGATGTTTACACGAATTCAAAGCTCAATTTTTTAAGGTCTTCATTTTTGTTTTCTGAAAGAAATATCCTTTAAGCGTGTTATCAGGCCATTTTTTCGAGAGCAATATTAACTTCAGGCGCATGTACAATTGTGTATGAATTTTGCAACAATCAAACTTATCCTTTTTTTTCTTTGAAGAGCATAACAACTGTTATGGATACATTACATAAATTATAGATAACAGCTTTATTCTGTATTCCAACAGATCGGTTTGTCGAACGAAAGTTGATGGTTTTCTCCTTTCCGCTAGCAAAATTAAATAAACGAAGTAAGTCGAACGAACCAAAGATTCGTCGAATACAGAATTAGGGTGTAAATTTCCCAGTTGAGGTACGACACGGGTCTAACAAACCAGTTTCTTCGAATCTGAACTAGAAGAAGCTATTAGGGTCAATTGGTTCGTAGCACTATCCCGGCAGTTGTCCTGTACTTTTAATAGTCTGTCGAATAAAAAACAGAAGGTCAAGTTCCGAAAACGGAATGTAGCACCTAGGCTTTGCTTTGGTTTCGAAAAATCACACATTAGCTATAGTTTTGAAAAAAAAGATCTATCAAATGTAAAAATTTAATTCCAAAAAACAAGAAGCAATTGCAAAATTACCCTATATTGTCCCAGGCATAGAATAAGTAGATACAAAATTTTGAGCAAAATCAAAGTAATTTTAAATTTCGATTGTATTTTTTTCATAGAATTGTTGTATCCAAAAGTTGTTTTCGTATCTTAAGTGCCTATGGAAATTAACTGTTATCATACATCATATATACATATATTTCTTTGGGTACGAATATTCAATCAATTAAATTGAGAAACGATAATTTTGAAAATAGCAACATTGGTCGATATAGCCAGTCTATTCCGGAATTCAATCAGAGTCACCAAATCAAAACTAGAGGCAAAATCAGCGCAAGTACAAAGAAAAAATGTCTGGTTATTCAAAACTATTTTGAGTTTAAATATCCCGTTTATCCCGTTTCAAATTTTAAGTTCCACGCATTCTTTACTTCGACTTCCTAATGGAGCTAACTCGCAAGAAGACGACCACACATATAAGGATTTGCTCATTTTTCGACGCGAATTTCTAGCTTTTCTTCGAAGCAAATAGTAAAACCATCCGTTTCAGTTATTTCTACCCAGTCATCGTGCAGGCATAAATTGATTTCAATCAAAGTGCGACAGTAAAGTTTTCGTTGTCGATCGTCCAATTACTTGAACAAAGTGTCGTTAGTATATAAAAGCAGACGTTTTGTCAAATCGTTTAGTTTGGTGTTGTTTCTAAAGCTAGGTTGAGGTGTTCTAAATTCCGTCGCATCGTAAGTTTCGTGAAAATCGGAATATTTGTTGGGGGGAAATTAGTTTGATACGGATAAAGTGGAGATGAACGCTTGAAAAGATTCAACTCATAGTTTCTTAAGAAGTAGTAAGTGCCTCAGGGCAGTTTGTTGAAACCTTTTGTATCGACTCGGTACATATCTCGCTGATTGATCCTACTTTTATTGTGAACAACAAATAAACAGTGAGAAAATCATTTGAAATAGCAGAGCACAAAGATTTCCCTTCAGAAACTAAGTGAATTGCAGATTACCACGTGTAGTGTTTGCGAAAACAAGCGACCGCAATAAAGTCCAATTGTTCCAAGACGTCTGGTAGTTGTAAAGATAAAACAACTGAAAACGAGATAACTTTTAATGCCTTAATATCTAGTGATATCTGGTAAAAAGAGCTTGCGACTAAAAAGGAAATAAAAAAATTGCAATGCTGAAAATGTGTCAACACAGTGGATGCTGCTATAATCGTACTCTTCGCTCATGGTAATCAAAAAGTGCGAGAACACCTTTCCAGAGCGATAGTAGTTCGGAGATCGTCGTGTAAGGTGGATGAAGAATCAAGTGCCAAATATTGAATGATGAGAATGCTTTAAGAAGCGTGTCAGTAACAAACAGCTGTAAAGATAAAACAGCTGAGCTTCAGATAAATTTTAGTGTTACAGTGTTGAGTGGTACCTCATAAGAAAAGTTACTTCATCAACTAAAGAACTGTATTGCTGATATGTTGGCATATCGAAAGTACTCAACTGTTGTTAAGTTACAAATCGTCAAAAAACTAGACTGGTGAGAATTTTTATTCCGGAATCTATCCGGATTGTATGGCAATACTAAGTAACTTATGTGCACCTACTGTAACTATTGTCTATAGCCGCACAAATATTTCAGGTTTAACTCGAGAGACAGTTAAAAAATCGTAAATACTGTTACGGTGCAATTTATTTTAGGTCATGGAATAGATCATAATATGCTAAAAACCAACAATTTGCGACTTTTCATGAAATTCTTAGATTTTGAATTCATATTTGATATTATATTCAGGGTTTTGAATATTTTCCGCAGACTTTCTCCTCCGGATTTAGATCCAGCCTGCGGAGCACCAGAATAGTTCAATTTTCTGGTTCAACCAAGATTTTAAAGCCGACCTTGTGTACGTATCAGTGTGCAGTGTTGTCTTGTTGGAATACGATTTGTATGCGTCGGTATTTCGCTTTGAACGGAACCAAGCAGCTGTTTAAAGCTTTAGTATAATCTGATTTGTTTATTTTACAAGATATATGAATGCCAGGTTATGATTCCCAGTCACACAAGGCAAAAAACCACACTAGGTTTTTTCAGAAGAAACACGTATATTTTCATCTAAATATTTCTGGCTCTAGTTTTCAAAAGGTCACATAATACATGTAAAAGAGATGATTATGCGACCTTCTGAAAACAGAAGCTAGAATTGAGGTTTTCTAAGCCCAGACGTGTTTTGTAGAATTGGTGCCTCACCTCTGGAAACACCAGCGAAAGGTCTCTTTTGCACTACTTGGAGTTTACGTTCGCTCCTCTCTTTACAAGATATATATCTGATTCACGTCCATATACTCTCCTGAATTTCGGTAGCTGTCGACGATCGACGATATAGTACCTTGTTGGAGATTCAAGTTCGAGGTCACCAAGACTGAATGAAGTATTCCAGGCAATGGTAAAAGAAGACCTGCAGTTTTTGCATTGTTTCCGCCGACACGCACCACGTCTCCCAAACGTACAGTTGAAGCGTTGTGTTGAATTGAAAATTTACGTTTTGATCGGTAATGTGAGCTGATTTGAGCGTCGAAGGCCATACTCCGAAACTACAATAACGACTAGCAACAATAGAGGTAAAAATATACAGCCCTGTCTCAGTCTAACTTCAAGTAGCTATTGTAGAGTTTGACAAGACGCTGTCCTGCAGCATTTTTCATGAAAACGCCTCATACCTAGCCTCAATGAGATGGACCAGCCTTTCTAAGAGTAGCGTCGATTTACTCCTAGAATAGCGCCGATGTTCTCCTGAATCCGACGATTCGGTGCAAAATTATGCCACCCCAGTTCTCGCATTCAGATAGCTTTCTTGGGAACTTTGACCAAGATGCCCTGCATTCAGTTCAACAGAAGGCAATTTCCCGAATCCTAGCCAGGGCTTCTAACTCCCCTTTTTTCAGCAGTTAGCACAACTCATTCAATAACGTTCGTTTTGTGCTGGAATTCGAACGATATGCATAGTACCATAGCACTTCGTGCAGTCATATCCCCGATTGCCCAATAGAACAAATGAGCTTTGACCTTTTTTAACATTTTTGCTTCAATCAAACTTCTTTGGTAGTTTGGCACAGCAAGTAACTGCTAAACGTTCAATTGATCGGCACTACCAACGGAAACCAACCACTTCATTATAGAAGGACTAAGTTCTTTGAGGTTTGAGGCTCCAATACAACCCTCAGTTGTGTGGAAAAGTTCTTCCAATGAGACAATAAACTTTATTCATTATTTAATACCTTATTGGGACCATGGTTTTTTCGTTTTTTAAGAAGTCCGTAGGGTAGTACGGGCTACCCTCAAATGTACCCAACAAGGGAGAAAAAAAGGAAACCCACTGCACCGTCAGATGATTTAATACCATGAAAATACAATTACAGTGGACCTCCGTTCGTTTGAACGATTCCTCATGCAAACTAACGGAATTAGTTTTTAATTTGAACAACTGGTAACCCTAAATAAGCTGGAACTTGTGTGAACTGGGTGCCCTGTTCTTTGTTATTGTTTTGGTGGTTTGATCCAGTTGGCAGTTGCAAGCAGCAAATATTTCATTCTATAATTGGATTTCTACACTAATCGTTGGGAAAACGCAATGTGAAACAGATTAAACACGCTAGATCAGTACAAACAAACTTGTTTATGTGCATTGTCTGCATAAGTAAATGATGTCATGTTGAGAATGACATTTGAACCATTTTTAATTTGCACGTCGTGCAAACCAACGGGGTTCATATAAAAAGTGTTCAGAATAAAAACGGTCAAACGAACGGGGGTCCTCGGTACTACATGTACATGAGAACCAAGTCGGACGTGTCCCGTTACGACGAAGACCCGACTTTTATAGACCAAATCATCATACCGTCAACTGACAGATACTGGCGCCCTTGTTTACATTTTGGAAAATTTTCCTTTTCGTTTATAGCGAATGTAGCGTGTGTTTTACCATTTTACAGGCATAATGGCTTTTTAAATTTAGTCCTAATGCTGTTTAAACTCGGTTTAAACAACAAACTTGCCGATTAAACAACTGAAACTTTTTTGGACTCTGCGGTCTGTTTGTAAACAAGGGCGCCAGTATCTGCCAGATGACGTCACCTTGATTTGGTCTATTGACATTTTGCTCCCGCTAGCAAAAAATACGTTTTCGACTAAGTTATTAAACAAGTTTTAAATTATGTCTGTTAAATGTACTTTCTAACGTAGTATTTACTTTTTGATTTTGATTGTTATTTAGGTAGGTATAACAAGTTACATTTCGTAACGGGACATCGCAGAAATACCGCTTTTTCCACCATGTTTTAATATGTGTACACTTCAATGTGCTAATAATTAAACCCGAATTAATCCACCTAGCGGCGTGACCTAGCCTTTCTACTGCCACAATAATCATTATTTAATTTCTCAGGAACATCTATAATTAACTTGACTATATTTTTAAATATCCGTTCCGTATTCCTCAAAATCCTTATTTGCCAGTAAAATACACAACGTATTGCGTAGAATAATTATATTTTCTTTCCTTGGGTGCGTAAATACTTGTAAGCGTCATTTATGTTATTTGATGAACACCTTATTTAGTTTTATAATCGGTCGGCCTTAACTTTTGGGTTTCAGAGCCACATACGAAACTTGTTTTGAACTGACAATATGAAATATGCGTTCATAGCATATTTTTTGATATTTTTTTTGAGTGGTTTTAGCCCAAAGGGTAGATTTTTTTTTTGATATTTTGATATTAATACCATTCGTTCAAAAGTTAGCATCTTTGAAAAACAAGAGTTCAGAAAAATTATTATTATACTTCGTTTTTGAAGAAAAAGGATATCTACAACAAAATGATTAATCTCAAAATTTTACTATTAGTTTGCTTGGCTTCAATTTTGCAATATATCTTAATTAGAAAAAATAACTGAATAGAGCATTAGATATGAAAAAGAGAAATTGAACTTTTTCTTAGCTGGCGCTCCTTCAGATAATTATTTTTGCATGAAAATCAAAACTTGAGCTTCTTTTGAATGTACTTTCATGAAAAGATAGTCATTAGCTTGATCGCATCGTTTTTACAATGTTAGAGGGTTAGGAAAACAAGATGAGGTCGAAAAATAGTGCAAAAACTGCACCATAAACATGCTTGAGAATGAGAAATATGATCGATATGATTTCCAGTGCTGGTCATTTTTGATTTATTTATTAAAACATGATACATGACATAAGACATCTGTCCTTTAAAATGTCACTAACGAAAACAAATCGTACAAAGTTACTACCGTGCAACGTTTACTTCCTATTTTTTCATATAACATTTCTAAGCTCTAGTATCTATGGAGCATTTATTAATGCGCAAAATTTGTATGAAATTTGTATAAATTTATTTGGAAAAATCAACTCACTAGTATTTTGATCCTATACAACACTATACTTATATACTTAAATTAACTGCTTTTCTCCGCTTTTAGCTTTGCGTGCAATTGTGAGTAACAGCAAGTGAAGAAAATGACAATTGAAATCTAAAATCAAAGAAAAAAAACTTTGCAATTGAATCCCGCTATTTAATATTTATTTGCGATAGATACGTAGTTCGCCTACAACATGCAGGCTTCATCAGTGTCTTTTTTCAAAGCGTATAGTTATCTGTCGCGAATAAATATTAAATAGTGGAATTTAGTCGGTAAAAGTTTTTTTCTTTTCTTTTATTTCAGAGTTCGTATTCCACTAAGAGGCTTCAAAAACTTCTGACTTTTGACATGTTTCTCACTTTTCTTGAAATTCATTGCAAATTGTCATCACATACACATACATACATACATATATACATACATACATACATACATACATATATACATACATACATACATACATACATACATATATACATACATACATACATACATACATACATACATACATACATACATACATACATACATATATACATACATACATACATACATACATACATACATACATACATACATACATACATACATACATACATACATACATATATACATACATCGCACACATTGAATACAATCAACATTTGATTGATATGTTTTGATTTCACACGTTTTAACGGTTTAATATACGGTGCTTAAGTGTTAAAGTTTGAATAACTTTTGAATGAACCGTCCGATTTTAAATAACTCGGTTTCGTTTGATAGATCTCAGCAGTAATTTTCAAATAATAATAAAATGTGTGATGTTTTTTATTGAATTAATTCTTAAATGTTACAAAAATATGTTTTAAATACTATTTTTTCACATTTCTTTATGTAACTTTCAAACTACAAGTTCAATCATCATGAAATTTGGAAGTTAAGGGTTTGTAAGGCTCCTCTTTCATATGCAATCAATTTTGTTCAAATTGGTTAAGGGATCTATGAGATAATGAAGTCCCATATTTTTCGTATTTTTATACATAACTTTTAAACTAAAAGTCCGATCAAAATGAAATTCAATAGCGACCAATGGGACACCTAGACCTTTCATTTGACACTAAGAACATTAAAATCGGTCCAGCCATCTCCGAGAAAAGTGAGTGAGATTAAAAGCGTTACATACACACACACACACACACACACACACACACACACACACACACACACACACATACATACACACACACAGAAAATGCTCAGTTTTCGAAACTGAGTCGAATGGTATATAACATTCGGCCCGCAGGACCTTCTTTCCATTTCCGGTTTTCCAAGTGATTTCTATACCTTTATACTATATATTTATATAGTAGAAAGGCAAAACGTTCAACACAATCAACACAATCACAATCACAATCAACATACAGGATTGTGTTGAGAACTACGTTTTCTTTGTAGTTCAATAATTACTGGTTCATATCCAGTATAATATGAGCTGAAATATGCAGTTTTAAATACCGATTTCTTGCTGTGCAAGTGCGTCGAATGTGGCGTACCCAGGCTTCAATTCAAGGTGGGGCGAAGTATATTTTTGCCTGATCATCAAGTAATTGTAACATGGTGGATCTTTCTTGCGCGATCAATTTACTTATCGAGCAACGGGGCTGCTACCTTCTGCCGGGGCCACCCGTGGATTTCAAATTGAATTCGATATTAACCCAAAAATTGAACCTGACATTAGATTAGAATTTGGCTTTAAGTTTTAATTCAAACTAGAATTGGGCTCAAAATCGCAAAATTAAAAAAAAAATAATTTGTGTTGGATAGGACGGAAATAGGCAATTACGACGAAGCAGCAACATACCCTATAAACCATACAGAGAAACAAAGTTTGAACGCGTTTTTCTCGAAATCAGAGTTTTGTTACTTGGTTCGTTCTGATTTAACACCGACCAATTGGACTCCAAACTGGACTTGAACTTTTAATTGTACCTTGCAAAATTAGAATTAAAATAGAACTTTATATCAGAAATAAATTGAAATTAAATTAAACTAAAAGTGGACTTAAAATAAGACATGAAATTGAACCTGATTTTGAATTTAAATTGGACTTGAAATTGCACTTGAAATCAGATATCAAAGGGAAATTGGACTTTAATTTGCACTTAAAATTGCATTTGAAATCCTACTCAAGGTTAGACACTAAATTAGCCGTTTGAAAATCGTGTTGTTACAGGAGCGGTGTTTTATTCTTTCAAGGTTGTTCCACGCTGCACTGAAATGCTTATGTTTATATTGCCCCTTTTATGACTACTTAGACTACTGTGATAATCATTTAATGCAACGTACCGCATTTTGCACTGTTAATCTGACATTAAAGTGGTTTTTAGTTTGATCTACTGATGAGTTTGACTTCTTTTTCCTTCTTGCCCCTCTTTTTCACTTCATTTTCTTTGAGCGAAATCGTGTGCGAGATTCGACTGTGATAATCGTGTAAATCGGGGTAGTGAGTCTAAATAATTTTTCGAACATTTTCCGTGCTCGGGTCATGAGACATTAGATGGTCGCCAATCGCTATTTTGTGAAGTGCTGATGTTTTTTGATATGCGACATGACATATTTTACTGATGCTGAAATGTTCCTCTATTGGAACCGGTTCCGGATTCCCAGTGTCCCCCCGAATCCACATGGCGCCCACCATGGCTTGTAACTGAAATTTTTGGCAATTAGCTGGAACGATATGTAACTAGAACTGACTTATTTTTCATCTGAATCACAGTTATTGGGTGAAGTAGTTACCGATTTGCTAACTGGGGCTGTTGTCCCGTAACATTGTCCCGTAACGTTATAAGACTTTTATACATCTGAGTGGTCTCACGATTTTGAAATTATTTTTTCTCGCATGTTATCCTTTCAGTTGATTGATCCCTTAGCTTTACAGAAGCAGTATACGAAAAAATGACGAATAAAAGCAATCTCCAATGCAATGGGTCGAGGCGGCAATCAGCGAATCTCATAAATGGCATCAACGGTGAAGCGACGTTCCAAGGTACCAATAGTTCCAAGGATATTCTGAACGTAAAGTTTAGTAAAGCACCGGAGGAAGCTCTCGGTGCCTCTGGCAACAGTAAACCAGTCTCGTATTTTCAATTGGTAAAATCGTTTTCCTAGATAGAATCCTAGTACATAACTGCTACAATGTATGGCGGTTCCTAACGATGCTGTGTATTTCTTTTTCTTTGATTATGTGTTTTTTTTTGTAGTTTCGATTTGCAACGTGGGGCGAAATAAGTGCCACCGTTATCGGAATAGTGTTGGCTTCGGTCGCATCGCTCGGACTGCCATACGGTGTCATTCTGTATGGAGAATTTACTACGCTGCTGGTAGATCGGACCATGAGGATAGGGAAATCCACTGACACGGCCATTTTATCATTATTTGGGGGTGGAAAAATACTGTAAGTAATATTGTTAATGCGTTATACATTGCGGTTTTAAGCTGGGTCATTTTAAATTAGTATACATTCTAGTTAACATGTATTATATGACAATGGCATGCACTGCTTTTCCATGTTTTTTTGGCTGATTCAGTTGTTCAAAATTAAATAACATGAAGCAATAAAAATAGGAATATATTTTAGGGAAAACCAACTTGAACAATATTTTTAAAATACTGATATTTAGACATTTTCTAATAAACATTAGGCTACCGTAAAAGGTACATAAATATCAGTTTTCAAAAGTATTCTAAATGTACCAAAAGTAAAAATAAACCAAATATTTTAATATTGTCCTAATTATTAAAACACTATACAATGAAGTTATTCTATTTAGGAATTACGATGAATGGATTCATCCTTTAACAATAGTTTTTTTGGAGACTTTTCTAGATTTTTACGAAGACAATTTTATTTTACAGTCCATCTTTTAATGCACCGTCAATAAATGATAATTAAATCAGAATCCTCTGTACGTCATCTGCTGGCGCTACACTGTAGCGGTTCACCGGAAGCAATTTGAGTCAATTGAAATTTATCACACTTCTTTAAGTGACAGCTAGTAACAACAGCGCCAACCAGCAAGCAATTTGATTTCGCCATGCAATAGAGTACCTTCTCATTCATTGACTGCATACGCCAATCTATTCTAATAAAAAAAATCCAAAATTCCATTTCAGCCAAAATTCTAATGGGAACCGAGCGCATGTTTTGTATTCAAAATAAACCTAGTTGTTGGTATTGGCTTGAATTTACAATTTGATGCTCAAAATGTAAATATTGCACCGTGGCTGATAGGCTTTGTCGACAACATATAAACCAATCTGATAATTTCATCAAGATTTAGCACAGACAAGGAAGGTACCTTGTTCAAATAAGGAAAATAGGATTCGTTTCTCTTCCAGATAATTCTCCGCACCTTTCCTTTGAAAACTTCAGGATTGTGGTCATCTCAATCTTATAGAATACAGCCTGTCTAAACCTAATTGTCTTTCGAAGTGAAAAATAGACACGATATGCAGATTAAATGCGTCTCTGTATCCGTTTGGTTCCGTTTCTAGCAGCACAGAACGTGGGTGGCTTTTGCTGTATCCAGAATTCCTCTCCACCGTAGTCTGTCTTTTCGCCCATTCCTTCAGCGACCCGACATATACAAGTTCACTTCAATCTGTTCGAGCCATCCGGCACGTTCGAACCTTCAGTTCCTGGTGCCGGTGGGATTCTTGAAGAGAACGGATTTCATTACACAGTCGTCTGGCACCCTTGCGACGTGGTATGCCAATAGTAGTCTCCCAACTTTCGCCAGGTTTACGATGGGAATCTCTTCAAGCAGTGCCCGCAGCTCGTGGTTCGTACACCTAGGTCACTCTCCACTTTTCGTTTGAACTTCGCCGAAAATAGTCCGCAGCAGCTTTCGTTCAAATACGGTATGTGTACGTGTGCATATGCCTTCCGTAAGCAAAGTCACAGTCCCAAGTCAGTAGAGGACTACCGATCTGATGGGCATTTTGTACATCGTCAGCTTTATTCGGCGACGTGTGCTCGTGGATCTTGCGGAGGAGACGGTACATCTCCTTACTCGTATTATTGTCGGCGGTGACGAGAGATTCCAAATATACATCGACCGCTTGCAGTTCATTGCCGTCAATAGTCACTGTCCGTGGGAGACGAACGTTGTTTTCTCTGGAACTTTTTCCTACCATATATTTGGTTTTCGACGCATTGATATGTAACCCAATAATCACGACTGAAAATCTTGAAAATAATGAGAGAGAAAAATGTAACCCAATCCTACTAGCTTCCGTTTTATGTCTGGTGTAAATTTCCTCCGCCGTCTCAATGTTTCTAGTGATGATGTTGAGGTCGTCTGCGAAGTTTAGGAGTTGGCTACTTTTGCTAAAGATCGTTCCTCTCATTTTGATGTCCACTTACCAGATCACAGATTCAGTAGCTATGTTGAATAATACACAGGACTTCCATCCCCTTGCCGCAACCCTCTGCGCGATTCGAAAAGGGCTCGAGAGTGTCCCCAAAACGCACACGTAACACATCACTCGCTCCAGGATAGCTTTGATCAGCCGCGTTAGTTTGTCCGGAAAACCGTACTCGTGCATTATCTGCCACAGCTGTCCGCGAACAACTGAATCATATCCTGCTCTGCAATCCACGAAAATACGATGCGTGAGCACGTTATACTCTCGGCATTTTTAGAGGATTTGTCTGAGAGTAAAAATTTGATCCGTAGTAGCACGGGCCCCCATTAAGCTCGCCTGATACTGGCCTACGAATTCTCTTGCTATATGCTATTGGGATAGACGACACATCAAAAGCTAGGAGAGCACCTTGTAGGCTTATCCAGTGAAGTATCAGTGCCAGCGGTTCTTGGCCATTTTTGTAGAGTTCTGCCGGGAGTCGGTCCTTTCCGGCGGCTCTATTATTCTTCAGCTGACCGATTTCTCGCCGAATCTCTTCAAGATCTGGAGCCGGCACACTGTTGTCGTTTGAAGCACTCCTAGGTTTGTTGCGCCTCCTTCTGTTATATCACCGTTGAGATCCTCATCGAATAACTGCTTCCACCTGTAGACCACCTCGAGCTCGTTTGTGATTAGATCCCCTCCCTCGTTGCTACATATATCAGGTTTAGGTTCACCTTCTCGTAAAACTTGCGCGTGTCATTAGTCCGAAATAGTTGTTTCAGCTTGTCACGATCTCAGTCCTACATCTGGCGCTTTTTCCTTCTTAGGATCGTGGTCAAATCATTCCGCGCTCGTCGATACTTGGCCAAATTCTCTCTCGTGGATATGCTTAGATAGTTTTTCCAAGCATTTTTTTCCTCTCTATTGCTTGTTGACCTTCCCCGTCAAACCAATCATTTCATGCACTCGAGGTTTCCACTCCTAGTACCGCGGTTGCGGCCTCGTTGACGGCCGAGCGTATCATACTCCATCCGTTTTTGGATGGTCGAAGCATCTAGCTCTACAGAGGAAGGCAGAGCTTCATCAAGTACGCGCGCGTAGTTTTCGGCGACTGGCGGGTTATTTAATTGCCGAATGCGAGGAGGGCGGCTTTGTCGCAAAGTATAAATCGTCAATCGTTTTAACCGCACATGTACTGCTAAAAGGAAATGGTCCGAGTCACCAAGCTTCGGGAAGCTGCAAAGCTGATGCATCACTGGCCGTTATCGTTCATGTCGGTATGAGGGCTATGGGCCCCACCAATCACCGGCTATACATTGCTTCCCTGCCGACCTGGGCTTTCATATCCCCGATGACGATCTTGATGGCCAGTGATGAGCAGCTGGCGTACGTTACCTCAAGCTGTGCTAAGAACGCTTCCTTCTTGCGTTCCATCATGCATATGTTAGATTGCAGTATGTAGTCCCTGTGAAATTGGTTAACTTTCTCGTAGACCGTTCACCTATTATTGACAGCTCTTCCAAATGATTCTTCTTGATCCCTGATCGAAACTTCTTCCGTCTCCACATCATGGCACTTCAATTCCCGGCATACCGTCATGCGTTTCTCGACAATTGGACAAAACTCGTAGATTGTGACAGTTCCCAACAGTAAATTTGGGTAGATATTATAACAGCGCTTTATTTCGTATCTTTTTCTTCTAGAGTTAACGCCACCCGGGAGGAGAATCAGGAGGCAATTCTGGAGGATGCCATAGCGTACGGTTTGGGTACCTTATGTGTGTCGACAGTTCAGTTTATAACTGGTGCACTTAGTGTTGATATAATCAATCGGACAGCCAACCGGCAAATCAGTCGAATACGGAAACTATTTTTTAAGGCTATCCTACGGCAGGATATGACTTGGTACGATTTGAACAGCAACGACAGTTTTGCGGTACGAATCACGGAGTGAGTGATGAAATGAGTCTGTCAAAGAGTTTATTTCTAAAACTTTTATTAAATTTACAGTGATCTGGATAAACTAAAGGAGGGTATTGGAGAGAAACTTTCCATTTTTACGTTCTTAGTAATGTCCTTCGTTATCTCTGCGATATTTTCATTTTTCTATGGTTGGAAACTGACATTAGTGATGCTGAGCTGCACACCCATCATCATTTTAGCAACTGCGATAGTAGCCAATGTATTGTAAATAGCTTTTAAAATCCAGAAAAGAAAATTTCTATATCTTTTTTTCTTGCAGATGCAAAGTACGCTAACCGAGAAGGAGCTAAAGGCTTATTCGTCGGCAGGCGCAGTAGCAGAAGAAGTGCTTGGAAGTATCCGCACGGTGGTTGCTTTCGGAGGTGAACAAAAAGAATTGAATCGGTACAAAAGTCGTCTCTCCTCTGCAGAAAAAAATGGTCGTAAAAAGGGACTTTTCTCTGGCGCAGGAGGAGGTGTAATGTGGTTCATCGTTTATTCTTGCTACGCTCTTGCATTTTGGTATGGAATCAGCTTGATTTTGGAAGATCGTGGAAAGGATGTGAAAGAATACACACCAGCCGTGCTAATTATTGTGCTGTTTGGAGTATTAGCTGGAGCTTACAATCTCGGACTGTCGTCTCCTCACCTAGAGGCTTTCTCTGCGGCGAAAGGATCTGCGGCATCAGTATTTTCTGTAATTGATAGGATACCGACCGTAGATCCGTTTGGTGACAGCGGTCTGCGACCGCTCTCTTTTACTGGAAATATTAAATTCAACGACGTACGTTTTCAGTATCCGTCACGGAGTGACGTGCAAGTATTGCAAGGCTTAGACTTGACTATCGAGACTGGAAAGACTGTTGCGTTGGTTGGTCCATCAGGATGTGGAAAGTCCACTTGTCTACAGCTAATACAGAGACTCTACGATCCCTTGCATGTAAGTATCATTTTCATTATCATGTCTCTTGAATCAAATTAAACTTTTGTTCCAATATAATAGGGATCTATTACCATCGATGGGATTAGGATTAATGAGTTAAATATTAACTGGTTGCGCTCCTTTATCGGAGTGGTCGGGCAGGAGCCCGTCCTATTTGGTACCAGTATAGCGGAGAACATCCGCTACGGTAATCCAGAAGCTTGTCAAAGTGACATTGAAGCTGCTGCCAAAATAGCAAATTGCCATAGTTTTATTACTAAACTACCTAATGGGTACCATACTACGATTGGAGAGCGAGGAGCTCAAATTTCCGGTGGTCAAAAGCAACGAATTGCCATAGCACGAGCATTGGTTCGTAACCCGAAGATACTCCTGCTGGATGAAGCAACCTCTGCGCTAGATCCAAACTCGGAAAAACGTGTTCAGGATGCTCTAGAGAAGGCTAGTCGTGGTCGTACAACCATAGTTGTGTCCCATCGAATGTCGACAATAACCAACGTTGATAGGATTGTATATATTGATAAAGGTGTAGTAGCTGAAGAGGGAACACACGACCAACTCATGGCTAAACGGGGCCTGTATTACAATTTGGTACTTTCCAGTGGAACTTTTAAGGAGGAAAACAAAGCAAAAGATTCTGCTGGTAACGACGAATCAACTCCAACAGGACCAAAGAATGTATCTGCTGGTGAAGATGGTTGCTCAGATGATGAGTCCGAAGGAAATCAGTCAGAAGAAGTAACCAAGGATGAAACTGAAGATAAATATTCGGTATCCGTGACGCGATTACTGAAATTAAATGCCGCCGAATGGCCATACATCTTGTTCGGATGTGCCGCCGCAATGGTTGTGGGAGCTTCATGTCCATTATTTGCTGTTCTTTTCGGTGAAATGTATGGAGTAAGTACTAATTACTTAGTTAGCTGCGTAATTAGCATGTTTAATAGTTATCATCTTTTCACAGATCTTATCGGTCGCCGATCCGGAGTATGTAAAATCGGAAGGCAATTTCTACTCATTACTTTTCTTGTCACTGGGAATTGTTACAGGCATTGGCACGTTCTTCCAAACCTTTCTATTTAACGTTGCCGGTGCGCGTTTAACAACACGTCTCCGACAGAAATCCTTCAAGGCCATGATCAGCCAAGAGATGGCATGGTTCGACGAATCCAATAACGCTGTTGGAGCTCTCTGTGCGCGTCTTTCCGGTGATTGCGCTAGTGTTCAGGGTGCTACAGGAACCAGAATTGGTTCCATTCTACAGTCCGCTTCGTCGATTTGTATCGGTGTCGGAATATCTTTCTATTATTCTTGGAATTTGACATTAGTTTCGATGATCGCAATTCTAATAGCATTAATCTCGATTATGGTAGAATCACGGTATGTGGAACCTAGTGCATTGCAAGAGAAGAAGTGTCTTGAAGACGCCATAAAATTGGCCACTGAAGCCATCACCAATATCCGAACAGTGGCCAGCTTGGGTCAAGAGCCTCATATGCTTGAACGATATGAAAAGGAAATCGCCAAAGTTGACGTTGCTTGCAAGAAAAAGATCAGACTTCGTGGTATGGTGTTTGCTCTTGGTCAGGTCATGCCATTCATGAGCTATGGATTGGCACTTTGCTACGGTGGAAAATTGATATCAGATGGAGAAGTTTTATATAAAGATGTGATTAAGTAATGTTGATATGCTTTGCTACGGTGTAAAGTGTATAAATAATTTTAAATATTTGTAGAGTATCCGAAGCTTTAATTTTCGCGGCTTGGATGTTGAGTCAAGCTTTGGCTTATGCTCCTAACGTCAGCTCGGCTATGCTGTCGGCTGGTCGTTTGATGAAATTACTTGATCGTACTCCGAAAATTCAGAACTCGTCGCGTGCCTACCGTCCATTTAGCCAGGTAAGCTATCTAAAAAAATAAAACAACGTAACCTTAATTCTTTATTTTACTAAAATTAAAGAAACAAGAAGGAAATATCAATTACAGCGACGTTGAATTCCGTTATCCAACGAGACCCACGGTCCCCATTTTACAAGGACTCAGTTTAGAAATCAAAAAAGGCAGCACAGTCGCTTTAGTTGGTCCCTCTGGCTGTGGTAAATCAACGTGCATTCAAATGTTGCTTCGCTATTACGACCCGGATGGTGGAAGCGTAGTAAGTATTTCAATTGTATCGTTTACTCTATGAATCGTTGATGTAATAAAAATTCATTTCTCAGGACATCGATGGTATCTCCACGATTGAATTTCAGCTCAGTCGTATTCGAGCGCAGATGGGTCTGGTATCGCAGGAACCGGTCCTGTTCGATCGAACGATAGCGGAAAACATTGCGTACGGCGACAACAGTCGTGACATTCCGATGCCGGATATTATTGAAGCTGCCAAAATGGCTAACATTCACGAGTTCATAGTGAACCTACCAAAAGGTTACGAAACCAGCTTGGGTTCGAAGGGAGCACAGCTATCCGGTGGTCAAAAGCAGCGGATTGCCATCGCAAGAGCATTAGTTCGAAATCCACGCATTCTATTGCTAGATGAAGCGACGTCGGCTCTGGATAATCAGAACGAAAAAATCGTTCAAAATGCTCTGGATCATGCGCGGAGAGGAAGAACCTGCATTATTATAGCTCATCGTTTGACGACGATTCAGAATGCGGACGTGATCTGTGTAATCCAAAACGGCGTCATCGTGGAGTGTGGTACTCACGACAAATTGATGGCGCTGAATGGAATATACGCAAAACTGTACACCAAGTCCTAAGTGCTCTTATAAACTTAGGTAATTTGGAAAAGTTTGTTCAATTTATCCGAACCCAAGCCATTATTAAGCTGTGAGTTTCCCCTTTTCTTGCTAACTGATAAAAGCATCTCATTCACTGTAATTTCCACCGTGTTTATGTTCTTTGGAATTAATCGAGGCGTTCGTATTGCTAGAATAATTTTTAAATGATCCATGGACATAAAAAGTGGACGCTTACACTCGTTAACGTTATTATCAAAACGCTTACATCCGCAATCATGGTTAATGAGGCGATCTTTATTTCCTCAAACAACTCAAGAACGCCTTCTTCACAACGTGCGATGGATCTCCGGAGGAGTGTGACGTTGCCGGAAGGAATGGCTTTCAGACAAAGGCCGAATGATGATCGATGAACGGAAAGCCGCTAAAGCTAGCATTGAACGGCCGCGAAACAGAGCAGCTAAGACGGCTTTCCGTCAAGGATACGCTAAGTTGGAAAAGGCTGTTCAAAAGTCTTAGACAAGGAACAAGCGAGCCTACGCTGCAATTTTTAGCTGAGGAGAAAGACAGGAAGGGATCCATGGAGACATCCATGAATTTTTTTCTCTGCTTTGATATCTTGATTAAAATCCCCAAGAACGAAGACCTATCTGAATGCAGCAAATGACACGGCATCACATTGCTCTATATCACGTACTCTGCAAAGTGATTACCGTTGATTGCCAGACAATACCAGCAACGCTCGACGTTTTGTTCATACTGCTGTTGTTCGTAGCACCACTCCGGAGCGAAGAAGTTGGATATCGTGAGGCACTTTGTGGCCGTCGGATGTAGCCCATCTGGTATTTGTAACATTCCCTCCCTTCTGGGGAAAGGTTTCAGCGACCTAACGGTGAAGCGCAGCAGAAACTAAACAGGAAGACCGAGAACAAGGTGGCTTAAACGTTCCGAGCCTTGGATCGGACATTTCCTTTGGACATCCTTTAGCAGCATAAGGCCGGGATGGCAAGTGGTGTAACTAGAGTTACTCTTCGCAGTATTGGGTCCTGGGCTATTTACCGCCAATTCGTTGAGCATCTCGACACAAGCAAATCGGCTTCACCCTGGTCGAGCCACCTACACTCAAAATATTCTGCACATAACTAATAGTAAATTTCCATAAGAAATTCCATATGATTATCATGAGCCGCATATAAACATAATCCTCCAAGAAATACACATAAAAATCATACGCGTATGAATAGTATGTGCAATTATAGAGATAAAAATTATACTCATATGAAAAGTATGTGCTAATTTATCGCTTGCACATAAATGATAACTGTTTGGCACATAAAGATCATTTACTGGGCACATTGCAAAAATCTATATGTGGGACACATAGAAACTATACGAAAAGTTTTCTCAGTGTAGTAAGTTGGATTTCTCTTTTTCTAAAGGCCCATACGCGTACGAACATGCTGGCCGAAAATATTGGTGAATTCATGTTTGGTCAACACTCACGTCTGTGTATGAGCGCCACGAACCAAGCAGGCAAAAGAAGATGTTGGGCTTGTCGCTCGACCTGAATGACCCGCCACCATTTTATTTGTTTCTTTTATACGACAGACTTCGCAGCCAGCTGTTTGAGTGCAGGACAATTGCAGGGCAAGTTTCTACGATCTTATTGATTCTAACAGCCTCTCCCAGTCGGGATTCGAACATGTGACGACTGGCTTATTAGCCCAGCATCATACCTCGAGGCCAACTGGGACGTGATAACTAAATACACTATGACAAAAACTTGTCGCAGTGCATGAGAATATCAGAAAAGAAATCCGAAAGAAATGCTCATATATGCGTGTGTTTGTTAGAAGAAAATCGTGAGAGAAAATTGGACCACACGAATGCAGGCTGCACAACACTACGTTTCAGTTTGCAAACTCTCATAATACAAAAAACTAAGTTTTTTTTCCTCATTTAGACATATCTACCCATCTCCCTGATTAGCTCACCTCGGTCAGCGGCCTTTTTGTCTAGAGCAACTTGTCCTACGTCTCTCCGAAGATAATGAAAGAGAAACAAAGCCTTCCTTATATTGTTCTACTCCCGGACTTGTGACCCTTCTGTCTTTTCACACGCTCTTCATCTCCCAGCCACTTTGCAACTTCGAACGGTCCAAATCCAAGATATTATTATTATTATTCTATATTTAAGAGGTGCCTGCGGCTGGTTCCCCTTAATGCAAGATAATCGCAGCCACTTTTACATATTTGGACCTCCCCCCCGTTTTAGCGACCACCCCGCTTTTGTCAACCCCCTGTGCTGCATCACTTATGTCAAGAATCATGCACGCCAAGTTTGATGAAGAACAGACAAGGTGTTCCGGAGTTATGGCGCAAGTCGTTTACTTTTATCTATACCTATAAAAAAGGATTTCTGTATGCCTGTCTGTCTGTCCCTATGTTCCTTATAGAATCGAAAACTACTGAACCGATCGGCGTGAAAATTTTCATATAGGGGTTTTCGGGACCAGAGAAGGTTCTTATGATAGGGGCCGTGCACTAATTACGTAAGGCATTATGGGGGGAGGGGGGGTTCCGCGAAATCTTACAAAATCTTATTTGGGGGGGAGGGGGGCTTAATCATTTCTTAAGTAAGATTTTCACACACGAAAAAATTATGAAAAAGTCACATTTTTAATAGCAACTTATATTATTTGTTACAAAATTTTTTAAATTGATGAGGTAAGTTGTGAAGTGTCGAAATCTTTCATGCTGCAAGGAAATGCATAGCAACCTGCTGAGTATTTTAGCCTTGTCCACTCAAGGAAACAGCAGTTGGCCTACTTGTTCCAGAGTCTCTGATGTCATCGGTTTATGCTATTATTTATAATTTATAATTTATTCGTATAATTCATAGGACAATTTGAGTCTAAATGAATACTTAAAAGTTACTTAATTGTTAGTATTTACATTGTCAAGTGCACGAATTCGTTAGCGGTAAATGCGTGATGGTTCGTCAAAAATAAAAAGGTCAGCAAAGCAGTTGAATTGTCTGATCATGGAAGCGATGGGAAAGTTGGCAGCATATTGCATTGTATAGGAGTCTGCCTGTAGAATCATTCTGTGTCGTAAGACTCTTGAAGGTGCGTAGAGTCCGATTTTCGATAGGATGTCCGGTGCATCATATTCGCCAGTTAAAAGCTTGCAGCCAAACAACGATTGCGAAACCTCTCTACGTCGACTTAGCGTGCTAAAACCCAACAGAGTGTGAGTGTCTTCGTACGGTGTTAAGTTTTGCTGATCCCTCCACGGAAGGTGACGAAGTGCATGTCGAACAAATTTTCGCTGTACGTTTTCCAGTCTGGCGGACCAGATAAACTCGTGCGGGTTCCAAACGATGCTCGCAAATTTCAGCGTTGACCGTACAATAGAGCAATAGAGAGCTTTGAAGCAGATCGGGTCATTGAATTCACCAGCAATCTTAAATATGAACCCAAGACTACGATTGGACTTGTCAACGATGGCAGAAATGTGGGACTTCATGGTGAGTTTCTCGTTAAGTAATACTCCAAGGTCCTTCACCTGTTCTACCCTATTCAATTTTGATCCGGAAATTTCGTAATCGAACTCTATTGCGCTTCTAGTGCGATGGAAACTGATGACGCAACATTTCTCCACACTCAGTAACAATTGATTCCTTACGCACCAGTCACTTAACAAGTCCAGAAGCTTCTGCAACATTCTGCAGTCCTCGAGTCTTCTGACTTCAAGATAGATTTTCAGATCATCAGCGAAGAAAAGCCTTCCATCTTCATTGAGTAGTAACGCTGCATCATTTATGTAGATACAGAATAGCAATGAGCCCAAATTGCTACCCTGTGGCACACCAGAACCATTTGTAAACGCGGCGGGCCGGCAGTTGCCAAGTTGAACGAAGAGTTGCCTATCCGTAAGGTAAGTTTCCAACCATCTGCACAATCTTGTGGTACACCCAAGTTTCTCCAACTTGCTTAAAAGAATAGTATGATTAACGGTATCAAAAGCGGCCTTCAAATCAGTATAAACTGCGCTTTGGCGCTCATACTATTTATGCAGAACGATGTGAAATTCACCAAATTTGTTTCTACAGATTGCCCGGGATCATTCCAACATATTTCGTTGCAATTTCCTATCTCAATCCCGCAAGGCAGCCGCAATCCATTATGATATCACGAGAAATATTTTTGTTTAAAAGTAGCTTACACAATTAATGTATAGCTGTACCAATGGAACAAGTGCAGGATAAGCTACTATACAACAAAAATGTTTCTTGGGATATATTGTTCTTCTGTTCCCAAATATCTTGCCTGCCGTATGTGGCCAAAGTGGGGTCAGTATTTTGCTTCAAAGGAAACCGCGGTCATTACAGATCTGTACATTAGACGCAACGCAGTGCCAATTCCAACATAAGACCATGTCGCGTTTCATCTAGAAGAGGCAAAGAAGTTCTTTGTATACTACTTGGCGAGGACACGTTTTCAGACGATTTAGATTGGATCAATGCGAATTAAGTGAACGCTAGTGAGTTTCTGAGCATACACCAACATTTATTGACAACCTCAATGCTGAAATACGTTCTGTTCGTGAGGGGATTAAGGGATTTACAATAGATAATTGATATTATTTGTTTTTTTTTATAAATTTGTTTGAACTTTGTTGACTGTTTCAATATTCTTTCAATGTCTATCTTTTTAAATAAAACTTGAGTTTTGATGTTTCAAAAAATCTTACTAAGAATTTGTACGGGGGGAGGGGGGATTGGCCAAAATCTTACAAAATCTTATATAGGGGGGAGGGGGGGTTCAAAAATGAGGAAAAAGGCCTTACGTAATTATTGCACGGTCCCATAGTTAGAGACCCCTCCCCTCACTAAGGGGGGGGGGGCTCCCATACAAATGAAACACAAATTTATGCATAACTTGAGAACTAGTCAAGCAAATGGAACAAAATTTTACATGTGTCTGTTTTGGTTGTGTGTTCGATTTAGCGGATATAGGATGCCCGGGGACACCGGAAAGTATCCAAAATAATATTACCACGAAAGGGGAATAGTTTAAAGTAGTGTTAGTGGCTTTACAAGCAGCAGAAGGCGTTATTTTGCACTTTTGCGTTGCACACGATATTCGTATATTCAGCGTGAATGTATGCGACTCATTTTTATTTGCGAATTGAACCACTCGCGTCGCTGTTTTCTCATGATAAAACCGTTTGCCGATGCTCGGCGTATCTATTTATTTTGCGAGTTTTCCAACCTCTGGTTACAATAAAAACCCGACTTTTATGTCTGAGTTTTTTCAGGTTCATTCTTTATTCTTTTCTATTAGAAAAGCGAAGTGAAGGGACACATTTTTGGATAAACTTAGTACACTCAAGTCTTTTTTACACGGGGGATACGTGGCGTGTAAAATAAAACCGTTTAAAAAAAACCCCGTTAATTCAAAAATCGTAAAAATAAAATAAAATGTAAAAAACGACTTGAGTGTAAAATATATGCACGTGTAATAGCAACCCATCCATTCTAGATTGAATTATGGCTTTCTGGCTTCATTGCGAACGAACAACCTGTGAATTATGGTTTTACTCTATAGGAATCATAAGGCTTGCTGCTCACATTTGTCCGGTAACACTTGAATGATTTTACCTTTAATTTACGGTACCCACGCGATAACCTAAGACATTAGCAAGCAAACACTGCACTAACTAATCGGAGCCACCGAAAGCCACTGAATAAATGAATGAAGCTCATGTTTTCTACTATCAGTCTACCCCGGAGGTACCAGCTACCTACTAATGACTGGAAACTTAAATGCAAAGGTACCAATTAATGATCGGATATGGAAAATGAAAGCTCTATTGGAGTAGGAGAAGCTAGGGTTAAATCAAAAATATCTACAAATAGTTTATTCAATTATGTTTGCTAAAAACCTATACAATGCAGATCTAACAAGCCAGTAGACGTATGTTCGTATCACGGCTAGGCGGTGCTGCTAGAGTTAGAACATTGCTCTAGCGTTTTTCAATCATATTTATTGTTTTCATTTATATTATAACTAGCTGACCCAACAAACTTCGTATTGCCACAAATTAACCTGTACAACCATAAATCATGAATCTCGGATGATCTTTGTCACAATCTCGAGTTTTGCAAGCCCCCCAGTGGGCGGCGCTTCCGACGGCGGGTCACCGGCAACACTCGCGACCGTCTGTTCCTGAATGATCTAGTGTTACTATAGATAGTTTTTGTGGTCTTGTATTGACTAATGTTTTATGGAAGAGTCTCGAATTTCTCGAGTTCGATTAGTTTTTGAGTTTCGCAAAAATTTCTGTTTTATTTGTATGAGAGTCCATATCCCCCTACCACAGGGGTGAGAGGTCTCTAACTATCGTAAAATAAATTCAAGACTCCAAAATCTCCCACATGTCAAATTTGGTTCCATTTGCTTGATTAGTTCTCAAGTTATAAGGAAATTTGAATTTCATTTGTATGGGAGCTCCCCTCTTAAAAGGGGAAGGGGTCGTAATTCACCATAGAAAAAATTTCTGCCATCTAAAACTCCCACATGCCAAATTTGGTTCCATTTGATTGATTAGTTCTCGAGATAAGAGGAAATTTGCATTTCATTTGTATAGATGCCCACCCTCTTAAAGGGGAGATGGGCCATAACTCACTTTCTAAAGAAGAGAGGGATCTCAATTCACCATAGAAAAAAATCTTGCGTCCAAAACCACTTACATGTCAAATTTGGTTCCATTTGCTTGATTAGTTCTCGAGTTATGAAGAAATTTATTTTTCATTTGTATAGGAGCCCCCCTCCCTCTTAAAGTGGGGAAATCCATAGAAAATATACCATAGAAAATATTCTTGCATACAAAAACACCCACATGTTAAATTTGGTTCCATTTGCTTGATTAGTTCTAGAGTTATGAGGATATTTGTATTTCGTTTGTATGAGAGCCCCCCCTCTTAAAAAGGTAAGGGGTCCTAATTCATCATAGAAAAAATGGTTGCCTCCAAAAACACCCACATGCCAAATATGGTTCCATTTGCTTGATTAGTTCTCGAATTATGAGGAAATTTGTATTTCGTTTGTATAGGAGCCCCCCCTCTTAAAGTGGGGAGAGGTTCTAATTCACCATAGAAAATATTCATGCCCTAGAAAACTTTCACATGCCAAATTTGGTTCCATTTGCTTGATTAATTCTCGAGTTATGAGGAAATTCGCATTTCATTTGTATAGGAACCCTCCTTCCTAAAGTGGGGAGGGGTCCCAATTCATCATAGAAAAAAATTTTGTCTCCAAAAACACCCACATACCAAATTTTGTTCCATTTGCTTGATTAGTTCTCGAGTTATGAGGAAATTTGTATTTCGTTTGTATAGGAGCCCCCCCTCTTAAAGTGGGGAGGGGTCCTTATTTACCATAGAAAATATTCTTGCCCTCGAAAACTTCCACATGCCAAATTTTGTTCCATTTGCTTGATTAGTTCTTCAGTTATGAGGAAATTTGTATTTCATGTGTAAAGGATCCCCCCCTCCTAAAACGGGGAGGGGTCCCAATTCATCATAGAAAAAAATTTTGTCTCCAAAAACACCCACATGCCAAATTTGGTTCCATTTGCTTAATTACTTCTCGAGTTATGAGGAAAATTGTGTTTCTTTGGTACAGGAGCCCCCCCCCCCTCTTAAAGCGGGGAGGGGTCCTAATATACTATAGAAAATATTCTTCACATGCCAAATTTGGTTCCATTTGCTTGATTAGTTCTCGAGTTATGAGGAAATTTGTATGGAAGCCCCCCCCCCTTTTAAAGAGGAGAGGAGTTATAATTCCCCTTATAAAGAGGGGAGGGGTCTCAATTTACCATAGAATAAATTCTTGTCACCGAAAACACCCACATGCCAAATTTTGTTCTATTTGCTTGATTAGTTGTCGAGTTAGGCAGAAATTTGTGTTTCATTTGTATGGGAGCCCCCCCTCTTAGTGGGGGGAGGGGTTTCTAACCATCACTAAAACCTTTTCTGACCCCAAAAAACCTCTACATGCATATTTTCATGCCGATTGGCTCAGTAGTTTTCGATTCTATAAGGAACATACGGACAGACAGACAGACAGACAGACAGACAGACAGACAGAAATCCTTCTTTATAGGTATAGATTATGACAAGTGAATTTTCAAGTTAAAACAAGCTCTACAGATTTGGTGAATTGTACTGCCTAATAATAGAGAAACTAATAATAATGTCATTGGATCGATAAAAAAAATGATATGCTTGGAATCGTCGATCATAGATGATAGTTTTAATAAAACGGACAACAATCAAAAAAATACAAAATTCTTGAAATTATACAATACTTTAAATTAATTATGCTGAAAAGAAGTTACAAGGTTATAAGGTGCTATGGAAGTCGAGGACATATCATGAACATATAAAATATAGAAAGCGATTATCTATTGATTCCCTCTTAAAGTTATTAATAATTCAAAAGCAGTTTTGATTTTGACTTGTTGAGTTGAGTGTAGTTAACATATCCAAATTATAGACTGAATAGTCCTGCATACAAAATTGTTTCAAATGAAATCAATTTGAAATAAAGTGAAGTCATGCTAATTCATTTTGGCAAATTATTGCATTTGCGATGAAAGCAAAATATGCTTATCGAGATTATAAGAATTTTGCAACTGTGCTCATTTGTTAAATAGTGTCATAAATAAGATCAGCCTATTGTTATCATTATGCATACAGATATAACCAAACCAGGATGCATAATAACAGTTACAGTGAGTAAATAAATACAGTACAATGTTTGATGAACCGATGTATTATTGCAAGTCGTTAAGATTACGGCCGTTGTAAGATAATTCAAACAAAACTGAATTACCGCTGTGATATTTTATTTGGTGTAGATTGTAACACCATACATGGGTTACTATTTGAATATTTATCTGAGAACCATATTAGGAAATGTCTGAGGAAGTAATCACAAGCAATGAACAGCCAACCCGGTGTAGGCTCAATCAATTTTAATGTAAATAACCCAGGTAATCAATAAGCATTACCAATGTTATTTTCAAATGCAAGACAATAAGGTTTTAAATCAACATAAAAATAATTTTGGTAAAATATACGGGTATTTTGCCGCTACCAAACTTCTTATCACGGTGTTCAAAATACCGTTATTAAAAAATAAAATAGGCAATTTAAACGGTAAATGCCAGTTGGATTGCCATCCTACACCTCTGAGCCAATTTTTAATAAAATCGGTCGACGAATTTTTGAGTTACGCCGTTTTGAAGTTTTAAAGGGCAGATTGCTCATATAAAGTAAATAAAAATCTATGGTGAATAACCAACTGGTTAAAACCACATTAAACAACAATAAAAAAAATAAAAATCTTCAATGACACTTCCAAAATGAACGTAAATTACAGCCGGTATTAGTTTTTTATGCAACATATGCCAATTGCCGACCATTTTAGGAGTTTTTTTTTTACGCTGTATTGGGACTAACTGGAAATGTTCCGGATTAAGTTATCGCTGTGGACAATAGCCAGTATCGAGCATGAACAATCACTTATCATGCAACACCTCAAATTACGCCAGAATTTAAAAACTAGATCACTGACAGTCAGATTAACTACCTAGCACCACGTTGGTTATATATGGACAAATTTCGGGGCATCCGGGAACACCCAGACCAGTGGCCAGTTTTGTCCATAAACAAAAGCTTATTGTGCGGCACCTTAAATCACACTAGAACTCAATAACTAGAACCATGAAAGACAAATTTGCTATCTAGGCTCAGGTTTGGTCATATCTGGACATATTTGGGGGACTCCGGAAAACCCTAGAAAATAATTAATTTCGAACATGAACAAAAACTCATCATACGACACCTTAAATCACACTAAAACTTTTAAAATAGATCCAAGTAAGCCAAATTGAGTACCAAGAACCACCACAATGGCCAATTCCGAACATGTCTTTATTAGGCCATTACAAATATTTTATAAAGTTTTTGTCCTTCCGGTGTTCGGCCACTGAAGGGGGGGGGGCGAAAAAAAACAAAGTGAATTTTTTAATCGAGCAAAAAAAACATGGATTTTAAGAATTTTTATTTAAGGTTTAAACGTGAAAACTGAATCTATTCTTGCTTATAATATATACGTTATTATTTTCTATGCAAAAATATACGAAAACAGACAAAAACGAAGGAAAATTTTGTTGGACGATTTTCGGAAATTCCATTGTTCGAATTTCCATTTCTGTTTCGTGCTAGAAGCGTTAATTCAACTCGGAGACTCATTTTTCGAGTTTTTCAGACTGTAGAGCCCACAGACAATTGATTAAATAAAAAGAAATTTGACTCATATCCAACAAATTATTTTTTTGCCCCCCGATTTTTCAAGCCAATTTCCAAGGGAGGGAGAGGGGTTGACAAAAACTTTAAATAGGATTTGCAATGGCCTTATCAAAAATGTACCACATTACGTTATTCACTTCCCAAGGGTTCCCGGGGTCCCCCAAATATATCCAGATATGACCAAATCTAACCCTAGATAGCAGATTTGGCTTCCATTGATCTAGCTATTAAATTCTAGTGTCATTTAAGGTATCGCACGATAGGTTTTTGTTCATGGACGAAATTGGCCACTTGTCTGGGTTGGGTGTTCCCGGAAGTCTCCAGAACTTGTTCATATATAACCAACGTGATGCTAGGTAGTTGATCTGACTGTCAGTGATCTGCCCTTTAAAACTCCAAAACGGCGTAACTCAGAAATTCGGTGATCGATTTTTTCAAAAATTGGTTCAGGGGTGTAGGATGGCAATACAAACTAACTGGCATTTTCCTCTAAAATGGCCTATTTTATTTTTTAATAACGGTATTTTGAACACTGTATTTTATAGTGCTGACAATACTTATTTGCAGCTGAGAAGTGACTAGAAGAATTTAAATAGAATTTTGGATGCCAACTTACAACGACTATGCAGTCAAAAATCCAATATATTTATTATAGCTAATATAGTTATTAATGTGTTTTGTTATTAGAAACTGATCTAAAATGGATAAACCGCTTGGAACCAAGCTTCCCTAAAAATGCAATTGTTGGAGCGGAAAGTCTATACAATGCAGCCGATCAGTTGGTTTTAGCAGCACTTGATCTACATTTACGAAAAAAGAAACCTCCTACACTTCTGCGCGATTTTTATCGCATACCATCGTCCCTTCTGGTGCTTAGGGCTAGTCTTAAAACACCAGTAGTGGAAAGAAGCCGATGCACTTCGAAGTTTATTGCCTACCTTAGTTGGCATCTGTCATCATGGATATCGAGTTTAGTATTAATGAGAAGATTTACAGGAGTAAGTATCATAAGTGGATAGTGAAACGTGAAAAACTAGGATGTAATAGAAGCTGACTGAAACTGAAAGTGCAAAGGATTTTTCTTCATTAAAAATAGATAGCAACATTTTAGCCTTATTCAGCTTAAACATTTCTTGAATCTAAAAGTTATTAATTTTATTTTGTTGTAGTAGGTATACATGAATCGTATAAATCATAATAACAGAAAAAAACTCAAATAAAACGTATAGAGAAGAGTTTCCAAAGTAAAATGCACACAAACTGGAAAAAGTGTAGGTTAAATTAGTGTCCGTTATTTAGTTTTTGAAGATAATTTCGTATAAATTTCATTCATACTACGTGCCTGTAAGATGATCCATGCAAAAGGTTCGAATTTGTATCACTTTTATCGAGCATTTTGACTGGTATTTTACCAATGATCCATGCTATATTGTCTTCTAATGCCGTTACTGTAAAGTAACCAGATTTTTTTGCATGAATGCGGGACATATTGAATGGCTTATTTGCTAAATTGGTTCTGTTGTACATAGTACAACAGAAACAACTTAATGCGGAATTACATACATAGCTGAAAGTACTTGTTTTAAAATTTTTTCTAATTCAAGAACTTCTTGGAAGATTCTTCTAAAATGCCTGCCACCTGTAGCGTTTCAACATTCAACTGGCATGGTAAAAATATTTATTATTGCGGGATTCTTTCTTGGTCATCCGGGGCTGCCTCGCAAAACTCGTCTCCATTCAACTCGGTCTTGGGCCACTCGTCGCCAATTTCCTAGTCGTCTCAGAAGTAGCAAATCGCTTTCGACCTGGTCGAGCCATCGTGCACGTTGAGCCCCCATGTTCCTGGTGCCGGTGGGCTTGTTGAAGAGAACTATTTTCATCGCACTGTCGTCCGGCATCCTTACGACGTGTCCGGCCCACCGTAGCCTGCTAACTTTCGCTAGATGTACGATGGGAGTCTCCCCAAGCAGTGTCTGTAGCTCGTGATTCATACGCCTCCGCCGCTCTCCGCTTTCAGTTTGTACTCCGCCAAATATCGTCCGCAGCACTTTCCGCTCAAACACGGCAAGGGCGCTTATGTCCTCCGTAAGCAGCGTCACGGCTTCAAGTCCATAAAGAACTACCGGTTTAATAATGGTTTTGTACATTGTTAGCTTCGTGCGGTGGCGTATGCTTCCTGATCGTAGCGTTTTCCCGCTTGGATGCGTCGCTGGATCTCCTTACTAGTGTTGTTGTCCGCGGTCACCAACGATCCCAAATACACGAACTGCTCTACCACTTCTAGTTCGTCGCCGTCAACGGTTACCGTCCGTGGGAGGCGCGCATTTGTTTCCTTTGAGCCTCTTCCTTTCATGTATTTGGTCTTCGACGCATTTATTTTTAGCCCAATTCTTCTAGACTCCGCTTTCAGTCTGGCGTAGATTGCCTCCGCCGTCGCAAAGTTCCTGGCAATGATATCGAAGTCATCTGCAAAGCCTAGAAGTTGGCTACTCTTGGTAAAAATCGTGCCTCTCGTTTCGATGCCCGCTCGTCGGATCACCCCCTCAAGAGCGATGTTGAACAGCATGCAGGATAGACCGTCACCTTGTCTCAACCCTCGTCGCGTCTCGAAGGGACTCGAGAGTGTCCCAGAGATGCGTACGAAACACATCACTCGATCCAATGTAGCTCTGATCAGTCGCGTCAGTTTGTCCGGAAAACCGTATTCGTGCATTATCTTCCATAGCTTGTCTCGATCGACTGTATCGTATGCTGCTTTGAAATCAATAAAGATGTGATGCGTGGACACGTTGTACTCCCGACATTTCTGCAAGATCTGTCGGATAGTAAAAATTTGATCCGTAGTTGCGCGAGCCCCCATGAAACCCGCCTGATAATTCCCTACGAAGCCTCGTGCTATCGGTGACAGCCGGCGTAACAGGATCTGGGAGAGTACCTTGTAGGCGGCGTTTACCAGCGTAATATCACGATAGTTGCAGCACCCTTTTTGTAGATGGGACAAACCACTCCTTCCATCCATTCCTCCGGTAGCTTTTCCTCCTCCCAAATCCTCGAAATAACCCAGTGTAGAGTCTTTGCTAGCGTTTCTCCGCCATGTTTATAAAGCTCTGCCGGTAGGCGGTCCTTCCCAGCGGCTTTATTGGTCTTCAGCAGCCTGATTTCTAGTTTGACTTCTTGGAGATCAGGTGCTAGGACGTCACTATCTTCCATGGGCGCTCCTAGGTTAATTTCCGTTCCTCCTCCTTCTGCAACTTCGCCATTGAGGTGTTCATCGAAGAACTGCTTCCACCTGTCGACCACCTCGCTGTCGTTTGTAATTAGATTCCCTCCCTCGTCCCTACACATGTCAGGTTTCGGTGTGTGGCCCTTCCGAGTTTGGTTCACCTTCTCATAAAACTTGCGTGTGTCATTAGCTCGGAATTGTTGCTCTAATTCTTCACGATTTCTGTCCTCCTTTTGGCGCTTTTTTCTCCTCAGGATCGTGGTCAACTGGTTCGTAGCTCGTCGGTATTTGGCCAGGTTCTCTCTAGTGGCAATACTTAGATAATTTTTCCAAGCATTTTTTTTCTCTTCCACCGCTTATTGGCATTCCCCATCAAACCAATCATTTTGTGTACTCCGAGGCTCAATACCTAGTACCTCTCCGATGGCAGAGCGTATTCTGCCCCAACCGTCTTCGAGGTTTGAAGCACCTAACTCCTCGGAAGAAGGCAGTGCCTCATTCAGTACTCGCGCGTAGTTCTCGGCAGCTTGTGGGTTATCTAGCTGTCTGATGTTCAGCCGAGGAGGGCGGCTTTGACGTGTCCGGTATACGGTGGACAGTTTTGAGAGCACATGTACTGCTACTAGGTAATGGTCAGAATCAATATCCGCACCCCGACGGGAGCGTACGTTCGTGATGTTAGAGAAAAACCGGCCCTCTATGAGAACGTGGTCAATTTGGTTCATTGTACGTTGGTCAGGTGATCTCCAGGTGGCTTTGTGGATATCCTTGCGCGGGAAAAAGGTGCTTCGGATCACCAGGCCTCGGGAAGCTGCGAAGTTTATACATCGTTGGCCGTTATCGTTTGTGTCGGTGTGCAGGCTATGGGGTCCTAGCACCGGTCTATACATTTCTTCCCTACCGACCTGGGCGTTCATATCCCCGATGACGATCTGATGTCCCGTAACGAGCAGCTGTCGTACGTTGCCTCCAGCCTCGCGTAGAACGCTTCTTTCTCATCGCCGGGTCTACCTTCGTGCGGGCAGTGCACGTTAATGATGCTATAATTGAAGAAACGGCTCTTTATCCTCAATACACACATTCTCTCGTTAATCGTCTTCCAATCTATCACGCGATCCTGCATTCCGCCCAGCACTACAAAGCCCGTTCCCAGTTCGTTGGTAGCGCCACCGCTCTGGTAAAACTGGGCCTTTCCGCCACGGATCTTCCATACCTTCTCTCCTTTACGACAGATTTCCTGCAGAGCTACGATGCCGAGTTTGCGGGGTTCCAGCTGTTCAATCAGCACCCGCTCGCAACCTGCGAAATTTAGCGATCTGCAGTTCCAAGTCCCGAATCTCCATTCGTCGTCCTTGTTCCGTCGCCTAGATCGATGCCGAATATTCCGCTCCGAATATGCTTGAATGTTGTTAGTTTAAGTTTAATTTAGGTGTGTAGTCGTACTGGGGCAACACTACCGAGTCTCGCGATGGGGCTGCCATCTTATAGTGCCGAGACTCACTATACCTCCTTTCCGGTTAGTATACGACCTTAGTTTCCACCGGGGTTGGTTACCCGATCTCCGCTAAGGTTGCTCGTATTCCGGCTGGTACCACGAGGAGGTCGGGATCGGAGTTGCTGGATAAGAGGCTAACGACCACTATGGGGTCTATATTCCGCATTATCCAACCGTTTACCAACCATTTATTTGTTTGTATACTTTTGTTTATTGACATATACATTCAACCAGAAATGAGCTTCGTTGCTTAACATACTTTTTTGTTGAAAATGCGAATAACACGCACAAAAAATCAACGCTAAGGCAGGTTATAGGACTTCAATTCTTAAACAAGCCTTATTTTATATGATTTTAGATTAAGTTAATCT
Source organism: Sabethes cyaneus (assembly GCF_943734655.1). Taxonomy (NCBI): domain Eukaryota; kingdom Metazoa; phylum Arthropoda; class Insecta; order Diptera; family Culicidae; genus Sabethes; species Sabethes cyaneus. The sequence continues at coordinate 146,948,145 of NC_071354.1, forward strand.
GTTGTAAAATTACATCCATGCGGTCAAAAAACACAATCTCAATTACGGAAAACGATGATCGATCAACAATTCACAGTCCTTATCAACATATTGACGGCTACGGCAATAATATTCTCTTCTGGATGTACTCAGCAAACACGATTTTGTGCTTCGAAGTAGAGTTAAATTCGTGCGGAATTTGCGGATTCAACTATTGGTAAAGTGTAACTACGTAACCCGAGAGTCCACTGGGTCGCTTAACTATCCCTCGTGAAACCAACGGAGATAGTGCAATTGAATTGAATAACCAACCCCGATGAAAACCAAGCTTGTACGCTAACAGGGAAGAGAACACTCATGCGAAAGCTGAATGATGGTACGAGGAATAGCCTTTCCAGACTTGAAAGTCTGTTCTCATGTCAGGCGCAGCTGTTGACGTTGATTTTACTCCAAGGCGGAAAATCGTTTCATCATCCTAGTGAGCCTGTAACGAACAACTGCACTGCCCACCCAGCCAAAGGTAAATTTGACAACGAGAAGGAAACGTTTCATGAGCAGCTGGAGTAGTATAGGGCAGAAACACCGGTTTTAGCCATAGTACCCGTTTTGGCTATACTTGAGTTTAGCTGTTAATTGTGAAATTATATGGTTAATAGCACAACTTTAATCTAAACTAAATCAAATTTTTGATACTTCTCCAAATAATTTGCGTAAAAACTAATGCATGAGGAAAGCAGAAAAAAATTGACCTCTACTAAATTCCCACATAATCTATTGTCAGCATAGTATGAAAGCAATTTTCAATACATCATAACTTTTATCCAAAATTATTTATTTTTCATTGGTTTTCACACCTGGTATAATGGGTTATTTCTCGAATCATTTCGATCATTTAATAAACATAAAATAGTCTTTTTTCTTAAAAAAAAAAGATGTTTAATCATAGGAGGCCAAAAGCATTCACTGTTCCGCTTTTGGCCATCTGTCAAACCGATTTCAAGCTTCACGTGCTCGTTTTCGCCATACGTTATTTAGTTCTGAAATTTTGATTGTGGTTCAACAATTATTCCGTTTTTACCACTGGAAGATAGTAAGTGCTATATTGATTGATTCATGAATAAGGTGACTGATCATTGGATATTTTTGTTGAAGATTGCATACGATTCGATAGCTTCATCCAAAAACATTGCCAGTCAGGCATATAAAGAAAGTACATTTAAGGGGAAACCAAAAGTGGCTCAAAGATGGCTGGATAAATGGCTACCATTCGAAGCATGTATTGTTTTGCGCTTTAAAAATGCATCTGTATTGGCAAAGCACGCTTTCGCCACGTAATCAGTGCTGCCAGCGCTGTTATAATTTCCTAAAACTTGTAATTCAATTTATCGATCTGCTATGTATCAATAAATGCTCAGCAAAACATAATTGCTAATGGAAAATAAATTTAACTGAATATATCCCAGTAAACCATTTGGTTTGTATATCTCTATTGCAACTGAGATATACGAGATCATATCTGAACGAAAAAGTTATATTTCACGCCATATAAGAACATATATGTACCAAAGTGGAGGCGATATACGTGCGAACGCTTTGACAATTATTTGTAATTCTATTTTGCGTAGTTTTTATAACACGCAACTAAATACTCCTGAATATATGATTAAGATATAATCAAATAGTGCAATCGTCTATACTGCTTTATAATTCACAGTCATAAATTGTATATGAAGACACGCACGATTGCAAAACAACTTATTGTTCACTTCGATTTGACATACTCTAATCATTATACAATTCCAATATGAAATTGACATGAAAACGATTTAATGTGAACTTTCTATTACGATTTTGTGTTATCTGGGCTCGATCATTACGTGTTCATAAAAGCGACCAATGTATAATTTAGAATTAGTTAATAGATATTTGGTTACGCACATATTTCGTTGAACTAGCGATTTCCGAAAAAGCAGCAACACAGTATCAAACTTTCGTCACATCAATGAGCTTTTAAAGAGCTTTCAACTTTCGCCGCATCGATGAGCTTAGAGTGAAGTAAACAAACAAAACGCAAACGCAGGAATCAAAAACGCAATCCGATTCAAGCGGATTAATTAAACATCCTAGTGATCCTACGCATTATTCAGTTGCTGCTGTTAATTTTGATTGAATCGGAATGCCTTGATAAAGAAAACAAACCCTTTTTCGGGATGTTTGTGGTCAGTGCGGTTGGCTGCGAATCAGCTGTTTATGTTTGCAAGCTCCGCTATTTGACATATATTACCAATACTAATGCAATATTCAAATAAACGTTTAGAATTTTAACGAACACATGAGATGTACAGTACAGTATTTGTCGCACTAACACAATAACGTGAGCCACTTTCGGTTCCGCCTTAAGTCCTGTATACAGGATACATCAACAACTTCGGTAGACGCGGCCTGCAAAAAATACGGTATTCCGAGGTCTACAATTCGATACCGCATGAATGGAAAGTGGCAGAAAAACACAACCCAGGGTCCCGGAACGGTACTTTCCCAGACGGAAGATGAAAAGATTGTTGCCTGGCTCATTGAAATGCAACGACGCGGTTTTCCAGTACAGCGCCGTACTTTGTTGTACAAAGTGAAGGATTTTCTAAATGAAAACCCCCGTGATACTTCATTCAAAAACAATTGTCCTGGTAAATTCCACATTGTGTAAAATATTCACATTTCCTGTTAACATTCGTATACGTTAGGCAGGAAATGGTTCTCGTATTTCATGAAACGTCATTCACAACTGTCAATTCGGACTCCTGAAGCTGTGACATCAGCTAGTGCCCGAGTTAGCGAAGCTGACATAAGAAAATGGTTCGAGGAAATTTCCAGGTGAATGGACTTAGAAGGTACCACAAATATAATGTCCGACGCGTGTATTTAACGGCGAGGAAACGTCGTTTTATCTTCACCCAAAGAGTCGCGAAGTCATTGCGTAAAAAGGTTTCCGTAACGTTTACGAGGTAGAGCAAGCGAGTGGTAAACAGAACATAACCGTTATGTTTTCATTTAGAGCTTCCGGCCAAGTCGCAGACCCGTTGATTATACTCCCAGGACAGCGTATTAGGAAAGAAGTTGCTAGCCTTTCCCTCTACATGGGGACTTGGTCAAAGCGAACGCGGCTGGATGACCACTCATAATTTTAGCGAGTATATCAGAAAAATATTTTATCCATTCCAGAATTCAGGGAATGGATATTAAAGTTAAATTTTTACATACGTTGTACAAAATGCAACAGAATCGTGTCGAATAATTTCTACTAAGCTTCACTGAAAAGAGAAAAATAACTGTCGTTTTGTTATTTTTTCTAGAAAACCAATTTGTAAGTCTTGCGAAAGTAATGAGGACGTTAAAGAAAGGGTTAAATATCCGGTTCCAATACTGGTACGATGCAATTTTGTATTAAAAACTACAAGGTATACAGCCCTAAGGGTTGTGCGAAAGGATGACGTAGGACTATATCAGATCATTAGATCAAAGACTAATGTAAACATCATTTCTGGCATATGTATGTACATAAGAATCATTGTTTAAGTGGATGTTTAAAAGAGAAGAGCGAAATGTTCAGATTTAATTCTTCATTGAATGCAATGATTGTTTTGAAAATACGTGGATGGGGGTTCATAAGCACAACGCCTGCAACCATTGAGACATAGAGATTTCTTTAAGGTTAAAATAGTAATGAACGACCAGCCCACAGACCATCATAAACCATCCATCACCATCAATAAAATAAATGCATGCCTCCAAAAACCCCCATATGCCAAATCTGGTTCTTGATGCTTGATTAGTTCTAGAGTTATGAGGAAATTTGTATATTATATGTATGGGAGCCCCCCTCCTAAAGAGAAGAGAGGTCTCAGTTCACCATAGAAAACAAATCTTTCTACTACCTACTGAAACCCCCACATGCCAAATTTGGTTCCACTTGCTTGATGAACCTCACAGTTGGCCTCGAGGTAAGACGCTGGTCTAATAAGCCAATCGTCGTATGTTTGGATCTCGGCTGGGAGAGGCTGTTAGAGTCAATAGGATCGTAGCACTGACCCCGCACTGTCCTGTATTCTAACAGCTGGTTGCGAAGTCTGTCGTATAAAAATTTGACCTCAAATTTCGATTACGGAATTAGACCCAGACTTTGCTTTTTGCTTGATGGGTTCTAAAGTTAAGAAGAAATTTGTATTTCATTTGTATGGGAACCCCCCATCTTAGAAGGGAAGGGGTCTCAATACACAATAGAAAAAATTCTTACCATTAAAAACCCCCACATGCCAAATATGATTCCCTTCGCTTGATTAGTTCTCGAATTATAAGAAAATTTGTATATTATTCGTGTGGAATCCCCCCTTCCTAAAGAGGGGAGGGGTCTCAATTCACCATAGAACCAATTTTTGCCTTCTAAAACCCCTACTTGCCAAATTTGGTTCCATTTGCTTGATTAGTTCTTTAGTTTTGAGGAAATTTATGTTTCATTTGTATAGGAGCCCCCCCTTTCACGCCCTCCTTAATATTGCTCTCTTACCCCTCTATAAAATTGCTGGTCATTTTATCTATCCAACGACATATAAATTGTTCAGTTGTGCTCAGTAGTTTAGTAGTTATTAGCATTTGAAATCTTTCATTCAAACGTTACACTTCTATTTTCGTTTTCAAAAAGTGCTACCCAGTCCCAGTATAGTAAACAAAGACGTAGTCCTACGTCAAAAGATGACTAATTCAGTAAAATAGATTACCTGGTGCATTTATCATATTTTGCAACACTTTTTCTGCAGGGTGGCCAAAATAGGAACACAGAGTGGCGAATGCTAGAACAATATGGCCAAAATAGGAACCCATCAGAGATTTTTCATTTGATAAAAATTAAAACAAAAAAGTATATTTTCCTCACATCAACTAATACAGTATGAATATTACAGCGGAAATTACCTATTGATGATATTAAACATATTTAGTTTAGTCGGTTTTGATGGAACATGATCGATAACGGGGAATGTTGGACAAACTATGGCCAAAACTGGTGCTTTTACCCTACAACAATTGTTCGCCACGAGGCATCAAGATCTCCCAGGTCGCCCAGGGAAGCAATGTATAGACCTGTGATAGGAGCCCATGGTAATAATGATCAGCGAACAGGATACTCCATTGCAGCTCCATCGTTAGAGTCAACTTTTGCTACATTTAAACTATCGTTGTCGTATGTCCGTAATGTGATTTCGGCTCTAGATATATCTAAAAGCAGTGGACCAGATGGAATTCAAAACTCTGTGTTAAAAATGCGTATGGAGGGCTTCTTAGTTCCATTACATAGCTTATTCAGTGTGTCTTTCGCAATAGGTTTATTTCTAAAGCTATGGAAAATATCGCACATCATACCAATTCATAAAAAAGGTTCTAAGTTACTGGTTGAAAATTACAGAGGAATTGCCATTCTCTCGGCCATACCGAAAATGTTCAAACATCAAACCCATGATTCATGAGCATTTGTATCGTGTGATTGAACCAAAAATTTCAATTCTTCAACACAGTTTCTTTGAAAGATGCTCAACGGTAACTAATTTAGCGGAATTTGAACCTAAATTAAACGAGAACTGCACGATGGATGGTGGATGGATGGCAAGTAGATACAATTTAGATAGAATACAGATATGTCTAAGGATTTTGACGTAATAAATATAGATGCGATCACATCATTGCTCCCAAAGTGTGGAATAAGTGGTATAAATATAAGGTGGAATAAGTGGTATAAATCTAAGCGATTATCTAAAGAAACGATCGCAATATGTCAAGAATGACAAGAGCAAGTCAGTTTCGTTCCCGGTATGGTCTAGTGTGCTTCAGGGAAGTCATCTTGGACCATTGCTTTTCGTCACAGTCACAAACGACCTCCTAGAACTACTCCCTGGAGTTTACATCTTAATTTACACACACGATGGGAAGATTATTCTCCCGGTAAAAACTTGTGTTAGACCTTTTCGTTTAACAAATAGAGTTTAAAATTACCGCCATCCGGGGTGAGATTGTGCCAAAAACCAAAAATGTTTATTTGTGAAAATTTATTATATCTAAAGAAACTGGTGACCTAAATTCAAAATTATGATGAACATAACATATTTATTCATAACTTAGAATGGAACACAGATAATATTGCAAACTATTTAGCCTAACCAGGGTTTCAAAGTTCGCGATCAAAAATACTCGGAAATAACGCTTGTAAAAAATGTCCCGCATAAACCAACCCAAACAAGAAATCGCATCAACTTGCTATCTTGAAGGTATATAAACTAATCATTTACAATGTATTGAAAGGTTATTATGCGTTGGATAAGTTTTGATTACGAAAATAATATTTTTCGAAACTTTGTACTTTTCGAGCTTCACGGGGATGAGATTGTGCCAAGCCATAATGATCGATCCAATTTGTGGATTTCACATATACAACAAAAATACGTCAGGAAACACCAGCACACTCACATTCTTTACTACTGAGCACATCATTTTGACAGATTAGATTAGATCATCCATTTTGGAGCAAACAGCATCATAGGTCTGCTAAATAATTTAAACTAATTTTTACTTTTTCTCTGGAAATTTCAGATACTTTGAATAAACACTCTAATATAAGACAAATATATTATACCGTGTATAAACTGCCAGTTTTAAGCAGGGGGGAGGGGGGTGGTATAGGCCACATGTTCTGCGGCCACGGGTTCTCGAACGAAGTAATGGTCACTTTTGTTAAATGATCAAATAGGTATGCCCCCTTAGAATACACCCCTTCATATATCTCCCCCTTGTTAACCCTAGAAACGCTACTGGCTATATAAAGGCTATCCATTGACTACGAACTCATTTTTAGTTATTTCAGACCTCTCCAGGTTATTTTCGTTCATACTTTTTGTATGATGCGTTGTTTTTGGCCGACCTCCTGCCTCTAATAGTCCACTTAGTTCATGTACGGCCCCATGTGAACTACTTTATACTGATATTTATGTGTATTGTTTAAAAACATGCTAATGTTCACTGTTTAGGTTTTTAGCCTAACTTTATGTTTTTGGCACAATGTCACCCCCTAGAAGGGGTGAGATTGTGCCAAAGTGCATGCACTTCCAGTAAAATTAGGTTTCATTGTAACTAAACCATCTCTACGGTAGTTGTTAATTGAACAATTTAGTATATATTGACAGGTTTGAAATCAACTTAGTTCCTAAATTGTGTGTATAAATGTGTGTAGTCCCGGCTCCCAAATACTGCAGTCACAGAAGGAGAATCAGACAAGGTTGTTGATTGTTGAATTAAGTGTTGATCTATCTTGTGTAATTGCGGTACACTCCCGATTCACATCGAGTGCTATACAAAGAGCGCTCTTTGTGCGCAACCGGGTGTGAACCGGAAATGCGCTGTAAATTCATAAGAACTAAAATAAGATAGAGTTATTGCTAGATAGGGTATGAAACGTGAGCTGTCAAACCAAAAACAACATTGTCGATGAGTAAGAGCGTGGTGTGTGTGGAATGGTAAAATTGAAAGAGCGCAACAAAACTAGAAATTAGACTACCGGGATGCGGAGGTGGTGTAAAGGCATCACACTATGATCAGCACCCGAGAGATGTGGGTTCGATTCCCACCTGCCATTGAACAACCCAATGTATTTCCGGTTTATATATCGAAGCTTTTCAGATAATCCAATTGATTTTTTTTGCATCAGGTACATGTTTCCTTTCCAATAATGAGAAAACAAGCTGATTTTCATTTCAGTTTTCAATTTGTTGATTAATTGTATTCACACCAATTTTTTTGCTATTCAAATTTTAACAGTTGATCCACAAAACGTTCCGGTCGATACCTCGCTGAACACCTTTATACGTGATTACACCCAGTTGAAGGGAACTAAATTCATGTGCCGTGAAGGAGGTTGCGGATCATGCGTTGTCAGCGTTAGTGAAGTTCATCCGATCACCGGAGATATTATCACAAAATCCGTAAACTCGGTGAGTTGAACCACATAGGAACTAAGAGAATTCAGTATTCGTAATTTGTTTGTATTCTTGAAACATGACAGTGCCTTCTACCGGTATACTCCTGCCATGGTCGAGATATTGTAACGACCGAAGGAATTGGCAGTAAAACCACCGGCTATCATCCGGTTCAACGGCGGCTAGCCGCTTTTAATGGGTCCCAGTGTGGCTACTGTTCGGCAGGCATGGTGATGAGCATGTATAGCCTATTAGAGGCCAACCAGGATGCAGTCACCATGCATGAAGTAGAGGATTCGTTGGATGGCAACATATGCCGATGCACCGGCTATCGACCCATTCTTGATGCATTCAAATCATTCGCAACGGATGCCAGTAGCAATATCGTCACATTGTGTCGCGACATTGAGGAGATAGGAATAGGAAAGGATTGTTCGAGGAAAATTTGCAAGAATGTTTGCGGAAAGCTCCGCAACTCATTCGGAGAAAAAACGATTCATTTAAAAGAAAAAGATGGAAAAGAATGGTATAAAGTTTTCAGTGTTAGTAGTATTCAGGAAATATTCAAAACCATTGCCGATAAACAATACATGCTAGTAAATGGTAACACAGCACATGGAGTTTACCGTCGACGAGATGATTTGGAAGTGTTTATTGACGTGAGCTCGGTAAAAAGTTTACACGAAAGATCAATCGGACAGGATCTGACTATCGGGGCTAATGTATCTCTTAGTGAGTTTATAGAAATAATGAATGAAGCCGTTCGAGAAAATCTGCGATTTCAATACATGAAGAGTCTAATAGAACACGTACGGCTGGTTGCGAATCGTTCAGTACGTAATTTCGGAACCATAGCCGGCAACCTAATGATAAAACATCAACATCCTGAATTTCCCTCCGATATATTTCTTTTGCTTGAGACTGCTGGAGCAACAATATTAATTGGTGAGTTGAGCTACCTATTTTGAAAGATTTCTTAACATCTGATAAACCTTTCCAAATATTCAAGAAACGGATTCGCTGCCAATCGTTGTAAGCCCAATGGAATTTTTAACAGTGAATATGACTAAAAAAATCATCGTTAGCATTACGGTGCCTTCATTAGATCCTACCAATTCCGTGTTTAGATCGTTTAAAATTATGCCAGTTGCCAAAAATTCTCGTGCCTATGTCAATGCCGGATTCCTGGTGAAATTTTGCAGAACGGGAAAAATTTCTGAGCAAGTGACTATTGTGTTTGGTGGCATAAATCCTGCTTTTGTTCATGCTTCGCAAACTGAAAACTTTCTACTCGGAAGACCACTATTGAATAACGACACCCTGCAACAGGCAGTGCAAATATTATGTACTGAGCTGGAACCTGACTGGGTTCTACCGGATGCTTCACCTGCCTATCGGAAACAGCTAGCAATTTCATTATTTTACAAGTTTGTATTGAATCTGGCTGTCGATGATTCTGTTGAGCTAGATCCTAAGTTTAAAAGTGGGGGTTCAAAACTACAGCGCCCACTTTCAATGGGCAAGCAAAGCTACGATACATATCCGAAGAAATGGCCATTAACGCAAAATATTCCAAAAATAGAGGGTTTAGCGCAAACCTCTGGAGAAGCCGAATATATCAACGACATGCCCCAGATGGTGAATGAACTGCATGCTGCTTTCGTATTGGCTAAAGCGGTTCACGTTCGAATCGTAAAGATCGATGCATCGAAAGCGTTGGTACTAAATCAGTAACAAATAATGACATCTTTGACTAATCGTATCGTTTTTTTTTCTTCAGGCTATTGAAGGCGTGATTGCATTTTATTCGGCCAAAAATATACCGGGCATTAACAATTACATGCCTCTCGAGCTTGGCAATAGCGAGGTGGAAGAAATTTTCTGCAGTGGAGAGGTCAAATTTCATAGCCAACCGATCGGTTTGGTTGTTGCCGAATCATTCGAGCTGGCGAATCGCGCTGCCGCATTGGTAGACGTATGTTACGAGAGAATCCGTAAGTATTTTGTATTATAAATTTTATTTTCTACTGACTTAACGGAAAAACAAGACAATACAGCCTTTTGACTATGACCTTGAGCCGATCAAAAACGAATCGTAAGCTGCCCGAATCTGAGCTTTGGCACTAAAGAGAACTTGATTAAATACTGACGAGCAAGGAATCAGTTGACCACCAGGGACTGGCAACCCTATCCCTACTCAATGTGTTTGACAGTAGCCAACATCTACTGCCGGCGTGGGTATTATTTGCAAAAATCTGGCTAAGATTTGAAAATACTACCCATCTGCTAGCATACCGGCTTTGCAGAGTGCAACGAACAGAACGTATAGCGGTGTCATGCTGTTTCATTTACGCAAATGGTTAGATGTTGACTGCAAAAACATGGCTGCCTAGCAGGACCGTGGTTGACCACGATCTTGAGGTTTAAAAAGCGCCAGAAGGAGGACATAGCTCATGAAGAATTATGATAATTATACCGAGCTAATGACACGCGCAAATTTATGAGAAGGTGACCCAATCTCGTAAGGACTACATACGAGAAACCGGGTTGCTGAAGATCAACAAAGCTGCTGGTACGGACTGGCAGCAAAGCTTTATAAACATGCAACCTTCGCGGCGTAACACTGGTGAACACCGTCTACAAGGTACTCACCCAGATCATGTTACGCTAACTGTCACCGACAGCACAAGGCGTCGTATGGAATCATTAGGTGAGGTTTGTGAAAGTTCGCGCCACTGCGGACCATATTTTTACCACGCGACAGATCTTGTAGAAATGTCAGGAGTACAACATGCCCGCGCATCACACCTTTAATGACTTCAAAGCAGCATACGATACAGTCGATCGTGATCAGCTATTGCAGATAATGCACGGACTCGGATTTTCAGTTAAACTGAAGCAGCTGATCAGAGCTATTATTGGATCGAGTGATGTATTTGGTGCGCATCTCAAGTTTCCTCAAGACGCGACGAGAGTTGAGACAAAGTGATGGTTTATCCTGTAGGTATTTCAGCATCGCTCATCGTGATTGTCGTGACTAACCTCGCAAGAAATAAATAATACACGAGTGCTGCTATGAGAGGTTCATCGCCGTTTGCTCGAGTATACTGGTTATCGTTAATCGTTAAAATGCGGCTTTTTACCGCAACAATCTCTATTACGGGGGTGATCCGCAGAGCGGGCATCGAAACAAGAGAACGATCTTTAGCAAAGTTAGCCAACTTCTAGTTGGCTTCGAGGCATGACGCTGGCCTAATAAGCCAGTCGTCGTATGTTCGAATCTCGTCTGGGAGAGGCTGTTAGAGTCAATAGGATCGTAGCAACTGACCCTGCGATTGTCATGTACTCTAAAAGCTGGCTGCGAAGTCTGTCGTATAAAAACAGAAGGTCAAGTTTCGATAACGGAATGTAGCACCTAGGCTTTTAGCCAACTCCTAGGCTTCACAGATTACCGGTAGATATCCGGCAGCGCCTTCTGTTTGGAAACATCGACGGCATTCAGGGTCTTAGTGTGTGGGCAGCGCAGTTGTCTCAAGCTCATAGAGCCGCTTCAACCTACTGAATTCTGCATTTACTAACAATGAAGCCTCTGACAAGGCAAGTTATAAGAATGGTATTTGCCACCTGAAGTTCTAAATTCTGGGACCGAGCGAGGTCCGCTGGCGAACACACGACATCAACCGGGCAAGTCTTGCTCTACTCTCGCATACGAGATGAAAATGCTACTCGAGAAAGAGGAGTTGGATTCCTACTGAATCCAGGGGTACATGCGGCCCTGATAAAGTGGGAACCGGTAAACGAAAGAATAATCGTTGCCAGATTCAGAACACAGGTTAGAAACTTTGCAGCAAGCTAGTGCTATGCGCCAACAGATGCAACCGACCTGCAGGAGAAAGAGAGTTTCTATAGCCAGCTGAACAGGATAGTTTGTCGATCAGCTACTTATTTCTTTTTAGTCACGAAATTATTATAGTAGATCCTCCGCGTGAGATTCACCCCAAAATTTTCTATTGGTCGCAACTGGAGGAGAGACATTGGGAGGGTTAGCGGTCTACGGCACGACGTTTGATGTTTTGGCATTTCGTGCTGCATACCTTCCCATTCGCCGCAAATCCTGAAAGAAACAACAACGGCTTGGACCTTCGCTTCTCGTCTAATCGTCAGCTACAGAAGGACCTTCTTCGGGAATTTAATGTAGGAGATACATTTGGCATCAGCGCCGTTGTTGCCGTTCAGCTTCAAGGTTTTGTCATCCATCATGACAACCATCCATTAATCAGCTCCAGGCCGTAGTTTCCTCTACTGTACGAAGAAGGCGTCTCCATTCTACTCGGTACATGACCGCAATTCGTCAGCCACGTAGTTTGCGTAGGGTCCGCAGGTCGCCTTCCACTTGATTGAACCATCTTGCTCGCTGCGTGCCCTGCCGTCTCGTTCCAGTCGGAACATTATTGAGAGCTTTTTTAACCGAGCTGTCGTCCGACATCCTCACGACGTGCCCAGCCCATCGCAGGCGACCGATTTTTGTGGTGTGAGTGATGGTTGGTTCCCTAAGCAGCTGATGCAATTCATGGTTCGTGCGCCTCCTCCACGTTCCGTCTTTCATCTGCACTCCGCCGTAGATGGTGCGCAACACCTTCCGCTCGAAAACACTAAGGGCGCGTTGGTCCTCCATGAGCATAGTCCATGCCTCATGGCTGTAAAGGACTACCAGTCTAATCAGCGTCTTGTAGATTGTTAACTTCTTTTTTCCTTTCTTTTCAACGACGTATAGCAGTCGGCTTTTTACTTTTCTGTTGGGAAGAATAAATGCTTAATGCGAGAAATGTAGATTCAGGCAAACTGAAAATTCTTGATATTAGGCCAAAAATATAGACTTAGCGAAGGTGAGAGTCGAACTCACAGCTCCCAATCTCTAGTTGAGCGTGTTGTTTAACCAATTACACCACTAAGCCGTCTATACTCTGTGGTCTTATATCAAGGTTTTGTTATGACGCTTGCCTGATTCTATCATTCATTCGCACATTTATCCAGCGCGAATATATTTTTGTTGACTGTATGTGTTGCGACCGCACAGATTGATAGACATATAGCTATTCGGTTTGTGCTTAACAACGTCTCAGTCGATAACCGTTCGAGCCAGCGGTTACATGTAGTGTGAGGATCCACTACGTATTGTTCTTTTTTCCTTTCTTTTCAACGACGTATAGCAGTCGGCTTTTTACTTTTCTGTTGGGAAGAATAAATGCTTAATGCGAGAAATGTAGATTCAGGCAAACTGAAATTTCTTGATATTAGGCCAAAAATATAGACTTAGCGAAGGTGAGAGTCGAACTCACAGCTCCCAATCTCTAGTTGAGCGTGTTGTTTAACCAATTACACCACTAAGCCGTCTATACTCTGTGGTCTTATATCAAGGTTTTGTTATGACGCTTGCCTGATCAACAAAACATATATTCGCGCTGGATAAATGTGCGAATGAATGATAGAATCAGGCAAGCGTCATAACAAAACCTTGATATAAGACCACAGAGTATAGACGGCTTAGTGGTGTAATTGGTTAAACAACACGCTCAACTAGAGATTGGGAGCTGTGAGTTCGACTCTCACCTTCGCTAAGTCTATATTTTTGGCCTAATATCAAGAATTTTCAGTTTGCCTGAATCTACATTTCTCGCATTAAGCATTTATTCTTCCCAACAGAAAAGTAAAAAGCCGACTGCTATACGTCGTTGAAAAGAAAGGAAAAAAGAACAATACGTAGTGGATCCTCACACTACATGTAACCGCTGGCTCGAACGGTTATCGACTGAGACGTTGTTAAGCACAAACCGAATAGCTATATGTCTATCAATCTGTGCGGTCGCAACACATACAGTCAACAAAAATATATTCGCGCTGGATAAATGTGCGAATGAATGATAGAATCAGGCAAGCGTCATAACAAAACCTTGATATAAGACCACAGAGTATAGACGGCTTAGTGGTGTAATTGGTTAAACAACACGCTCAACTAGAGATTGGGAGCTGTGAGTTCGACTCTCACCTTCGCTAAGTCTATATTTTTGGCCTAATATCAAGAATTTTCAGTTTGCCTGAATCTACATTTCTCGCATTAAGCATTTATTCTTCCCAACATTGTTAACTTCGTGCGGTGGCGAATTTCGCTCGATCACAGCGTCCTACGGAGTCCCAAGTAGGCACGATTTCCTGCCATAATGCTTCTTTGTATTTCTCTGCTGGTGTCGTTGTCTGCGGTAACCAGTGAGCCCAGATACACGAACTCTTCTACCACCTCGATTTCATCACCGTCTAAATGAATCCGGGGAGAGAGGTCAGCATTCACTTCTCTAGAACCTCTCCCTTTCATGTATTTTGTTTTCGATACATTAATGACAAGTCCAATCCGTGTGGCTTCAGCTTTCAGTCCGATGTACGTTTCCGCCATATTCTCAAAGGTACGTAGTACGTGTAATGATGTCAACGTCGACAGGGAAACCAAGAAGCTGGACGGACTTCTTGAATATCGTGCCACTCGATGAATAAATGATGCGTGGGCATGTTGCATTCGCAACATTTCTGCAACACTTGCCGAAGCGCGAAAATTTGATCCGTGGTGGCACGGGCACCCATGAATCCCGCTTGATATTGCCCCACGAACTCCTTTGCAAATGGTGATAATCGACGACATAAAAGTTGGGAGAGTACCTTGTAGGCGGCGTTCAACAGTGTAATTGCGCGGTAATTACAACAATCCAACTTGTCGCCCTTTTTGTAGATCGGACACACGATGCCTTCCATCCACTCCTCCGGTAGTAGCCACTCCTCCCAAATCTTGACAATGATCCAGTGCAGTACTCTAGCCAGTGCGTCACCACCGTATTTCAGCAGCTCGCCGGGTAGCTGATCAGCCCCAGCCGCTTTATTGTTCTTCAGCCGACCGATCTCTTCTGTTACCTCCTCGGGGGGTGGTATTCTGTCGTCTTCTGCACGTGCTCCAAGATCTATTGCCATATCGTCACCTTCATGTTTAGCTATACATCGCTGTTAAGGTGCTCGTCATAATACTGCTTCCACCTATCGATCACCTCACGTTCGATCGTGGAAAGATTACCGTCTGTGTCCCGACACATATCGGCCTGCGGCAGATAGCCTATGCACGCACGGTTTAACTTCTCGCAGAACTTCCGTTTATCGTTAGCACGGTACAATTCTTCCGTCGCCTAGCGATCTTGTTCTTCCTGTTGGCGCTTTTTCTCCGGAAAAAGCTGCATTCTTCTCCTGCACTAGTTGCTCGCATTCACCTTTCGAACCAATCGTTTTTTCGGTTCGAATTCATTGTACCTAGTGCCGCTAGAACAGTACTACCGATGGCGGTCTTAATGCCTTTCCAACCATCTTCAAGAGTTGCTGCGCCAAGTTGCTCTTCCGTTGGTAGCGCTGCTTCCAGCTGCCGCGCGTATTCCTGGCCAATTCGGTGTCTCGTAGCTGCTCGATGTTGGGTCGCGGCGAACGACTTCGACGCGTGTTATACACCGTCGAGTTTTGAGCGCATGCAGACTGCAACTAGGAAATGGTCCATATTCGCACTACTGTAGGTGCGAACGTTTATAACATCAGAGAAGAATTTACCGTCGATTAGAATACGGTCAATTTAGTTTTCTATTCGTTAGTCTGGTGATCTCCAGGTGGCCTTGTGGATATCTTTACGGGGGAAGAAAGTACTTCGGACTACCATACCGCCGGAAGCTGCAAAATTTACGCATCGTTGGCCGTTGTCGTTCGTTGCGGCATGCAGGCCGTTTGGCCCGATCACCGGTCTATATATAGCTTCCCGTCCTACTTGCGCGTTCATGTCACTGATGACGATTTTCACGTCCCGTCGCGGACAGCCATCATACACCTGCTCCAGCTGCGCGTAGAACGCCTCCTTCTCGTCATCGGGTCTCCTTTCGTGAGGGCAGTGCACATTGATGATACTGTAATTGAAGAAACGGGCCTTAATCTTCAACTTCCGCATCCTTGCGTTGATCGGTTGCCAACCAATCACACGCTGGCGCATCTCTCCCAGTTCTATGAAGCCCATGACGGTTCCCAGCTCGTTAGTGGTGCCACAGCTCTGGTAGAAAGTAGCCGCTCGATGCCCGCTTTTCCATACCTTCTGTCCTGTCCAGCAAAGTTCCTGCAGTGCTACGACTTCGAAGTTTCGGAGATATAGTTCATCATAGATTATCCTATTGCAAGCCGGGAAGCCGAGCGATTTGAAATTCCATGTCCCGAGTTTCCAATCATAGTTCTTATTTCATCGCGTAAGTCGACGCCGATTTCTCCGATCCCTAGTTTCTTCTTCGTTGTTGGTAACTTTTTATTTTCCAGGGCGGCTTGTTGGGCCTGCCCCTAACCCCCTGTCTCGCCGGAGGACCATCGTGCACAGCACTGTTTAGAGTCCCCGCTGGCACGAGGACGAGTATGATAATTAGTCGCCCCTAACATGGAGAACAGACGCTGTTTTAGCCTCACCCCCTTGGCGAACAGACGCACGTGTTTGACGAAACATTTCCTCTACCGTCATGCTATCGTTACCGCGCCAGTATTCATGACAATCACGACGTCGCGTTTCATCGGAAAGATATTTTTCACCAGTAGCAGTGGCCTTTACTTATGGGTGATTGTGTGCTGCTTAGATACGGCTGATCTCGAACTGATGCTTCCGCAAAAAAATGACCATTTTGGACGGGTACTTTTTCACCGTTTAGCTGGTAGCTCTGACCTCCCGATCCAAGGCATGGAACGACAAGGCCATCTTGCTCTCAGTTTTCCTCTTTAGCTTTAGCTGGACTTAACGCTCGTGCAGCACTGTTCGGCGGCCGGGACCTGGCTTCCGTTCGATGCTCTCGCCTTTCTCCGATAAGAAGACGATGTTGTAAGAGCTGGATCTGAATCGGTTATATCCAGTGAACACGAAGTACCTCACGATGTCCAACGTACTCCATCCACTGGTGTGGAGCTGACACTACGAACAAAGTATCGAGCGTTTTCACTATGACCCACACTTAGTTTTGTATACAACAGGGTTACTACGATTGGCGATACATAAGTAAATTCACCCCCAGGTGGCAGGGTAATTGCTTGGTAAAATTAAATCATCTGTAATTCGTCCCAAATTTTCATAGCTCGGGCTAAATTCTTTCAAAACTTAATTGAGACGAGGGTTTGAATAACCACTATTGGTCATAAATATCATCATAAGAGTGCTATAAAGCTCAAAATGTTACTTGGACAATGACATTACATATGTGGAAGATACTTTGTTTTCCGATTTAGTTACATTAACGTTCTTTCTCTATCTTTCACCCTTAGCCAATATACCACTGTACGTCACTGTTCAGCAAGTATTAGAAAACCATGCGTACCATCGAATTGAGAACCAAGGCTTCGATCGCCACGGTGCTCTGTACAGCAGATCCAGCGCACAAGGACCGATTAAAATCCAAGGTTATCTGAACTTAGCTGATCAGTATCACTATTCGATGGAAACCCAGGCCTGCTTCTGTGTGCCGAAGGAAGACGGCATGGATATCTATTCAGCAACTCAATATACTACGCACGTTATGATAGCAGTTTCTGAGGCTTTGAAAGTTCCCCAGAGCCGACTTAACCTAAGCGTCCGTCGATTGGGTGGTGCCTACGGTGGAAAAATTGCGTATTCAGCACAAATTGCTTGTGCTTGCGCTGTGGCTGCGCATCTGTCACAGCGTCCCATCCGCATGATATTGCTCATGGAATCTAATGTGTCCGCCATCGGAAAACGTATGGGGTCACGCTGCGATTACGAAGTGGATGTAGACCGTGATGGAAAAATCAATCGATTAAACTGCACTTACACTCACGATGGAGGAGCTTCAACAAATACAAAACTCGCCTTCATGACCAGCGATGTTTTTAAAAATTGTTATCTCACTGATCGTTGGAACTTAGTGGGTAACATTGCGCGAACTGATGTACCTCCAAATACCTGGTGTCGTTCGCCTGGCTCGTCAGATGGAATTGCTATGATAGAGAATATTATGGAACATATTGCTCACGTCACTGGCAAAGATCCGTTGGCGGTTCGTAGGGTGAACATGTCGAGGGAAAATAGAATGATTGAACTAATGCCAAAATTTCGAAAAGATGTCAATTTTGATGAACGCAAGAAGGATATCAATATGTTTAACACGCGAAATCGTTGGAGAAAACGTGGCATTGCGATAATTCCGATGGAATACCCGTTGGAGTATTCTGGTACTAGGAACGCTTTGGTTTCAGTTTACAACATCGATGGTTCGGTGGCGGTTACACACGGTGCCGTCGAGATGGGTCAAGGTGTCAATACGAAGGTAGCACAAGTGATAGCTCACTTTCTTGGCGTTCCGTTGGAAAAGATCTCCGTGAAACCAACCACATCGTTAACGTCACCGAACGACTCTGCGACCGTAAATAGTAGAGCCAGTGAAACTGCTGCTTTTGTAAGTATGCTACGCACTGGTTAAGTGCGGACACACTATATATAGTACACCATCTCGAACAATAATAAAATTGGTGGACAAGACACAAACACGTATCACTCTTACAACATTTAAGGATAAAAACAATATTAAAAGAAATTATTTTTACCTACGCGTCGACCGGTTTCAGGCATTCTAAGCCTATCATCAGGACGATGTCCAACCCGATGCCGATGGATTGGACATCGGCATCGTCCTGATGATAGGCTTAGAATGCCTGAAACCGGTCGACGCGTAGGTAAAAATAACTTCTTTTAATATTGTTTTTATCCCTAAATGTTGTAAGAGTGATACGTGTTTGTGTCTTGTCCACCAATTTTATTATTGTGGTGCTCTTACGGTGGCACGAAAGCAAGAAAAAGTGACCATCTCGAACATTTAAAAAAATTACAGGCAGTCAAAAAATGCTGTGATATTTTATTGGAGCGTCTGAGACCTTTGCGGGAAGCTAATCCAACCGCACCGTGGGAACAAATAACTGCTCAGGCCTTCGCTGGTAACATAGACCTTACGGCATTCTACCATCACAAACCCTCAGACCTGGAAGCGTACGTTATCTGGGGTCTGACCTGTGCCGAAATCGAGGTAGACATCTTAACCGGAAATGTTCAAATAACTCGCGTGGAGATATTAGAAGATGTTGGCGAGAGTATGAGTCCTGGAATCGATATCGGACAAGTAGAAGGTTCGTTCATCATGGGACTTGGATATTATCTCACGGAAGCGTTGGTATACGATTTCGCGACTGGCGAGCTAGTGAACAACCGTTCGTGGAACTACAAAGTTCCCGGGGTGAAAGATATTCCGATCGATTTTCGGGTGCAATTTCTGAGAAACAGCTCCAATCCCCACGGTGTACTACGGTCGAAGGCGGTGGGAGAGCCAGCGTTTAGCATGACGCCAGTGCTGACGTATGCGTTGCGGCACGCTTTGCGTTCTGCCAGAAAAGACGCAGGACTAGCCGATGATTGGATTCCAATGGGTACGTCGAAAGCAGCGTCAAAACTAGATGTAATTGTATTGACTGTTATTCGCTTTTATTGTAGGTACCGGAATAACTCCAGAAAAGATCTTCTTGATGGCTGGAAACTCAATCGATCAGTATAAATTAAATTGATTTTCTTATCCAAGGTCGTCATTTTACAAATTAACATGAAAGTCAGTAGGCTCTTGATTATCACCAATTGCTGGGCAATCTGAGAAAACTATGGAGCTATGAAAGAAATAGTAAGACATGTTCGATAATTATGATAATTCCAAATTTGTGTAATATTTACTGAAGGAACACAAAAGATTCAAAAACTAGTCAACTTGATGTACATCAAAGTAAGAAAGCTCTCAAAGGTCCCACAAGTATCGAAACGTTTAATTAAGCCCGCTGATAACCAGAAAAATAGGTTTCCGGTATAGTCCAGACACCAATTCAATTAGGTTGTGTCAATTAGGACACCATTCCCATTTAGAAACAAAGCTTCATCATCTTATAAAATGACAACATTAATAATTTCATTACTTTTAGACTTTTTGTAGCCTAAATATTCAGGCTTGTATATAAATGATAGTAGCGGTAAATGGCAAAATGACCACGTCATTATTTTACAAATTAAATTAGTGAATCTCACATGCCCACCATAATTAACTGTTAAATTGATAATCAAAGCATGAAACAATACCAGGTAATTAAAATTATTCGTAGTTTATTCCAGTATGTACATCGACTGTGAGTTCATCATATTATTATTTTTTATATAGAAGTGTGTTTAAAATTTAACTCCCAAACTTCAAATAGTTTCACTTCACAGCCGGCTGTCCACTATAGTTCCGGGATTAGCAAGAGCTTCTCTTCGTTCCTGAATTGCATTGCACAATTTTCGGTGGGGACCAATAGGAAGGTCTAGTGATTTAATGTCCCCTTCGGTAAGAAGCATCAATGTTTCCATGTCGATCTCGTTTTTCTGAAAACTAAAAATGTACAATTATAATCAAGAACTACGCAAAAATTAAAACTTGTCTTACACTGGGTAGTAGTCTTCGAGTTTAAATGCGACTAAGAAGCGCAACATTGCTAGTGACTCGTTTTCCTCGTTGTCAGAGCTATCATGGTCGCTTTCGGAGTCTGAAATGACCAACTGCGAACGAGGCTTAATGGGACCAAGCTTCATTTTCGCTTTCGTAGACCCATCGGACGACTCATTGGTTGATTGTTCATTGCCAAGCTGTGCCAGCACAGTCGAAACTGATCGCCTAAAAAGTATTAAAATTAAACCATTGAATTATGGATGCACCGGAAGACCACTCACGTCATTGCCAAATTTCCCGAAGGTCTATTGAAAATACTGGGTCTACTTTGTAGCAAAACATCGTTCGTAAGCTCATCGTTGAGGTTGGCCAGGAAATCCGGTTGGCTCACGGATCTCGAGATGGTGTTGAATTTGTGAGCATTCGATCCACCGCTTTCACTGTCCTCGTCGTCTACCTCTTCGTACCCGTTGGAATCTACATCGAACACATCCTTCAGTTTGCCACGTTTTCCGCTATCCTCGACGGAACCGTACGTGCCAACGTACAAAATTTCAGAATCCCTCTGCAAGCCCTGTATTGATCGAATGCTGCGTTTGCCTGTCGGTTCCATTTCGCCTATTTTGAAACCTGAAAATCATTATGCGGGGTTAACGATCAGAGGGTCGATTCAGTTTTAAAACTAGTCCACTTTAGGTAAATGGTCGGAAAGTGGTACGCGTTGATGAACGTTAGCTTAAAACATGAAATATTTGTCATTGAACGCACAACTTACGGTTAAACGGAAAAAATAAATAATTAATCTGGGTTATCCCTTACAATACCGATTCATATCTATCAATTTCCTTGAAAGTAGTTGATAGCAGAATCCATTAAGACAGATTGATTTGAAGTATAATTGTCTTTCAACTAGCACGTAGACAGCTAGTTAAAGTTTTGCCGGTTGAAATGTCATGAATAAGCTACCGTCCTCCGCACTTTACTACTTTTTTCAGATATTTTCATATATGACAGCAATACATCGATAGTATGTGAAAAATAGCAAGCAAAGCAGCAAAATAAACGCTCAAAACCTATTTTCAGATAAAATTGTCGCTAATCCTACTCCACTTTGAGAATTATTCGTCACGTCACATGCACAAATATTGCGTTAACCCTATTTTCATACAAGACATCAGCCTAGAAAAAAATTGACACTTGTAGTTTTGTATCCCATCGGGCTAGTCGCTCACTAATTTATAACGGTTCACTTTCAAGACATCAAATTGGTCTAACGTCTAAGTTTATGTTGATGAATAAAACCGGTTGAAGTGGACAAGGCTTTTTTACTCTTTGACAAAATGGTTTACTTTAAGGATCTAGCTTCACACTGTAACGGAGATAACCGGAATGTCTAACCAAAACGCCTAAATGTATCTCTAACAGTATGTAAATGAATGAGATGCAACTACGTTACTGATGCTTGTCTTTACCGCAATCTGGCATAAATGGTCTTTGCGTTATGCAATTCTTATTACAAAAATATGGCGTCTTGCCAGGGGTCTGCTTTTGGTTACAGACGAAATAAGAGGCTTATAGGAATAGATAGATAACTCTTAATGATGATATTGTTCAATTTTTTTCCAATGTTAATTCGTTCTGTGTTCTGTGTGGCATATAATGGATAGATGCTTAGAGTTGATCACATGTTTTTGGTGCATTACACAACTCAAAAAAAAACTTCGCCGCAGCGTGCTGCCCGAAACGTCCTTTCCGAGTGCTTTTTTGACAATGCGCTGACTACTGTGTTAGTTTTTGGAAGATTTTTTCGTCTAGAATAGCATTTTTTTGTAATTATTCATGTACATTAAGTTGCTTTATTCGTCATGATAAGGGATGAATAATTCATCAACTTGTCGGTTCCACGATTTCCAAGAAGCGAAACCAGAAGCAGAAATTTTTGTTTTGTTTACTATTCTATGCGAATGCTACGAGATTATATCGGGAAAAGGAAAAGAAAAAGGAAAAACCTGTCTTGGCGACAGGCAAAAGCCGGCAGTGGAGATCTCTAATTTCATCCCTTTCTTCTGCCGATCCGGCGAACATAGACCAATAAATAAATAAGTGTTGAAGAAAGTCGGACAAGGTTTTTCAGTCCAGAACACCACAGGTAGGTAGGCCAAGTCAGAATTAGAACCAAATACTTAAATTCTCTAGAAGAATGGAAAAACTGCGAGTGAATAATTAAAATGGGTAATGCTGGTTTCCACTTAAGTACTCAATTCAGTTACTAAATTGCATGGATTTTCAAGTGACATTCAATCATAAGTAAATGCACACTGGAACCAGAAATGGTACCTAATTTCATTCAACACGTTGAAATCAAGAGAAAGGAAGAAATCGTGGACCCTCTGTACGAAACAATAGGAAACATGTTTTATATTTACATTTGTTGGGAATAAAAACTTGTCACATATTCACGTATTTAACATGGATGAGACGGCAGTATGAAAGGCTTCCACAAAAGGTTCCTTTAGTACACACGAAAGTAGGTAACTCAGATAAAGATTCATGACCGTGCTCTTTGGTGCAAATGCATCTGGACATTAGCGCCGACCTTTATGATCAATGCAAGCAGCGTGTACCAACTGGTAAGTAGAGCAGTCTTCCAGAAAGTTTGGTCCATTAGTAGAAGATTTTCAATAGGAAACTTGAGTTAAAAACTTTCAATTCTGAGTTTCGATACTTCGCTTTTTAGATTTTTTTGGGTATTTCGGGTAGCACATGTCATTTCGTTTGGATATAAAAAGAGGTCAACAAGAAACATTGAAAACAACAGGACACTGAATAAATTAACAATAGTTGACAGCAAATTAGTTGAAAACACAAAAGAAATTACCTAATTAAGCGTTCCAAAGAGACTCAGGAATGCAGAAACAAAGATATGAAGCAATTCCTCATTTATCATACTAGAAATATCTTCTACGGGGCATGTTACTAGGAATACACCCAGGTTGATGTCCCGAAAGTGAAGCATATTGGAAAAGAGCTCCAAATACTGGCACAAAGCAATCCTTGTAGCTTTCCATGAGCTGATCAGCCTACTGTCAGCTTGATTTGACATTATTTGCAGGTGAAATTTACAATGCCGATCTGCCGCCGGTACAATTCTGGTCTAACAAACTAGTCGTCATATGTTCGAATCACGTGGAACTGCCGATCTCTCAACTTCCAAGGGAGCACTCGAGTGCTCTCCGACGTATTGAAGAGCCGCAAGTTCGACGTCGTAGCGCTGCAGGAGGTGTGCTGGAAGAGCTCAACGGTACGTACGTTCAGAGATGGACATACCATCTACCAGAGCTGCGGCAACACACACGAGCTGGGTACAGCTTTCATAGTGATGGGCGAGATGCGGAAACGGGTGATTGGGTGGTGGCCAATCAATCCTCGAATGTGCAGGTTGAGAATCAAGGGCCGATTCTTCAACATAAGCATCATCAACGTGCACAGCCCTCACCTCAGAAGTACCGATGACGACAAGGATGAATTCTACGCGCAGTTGGAGAGTGAATACGACCGCTGCCCAAAACATGATATCAAGATCGTCATCGGGGATTTCAATGCTCAGGTCGGCCAGGAGGAGGAATACAAACCGGTGATTGGAAGGTTCAGTGCACACCAGCGAACCAATGAAATGGGCCTAAGACTTATCGACTTTGTCGCCTCCAAGAATATGGCCGTACGTAGTACCTTTTTCCAGCACAGAATCCACCATAAGTACACCTGGAGGTCACCAAATCAGACAGAATCACAGATCGACCACGTTTTGATCGACAGTCGGCACTTCTCAGACATTATCGACGTCAGATCCTATCGAAGCGCTAACGTTGACTCGGACCACTACCTAGTGATGGTTAAGATGCGCCCAAGACTCTCCGTTGTGAACAACATTCGGTACCGTCGCCAGCCTCGGTTAGATCTCGCACGGCTGAAGCAGCCAGACGTCGCCGCAAACTACGCGCATTCACTCGAAGCTGCACTGCCGGAAGAGGACGAGCTGGACGAAGCCCCTCTCGAGGACTGTTGGAACACTATCAAAACAGCCATCAGCAGTGTAGCGGAGAGCTCCATCGGGCATGTGGCCCGGAATCAGCGGAACGATTGGTTTGACGATGAATGTAGGAGGGTGATGGATGAGGAGAACGCTGCGCGGGCGGCCAAGATGCGCAGTGCCACACGTCAGAACGTGGAAAGACACAAACAGAAAAAGATGCAGCGAAACCAAATCTTTCGGGAGAAAAAGCGCAACCTGGAAGAGCAGGAATATGCGGAGTTGGAGCGGCTGCATCGTTCTCAGGAAACGCGGAAGTTCTACCAGAAACTGAACGGATCCCGCAAAGGCTTTGTGCCGCGAGCCGAAATGTGTCGGGATAAGACTGGCAGTATTCTGACGGACGATCGTGAGGTGACGGATAGGTGGAAGCAGCACTTCGACGAACACCTGAATGGCGCCCAGGCGGAAAACCATGGCGGCGGGGAAAGCGATTTCGACGGTGCAGCAAACGGGGAAGAGGTGCCAGCCCCAACGATAGGCGAAATTAAGGAGGCCATCATGCAGCTAAAGAACAACAAGTCAGCTGGAAAAAATGGCATCGGAGCGGAGCTTATTAAAATGGGACCAGAAAAGCTGGCCGTTTGTCTGCACCGACTAATTGTTAGAATTTGGGATACGGAACAGCTACCGGAGGAGTGGAAAGATGGGGTTATCTGCCCGATCTACAAAAAGGGCGACAAGTTGGACTGTGAGAACTATCGAGCGATCACCGTTCTCAATGCCACTTATAAAGTGCTGTCCCAAATCATTTTCCGCCGTCTATCACCAATTGCGAATAGATTTGTGGGAACTTATCAAGCCGGCTTCGTCGAAGGTCGGTCTACAACGGATCAAATATTTACACTGCGGCAAATCCTCCAAAAGGGCCGTGAATACAGAGTTCCCACGCATCATTTATTCGTTGACTTCAAAGCCGCATATGATACCATCGACCGGAAAGAGCTATGGAAAATCATGGACGAGAACAGCTTCCCCAGGAAGCTCATCAAACTGATTAAATCTACGATGGATGGTACACAGTGCTGTGTTCGGATTTCGGGTGGATTGTCAAGTTCATTCGAATCACACAGAGGGCTTCGTCAAGGTGATGGTCTTTCATGCCTGCTGTTCAACATAGCGCTACAAGGTGTTATGAACCGAACGGATATCAACACGCGGGGCACGATATTCAACAAATCTAGTCAATTCGTCTGCTTTGCCGATGACATGGATATTATCGGCAGAACATCTGTGGCGGTGGCTGAACAGTACACCAGACTAAAGCGCGAAGCAGAAAAGATTGGGTTAAAGGTAAATACGTCTAAAACAAAGTACATGCTGGCCAGCGGAACCGAGGCCGAACGACACCGCTTGGGCAGTAGTATATTGATAGACGGCGATGAGTTTGAGGTAGTCGATGAATTTGTCTACCTTGGCTCACTGGTAACGGCGGACAATGATACCAGCCGTGAGATTCGGAGGCGTATTATCAGCGGAAGTCGTGCTTACTATGGGCTCCACAAGCAATTGCGGTCGAGCAGACTAAGTCCCCGTACAAAGTGCACCCTGTACAAGACGCTTATTAGACCGGTTGTTCTCTACGGGCATGAAACATGGACAATGCTCGAGGAGGACCTGCGAGTGCTCGGAGTTTTCGAACGACGAGTGCTAAGAACGATCTTCGGCGGCGTACAGGAGAACGGAGTATGGAGGCGGAGGATGAACCATGAACTCGCACAGCTCTATGGCGAACCCAGTATCCAGAAGGTGGCTAAAGCTGGACGGATGCGATGGGCAGGGCATGTTGCAAGAATGCCGGACAACTGCCCTGCAAAGATGGTGTTCGCCTCAAATCCGGTAGGAACAAGACGACCAGGAGCGCAGCGAGCAAGATGGTTAGACCAGGTGGAGCGAGATCTGGCGGAGAGTACTCGGTGTCCGAGGAATTGGAGAGCGGTAGCCCTCAACCGAGTTACATGGAGAAATTTTGTTCAACAGGCTTTGTCTTAGGACGGCAAGCCACCTAAGTAAGTAAGTATGTTCGAATCTCGGCTGGGCGGTGCTGCTAGATAGAGACAGTGGGATCGTTGCATTAACCCCGTAATTGTCTTATTTTCTGAACTGTAAATAATCTTAACGCTCGATTCAAATGCTTGAAAATGAACAGCTGTATCCATTTCATTTTCACTCGTCCTTCCATCCATACACATTTCAAATGGAATCCACGTCATTCTCGAGTGATTTAACATTAACCATTACCCATTAACCATTAACATTAACAGTAGTAACGTAGTAACGCAAACCAAATAACATTTGATGTCCATATGGGCAACAACGAACATTGAAATGCTTCACCATTTCTGGTTTTAGTTTTCAAAAGGTCGCATAATTAGCCCTTTTGCAAGCATTATGCGAGCTTCTGAAAACTAAAACCAGACTTGACTTTGTGTTATATAAGGTGCATCTGCTATTCAAATGTGAGCCACATCAATTGAATATATGCGGCTCATGACGCTCATGACGGAGCTGTCAGATTCAAAATTCAAAATGGCTGCTGAAAATAATGTGGTAGAAAGAAAGCTGCTGCAGCAAAAATTTAAAGAGTACGGTTTGCCTGATGAAATTTCTGATATTTTGATTCGTAAGTATTTTTAACTTTCCAATTACTGCTTCATTATTTAAAATGCTTATGATTATTACTTGTTTGGAGTAAATATTTTTATTTATTTTTATTTTGTGAATGTGCAGTAAATGCTGAGGGTGAACTCGAAGGCCAAGATTGTTGAAAACAACGACGAGATAACAATAATACTGCAGGTAGTTAAATAAAATTTAAATCGTATCAAGGTATTGTGAAATAGGCACCAGGTGTCGCCAGCACCAAATTGGAGTTCGGATTCGGAATAAAATGCAAACGGTTTTTCTTCCGTACCGTCTATTAAACCTTGTGTTGGAACCCAAGTAGCACTTGTAACTAATCATAAAAATAAAAAAATAAAAAAAGGTTGCACAGCAGTTACATTTAGGATACTTGTAACGAGTTAGGTTACATAAAATTAAAAATAGTTACTTTTTAGTTTTCTAGTGACAAAAATCTCAAAAAGTTACCAGGTAGTTACTAAATGACCAAATTAAAACCTTTTTTTCGAACTGTCAACAACTTGGTCGTCGCAAAACAGTCACCTTTCAGTTACGAGTTACCAAATAGTTATCAAGTGACACAAATGAAACCTTTTTCCAAACTGTCATCAACTTGCTGGTCGCAAAACAGTTAATTTTCCGTTACGAGCAGTTACGAAGTCAAAAAAAGTCGGCTAGTAACATTTTCGCAACAATTTGTTCACTGTTCCTTGTAAACACAACGGATTAAGGAAAAACTAGACCTGAAGAATATTGCTAATGGTAAAGATAAACAATTGGTACACGGGTTGTGAAATGCTCTTGTAAATGCGTTTATTTACTTAATTGATGGTACTTGGAATCTTCTCCGCCCAGACATTGGTATTAAGTAAACAAATGATGATTATTCTCAAACGTCAAAACGATCAAGTTACATCGAAACGAAACCGGCAATGAAAATAGGTTACAGTGTAACTTAGAAATGACGACATAAGAAATAAGTGACTACAACAGATTTAATATTGGTTACCGTATAACCGATACCGTAACCAGGTCGAAGGCTAAGGTTACGTACAACTAGAATGTAACTGAAATGTAACCTTCTATGATTAACACTGGTGGTAACTGTTTTATTCAAACTGAAACTATTCTTTGATATTAAATTAACACTTTCTTTTTACAACAATCACTAAAAAATACCTTTTCCCGATATCAACAATGTGAACAATGAACAATGGCTGCTTAAAATCATTTCATGCAATATGCCGAAAACGATACAAAACTTCAAGGACGATGGTGTAGTAGTTAGAACCAAAGGCAAAATGGCTATGAATTTTACTGTGATAGAAGTGATAGCGAAAACAACTTGATTTTTAATGGTTTCTAGGTGAATGCTCCACTAATTCATTATTGCTAAGAATAAATTTAAAAAATCAAAAAATTAAAATTTAAATTTTTATATTTGATTTAGAAAACATCAATTTTTCAAAGAAGTAAGTAACGAAAAGCTATATTAAATGAGAGCGCGTGAATTTTTCAAAGCTAGAATCATGCATTTCACCATAAATTTGAAACTGCATTAAAATTTGTGTTGAAATAATAATTTATACACTCTTCTATATTCAACAGTTAAATTTACTGCTTGACGTTGACAGCCATAGATTGAAATAATAAACCTGCTACATTTTCGCTATGCAATAAAAGTTACAAGATAACTAATTTGCCACCAATTGAAAGTCAATTTACAGTTTATGTGTAACTTCAATAGTAACCATTTTGTAACTATACATGTTACATATTGGTTATTGAGTAACTGTTAATGCAACCAGATTTAGTTACATAAGTTGCGCTATTTCGGTTACACAACTGTTATATTTTAGGTTACTGTAACCGAAGTTTTACATTTAAATTTGTCGCATATCAGCCGCTGCGACTCAATTGTGACAACGTGTGCTACTTGGGAAGTAGTGTACTGTAGAGCAAATGAGATGCGCTAATGTCCCATCCTTAAAATTTAGACAAAGTTGATGTCCTGAAAGTAAACCGTTGAAGAAAAGAACGCACCTATCTCTTCTCTTCAACCGATTATATCGATATGTTATAAAAATATATTCTAAACTGAAGTCTTGTATAAAAACGTGGTAGATGAAATATTTTAGCATGTGACACATGCTTGAAGCACAAATTTTCAGCGTTTATTTAAAGACTAGCCATGAAATTATTTACAAGTTTTTAATATTTATAACTGCTGTAAAGTATAGAAATAACTTAAAAATAAAAAATAAGAAAACTTATCCAATTTAATTCTACTATGTGTATTTTATTCACGACAGATACGTATTTCGCCTACGATTTGCAGGCTTCCTCAGTGTCTGTTTGTCAATAGAAATAACTGAAAAGCAGAGTGCCAAGAAAACCTCCAATGTATATAGAACGATAATATTAATTGAAAATCTTGTTTCTTGCGTAATTTTAACTAGCATTTTACATGTTAGTTGAAAGACAAGCATACATCAAAGCGATATGTCATAATAAATGGCGTTTTTAATTATTTTCGAATAAATTTATTAGAGTGAATTAGTTTTGTGAATGATAACCCAGGGCGGGTGACATTGCGCATCTCGTTTCGAGTGATTTTCGTTCGTTTCGACCACGTTAAACAAATGGGCGTCTCGAACGAAAATCACTCGAAACGAGATGCGCAATGTCATCATATGATTATTATTTGCTGTTTAGCCAAAAGTTTTGCGTTTAATGACAAATATTTTATGGTCTAAACAAGATTTTAAAGCCAATAAACGTATATCGATTGTCAACTGGTGTGTAGTTTTCAACCAGTTATCCAAAGTTACCTGGTGCTACAAGCCACTCAAAAATCTACAAAATGTAGTATCACCAACAATCACCAAAGGATGTGTGATTGTGACTTGATGGTTTAATTCTTTATACAACTATAAATAAGAAGAAACTGATACACAAGATATAGGGAAAATATCATCTCGACCTCATCTAACGAAGTTATAAATTTGCGTAATAAACTGTGGAACATTTGAAAAATGTCCAGCGATATCGAATTGCATCTACATTCGTAGTTCTATGTTAGCGCAGCGTTCGTGCCCTTAGGTACAGACCTTCATACTTTTTTGGCCTCCTTTCATATTTTCAATTTGTAGTTGAAGAACAGTTCCCAGTAGTCACAAAACTGGTTGGTAAATGGTTGGATAATGTGTAAAACAGACCCCATACTAGTCCTTTGCCTCTTATCCAGCAATTCCTATCCCGGAATACGAACAACCTTAGCGGGGATCGGGTAAGCATGCCCGATGGAAACTAAGGACGCATACCAACACGGAAGAAGGCACAGCCTCGACACTGTATGATGGCAGCCCCATTACAAGACTCGCTAGCGTAAGCCCTAGTGCGGCTACCTATCTAAAAACAGAACACTAAAAAGAGTCAAGAAAATTCTACTCGGAGCATTCGGCATGGACAAAGGCGACGAAATAAGGATGTGGAATGAAGACTTGGTACCTGGAACTGCAGATCGCTAAATTTCATTGGTGGCGACAGGGTGCTGCCCCGACAGGGTAGAACCCCGAAACTTTGGCATCATGGCACTGCAGAAGATCTGTCGCAAAGGCGAGAAGGCGTGGAGGATCCGTGGCGGCAAAGCCCAATTTTTCCGGAGCGATGGAGTGACCAACGAGCTGGGAACAGACTTCGTAGTGATGGGCAAAATGCAGGATCGCGTAATGGACTGGAAAGTGATTGTAGAGAGGATGTGTGTGTTAAGGATAAATGGCCGTTTCTTCAACTACACCATCATAAACGTGCATCGTCCACACGAAGGTAGACCGATGACGAGAAGGAAGCATTCTATGCGCAGATGCAACGTACGACAGCTGCTCAACAAGGGACATCAAGGTCGTCATCGGGGATATGAACGCCCAGGTCGGCAGGGAAGCAATGTATAGACCGCTGATCGGCCTCATAGCCTGCACACCGACTCAAACGATAACGGCCAGCAATGCATCAACTTTCCAGCTTGTCGAGGCTTGCCCAGATAACACAAGATCGTAATAGAAAGTGCACATTAAGTCGTATGCATGTCAATTTTACATTGGAATTGCATAATGATTAGAGTGTGTCGAGGCGAAGTGTTCAATAAGTAGTTTTGCGGTCGTGCATATCGTCATATACAACTTATGGCTGTGAAATGTAAAGCAGTATAGATGGTTGTAGCATTTAGTTATATCTTAATCGTATATTGAGGATTATTAAGTTGCGTGTTTCAAAAATTGTTGTATAGAATGCAAGATAGAATTATCAAAATTTTTGCACGTATATTGCCTCCACTTTGGTACTTATATGTTCTTATGTGGTGTGAAATATAACTTTTTCGTGCGGATATGATTTCGTATCTCTCAGTTGCAACCGAAATATACAAACCAAATGGTTTACTGGGTGGTGATCAGGAGCACTTTCTTGCCCCACAAAGATATCCACAAAGCCACCTGGAGGTCTCCTGAACAACGAACCTAGAACCAAATCGATATTCTCATCGAGCGCCGGTTTTTCTCGAACATCACCAACGGACGCTCCCTACGGGGTGCGGATATCAACTCGGACCATTACCTAGTAGCAGTACGTGTGTGCTTAAAACTATCGACGATTTATGCCTCGCGGCAAACCCACCCTCCTCGGTTAAACATACGGCAATTAGACAATCTGTGAGTTGCCGGGTACAGGATGAAGCTCTGCCTTCCTCTGTGGAGCTAGATGCTTCGACTCTCGAAAACGGATGGAGAATGATACGCTCGGCCGTCAACGAGGCCGAAACCACGGTGGAAACCTCGAGTACAAGAAATGATTGGTTTGACGGGGAATGATCTAATCACAAACTAACGCGAGGTGGTCGACAGGTGGAAGCAGCATTTCGATAGCACCTCAACGGCGATATGGCAGAAGGAGACGCAACGGAAGATAACCTCGGAGTGCCTACAAATGATAGCGTGCCGGCTCCAGATCTCGAAGAGATCCAGCGAGAAATTCGTCCGCTGAAGAATAATAGAGCCGGCAGAAAGGACCGACTCCCGACAGAGCTCTACAAATATGGCCAAGAACCGCTAGCAGCGGCACACCATTGAATGAGGATTTGGGAGAAGGAGAAACTACTGGAAGAATGGATGGAAGGTGAAGGCTGTCCCATCTACAAAAAGTGCGACTAGCCGGTCTGTAATAACCGCGGCATCACGTTAGTCAACACCGCCTACAAGGTGTTCTCCCAGATTTTGTTGCGTCTATCCCCAATAGCAAGAGTAGTGTCAAGCAGGCTTTATAGGGGCTTGTGCTACTACGGATCAAATTTTTATTCTCCGACAAATCCTCCAGAAATGTCGAGAGTACAACATGCCCTCGCATCATATTTTTGTAGATTTCAGAGCACCATACAGTTGAACCTTGGAGCAAAGGGATAGTCTGTCCTGTATGTTATTTAATATCGCTATTGAAGGTGGGATCTGTTGAGCAGGCATCGACACGAGAGGAACGATTTTCAGCAAGAGTAGTTAGCTCCTAGCCTTCGCAGATGACCTCGATATCATTACTAGAAACCTTGGGACGGCGGAGGCAATCTACGCCAGCCTAAAAACGAAGGATAGGGATACAAATCAATGCGTCGAAAACGAAATATATGGTAAGAAGAGGCTCCAGACAAAGCAACGTTTACCTCCCACGGACACTGACTATTGACGGCGGTGAACTGGAAGTGGTTGATGAGTTTGAACATTTGAGATCGCTGGTCACCGCCAACAATAATATGAGTAAAAAGATACAACGACGCATTCAAGCTGGAAATCGAGCCTACTTTTCCCTCCGCAAGACGTTTCGATCAACAAGCATATAGGCCGCCGCACAAAGCTAACAATGTACAAAACGCTAACCTGACCAGTAGTCTTCTATGGACTTGAGATAGTAACTTTGCTTACGGAGGACCCTACGTGTAGTTGTCGTATTTGAACGAAAGGTGTTGCGGACTATTTTTGGCGGAATACAGTCGGAAAGCGGAGAGTGGCGGAGGACTATGAATCACGCACTGCAGGTACTGCTTATATGTACAACAATAGTTTGATTATCGTGGATTAGCTTCATGTAGAATTCATGATTTACAGGAGGTACATATTTTATCAGCGTTCAACATTGTTGTACTTCGTACGAAAAATTTTGCAATCGTTTAAATGCAAAAGTTCCATTTCCGTTTTAGTGCATTTTTAGCTCATTTATTTTCAGGTGACCCAGCTTCATCCGTTCCTTACCGTAATATCGAATAAAGGGGGAATATATCAGATGGAGAGGATTTACCGCAATCTGTTCTAAGACAAATTTCATCAATTTCGGCTGCTAGTAGGGACAGGAAACAAAATCAAATACCTATCCACCACTTCAGAAACTTCTGCTGACAAAGAAAAAATTTACCCACAGCAAGATGCCATAATTGTTACCGAAACTGTCATGATTATAAAATTTCAAGCGTTGTTGGATCATATTTCATCAACATTTCGCAAGCTGCAACTCCGGAGAATAATTGAAAATATGACTTGCGATGTTTATAAAGTACGGCTGCGATGGAACAGCAGATTTAAGAGAATATAAACCGACTTTGTTAGAGGACGATTTTATGGTGTAAGCTTTTTTGCCACATCTACTGCTCCGATAGGATCAGCAGTAAATGGAAATAATTAGTTTTCATAATTCACATCCATCATGTCAACCAGGTTTGTCTTATTAAGTTTGTACATCAGTTTCGACTAGCCGAAACTGATCTTTCTTGACTAGGTATTGCCAGCCATTACATCTTTTCAATTTACCAAGAAAACGATTGCTCTAACACGGAAAGAAAACGATAGTGTCGTCAAATCAAAATAGAATAAAATGTACAGATGGAAGTTAGCAGTCATGCAGTTATGCGCAATGCTTGAAAAAAGCTGTTCGAATGCCTTGATGTTTAATGTTCTAAAAATGTCAGGAATATCATTCCAGAAATTTGTTCCCAAATTTAAAATTTTCCAATATAACTCAAAACACATAATATTAGGCATTTTTAAATTATTCTAGACACCAAATTGATAGTTTTTGACTTTGCCTAAAAAGAATGTCTATCATAATCTTAGAAATAACAAATAGGTACGTTTTATAGTTAAACTTTTGCAAATTTTCTCCGGTTTGTTATTTAGAAAACAATGACATAAATTGTTAAAAATAATATAGCATTGAACGTGCAATTAGAAAACCAAAGTACCTACCTCCATTTTCGATCTGCTGCTTCAATTTGGTAGCCTCAGCTCGTTTTTTCACGGCCCCTCGTGCTCCGCTAACAGTGCCACCCACCAGCGCGCTAAATTTGGTCCCGTTTTGATTATTGGCGTTATCTTTGTGGGAATTTTTCAGATTTCCATGACTTCCGGACCATATTTTGTGCTTCAACATCTGCAGCATGTTGGAAGGTCGATGCGGACGTATCCGGGTGTCATCGTCGTGTCCCTGGTTAAGCTTTTGCTGTCTACTGGCAAACTCTCGCGCCCGCTTTTCAGATTTCTTTTTTGCTTTTTCTTTAAAATCTCGCGCTTTTTTCCTGGAAGAGCATTTAGGTAGATTTTATAGAAACAATATTCTAGTTGCTTACCTATCAACAACTTCTAGATTCGCAACGGCAGCATCCAGATAGCGAAGGATGTTTTCTCGATTATTGATGGCCGCCAAATCCTTCGCACTGTGTTTGTCAATGTCTAAAGCGTAAATATTGGCACCGAACTGTACCAGAAAATCTACGCATGGCATGTGACCTTTGGCTGCAGCTAAATGTAATGCTGTGTTACCAAATTGGTCGGATTTATCCGGATCTCCACTAAAATAAACAAATCAAGACCACATTGTTCATTTCATGGCGTTTCTTTGTTGTACATCAAATAACTCACCCTCTTCCGACCAGCAATTTGAGAGCCTCCAATCGACCCTCGAATGCAGCCCATAGTACCGGAGTCATCCCATCGACATCTTTGGAGTTCGCTTCTGACCTGGTGGCCTCCCTGAGCACATCCAGTAGGCCATCTTTGGCCGCTCTGCAATAATTAATAAATTGTATAAATTATTGTTAATTTTGATTCTGATTTTTACATAAAGATTGTCAGCCAAACGAACAACCCAGTGAGAGATTACGAAACGATCTTATTTGACAGTTCTGAGAGATGGTTTTCATAAACTTAGTTGCTTGACAGAGTTTCTTCAGAATACTTTTCCTTATAGCCTTTTGTTATAAAAACAAAACCTAGGGAACCTGAGACAGAAAATCAGGGCAAATCTTATTCTAAAATCCAACACTATGTAAACGACCTCCTTGACTTGTGAAGAAAAAGAGAATGTGTGTAAGGATTTGCGATCTTTGTACTTAGTCTGATATAAACAGACTGATAAATTTGATTAAAATTTTAAATTAGAATATTTCATTTTTTTATCTGGTAAAAGTTCACTTGAAATAAACGTCTCGCCTTTTTGCTTTTTACCGAAATAATAGTAGGGTAAATTAACCATTAGTGGACCAGTTAGTATTTGAGTTGCTTTCTTCCATGAATTATTTTAAACTGGTAACGCTAAACACGCAACCGATGGCACTTACAATACGAGTAACTTTCGATTAAGCCTAAAAAAATATCAATTTATGTTGAAAATATCTATATTTTGCACATTCTTTAAACAGATTGGAATGTCCGTTTTCTTTCAATGGACCTTGTGGTTTACAATAGGATAGCGACCGGGTCTATTATAGGAATTCTAGTGTATTTTGCATTGAGAGGGCCCACTAATGGCGCCATCTTTTGCGTTGTTAACCTATAATGGACCCTCACTTGTTGAAAATATCGATTTTAAGGCATTAATAATTGAATGCAGCAAAATCTATAAACTGGAATGTGTGGTATGTTTAGTACTTTCTGTTTCATGTCATATTTTCTCGGAAATAAGTAGCACAAGCTAATAAACGCCGAAACTGTACCCGAGGTGCATTATAGGTAAAGGATCCACTAAAAGATAGCTCACCCTAATATTCCGCTGGTTTTGCTAAGATTTTTCGATTAAAATTTAAATCTACATAGCTGCTGAAAGTGGGTTTGAATGTTATCTTTTTCTGATATTATTTATCAATGAATTTAAGAAATTTAAATCTGTCGAGCATAAAAAGTGAGCACATACTGTTATGAAAACAAACAGAATCAGTTTGTATAAATTTTTATTGCAGAAATTGAATGTTCAATGTGTTGCCTACATTATGGGTGCACGATGCCTCCACTCTATGAGCTTCGGTAGAAACCATACCACCACTATAGGCAAAACACTGATGGTATTAATAATCATTCTTTTTAACTTTTGGTTTTAGTGATGGCGTTTTGGTCATCGGGTTACTAGTAAACTAGATTATTTGCTGTCTAGGCCAACGTTTCAAGGACTTTATTTCCTCTTCATCTTGTCAAGTTTGTTGGGGTGGGTTTTTCCTACTATTG
This sequence comes from Sabethes cyaneus, assembly GCF_943734655.1. Classification (NCBI taxonomy): domain Eukaryota; kingdom Metazoa; phylum Arthropoda; class Insecta; order Diptera; family Culicidae; genus Sabethes; species Sabethes cyaneus. The sequence goes on from NC_071354.1 coordinate 146,984,944, forward strand.
GTCGAACTACAACAGTCATTCCTGTACACAACCGTACTGTGTTGACAAACTTGACAAGAATTAGTTTAATATGTTTTTGCCCTGATGAAGAGGAAATAAAGTCCTTGAAACGTTGGCCTAGACAGCAAATAAACTAGTTTACTAGTAACCCGATGACCAAAACGCCATCACTAAAACCAAAATTAGTATCGTTGGTCAAAAAAAAAATCTCTCTACATTCTTTTTAACAAAATTCAAATTTTCAATGATTCCTACAGTCAGTTTTAGTAAGATCAAGAATGTACTAATCATGTCGTGTACATGTACATGTATATTTATTCTTATATCACTATATTTTGACCGAAAGTTTGAAATTTTACAACTAAATGCGCCACTACTGGTACGCTTACCCTATGGTATGGTAATCAGAGTTAATAATACAATTATTTGTGTTGCTGAGTAGCCAATTGTATTGCTTCGGTATTTTTGACAACATAGGTCTATTGAAAGCTGTAAAACACCAAGAGTAAACAATGTGTCAGAAATCCACAGATTATCAAAATAGATAAAGAGTCGCGAATATATTTCAAATTAACGTAATAAATCAAAATTTGTATAAAGGTAGATAGATAAGAATATAATTAGAAGGTATGAGTCAGAGACGCAATGAGAGCCGAAGGGCCCATCTTTCAGATTAGGGGCCCCATTTTCCAATATTCTCGTGACAGCAAATGTAGAACTATGCTGAATATCATCATAAGATATCATTCGCCTCCGGATCCGGAGTCGGATCCGCTGAAAAATTGCGCTTCGATCAGAATACAACGTATGCCATAACACACGTCGATTGAGACGTTTCTGATCGGAACGGGTTGAGGCCATTGACTGACAAAGCCCCCTCTGGGATTCGAATAAACACGGCAATCCTCCTGAAACCTGTACACAGCACTGCTTACCATTCAACGTAGCTGTTATCAGTTCGATCAGCTTTACGGAGAAGTCGTTCTCGTCCATGATTTTTCATAGCTTTTCGTACGGTTGATGGCATCATACGCAGCTTTGAAATTAATGGAAAAATTATGTGTATAAACTCATATTCACAGAATTTTTAGACGACAGCCACAGCCTGAATATTTACTTCGCCTTCAACGATTTACGATCAGCCTTCAACGAGATAACTGAAATTAAGCGCTTAAAAAACAAAACTTTAAGATCTAAAAAATTCAGTCAAGAGTAAGAAAATTGACTGACAGGTTAGTCGAGTCACCATTCAGCACTGCAATTCACAAACAAATTGTTTTGAAGAGTAGAAAACTGCGCAAGACAAACACTGTCAGCAGTTCAGAAGGCATGTCCATGAGCTGACTGTTAACATTTTATCGCTTTATTGGAACAGGTTGCACAGTGCTCAGGTTGCTCATATGGTCGTCTGTACTAAGAGAGAGTACAAAAAAACCGACAAAACAAAATGGAGAAGAATGCATCGTATTGAAAACTAAGCAAAGTGAAAATACTCCTGTTCTCTTCTTTGCTCAAGCATCTGTAGACTAGCATTTGCAAACTACATACAATAATATTATAACAATGTTTAATTAATACTATACATTATACTTATGGCTAGGTCGTAGTTTATTTTGTATTCTGGACATAGTGATGTCAATTCTTTTGCAATTTTTATTATAAATGCGCATCATCTTTGTAACTCACGTTGGCGTTGGTTCATGTAACTTTTCTATATTTGCACACTGCATATTTACACACATAAGCCCTCCAAGACGACACCCCAACAACCATTTGCCATACGGACGGTTGCCATAAGTACGATTACCATATAGACGAATGCCATAATGTATGTTTGCCATAATGGACGGGAACCATAATGTACGTTTGCCATAATTCATATTTTTGGTATGGAGGTCCAGAACTACGCTTCGACCAGTCCAAAGCTTAAAGGACCAGCGCGACCAGAGGCCTAATTGATCCAGTTTAAAAAAATCTCGATGCGAGGACTAGTGAAAACTAACTATAGGACGGTAAACCTAGGAAAACGGATAGACCTAGACAGATGTGATTTCTGCGGGGGGGGGGCAGCTTCTGACGGCGGGTCACCGGCGAACACTCGCCGTTGCCTGCGGCCGGCTCGCCCTGAATCATCTAGGAAACGGTGAATATATGGATTATGGCAAACGTCCATTATGTCCAAATATACATTATGGCATCCGTATGTATGGCTCCCGTCCATTATGGCAAACATACATTATGGCATTCGTCTATATGGCAATCGTACGTATGGCAACCGTCCGTATGGCTATCGTATTTTTGGCTCTCGCCCAGTCACCGTCCTCCAATAAGGCAAAGGGTAGTGCTGGATGCCCACCACGATTTACAAGTTGTCCATTAACTAATAAATTTGAATTTTGGTATATTGTTAGAAGTTCTAACTTAGAACCTAGTATAGGCTAGACAAATACTAAAGTCAAATACAAATACAAATACTAAATACTAAAAATGACATTTTGTGTTTTAAAAAGAACACTTATGCAAAGTTTCAGCTAAATCAAATATGATGAATCAAAAAAAAAACAATTTCGTCATTTAAGAAGGAATGCCTCAGCAAGTGAGCTGCTTGAGGCGATTTTGTTGTTGTTTTTGATTATGTTTTTAATTATGTTTTCACATGTTGCAACAGGACGGCTCGAATAAAACTGTTACGAAATTAAGATTATCAGAAAAATAATTTGTTTTTATAGCGATCTCAATGAAACAAATTAATATGCTGTAAAATATTGAGCATACTCTTCATCACCACAATCTAAGTTTACTGTTGAGTATTGTACTGCTTTTATAGTAACCATTTTTACAAACGAAACTGAAGGAAAATGAATATTTTGAGGTTATGCTTCGGAGTCAGTCCCGGTGTATTGGTTAGCATTCACGCCTCTCACGCCGAGGACCCGGGTTCAAATCCCAACCCCGCAGAAGTCACGAATGACTTAAAAGTGTTTAAGTGAAACCGCTTTTTTTGTTTGTGATTTGAGATACGCTTAAGTCTCGTTTCACGTCCACTATTGGGGGACGAAAAAGAAAATCGGTCGTCAAAAAAGAGGAGAGTCAAAAGAGAGGGTATTTATTCGCATTTAGAACGTAAAAAGAAAAAAAACGTTATTTCGAATTTCCTGAAATTACCTTACCATGGTAGGGTACGGGAGGGTATTTCCAGCCCATTAAGCAGTGGCCTGAACAATATTCAGGAATTACGTTGAAACTATATTTATTCGAGACAAGATCTTTATACCAGTTGATAGAATAATATTTACTGAATATAGGCGTATATTTTGGTCTTAATGAAACGCTACTGAATTTGAGTTATAGTCGCGAGAAATGATGAAGGCGCTGCGGCTTAATTGGGCCCATTTTCTATAGTGGTGTCTGTGTTTTTTAAATCCGACCGGCCGAAATAGCCTGCCCAGGGATTAGATGCTTTGCAAAAACAGATCAAAAGAGAGACCGATGGATAACCTGTCGCTATTGCCTACATTCCGGGCTCATTGGAGATAATTAGTTTTGCAGTGGCAGCAGCTTGCTGCTGGCGTAAGCGAAGCGAATGCTGCTGGTTTTTTCAGCCTGGTTACGTGCTAGTGAAAAAACAGTGGTTTTGATGTTTATTGAATAAAATTTAGCAAATTACTTACATTTTTATAAAAATAGTTATAACACATTAAAGCCTATGAGTGCAACATTCGTTTCAGAATAGTTATATAGCGGCAAAGTTTTTATTTGGGAAAGTTTAGCCAAAAAAGTAATGTATGCCGAAATAAGTAGCGTGCTGGGATTACCCTCCCGTACCCTACTTGACGAGGACGTTAACCGTTATGTGTGCGACAAAAAAAAAACACCTTTAGCAGGGCGACAAGGGTACCCATACCCAAAATTGATATTGTTAAAACATCAACAATTTTAAACCGATTTTGATGAAATAGGTGTCATTTGATTCGTTAATTTATCTAGTTTTGAATTATTTGGCCGTTTGGTCATTAAAAGACATACGGGACCCGAAAATCCAGAATTCCGACAGAGTGATGTCCGCTGTGAGGTAGAGAATTGATTGTATTGCAGGAGCATCAGTCAAGCGGATATCAAAACTCTTGAAATTCATCATCATACTATTTCATATAATGGGATGAATCAGTGGCCAGTCTAGGATTGGAGGTAAAACCTAGCAATATGGGTATAAAAGTTCTTGGAATTGGGTTGATACACATTTTTACATTTCGATGTACTTTGATTGGTTATTTCGAAAATGGCTTCTACGGGGTCACATATGATACCGTAGGATTCAAGATAATGCTTAGCATTTTTGGAACAGTTCACAACGTAGAACCATCCGTTATACATTCGGGACCAGTTTCCAGAAATTATCAATCAGTACTAAACTGACAATATCAGTTCAAAACTGGCCATCTGTAACCCTACAGGAACCCAATTCTGGAAGAGCCAATGCGATCTAAAGTGACCAGTTTATATCATTAGGTGAAAAAAGGGTCCACAATGTCAAGTTCAAAGCTAATAGCTTTGCAGAAAGCTGATATTCTTTCAAAACAAGCGGCTTCCCACCTTTTACCGGATATTGCTCCGGATTTATCGATTCCCGGGAAGTGCTTGTCATTTGATTACCAAATGCTTTACCTATTCAAAACTGGATGAATGTACGAATCAAATGCCACTGGTTTCATTCAAATCGGTTCAAAATAACCAAAGTTATTGACATAGCCAATCATGGGTACCCGGGTACCCTTGTCGCCCTCTTACGTAATAAAAAAAATCAAATGCCTCTCATTGCTAATCCCCTTTATGGATATTCACCAAATTACCTCAACTATGTAAGATCAACGAGTTTTACGATGTCGCAAAATTTCAATGACGTATGTTTTAAATTGAATGAGTTATAACTATTTTTAAACTGAAAAGGTACCTGGGTTCCCTGTTGCACACATAAACGGTTAATTTCAATTTTGGACGTAAAAATTTGAATTAATAAATTAAAAAAGAGGTCCTCTCTTTTAATTCAAATTACGGACGTAAAAAAGTGGACGTAAAATGAATGGACTTAAAACAGGTTCTAGTTTAGTTAGGAAGCTAGTGAGACGACACTGACATTAAGAATTATTATCAGCCTGGATAAGACCGTACGACAACTGCCTTACAAGTCGACACATGTATTGAAGTGTCTATCGATTCTAAAAAAATACAAATTAAGTAAGCATGTTATAACTTATAGCATGCTTCACCAAATCAGTGCATAATGATTTTGGACTTACCTGTGTATCCTATCTGATGACATCACTCCTGTTATCTGCTAACTAGCGGCCCCTTCCGTTGTCATTGATGTTGATTGATTAATTTACTCGAAGAAGTACTAGCACCGACGTAAGCTCCGTTTCACTTAGTTTTATCACCCGCACAAGATCTTTTCCGTGGAAAGTAAAAACAGTTGTTGAGCGTTGAGTAGGTAGATACTGTAGGAAAAACTAACATTGTTAGCATAATTAGTGGTGTGATGCATCGTTCCTCTTATTTACTATATCACTTTCTATCTTCATATCGTTGTTCACTCTCTAGTTCGGAACACCCTTTATAATACATTTCAAAACGAAAGAAAAGAATGGAACAAGCTAGAAAACCAACGACGATTTCCTCGAACGCGTGCACTCTTCGTGATGATTCTGAACTCATGGATTGAATTATGAATGGGAGTAGTAAAGATTTACCTTTCATGATAGGAAAAGCATCTGTGCTCGTGTGAAATAAGCTGAAAGCTAACCGAAGGCAAATGGGAAACCGTTAAAAGATAGGTGCACAATTTCATTTCGCGAAAAGTGGCGGAACGAAATGTTATTGGAGGTGTGAAGCGAAAGTAAGAAAAACAATAGTTGCTGCCGATACAGATAACTTCTAGCTAATAAAATTACATCACTTGCATTAGATAGGCAGATTATTATGAGTCTGCCAATTTGTGTTTTTTATTGTGTACGCTGCTGGGGCGGTACATTCAATAAAAGTATAATCTGCATGAATCGCACCACACATTACAACATGTATTAGATAAAAAGTATTGTATTTGGTTTTATGAGTTTAGTATGAACGAGAATGTTATATTACAAGAAATAATACGTATCTCATATTCACAGCTTTGAAGCAATATGCACGAAAAAGAATTGACTAGTAAATATTTTTTCCGCATTGCATTTTAAGTTGTATTTTTCGATACTAAAGTAAAAGCTATATATCATATACCAAACTTAAATACTAACCATTGTTACGGTCGTTTCGCGTTAGAGTGAATAATTAACTTCATTCAGCAATAGCTAACACCCTTCGAACAATTTGCTCGGAAACACGAGGTGACAAGATGTTTAACCTTCTACCGCTCTGAAATGGTCCCATAGATATAACTAATTACTGAGTCGTTATGTTACTTATTCAGCAAAATTTACCTAATCATGTTGATGAAGTATTAACAATCTAATTTGGCAAACAAAATTTCTTTATTTAAATGCGATGCATGGTAAATTTTGTATCAGTAAAATTGTTATAGTGTTATATAAAAAATTGTTAGAAAATTGACATAAAATGTTGCAGAAAAAATACTCAAAGTATTTTAATGAACATAAATACTACCCTGAATATCGATTCTCGGTACTAAATATTGGGGCTCAAAATTTAACCGCAGTCTTTATGTACCTTGGAAACGGAACATCACATTATGCAGAATCACATATCCATTGGAATGTGTTATTCATCTTCGGCAGCCTGAAGGGTTAATTGACCCTATGAACAAGGAAAAATCAAATTTGAGTTAATTGGATCAATTTCGCTTAGTTAATTATACAGATTCAAAATATAATATAAAAGCCTTATTCGCAGCGCATATATAGTTAACACTATAGCTCTTTTTCGGTCGCCTCGATGCGATGCTTAGACATATTCAGCATTGGAGAAAACACCGGAATCAGAATAATTGTTCATACGAAAGAGGAAACCATAACAAATCAGGAAACACCAAACCGAACTCCATTCACCCATCGTCTTCCGCAATGAACAAAAGAAAAAAATGGAAATATAAACCTTTACAAATCCACCTACTTACAGTATCAGCCTCAAACAGCATTTAGAAGTGACAGAGAAAAGTCCCATAACAAAAAAAAATTAACCATCGATATTCCCCAACTTATATTCCAAAAATGCTCATTTTCTGGTTTGATATTGTGATTATTCGGTTTTTACCGTTGTACTGGTGTCATAATCGTCAGTTATCGATCAAAGATTCAAAGGTGTAAATAGTAATATGTACTTTTTTTAACAAATTTCGCTATTTGATTCATTTTGTTTGAAAACATCATATAGCTAATATTTTAGTGATCGTATTGCCAACTCAGAAGGTTGGATTTTATCGAAACTTTCCTTCGAATGCATCCGGAAACTTGATTATCACACTGATTTAACGGGAAATCCGCAGTAATTAACTTTTCGTCGGAGAGCCCAATTTGGGAAGTAGTTTTTAGGCCCAAAAGCGGGATTCTGGAATACCTCATGAGTTCATTTTTGGAAAAAATTTGGATTTTGATTCCCATTAGCAGGACCATGATTTGTATGATCAAGATATATTGTGTGTGATGATCTCATAGATTAGAACTGTTTCTGTTAAATGTACCAGTTACATATTTACGTTAAATAAGGTAAATTAACCTATAATGGACTCTTTACCTGTAATGGACCTCGGGTACTATTTCGGCGTTTGGTAACTTCTTATTTCTACACTCAAAATAATTTTCACGTCGAAATTATTGGAAAAGCTATGTTAATATTTTCCATCCAACTTTTCCTGTACTATTTACGTGAATTTCAGGTAATTCGCACACATAAACATTAACACATTAACGTGAAAATCAGGTTGATGTTATTATTTTTTACAATAACAATCAGCTGAAAATCACGTAACTCCCTGTAGAGAAATCTACGTGATTTTTCACGTAAAAAGGACGTGTGGATTATTTTGCGTGTAAGTTAAGCATTAACTTCTTATTGCTGAGGATATATGACATTAAACAGAAAGTACTAAAAAGAACACACATTCTAGTTTATCAAATTTTAGTTGCATTTAATTATTAATGTCATAAAATCGACATTTTCAACCAAATGAGGGTTCATTATACGGTTAACAATGCAAAATATACTGCCATTAGTGGACCTTCTCCACGCAAAATACACTAGAATTCCTAGTCGTTATGGTATTGTAAACCACAAGTGTCCACAAGGAAAACGGACATTGAGATTTGTTTTGAAAAATATGTGGAATATAAAGATTTGTAACATAAATTGAGATTTTTTGGGTTTAAACGAAAGCTACTAATATTGTAAATGCCATCGGTTAGATGCTTAGCCTGTTCAAAATAATTCATAGAAGAAAACAACTCAATCACTGAAGGGTTCACTAATGGTTAATTTACCCTATACAAAATATAAACGTGTAACGATCTGTCCAAAAGAGACCAATCACTCTACATTTGTTGATGAAAATAGTTACAAATAGGATTTTATAAGCTGCAGGGTGCTTTTACAACTATTAATTCTAACGGATTTTGTAAACTACCGCAGCGGCATTATTCAATACAAAAATGGATTGTTTATAAAAAAATAACCTGCCTAAATAAAACGGCCAAATTGTGGGCATTTTTTGACCCGTTTCTCGTATAATTCAACGTGGTTTATATCATCTAAGATCACGTGAGTCATAAGTTTTATTTATGAGTACTCGATGTCTTCCAATTTTGAAATTGTATTTGATTGAAACTGTTTAAAAATGAGACTTAAACTTTCAATACCTCGCAAAGCTGATATTACCCAAATTTTGTATCGCGACCCCGGTAAGGTAGCATACCGAAACTTTTATTTTCGGGGGGGGGGGGGTTATAAGAACAAATACGATATAGCCTAACCGTAAGCAGCTTATTCAATGCAGTATTATTTTCAGTTAAATACTATTTTGGTTGAAATTGAGTGTTCTTCATCAGACATATGCCGCTTAGTTGGTTTTGAGGTACGATGCTGGTCTAACAAGCCAGTCGTTACATGTTCGAATCTCGGCTAGGCGGTGCTACTAGATAGAGTCAGTAGGATTTTTGCACTAGCCCCGTAACTGTCCTGTACTCTAGTAGCCGACTGCGAAGTCTGTCGATGGAGAAGGATCACGTCTTAGAAAGGACGTTTAATCCCACGGCTTTGCTTTGCTCATCAGACAAAAAATCAAATTGAAATAACAGAGTTAAAGTTATGGCTTCCCAGCCGGCATTGAGGTACGTTGTATGTTCGAATCTCGGCTGGGAGAGGCTGTTAAAGTCCATAGAACTGAGTCTCTTCGAGACGCAGCGAGGGTGCTGAAGAACAACTTATCCTGTATGATTCTCAACATCGCTCTTAAGGTGATCCGACGATCAGATTTCGAAAAGAGAGGTTTGATTCTCAGTAAATGTAACAAACTTGGCTAAGCAGATGACTTTGCCAGGTGGCTAAGCAGGTGACAGAAACTTTGCCACTACGAAGGCCATGTAGGTAGAGCCTAGCAGGATTGGGCTTTAAATGAACGCATCGAAAACCAAATACATGAATGATAATAGCTCAAATGGTCGCTGTTAAGTCAGACCGAGCCAAGTGACAAAAATCTTATTTCAAGAAAAATGCATTCAAAGTTTGCTGGTAAGTTTTGTAGCTATCAATTGTTCGAAATCATCTCATAACACTGACTGTTTGCAACATTTATGTAGTCTTATTGTATGCATGTATGTATGTATGTTTGGGGACTACCACTTATCGCAGCAGAACAACCGTTCATAGCAAAGGGCTTATCTGACAAGGGGTATTGTACAAACATAACCATTGGTCACGTTCATCAGGTCCTGTATGAAGGGCCAAAAGGATTTGCAACATTTATGTAGTCTTATTAGAGTAAAATGTAGCTTAAAAAATTCTTGATCTTTTGCTGTCATTAACGCATTCTTTTAAATTTTGCGATTTTTCTGGTCTGATTTAACGCGGACCAAATGAGACGAACGTGCTTTTTTTGCGGACGGTAATCGTTGACGGCGACGAACCAGAAGTGGTAGATGAGCTCGTGTATGTGGGATCGCTTGTAGCCGCGGATAACAACACAAATAAGAAGATCCAGCGGCATATTCAAGCAAGACAACGGGCCTACTTTGAGCTTCGCTGCGCTGCGCTGAGCGCTGCGATTAAGAGGCATAAGCCACCTTAGGAACCTGGCAATGTACAAACCCCCTATTAGACCGATAGACCATGCTCACGGAGGACTTATTTGACGAAGTACAAGCTGAAAGCAAAGAGTAGTGGAGGTGCATGAATCAAGGGCTGTGGAAGAAGCGTACACGCATCTTAAGCAGGAAGCTGCGAGGGTAGGGCTAATAATAAATTCTACCAATACAAATTATACGGTGGCTGGTAGAGAGTGTAGTAGCTCTTCGGGTTTTGGAACTGCCGTGGTGATGGAGATACTTTTGGAGTGGTCGACGAATTTGTTTACCTTGGTACGTTAGTGACATGTAAAAAGCCAAAGCAAAGCCATGGGTTTATACCGTCTTTAGACATTACCCTTCTTTATCGGTAGACTTCGCAGCCGGCTGTTAGAGTACAGGAAAATTACGGGGCCAGTGCAACGATCCTATTGACTCTAACTAGCATGCACCGCCTAGCCGAGATTCAAACATACGACGACTAGCTTGTTAGACCAGCATCGTACCTCGAAGCTAACTGGGCAGTTAGTGACATGTAACAACGTGTGAGTCGTTAAGTAAAAACGCGGATAGCGGCTGTCAACAGGGCCTTCTTGTATGGATTACGTCGCCAGCTGAGGTCCCGTAGCCTGCACGCTGCACCTCCGCAAAAAACTCGCACTCTATAAGACACTAATTCTCCCGGTGGTACTCTACGGTCACGAAGCGTGGACGTGGAAAGAGAGCGACCGACGGACTCATCAGCTCTTGATTTTGAACGTAATATCCTGCGAAGTCTTGGCGGCATATTAGACGAAGGAGTGTGGCGCAGGCGCATGAATCATGAAATATACCAATTATACAAAGATGTAGATATTGTGAAACGACTAAAACACGACAGGCTACAATGGGTTGACCGTGTAGCAAGGATGCCGGATGAGAGACCAGCGGAAACAATGTTTAGCAGAGAACCCGACAGAGGCTGACTCCGTATCCGTTGGATCAGCGCTGTTGACGAGAATGCTAGAGCAGCGGATGTTAGGAATGACTGGACACCGGCATCCCAAGACCGAGAAACGTGGAGATGTTTGCTGAATTCGACACGGAATCGATAAGCTCGAGGAAAAACCATCGATGCATTACATGTACACATGTTTACCCTGCATCAATTACATACTAGACGAGTTTCGGCAGTACAACTTGCAAATTCATTATTTGTTTGTGGACTTTAAGGCGACGTACAATTCAGTCAAAGGAAATCAGCAGTGGCAGATAATACTAGAACATGGTTTTTCGTGAAACTAATTAAACTGATTGGCGTGACGCTAGATGGGTCAAAATCATGCTCCAAAATAGCGAGTGAGACCTCAGTCGCCTTCGTGACGTTGAACTGAACTGGGGGACTAAAGTAAGGGGATGCACTCTCTAACCTGCTATTCAACACATTGCCTTGGAGGGTGTAATACTAAGTGCGAACATGGAAAGAAACGGGAGTATAGTGAAGTGTGAAGTAAAACGACGAATTGCAGCTGCGAATCGGGTTTTCTACGGATTAAGTTCCTCAGTTTATAAACTCGCACAAAATTGACGCCCACTAGAACACTAATCCTCCCGGTGGCCCTTTAGAGACATGAATCACGGGCGCTGAACGACGAGTACTTGGGGTTTGAGCATAAAATTTTGCGATCTATATTTGTTAGCAAAATGGAAAATGAAGTGTGACGCAGACGCATTTATTTTGTAATGAACATAATAAATTGGCACGAAGACTGGTCGTCCACCATGTTCAAAGAAATAAATGACAACTTTCTAATTTTCATTCTTTTATTTTCATACACAAATTCCAAAAGTTTACTAATCATATATCTCGTCAAGATTTTGGTGAAATTTTGGTTGAATAAACAAACAAATAAAAAAAGAGGTCATTTTAAACTACCAAGTTCTTACTTCTTGTTAAAAAAGTCGTAGTTTTTTGACAGTTCAATATTTTTGCGATCCATGTAATTTTCAAACAAGCACTCAAAATAAAGGAATCCGTTAATGAAAGGCCAGTTATTTAAAAACTCAGAAAAATGTTACCGATTTCAGAATTATAAATTGTTTTTAAACAGACACTATCTGTCAGAGACAACAAAAGAACATAATTATCTCAGACCTGTTTGAAGGGTTAGATTTTAATATTTCAAAGAGAAAAGTGTGCGATATTTTCTTATTTGATTAGGTTTGCTTTACAGAGTAGGTAATACCTGCACGTGTCAAAAATTTCTATTTGTTCAGCACAAACAGAGATTCACTGTGGCAAGCCTTATTTCAGAACAATAACACCGTTAATAATTGCCACAGCGAAACACCAATTGCGTACGCAAACGAATCACTACCATCTGATTATAATAAATTTGCGAGAGCAGATGTTAAATAGGTTGTTTGGAATTATCAATACTCGCTTACGTTTCATCACCATTTCACATTTTCAAGGATTTATCATTCTTCTCACTCAGAATACACGCCAATCCATCATTGTTACGTTCACTGATGTGCCAAAAGTTCAATCACTACTCATGTTTTGCGTCACTAAAACAACCACTCAAGCTCGGAGTCTAAAATGTACCGAAAACGAATATGTACTTCAATTAAACAATCTAGACGATTTGGATTGTCATATCACTAAAAGCACCCCCAATCAACCGATCTCGTTGAAGTTAAATGAAATATTCCAGTATTGCTTCCTTATCAGGTTATTACTCACCGATAAGATACGCTTACTGACCAATCGATAAGTGTTTGAAGGTTTCTGCTAAAATTCTATTGTCTGAACGGGTATGATAAACAACACTCAAAGATATACGGCAAATATTGGTCACTCCAGAAGCGAACAAAGACAAACACCGACCATTTTTCCGATATCTACCGAGCTTCCCTGTAACATTTCAATGAAACCACACTTTGCAATTACTAGCTGAATACAGTGAAAATGTTTGCACAATCAACTGAACTGTCGCCCGAAGCATCGATCACCAAATTACGGTTTCATGGAAACCAGTTTACAACTACCGCACATTAACTTACTATGAAAATCGTTCTCACAAGTTAACTTCGTTGCACTTGAATACAAAATGTGTTAACATTGACACCATAGATGCACCTTTGAACTGAAACTGTAATTAACGCGATCTCAACCGGACGCAATACTGCGTTTGGAGTGCCAAAAGCGAAGAACGGTTTTATCCACCGCCACAACCGCAACCCAGAAGGTGCCGAAACAGAAGAATCGTCAGCAGCTGCTAAGCAAGCACCGCATCTACCTTCCACGCATCTCGAACCACGACTACTGCGACTGCGATGCGAGGCGAGCTACAATGCAGTGGGGCGCACCACGGAACGGAGAACAACGAATGGGCGCTAATGTATTGTTCAGCCAGCCAGCTGTACCGTACAGTCGCCGTGCGCTCAGGTGTAATTTCATTACCAACACCGACGCGATCATTCGCAATTGATGGTGGTGCACAAGAACCTACGGTCTGGGTTAATCGTGCAATAGTAGGAAGCGAAAGAATCGGCCAACATTGTCTGTACTCGCGTGCAGCCAGCTGTTACACAAACACATCAGAACACACTTGGGGAGGAGCTTTTTCTTACCGACTGAATTTAAGACCAGGTAAAACGATAAAGTCGGCGAAAAAGCTTTTATCGAAATGGAGCTTTTGAAGAGTTCATTTATCAATCATGTACATACTGTAGTATAGAAGTGAATTTTGAATAATTCTTTGATTAACTTTGTTCAGCATTACTCGTAGTTTGAAGCCGTCGATCATTACAGGTTACACATTGATCTGTCGAACTTCAAATACAATAATTCCTTGATCTCGGAACCCCTCGTTCAGGAACAAATTCGCGAATTGTTTCAGTATAGTAGACCATTACTTAGCAGTCGTTTGATTCACGTTTACGTTAAAAGCGACACAATCAAATTTCAGAGGCGCAATTACATTGGGCTCATGTTGTCTTTCTTACAGCGGTCAAAGTTACCGTTTTCGATGACCCACCTTCTGTTTTAAGCTTGATAGGGTAGCGGAGCATTTTTAGCCTGCTGCTAAATTCAGCCTACATCCCTTTTCTTTTGTTGCGCTTTCCCAAAAAGTTTCGCCGCGATATGCCGCCTGAAAAGAGTGTAGCGTCCGTACGCTTTAATGTGTTATAATTATTTTCACAAAATTTCATAAATTTGACTGGTTTTTATTAAATGAACGTCAAAATTGTTCATATACCTTTTTCCAAACATTCTTCTTCATTCCTTATCACAGAATCTCAAATTAGAGAGAGTATGTACATGATTCTTTCAAACCTATTAGAAAATAATGGTGAATGGGGCAAAATGGGCTACTTTTCGTCATTTTCGCGCGTTGAGACCATCGCCAATCAATTTCTCGTGATTTTTTACATAAGAAAAGTCACTTAAAAGTGAGTAGCGGCAACAAAAAGTTCCGTTTTTTGGTCGATTCTGCCTACAGTAAACTGGTTCTGCATTAGCACTTAATAAGGTTGAAGAAATAGAACACACATAAAACACATGAAAAACACACGATCTGGTTCACATTTGCTTATTCTAGAAATTAAACAACTGTTAATAGAGTATAGTATCACAGAAGAATTTTACTTCTTTTTATCATGGACGAGCACAAAAATTTCATACTGACATGAAAGAATAAATCAATTTGCATTCACTAGATGAAAATTCATCTCGATTTTAAATCCAGCCTAAACCCAATAGATCCTACAATGGTTCTCAGCCTCTTATCCATTATATCTCTACAAAGACTATAAACTACAAAGGCGACAAGGCATTCGAAAACCGTTAAATTTTGAATCAAAACGGAGATTTACCTTTATTTCTCTCTATTTTGTTTCAAATTTCAGCGGTTATGCCTTGTCGCCATAAGGGAGAATTTGGCCAAGTATCAACGAGTGCGGTACGAATTGACCACGATCTTGTGGAGAAAAACGTATGAAAGTCTGTGCTAAGGACACGGACGCGTTTACTTAGAACTACGAATGTAGGTAATATTCGACTATACGTTACATTTTACAAAATTTTGTAATTTTTCTGTATTATTAACAAATGCTTTGAAATATCCTTTTTATCAATTCGCATAGCCAAAAGCATGTGAAGAATTGCAAGCCACTAACTAGCACAGATCTTTGAGCGATTCTTTGATTCTTCGCTCAGAGAATTGCTACGTCACATCACATGCATGAATATTCCTCGTTTTCCTACAAGAGCTCACCCTACTAGCACAGTTGTTATAAACTAGTTGTAGTAACCGATTAATGACCAATTTCAGTCATAAATAGGTTGCTGCAACCAGAAATGACAAAAGTGCGCTACTTGGGCAGTTTCGTGAATATTCTTAGAATTATTATTGATGACAGGAAGGGATGGTTGCTCTTTTCTACGACTTTCAAGACATCAACTTGTTCTAGGTTTAATTGAAACAAATAAATCTTTTCCTATTGGACGGGAAAGCCGTGTCGCTTTTTTCAATGTTGAGGTAGTTAAATTCACAAGTATATAAACCTACCGTCGCGACGTGTCGCGGGTCTGGGAAGCAAAATCATGCTTACATGTGATTGGTTGATTCGTTAATTCTAGACAGTGATTGATGCTTATGCTTGTTTCAATAGTGATATTACAAATTTCTATCATATTTGCTATATCGAACAATTCTTAGAAACATTTCTGATCGATTGATGCAAATATCTCTAAACCCCGTTGAAAAATGGCTGAGTTATAAGCGTGCAAAACATAACCACTTTTCGTTACATGTTTATTTCTCGTACTTTTAAAATGCACCCCAATATAGAAAACAAAAACGAACCGTTTAGACCAAGAAGCATACGCCACCACCTGAAGCAGACAATATACAAACCGTTAATCAAGCCGGAAGTTCTCTACGGAGTTGAAATGCACACAGTTAGTTAGAGAAACAATAAGCAAATTGAAAATGCTTTGAACTAACGGAACGAATTGAAATGCACTGGAGGCATACCCACGGTACGGTTGACCTTACAGCAGGAGAAATGATGTGAGCGACTAATGATTTGACACTGAGTGACAGCCACAGTTATACAGATCGAGAGAAATTTTCAGAGATAACTAGAGGACCCGGCGCGCGTTGCTACGCCATTCTAAAAAGGGGGTCCATGCATAATCCTGAAGATTTGATTAATTGTAATCTTGCAACCAAGAGCTTTCTTTTTGACTACCCAAGATATTCCTAAATCATGCAGCAAATTTCTAATCCAACGCATCAGCATTTGTGACTCGAGCAGCCCAACGTAACAATTTGGGTTTTATTACCAACCCTTAAAATGGTAATGTTGGCAAAATCGTAATAAAACATCAGTGCAATTCAATTGAAACCAGTTGAAAACTGGTCAGAAACTATAAACTTAGTGTAATCTCAACATTATTTTCATCATATTTTCATTTCAACAATGTATTTTCTCTTCAATTTTCTTTTTAAAATAAGTATTATATTATCTTACTTTTATTTAATTTGACCCATTATCTAGGCTTCACCGATTTATTCTTAACAATTTTGTTCCAAATTTATCTTATATTTTAGTATGAACGGCAACACTCGCGAGTTCGATTACTTTTTGAATATTGCTAACAATTCTGTTTAATTTGTATGAGAGCCCTCCCCTCTTCCAGAGGGGAATCGGAATCTCAATACGCCATAGAAAAAAAATTCTGCCTCCAAAAACCTTCACATGCCAAATTTGGTTCCATTTGCTTGATTAGTTCCCGAGTTATAGAGAAATTTGTGTTTCATTTGTATGGGAGCGCCCCCCCCCCCTTCTAGAGGGGGAGGAGCCTCAAACAACCATAGATAAAATCATGTCTCCAGGAACCCCCAAATGCCAAATTTGGTTCCATTTGCTTCATTAGTAATCAAGCTATGAGGAAATTGTGGTTTTATTTGTATGGGAGCCCCCCCTCTTCGAGAAAGAAGGGTTCTCAATCTACCATAGAAAAAATTTCTGCCTCCAAAAACCTTCACATGCCAAATTTGGTTCCATTTGCTTGATTAGTTCCTGAGTTATAGAGAAATTTGTGTTTCATTTGTATGGAATCCCCCCCCCCCCCCCCTTCTAGAGTGGGAGGGGTCTCAAACATCCATAGAAAAAATTATGTCTCTAGAAGCCCTCACATGCCAAATTTGGTTCCATTTGCTTGATCAATAGTCAAGTTATGAGGAAATTGTGGTTTTATTTGTATGGGAGCCCCCCCTCTTAGAAAAAGGAGGGTTCTCAATCTACCATAGAAAAAATTTCTGCCTCCAAAAAGCTTCGCATGCCAAATTTGGTTCCATTTGCTTAATTAGTTCCCGAGTTGTAGAGAAATTTGTGTTTTATTTGTATGGGAGCCCCCCCCCTTCTAGAGGGGGAGGGGTCTCAAACATTCATAGAAAAAGAATCATATCTCTAGAAGCCCCCACAAGCCAAATTTGGTTCCATTAGCTTGATCAATAGTCAAGTTATGAGGAAATTTTGGTTTTATTTGTATTGGAGCCCCCCCTCTTAGAAAAAGGAGGGTTCTCAATCTACCATAGGAAAAATTTCTGCCTCCAAAAACCTTCACGTGCCAAATTTGGTTCCATTTGCTTGATTAGTTCCCGAGTTATGAAGAAATTTGTGTTCCATTTGTATGGGAGCCCCCCCTTCTAGAGGGGGGGAGGGGTCTCAAACCATGCTAACAACATTCCTCACATCAAACGCAATGTGTATGCCAAGTTTCATCAAAATCCGTCGAGCGGTTTGCGAGTCTATACCGGACACACGAACAGCATTTCATTTTTATATATATAGATGGGAAAGGCTGCTATGAAACGATATACGTAGAGCAAGTCAACCAGAGAATGAACAAATTACTCAATAACTCGAATCATTAAACCAACGACATGCACTGATTACGTGCAAAGCGTGTCGCTGGTTTGATGACGCCAAGTACTCACGGGCTACTGAGTTACCTTGGCCAGTCTTTCAATTGAGTTCTCTAGATATACGGCATCAAGAATCAGAACTAGCCTCTTGCCCTCACAAAATGGAACCGTCAGCTATCCATGCATCCAGGTAATCAATAAGAATTTTCAATGCCATTCAAATACAAGACAGCTTTTAAGTCACGTTAAATGCTTCCTAAAAATTGCTTTGGCAAAATATACAGCTACTTTACTGCTAACCCTCTTCTAGTGCTGGCAATGCTTATTTGCGGCTGATTACCGACAAGAAGTCTCAACTCATCGTCGTCGTATATTGATCGTCGGCAATGACTTTGAGGTAGTCGACGAATTTGTCTACTCACTGGCTGACTGGCTGAAAATGATACCAGCCGTAAGATTCGGAGGCTTATTATCAGCGGAAGCCGTGCTTACTATGGGCTCCATAAGCAATTGCGGTCGAGCAGACTGAGTCCCCGTACAAAGTGCACCCTGTACAAGACGCTTATTAGACCGGTTATTCTCTACGGGCATGGACAATGCTCGAGGAAAACCTGCGAGTACTCAGAGATTTCGAACGACGAGTGCTAAGAACGATCTAGGCCGGCGTACAGGAGAACGGAATATGGAGGCGGAGGATGAACCATGAACTCGCACAGCTCTATGGCGAACCCGGTACCCAAAAGGTGGCCAAAACTGGATGGAAACGATGGGCAGGGCATGTTATAAGGATGCCGGACAACTACCCTGCAAAGATGGTGTTTGCCTCAAATCCGGTAGGAACAAGACGATCAGGAGTGCAACGAGCAAGATGGTTAGATCAGGTGGAGCGAGATCTGGCGGATACTACTCGGTGTCCGAGGAATTGGAGAGCGGTAGCCCACAACCGAGTTACATGGAGAAGCCTTGTTCAACAGGCTTTGTCTTAGGACGGCAATCCACTTAAGTAAGTAACTAAGTAAGTACCGACAAAAAGAATTTGAATAAAATTTTGGATACCGATTTAATGCAGTTAGCACTTTATAGGCAGTCAAAAAACAAATAAACAGCAACGTACAGTATAAAATGCCAGATATGCTAATAAGTGGCTGATTTACGGCTTATATTAATGCCTATTGGTTACCTGGGCAAAAAAGCAGTTAGAGAGTTGAAGAACGGTAAGGCAGCCGGTAGTGACGGTGTACCGTGCAAGCTTTTGAAAATGGGAAAGCGAACAGTTATACTGGGAAATCAATCGAATCATCCTACCAAACTAATTAGACTAACTTAACTATTGTTACAGTTTAAGCGTTAGTAGAGCAGTCATCGGACTCAGTCGTAACTTGCAAAAATCGAACCTATTCTAGATTCTGATAGCAATTATGACTGAAACTATAGGTTATCTCATCGAAATAATAAGTTTTTTTAACAGAAGAGTTAGCTACATATCCTAAATACAAATTTTATAGTATTATACAAGTATACCATGAAAAAAATGCTCGAAAAATATTGTTTACAAATACTTTTATGTTGAAAGTTGTATTAGAAATCTATACGAAAGTCGCTGTAATGACGACACTTTGATAGTGACCAGTGCACTTAGCGCAAACTACACACTTTTATGCGCCTTCAAGTAGACAAACGTGGTGCGTATGGTGTTTTGCTAAGTACAGAAATGACATCGGTCACGTGTGGATCCGGCGCAGGTCTTCACTAGGTATAAAAGAAAAAGTGGAGAAAATATAAAACTTTTTTGTTTAGTTCTATTTACATTAATTTATAGAGCAATTGCATTTTATTACTTTATAAAGTAGGAGAATTAAGCAGAAAAACTAAGACTCTACTAAGATGCTTCGTTCAGATTGAAGAAGAAAAAGAAGATGAAGAAGAAGAAGAAAAAAGATTACTTTAAAATACTAAAAAATAAAATCCCATCCGATTAACATTTATTTTACGAAGTTTTTAGTATAACATAATTTATTTTCGTATTTGAGATTTCACTATATTGGCTATCTATCGACAGGAGTGACAACGAATTAATTTTTATCATAATTTAACTAACTAAGTAAATCAAGTAGAGAAGTTCATAGTATATACATTATATTACTTGTTGCTTGTTACTATGCAGGACTGTAAAAACTACAGTCAAATTCCATTCTAAACCATTTAGATTCAATGTCGCACTAATGCCAGTCATTTAATATGACTTAATAATAGTAACACACATTTTACAGGTATTTAAATCTAAAATCAATCCTATTAACAAGACGGAAATAAGGCGGCAAAAAGTTCATTACCGGTTGTGCGATAAATCCTTTTCATTTGAAAAGTTGGCAATCCAATCGTGTACGTAACGCTTTGACCACAATTGATAAGCGTGAATTATTAATCTAATAGCATACAGTATGTGTATGAAAACTGATAATTGACTAACCTTCCCCGCTCTAGCTACAGATTTCAGTCTAGTTTATTTTTACCACTATTTCCGTAGTTTGGCGATCTGCCAATCAACTTTGCCACACGCCTTAGCACTAAAACTATACTTCCCACGGCAATCACAACTATTAATATCATTAATCCGTACACATCCAACAGATTGCTTTCAATAAAAGACAGTTGAACGGCCACGGAGCGTAACTGGGGAGCGCCACGATGTCGAATAATGTACTCGACCCAAAATACGGTTGCTTCTGCCGGACTCAGAGGTTTGTCTTGAAATCGGTTTGAGATCAACCTAGCCTTCTCGGTGAACGAAACATCATCGAGGACGGTTCTGATACTTTGATAAATGTTGTCCTCATCTATATGTTCGTACTCAATATCAATTCCGTAGCCGCCGTTTCTAGCACGGGCCATATTCAGTCGTTGATCTCCATAAATCGGAACTCCCATCAAAGGTTTACCATGATACAGTGCTTCCGTGGAGCCAAGAAGTCCACCGTGGGTGACGAATAGCTTAACTTTCGGGTGAGCTAAAATATCATTCTGAGGCATCCATTGTTTAATCAGAACGTTTTTCGGTTTGTCTGGCAGACTAGTATTTTCGTATTTCCACAGAACGTTTTCTTTCAATTTGGAAAAGGCTTTGATGAAAGCGTTGCGTTTTTCCACGGGAAAATTGCAACCCTTTAGCATGGAGCCCATGCTAAAGTAAATAACACCATGTTCAGAGTTATCGATGAACTTTTGAATGTCCTCAGGGAGCGCTTTGGGTTCATTCATTTGAATTCCACCAATTTCTATCATATTTGGCGCATAAGGATGCGGAAAGCTCAGTGTGAAGTGTTGATTAAGCAAAACCAAACTAGTGTTCTTCATCATCTGTTCGAATGAGAGCTCAGCATTTGGAAAATATTTGTTGTACATTTCTTCTTGGCGTGGTAGATACAAGTTTCGATAGTAAAATCGGTCTGCATTCCACACCAGTGTATTGACTGTTCTTTCCATCAACGTCATGCGATCGGTGTAGCTTAAAAACGTGTGTGGAATTTGAGAGTAAGGATATGGCGTTCCTACGAGGTCGTTTGCCCACATGGATGCACCGAAAGGTGAAAAAACGATAAGAGGAGCCTTGAAGTGTTGTGCGAAACCGTACAGAGCTTCGCTAACGAAGCACTCAACAATGACAGCGTCAAATGTAGCATCTGATTGTAGCAACTCTTTCACCTTCGGGTGGCTTAAAACCGTTTCTGATAAACCCGGTCCTATCAGAGTATACAGCAGATAAAGCACTTTCAAATATGGGTCATTACGATACTGGAACAAATCGGGTTCGGCACCTAAACAAGTTGGAAATTAATAGCAAAAACAACTAAATACGGCTGCATATTTGTAAATCACCTCCTTTATCAAACACAAGTTCTTCTAACACGATACTGCGATAGTTCTCCGGAGCCTGTTTCCAATGATGCGCTCCCACTACTGTTACTTCATGTCCTGCACGTGCTAGTGCTTTCATGATTCCTTCTCCAATCGCATAGTGCGACCACCCGGCGGATGGTAAAATTCCTAGTATCCGAGCACATTCGGTTGACCGCCAGCTTAGAAACAGCACAGCTAAACCCAGCAATCGCCCGTGCATTGTCACAGCCAAAATTGAACTGAATTATTCAATCAGTCTCAAATCACGGCCAAGATACTCTTATCTATACCGACATGTATGTACTAACAACACCGCAGCGTACAGCGAGACAAATTCTAAAAGCGCGCCATCGGTGTTCATATTGGCTGACGGCAACCGACTTACCAGAAGTACGCTGAAACAGCAGTTATGGCTTTAATGCACTTTCTTCCGTGAAGAGTTTACAGTTTATATGTGAACTGAGTTTGCTCATTTCGATCGAATTTTTATTTCAAATAGATGGACACTACAACTATTCCTTATTGAAAATACATTTGGATGATTTATTCAACTGAGTTTTTTTTGGAACGTCACGTGGGTACTTAACTTTTACAGGTAGATAGCAAATATGCCGCAGAAATGCAATTATTTAGTGGCAATGTACGCTAACAATATAAAATCAAAAGGTTATCAATTTCGGGAACGATGTAAGTAACCCCAATTTTAATAATTTATTGATAACACCAATTTCATGGATGAAGATGTGAACAAATTATGCTTTCTCTTTCAGTTTCTGTATTTTGTCTTACTCAGTGACGGATGCAAAAAACATATACTTATCTCAATGCATTTCAGCTTTTACCTCAGTTTCAACGAAATAAAATATAACCCTATAGTAAGCAAAATAGTGTCATTCTAAATCAATAATTATTAAGCCAAAATGCCTATTCAAAATTTCATCATGAGTTATATTTACCATCTTGCTAAAAATATAACAATCGGCCAAAAATCAACAAACTTTTGACACGTTCCAATATTACGGGACATAATTAGCAACCCTCTTGTTGTGTGAATTGGTTCAAGTTTCACCAAATTTTAGCTGGAAAAGACGTGACTAAAGGTGAGCTAATTTTTTAGTTCTGTGTCAGGGATTTGGAGAAATAACCGTAACGCTGGAACGTGTCTTTTGCACACATTTTCACACATTAAATGGTAAAAACTAAAACTTTGCCAATGTTTTACCTCTACAAATAAATTAGGAAAATAATGACATTTCG
The DNA here is from genome assembly GCF_943734655.1 of Sabethes cyaneus. Lineage (NCBI taxonomy): Eukaryota > Metazoa > Arthropoda > Insecta > Diptera > Culicidae > Sabethes > Sabethes cyaneus. Next base: position 147,008,303 of record NC_071354.1, read on the forward strand.
TTACTTCTATTTTGTACTACCAAACATTATCTTTTAAAGATAATTCAAGTTTCCAGGCAGTAATTGTTTTCATAACAAATGAACATCAATGTTGTTTCTTTGACCAGTTTAACAAATGTTTTACAAGCACGTTTTTTACTTCACTGTAATTGACATCACAAACTGTGTTAGCCATTTATATCTATTCCAACACGTATGGACAGGAAAGGAGTCTAGCTTAACGAGAAACTAGCAGTCATTAACTTTTCGTCGGAAAGCGCAATTTCGGAAGCAATTTTTGGGTCCAAAAATCCTGTTCATAAAATTGTAAATACTGCATTCTTCTTGCCAATCTAAACACAGCGAATATATTTTTATGAATAAAATTTTTGTTCCAAATAAAAAAACTGCTTTTGAAATTGGTAGAATCGATGACGACTAATTTCACCTTAAGCGTTCTATAAACTATAATACAATGTACCTACTTATTTTAGTTGCCTGGCGCTGGAGTGACTTGTGCTGTATCAAGAACTCGTCTCCACTCGGTTTTGGACTGTTTGCCGCCAATTCATCAACCGTCTCGACACACGCAAATTAACTTCGATTTGGTCGATTTATCTAACACGTTGAGCTCCTGTATGCCTGTTGCTGGTGGGGTCCTTGAAGGGAACAGATTTCATCGCGCTCTGTAGTGCGGCATCCCGGCGACATGACCAGCCCATCGTAGTTTGCCGACTTTCGCTTTTCCCAGCTAGAATTTTTGCTTGTATATAAAACTAAAAAATCAGCATTACATACAGATATCCCAAGCAACAATGTAGGTTTTATGACACTCTTATGATGGCTTTTATGCAGGCTTCATTTTCGATTTTCTGCGCAGTAGATGCTCATTTGACTGCAGTGCCTCAACAAAGCAAAATTCGAAAAAGTAGTGTAAAGGGCAATTGTAGAGCTAATTATTATCTACATTATTGTTGAAGAAAGTATAGTTTTATCTTTTGTATTTACGGCACTATGCGATTGCTACCCCGTTGGTAGCCAAATGAGCGCTCTTTTAGCTACCAACGAGGTAGCAGCCCCATAGCGCCGTAAATACAAAAGATAGAACTATACTTTCTTTAACAATAATGTAGATAATAATTGCTCTCTACAATTGCATTTACACTACTTTTTTGAATTCTCTTTCGTTGAGGCGCTGCAGTCAAATGAGCATATATTGAGCAAAAAACTGAAAATAAAGCCTGCTTATATGACCAAAATTGGTCATGGAAACCGCAATAAGAGTACAATAAAATTTACATTGTTACTTGGGAAGCGTGCTAATAAATCGTATTTGATGCACAAAACTGGCATATCTGTACTATTTTGGAGGCGATATATGTATTAAGGAATATTTATACGCATTTCATCTATATAAGTAGTCATATACGATTATATCCGATTCAGCGCGACTCGCTCCATATTGCTATACAAATCTGTACTGAAAATCGTATGTGTGTCAGTTATTATCATTATATACTGTCTCACACTTTTCAGGTCTTGCTCACTTGATCTAACCACCGAGCACGCTACGCACCTCCACATCTGGTAGCAACCGGATTCGAGGCAAATACCATTATTGCGGGGTTGTTATCCGGCACTCTCGCAACATGTCCCGCCCATTGTACCCTTCCAGCTTTAACAACTTTCTGGATACTCGATTTGCCGAAGAGCTGCGCCAGCTCGTAGTTCTTCTCCTCCATATACCGTATCCATATACTCACATACATCACCAAAGATGGTCTCAAACACACGACGTTAAAAAACGGCCTGTGCTTTCAGGTCCCCGTCGAGCATTGTCCACGTTTCGTACCCGTAGAGGACTACTGGTTTTATTAGTGTTTTGAACATGGTACATTTGTTACAGGGGTGATGCAGGGGTGACGTTCTAGTTTTATACGACAGACTTCGCAGCCAGCTGTTAGAGTACAGGACAGTTGTAGGGCCAGCTGCTACGATCCTAGTGATCCTAGTAACAGCCTTTCCCAGTCGAGATTCGAACATACGACGACTGGCTTATTAAGCCAGCATCATACCTCGAGTCCAACTGGGAGGCTTGCTAACGCTGGATTAATAACTGGGGAGCTTGATAACGTGTCCGAGATCCTCACACAGCGCTGTACGCCATCCATGATTAAGGCCACATCAGTCCTGTCAGCTTCCCGGGAAAGGCGTTTTCTCGGTCGATAGTATTGTAGGCGGCCTTGAAATCTACGAATAGGTGTGCAGGGACTTGATATTCGCGAAACTTTTGGAGAATCTATCGCAGCACAAAGATTTGGTCTGTTGTCGATCGCCCTTGCACAAAACCATCTTGATAACTTCCCACGAATCTACTTACTGGCGGCAATAGACGGCGAAGGAAAGCACTTTTTAGGTGGTGTTGAGAATGGTGATCGCTCGATAGTTCTAGACATTCCAACTTGTCGCCCTTCTTGCATATTACTCTCTCATTCCACTCCTCCGGTAGCTGTTCTGTTTCCCAGATCTTGACTGTTAGCCGGTACAGACAGGTAGCCAACTGATCCGGTCCCATCTTGATAAGCTATGCTGCGAAGCTATCTTTATCAGCTGCCTTGTTGTTTTTAACTTTTAAGGTGCTTGACGGCTTCAACTACTTCACCTATTGTGGGGGTCGGCACTTCACCGTCATCCGCCGTACTCATTGTAATGCTGCTGCTGAGAACGACACAGCTTAATACATATGGATTTTGAGTCACTGTGGAAATTTGGGTTTTTCCAAGGATTCTGTCAATTTTCCGCAGCGTATTGAAATGTAATGCAAGATGTTAGGGCCTTAATTCTTCTGTTCATAGTGATCTTTTCTACAGCGAATTATTATCGACTGCAAGAAACTCAGTTTCAGCTTTACTTTCGCTGGACGGTTCTCAAGAGTATCCAGAGTCTAACCAGAGCACCTCAGCTTGGTCGTCTACATCAAGACAACGCAGGACCTTTCCGACGCGATGTGGTTCGTAAAATTTTCTAAAGGCGAATTCTTCCGTAGTGCTCGGTTCATGTGTTTACACCTAGGTTTACGTCAATATATGCCTCATCAGAGGATAAAACTTTATTTGAGCTTAAAAACAATCACTGATCAATGGTTAATGCTAGTATGTATAAGTAATTCAATATTTCTGTTTTTGGTATGAAAAAAAACTTGTCCACGTGGACATTTTTCATACCGCCTCCTCCCTTTCCGTGGACGAGCGTGAACATATTCATACCCCCCGCCCCCCTCTAAACTGTCCGCGTGGTATATGGATGACCCCTAATGATGCTGCGCTGAGCAAATTTATTGTCGCGCAAAATTGGGCTGTTCCCAATATGTACAATATGCGTTACAATGTAACGACATCTGTTGTATTCAACAGGGAAACATTGATAGTTTCAAGCATACTCTCACGCATAGCGCATGATGAGACACTAGCGCCAACTTCTGTTCTTTATTATCAGAAACAAGAGGCGGTATCCTATTGCGTTTCCGACTTCGCACAGATCGTAATGTAGCGCTCGTTGGATCCAAGAATTACTTTTAAATTTCGTGTAGATCTGCTGTGGTAAATTTGCCCCGCAAACATTATCTATCATTGAGGAAGCCTTTGGTGATGATTATTTTTCAGAATGTCAAGTGCACCGGTGGTATAAGGCCTTTCTTGAATGCCATGGAATTCTCATTAAAATAGTTGCGTAAAAAATCTTGTAAAACGCGATTTCAGTGTAATTTCATTATTTTATTTTTTTTCACTTAATCATTTTCCGCAATACCGAAAGATTGTTTATAATAAGCAGAAAGGTATAATAATCATATGAGAAAATGCTTTGCGAACTCAAGCTGAATGTTTCTACCGTCGCAATACGAGCCACTGAACAAGCAATCACACTGCCTAATAGTATTACAATCATAAATACCTAGGTAGTACTTAAATGTAAACATAAATAAGTGCAGCGCTGTCATGCACAGAATATTACGATGCGAATTTATTTTCAACGATGTGATGCCACATCGTCTATTTGTTTGTATGAACTAGCGTTTGAAGTTGTTAGTGCGCTGTACAAGCTCCATCGAGTCTATTCTGTTCTGTAGCTGTGCGGTTTGTCGTATTCTAAGACCAACAAAGAGGTGTTTTACTTATCAGTTACACCGTATGTTTGTAAAGATTCTCGAGTGCAGCGATAAGCGGCATCCCAGCCCAGACGGTAAAGTTTGCTTTTGTTAAATGTAAACTGAAGTAGCCGTACCCCGCATGTCAACACGGGAGCACGTGCACGCTAGCGCTCGTGGAATAATGAAGATTCTAATGATTTGCAAATGACTAGATATTTTTCATAATTATCTAGAGCATTACAAACGTTTTCAATTGGCATTTGTATGTCGAATTTAAAGTTTTAGTTTTCAGAGTCTTTGCTGTGAGTACTGTTTTTGCTAACATTCATATGAGCAGAGAAGTATGTATGTGTGTTTCTTGTTGGCTAAAGGTATTAGCAACGACAATGTCAACTTGCTGAAAACTACAACTACCTATCTCTAAGTTGATAATAGATAAGCGATAGATATCAAACGTGTCAACTTACATCAAGATAGGGTGCTGGATGGGTTTGTCTATGGCGGGACTTCGTCTACTTTCCAGACATACAATAAACCAGCATTATAACCAATTTTGATGCAAATTACATTCAAACTAACCTGGTATTGATATTTATGGATTGTCTCTTCGCTATCGAGGAAAATATTATGTTAGAAAATTACTATTTTTTACTATTTGTTCAAAAAATAGAAATCCTCTTGGTTTTCATACCAGTTTTGAGTATAACGAAGAGAATCTGTGATTCAAACTATTTCCACTTTTTTTTTATAGTAGTTGGGTAGCTCTTGCACACGGCTCAAAGAATACATGCATAGATTTTTGGAAATAATTGCTGTCTGTCCATGATAAATGAAAGAAATCTTGCTTATGACGAAGTGAATTTTCGTATGACAAACTCCCGTTGGAGCATGAAAAATTGTTCCACTGAGAAATGAAAGTTCCGAAATATTTTTTCGGGCTAAATGGGTATACATGTATAGGCAAGATGTGCCAGATTTATCTGGTGTAAAAAAAATGGAGCGGATTAATTCTTATAAAAACTCGCAATAAAATATGGATCGTGTTTACGTATGACGAACAGGGTCCGTAATGCTTTATTAGCGTGATATTCGTTTTGCAAACAAAATTAAGGCCCTAAGGCGCTTTTTTACTCTTTTCAAATGGCACGCAATCATACTTATCTTGTTTTTAGAATTACACATTCGAATAAAAATATGCCCCAATATTTTTAAGCAATGCAATGATCGAATTTAATCAAAAACAATTTAGAATACAGAATCCTAATTCAAACATACAAACATACATTGACTTGCAAAGTTAGTAGATAATAAAAATTGAAATATTGAGGGGCTTGAAAATCTAAACTATATCTATATCTGTTTTATAATTTTTAGTAAAAACAATAAGACGCTAACAAACAAATTCCTTTTATTGACGGTTAAATTTTGATTGTGATTGTGTAATTGTTTATGATCAGTGTGACTCATAATTATGATCAATTGCCAATTTCGGCCAGTCATGATTCCAAACGTACAGATACTACATACATTGTAAAGCGCTATCGGAATAAAAGCTAGGACAAAAGCGATAACCGGTTTCTGCGAGTCATTCATTACCAAAAATCACTTATCACGCGCAGGTTGCCGTGTTCAGTTAGATATATTTTTGTTCAGAAATATTAGTGTTTTGAAATGAATTTTGTTCAGTTGTTCATTTTGGCATTAGGTTTACTATCATGGTATCCTGGTGTAGAGACGGCAAAAATTTTGGGACTGTTTCCAACATCCTCAAGATCTCATTATATCGTTGATTCTGCATTGATGAAAGCTTTGGCTGAGAGAGGACACGAGGTGATGGACACACTATGTACAAAATCAACAAACAATTACTTAACTTTGTTTACTTAGGTTACCGTGGTTAGTCCATTTCCGCAGTCCAAGCCTTTGAAAAACTATCGTGATGTAACAACAACTGATATCTGGCAAGCTTCTGAACGTAAGTGAATTTGAACCTCTTATTTACATTACTCATATGCTTTTTTTTCTTAATTTTTCTCTTAAAGCATTCATCTCAAATATTTTGAATTTCAACCGCAAAAGCCCCTTCGCAAATATAATGCGAATTTACAACTTGGGACACGCGATTGTTAATTCTACCCTAAATGATCCTGCGGTAGTTAAACTCATTGATTCCAAAGAACATTTCGACCTTGTCATACTGGAAATATTCATGACGGACGCAATGCTTGGTAAGTACAATTTACCAAATAAATTTTATTTACTATAGAACTATACTATATATAAATTAAACTTATAAAAAGTCAGATCGCTAATTATTTTTTTTTTATTTTGGGATATTCAAAATAAAAAGCAAAATGCGATTCATGTGAGTTATACCCACATAGCATAGAGCATAGAATGTTGACTTAAGCGATCAGCGAGAGCGGTTCGAACTATGAATGAACCACGCTTTTTTTATTTTTGTTTGAACTTCATTCTACGCATGAGTTTGATGGTTCCAAACAAATTTAACTATGAATTAGCGATCAGTCACTGTTGAGAACTAGAAGTTTCAGTTTGTGCCATCTCTTCCTAACTGAACGAAGAACGGTCGAAGTCAAGGTCAACATGCGGCTCGTGTGGTGGTTGTTAACTACATCTGTTATGATGATTGCTTCAATAGTATCAACAGAAGCGGCTAAAATTCTCGGTGTCTTTCCGTCAACTTCAAAATCGCACTACTTTGTAGGATCTGCGTTGATGAAAGCATTAGCCAGAAAAGGCCATCAGGTTAGCGGGCGGGTTAAATTTTGGTGCATCGATTATAGTGAATTTTGATCGTGTTAAATTCGTAGGTAACCGTTATCAGTCCATTTCCTCAGAAGCAACCCTTAACAAATTACCGCGATATAACCACAAACATTTGGGAAGCTATTTCACGTGAGTTGAGTGTCATAAAAAAAGCAAACTTGTTCTACAACTACCATCATCGGTGCCGGTGGTGGTGCAAATTTGATCCTAGACAACTAATTTTGTTTTTTTGTTATCGCCGTTTTGGTTACTATCTTCGTTCCAAATCCGACCAGCCATCACATCGAATCTTCTGAGTATCGCTGACGATGGTGTGCTTGAGAGTATAAGGAAAACCTACGCTTTTGGACATACGACTGCCAACGAAACGCTTAAAGATGCCGCCATTACGGCCCTACTCAATTCGGATGATAAATTCGATTTGATAATTTTGGAGATATTCATGAATGATGCAATGCTAGGTAAATTTAAAGTAATGTTTAAACGACGACTTTGCTTGAAATTTACTTTTCACTTAAAATTGTGTATTTTCAAATGTCAAATTGATTGATTACTGTATCAGAGACTTCGTGAGAATTTAAACCGATAAGTAGAAGGACATTTGTTTATATATCAACAATCAAACGCATAAGTTTACATTTGCTTGTATGTGGTATTAGTTTTTAAGCGATGTGTTTTGCGATTCAATTCGGTTCGGTTTTATTCTTCAAAAAAAAAAAAAGAATTTGTAGAGGAATAGCTTTAGGAACGTTCTGCTATTGATTCTCATTTCTTCTTTCAACAGGTACTTTAAAAAGCCATAGTTAGTGACCTAGATGGCCAATGGACAACTATTGTAACTTGTTTAGACTCTCACATTTCACGCATTTCAAATAATGTCAAATACGATGTCAAAGTTCATGAGATCCTTTTAGGCTTCTTACAAAAAGACACACCGCTGTTGACGTAGAACAACGTTAAGCGGGGTTTTGCGTTACTTATTCAGACTAATCTCAAGTTTTTAGTCTTGACCTTGAAATGCGGTCATACATATATATTAATAATTTTTTTTAGAAGCGATGGTTCTTCAATCGATTAAGGGACGGTAGGGGAAAGAAATGAAATTTTTGGCGAAGGAGGGGGAAGAGCGGAAAGGTAAGGAGAGGGGTGGGGGTTTTGGTAGCTATGCTTAACAAGTAATCGGTTTTGCAGAATCCTTTTGTCCAGCGCCTCTATGGTTCAAAGGTACAAGTACCAGCGAACCATACACCCTGGCGGGTGTTGTGGGTTCGAATCCGGTTATAATCTCAGATTATAGTTTGGTTCGACTCATGCACCTTCCAGCATAGGACAAAAGGTAGGAGTCAAAACGATTACTTGTTAAGCATAGCTACCAATACCCCCCTCCCCCTCTCCTCACCTTTCCGCTCTTCCCCCACCTTCACCAAAAATTTCATTTCTCTCCCCTACCGTCCCTTAATCGATTGTAGAACCATCGCTTCAAAAAGTTACTTATTCACCCAGGTGCTATGTCCGTTACGACTACATGTGCATTATGATGTTCCGCCCACATATTTTGTACATGGCTGTATATCTCCAATTCCTTGAGGGTCCTTCCTAGATCTGGCTTCGCTGGGTTTAACCGGTTATTCTACCGTTCCAGCGGCTATCTGAATACTGGGTTTCGCTGAAGAGTTGCGCTTGCTCATGGTTCATCCTTTTCCTCCATACACCGTTCTCCTATATATCCCGTAAAGATAACCCTAGATATACATACGACGGTCATAAACGGAAACAGCTACGATCCTGAGAAGGAAGAAGCACCAGAAAAAGGACAAAGATCGTGAAGAGCTAGAACAACTATTCGGGGCTAATAATACGCGCAAGTTCTAGGAGTAGGTGAACCTATCTCGTAAAAGATACACACCGAAGACAGATATGTGTAGGGACGAGGAGGGAAAACTGGCCACAAACGACTGCAAGGTGGTTGACAAGTGGAAGCAGTTCTTCTATGGGTATCTCAGTGGCGATATAACAGAAGGAGATAAAGTGGAAGTTAACCTAGGAGTAACTACAAACGATAACAGGGTCCCACCTTCCAATGTCGAAAAGATCCGGTGAAAAATCAGTCAGCAAAAAAATAATAGAGCAGCCGAAAAGGATTGACCTTGGGCAGAACTCTACGCTGACGGCGATGAACTGGAAGTAGTCGATGAGTTCATATATTTGATATATCTGATCACTGCGACAAAAATACGAGTAAGAGGATTTAACGACGCATTTAAGTTGTAAGTCGGGCCTACATTTCCTTCCACAGGATGCTTCGATCAAGGAGAGACTATTAGTTTACTTAGAGAACGTACACTTGCCATATTTTGACGAATAGTGTTGCTAACTATTTTTGGCGGAGTATAAAGGGAGAGTGGTGGTTGAGAAACGACTGAGTAATGCGTACCATCGGTGCCTTGCGCATTGGGCATAAAATAGACTCTACAGTGATCCACAGCCTCCTACCCAGCAACTCCTCTCTCTACCTCCTCGTGGTACCAGCCGGGATACGAGCAACCTCGGTGGAAACCGGGTAATCAACCCTGGTGGAAACCAAGGTCGTATGCTGACAGGGACAGAGTAGTGGTCAGGCAAGCCTGAACCATTAAAAAACCAATGCAAAGGACGATGTAAGTAATAATAACTCTAATCGGAACAATCGGCAAAGACCCAGGTGACGAAATTGGACTAACGATTGCAAATTAGGTACATGGAACTGTCGGTGTGTAAGTTTTCTCGGAAGTAGTAATGTGCTGTCTGAAGTAGTGAATAACCCCAAGTTCGACATCGTAGCACTGCAGGAGGTGCTGGCCGATCTATCCCCGAATGTGCAGATTAAGAATCAAGGGCCGATATTAGCATAATTAACGTGCACAACCCTCACCTCAGAAATACCGATGGTGACAAAGACGAATTTTACGCGCAGTTGGAGCGCGAATACGACCGCTGCCCAGGACATGAAGTCAAAATCTTCATCGGCTACTGTAATACTGATTGGGCGGTTCAGCACACACCCGCAAACGAACGAAAACGACCTAAGACTTGTCGACTTCGCAGCTTCCAAGAGCATGACCATACGTATTACCTTCTTTCAGCACAACCTCTACCATCGGTACATCCGGAGATCACCCAACCAGACGGAATCACAAATCGACCACGTAGTGATGATAAGGATACGTCAAAAACTGTCTGCTGTGAACAACATCAACAACATACCACAGACTAACAGACGTAACACTTCGAACAAATTTTCTTACAAAACATCGTTTCATTGACACCCCTAAAACTTGGATCACTAAACTAAAACTAGCATCTAACAACAGCGCCAGCGCTATTGGAATGCCGTGAAAACAGCCATTCCCAGCGTATTGGAGAACGTACTAGGCCGTGTGGCACCGAATTGACGTAACAAATGGTTTAACGAGGAGTGCCAACAGATATTGGCTGAGAAGAGCGCAGCGAGGGTACAAATGCTACGTCGAGTCACCCGTAAGGATGTGAAGCGATACAAACAGAAGCGAAGACAACAAACCCGATTCGTTTTCGACTCTTCCAGGAGAAGAAGCGCCACCAAGAAGAGAAGGGGTGCGAAGAACTCGAGCAGCTGGACCGCTTTCACGACACACGAAAGTTCTATCAGAGACTCAACGAATCTCTCAAAGGATTTGTTCCAAAATATGCAGAGATAAGGTGAAGGTACCCAGGTAACCAATAAGCAATAGTATAAGCAGTAAATCAATCGTTTATTAGCATCTCTGGTGTTTTTTATACTACAGGTTGCTCTTTATCAGGCTTTTGACTGCATAACTGTTGTAAATTGGCATCCACAATTCCAATTAAATTCTTCTTATCGGTAACTAGCTGCAAATAAGCATTGTCAGCACTATAACAGGACTAGCAGTAAAGTTGCCGCATATTTTGCCAAAATAGCATTTAAGTAGCATTTAATTTAATTTATGTCAGTAATTAACTCTTAATGTCACATGTGTTATTGATTTATTTTAGGTTTTGCTCACCACTTCAAAGCACCGTGCATAGGCATATCAACGTTCGGGGCCTCTAAGTGGACAAATGATTTGGTCGGAACACCCGCTCCCCCGTCGTTCGTTCCAAATCCTTTTCTCAGTTTCACCGATCACATGAGCTTTGGCGAGCGTATGATCAATACTGTCATGAGTGCGGCGGAAGTGCTGATTGAGCGCGTTCTGGATTATCCAGCGCAAAATGAAATGTACGAAAATTCTTTCCCTGACCCAAAGCCATCCCTACAGGAGCTTAAAAAATCGGCGGTTTCCCTGGTTCTGTTGAACAACCATTTCTCGTTGAGTTACCCGAGGCCTTATGCCACTGGAATGATCGAAGTTGGGGGTATGCACATCAACCGGAGTCCGAAACCTCTGCCAGACGATATTCAAAGGTTCATGGACAATGCGACTGATGGTATAATCTACTTTTCGATGGGTTCCAATATCAAGAGCAAAGATTTGCCTCCCGAAAAGAGACAAGCTTTCTTGAATGTATTTTCAAAGTTGAAACAAAAAGTGTTGTGGAAATGGGAAGATGACAAACTACCATCGAAACCGGATAACGTTCGAATACAAAGTTGGTGGCCTCAAGATGACATCCTTGCGCATCCCAACGTACGGTTATTCATAACGCACGGGGGTCTTCTGAGTACCACCGAATCTCTTTACCATGGAGTACCAGTTATCGGCATACCGGTTTTCGGTGATCAACACTTGAACATGGCTAAAGCGGAACGTGGTGGTTATGGATTGTCGGTAGCTTATCAAGCCATTTCGGAAGAACGGCTGTCTACGGCAATTGACGCCATCCTCAATGATTCGACGTTCAAGCAAAACGCACAAGCCATATCCCAACGATATCGGGATCAACCACAGAGTCCACTGGAATTAGCCGTCTTCTGGGTCGAATACATCATTCGTCATAAAGGAGCGCCACACATACGAACTGCTGCGATGGACCTTAATTTTGTGCAGTATCATAACTTGGACATCATAGCAACTCTCATCGTTGCACCTATTTTGATAATCTATTTATTAAGTCGTTTGATATGCCGTAAAAGAGCTCCCAAAAATATTCGTAAGAATGATCGGAAAAAGCGTAATTAAATATCAAGTCATAAATTCGATTCCGTAAATCAGACGAGTTGATGTATGCCAATTAAATATACTAATATTGAAGTGTAATTTCTGGTTGTCCTTTAAAGGTAGTGTACGAGTAATTTCAAAATTAATCAATAAATGATGTAAGACTTATACTCACTTAAAACTTAATAGAGGTGATGTTGCAAGCAGGTAGTTTTAAAAAATGGATTTCGATAATAAGACGGTATAATCAACTTCCGCATAAATAAAATCTTTATGCAAATACTTATACACATTTGTAACTGAAAGTTTCCAGGCAATCAAATCTGTAAATTTATATTTTTCAACTTATCTAGTACACTTTCTACAGAATCTGAAACACCTTCATCGTCAGTACTGGTATCTGTTTCGGTACCATCGTCTGTACTGGAGCCGTCCGTATCATCAGAATCAGTCGTATCATCATCATTATCCATAATCGATTTGATCATCTTGAGAGCAATAGATGCTTCTCCAAGCCCTAGCGATCCGGTAAAAACCGATGGCGAAAACTAAAAATAGAAATCAGTAGGTATACATGATCAATATAACTTGTCAAGCAAAACTACCTCGGCAATTTCCTTTCCAAGGTCTTGAATCCGATCTCTCGATAGCGTCGATTGAACAAATCTTACAAAATCTTTTATATAGTAATGATTTAATATAGTACACTCATTTCTTTTGAAAGCTTCATAACAATGCAGCAATTTCTCCAGAATCCAATCGACAAAATCATTTGATTTCAAAGCATCGATCAGTATTCTTGTACACATCAGTGCCAAGTTTTTACTTCTGTACAATGGATAGATACAGCATCGCCGATAAAATGCAATTAAAACCTGATGGATGGAATCATGTTTTTCAAAGTACGACAGCGTAGCCGATAATCGATGAATGTTGAAGTGAGATATGGCCTCGTTCAACTCGTTAGAGTTGACCAATTTATCATACAACGTTGCCAATAGAATATCCACCAAACCAGCCAGAACGGTTAAATCTGGGTGCTGCCATGTATACCGATTCAAGTCGCATTTTTTCCTATCCATAATCAATTCTATCTGGTACCTCTGCTCGTCAGTAAGTTGTATGTCTAACGGTACACCGTCTGGTCGTATCCCAAAACCATCTATCATATATTGGACGCAGTCCATTCCGTAGTGTTCTTCGTTAAAATCCTTCTGCTCGTCTGCAAGTCGCTTAGCCCTTCTCTCATCGTTGGAGAATTGTTCCGGGTTTGACAAAGTCTTGAAGTCCTGAGTAGTTTGCTGGAGAAAAGGTACAATGATGCGTTTTTGTAATATGATATGCGCATAATTTTACGTTTTTCATACACTTACAATATTTAGCACGGAATCATAAAAATCACCGAATCCATAATTGAAACCCTTTTGTGGCGGTTCATTTAAGTCTTTTTCAACACTTAGTGGTATGTGGTAAGTGATCGCACTTTTTTCATAATCTATGTTTGTTGGAAAAACTTCTCCGGGTACTAGAGTATTTTTGGAAGGTATTCTGGAATATTATAGCAAGTATATGAATGCAGTTCCTAAATTAAATAACGGTCAAATTATCACTTATGTACTATACCTTTGATAGTGAGGCGGTGCGGTGAATACAAGCTCCTGATCAAACACCTCCAGGGAAAGGATATCTTCATGTTCCACATCCAAATCCGGTGCAGTAATAACAAGAATTGCTTTTGCCTCCGTATACTGAAGCGAATAGGTCAATTTATCGCACATTTTTCATTTAATCACATTACACTTTGCAATTCGTGAAGCTAGCACGTTATGTTTGTGCTTGTTTATGTTTACAATCTGCATCTACACGTTGTTTCATTTTGGGTCAATAATCAGTATTATTAATATATACACACTCAACATTTTTCGTTGGAATCTAGCAATTTTTTTCTGGATCTGACCCGATGTGAAGTAGTAGAGGTGTGGAACAACGTACCGTTTGTTTGTGTTAGCAGCGCAAATAATGTAAACAGCAAGGGTGACGTCAATCTCGCCCTATTCTTCTACGGGCATAAAAAAGCATAAACATTGTGCCGTACAACGATCACACTAACACAGCTATACTTTTTAGCATATTACGAACACAAACATGCCGCGTTTGCCGTACCTAAGTAATAGTGTACATGGGATCTGACCGAGTCGTAAAATCTAGATAGAATTAACAAAAGGGCGAATGTCGCAAGCGTAAACAAACCGAGTGAGGGTTGATTTTCATATGCTGGTCCAGCAAAAAGTAACTCTCACCCGATTTGTTTACATTTGTGACATTCGCCCTTTTGTTAATTCTATCTAGAAATGAGCAATAATCCATCAGCAAAAGAAAAGTTGGTGTTTTATACTAGGTTTTATCTAGCAAAACAATATGACAGAACTAGACTGTATTTTCCTTAAACTGGACTTTTGTTTGCTGTGTGACCATCATCATCAAACCTATACCGTACATATTTTGCCGTATTTCCAGTAATTTTACAGTATTTACATGTTGCTGTAAAATCAGCACACAATCAATGAAAATTTTATGTGAAATCTTATATATAAAAATGGATTTCTGTCTGTCGGGATGTTCCTTATAGAATCGAAAACTATTGAACCAATCGGCGTGAAAATTTGCATGTAGAAGTTTGGGGCCAGGAAAGGTTTTAGTGATGGTTAGAGACCCCTCCCCCCACTAAGAGGGGGGGGCTCCCATACAAATGAAACACATATTTCTGCATAACTCGAGAATTAATCAAGCAAATAGAACAAAATTTGGCATGTGGGTGTTTTTGGTGACAAGAATTTATTCTATGGTAGATTGGGACCCCTCCCCTCTTTAGAAGGGGAATTATGACACCTTCCATACAAATGAAATACAAATGTCCTCATAACTCGAGAACTAATCAAGCAAATGGAACCATATTTGACATGTGAAGGTTTTCGAGGGCAAGAATATTTTCTATAGTGAGTTAGGACCCCTTCCCAGAGGTGGCATAAACCGCAGCGCAGACCAAAAGACACACATTCTTAAACAACACAACACTCGCCATGCGGTGTGTGTTCGCCCACAAATTCCCTTCAGTGTCTCTTTTGCTAAACACGCTCTTTCGTGTTTTATGCGCACCAAAAAAAGGCAGCCGCAAACGCAGTGATAAATTTGCTGCGTGCTTTACCACACCAAGAGCCGCACTCTGCGCGGCTGGATTGTACACCCTGCGCTGGGTCAGTTGAAGTGGTGTGATTGAAAAAAACATTTTTACTGATGCGGTGCCTGATCCGTACTAACATAACATAGACCATATTAGTTGTTCAGTGCAGCGTGTATTTTCACTTTTAAAAGGGCAGAAAATTTGTAAATACAAAACAATTTTTTTGCGCAATTCCGCACGGAGTGTGGCAAAGGGCAGCACCAAGTGCTGTTTGTCACTCACTGGGCGATTTTCACCGAGTGCTGTCGTTCGCTCCCACTCCGCTTTCGCTCGTACGCTGTGTGCATATTAGCTGTAGAGGTGTGTTGCCGAATCGCTCTGTGCGACAAGGCATAATATTGGAACATTGGGCGCATAGTGTGAGCGAATGACAGCCCTGCATGTGGGAGATTTTGGAGTCTTGAATTTATTTTATGATAGTTAGAGATATGGACTCTCATACAAATAAAACAGATTTTTTTGCGAAACTCAAAAACTAATCGAACTCGAGAAATTCGAGACTCTTCCATAAAACATTAGTCAATAACAAGACCACAAAAACTATCTACACTAGATCATTCAGTAACACTAGATCATTCAGGACGAGACGGTCGCGAGTGTTGCCGGTGTCCCGCCGTCGGAAGCGCCGTCCACTGGGGGGCTTGCAAAATTCGAGATTGTGACAGATCATCCGAGATTCATGATTTATGTACAACACAGGTTAATTTGTGGCAATACGAAGTTTGTCGGGTCAGCTAGTATATAAATAAAATTAAGATTATGGAAATTATGGAAACTTCTTCGGATATGCAGCGATCCAGCTCTGCCCATGATTCCGACACAGTAGCGTATTTTAATTCAGCTCACAAATGTTGGGAAATTAGTTTTTAGGGAATTTTATATTTATTGCAGGCTGTTCGTTAGTTGGGGGTTCGTTAATTGGGATACATTTCAACTAAAAGTAACAAGAATGTCGAAATTCTATGGTTTTCGAAATTTATATCAACTGTCAGTCGGCTCAATAAGCGAACACGATTCGACAGTTGGAGTGCGGTTGTGACTCAATTACGAATTCAGGCTGTATCTGAATAGTTTACTTTTAGATATTTTTATCCATAATGTTACACGTAACATTATCGTTCAAAGCCCCCTCTGGAATTTACGTGGTTCATTTTTACCCCGTTTTGATTTACCAGGAACGTAGGGTAATCAACGTATTTTGGACCCCATCAGCAGCTGTACATAATATGGACACCTATAGCAAAATCAAATGGAAGTTTCCAATTTATGTACAGCTGTTGATGGAGTCCAAAATAGGTTGGTTGCCCTATCCTTCGCGTAAAAAGCGATTTGAGCGATGTATATTTCTCCACCAAATCTTTTGACGTAGTACTACGTCTTACGGCACGTTTGGAGATAGGGTGTCATTCCAAAAAATCGAAAAATGCGAGCGTCACGAAAAATGAAAAGTTTTGAGCGCTAATAGCACAGCGGTTTTCCGATCGATTTTCAATATTCTTACACCAATCGATCGGAAAATCTTCTAAGAATTGACCCAAACGAAGAAAAGTATGGATTCTTGATGTTGAACTATTGAAAAATTGAAAATAATGAACCTATGCTTTACCAGAACTCTTGTTTCGTGATTGGTTGGAAGATTCTTTGTGATCTAAACCTATACCAATTTGATATCTGTGCTTGGGAAGTAAGCCAAAACAAGTGACCAAGTTTCCTCATTTCAACAAGATTTCTTAACACCGCGGTTAAGCCTAGACCATTTTGATGTCCTTGCTTGGGAAGTACGCCAGATAGAGTGACATAGCTCGCTCGTGCCAACAGATTTCTTACGAACGCGATTAAATCTAGTCCAATTTGATGTCTGTGTTAGGGAAGTGTGCCAGAAAAAAATGACACAAGTTCATTATCCCGACAGAACGCAAATTCTTTACTGCGAGACGATTAAACCTCGACGAATTTGATATCTGTGTTGGAAAAATGTGCTACAGCCAGGGATGGTTCGATCACTTTGACTCAATTTTGATTCATTTGACATGAACGTCTCAGCCGAGCAAAATTTGACAAAGTGGTGTATGAGACATTTGTAGAACTCGTTATGATCTACAATTTTGCTGAACAAAGTGTTGCTGTAAGTTTTGTAGTTACGACGCTACAATGCTAGTACCTCTTTAGTAACTAAATGAACGTTCATTTAGTTACCAATGAAGTACTAGCATTGTAGCACCGTAACTACAAAAGATACAGCAACACTTTATTCAGCAAAATTGTAGATCTGGTTATTATCTACAAATGTGCCATACATCAATTTGTCAAATTTTGCTCGGCTAAGACGGTACTGTCAAATGAATCAAAATTGAGTCAAGGTGATCGAACCATCCCTGGCTACAGCTGTAGTGTTCGGTTATAATACGACTCTGTGAATACGCATGCTTGCCGTTTCATTAGAAGTTTCATTAGATTAGAAAAGATGTGCTGTTGATAAAATAGGATTGAATTGGTAAAATCCCTTCAACGTGGAAACCATGGGTAATAAAAACAATCTTTAATTTCAGTAAGGTAGCAGGAAATCTTTTGAGAATTGAACGTATGCAATGTTACTACTTTGATAAATGTTACATACAAAGCATGTGGCATGTATATATGTTGCATATAGCATGTATACATGAAGAATCGAATGATTACAAGCATGAATACATGCTACTATCATTATAAATAGGTTTACGTAGTCCTGCGTCACCTATATATGCGGTCGTGTCTTGTACACAACCCCTCTGATTTTTTTATTGGAAATTCACCAGGGTGTCGACTCAAATCCAAAAATAAAATTCCCTGACTTTCCCTGATTCTCCCTGATGCTTCAAATATTTTTCCCTGACCCTCAAAACTCGAATATCAAGCTTATTTGGGCGATTTCTGGCTTAAGTTTTTAACCCTTTAGCATGGCTTATGCGAGCTGCTGAAAAGTAAAGCTAGATTTCGTCATGATTTAAGAACACATATCAAAGATTCTTAACCTATTTCTTACCAGCGTTTCGAAAACGCCCTCTTCTATCGAGTCTAGGGACAGTTATGTTTGAGGTATCAACTTGAATCCAAAGAAACAAAGATTGAGAAATAATCTAATCCACCTGTTTTTGCACAAAGCTTAGATGTTACATACAACAAAATTACAGCCGTGTAAACATAACAAATCTTGCTAATTTTCAGTCAGCTCAAACTAGTAACTTTGCCGCTGGAAGGTGGACACATGTCTGCGGGTTTTCAGTTCAACTAAAACAAAACTTTCCTGGAAGTTTCAGCTTGTTATCTTTGCTGCAAAAAGTATGGGGTTAAGGAGATGATTCCTCAAAGATTTTTGGTACAAAAATGTGCGTTTTGCTGGCACGGCAGGTACGGGAGGTACGGCAGAACTTTAGCTAGATATATTGTTATAAAATGTCCAAATGGCAAATATTTTAACCCTCAATGGTGGACAGTATGCGAAGTTAAGACTATAAGACTAAAGCTGTGTGTCATGATTTCGGATTGCAACTATCGAGGCTTGAGAGCAACAATGACTCGAAGGTAGTTCGGTGGCCGGCCGTTCGGTCCGATGACCGTATATGGGTGTTGAGAATTAAGGCAAATTCTTCAACTACAGCTTAATCAACGTATAGTCACCAACAAATCATAAATTCGACGATACTAGGAACGAATTGAACCGCCCAGTTAGCTTCGAGGTACGATGCTGATCTAACAAGCCAGTTGTGTTCGAAACTCGGCTAGCCGATTTTTGTTACATAGAATCAGTAGGATGGTTGCACTGACCCCGTAATTTTCCTGTACTCTAACAGCCGGCTGCGAAGTCTGTCGATAAAGAAGGATAATGTCTAGTGACGGTTAATGCTCAAGACTTTGCTTTGCTTTGCTAGGGACGAATTCTATGACAGGTTCGAAAGGATTTATGGAGTGGGCACGACTTGAAAATTCAAGACTCTAGCTCCCAGATCGATCCTGTTTAACGGTCAATACTTTTTGGAAGTCACAATATACAGTCTTTTCTTAGCGACTTTGACCACTATCTAGTCGTAAGATCCACGCAGATCCACTCCACGTTGCAGTGGAGTACACCAGAAAGCTTGATCAACGAATCGCAGAACAGCATGACGAAAGGGAATAAGACGTAAGTAGGCTGTGGAGGATCCGCCATGGCGCCAGCAACTACGAGGGAAGTGATAGGCACCAAGTGGGGAAGACAATCGCCCTTATTCTGCGAGTCACGTGACTCAATACGATAATTGTCTCTCGCCGTGACTCGCCACGGCGAGTCGAATTGAGTGCTGTCACTTAGGTGACAACCGTGTAACCTAAGTAACAACCCCGTGCCACCTAAGTGACAAACCGTGTCACCTAGGTGACAAAGCGAGTCACTTAGGTGACAAAGTGAGTCACCTAGGTGATAAAGTGAGTCACCTAGGTGACAAAGTGAGTCACCTAGGTGACAATTATCACCTCATTCGCGATGACTCCAAATTAGTTACGTCACTCGCCTCGCAGAATAAGGGTGAGTGTAACAGCTTGTTTGATGTCGAATGCCAGAAAATGACAGATGAGAAGAACCAGGCCAAGAGTCGCATGCTCACTGCGGATCACGTCAGAACAGAGAAACATGTAAGCTTTCTGCGTAGTACGTAACCAGCTGAACCAGTCCCGAAGGTTGCCAACTCGCATAAACGCAAATTCTACAGAACGTTAATGCTCCCGGTAACCCTTAACGGACATAAATCATGGACACTGAAGGAAGATGATCAATGCTTGGGGCTTCTGAGTGTAAAATTCTGCAATTGGTGAAAACGCTGTGGATCGTGTGTAAATAACAGTCTGTATCCCGGTTTGTGCTCTAGATGTCTGCACCGTGAAGTGCGTGAGGCCTGCCATTGCCGATTTCGAGCACTACAGCGAGTGAAGTCTGACAATTGTACGGCGCAAAACAAATAAGAAATTTACGGCAAACTGAAAGATAATCGACTCGCCACTAGACATGTAACAAATTTTAATTCAACCGATCAATCTGCGTATATTTTACACGAAAATTGATTTGATTCTAAAGTTGATCAACAATATTGCCGGGTAAACAAAATTTCCCTGATAGAATTTAGAAATTCCCTGATATTCCCTGATTTCCCTGATCCAAAAATGAATTCCCTGATATTCCCTGATTTTCCAGGTTTTTCCAGGAAATCGGCACCCTGTTCACTATAAAATAGTGTAAAAATTACAGTGAATGAACCACAAAATCCATTGTTCTTTGGTTTTATTTGTATGGATAAAAAAAGTCGAAAACTGTTGTGTAACAGTATACTTAATCACCCTCCCATGCGTTGTATGTAAACCATGGGTGGTTTACATTAAAATCTACTGTGAAACAAAAATATTTGTTTACCTCTTTCAATGTGGGTTTTCAAAATTTTCAAACAGTGAATAACAATGTGTTTTCGCTGATACATTTTTATTCGGGTAATGACCGGTCGTGCGTCGGGAACATTTTCGGGGGACGTATGTGCAAAACGCAAACCGCTCATGAAGTACACCACCACGCACACATATTAAGATTTTTTGACATTAGCTGGGGCCCTCGCTGAGGCTGCTTGCGGTAGGAATAATATCAACAAAATCAAATTTCAAACTCCCGGATCCTCTCCTCCACTCTTTGCTCCCCTCTCACTCCTACATGAACGAGCCCCAGCTAATGTCATTCTCGTTAGTGACGACACCGCAAATTACTTCATATTCGGCATATACGTCCTTTTGAAACAAAAACAAAATTAATGTCTTCTACACCAGTTCATACTCATTGGTCCGGATTCTGACAGCTATACGATGACAACCGTGCATGATCAGGCGTGCCAGATATGCAGACTGTTAGAGTTAATAAAAGATAGACAGTACAAGCTTTTTCTGTATAAATATTTTATAACTTTTAGAGATTTCTACAGGAAATACTACAGATATCTTATATTATTTTAGTCATTCAATTCTTTCAGTTTACCATGCTTTCATGAGACAGCAGAGTTTAAAATGTAATTTAATATTTATTATCTGTTTTAGGATTTTTGGCATCTCTGCTTAAGATCACGATTAAAGATTGTCGGCATTGTTTTTTTTATAAAAATCTGCATACTGATTATTGAATTTAATAAATTATTTGACAGATTCAGACTTCCTTGTTCTTTTTGATGAATATAAGAAGTGTACAATCGTAGGGCATAAAAGTTGAATTTATAATTTGTGGTTTTATACCGTTAAGGGGGAAAGTTATGTTATAATCCATGTTAATCGTACAACTTCATTCGTCAGATCATTGCTATCAGTAACTTTTGTTCGTCGTAACCAAGCTGATAAGAGGGCTCTCATACGGACAAAATTAACACTACTAAAAGAACGTGCTAGAAATAGTACTTCGTAACTCTGTTGCTAGAAAGTAAGCTTATTTCAATCGACATCCAAGATTAACCTTTCGGTGGAAATCAGCATGAGTGAGAGTGAAGAATCTCCGCCAGCTACGAATAGTGCAGAACCGGTGTCTCCGCCAGCCTTGCCATTACGAGAGCATTTGGTATCACGTTATAAATTTTTGTAATCGAAATTATTCGTAACATTTATTGATTTACAGATTTCAACCGCGGTAAAGTTCCTCAACAATCCGAATGTAGTGCGCAGTGCCATCAATCAGAAACAAGCTTTTCTACGATCCAAAGGTTTGAACGAGGAAGAAATTCAGCTAGCATGCGAACGTGCCGGGGTTTTCACAAAAGATCCAACCGTTACCAATCACCAGACTGTCATAAGCATGGGAGTGGAATCTTCCTCAGCCTTCTCAAAGTACGCCGTCCAGCCGCAGCAAGGTTGGTTTGGCAGAGTCAAAGAAATGCTCAGTTCGGTGGCACTAATCAGTGGACTCATGTACGGGGTGTACCTATTCTACAAGGTATCTAGAAAGGCTTACTTAAAAAATAAATTGTTCAATATATGGTGATGGATAACTATTTGCAGAGAACTTATTTTTTAGACTATCTGTGAGAGGTTTAATGTCGAATAATTTTATGTTATATTTTAACAATTGCGCAATTCATGTTTTTGACCAATCGACAGATGTCCCGAAATGTGTTACTAACAATTGTTTGGTCATGCTTCAGACAATCATGGCTGTAATAGCCCAAGTTTCCTAATCTTAGAGTCTTTTAAATGACCAACTATTTCCGGTTAAATATACAGCCTGACAGTACAAAATGAGAAAATCCTATGAAATTTGGTTCATTGCATAATTTCTTATAGTAAATTTAGCTTATGCCTGAACATAATTGTCCACAATCCTCTCAAATCCGTTTTTTATTCTTGCAGAAATATATAGAACCTGTGATTTTCCGAAATAAAGTCAAAAAGCCAGTAGATGAACAGATCGCCGACTTAAGTAAGACTGTCGAAGTTAAAATTGATAATCTTAACCTGGAGCTGATAAAAATCAAGGACGAATTGAATCGGGTAAATCAGACACAATCGGCTGCCAAAGAACTTGCCAACTTCAAAACAGATCTAGACTCAATCAAAGGGCTTCTACTAAACAGGTGAGTAAATTATATTGAATATAAAGCAAAACGGATTTATATAAACATTTTTCTCGCAACTTAGAAAACAATTCGCTTCTCCTGCTCTACCCGTGGTACGACCTTCGATCCCTGCATGGCAACTGCAGTCTCAGTCTCAAGAAAGAACACCTATCAGCGAGAGTGAACCTGAGAAAAATGACGACAATGACACCGGTTCCGGATCTGGTTCAAGTGACCATGATGTGGTGCTGAAGAACAGCGACAGCAGTTTAGAGATAATGTAATTGCATGCAGAAAACAACCGCTGTTCCTGACAGTATTGCACTGTTGTTCTGAGGTAGGAGCCGGTGTACCAATGAATACTCTGCTTTCTTTTTTCACAGATCGTAAAAAATTGGCTAAGGTTGTGGCACAGGATTAGGCGAATGCGCGGTGGAAGTTGTAAAATGGTATTTTGTAATTTTTGATATTTCAGTTAATATACAAGCATGAGTTCTTTCACGAAGAAGCGACAGGAAGAGCATTTCGCTTTTAGGTGTAGTGTACAGTTTAATAAGAGGGATGCTTCCTTTTTTGAATTAGTTAAAACCAATGTTAAGACATAGTGACAGACATTGCTCTAATAAATATGTGGCAGTTTTAAAGAGATTAAATAAGAGTCAGCAAATTAACTGTTTTCAATAAAATAATTCCGAATACCTATGCCGTGCTATTTCAACAAACCGTTCTAAAGCGACGTGACTGGATCACATGAGACAAGTTTTGCGACGCTCCCTGGGCTTTGGTATAACCCTGGGGATTGCTTGACTGGTCTAGCTTTACGTAGATGAAAACAGTAGTCTAGAATACTGCGCACGAGCGAGCAATACAGGGTCTTCATACTGTATCAGCAAAGAACTTCGTATTACTTTTTAGGAAGTTCAACATTATATATACCTAAGGCCAATTATTTCGAACTGTAAATTATTGTAAGAAGAAAACTTACCCAATTTAATTCTACTATGTATATTTTATTTACGACAGAAGGGCGCGTCAAAATCCTCTCCGACCTTATATGAGGGGGTGAGAAGGAAAGGGGTGTAAGTGACAAAATTGAAAAAATCGAGATAATGGTAGGAAACGATACTTTGAGCATGGTTTTATGCATGCTAGAAAATTCACATCAAAATTTTACCGTTTAATGACTTTTTTTAGAATCATGAAAAAAAAACAACAAAATAAAAGTTGGTTTTCACTTGGAAGGAAAGGGGTGTAAGTGCACTATATGAGCAATGCCAACTCAACTAACAAAATCGATTTCTTAGATTACTAAGATCATGAGCTATGAGTAGCGCAAGATACAGCCCACACAAGTACATTACATGTACGCTGTCGCGACGCAGTGAGACACTTCTGTACTATTTTCCCTACTATCAGCAAGGCTGCCTCCACTGTATTGACTTGATTCGGTTAACTCCATTTTGGTAGTAAGGATTTCAAACTGGAGCGCATTATTCATGATTGAAACAAACTAATGCACAATAAAGAGCTTTCAAGCAGTAAATATTATTGAAGTTATTGCCCAAGGTTTCTGTACGGCTTCTCGACGATGAACGCATTGTGCTGTTTGAAAGTAATCTTAAAATCGCAGTACTACGAAAGTTCAATTCAATGGATAAAGTGTGTATTTTTTTTACTATAATCTATAATTTATGTATTTTTTTTACTATAATCGCTATTGAGTGAGCGATATGCTTATTAAAATATTATGCGTGCTTATGTGTATTGGAGTCTACCCTTGCTTCCAAACTTGCTCTACTTTACCCACTCGTTCCTGGCAGCCAGCACTATCCCATAGTTTAGCGGTTCCTGGCGAGAACTAATTGCGTTCCTCTGACCACTACACTTAACTTTAAGAAGGAGTTTTGCGTTGTCATGAGGTTTCATCGGGTAATATCGAATTCACCATGAAGAAAGGGTAAATGAGGGGCTTGAGAATAAAGCCATGCTAAAGCCACTAATGGCCTGATGAATGGCGTGATTCTACTAAGATTACAACCCACGATCACTCGCTCGTCAAAGCAGATTCAGTAACCTTGTGGCTAAGGAGTCCCCCGCAACCTTGCGAAGGGAACTCGGAAATTTCTTTAGAGCAGCTTTCCTTTCCGATTTGAGACGTTGTAGCATAGTGTTTAGCTCGGGTTTGGTTCTGCGCGGGAACAGTTCTTTTAGCAACGTGACGATACTGGGTGGCAAGTGGATACGAAAAACCAAATTCCCTGATTTTTCCAGGTTTTTCCCGGTGTTAAATAAAATTCTAGGTTTCATATTGCGATATAATTTTTAACTGAAAATGTGTTTCGATCATTGATATTTGAATTTTTCATCAATCTACAAGGTAAATTGAGAAAAATTTCCCCACCTACTCTATTTCCCTAGGTGAATTCTTCAATCACTTTCTCTTATTCTGCCGACCAGCAAATTACACTCCTCCCGTGAGTTCCTTATCTGTTCTTTTTCCCGCGCAAGTTAATTCCCAAACTCAGGCGCAAGTGGAGTTTTAGTGCTCATTGCGGCTAGCTCTCGAACCCGCCGTGGCGCTTTTCCTGCTAGCCACGCGGAAATGTTCATATTTTTGTTCTCCGAGCCATAATGTCCGTCCTGAAACTTCAATGTCATTCGATTCGACATTGACTAACGCCAAATGAAACGCGCAAAGTGAGTGCAAAATAAATTTGTTATATCACTTCACTTGCCTCGCAGAATAAGGCCCTTTGCAAAACACTGAGCTAATTATCGATAACTCAATCCCTGGATCCCTGGCCACCCTGGATAACGTAATTCAAAATATTAGAGAAGGTCCTAGCGGCAGTCATTATCCAAAACTGCGCACTAATTGATGTTATTTAAAACATTTAGAATAACCCGGAAATCAGCATGGACGAAGTCATGGAGTATTTGTTGACTGATAGTAACTAGCGGAGTTGGATTAGGCCGAACATGCTTGACAAGCGGAAAAGACGCCATCGTCACTTTCGACATAGATCAAGAAGGCACCCATTTTCGTTTGGTATATCGTTCACTTGCTGGCCGGTTGCAGTACAATAGCAATCGAGTAATTCAATAGTGCTTGATGGGAAAGGTGGTAAAGTTGACGAACCAAGGTCATCGCTTTCGCTTTCATACCACTAACGTTTTGGTAATAGACTTGGATAGGATTGAGTTCTGGGAGAATAACTTCGATGGCGATAAGCTAACAACGAAGAACGGACCAACAGTAAAGCTGGGATCAGCGATATCAAACTTGCCTGGCAGGCGATTTTAGAAATTCCGTTCTCTGCACCCGCACGCAGGGCCGAGACGGCCGCAAGTCGCTGGCTGGAATGGCTCGACTGCGGCAGGGAGGTCGAAGGTGTCCATAATTCCAACTACAGTGCGTAGAGGTGAGTCTGAGTAGAATCACTAAATCAGTACAAGCTAAATTAAGAATGCAGGTATACTGCTACTCGGAATATTTCGGAGAGTCTTAGTGAGTGGTTTCAATAGACACAAATTGTTCATTTACGGCTTCATATTTGGACTTTGTTTTCTCATGATCGTTCTATCAAACTATATTTACAAAATACTACCTATTACAGTTTAGGATTAGTTGAATATTTGTTTACTTTTTGTTTGTTTGCATGGTTCAATGTAAGATTTGTGTTTAGTCGCTGCTCGTGAAAAGCGATAATTACATGTGTGTGCTCATCTATCCAATGTTTATCCAAACCGACATTCTCTGTTGAGCAGAGTACTGTCCGATTTACTGATGCTCTGTAATTGTAGTATCTGTTACAGTTTTCCAAAATAGTTTATGTTGATTCTTTGTTTACTTAGTTTGTTTCTAAATTACATTACTATTAAAGGAGTGTCCTCGAATACGGGGAATACCACCGGTAAAACAGGACTTGAAACTTCGATGTGATCGAACAAAGTAAACATGTACAACATAACAAATGCAGTCTGCACTCAAAGGAAGAATTTCACGATTCGTCATACAATTAACAGTAATGTAAATCAACTACTGAACATGGCTCTTGAAAACAAGATAGCCAGGAGCGAAAAAAAATCTTAACGAAAAATTCCAAATAACATGAAGCGTGATACGTTCAGTAAATTTTACAAATTTTTAATGATTACAAAAGGTATTAGCACATTTTTTTCACCAAACAATACCTATAGTGCGTCAAAATGTTCTAGAGTACGATTCATTTTAAAATAAAACTGGTAATTACGATAAATTTTCAAAGCTTCCAAACAGTTTGTAGCGTTTGAATGATAATACAGTTCGAAAAATACATTAGCTATTGGGTGCTGTCAGTAGTGTGCAACTGAAGGTTGTCATTCATTGCAAATTTTAGAATGCGGAAGATTGAAGTCTGTTTCTTTCAATCGACACAACCGATAGTGTTCAGCGTAAGTTCTCATTTTTTTGGTTTTATAGCGCCCGTTCCTAGGTTTCTAGTCAACTTAGAAGGACGCTGCTTACAATAATTGATAGTATGACCACTCGGTTTTAGAGGTCCGCTTACATGTACGAAATTTAGTTGATTTGAGTGTTATTTTGTTTAATGAGTGTTTGCTTAAAGAATATCCTAAAAACTAAAATCTTATGCCTCCAAGTTTACACCTGGTGTTAAACCGACAGGAGGTAACCTCATGATTTTGCTTTATTTCCTAATTTGTGTCACTCTATATTTTCATCTTATCAAGACATACAGTTCTTAAGTATTCACCTTTTACTTTATTTTACACTCATTAAATGGTACAATCATCCGTATAAATAAATTTGTCTTCAACTTGTTCTTAGCTAATTAAACAATCATTCAGGTAAACTTATCGAATAATGTCAGTAACATTATTCTTGTAATCAGCATATAGGCCCGCTACTGTAAACCTAACGTTCGTTCGTTTTGTGAACGGTATGCCTCGGAAAGCTACTAGCAGCAGAGCGGAAGAAATGGATTTCGAGCTGTACCTGATTTTCGAAACGAAAATTTAAAATATATAGGTAGGTATATCATCTGAACAGACAGTTGCGAAAATATAACAGTCGTTACGGCGATGAAATAAAAATGAACACGAAAAAATTATTAGTGAGGCGACAATACTTTAAATAAGTTACTATTACTGTTACAAAATGAGCTATTTGTCCATCGAAATTAGGTTAGATATTTTTTACTTTTGTGATTTTTTTTATCATTACTGTTTTCAATTTATCAATTTTTTTTTCAAAATTTCCATCAAATTTGTGTTTTTCATTTCGGTATGAAAAATTAAAACAAAATAAACGAATATTTGTAAGATTTAAGAAGTCTCACAGCGCACCATAGAATATTACTTAAATTCTGTAAAGACAGGAAAAAAATAAAGATGTTAATAGAAACAGTTTTTTACTGTAGTTAAAAAAAGCGTTGTAGCTGTGTATGATGATGAATTACAACAAAGTTAAATCGAACTTTCTTATTCTTAGCTAGGGATGAAATTAATATCGTAGGTATGTGAAACCATGTGGTTTGCGTGTGGAATATGTAGACTGGTGCTCGTCAAACTGCGGTTAGCAACAAAAGTTATGGATGTGCGCTAACGACGTCTAGGTTAGAAAATCATTTAGATTAAACTTGGCCAAAAACCGCTAGCAACGACACTACACACTGAATAATTTCAAAGATTTGAGAGAAGGAGAAACCCCTGAAGAAGTGGATGGAAGTTATCCCATCTACAAAAAGGGCGATCGGCTAGATTGTTGTAATTACTATGGCATTACGCTGGTCAATGCTGCCTACAAGGTATTCTCCCAGATTTCGTCTTATATCCCAAATAGCAAGAGAATTCGTAGTGCAGTACCAGGTGGGCTTTATGAGGACTCGTTCTACTACAGATCAAATTTTTACACTCCGACAAATCCTCCAGAAATGTCGGGAGTACAACGTGCCCACGCATCAAAATTTCGTAGAATTCAGGGTAGCGTACGATACAGTCGAGCGCGAATAGCTGTGGCAAATATACGGTTTTCTGGAAAAACTGAAGCGGCTGGTCAAAGCTACGCTCAAGCGAGTAATGTGCTACGTGCGTGTTTTGGAGGCACTCTCGAGTTCTTTCGAACCGCGCAGAGGGTTGCGGCAGCCCGCCCGGTTAGCTTCGGGGTACGATGCTGGTCTAACAAGCCAGTCGTCGTATGCTCGAATCTCGTCTGGGAGGTGCTGCTATAGAGTCAATAGGATCGTTTCACTAGCCCTGTAATTGTCCTGTACTCTAATAACCGGCTGCGAAGTCTGTCGATAAACAAGGGTCAAGTTCTCAACAGGACGTCCATACCCATGGCTTTGCTTTTTTTGGTTGCAGTAAAGGAATGGGTTGTCCTGTATGTTATTTAACATCGCCATTGATGGTGTCATCCGGCGAGCGGGCATCAAAACGAGAGGAACGATCTTGGCCTACTCCTAGCCTTCGCAAAGGATTTTGACATTATTACTAGAATTTTTAGCAACCTTGGGACGTCGGAGGCAAACTACGCAGAACTAAAAACGGAGGCTAGGAAGATTGGGTTACAAAACAATGCGTCGAAAAGCAAATATATGGTAGGAAGAGTCTCCAAAGAAAACAACGTTTGCCTCCTACGAACAGCGACGATTGGAGGCGATAAACTGGAAGTGGTTAATGAGTTTATATATTGGGGATCTCTAGTTACCGCCGACAATAATACGAATAAGGAGATTCAACGACGCATTCAAGCACGCAGAGGTAGTCCTCTATAGACTTGAGTCTGTAACTTTGTTTGCAGAAGACATACGTGTACTTGCCGTATTTGAATGAGAGTTGTTGAGGATTTTGGGCGGAGTACAAGCGCAGAGCGGAGAGTGGCGTAGGCTTATCAACCATGAGTTGCAGACATTATCGTACACATCGTACACATGTCGAAAGTTGGGAAACTACGGTGGGCCGGCCACGCCGGACGATTGTGCCGGACGAATCTTTTCTCTTCAAGAACCCCACCGGCACCAGGAGAGGGGCCCAACGCGCTAGGCGGCTCGATCAGGTTAATACCGACTTGTGTGTGTAGAGACGCTCAACGAATTGGCGACGACTAGCCCAGGACCGAGTACGGTGGAGAGGAATTGTTTATACGACAAGACAAGAGACACCATGTGTCCGAG
This sequence comes from Sabethes cyaneus, assembly GCF_943734655.1. Lineage (NCBI taxonomy): Eukaryota > Metazoa > Arthropoda > Insecta > Diptera > Culicidae > Sabethes > Sabethes cyaneus. The sequence goes on from NC_071354.1 coordinate 147,038,356, forward strand.
TTTCCTAATTAGACATGAGTTTTGCACCCAACAGGTTTTATTTGATTCCGAAAAGGTCATGCCAACCTCTGGCCGACTTGACGCCAAATCCTTCAACTGCGGTCATTTGGAACACACAACAGGCATTTCGAAATATAATAATATTTGATCGATTCTGAAAATGAGACCTTTCAAATAAATAGGTTTCGTAGATATAGCACATTCAGAAAACTGACCCATACACTATAGCGCCGTGAAGTTGAGGAATTGTAAATTAATTAAGGTGAAATTAGCAGCCATCGATTCTGTCAATTTCTGTTTGAAACAAAAATTCTGTTCGTGAAAATATGTTCGCTGTGTTCACATTGGAAAGAAGAACGCAGTATACACATTTTTACAAACAGAACCCCACTTTTGGGCCCAACAACTGCTTCCGAAATTGGGCTCTCCGAAGAAAAGTTAATGACTGCTAATTTCCCATTAGTGCCCAATTCCCATTCTGGCATACAAAAAAACAGTTATTGCAGACCATAACTATTCACTATCAAATAGATTAAGAGTGATTAATGGCAGTTTTAAATCAGTAAGCTAGCTTACCTGCTACCATAAACGATGTAAGTGCAGATTTCTCGATAGCACTGATCGTACGTCGTTTGTGAACCTTAAAGCATCTAAAAGAGGTAACAATGACAACAAACAAATATCCATTGGGTCCGAAAACCAGGACTTGATCGGTATGGCATTATTTGGAAAACAGCGATACGCACCGGGAGAATTGTCTATGATAAATATCTGAAAAGAAGATTTAATACTTTTTAAGCGAAACTATCTAACGTGGGATTCGTCGGGTTGAAACTTACTCTGTTAAGGTCGCCACAGATCGCCGATAAATCCTTGGTGTAGGAACCAAAATCTGGCGTACAGTGCTGCCGGTAATAACGACGTTTCAGGATGTTTCGTCCGTTGTCTAGTTTATCGGCGACCGCTGCGCCGTAGATTTCCATACTAGCTGTAAAGACAACTAGGTCATACCACTGCGATACCTGAAACGATTCGGAAGATGATTAATTTTATTCCAAATGGTTTACTTTTTCGTTATTTAATGTAATGGAATTAGAACCGTTTCATGGGCTGAATAAAATATGCTGGGAAATCCACCTAAAGTTGTACAAACTATAACAGTGGAATATAAATCCAAATAATATTCTCCGAGGTGCGATAAATTAATTCGTATTGTGGTCTTCTTTAATCACCGTACGTTATTCTTTTCGGATTTAAATTGATTTTTCTCGGTGAAACCATTTCAAAGAATTAATTCGTATTGTTATTGTTTAATTTTTTATAACGGTAGTTTTTTACCATCGAGGGAAGGGACGGTAGAAGTAAGTAATGAAACAAAGATGTTGACAGTATCCAGAAAGGGACAAGGCGTAAGGAGAAGAAAGGAAAATTAGGAATGTTTAAGTTATGATTTTTTATTAACTGTTCTCTGTTTTTTAAGTTTCAAAAAATAGTACATAATAATTAATCATAACAGAAGCCAAAAAAAATCTATGTACCCTCTAAGAAGGTTAATTATTATCACTTATGCACAATTTTTCTAATTTAAAAATCATGAACCCACAATTGGCGCACGTGGATGTTGTTTAATAATATATATGATAGTTTTTCTCTCCATCATAGCATTGATCATGGCGAAAAGCAATCAATTATCACATAATTCAAAATCGTTATGTTATCGTTTGTCATTAAGAAAACAACATGATGCGTTACTAACACTTAAGATAAGTTTGTTGGTTATATATTTAGTTACCGATTCGATTGATACGCGTTTCAAGTCAATACAATCTAGAGTCAATTTACCAGTAGTAGCCCACTTTCGTGACAAGAAGCCTCGTGTTGAATTCAGTCAATAATTGACCGGTAAAAAAATGACGCAGAGCGTACTGAACTCCATAACCATATCTTTACTTCAGAAACCTTTGATAAAATCCTGTTTGTTTAATATAGAAATCATTGATAAAATACTTCGAACTGTCTGTACGATGCTATTGAAGACCATAAGTAAATAAAAAGATATGATAATGGAGGACAGAAAAGTGGAGGTAACCGAAACTGCTACTGCAGTGGACAAATTGACAAACAACACTACAAAGACACTACAACATTTACACTCTAAAACTAAGAAGTTTTTAATTTTGTACTAACTATTCAAACCACCCCCGTCATATTTAGCAGCAATCAATGGGGCAATCTGTTTTATCAGCTCGGACTAATCTGCAATAATGAATCATTGAAACAATCAAGTGCCCATTACAGGTTAACACACCCTATCTATGGCAGAAAATAACATCATCAGCTGCTGTCGGGTTTGATTCGAACTTTGAGTAGTAACGCGTCCGGCAAAATGAGCGATAAGCCTTAGGTAAAATACGTCACACAGTCTTATCACCCGAAAGTAAACAAGATAAGTGTAAGTGTACCCCGTAAATTTTCATGTGTTGTTGCACTGATGAGAAATCAAAATTCTCTCAACAGTTGGAGTGTTGATTGGAGCTGTGTTATCTTTGCGAAAGTTATCACTATAGTTATTAGGGCTGAAACAAAACAGAAATCAACCGATGGTGGAAAATTAATTATATTAAAAGCATTGGATATTTACAATTTAGTTCAATGAGCTTAAATCTTAAAAAGATACATTATAACAAAAAAAATAACAAAAACGTATTATTTCTGGTTCTAAATTCAATTTAAGCGGATATAACGGGTGGCACCTAAAATTTTGGAATTTTTTTCTCAAGCTGTCAAAAAAAGACAAAGATATGTAAAGAAGATCTGATTTACCGAAATTAAAAATACATTATCCATTGTTGAAAAAAAATTAGTGTACATTTGAAAACGGTCCGTAATCGGCCGTTCGGCGAAACTTATGTTGAACCAGGCGCATTGTACGGTCGTCATGTCAACTTTGCGAAAGCATCTCTTGATTCTACCAATCAACTGTTTGCGATTCGTTCAGTTATTCAATTCAGTTATTTTTGTATACAAGAAACTCAAAATCCCGAAGAAATCTTCGATTGGGCGCACTGAGACAGATTTGTCGGGTCGTGGTTTTTGAGTTCAAATAGGATTGAATGGGACGATTCATGGACGATTGTGTTTTTTCGGCGTAATGTGATGATGCTCTATCCGGCCAAAACACGTATTTAACATCTGCATGATATTTTTGTAGAAACGGGATTAAAATTTTCTTCAAATATTCGTCTGGTGCACATCTTAATTGACAGCCAAATCAGAGGGCTTATAGTTGAAGGCACTAGAAAGAGAACGATGTCCTTCTGCGTCCATAATTTTGGCTGGTCTTCCACTACCATGCTTGCGAATGGTTGTTGTGCATCTTAGGATATGGTAAACAGTCGAAGCCGCAACATATTCGCTTTTTCAATGTTGTGCCACATACTTTTTGCTGACATTTCTGTGTCAGTTCGTAGGAGTGTACAACGCGGTCCCGACATGCTTCTTGTTTCGACGCCATTTTAAGCAAAACTGGGTAAGCATAAACAAAACAAAAAATATTGACAAAAAGAAGAGAAAGAGAGCTAACACATACATACTCTCATTTCTCTCTGAGCTCGTTTGTTGTTGAGTATAGGGGCCGCGAAAAAAATCCAAAATTTTAGTTGCCACCCGTTAGAGTCTACTTTAATTGTTCAAATCGTAAAACTGAAACATACCTTCTACTAACGGCATAATGGTGTATTGATAAAAGCCCTATTAGTGCGTAAGAATCATCTTCACGGAACGAATCATCCTTTGTCGAAAACAATTAGATTTAAGAAAGTTCGGCCACCATGCGAACAGTGTGGTATGTTCTTTCCGTCCTTGGGACGCGCTCGCAAACATCAACTGATGGAGCATAAAAATGATGTGGCAGCCGAGTGTAAGATCTGCTTGAAAACCGCCGCAACGATTGCCAACCTACGACGGCATATGGTAGTCCATAGCAAGGAACGCCCGTACGAGTGTAACATTTGCGGCGTACGCGTTAGAATTAGCAAACTTATCCTTGACGATTACCAGGGTAAAACCAATTACCATTGTGATGCGTGTAACAAACCCTTTCAAACCAAGAATGAATACTATGCGCACAGAAGTCGCGTACATAACAAGATGACTCTTAAGCCTCCCATGGACAGTGACTAGTTATTGACAGTGACGAACTGTAAGTGGTTGATGAATTCGTATATTTGGGATCTCTGGTCACCGCCGACAATAATACGAGTAAGGAAATTCAACGACGCATTCAAGCTATGAATCGAGTCTACTTTTCCATCCGCAAGATCAGGAAGCATTCGCCGCCGCACAAAGCTGACGATGTACAAAACGCTAACCAGACCGGTAGTCCTTCACGGACTTGAACGTTCACGTAGTCACTAATGTGTTACTAGCATTGCAGCACCGTAACTACAAAAGACACAATAAAACTTTATTCAGCAAAATGGTAGATAATAACTAATTCTACAAATATCCCATACAAACTTTGTCAAATGACGGAACTGTCAAATGAATCATAATTGAGTCAAAGTGATCGAACCATCCCTGATTCGTTTCATAATATCGGTATCTTTGTATACTTGGTAAATTTCGTGGGTCATGCGCCTGCGTCACACTTCTTCTTCTACTAATAAACCACCAAGAACTGATCCCAGGATCTTACGCTCAAAAACACTACACCAAGAGCTCATCGGTCGCTCTCTTTCAACGTCCACGCTTCGTGGCCGTAGAGCACCATCATGAAAATTGGTAGCTTATAGAGCGCGAATTTCGTACCAAGTTACAGGCTACGGAATCCGTAGAAGGCGCTGTTGGCAGCCGCTATCCATTTTTTTACATCACGACTCACATCGTTGGCACAAGTCACAAACCCAAGTAGCACACGTTGTCACAATTGAGACGCAGCAGCTGATATGCGACAAATTTAAATATAAAACTTGGGTTACAGTAACTTAAAATATAACAGTTGTGTAACCGAAATAGCGCAACTTATGTAACTAAATATGGTTACATTAACAGTTACTCAATAACCAATATGTAACATGTATAGTTACAAAATGGTTACTATTGAAGTTACACATAAACTGTAAATTGATTTTCAATTGGTGGCAAATTAGTTATCTTGAAACTTTTATTGCATAGCGAAAACAATGCAGTAGGTTACATATTGCTAGAATAAAAGAAAATTATTTCAATCTACGGTTGTCAACGTCCAGCAGTAAATTTAACTGTTGAATATAGAAGAGTGTATAAATTTCGCTTGTTATTTCAACACAAATTTTAATGCAGTTTCAAATTTATGGTGAAATGCATGATTCTAGCTTTGAAAAATTCACGCGCTCTTATTTAATCTAGCTTTTCGTTATTTACTTCTTTATAAAATTGATTTTTTGTAAAACAAATATGTAGCATATAAAAATTTTAATTTTCTGATTTTTTCAATTTATTCTTAGTAATAATGAATTAGTGGAGCATTCACCTAGAAATCATTAAAAAATAAATTGTTTTCGCTATCACTTAGTAAAATAAAATGGCTATGAATTTGGTTTGGTTTTAACTACTACACCATCGTCCTTGAAGTTTTGTATCATTTTCGGCATGTTACACATGAAATGATTTTAAGCAGACATTGTTCATGGATGTCGGGAAAAGGTATTTTTGAGTGATTGTTGTGAAAAGAAAGTGTTAATTTAATATCAAAGAATAGTTTCAGTTTGAATAAAACAGTTTATCAGCAGTGTTAATCATAGAAGGTTACATTTTAGTTAAATTCTAGTTGCACGTAACCTTAGCCTTCGACCTGGTTACGCTATTGGTTACGGTAACCAATATTAAATCTGTTGTGGTCACCTAGTAACTAAAATATTTCTTATGTCGTCATTTCTAAGTTACACGGTAACCTATTTTCATTGCCGGTTTCGTTTCGATGTAACTTGATCGTTTTGACGTTTGAGAATAATCAAAGTTTGTTTACTTAATACCAATGTCTGTGCGGAGAAGATTCCAAGTACCATCAATTTAGTAAGTAAACGCATCTACAAGAGCATTTTACAACCCGTGTACCAATTGTTTATCTTTACTATTAGTAAAATTCTTGAGATCTAGTTTTTGCTCCGTTGTGTTTACAAGGAACAGTGAACAAGTTGTTGCGAAAATGTTACTAGCCGACTTTTTTTGACTTCGTAACTGCACGTAACGAAAAATTAACTGTTTTGCGACCAGCAAGTTGGTGACAGTTTGGAAAAAGGTTTGATTTGTGTCACTTGATAACTATTTGGTAACTCGTAACTGAAAGGTGACTGTTTTGCGACGACCAAGTTGCTGACAGTTCGAATAAAAGGTTTCAATTTGGTCCTTTGGTAACTACCTCGTAACTTTTTGAGATTTTTGTCACTAGAAAACTAAAAAGTAACTATTTTTAATTTTATGTAACCTAACTCGTTACAGGTATCCTAAATGTAACTGCTGTGCAACCTTTTTTTATTTTTTTATTTTTATAATTAGTTACAAGTGCTACTTGGGAACGTACCAAGGTAAACAACTTCGTCGACCACTTCAAAACAATCTCCATCAATCACCATCGCAATTCCAACACCCGAAGGGCTACTACGCGCTCTACCAGTCACCATATACTACGTTTTGGTAGAGTTCATGATAAGCCTTATCCTCGCAGCTTCCTGCCTACGTCTCTTCCACAGTTCTACGGTTAACACCAATGATGTCGATATCATTCACGACTCCTAGAAGCATGTGCGGTTTCGTGATGATAGTACCGCTTAGGAATTTGGAAAAACTAAAGGTACAGTCTAACTGGAATATTACCTCGAATGCCCGGCAATCGAAACGTTTCATAGAGCCAAATGCTCTTCAATCACAAAAACTATTAAACCTTTCAAAATCCGACTTGAGCACATACACCGGTTTGATAACAGGACATTGTCCTTGTAAGTACCACCTGAAACTCATCGGTAAACTTAATGAAGCTAACTGTCGCTTTTGTAATCATGAAATTGAAAGCTCCGAACATTTGTTGTGCGACTGTGTTGCACTATATCATAAACGACGTAGATATCTTGATAAGGGGCTGACTCAGCCCTGTGATATTTGGAATGCTGCTCCTAATCAGGTGATAAATTTCATACGAAATGCATCACCTGATTGGGATAAATGCCAACAGTAGTTGAGGTGGTTCATCAAACTTTGATAGCTCACTGATACGACATGGCATAAATTAAAAGAGGACACACCACAATAGATCAAAATAATGGTCGCAGTGGTAAGTCCCCAACACGGAAAAAAAAAAAAAAAAAAAAAAACCGCTTCTCTGCACGCCTGCCCTTTCGAATGTTGTATAGCGAATTCGATAGCCGTCACCTTACTTCAAACGAGTCCGACGTCTCACCTGCTACTCTGGCGCTTGATTTTTAACCATCAAGGGTAGCAGGTACCAGCCTAATCAGTTTTGTTGGAATGTTCAGGCTTAATCTTCCACAGCTCACTTCGTTTAACTGAATCGTATGCCGCCTTGAACTCTATAAATAAACGGCGAGTCTGCAAGTTAAATTCCCGGAATATGTCGCAGGGTGAACATTTGGTCTGTCGTGGAGCGTCCAAAAACTGCACTGCTTCCTCCTTGTCGTTGCACATAACAGGAGTTGGCACGGTCGGGTTTCTGATTTCGCAGATCGTTTTAAAGAAACTTCTCGTATCGTGTCTCTCGAAACAATTCTCCGCGCCTTCGCAAGAACGCAAAGTGCTGACGTTTCTAACGATGGTAAATTCTCTTTTCGGCAGCTCTAGTATCTCGGCATATCTCTCTGCTCTGGCGTATCACAGTTTAGTTACAGCCAATATGTGAGTTCCGACTCGATTCGTCTTCGTCAGTCACTCGTTGGCACTCTGCGGAGGTGGCTGCAGCAGCAGTATCCAACATTTCTCGTGCTGTAGTACTGTTCGCATCGTGGATGTGCTTCCACTGCTCGTTCAGGATCTCTGCAAGTTGTTCACCCATCCGCTCATTAGTTTACCGAGAGTACTCTGTAACAACTCTCTCTGCTGATATACGGAGAATATTCAGTCGTATCTTCCTCGTTGGCCTTGACTTGAATACGTTAGACAACCGAGTGCGGACTTGCTTACTAGAAGATAGTGGTCCCAGTCGACGTTTGCTCCCAGGCGGGATCGCACGTCTGTGTCGTCCAAAGTAATCGGCCATCAACCATAACGTGGTCGATCTGAGAAAAGGCCTCTCCGTCGGGGTGTTTCCTAAAGGGTGTCCCAAATTGCACAACGGAAGAAACGCTGTAGAAAATTACCTTACGGACCGATTGTTTTCAAACTTTCAGACAACAAAATATAGCTTATTAATGCTTTTGGCATATTTGTTTCATTCAACTTCAATACCATAACCGTATGCTCGCACCTTACGCTTAACTCCACTCATAAAGTAAGCTTAAAGCTCATAAAGCTTCATCTGTACGAAAATCCACTTTTTCTTCATGTCTTTCTCAGATTTGACCTCCTCGGGATGCTTCTGTAGTGCCTGCTTCATAATAGGCCTAAGGCCTTAGTGCCGGTACGTTGGAGACGCTCATGTCCTTGGGTACAAAAGTGACTCCGTTGGCTTCGTACCACTCCAATACATCCTTTTAATATTGGCACGAAAGTAGATCCCACCAGAAGATCGTAGGGCCCTCGTGTTGGTCCGACAGAGGAAGCAGGTGCTTCGGTAGACAATCTTTGAGGTAGATCTGCCGTTTACAGTCCCGGTAGTCATGAACGGCGCACTCCGTTTATCACATGATGTATTTCTTGGCCAAATCATGTATTTCTTATCAAACTATGAAAGTTTCTGCATCCTAGCTTCCTCCGGAACATCAAACTTGTGCTGGGCGGTGAAGTACAGTAGCCCCGGAAGCTGTCGGAAGTCCACCTTGACGTAAGTCCCATCATTCATGATGAGAGAGTTGAGGATCTTCCAGGTGTTTATGCAAAGTAAATGAAAAATCTGCTAATAATTTTATTTGAGGTCCAATTCTTAAGTCACTTCACCTCGCCTTGCAGTTACCATTTCATTTGTGCTGTCACTTAGGTAACAGGAGTCATCCAGGTACTTTCAACATCACTAATTGTGCTCTCATCTAAGATCTATGAGAATAGGGCCCTTGTAAAAATGAACAGAGTTAGCGATTGCAAAAATTGGAGTGATTCCAAACGACAACTGGCGAAAGTCGGGAGGCTACGCCTACGATGGGTCGGCAATGTCGCAAGGATGATGGATGACTGTGCACCGTAATCTGTTCTTTTCAAAAACCCCACCGATACCATGGATAGAGGGGCCCAACGACCAGGTTGAAGCCGACTTCGAGAAGCTCAATGAATTGGTGACAAGTAGCCTAGGACCAAGTACAGTGGATACAAGTTTTTGATTCAACACGAACCCCCGGTTGTACGCTGCTAGAGGAGAAGCTTGCAAAATTCAACTTTAAGATGCACAGAATATTCAATGTACTGTTCACCATGCGAAAACGAATCTGTCAGACGCTGAAACTGCTTTCTTAGAAAGTATAGCTGAAGGGCAGGCTGTACTCAGGGTACCAAAAAGCATACTTGCTCTTCAATCTTTGAGTTACATCGAAGCGAATTCATTCCGCAGAGTGTTTTGGTGTACAGGTCTAATCGAATTCCTTAAAGCTTGAACTGCTATAGGCGTCTGAAGCCCGTTCTAATTTTTCCTTCATGATCAGCTGGCCATATTCATTCCAATAATTAACGCTCAACAATTTCCTCAATCTCGTTACTGGTGTTAAATCGTTGTAGTAACTCATCCGCTAGCTTTATCAAAATATAGCGCGTAGTTTTAGAAATTATTTTAAAATTGTTATCTTCGATTTTAAGGCCGAATGTTAGAAAACATGCATAACTGATCAGTACCGAAAGTACCGGTTTTCTCTTGTACCAGTACCGGTATTTCGGTACTGGAAAATCAGCCGGTAGTACCGGTATTCCCGGTTCCGGTACTCCCGGTATCCCAACCCTAGAAGATAGAGAGCAATGTTGCCAATGATAATTGCGCACTGTACCAGCTTCGCATGACAGCCTTGCCAACACTTTCATTGTTAAGGGGGAAGGAATGCTCAAATATAGAGTCCTGTATGCACCGCACATGTATGTACCTCACACAATACACTCCAAACTACATATACTCAAAAAGAAAAAATACCCAACCCAACCCTTTAGTATGCTTCCGAATATTCCGTCATGCAAAAAAGGTTCTACAAATAATCATTCTTCTGGCTGCAGTGAAGTTGATTAGCCTCAGAGCATTGCCCTTTGTACCGCTTAGCTGGTTTCGAGGTCCGATGCTGGTCTAACAAGCCAGTTATCGTATGTTCGAATCTTAGCAATGCGGTGCTGCTAGATAAAGTCAAAAGGATTGTTGCACTAGCCCCGTAACTGTCCGGTACTCTAATAGCCGCCTGTGAAGTCTGTCGATAAAGAAGGGTCAAGTCTTCAGAAAACCGTTTAAGCCCAAGGCTTTGCATTATTGTTTGTGGCGGACTTTCTCTACTAGTAACGGGAGGAAAGAACTCTTCGTGTCTGACCTGTGAAGTTGTATCCCCGATTACTATCTTTATGTCATGTTCCGGGCACTCTCCATATGTCCTTTCGAGAAGATCATAGAACTCCTCTTTCACATCATCGGGTTTGCTGTTCCTCACACATTGGGGTACACATTTATCAGATTGCAATTAAAGAATTTGCACTTCATCCTCAACATGCGTAGACTGTCATTAATGAGCGTCCACCTAATGATACGCTTCATTTGCTTTCCATGTAATACGAATCATTTCACTGTCATTTAAAACTCGAATCATTCTGCAATTCGGAATGAAAGCTTTCTATTAAATTCATAATGTCGGAATGTGGTAACAACTTTTTCCAAAGACCATATCCCAGGCATGGCAAGTTGGCTCAATTATTAAAAAACGGATTTCACGCAGGGTGTCGATTATCCAGCGAAAATAAAATTCCCTGACTTTTCCAGGTTTTTCCAGGTGTATTTCCAAAAAATCCAGACGCAAAATATCTCGTTAATTCCTCTTTTTAAAGTGTTTATTTGACTTAATTATACTCCTGAATTATTATTTTCTAATGAGTTCATTTTTTTCAATTCAAATTCATCTATTTATGCGAAATTTCTATGTGCCAAATTAAAACTATAGTTACTATATATATAGTTCGGCGGATAGAAAACCAGGCGAATTGGCATCCCTGATTTTCGAAATTAAATTTAAAATTATGGAGAAATGTGCAGGTTTTTACGGAAAATAATCGTTAGCGGGTGTTGAAAATGACTAGTTCTATGAAAATAAAGTGTGTTTATTAACATTACTCCCACAATTCGAATTTTCAAAAACGTTTGGCTCCGCTTTTGACGTTTGATTGGCTCCCGATTTTTTTATCCGTCGAACTATATATATAGTAACTATAATTAAAACTAATTCCAACACAAATAACGCACATCGAAATTAAAAAATTGAGCTAAATAAAAATTACAAGATGTCTTTTCAGCAAAAATGAAAATAGTTTACTGGCTTATCTAATTGCCAAAAGGTGGTGGGATGAGCCGTTTTGTCTGTTTAATGATATGTATTAGGAGCTTTGCCCAAAGTTAAACGCAGTCTAAAGGAAACACCGCGCTAGAACTGTTGCCAGAATGTGGTAAATAAACATGTTGTTCGCATAACTGTGTCGCCAAAAGTAACTAAAACTTTATGATTTCTGTGTAATTTCTTCCAATAATATCAATATCGACCCGGCAACCATGAAAGAGCATTTCATTTTTGAGTGACGCGGTGGATAACTTTCAATGAAACTCACAATATAATGAATGGGTATAAATCCGCTTCAAACATTTAACTATGCAAAAAAATAAGTATAAAAGTTATTGTTCTTTAGCTTAGAACACAATTTGAAGAAGTTTTCTGACACAAAACCCGATTTGTCTGAGCAGCTATTTCGATTTGTTATCAAAATTTGAGGAAATAATTGTTGCTCAGGAATTTAAAAAATTTTGATGCCAAATGATTCAATTGATTCAATTGTTTATGCCAATTGAGCAACGCAGCATCGTTGCATTTTTTGCTCTTATTCAACTTACTTGCAGCCAACTTTTAATATTCAGGGAAATTTCCGTTTTGCGACTCTATCGAATCTCTGCTCGCAGTCGAGTTTCAAAGATATGACTGATTTGTCAGACTAAATCAGAATTTTGAGGCTGAGATGGTCTTTCATTCGAATACGCATCAAGCGTAGGTTTTCACTAGTGATTAAAGACCTGATCCGATCAGGTTGAATACCGTAGCAAATTCTTAAAGACTGCTCTTGGTTCAATTTGATTAGTCCTCGTTCCATTTACAGTCTGATCCCGGTCTGGAATTATCTAGAGGCCAAATTTGCTTGTTTTAAATGCTGAGTTTTTTTTTCTAAATATCTATGAATATTTTTTTCTCGAAGCTTCGAAGAGTGATTAACAATCTTGCAGAATTGGCTGCAATAAAACAGAAAAAGTATTGTTCCAACAAAGTATGCGCTTTGCGTGTCAACATCCACCAGCCTGGTATGGTCTTTTTATGCCACTTTCCGTACAAATTAAGCAAATTTCTATACACAACTTTTAATCTAAATTTTAATCTAAATTAATCTATCCGATTAATATCGAAGAGTCCAAAAGATATTAATAATGATCAAGTGGATTGTGAGTTTCTTTCTTTGAAACGAAAATCGATCAAATCAAACCAACCGTTGTTGAGAAACGTGATCTGGTTTAAAGCAGGTTAGTCGCATATTCATTAAATTCAAAATTTCGAAGCTTTGGAAAATATGTAGGCACACAGCAGATTGATTGCACGCGAGTAAAAATAACGTGCCATTCTTATTGATTTGGGCATACGCGAAAGCCTTGAATAAAAAGGTACTAGATACTAGAAGTAAATGTTATCCTTGCGATGTCATAACTTTTCCGGTATATTTTCTGCACATGCCAAAAATCCGTGACTTCGAATGAAATTCCCTGACATTCCCTGACTTTTCCAGGTTGAAACGAATTTCTCTGACATTTCCAGGTTTTCCCTGATTTTCCAGGTAATCGACACCCTGTCACGACAACTTGTCTAAAAATTTGGCAGTAGTGTTCGACATCGGAATGAAAATTGAAGTCCGGGTTCCGGTCCGGTCCGGTCCGATTAAAAGGCGGCACGAACTTTGTTATTCCGACTATAAAGACTAATAATCCGGTCAGATTTGTCTCTGTTCAGGTTCCGGAACCGGAACAGAGCCAAATCAGACCGGAATAAAGTCGGAATAACAAAGTTCGTACCGATTTTTACCGGACCGGACCTCAATTTTCGTTCCGATGTCGAACACTATTTGGCAGCATTCTCTCAAAATTCAATGAAGCTTTATGTGCTTATGAAGCTTAAGGTGTTTCAGTATTTCCGAAAATTATAGCACCTACAAAAAACTATCTATGAGTTTCGCTTGTGTCGGACGACGTCTGTCCGACGTCGTGCGATAAATTTTTTACTGGGTTTTTTCATTACTTTCTTCTACCGTCCCTTCCGTCGATTGTAACTACCGAACTGTAACTACCGTTATAAAAATTAGATTAAATAAATTCAAGCGGTTCTTATTACTAAGAGACAATGATAACATTTTAATGGATTTATTCAATGTAAATAGCAACTACGCAAAACCGATACTTACGATATCCAAAAAGTAATCCACGTGGGGTCGCTTGTGCACGAAGAACCGCACCGGGTGCCGGTCGATCGTCACTTTGACGGTGAAGTCGTGCGGCGTTCCAGGCTTGACGGTGTTCCGCGGCATCGCGTCATGGTGCGAGTGTATCAGCGTTTCGTCCAAATCCAGCACCAAAGTTTTGCGCTGAACCATGCTGAGCCGGTGCCGAGACACCGGCGAAAGAGGGAACAGTTCATATTTCACCGGTTGATGCTGTACAAACTAAGTCAGTTGATTATCGTAGGAAGAGAAAAGGCAAATCATTTGGTGTAATGGCGGTGGCGGAGCATGAGCTTAACTTCATTTACTTTAGCAGCAGAAACAGACGAAATAAAAGTTACGGTGTGTCTCGGTGTTGCGGTTTTTTTTTTCGAAAGCCAAAATTAAAAAGAAGCAGCAAACATTAAGGGTTTTAAAAACTAGTGTAGAAATACTAAGCTGTTATTAGGTTAAAAACGAATTTATACTCTTTTACCGCCACGGTTCTTTCTCCAGACGAAAACAAATATTATACTCTTATTATTGCTCTCAATCCGTTTAGGATACACAATCATAAATCGCACACAATGCAAGGTGTAAATTATTGTTGTAGCTCTTTGCATCCCAAGCAGGCAATTTAAAAACGGAAAAATCAATACCAATGAATAAATAATGATATGTTCTTGATTTTGAATTCGACATCGATAGTGTACATAATCAAAAACTTTGGGATCAACATGAAATAGCAAAAGATACCATACTATGATACCAGTAAAGATTGAGACTGCTCATGCTACATTACCAGCTGAGCTATCTGATAAATAGGCAACTAATGCCCGGTTAAATGCAAGATTTTTTTTTCGGGGGGCTCGGTGGATTAGCAAAAAAAACGATTTTAAATTGAAATTAAATTCCCTTTTCGGCAGCAACAAGAAATCTGATACAATTGGATATTTTATAGTCACTCGAACTAAAATTATTTGCAATCCTGCCGCATGCATGCATACAGACAGTCACGAGCTAATTTTCTTTTCTCGGCAGGCTGCAACTCTGATACACATCTGGTTGGCGTTAATTTTATAAACATTATACATTGCATTTAAAAATCGACATCCGTGCATGTAGAACAAATGCAACTTTTTCATAAATAACAACAATATTCTTAACGTTGTACTTACTAGAATACCGCCCTTTAACGATATACTAAGTTTTTTTTGACGTAGGACTACGTCTTACTTTAATAGGGTGGCATGCTGCGAAAACAAAAATGCTCGTGATACCTACGACAAAGTGATAGATTTTGAACGACAATAACTCAGTCAGTACTGTACCGATTTTTGTTTGATTATAGTCACTTTAACAGCTTAGGTCATTCGTGACTTCTGCATGGTTGGGATGTGAACCCGGGTCCTTGGCGTGAGAGGCGTGATATGCTAAGTTGTAAGGAGCTATCATCAGTATTAAAAGAATTCATGAATTCAATAACCACCTAGTCTATATGTTAACCCCTAAAGGATCACAAATTGTAGACTGTTATTTTTTAAAATTATAGGAAACTAGCTAATCCGACAAGCTTCGTATTACCACAAATTAAACTGTGTTATAAACTGTGGTACATGAATCGTGAATCTCGGTTGACCTTAGTCACAATCTCGAGTTTCTGAGAAATACAACGTTAGTTGATTCATTTTGGCAGTTACGTAACTATGAAAGCATGGGTAGTTAAATATGCAAATTTGCTATTTTTCCTCACAGTAAACCTAGACGGAGGTGATTTCTGCGGGGGGCAGCAGATAGTTTTTGTTGGTCTTGTTATGGACTATTATGTTTTATGAAAGAGTCCAAAATTTTTCGAGCTCGATTAGTTTTTGAGTTACGCAAAAATTGGTTTTATTTGTATGAGAGTCCTTATCCCCATAGGGGTGAGAGGTCTCTAACAATCATAAATTAAATTCAAGACTCCACAATCTCCCACACGACAAATTTGGTTCCATTTGCTTGAGTAGTTCTCGAGGTATGAGGAAATTTGTATTTCATTTGAAATTTGTATGGGAGCCCCCTCTCTTAGGAGGAGGAGGGGTCTAGGTAAACCATAGAAAAAATTCTTGCCTCATAAAACCCCCACACGCCAAAATTGGTTCCGTTTGCTAGATTTGGTCTCGAGATATGGGAAAATTGGTATTTAATTTGTATGGAAGCTCCTCCTCTTAAAGGGGGAAGGAGTCATAATTCGCCATAGAAAAAAATCCTGCCTCCCAAAACCCCCACATGCCAAATTTGGTTCCATTTGCTTGATTAGTTCTAGAGATATGAGGTGACTTGTATTTTATATTTCTTAGAGAGCTTCCCCTCTTAAAGCGGGGAGGGGTCAAAATTCGCCATATAAAAAATTCTACCTCCTAAAACCGCATAAGAGCTTTCCCCGGCCCCAAAAACCCCTACATACAAATTTTCACGCCGATCGGTTCAGTAGTTTTCGATTCTATAAAGAACATACGGACAGACAGACAGGCAGAAATCCATTTTTATATATAAGAATACCAGAAACATAATTAAAAAACAGGAGTGATTCAACAGTGTTACAGTACAGTAGCATTGGATGGATTAAATCGGGCTACTGTTACTTACGAAAACTGTATTCTGGCTGTATTATTTGTACCTTATAAGTAAAAATGACTGAAAGTGTTTTGTTTAAAATCGTCAGAGGTTCATCATAATCGATTGATGGCTTCGAAAGCCCAAATGCTCCTCTTTGATGAATCGGTACGGCGAACAGCTCGGAATCGCACATTCAACCGTATTCCAAGTTATTAAAACTTTCAAAAAGCATTAGACTACCACGCGGAAGTATTGAAGCGATGGAAAACGTAGTCTCGCTTATCCGAAAAATAGCAAAGAGATCACTACCAACTAGTTCAACTAGTTCGTAAAGCACCGAACCGGAATGACAAACATAACACGGTGACCAAAACTCGCGCAAAGAAGTTGTACAGGAAGCGGGCATCAAAACCGCTTCCTGTTTTATCCTTGTCCTGTCCTGTTTTCTGTGTTGTAATGTATGATGAAACGTACATGTAGGCTTACAGTTCCCGAGAATGTACGGAAAAAGTTGTCAAAATTTACTGAAAAACTCCTTGTGCGACAAGTAATCTGCGGATGTACCAAAATGAGTCAGCCGTTCATCACATCAGGAACTGTCAGCGGACAAATCTGCAACGACGAATACCTCCAAAAGCGGCTCTTGTCCTTTTAGAAACCTCTCTTTTTGGACCCGTCTAAGATGGGTTTAAGAAACCTCGAAATTTTTATATCACACGTGGTTTGCGATAACTAGCCTTTATTCGTTCCGAGTAATTTTACTTGTGAGAACGCGTGAACGACCGATCTGGTGATTTATTAGCTACTGATCGTATATCGTATCGTAGATCGTATATCATGAACAAGCTGCTGCAGTGCTGTAGTGCTGCAGTCGATTTGTGGGAACTTCGGCATAATCCATATCGGGTATTGCCAGAAAAGAGGTGCCAGGAGGTGAGAAAATGCCCGGGAGTGGGAATGTTCAGTTTGTCTGGATACTCTGACAATGAAGTAAGCGGGTGAGCGTTCATGACTTTGACGTTCATGACGTTCATGAGCGTTTCGACCTGGCTGAGAATCGTTGTCATGTCCTCGAGTGAATGTTGTCTTTGACCCAGAACTCGAATGAGTGACATCTTTGCAGACTTTACAGCAGCCTTCCAGAAGCCACCACAGTTAGGTGCACGCGACGGAATCAACTTCCACACGATGGCACGTTGGGAAGCATCATTGGCGATCTTGGCCGACGTAGACGGATCGTTCAACAAGTCGTATAACTCTGGCACCGTGGAAATTGAGGTCTGAAAGCTGAGGTTTATCCGAATGAATTTCGGCGGCTAGCTCGCCCTTTCTTAGATTGGTACTAGAACAATGCTCGTTTTGTACTCAAAATGAACGACCCTCTAAACATTCCAGGAACTTCACCTTATCGAGAACTTTCGGACAATTTTAGAGATTAACCTCCGTAAAAGCTTCATGATCGACAATGAACTTGAGTTGAAGAAAGTGTGGTTGAAAGACTCTAAACAAGTCGGGCCTGCCACTGCTTGAACTTATGCTGCATTGGGGACACACGGAAGGAGTGCATTAAACTGCTTAAATTAAAGAGAAGAGGTTCAATAAAGTAATGCTGTCAAAATGTAACCATTGATCCATTCAAGGAACTGGCAATCTTATTCCAGCTCAACGAGTTTGACAGTAACAACTAACTACTGCCATAACGAGTATTATTTACTAAAATCTGACTAAGATCTGCCATCATATCGGATCGGCTATGCAGAGTGAAATATATGGAACATATAGCGGTGTTATGCTGTTTCATTTGGTCAATGGTTTGATGTTGACTTTGCAAACATGGCAGCTTAGCAGTTCTGTGAATACATTATTTTCATAACGTTTGAAGAGATTCGAACAAGCGAAAAAAGTGAGAAACTCATCTGTGTGTCCATTTTTTTCGAATACAGTCTTTAGTATG
The DNA here is from genome assembly GCF_943734655.1 of Sabethes cyaneus. Taxonomy (NCBI): domain Eukaryota; kingdom Metazoa; phylum Arthropoda; class Insecta; order Diptera; family Culicidae; genus Sabethes; species Sabethes cyaneus. The sequence goes on from NC_071354.1 coordinate 147,056,723, forward strand.
TATGATTAATCGTCACTCATTCATATTTATTCGCTATGTGCGCGAAACGGTGCTGCCACCTTCCCAAGTTTGTTCTATTTGTGAAGTCTGTGCACAGGTTTGTTAAAGAGTGAAAAGGATAGACAAAACTTTGCACCAAATCTTCACAAACTTTCCATATGGCAGTTCCATGAGAGTACAAGAGATCGATTTGTGCTTACATAGCGAATTGCAAAGCAAATAAGCTGTACTGTGGGACACCTCTAGTCTAGGGGATTAGCCATTGTCAATACCCTCTTTTTGGCAAGGTCGGAATCACTACAGTTTACGCCGATAGAGATGAATATAAAATCTGCTATGATTGCCGTCAGGTGGCATCAGTAACGTTATAATAACTGGCAGCTGTCCAGCATGTCTACGAAGGACGCCATCTGTGCTGCTTGTAATAGTCACTTGAACAGAATGTAAACCAGAGTTAGCAACAGAGCGAACCCCGTAACAGAGCGGTGTGCCATCAGATAATGAAAATCGAAAGGTGTCAACTTTTTGCACGTAATTTAGTATACTGCTAACGTACAGTGGATGAAATAATTAAAGATTTAACAAATCTTTTATTGGCTATCAAGAGGTCTGCTTAATTACAACCATCGAGGGTAGTATACTCGTCATCTCGAAGGGAACGATACACGCACGTACACGTTGATCAAGGTTACCGCGCCGCCCGGCCCGTGAACAACATTAATCAACTATGCGCGAGCGCATCGTGCAGTGCATTGAAGTTTGACTAGCGCGTGGAGTAAAAAAGTATTGCTTTTCCGCAAAAACGCTAAACGGCAAGCGACGCGCTATGATTGAAATAAATAGACCACCTGCTGTACAAAGGGTTGACAGAATGTTTTTACTGGTTTTAAATCCATGTAAAGTGTTGTATACACACTTCATTTTTTACAGGTTTCGGCATTTGTCTTGGGTTGAGTGATAAATATTATCTTCAATCGATTGCTACAAGAAAGCCGGCAATGTACAGCTAGGTTGGTTTTCACAATTTTATTAACACAGAAATAAAGAGGAAAATGACATTATTTGTTATGTTGGATTAGAGACCTACCGATTGGAATTGCAAGTGGTAAGTATTCAAAATGTGCCAAAATTTAGAAAGATCATAATATTTATTGTGTTTAAATTAAACAATATTATTTTCTTCGCTGGTTAAGGAGGTTTAGTTGGATAGATAGACCGAGTAGTTGAATGATCGTGAGTGACCTGTACCGGTGTCCGGTGATTAGAAGCTTTATCGTAACGTAATTTCATATAGTTCGCCACTTTTCATATCGTATTAATCATTTCATAGCATGTCGGTCGACAGATATAGGTTAGTTGTGTGCATAATGTTGTTTGTGGAGGAAGCATAAACTTTTGACCTCTTTTTTAGCACGCTGCAATTGCTTTCGAACACGGTATTAATTTAGCCGGTTCGTCAATTACCTAATCATGTCGCAGTATCAATGCGAAAATAAACAACCTATCATTTCGAGTCCTACACCTCTCGACAAACAGATAGTAGGCCATACGTCACCGTCTGCTGCGTACGTAACGAACGAAAACGTAGTAGAGATCCGATCGGCACTGGTGCTAACGAACTGCGGTTAATTCGTCATCTGTCGCAAGTGTATTGAATTTCAGCTCAATTAGAGAACGTTTAGTGAAACCGCAAATCGCGGTCGAAAATCAAAGTGACACATAAATCGCAGCATCAGTCCTTCATCCCTGTGAAAAACAAATAGAGGGTTGACGCAACAGTACTTGCACATAAGGAAGACGATTGATAATAACTTTTAACTGCATTTAAACTAAATATTTAATGCTTTTAACGTTTTAACAATCTTTTAACATAAAACATATGCTTGCCGTACCCTAATATGGGTAGTTGGGGACATGCGGCCCCTATACACGTTTATAGTACTCGACCTAAGCTTTAAGGTGAGGCACTGATTTCATAAATCCACTTGACTCATTTTACCTCATAGGCTCGTGAAGATATGCGATAATTTAGCAAATAAAGATCCAAGAGATTTACGGTCTTCTGCAAAAACGTGTATTTTGAGTAATTAGATAATTGCCTAGAACAATGTATTCTTGTAAAATGCAACTAACAAAAGCTAAGTATGAAAAACTGAATTTTAATGAACTTTCAAAGAAAATGCTCTACAGTTCTGCACTCGGTAGAGATAGAAATCTTATTTCTTCAGCAAAGCTACCTGGTTTTACATTGTTTACAACTTTGCCGAAGAAACTATGTCTATATTACCTAACACAAAAACGTTACTTTTTTTATAATTAGCGATGACTACTTTTTGACACTTTCAGATTATAGGGGCTATATTTATATTAACAAACAAAAGCTTCGAAAACACTATATGGCTAAAATGAAAGCAACGAACGGTGGAAAAAAAGTTCCACTTTGCGGTCTGTTGGACCACTGTGCAATGATCAAACTGAGTAGGGTGAGTTAACCTATAGTGGACACTCTACCTATTATGGACCCTCGAGTACAATTTTATTTATTAGAATGTACTTCTTATTGCTGAGGATATATGACATGAAACGGAAGGTATGTACTAAACATAACATGCATTTTAGTTTATAAAGCTAGTCTTGTCTTAAAATCGATATTCTCAACAAGTGAGGATTCATTATACGGCTAACAATGCAAAAAATATCGCATCCTTAGATCCTTTCCATGCAAAATACACTAGCAGAATGTTTCTCTCAAAAAGCCATACCTCGGGTTGCATATAAACATGAATCGATGCGTTATCTTGCTAGAATACAATATTTTCAGTAGCATTGTTTATGCTATAACCAGTCAAAACGTTCTCCAGTAGTTCCAGATACATCCCAGAGTCCATTCGGGTAGAAATTCAACTAACATGTGGTACGATATGATACGGAGAAAGTTCCCCAAGCAATTAAACTCCGCCCCCAAAAGTTTCGCCTTGATCTCACAATGCTCTGTTGCTTCAGATCGTGGCAATGACAACTTTAAGAGCTCGGCCTACCTAAGTTAACTTTTTGTCGTGTGAAAAATCAACATTTCGTCATTTGGATACTTTCGAGCGAATTTGAGAGCTTCGGGTTTCCTTCATTTTCTTCTACTTGATGTTCAGCGATGATTTCGGGATAGATGCCAAATACCTGGGTGTAAACAGAATAATGTGTTGCCGCTTAATTTGTGAGAACCGTGTCAGGCGTGTCCCATTTGACTTTTTAGATTCACGGACATTTTGGTACGGCTCTTTGTAGAACATTTCATCCCATATTTTAAGCCTTCATTCAGGAAATTCCAATATCCCTTGCTCACAAACATTGGTATTATATGACATTCTTCCATCGTCAATCGAGTACCTGTGTCCATTCTTCACAATTTAACGATATTCATTGCTCTAAGTAAAATTTCTCATCGATTTTTTTGTGTATACCAAAGTTAGTTTTGATCATCTATGGCAAAACGAATGTCTCGAGAAAAAATTACCTTTGTCTGTTAACAAATGGGTGTGTGTAGGTAGGTGTGATACACTTATAATTATCCATAAAAGCGTTTCAAATACGCTACCTTATTAAAATTATCAGTTGTTAAATGTTATTAAATAACATTTCTAATGTTTTTTCGAATAATTATGCATTTTATCAGGTGCAACTAAACGAATGTCTGCCGCTGTATTAGAGGTTTCTAAGCGGGCATTACAATTCCCACGTTAATTGTGTTAATGCGTTAATTGCTAACATAAAGCAGCGCAAAATTTGTCATTCAGAAACGTAAACATGTGACCAACTAATGGCATTATTAAACGATGTTTACGTTTTACACATGTGAAATCCCCTGTAGCCATAAAATTTAATCATTCATTACACAATAAGCGCATTATGATTTGAAAAGAAAAGAAAATAATAACAGCTCAATTAAACTAAAAATAAATGATTACTTTTTTAGCTTATATTCACATGCCGCCTACTGGCTTATTGTTTCTGTTGCTGGCCCACAAGCCTGCCATGCGCTTTTTCTTCAAGCTTATTTTTAATGTCGGCTTGCCGCGAAGAAAAGCAGTAAAGTTGCCAATGGTGAAAAATTTTATTTACGTTTCGCTCAAAAAAAAAAAAGTAACAGTCCATTTAAGTTACCGTCATTGTCGGTCGTGCGAAAAGGTTAGGACTTATGAATGAAATCTGCACCGCGATTGAAACGAAACAACTGAATGAATTACGGCTTTAATTTGCTTGCACGGCTTCTAACGGGGCTGGTATACGGAGGTTATGCCCTGCTATGCATATGTTCCAGTGAAAAGTGCCTATTTAATGCCTTCTGTAGTTATTTGCGTGCAAGCGAATATTGGAATCTAAACAGCAAATCATTCGTAAGCGTTATGCACAATGGTTGAAACAAATTAATGAGTGAATTCTAAAATTATAGTTTAAAAATTAGGAGCAGATCTGCAAAATAAAAACCTAGCTAAGTCATGATATGGAACATTATTGCTTTTAAGGCACCCACAATCGGATCAAAATTTTGACCGGGTTCGTTAATATTTGTTATAGAATAAAAATAAAAATTGACAATCATAAAGCATCATTATGACTGTGGAGAAAATGCCAAACTTTGCTGAAAATGGAGCGTAAGTAGGTTTACAGACCTCGTTTCCTTATACTTAACAAGATCCGTACAATATTTTGAGTTAAAAAATATACTTGTAAGTACTTATGTACTCATGTGTTAAATCACAACTCAAAATTTGAGGTTTCAACTGCAGAGGACTCTAACACTTCTTCTCTCGATTCTAGGGAATGCCTGGTTTGATGTATCAACTTGACACATGAGAAACAAAGAAAGATTGTGAAAAAATCTAATCGATCCGTCTTTGCTCAACATTCAGACGTTACATGTAACAAAATTACAAGTCTTGCTACGATGCGGGTCTTGAATATTGTCCTTGCGGCCCGCGGACTGATTTGAAGGATGATGGACGGAAACTATAGGTTGAATTTATTAATGTCAGAAATCATTACGGGCCGCGGATCTATTGAGGAGATCTGATTTAGCCCGCATTATGCTAATACCGTGACCACCACTGACGTAACGCATAAAGTGAAATTCTCAATTGCAGCAGAATGGGCACTTGTTTGGGGTATGCTCATACTTGAATAAAATACCGATTGTGCAATGTTCCTTCATGCTTTCTGCCTATTAGAACACACAATGAATACATTTTAAAGAACAGAACTATTATTTTGAGTATAAAAACTGCTTTCGAAATACAAAGGGTCAATGGCAACTGTTTAAACCTGAAGCTTAGTCATAAAGTCAATGAATCCAACGACGAAAGATGACATAAAATAAAGGCAAGAAAACTCTACCTGGAAAAGGACCTGGAACAAACATGTTTAAAGCGACCTGGCGCAGGTTATAAACCTATTTCTGGCAAGAAGGAGTTAGCACTGAAAGGAGCATAATACGCACTTATCATTAACGCCTACGAACAATAAAAAATTGAAGTGCGAAATGTGAGTAAGCCCATAACCGAAGGTCTTCAGGTATGGGTAACTAAAATTTATGCTTCTTATATCACAATTAGCACGGGTAGATGTAATTATTCAAAAATTACCGGTGGTAAATTGATCAGCTTTTTTCGGAAATTTTTAGTTCATTTTATATGGAAAGCATACGTAGATATTCAGTATTAAAGCGATACATCATTTTTTATAGTTTTCACAAATTCGAATACAACTTAACGATTGACGCTAAGTAAGGCAGAACCATTTCGGAATCATTTTTCTAAGAAATTGCATTGCTTGTACTTGCCCGTCGATCCACAATTGGAGAAATGCCCAAATCTTTGACTACTTTTTTATGCTCGTTTGGAGAAAGAACCGGCTGTCAGAACTTTGATTAAAAACTACAATTAAAAGCTCAGTGCAAAATTTCGTCTTGGCGGTAAAATTTAGCAGCGAAAAATGATGAACAGTGTGAAGTAGATTTTGCCAGGCTACAAGTGCTTATGAGATTCCATTATTGAGCAATCATTCACTTACCGCTCTAACCTGTCGGTTGAACATATAGCAGAGGCAGGTCCATATCTTCGATGCCAGCACCAGAAACGCACGAAAGTTCATTTGAAATTGAGACAACATTGGCATCGTCCACCAGCACAGCTCCCGTATGTTCACTTTCGCTCGGCCCCCGTTACACCCAAAGGGGCTGCTTATCCTTCGGTTGTTCAATCTCAGCGTTCGAATAATTACACAATTGGAACACTTCAGAATCACAGAATGAAACTCACTTCTGAATTTGCCAACAAATACTTTCGAGGTGGGCTGACTGCAACTGGCTTGTGCCTGAAAGTAAATCACATCTTTTTGACTTCTTCTCAGATAGTTGCGTACGAAAATCGCAAGCACATACACACCGCACACCAAAAATGAATATTGCAAAATTCAAGTCAGATATTTTACACCTCAAGATTTACACAGCCCTATCTGCTGCCTTATACAATATCAAACGCTTTTCAGTTTTTCTCTTTAATTTGAAGTTAATTTAAACTACACAAGCGTTTTCTTTACAATCTTTTCTCCACCGAATAACCGAGCTGTCCTTCCTTGCGAAGTATGTGAATTGCCACCAAAAAAAAGTGCTTAGAAGAAATTACCGAAGCCAAAGCATGAACCGCAACCGCACGCAGAAGGAAAGACTCGAAACTGTGTGCGTGTGAAATAACTTTTCCGCTAGTTGACGCGAGTTGAGAGATGACAGCAAAGCATTGACATTTATATTGACGTACTAGAGCGTGTACCCTGATGGCAGTTTTCAAATTTGTTCACACTCTACCCAAAAACCAAGCCAAAAACTACCCAAACGTGAACCAACAGAAATCCAAGCGGAAATCACTTGAAGACATTGTGCTTCCCGAGAAAATATTTCGTTTTTCAGCTTTATATAGTTGTGCGCAAAGGTAAATCTAAAGAAACTGACTAAAGAAAAGACACTGGAGCTCAGTCACTCGCGGCCTCCTGTCATCATTAAACCTGGTTTGCTCAACGATGATTGTTGTGCGTGACTCTGTTCAAAGTTGCTAGGAAAAGTTCGAACAATATTTTTTCGAGTTCAACATTTAGGCGATTTTATGAACTGTACGATACAAATTTAATTGCCTGGTGTTTTCATTAGGCAGCACGGATCGATTTCGTGATGATACGATGATATTTGTTGCCGTTTGCTTGCAGTCATTATTTTCAGCCGCGTTCATCGACTGATACTCCGCAAGTTTTCGAGCAAAAGATTCAGAAGGTTTCATCGAGATTCATGCGCACTTGGTTACGACGAAACGGAAATGAGTTACCTGTCACTTCTTTAGTCAGTTTCTTTAGGTAAATCATGTATTATTGACAGTGTCAATCATTTGGATTTGGACATTTGGACAACGTATTTTGGACCCCCTCAGCAGCTGTACATAATTTGGACACTTACAGCAAAATCAAATGCAAGTGTCCAAATTACGTACAGCTGCTGAGGGGGTCCAAAATAGGTTGTTTACCCTACTGTTTCAAACGTTCCAAAGGTAAAAAAATGACTAAATTGGCAACACAGTTCGTAATGTTTTATCGCCATAACTGGCAACACAGGCTCATTGCGTTTCTGTCGCAACCTTAATCGTGACTTCGTGTTAATCATACAAAAGCATTAAACAAATTGTTTTCGAATACGAACGTTATTGCTTTGTTATTGCTTGTTTGGATAATGAAGGATAAACTACGCTTTATTCACTATGAAATTTCGGCAAACCGGCGTTGAAAATACAAATTCATTTCATGCTGAATTTCATTCCGTTTCTTCTGATAGAACGGTAATTCCTAGGTTTATTTACTTTGCTCGATTGGTTCCAATAATGAAACAGCGATGATGACACAATTTGACATTTTATCTGTCAAAAGCTAAAAACGACCCTTTTTACGACCGTTCAGAAACACGACTGTTTCAACCGTCGTGTCCAGTAAGGGAATACGCGCACAATACAGCAACGGGAAGCAAATATTATTGTTCCAGCGGACGTTTTGCGGGCCAAAGCAGATTCACTTTTTAAAGAATTTCAAAAACATGATTGCTATAAAGACAGTACATTTCTTGCTTCCCATGGTTGGGTCTATCGATTCAAGCACCGTTTTGGCTTGCGAATGGTTACAGCAGCAGGAGAAAAAGCATCTGCTGATGCGCAAGCGTACGTAAAATTTAAATCGGGTTTGATGCAAAAAATTCTCGAAATGGATATAACTGCAGCACAATTATTTAACGCGGATGAATCGGCGATCTTTATTAAGCTGATTGCATCTAAAACGGTAGTGTTATGGAATGAAAGAGCAGCCTTTGGTAAGAAACTTAATCGCACTAGGTATACGTTTATGCCTTGTGCTAATCTTGATGGCTCCCTCAAACTCAAGCTGATGTTTATCGGAAAATCATGAAGAGCTACCAGTATCGTATTACTCCTCAAAGAAAGCTTGGATGACGCGCGTGCTGTTTCGAACATGGTTTGAGAAAGAATTCGTACCAGCTGTAAGAAATTTTTGCCATGAAAAGGGCCTTGAGCCAAAAGCATTATTGGTTTTGGACAATTGCTCTGCGCGCTATGATGGTTGCGATTTGAAAAGTGACGATGGTTTAATCCGCAGGTTATTAATCACCTAATTACCCAAGCAACCAAAAGTTCGAATTTTACTTAAGAAACAAACTTGAAAGTTCATATTTGGTTCAAATTTAGTTCCGCAGAACTTTCTAGCTGAACAACCAGACACTACATTTGTAAACCGAACTTCATTCTCATTAAAGTACCGGTAATATCTATAGCACCTTGAAAGTCCAACATGCAGCTTGAAAGTTCAACACACAGCTTGAAAGTAACTTAGAGTTCGGATAATGGTGTCTAAGGAAGGTTAACAAGCTTTATGTCTATGGATCTATAGCTTGCTAAGCAGCTTTACTTGTAATTAACCGAACTCAAAGTTGCCTTAAGTTCGCTGCATAGAGCGCTAAGCAGCTTCTAAAGAAACTTTGGCAAAAGTTTATAAAACAGCACTTTTAGTTCTATTTTTATACTTTTCTATTTTCTTCCTCCGCCTCCTCCTAACTTTTGTAAAGTCGGTTGCGTCGGTCATGCGATTAAGATAGACCATATAAAAAAAAGCCTAACTAACACCGACCGCTGCTGCAAGCAGCAGCAGCAGAGCGTTCCGCGTTGCAAGCCTATCCTAATGCAGTGCACCATCTCTGACGCCGCTAGTGACATGAATTTTGCCGATGAGTTGTTATTAAGTGTAAGTTCGTTTCGGGGCTGTGATAAATGAGAAATTAGCACATCGAGTAAAACCGACGCATATCGCATATTCCAGCAATGGAGCAGTGGTATGCGTCTGAGTCACCGAAAAGAAGTACTCGAGTTCAAATCCCCGAGATTTTGGTTGGTGGTGTGTGGTAAGTTACAATAAATTAATATTAAAAAAAAAACAGTCGGTTATTAACCGAAATTAAATGCCTTAGTTAATGAGAAATGTCATGAATCTGCAAAACAGGAAGAAGTGGGAAAATATTCCCCCAATCTTTTTTTATTTCTAAAATTATTGGAATTTCTTTTTGGGCTGAACAGTGTTCTACATAGCGACTTAAGTATACTTTTTGCGAACTTTCTAGTTCTGTTAGAAGTTACTTTGTATTCCCTTCGAAGTTTAATCATCAAATACGAACTTGAAAGTACGGTTAATTACTTAAAAATGAAGTTGAATAGAGTTCTATTCATAATCATTTCATTGGCTGATTAAGCCAAAAAATCCCCTTTTATCGGAACTTTTGGTTACTTGGGTAATACCCGATTAAACGTCTTAATAGTAGATTCATTTTTCTCTATTCATCTAGGTAATTTATCTTCCGCCAAACGTTACCAGCGAGTGCCAGCCAATGGACCAGACGGTAATTAACGCCGTTAAGAAAAGTTATAAAAGAAACTCATGCTAAAGCTTGTTCTGGAAGATGAACACTTATCGTTCGATCAATGCTTGAAAAATATTTCGCTGAAAATGTGCTTGGATTGGCTGGCCTGCTCATGGGAGGAAATATCTACTTCTACAATAAGAAATTCGTGGAAGAAACTCATTGATGAGTTTCCAGGTTATATTCCTGATGACCTCAATGTTCGCGAACAGGATTTTCCGGTACAAAATGTACGGACGATATAAAAAAACTCATCAGCGGCTGACAAGATTGTTGGAACGCAGACAAGTGACAGTGATATTAACCGATGGTTAAATGACCAAGTCGTCGATTCGGAGGGGAATATGTTACGCGGAACGAGTCAAGTATATACCAATGAGGAAATAGTGAATGGCCTCCTCCGTGGTTTTGACGAATCAGTATGCATCGAAGAAGATTGGCTGGACCAAGGGCTGGACGATACCGACGAACATGTGACAGGTATCACTTCGGACCACGCACCAGGATCAGAGCTAATGTCAGTAAGACAGGAATCTACCGCAAATCAAAATTTGGCCGATGTGATAAAATCACTGGACCGAGTCATTCTATACGTCGAAAACGACGTATCAGAGGCTACGCGACTCAAATCTTTGAGAACCAAGCTCATTGAAGCTAAGTGGCGTAAGCGAAACTGCTAATAAGCATTTGTTATTCATTTTTCAGAAAAATTTAATAAAAGTAACCTTTATTTTATGGGCGTATTTATTTTCGAAAATAAAATTTTAATTTCTCTTTTAGTCTTTTAGCAATATTAAGAGTCACCAATGTTCCAACTTTGACACGAACAGTAGAAGGGTAAGTTAACCTGTAGTGGACCATTTACCTATAATGGACCTCGGGTACAGTTTCGGCGTTTATTAGCTTGCGCTTCTTATTTCCGAGGATATATGACATGAAACAGAAAGTACTAAACATACTACAAAATTTAGTTTATAAAATTTTAGCTAAATTTAATGATTAATACCTTGAAATAGTATAATCAATATATATAGAATGCCAGTGTCGCTGCAGTGCGCGTGGTAAACATCACACATGTTCAGATAATGTATTTACATTATATATGCATATGTGTGTGTGCCTGAGATACATCAAAAGAGGAATCTCATTGTCAAACTTTGACAACCAGTTTAAAATTTCAAATAAGGCTGCCAAGTAATGCGATTGGAAACTTCGCTTGCTTAAAATTTCTGAAAAATCGGTGCAATAGGACGCAGTTGTGGGATTCAATTCATCCGGACGAAAAGAAAAAGAACGTTTAAAAACATTTTACTGGCATGAAAACACAGCGATGAGCGCACTGATGACAGCACCAACCAGCGCACAGATAAAGAACAGATAAAAAACAATGAGCAACTTTGACAATGAAGTTCCCGATTCACAGACTTAATACAGATTGTTAGCATCATGTTTATCACAATGAGTCCTGTAGAAAAACAGCGACACTGGCATTCTATATATATTGATTCTACTCTTGAAATCGACATTTTCAACAAGTTAGGGTCCATTTCATAGTTAACAATGCGAAATGTCGCCATTAGTGGACCCTCTTCGTGCAAAACACAGTAGAATTCCTATAATGGACCCGGTCGCTATCCTATTCCTCTTGCTCAGCAGCTTTGGCAATATAGCTCATATGCAACTTATTTCTCTCCAGCACTCAAAATAGACTATTTTAATTGATGCCGTGTACCCCCGTTCGTATGACCATTTTTAATCTGAACACTTTTTAATTTGAACCCCGTTGGTTTGCACGACGTGCAAATTAAAAATGGTTCAAACGTCATTCTCAACATGACATCATTTGTTTATGCAGACAATGCACATAAACACGATTTGTTTCTACTGACCTAGCGTGTTTAATCGGTTTCACATGTCGTTTTCCTAACGATTAAGATAGAAATCCGATCAGAAAATGCAATATTCGCACTTGCAACTGCCAACTAAAACAAACCACCAAAACAATAACAAAGAGCAGGGCGGACAGTTCACACAGGTTTCAGCATATTTCGGGTTACCAGTTGTTCAAATTAAAAAGTAACCCCGTTAGTTTGCATGAGGAATCGTTCAAACGAACGGGGGTCCACTGTATCCTGTTGCAATCCACATGAAATTAAGATGTAAGTTTTTAGAAATGTTTCACCACAAACTATCCAGCTTTCCACGAGCGATAATGGCGGTGATTGAGCACAAGTGGGCACAATCTTTTGACATTCATTGGAGGAGCGTCGAGTTCACCCTGACGGAGTTACTATGGAAACATCCATGATTGTTTGTTGTTCGACTGTAAAAATGTAAACATCGTTAAGTTTTGCAGATCAGCGGAAGAGGAACATAATTGAAGGGAAGCAAACTTTTGTGGTTTGTGGCCATAATTTCCTGAAAGCACCGGCTCAAAAAATCCCCTTTAGTATTGTGCGAATTGAATACTCGCATGCACTCAGACAAACATTAACTTTATATTGGTCGAGCCATAGCCAAGTTGGCCAGCGTCTCGGTCTGATAAGAAACTTTCCGTTGCGCATTTGGACGTTATTCCCAAAGTATGCGCAAACTACGAATCCATAAAACTTTTTATCTGTTCAATTATTCATCGTACACGAAAAGGTGGAAAATTAGCAATATGTTTCGCTTCATGTGCGAATACTAAACAATGTTTATTTTTTTACACTTGCACAACAAACAATCATGGATGTTCCCATAGTAACTCCTTCAGGGCGAACCTGATACTCCTCCAATGAATGTCGAAAGATTGTACCCGCTTGTGCTCAATATCCGCCATTATCGTTCGTGGAAAGCTGGATACAGACACCACGCGTAGAACAAAAAGTTTTATAAATTGCTATAAAACAAATTTGCTAGAAGTTTAATCCATGTAACAATTTTGTATCATTAATGTGTGTATCGTTAATAATTATCAAACAAATTAACATTACTTATTTGGTCTGCATGAAAAATTGGCGAACTTTGGAGTTTACCCTTGCCATGAGGGTCAGTGCAGACTAGTTGGCAACCAAGGGTAAGTCGCTTAGAACATTGAGGCAGGCTCAATTTAGGGAACAGCTGACCTCATCGATTGCAATTGCGGTACATTCATTTCACAGTTTATAGCACACTGTGGCCCACTTTTTTGACATTTAAATTTTGAAATGTTAGAAATTGGCAGCCCTGCCAATGTTTGTTCATGTCAAAACGATCAAACGGTCAATCTGAGCGCAGGCGAATTTGACAGGTTTCACATGATCAGCACCTCGGCAGCACAGTAAAGGCACAGACTGAACAAAATTTCCATGAAAGAGGTGAACGGAATGTTCTCAGCGACTTACCCTTGTTGGCAACCAATTTAGCTGCGTTTGTCCAAGATTTTCGAAATTTATCTATAGTTGTTGCTTGTTATTTGTGCTGGGACAGCTCTCTCTTCACCAAAGCCCAATACCGCTCGAAGGGGCGTAACTCTGGACAGTTAGGTGGATTCGCCTCCTTCGGTACAATATGGACTCCATTACCCAAGTAACCAGTAAGCACTAAACACTAGTCCTTAAACAACATTGTATAAGCATACAGAACTATGATAAAAGCATATTTAACTTTATATACTTCTGTAGAACTCACATAATGCTAAAAAGGCGAAATAGCGGGTTATTAAAATGCTACGCCACAAGCATTCAATAAACATTATTAGTGTTTGTTTGGGGCTTAATCGAAACGTCATTTTGTCTACATTATCGACGTATCGAAAAAGTATCAACGGTATATCGTTTGCTTGCTTGGAAAATAAAAATAGATCCGGTCGGGATTTAAAAAACTAAAAAAGCAAGCGATTTTTTTGCTGCATCACAAGGGGAGCAGGATAAACAGAACCATTTTTTGAAATGCTGAATAATGTTACCACCTAGACAGGATTCGAACCGGGAGTTAGTCATGCAACCTCATTCGTTTCCTTGCACCTTTGCTATCTAAACCATAGCGGACGTGATAGAGTGAGTTCAAATTAGTCGTATTTAAATCTTGGTGATATTCCCTCTCATATCATAGCTACTTGTCCTGCATTACCAATAGGGTAGAAAAAGACGGCATCCGTTAGATGGAAGAGGACACGAATAGTGGTCTTAGAATAGCAAAATAAGAAGTCAACTACAAGCCGTTTATCAACGCTTACGGCTCGTTTTAATGCAATTGACTAAATTCATTATATTGTTACGTTATATGCGCATATATTGCTTTCTTTAATGTTGATTTACGTTAATGTTTCTATGCATCAACAATGTTAATATACGTTTTATAAGCATTAAGATGGCTAATATGCAAAAGTTTGGCACTAGAGATGCAGAATTATTTCCAATATACGGTTTTGGATTAATGCTTATGGTTACTTGGGATAATTTTTATGTGTATAATTGTACATACTATTCATACGCGTATAATATAATAGTGTGTATTTCTGGGAGGATTGTGTTTATATGCGGCTCATGATAATCATATTAGATTTCATATGGAAATTTACTATTAGTTATGGGCAGAATATTTTGAGTGTAGCTCTCACTCGTTCTGTTTGACAGTTGGCTTATCCACCCTTTTCAAATTTTGGTCGACATTTGTCGACTAATATTTGAAAGGGGCGGATAAGCCAACTGTCAAACAGAACGAGTGAGAGTTCATTCCCCTATGCTGCTCCAGTAAAAAATAACTCTCACTCGTTCTGTTTGACAGTTAGCTTAACCGTCCCTTTCAAATGTTGGTCGATATTTGACCATATATTTTGCTTGAGCAGCATGAAAATGAACTGTCACTCGTTCTGTTTGACAGTTGGCTTATCCGCCCTTTTCAAATGTTAGTTGACAAATCTCGGGTACTTTTTCATTTCGACGTATCTGCAAATGAGAGACTCTCTTCGCGTCTCCTCTCTTCCGCCGTTTACGGCGATACTAATGCATTTTGACACATCAGCTTTGCATGAATCGGTTGCCGGAGTCACTAGCTAGCCAAATGCTTTGAAAATTTTATTTTCAATGCATTAGTATCGTCGTAAAAAGCCACCCCATCGGCAGACAACCATGTTTTTGCCGCCAACATCTCGCGTGTGCGAAAATGAGATAGCATGTCAGCACTGCGTTTCACTCAACTGCCAGCAGTCTGATTTGGGCCCGCTGTCAAATTTTGAGCCCCGGACATGCTGTCGCTGACGTTTACTGCAGTTCGATATAGAGATGTCGATGGGTTGTAAAAAGCGGAAGAGAGACACGAAGAGAATCTCTCATTTGCAGATACGTCTAAATGAAAAAGTACCCGAGAAATGTTCTATTACCTCTATTACAGACTCGGTATACTCTATTCCGTCAATTCCATGCGCATTAAACTCGCCATGTAGGCTTCATTAGTAAACAGAGTTGTAAAAATATTCAGTGATTCGACAATTTAAAAAACAAAACATTTCAAGGCTGAAAGAAACAATAGCGAATTCGCGTAATTTACCTACCGATAAGGCAATACCTGTGATTCATGTATTTATATTTGATTTTTAATTAAGAAAAATGGGTAACTTGTTTGGCAAGTCAGCTAGTAAGACCAAAGCCCCGAGTAGAGTGACCGAACAGGACAAAGCGATTCTGGTAAGTAAATAACCATCTAAAGACGATCTAGAGATATTTTCTGCATTAACAATATTTTACAGCAATTGAAACAACAAAGAGACAAACTCAAACAGTATCAAAAACGAATCGAGCTACAGCTGGAGAAGGATCGTGTGTTAGCCAAAAAATGTTTGGCCACAGGACGCAAAGAGTAAGTTTAAGCCGAATTTTTTGTAATAAAATACTTAGGGTTTACTTTTCACAATATTCTGAATGTAAATTTCTGAATTTCGCAAAATGTTCAACATTGTTTTGAGTTAACGTCGATTACATTGAACATTGAACAGATTACCCAAAAAACATGCTTGCTTAAGAGTAGCTTATACAACCATTTTATAACTAAAACCCGTGGAGCAAGCGCTTGATAAGCTCTTATGCAACAAAAATGATACTTAGGTAGGCTATCCATCCGCGTTATCCATATTATTACGGTTTAGACCGTTGTAATCAAACCAGTGCACTGCAGTGCTTTGATGCAGGGCATGAGATCTTACATTTATATTATCCAATTATTTGAGTTTTCAAATCAATTATGATTACTAAACTTTCGAGATCACTATTAATCTCTAGCTTAACAAATTTCCAGTACTGATAGACACCGTAATAAATTGCGTTTCTTTTCAGACGTGCGAGAACATTGTTGCGCAAGAAGAAGTACCAGGAAAAACTGCTTTCGAATGCGGATGCTCAACTAGAAACAATCGAAAAACTAGCGTCCGACATCGAATTTGCTATGGTAGAAGCTCAGGTCGTCAGCGGACTCAAAGTCGGCAACGAAGCTTTAAAGAAAGTTAACGACATGCTATCGATCGAAGAAGTCGAGCAGATCCTAGATGAAACACGCGAAAGCATTGAGAAACAACAAGAAATTGATGCACTTCTTAATGGAGTACTGACCGAAGAGGACGAAGATGAAGTGCTGGCCGAACTGGACCGGCTTGTGACGGAGGAGTCTGAAGGCAGCAGGGCTGAAGTTGAGCAAGAAGATATTGAGGAGCGTCTTCCTGATGTACCCGAGGACGAACCCGTGCACGACAGAAAACGCAAAGAGAAAAGTAAGTTTGCGCTTCCTGTTGTAATTCTTGTTGATTGTACGTATTCATTTGTTTTTTTATCCCCGTAAAGATGCTAAACGTGCTGGTAAGAAAGTTGCTCTGGAAGCATGAAACAATCTCAAGAACAACGACAAGACTCGTTTGACGGGAGTTTTTTTTTGTTTCTGACCTATGAGAGTAAATTATTTTAACGCTTTTAGCATTGTGGTATATCTTCAATAAAGATAATTTTACACAAAGTTCGATATTGATTAGTTTGCTGTTAAAACCTAAGATCTAAAAAGTTTATGTAAAAGAATCAATTCTAACGGATATTTCCACTGTTTTACGATAGCCCGTGATTTTCTCAATGTAGCAGTATATTTTCATATCAATTATGTCAATAATTTGATGATACATTTGATGATAGAATCTACAGTAAAGTGACTCGCTATTTGAGGCATATTTAATAAACTGCTGACAGATCGGCTCGATGGCTGGAATTGTTAAATTATCCAAAAAAATTAAAAACCGGATAGCACTGAGTTCCAAAAAAGATTGCAACCTTTTATTCTCATGATTAAGGGGGCATAGTACTTTTTACACCATATTTTTTGCCTTATTTCAAATATTTTTTTCCCGATAACGCGAAAAGCGAATCGATTTGGGTTTTTTGCATTCTAAACATTGCACTTTATACTAATATTTACAATTTTGTTTGCATATGTGAACCTCTTCCCGTCTCCCCTACGGCTCCTTGAACATGATCATTGCGGTACCATGGATTGGCGCTGGGGGGCTTAACCGAATTGAAAAATTCCAAAACGACATGTAAGTATATTAAATTATCTCGTGTTTGATCCATCCTTTTTTTGAAATTTGAACGCATAGCAAAATGGCGAACATTCAAACCGAAAAGTAAGGTTTTTAGTCGAAAAAATTGACTTTACACATTTCTAAAAAATACAAAAATTGTAATATCGAAAAAAGGATGGGTCAGACACTAGATAATTTTGTTGGCTTTGAAACAAAAAAAGAATCATGAGAATTGCTTGAGCCGTTCTTGAGATATTTATGGTACCGACTTTCAAAACCTGGTTTCTAGAAAAACGACGATGAAGTTTTTATTCGCTGTGTAATCGCTCCAGACATGCGCGGTACAAATAGCTGTAACTTTGTCAATTTTTGGAATTCATCGATATGACTTGAAACATATATGGTCAAAATGTTAATCTTTCGAAATAATCAATAAAAAAAATTTCGATTTTTTTAAGTTGAAAAAGTACTATGCCCCCTTAAAGCCATATTAAAGTAACTTTAATTTGGCATTGTACCTTTCAGTTTTTTAAATCTCTTATTCACGGACTGCAATCCCAATTATCTCAGTCGACTTATTACCGCCAGCAGCCGACTGCCATCCCGGTCCGATGCTCGAGCATGGTAATAGGACCTTCCAGAAGATTGGGATTGGAGGTACAAATCTTCCATGTGATTTGTGTGAAGAACGTGCTGCTCGAGCCACAAATGATGATGGTGATGGAATCTTCCAATTCGTTATCGCAGTTCACGCAACAACGTCGCTATGATGCCCCTCCAGTTTTGTCCCACTCTTTAAACTCAGAAGCTGCTGCGATTCGAGCACATCATCTCTGTTTCGTCACCAAATTTTATCCTGAGGTCAATTCATTGCTCACCGGAATACACTGCAATTGGCTTGACGGAAACCTCGAAGACCCCACCACAGCTGAATCATTGAAGTCGGCGTTCGTCAGTCGTCCCGGTGCTGTGTGTGAGAGTAGTGATGAGGTCTTCTAGCTTACAACCACTTCGACTATTCCGTCGGATGCGAGCAATGCTAATAGTAAGCCATCTGTCCCTGCGAATACTCCTGTTAGCAGCCTTATGTCGCATCTTGGTTGTGCCTAGCACAGAAGCGCGGATATACCATCAGAACGATCGTGACTTAAGGTGTCATGTCTCGCCGCTTAACGTGATTCTGGGACGCACTGTAGTTGGACCAGTAGCCGAGGTTCTGCGTGCAGGTGCAGTGAACGGAGTATAACAGGATATAAAAGTCTGAGTCGTTCTTACTTTCGAAGCTACCTCAGAAGTGTCGGTTGAAGATTGAAACAAAATCCTAAATCTTTTTGGAGATATGTCAACGAGCAACGGAAAGATGGCGGTCTATCCTCGGTTATGTTCCTCGGTGATAAAATCGCAAGCAACTTTTCTTGTTTATTCTTGTTTATTCTATAAAAAATCATTTGACATCATATGGTCTTAATGATCTAAAGTAACGTAATATATCACATGCTTTTGTAAATTCGCTGACGGAAGGTCTTTGTAGACACGTTAAAATCGAATAAATGATAAGCCTCTTGGAATCGTCCGCTCACACTCAACATTGGGTCATTATTGCCATATACAGTATTTCTAGGAGGTTGTCGTAGCCACTGTCTGGGCCTTAGAATGCGCTGTGGTGCGTAGATGTGAATTTGACCAAGCAGGGCGGGACTATCAATTTCACCTTGTAAAATTTTTGCACCAAAAACAGCTTGGTTGGCATTTCGTCGTTCTTCCAATGTTTCGATGCCAATCAATGCACACCGGTCTTTATAAGGAGGCAGGTCTTGCGGATTCGTCTATGGAAGGTTACGTAGCGCGTATCGAACAAACCTACGCTGCACAGATTCGATTCGGGAAATCCATAACTCTTCATATGGCGACCATACAATTGACCCGAATTCGAGTATAGATCTAACTAAAGAACAGTACAATGCGCGTAGACACAGTGGATCAGTGAAATCAGCAGCAACTTTCGAAACAAAACCAAGTTGGCGATTAGCCTTGTCCAGAGTAGCAGAGTAGTGCGCTTTGAAGGACAGTTGGTAATCTAACAGAACGCCTAAATCCTTAATTTGATCGACACGTTTCAAAACAGTTCCGTCGATGGAGTAGTTGAACAGAATGGGATTCTTCAGACGCCGATAGGAAATCACATAGCATTTTGCTATACTAATCACGAGATGATTCAGCCGGCACCACCTGGTAAAGCTGTCAAGCATATGCTATAGACGGAAACAATCATCTAGCTTGCGGACGACGAGATAAATTTTCAAATTATCCGCGTAGATCAACACACAACTGTTCGGTATAATCGAAGAGACATCATTGAAGAAAAGAGCGAATAGAAGTGGTCCTAAGTTACTTCCTTGAGGAACCCCGCACTGCGGACTGAGTATTGTTGATTCAGCCGATCCTATCTTTACATATAGCTGTCGGTTTGCTAAGTAAGATTTCAGCCAATCACAGAGTCTATCTGAGAAGCCGAGACGTCGAAGTTTGGCGTAAAGTATTTCGTGGTTCACTGTGTCGAAAGCAGCCTTGATATCCGTGTATATTGTATCAATTTGTACACCAGCATCCATCTTGCTGATACAGAAGGAAGTAAACTCACAGAGGTTCGACTCCACAGATCGTTTGCGAAAGAATCCGTGCTGAGATGATGTAATGTAGTTTTTGCATGCTTCAAAAATCACTTTGTTCAGTATGGTCTCTAAGCATTTCGACCCGGCAGACAGCGAAGTTATCCCACGATAGTTGGCAATATCCGTTTTGTCTCCTTTTTTGTATACCGGCGTCATACACGAGCTTTTCCAGATTGTAGGAAATGTTCGACGTTGCAGTGAGAGATTGAAAATCGCTTGCAGAGGTTCTACTAGAGCACCGGAACACTTTTTCAGCACACACGATGGGATGCCGTCCGGCCCAGCAATATATGACGACTTCAACTTCGCGAGAGCCGCAACTACCATCTCGGAATGAATACTGAAAACATCCACGTCAACAACGTCGGGGGGAGCATAGTGAACAGCATTGCTTATATCGGGATCATGGAGGGCTGCGGTAGAGTTGAATACATTCCCGAAATGTGAAGCAAAAAGTTCGCACTTTCCATCGACAGTGGAAGCGGTTAGATCACCTAACTTCATACACGTAGGTAGACCATAATCCTTCCGCTTAGAGTTTACAAACGTCCAGAACCGTTTCGGGTGCCTGCGTAAGCTACTTTCTGTCAGATTGAGATGTCGTCTATACAGCAGTCGATTGTAGCAGCGGTATACTCGACTCGCTTCTTCAAATTGGCATTTGGAGAACTGGTTTTTATGCAGACAATATTTCTTTAGCATTTTAGAACGTTGTCGTTTCAGATACCTTAACCGCGCATTAGACCATGGTGGATTTTTCGGAGGTCTAAATGGGGGTACCACCTCAGAGAAACAGCGACGCAATTTATTATTGAAAGCAGTGACTGCGTCATCAACATTCACAGTGGCGTATACATCAGACCAATCCATTTGGCAGAGCAATCCATTGAGGGCGTCAAAATTAGTTTTACGGAAGTTGTATTCGGATGCATCAACGTCATTGGTATGAGCAACAGCGGGCAGACCCTTGATGGTTAACAAAAGAGCTGGATGATCAGGATCCAGTCGCACAACAGGTTCGGGAGCTTCTTCGGCAGTACTACTACTAGTGATAGAGTCAGAAGTGTAAATCAAGTCAAGAATTCGGTCCCTGGAGTTGCGAACTGCATTACGTTGTCTCAAACGGCAAAACGACAAACCATCGAGTAATGTGCGACAAGCTGGTGTAAAGTACGATAAAAGTGGATCAGCGAATAGGTAACCACCTGTAGTTGTACTCCATTCCACGCGAGGTTGGTTGAAGTCACCAAAGAGGATTATCTCATTACAGTCAGAACGGTTCACGATTTCAACAACAGTGTCCAAATGCAATTGAATGTGGTCGCAATCCTTGCTATTGTTCGGCGGAATATAAACAACACCAAGGAAAATGACCTTGTCATGAAAAGCGATTTGGATCCATAAATTTTCAACGGCTTGTCCGCAGGATAGATGAACAGGGGCCGCATTTATGTTTTTTGCAACGGCTACTAAAACTCCTCCACCTCTTTTCCGTAAACTATTATGCGCACCACGATCAACCCGGAAGACATTATAATCATTGCTGAACAATTGGCGAGAGGCGATGCGATCGTCAAGCCACGTCTCAGTAAAAACGTACACGTCGTACGAGAACTCTGAGGTACTCAGGAACACTTCGGAGATCTTGGACTTCAATCCACGGACGTTCTGGTAGAAGATGCAGATGGACTCACTGGAGGTTTTCGGCTGGTCAGTTGCCGTTGCAATAGTATTCAGCACAGCGGTTGGACCGTTAGTGGCGATTATGCTGGAGCGCAAAGAGTCGACACGCGAAGAGATATCACATTGAAGTATTGAGGTGTTCGAAGTGTTTTCACTGAAATTTTGAAAAATATCAGGGCGGGAAAAGGTGGGAATGCACGAGTACTTGCCTGAGATAGCAGGCTGGAAGACCCCTTCCAAACCACCGAATACAGCACCGGGATGACTCTGTTGGCAGGATACTGTTTCAACGATGCTTGCAGAATCATGAAGAATGCCTGACGACTTAACTGTATCGGGGTCAAAAGGGGCTTCCATCATGCTTTGCTGCGTGCACCCCGGTGTTGGCGATGACGAAAATGGTTGGCCTATGTGTCCACCTCTATCGGTTGAACAGGAACCGTGTCCACTTGCGGCATTTCTGGTGAAACTTCCTTCGACGAAATTCTTACAATCCTTGTAGCGTTTTTTGTCCGATAATCCTCAAACAGACGAAAACGTATATTTTCCGGCCATGTTTCGCAACGTAACGCCTTGTCCTTAAACTGCTGCTTGACCCCGATTTTGAAAGACACGAAGTTAAGCGTTGCAGGGTCCTTGCCCATAGGGATCAGCTTCACAACCTTAGGGTGTTCCTCAGCATTGAGCACAAGACATTCAGTGACGAGACTAGCGATTTCCTTTACAGTGGTAGAAGGATGAAACGAAGACAAATATATCCATGTCATGTCCTCACTTTGTTTTCGGTCGAGATTAACGGATTTGATTTTATGAACCGCTTTGGTCCCGTAGGTGTTGGCGTTCAGCGTAGAAGGTGGACTAACAGGATTGCCACTGTTTCCCCGGCGTCGTTTCGGCGTACTCTGCGGACCATTCGAACGAGTAACGTTAGGCCACGGTATAGGAGTAGCATATGGCGTGCTAGCATTCGATTTAGCATCAACTTTCGCAGTTAAAGTAGTTAAAGCTGTATGCAATTTATCGATGTCTTATTTCATCGATTGTATCGCTTTCGGCATAAACGATGAACATTTTCCATTGAAATCCGTTAGCAGTGCGCTGAAGTGACAACTCGAGAATAGTTCTGCGCACGGATCACACATCCAAAATACATTGTTGCCACCAATGCCCAGCGCCTCTCGCACAGGATCATCAACTTTGGCACAGGTGACATGGAAAGTGGCACCACAGAATCCTTGGCAAACTATGCGGTCAGAAGCAGTGACCGTTTTCTTACATCTGCGACAAGCCATGATATTTGCCACAGGTACGAACGTTGCAATGCAATGCGAGTTAAATGCGCCTAACGATATACTTCCGTTGGAAGCCGACAAATTGACGAGAGCGAATGAATGATTCACAAACAATAACAACACTACTTCACTGCTCCAGCCGCTTGGCAGAATTATTATTTTACAGCAAATTCGCGTTTACGACACTAAACTCGATATCGCCAAAAGAGCAAATCAGTTCATAAAACGACAAAACACAAGTCAGTAATTAACAGTCACTCGGTCACAAACAAAACTGTTAAAAATAATACACGGTATTCGGAAGCGAACTACACTTAGCAGTGATGTCAAATCCAATCCAATCCAATCCAACTTAGAGCAGATTAGCGAACTTTTCACGATGAAATTCTCCAGCGTATTCACTGATGAAAGTTTGACGCTTGCGGAAATATCGATAGTGATCGAGTGTGGGCCATTCGTTGAATAACCTCGCCGTCCACAAACAGTACATCGTTTTCAAGCAGTGCATTGCTGATAACCAACACGACTACCAGTCTTTTGTCTCTCACATCCTACGAAATAATTTTGATGACCGGACGCAAGCAGATGCTATTTACACTAATCTTCCCGCAGCTCTCGACAAATTGAATCATCGAATTGTCATTGCCAAACTGGATAAGCTTAGCATATGTAGCCCGTTGCTGCATTGATTCCGCCCAACCCTATCCGAACGCCACCTTAAATAAATACCGACGGCCGACTCTAAGAATCGTTCACTGCTTCTACATCAGGAATCCTATAAGACAGCCATCTTAATTTTATACACCTACTCCTACTCCTATAATACTCCTTATCTACTTCAATCATCAAGTTAACTTCTTGTTTGAAGGTCCGCGATTCTTGTTTGCAGACGACCTCAATTTGTACTCAAAAGTTGGGAATCTATCCTATGCCGCTGTCTTTCAGGAGGAATTATCGTTCTTTATGAAATGGGAGTCGACAACCGCATGATGCTAAATCGCAACAAGTGCGAAGTCATCTTACTTACTTACTTACTTACTTACTTACTTATTTACTTAGGTGGCTTGCCGTCCTAAGACAAAGCCTGTTGAACAAAGTTTCTCCATGCAACTCGTTCGGACACCGAGTACTCTCCGCCAGATCTCGCTCCACCTGGTCTAACCATCTTGCTCGCTGCGCTCCTGGTTCCTACCGGATTTGAGGCGAACACCATCTTTGCAGGGTAGTTGTCCGGCATTCTTGCAACATGCCCTGCCCATCGTATCCGTCTAGCTTTAGCCACCTTCTGGATACTGGGTTCGCCATAGAGCTGTGCGAGTTCATGGTTCCTCCTCCGCCTCCATACTCCGTTCTCCTGTACGCCGCCGAAGATCGTTCGAAAACTACGAGCACTCGCAGGTCCTCCTCGAGCATTGTCCATGTTTCATGCACGTAGAGAACAACCGGTCTAATAAGCGTCTTGTACAGGGTGCACTTTGTACGGGGACTTAAGGCCCAGACACAATGCGTACGGATTTTACTACGTTGCGGAAATTTGACGGAAAACCCATGGAAAAACTGTCAATTTGCCGCAACGTAGTGAAATCCGTATGCATTGTGTTTGGGGCTTTAGTCTGCTCGACCGCAATTGCCTGTAGAGCCCATAGTAAGCACGACTTCCGCTGATAATATGCCTCCGAATCTCACGGCTGGTATCATTGTCCGCCGTTACCAGTGAGCCAAGGTAGACAAATTCATCCACTACCTCAAACCCATCGCCGTCGATCAATATACTACTGCCCAAGCGGTGTCGTTCTGCCTCGGTTCTGCTGGCCGGCATGTACTTTGTTTTAGACGTATTTACCTTTAACCCAATCTTTTCTGCTTCGTGCTTTAGTCTGGTGTACTGTTCAGCCACCGCCACAGATGTTTTGCCGATAATATCCATGTCATCGGCAAAGCAGACGAATTGACTAGATTTGTTGAATATCGTACCCCGTGTGTCTATATCCGCTCGGTTCATAACACCTTGTAGCGCTATGTTGAACAGCAGGCATGAAAGACCATCACTGACGAAGCCCTCTGTGCGATTCGAATGAACTTGACAATCCACCCGAAATCCGAACACAGCACAGTGTACCATCCATCGTAGATTTAATCAGTCTGATGAGCTTCCTGGGGCAGCTGTTCTCGTCCACGATTTTCCATAGCTCTTTCCGGTCGATGGTATCATATACGGCTTTGAAGTCAACGAACAAATGATGCGTGGGAACTCTGTATTCACGGCCCTTTTGGAGGATTTGCCGCAGTGTAAATATTTGATCCGTAGTAGACCGACCTTCGACGAAGCCGGCTTGATAAGTTCCCACAAATCTATTCGCAATTGGTGATAGTCGGCGGAAAATGATTTGGGACAGCACTTTATAGGCGGCATTGAGAACGGTGATCGTTCGATAGTTCTCACAGTCCAACTTGTCACGCTTTTTATAGATCGGGCAGATAACCCCATCTTTCCACTACTCCTGTAGCTGTTCCGTATCCCAAATTCTAACAATTAGTCGGTGTAGACAAACGACCAGCTTTTCTGGTCCCATTTTAATAAGCTCCGCTTCGATGCCATCTTTTCCAGCTGACTTGTTCTTTAGCTGCATGATGGCCTCCTTAACTTCGCCTATCGCTGGGGCTGGCACCTCTTCCCCGTTTGTTGCACCGTCGAAATCGCTTTCCCCGCCGCCATGGTTCTCCGCCTGGGCGCCATTCAGGTGTTCGTCGAAGTGCTGCTTCCACCTATCCGTCACCTCACGATCGTCCGTCAAAATACTGTCAGTCTTATCCCGACACATTTCGGTTCGCGGCACAAAGCCTTGGCGGGATTCGTTCAGTTTCTGGTAGAACTTTCGAGTTTCCTGAGAACGATGCAGCCGCTCCAACTCTGCATATTCCTGCTCTTCCAGGTAGCGCTCTTTCTCCCGAAAGATTTGGAAAGAACCCTCCTTTCCTGTCAGCATACGACCTTGGCTTCCACCGGGGTTGGTTACCCGTTCTCCACCAAAGTTGCTCGTATCCCGGCTGGTACCACGAGGAGGTAGGAATAGGAGTTGCTGAATAAGAGGCTATGAACCACTGTAGGGTCTGCCTACACGTGCACAAGGCACCGACGGTACGCATTATTCAGCCGTTTACCAGCCGAAGCGAAGTCATCACATTTTCTAAAAAATTAAGCTCTTTCCCTTTCGAGTACAGGCTGTCAAATATGCCATTACGTCGTGAGAACTGCGTTAAGGGTCTGATATCGACTCAACTCTAAACTTACTTTCAAACAGCACATCACGTTCATCGTTGACAAGACCTGCAGAAACCTTGGGTTTATCATGCGCATCGGCAAGAACTTCAATGATTTCATGAAAGAAAACTTCTACTAAGACGCTCATAAAAATCATTACTTCAATTATGTGCACTGCCTGAAAGCTATTGCGCGTTATTTTTTGTTATGATTAGTCGTTAGTCCGCTCCCATCTAGAATATTGCGCTCCAGTTTAGAGTCCCCAATACCAAAATGGAATTAACCGAACCGAGTCACTGCAGTGGAGATTAATTCATTTTGCTCTTCGGAGACGTCCGTGGTATAACCTCTTTCTACTGCTAACCCAACAAACATTCATTTGTATTCAACAGTTATATAGCCAATATGTGCAGGAATCAAACTTAATAAGCAATTATACAGCAAAAATGGTTGTTGGGAAGCTACACGAACAATACCCCGTTTATACTGGGAAGCCTTGACATACATGTCCGGGCTCGTACGTACCTTGCGCAATAGCCCCTCTTTGCACTAGTTTCGTTCAAGCTTCGTTTTTGACGTCTGAAAAATCGCTTTTTGACCCTAGCACGTAATTTTTAGGTTAAGTCTATCGTTTGGGTCTATTGATATTTTGTGTACAAATAAACAAATAGATTACGTGAATTTATTATTTTCTCACATCAGATGAAATGCAACTGGAAATATTCGAAATAAAAACGAATACTAATACATCGCATCGTTAACGTAAAACGAATCCCACATATTCATTCGCTTTGCAACCGGGGAGTCTACAAATGCAATACCATCATTTGTAATGTTGAGGCACTTGTAGGTTGGTTTCGTTTGTTTTACTGATTCCCAACATAGTTCAGCTGTATGATTGCAGTTAGGATCACCTTTGATCACAAATGAGGTAAAAATATCAACAAAGGTTTGCAGCGCTCGGTACTCGAAAGTATCCTTTGCGGGTACATCGCCAACAAAATTTGAAAACAAGTAGGAAATTTCATCGGCATGCGAAGTTCCGCGGAGCTTGGGATCTTCTATCATCTTGATTCGATAATGGTTGAAGAATTCTGAGTCCACAAAGAACCGGTACACGTAAGTGGCAGAAGACAGATTGTTGTTTACTCTAGCTAAAATTGTCCGATGTAAGCCATGCCAGAATACTCGATCAGTCATCATCTGTAAAGAAAATTGGTTAATTATTATTGATAATAAAAATTTCCAGTTATTACATCAACATATCCATCTTTGTTTTCATAGGATGGGTCACTATCAGGATAATACTGTTGTTTTAATTTTGCAGCAAAATCCATTCTTTCATCCATACTTATATTTAGTCTACATGGAACGGTTCCCAGAAATAGTTGCGGATTTTTTAAAACTTCCGGTTGAGGGATTATTTTTTGCAATGTCAGCAATCCTTCCTCAGAGGTACCGCCAATCATAATATCAATATTGTTGCCCCATGCTTCCCGGGCCATTTGCAATGGGCATTTCTCAATGAAACAGGTTTTTGTTTCAAATGGTTCAATAGTGGGTCCAAACGGAGTGAATATTTGGTCTTGGATGTCCTGTGGACCAAAAAGTGTTTCCTGATTGTTGATAATATCCTCTGGTTTGACTGTACGCAAATATTTTAGAGCATCAGACTCTCCGCCTTGTCCGTCCCAACCGATGGCTTTCGCTAATTTCTCAGGCCAGCTACGCTGCGGAGAAAGGGCCCAATCACAATAAACACTGCCAGACATAATGATGGCTCGCTGAAAAAGATTCTTGGAAGCCTTGGAAATCATTTGGTACTGCACCGAGCATGCCCCAGCACTATGTCCAGCCAACGTAATCCGTTGTGGGTCACCGCCAAATGCGGCGATGTTATCTACCGTCCATCTAAGAGCTAAGCTCTGATCCTTGAGACCTGCATTGCCAGGAACGCCGTCCTCTGGCGCTTGGCAGCAGAGAAAGCCTAACGCACCAACACGATAGTTGAAGGTTACTAGTACGATATCCTTTTGCAGCAAGAAGTCCGGTCCATATAGTTCTGTTCCACTAGTTCCTTCAGTGAAGCCACCACCGTAAATATATACCATCACCGGTTGTGGTTTGGAAACGTCAATCTAACGGAAAAATAAATTTTAATTCCGAGCTGATGCGTCTGTAAATTTATAGTACCTTTTTAGTAAATACGTTTACTTTCAAACTGTCCTCACTGCCCACGATCTTTTTAACACGGCGATCAAAATGGTAACAAGGCTGGCACTGTTCCGTGCAATCCAACGTTTCCGTCCAATTATCTGGGATAATGGGATCCTGTACAAGAATTAAACTTTAATGAAATGTGAAGCAAATTGAAACAAATAATGAATGGCGAAGATGATATGAAGGATATAAGAGTAGTAACTGAATCTGCTGCTGATGGGGTCCAAAATATGTTGGTTATCCTATATCAATCATTGCTTAGAAAAATTTCTGATCGATCGATGCATAGATTCCTGAAATCCATTGAAAAATAGATAACTCGGTTTTATAACACTAGCACGAATACCACATGCCCGAAGGGCACTAGACTGAATGTAACAGTAGCCCGAATGTAACAGTAGCCTAAATGTAACACTAGCCCGAATATAACGGCAACCCGAATGCCACAAGTCCGATTGTAAGACTAGCCCGAATGCAAGACTAGCCAGAATGTAGCACTAGCCCGATTGTAATAGTAGCCCGAATGTAACACTAGAACACGGGGGGTAGCCCCCGCATCAAACCACATCTCTCCAGGTCTATTCGTTTTCCTAGGTCTACTACCTCCTGTTATTTTTCCCTAGTCCTCGCATCGATCTAATTTTTGTAATATATAAAGTGGCGAAACCGCTTTTTGCGACTTTCAAACTGAATAAGCGGCGGTCTTTTGTTTCAGTATTTATAGCTTAGGCTAGGTCGATTGCTGTGTGTCTTATTCTTGAGTATTCTTGGGATTCAATAAAACCGAAAGCAATGTTGCGAATCGAGCGAGAAGCCAACGATGCCTACTCATACGCGAGAGAGTATGAGAAGCATAGCATTCAACGCGTACGTCGCTCACGCAGGCGTAAAAGAAATAACCGCCGTTGCTGTGTGCAGACATTCTGCTACCCACACACACACTCACATCGTCTTCCTGCATAGCTTATACGCGAGTCAATAATCTCATGAGGCATGAGCAATTCCATGAGCTGTCCGTGAAGTTAGTGGCGCACTTGGATTCAAATTTTGCATTACTTTTTCTTCTCTTCATCATCTTCGTCCTAGATTCTACTCACGGGCGTGAGTGCGAATCCTCGCGAGTAATCGGTATCAGCAGCTCGGGCTTCAACCACGAACGAGAGTGACGACTGTAGCTGTTAGCTAAACACACACTTGCAAAAACTCGTTGCAGTGCATGATTAAATAAGAGCGAGAGTCTGAAAGGGATGCTTATGCCGGCGTGTTTGTTAGAATGAGTACGCGTGTGGGAGGAAATTAGACCATTCGAGTATGGGCTTTACAACACTGAAAGCAAAGCCTGGGTGCTACTTTCACTTTCAAAACTTAACCTTCTGTTTTTATACGGCATACTTCGCAGCCAGCGGTTCAAACTTGATAATTGCGTTTCTAATACAGTGGACCCCCGTTCGTTTGAACGATTCCTCATGCAAACTAACGGGGTTACTTTTTAATTTGAACAATTGGTAACCCGAAATATGCTGAAACCTGTGTGAAATGGCCGCCCTGCTCTTTGTTATTGTTTTGGTGGTTTGTTTTAGTTGGCAGTTGCAAGTGCGAATATTGCATTTTCCGATCGGATTTTTATCTTAATCGTTAGGAAAACGAAATGTGAAACCGATTGAACACGCTAGGTCCGTACAAACAAATCGTATTTATGTGCATTGTCTGCATAAACAAATGATGTCATGTTGAGAATGACATTTGAACCATTTTTAATTTGCACGTCGTGCAAACCAACGGGGTTCAAATTAAAAAGTGTTCAGATTAAAAATGGTCAAACGAACGGGGGTCCACGGTACTAACATTCACGAGATTAGATATATTTTTTAAAAAAAGTAAATATTTTGACTTAATGGCAAAATGTACAAAAAAATATAAACTGCGACATTATAGATGGCATTAACTAAATGAAACAATTAATTATCTCTATCAAGGTTTACAATTCTTACAAAATGGTATATCTTGCGAAAGAAAATTAGGGTAAATTAACCAATAGTGGACCAGTTAGTACTTGAGTAGTTTTCTTCCACGAATTATTTTAAACTGTTTACGCTAAACACGCAACCGAAGGCACTTACAATACGAGTAGCTTTCGATTAAGCCTAAAAAATATCAATTTCTATGTTGCAAATCTCTATATTTTACACATTTTTTAAAACAAATTGGAATGTCCGTTTTCCTTTAATGGACCTTGTGGTTTACAATAGGATAGCGACCAGGTCTGTTATTGGAATTCTAGTGTATTTTACATGGAGCGGGTTTACTAATGGCAACATTTCGCATTGTTAACCATAATATGTTGAAAATGTCGATTTTAAGGCATTAATCATTTAAGTCAGCAACATTTTTTTGAACTGAACTGTGTAGTATGTTTAGTACTTTTTTTCATGTCATATATCCTCGGAAATAAGAAGTACAAGCTAATAAACGCCGTAGCTGTTCCCGAGGTCGATTATAGGTAAAGGGCCCACTATACACTCATAATAATCCGCACATAACTAATGGAAAATTTTCATATGAAAATCCTTACGATTATTATGTGTCACATATAAACACAATCCGCCCAGAAGTACACATGAAAATTATATGCATATGAATAGTATGTGCAAAGGTAAATTTTAAAAACATAAAATGGTAACTGTTTGGCACATAAAGTTCATTTACTGGGCACATGGAAAAAATCTATGTGTGAAACACATAGAAACTATACGAAAAGTTTTCTGAGTGTAGGTTAAATTACCCTAATTGTTTCATTTAGTTAATGCTATTGCACATCTAATTTAATGCATGTTTCTAGTAACACGTTTTCTCAGCTTTCCGATGGTGGTCTTAAAATTAAAAAAACAGTTGGGAGAATCAAGGCGAAAACGGCAATTTTTTGATAAAATCCAACTTGGCGACCAAATCAAAGATGACCGCTAATTTGTTTTTCATCTAAAAGCTCTATCTCTCCTCTTTACAAAACCGTGTCATTTGTAGTTTGTTTCATAGCAAATTTTGGAAACATCACAATAATTATACGAAAATTGTGAACCTTGTTACAGATAACTGGTTGTATTATTCTGTTAATGCCATTACACACCTAATTTTATGAATGTTTCTTGTAGCATTTTTTCTCAGCTTTTCAATGGTGGTCTTAAAACGAAAATTGGTTAGGAGGCTCATGGCGAAAACAAATCGCCGTTTTTGATTGATAAAATCCAATATGGCGAACAAATCTAAGATGGCTGACAAAAAAATTTTTACGCCATTTGAAAGTCCTGCTCTTCTTCACAGAATCGGACCATTTGTTATTTGTTTTATTGCAAATGTATGAAATATCACATGATATAGATCTCAAGGTTTGCTGAAAATTCTTTTCTTTGAAAAAACTTTTCTTGAAACTTTTAGGCCCCTTGGGGAACGAGGGTTCCACTGTTTTGAGGTATTAAAAGTGTAATTCTCATGTTCAACCAATTAAATGCAAAAGCTGCAATATTTGATGACCTCGTGGCAGTAGTGGCCCCGTTTCAACGAGAATTACTCAGCAGTGTATTAGTGGGGTTAGTACATTTTATCGTAAACGAAAACTGTGGAGGGAGGAAACATTACTAGGTTTGAGATGAGTAACTTTAAGACAGGAAGAATTTAGTTATTTTTGAATAATTAACAAGAATAAACGTAAAGAAAAGAAATGACGCAAATAACATCTACATTTCAGAATAGGACTATTGCTGATTGCAAAGAAGATTGTCCAATCAATAAGTGCGGAATCGCTCATAAAGGTACTATTTTGGCTTATCGTTCGGTGTCTTCAGCGCACTTATTGCTTGGAATGTAACAAAGAAGTGTGCCGAAGATATCGAAAGGCAGGATCGCACTTTTATGAGCGATTTCGCACTTTAGATGGTACCATTTTTCTTGCAATCAGCAATGCACAAGGCCTTAATTCATATGATAGTTCCACTTTGAATCATTCTCACTAAGCGGTATGATTAACTGTATGTATGGATGCGTGCAGATGTTACTGACCTTGAATCTTAGCTCACCAACCGGGGCCTTAGCGTACGGAATTCCCTGGAAGCTAATGTATTCCTGTCCCATAAGGGATTGCTTTTTTGCTCCTTTAACTGGGCCATACCG
The DNA here is from genome assembly GCF_943734655.1 of Sabethes cyaneus. Classification (NCBI taxonomy): domain Eukaryota; kingdom Metazoa; phylum Arthropoda; class Insecta; order Diptera; family Culicidae; genus Sabethes; species Sabethes cyaneus. The sequence goes on from NC_071354.1 coordinate 147,089,541, forward strand.
GGTATCGACTATTAGATCGGTCAAACTCATTTTATTCACAAGATTTGTTATCTTCAGACTACACTCAAACTCTGTAGGTGCGGTATATTATTCGAATAATGTTTGTTTTGAGTGGCTGAATGAAAACCGGCTTTAGTGACGACCGGTGCGGTAAGTCTAATTTGATTCGCTTCTCACTTCATACTGCCGTTCAACGACTGTGGCCTGTTGATCATGACATTGTGTATTCTGCAATCAGCTATTAGGGGAAATGTGTATAATGTGCCCCCCCTAAGAATAAATGGTTATATCTCCGTTATACTTCCCCAAATTAACGTTACAACTACGTGTATATGTTGGTGTTTAAGCTGACAACCAATTGCAATTGTTTATTTCATTTAGTATTGTGGAATAAACATGCTAGGAATTATTTAATAAAAACACCTAAATGTTGTGTTTCTCGTCTGCGCGGGGTAAAATGCCCCACCTGCGGTATAATATGCCCAATACGGTAATTTGAGTATTTCTACCAGTGACAGACCAACTCTATTTTGTAGAAAGTAAAACTATTTCCTTTGTTTTGCAAAATATCGTTATTTTATGTAAAATAAACCTAGTTTCGGCCTTCTGGTGCACTTTTTCTTTTCTGCATGGGGCACATTATACTGCAGCTGTGGCGTTTTGTACCGGGTAGTTGAATTACCTAGAATTTGGACGTTGGTAACAAATTATTCCCACCACGGTTGCTCTACAATACTAATTGAATTAAATAATGGCACTTGGCTTCAATTTAGATCTGTTTATATATGTTTATAGCCACATTTGCAAGGGGGGCAAATTGCACCACCGCAAGTGGGGCATTTTGGCCTGCTTTTACTTATTTGAAAAAATATTAAATGCTAAAGCAAATCAAGCGTTTCATACCGTTATTTTTGGCAGGGATGTCTTTTTGAAGTTCACTTTACGCAATCGAATCGCAACAACCGGTTATTTACAGATTTTGACAAGAAAATAGCTTATGGAAATGACGCCAAAAGTTACATCGGAAGCTGCTCAAAAACAAATTTATTTTTGTTTTGTTTTTACAGCATGTGACAACTGTCATACTTGCATAGTAGGCTAGTTCCATCAAATACTATGGTTTCTGGGTGGTTTTGCATTTTGATTTCGCTTGTTTAGCGAAAAACGAAGGGGGGGCACATTGGCCAGGGGGGGCACGTTATACACATTTCCCCTATACTTGTATTCGTTCTTGCGGTTCGAACAGCAAATATTTGCTGATATGAGGGATATGAGTAGTTGATACACACCAAGAGGTTCATGTGTGTTCTGTGAGCGAAGCATTAGCTGACATAATATTCATCTATTCTAAAATACATTCTTATGTTTTAGAGATTTAATTCAACAATGAAGATTTGTGTGGAAATTAGTTCATGCTTTCATAATAACCTCACAGTAAAAATGAGTCTAAAAACTTATTTTAGTCGGTTCTTATCAGCGTCCAGATCAGACTATCCATCATCATTCATACCTTGATTAAAGAGTCATGCCAAATCGCGCTCGTCAGGTGTTATCTTATGCCAAAATACAGTTATTAAAACAACCGTTTATCATTAGTCATTCTATCGTTATCGGTTCAGGCGGTTGGATGGTACTGAAAGCTAACTTATATTTAGAAAGATGGATGCAACAAACCCAATAGTTCCAACAAATTATGGCCCGGTGAAGGGAATACGTAACACGGCAGCGACCGGCGTAGATTACTACAGTTTTCAGCAAATTCCTTACGTTAAGCCGCCGGTTGGGGAGCTCCGATTTAAGGTAATAAAGATATATTTCATTGTTTGTTTGTATATTTTATAATTTATCGATTTGCAGGATGGCCAACCGCCAACACCATGGAAGGATCCATTGGATTGCAGTGTTCAAGGACCAGGCTGTTTTCAGTACAGCAAACTTTTGGATAAAATTATCGGAAGCGAAGATAGTTTACACGTCAATGTGTTCACTAAAAATGTTCGTATTACCCTTGAACAATAGGTTGAAAAATTCATAATCGAAATAATGTTTATAGCTCGGAAACGAAAAGCTCTTACCGGTGCTGCTTTACGTTCATGGAGGGGCTTTCATGCGTGGGTCAAGTGCAGTGGAAATGTACGGTCCCGATTATTTGATCCAGAGGGACATTGTTTTTGTGTCTTTCAACTATCGAATCGGAGCACTGGGATTCATTTCGTTCGATACACCCGAGCTGGGACTTCCGGGAAATGCCGGTCTAAAAGATCAAAATTTAGCTATTCGTTGGGTGGTTGAGAACATTGCCAATTTCGGTGGAGATCCAAAGAACATTACACTTTTTGGTGAAAGCGCTGGAGGTTGCTCTGTGCACTATCACATGATTTCCGAACAGTCGAGAGGATTGTTTCAACGAGCGATCGTAATGTCAGGATGTGCTTTGAATAATTGGTCTGTTGTTCCAAAGCGACAGTTCAGTGAGCGTTTGGCTAAAGCACTAGGATGGGATGGGCAAGGTGGAGAAAAAAGCGCCCTAGATGTTCTGATGACGGCCGATCCAGTGGAAATTGTTAAGCAGCAGGAGGTTCTTTTGACGGAAAATGTTGTGAATTAGTACGATTACTTGAGCTATGTCTAACGATTTCTGTTTTTAGGAGCTGGAAAACAGAATTCTTTTTGCGTTCGGACCAGTGATAGAGCCGTACAGCAAACCAAATTGCTTCATTTCTAAGGATCCATTAGTAATGTGTCGAGAGGCGTGGAGTAACGATGTTGATATACTTATCGGTGGAAATTCCGAGGAAGGTCTCTTTTGCTTGAGTGGCATCAAAGAAAATCCATCAATTATGACATCTTTGAAAAGTTTTGAATATTTGGTTCCGCTGGAATTGGATCTGATAAGAACATCACAGCGATGTAAAGAGCTTGGATTGAGATTGAAACATTTTTATTACGGAGGTTCAAATCCGTCATTAGAAAACAAAACTGGCTACCTGACGGTGTGGACTACATTCTGTAATTAAAGTGTCATTCTAATAAAGTGATTTTTTTAGCTGATGACCGATAAACTGTTTTGGCATGGATTGCATCGCACTATATATTCGCGCATTAATTCGAAGAAATCGGCCAAGACCTACGTCTATCGCTTCTCGGTGGATTCTGCGACCCACAATCACTACAGAATTATCTTCTGCGACAAGGATGTCCGGGGAACGGCTCACGCAGACGATCTGTCATATATATTTAAAAATGCGTTTGGTGATGTTCCTCCAAAGGATAGCTTTGAGTATCGTGTGATGATCGATATGGTAAGTGTGATAATTTTTTTCCATCCGTTCATATATATTTTGGATTTCTATCAATGAGCTATTAGCGTTCAAAATCTTTCATATTTTCGTGATGGTAATTAGAATCAAAATCATGGAATGCTCCTATTCCTAACTTTTTGTGGTACCAACTAGATTACGAGTAGGAAAAGATTGGGTAACCGACCCCAGTGGAAACTAAGGTCGTATACAGACAGGGAATGAGGCACTCATGCCTTGGCAACTATGAGCGTCCGCTTTTTTTACTGTCTCGTTTTCGCCTTTTTACTGAGTCCTGATTTTCCTCTTTCCGTTCTTTTGTCTTTTTCATTCTGTTTTTCCTTGTTTATAAGCCCATTTTTCCTCTTTTCCTGTCTCATTTTTGTCACTTTCTGTTCGGGTCTTTTTTCCAGTCCAGATTTTCGTCTTTTTTCGATTTTTAAATCCTTTTCTATCCTATTTTTTAATGTCGTCTGTTTTCTTATCGTGTCCTGCTTTAACTCCTTTTTTATCGCGTAATTTTTTTTCTTTCTATTTGTTTTCTTCGCTTTTTTCTCTTTTTTACTTGTTTCTTCTTTTTTGTCCAGTTTAACATCATTTTTTTCTCGTTTTCTTGGTTTTCTCTTCTCTCATTTTCCTTGTTTTATTTTTCTTTCGTATTTTGCCTCGTTTTCCCTCTTTTTCGCTCCTGGTTTTCCACCCATTCTGTCAAGTTTTTCCTTTCGTCTTTCCTATTTTAATACCAGTTTTTATTTTATTTATTGCCCGGTGTCTCCTATTCCTCTATTCCTTTTTTTTTCTTTTCCTGTCACATTTTCCTGAGTCCTCATTTTCCTCTGTTTGAATCTTCGCCTCTTTTACCTCGTTGCCAAGCCCGTTTTTTATTTTTTATTTATTTTGTTGCGTCTTCTGTCCCGTTTTTTCGGTCCCGGTTTTCGTCTTTTTCGCTTTCAAATCCTATCTTGTGCCGATTTAATTTGTATCTGTTCAGTTCTTCCTCTTACATCCTGCTTTTCCTCCTTCTATATCGCATTCTGCTTTGTTGTTTCATTTTGTTTTCTACCGTTTTCATTACTTTCTGTTCACTTTCTGTTCAGTTTTGGGACAAATTCCTGTTTTTCTATTCTTGATTTTGCTTCTCTCGTATTTTCTCCTGTTCGTTCTTTTCTATACCGTTTTTTATCATTTTTCGTCTTGTTGTTTTTCCTTTTCTATCCAGTTTAAGCTCATTTTCTTTGTTTTCATTTTTCTCATTTTCCTTGTTTTTTATTTCTTTTCAGTCGTTTTGCTTTTGCCTAGTTTTCTCTTGGTTTCTTCTTTTCCACATTTTTCTCTTTTTTATGCCCCGTTTTCCCTCGTATCCTATCACATTTTTCTTTCATGTTTTATTCTCTGTCTGCTGCCTTCTCTTTCTCTATTCCTTTTCTCTTTTTTTCCTGTTCCGTTTCTCACCCTTTTCATGTGTCCTGATTTTTTTCGGTTCCATTCTTTTTCTTCCATTTCTCCGAGTTTTGAAGTCCGTCTTTCCTCTTTTCCTGTCTCTTTTTCTGTCACTGTTTGTCCCGATTTTTTTCGGTCACGGTTTTTGACTCTTTTCATTTTTAAAATCTTTTCTATCCCGTTTTTTGCTACCGTCTTTTCTGTTCTGTTCTTCCATATCATATCATATCATATTTCTCCTCCTTTGCTATTGCGTTCTGTTTTTCCCTTTTTCTGCCGTTTTAATCTTTTTCTCTGTTTTTTCCTTTTTCAGTTCCATTTTTCTGCTTTTTCTGTTCTCCTTTCTCCATTTTCCTACTTCCGTATTTGCTCCTCTTCTTTTCGTTCTATCGTGTTTTTTCTCAGTTTCTGTCCAGTTTTATCCCGTTGTCTCTCCTTTCTGTCCAGTTACTCTCATTTTTTTCTCGTTTTCTATTCTCTCATTTTCCTTGTCTTCGTTTTCTTTCCAGTTTCTTTGTGATTTTTGCTCGTTTTCCCTCTTTTTCTCTTTTTCCGGTTTTCTCGTTTGCTAGTTTTTTATGTCCTGTTTTTCCAAGTTTTTCTTTCATACCAGTTTTTATTCTTTTGTCTCGTCGCGTTTTTTCTTCTTTTTCTCTTCCTTTTATCCAGTTTTTGTCACGTCTTGTTTCGTGCTCCTTTCACCTTCTGTTTCGTTTTACTTTTTTTCGTTTTTTTGTGGAGAGTAGAATGAGATGGACTACCTCTAGATATGTCGATATATGTAAATACACACAAGTCGCTTTTTACGCGAAGGATACGTTCCGCGTAATTCAAAATCGCGTAAAAACCGCGTAAATTCCGAAATTTGCATAAATTAAAAATTCGCGTAAAAAAACTTTGAGGATTTCAACATTACGCGAAACAATAGACTAATTGTGTGTGAATTCCGAAATTCGCGTAAATTCTGACATTCGCGTAAAAAACAAACCGCGTGAAAAGCGACTTCAGAGTACATTAAAAAAAATCCTTTGGGTGCTTCCGTAATACCTGCACTCAAAAAAATCAGCACGTCAAGTTTACGTGAAAACATAGGTAATTCTCATCCATCACACTTTTCATGTAACATTCACGTGAATTGTTGGTAACTCGCACTCATACTAACCAGTTTACGTGCGATCCCGGTAAGTTGTATCAATTTTCCCATTAACTAGTACATGAAGCTCACGTAAGTTGCTGTACAGAAGTTTACATGATTTTTCACGTGGATGCGACGTGCCGATTTTTTTGAGTGTGCTTCAAAATAACCCAGAATTTTTCGATGGGCCTTAGTTCCGGTGCGTTGGGGGGAGGGGTTCATGACCTTGGATACGAAAGTGACTCCGTTGGCTTCATACCACTCCTGCTGGCCGGAGCTAGCGTCGTGCCTATATTCAAAGGATGCCCGAATAGAGGCATGAAGCTAGCTCCGGCCAGCAGATCGTAGGGCCCTCGTGTTACTTCAACAGAGGAAGCAGACATTTCTGTAGACACTCCTTGAGGTAGATCTGCCCGTTTACAGTCCCGGTAGTCACAAACGGCGTATTCCGTTTGCCACATGAGTAGATCGCTTGCCAAATCAATTATTTCTTGGCAAACTTTGAAAGTTTTTGCTTCGTTACTTTCTCCGGAACATTAAACTGGTACTGCGCGGTGAAATACAGTAGCCCCGGAATCTATGATGATACAATGAGGCTTCGTCAGCATCTGATTGTACAGTTTCCGGGCTCGTGACTTTTCCACTGTATTTTGCTGTCTGAACGAAAGATTTGGATAGATTCAATTTTTTGGCCATATCCTTGACCGAAACATTGGGATTTCGCTTAAACGCCTTCGGGACACGCTTGTGATATTGATCACTATAGAACATTCATTCTGACCGCATTTTTCCTTCCGTTCGATGGTCTGAGTTTCGTAGTAACGTTTAATCACACGATTCACCGTTGACTGCTCGATTCAGAGTTGATTTCCGATGTCCTAATGAGTGTGTTGAGGATTTTCCTGGTGCTTACGAATATTAATTCGCAACGTTTCTTTTCGAATGACGCCATTTTTTCCAATTTTCGAAAAGCTGGCATCAATAAAAATCAGTGTAAACATTATACACTAAACAACTTCTACCCAAATTTTCAATGAGTCATTTTCTACTGCAATTTTTCCGCGATGCAATTTGATGTGCACACTTAAAAAAACGCCGAAGTCGGCAAAATTTTGCCGAGATTAGACAGCCGAGCGTTCGGTTAAAATTTTTATGATAGGGTTTATTTCTAATTCCCGTCGTAGTAAGGAAAGCCCCTCTAATTTTCATCATTTCTTAGGATTTAATGGATACTCCAAAAGCTCTGCTACTGATTTGACTCAAACACACTCACCTTCCGATCCGTGCCCTTTGAATTCACTAAAAAGCGATTAATAAAGTATTTGAATGAAATTACGCAACTGACTTTATATCTTAAATTCGTCGTACCGTTTTAAAATCCGTTCATCAAAATTTTTCATCGTCCGAACTAAAAATCACAATAATATTTACGAAGCTAGCGCGCATGTATTTGTGTAGGACAGCATGACAAATGTAATTCTGTAAAATTTCTGTAGGTTATGCAAGTTTTCCTGACTGCAGAATAACAACAATGCGTTGCGTGACTAATTTTCATTTCATGAATGAACGATTAGTCGACATTTTCTTCTTCGTCATACGAAAGAACTTTAGAAATTTGGCTACTAGGAATTCTTAAATGATAAAAAGCATTTAAATAGATCTCAGCTCACTTTGATTGATCGCGTATGAGAGGCAACAAACTAAAATATTAGGGAATAACTAATTTGGCATTGTGTGTCATAAAAATCGCTGCTATTCTTAATAATTTGTGTTGGATAGGACGGGAATAGGCAATTACGACGAAGCAGCAACATACCCTGCCAAGCGTTAGTAAAGATCCGTATACGTCGATATGCACCACTGAAATTTTCACCGAACGCTTGGCTGTTCGAATCTCGGCAAATTTTGCCGACTTTTTTGAAGTGTATGGGACACCCTTTAGAGGGTCCACTATAGAGTAACTCACCCTAGTTCCTTTAATAATTTTAAGCTCTGGAAAGCACAATTGTGATTATTTTTATTTTTAGTCTTTTCACAAACAGTTTGGTTCACAGAAAAAGCTTGATACGCATGTGCGTCTATAGAAAATAATGACGGTGTAGTAAGAAATGTCTTATCCGGTCGTAATAGATCACTCTTTATAACTTTTTATGAACTTCCTAAAAAATAATTCTTTTTTGTCATTTCTAGGTTGACCTATTTACAACATTTGCCACCAACAATGGGAACCCGAATGGGGGAGTTACCAAGGAATGGCAACCGGTTGAGCCTGAGATTGGCCCGTACAAGTGTCTCAGCATTTCGAATGACGGTTTGAAGTTCATAGATTTTCCAGAAAGGGAAAGAATGGAGCTTTGGGATTCACTGTATCCGAAGGATCAACTTTATTAATTCCCTACACCATCACATTATAAACAAAAAAAAAATTACATTAAATAATTTACTGTAGTTTGAAGTGTTCAAGCTTGCTTCCAGCAAGCAAACATATTTGTTCTGGGGTCATTGGTGTAGCTGAAAATAACATTTGTTAATTACGTTAATAAACTTAAAAAGGAGTTACTTACTCATCGTATACCAGTCGTTGTTTAGCCCTGCTTCTTTCCGTGCTGAATTTAAAGCTCTTCTCAATGCGAACAACAGAGCTATGGTTAAGTTCAGTGCTGGCTCACCGGTTGTTTTGGATCGCAGTACAAAACTTTCATTGTACGTATTGTGAATCAGTTTGACCCTGAAATCAATAGGAATATCTTTTGCTCCTGGCAGATGATAGTTCCAGGTGCGATTCGTTAGCAGTTGACCATTTTCACCGCTGTAGATAAGGTTTTCTGTGAAGTACAACCCGATTCCCATCACGAATGCCCCTTCAATTTGCCCAATATCAATTCCTGGGCTAATACTTTCTCCAGTATCCTCCAAAATGTCAACACGGCAAATTTGAATGTTTCCAGTTAATATATCAACTTCTATTTCGGAGCAGCATAAACCCCAAACTATGTAGTTACTAATATCTCCTTGCTTGTACTGGTACATAGCGCACAGATCTACGTTATTCTTGTAGCAGCGTTGTGTTATTTGTTCCCACGGCTCTGTTGGAAATTGTTCACGAATTGCTTTCATTCGCTCTACTAATATATCACACGCTTTTTTCACGGCGAAGCTGGCTGCCTCACTAGTCATACTCCCTCCAGAGACACTAGCATTGGGTGAAGTCAAGTTACTCATTCCTTTGATGCTGATCTTGGTAATCGGGATTCCCAAAACGTACGCTGCCACTTGGGTAACCTTGGTGTTCACTCCTTGTCCAATATCGATTCCTCCTGTTGTGATGGATACAGTTCCATCCATATGATAAATAGACACCAGCGCGTGCATCTGTCCGAAAAATACCTGCGGATACTGCATGGGAACCACGGCGATTCCACGTTTCTTCCAGCGATTCGCTTCGTTGAATTGTTCGACTGCGAGTTTCCGTTTCTCAAACTCAACATCGCGCAGAAAATCGGGAAGTAGTGGACGGATCTTGCAATCCTCTTTCATATTTTGCAACCTTACTTCCAGTGGATCTTTGTTCAAAACATGCGCGACATGCTCCAAAATGTCCTCGATCATGGTGATACCCTCGTTTGTACCGGGACCGCGACACCACGTATTGCTTGCCGAATCGGTCACTGCGGCTTTGCCCACCAGCTTCCAACGGCTCGCGTCGTAGCAGTTTTTGTAGAACTGAGCAGTAACCATTTCAATTGGTTCATTAAGGCTGCATCCATAATCTTCTACGTAGTTATTCAACAATTTGTCAATTTTACCGTTCTCATCGACCTCCACCTCATACCTACTGACACAGGAAGCACGCTTGCCGATTGCTTCCATGTTCGATTCCAATGACATAACCAACCGTACTGGTCGTCGACTAAAATACGCTGCAATTGCGCAAGCGCAAGCGATCTGGGATGCTCGCGAGATTTTCGCTCCGAACGTGCCTCCCAAGCGACGAATGTAGAAGTTTAGACTATTTTCCGGAATGTTGAGGGCCTGTGCGATTGCAATCTGACACAAATCAACCCACTGTGTTGAACTGTACACATCCATTCCATCCTCCGTTGGGATGCAGATGCAAGTTTGGGGTTCCATCGAAAAATGAAATTGTCCGGGAAGCTCGAAGCGTCCTTCAATTTTCCTGTGCGGTTGTTCAGTACCGTTTCCATACTGTTTACCTTGCTTATCATAGGGTTGATCATGCAGTCGATCGGTCGCATTTGCGGCTAGCGCATGCTTCAGAGTTGGAAGTATGGGCTTATCATCAGCTTCACTGTAGTGTACTTGAACAAGTTTTGCAGCACGACAGGCTAGGTCAAAAGATTCCGCTAAAATAATTCCAACTGGTTGGCCGTAGTAAAGTACTTTAGCGCTGCAAAATATCTCTTCCGTTTCGGGATTGTCCAGTTCGGTAGGCATAAAGTCATTTCTACCTGGAATGTCCTCGGCAGAGTAGAAGGCTTGAACACCTGAAAGACGCATGGCGGCCGTTGGATCAATGCTACGAAGTTGAGTTCTTGGACGAGTAGCCAACACGAAAGCTCCGTAGAGCTCATTCGGGATGATCGGTAGGTCTTCGATGTATTTGGCTTCGCCGGCTGTTTGGGCGAGACCTTCGACTTTTGGAATATTTTTTGTCATTGGCCAATTTTTCTCGATGGTTTGGAACTCTTGCTTGGAGGATGAGAGGGGTCTGCATAGACCGGTGGCTCCCGTTTCGTAACGGTAATTGGTTGTGACTTTAAATTTTTTCGCAATACTCAGTATAGCACGGTACAGGAGAGATGTGGCGAGGTGTTTTCGGTAAGTGGGCGTGGCTTCTAAAGGACTGTTGCACGGCTCAATTTCCTTGAATAGAACGCTGAGCGTAGTTTGAAGAATTTCATTCGAAAATGGGTTTTTGCCTTGAAGGAATTTTTCCGTTTTGGTAGCATGAGTAAACTAAAAGCATAAATAAAAAAATTATCATTTCCCATGTCACAGGTATTAAATAAAACATAAATCTTACATTTCTGTGGATGCCTCCGAAGCAGATGGAAGCAGATTTCACTGTCAAGTCTCTGCTGTTAATTTCTAGAAGAAAAGCTGCGTTGACATAAGCGTGCACACTCTGAGCTCGGGACATAATTTTAAACGATCTAAACTCGAATTTATTTGAATCCAAGGGAGACAAAATGATGTTAAGAAGTATTTTCTTATTCATTTCCATGTTACAAATTGCGTTTAAAGGCGCTGTAGTTACCGTGCCATTAATCTCAACTGTGAATTGTAAATCCATACTTAGTAAGTACTTAAAATTGCTATACTAACCAATCACCTATTTGCATTTTCGCTCCGACAGCCTCCAGGATAAGATACAAGTCCGAAGGGAAATCGTTATGTTTGTTTTTAAGGCACAAATTTCCTGCTATGGTTCCAGAATTCCTTACTGGAATATTAGCGATTAATTCAACATGTCGGGACAAATCCGCACAGTAACTGAAATCAGACTGTTGTGTTGCTGCTTCATTGAGTATTTCTATCAATTCGGTCAACGATACTCCTGAGCCGATAATTAGTGCAGTGTTAGTGATTGAGTGTGACTTCAGCTCGCTTACTGAGCTGATATCGATAAATACTTCGATGCAATTCTCTCGGCGGTAGACACCTAGAATCGAATACATTTTTAGTCATCTTTTTTTGATTAGATTGCAAAAATGTCTAAAAATACCATGTGCAGTATTCCCTGCAACGAGCATATACTGTCTTTCCCTTATATCTTTCAGTATAGCCAATGTATCCTTAAGAGTGTACATTTTATGCCACTCACGACTGTCCTCAAATATCATGTGAATATCTTTCTTATCGTCTACACGACACGACCCCTCACAAGGTTTTCCTGTATTGTGGCAAATTCTTGGTAGCTCTTCGATATCCTGGCATGCCAGTAGCAACTTATCATCCGCATCAACTGCCAACGATTTAAAAGCATCCAGAATAGGCCGATAACCGGTGCAGCGACATAAATTACTTCCGAAGGAGTTTTCCACCTGTTCCATTGTCACAAGGCCTCCATTGGACTCCAGCAAGCCGTACATGTTCATAACCATTCCGGCTGAGCAGAAACCACATTGTGTTCCGTTAAAGTGAGCTAGGCGTCGCTGCACTGCGTGAAATCCCTTAGTCTTGTTGCCGATTCCTTCGACAGTAACAATGTTCAAACCATGACAAGAGAGCACTGGAAATAGACACTAATCCAAAATGCTACTATTAGGTAGAACACAATACATGCTGATTGACGCGCAGCTTACCGAGTTCACAGCCCAACTTTTTCGCGCTTTCGTTGTCGGTTGCACTTCGTTTATATTTACAATACAGGCTCCACAGCCACCTTCCCTGCATACCATTTTGGTTCCACTGAGTTGAGCATTTTTCCGAATAAATGTCCCTAAAGAGGCATCCACGGGGACATCGCCAGGTTTGACTGGAATAACAAAATAAAATTAATGATTTACTTAATGATGATGCCCTAGACAGTTTGAGTGGGCAAATAGAACGTTATCTCCTTTATCAATCGTATTAAATATTTACAAACCTTTGAAAAGTTTTCCATTGATTGTAAAAACGACTTCCATGGTAGTTTTTACTACTATTTGTAGTAATATAGGACTTATTTAAATTCTTGCACCTATAGCACCTACAGTAGTAGTTGGTTTCCAGCCAAAATATCTAACCCAACGTTCTGTTCACTTCGCGTAGCAAGGCGTGAATGAATTTAAGACTACGCTTTGCTTACCTCTATATACTATCTAATCAAAACATAATCAAACAACTACACACATTTTGCAGTAAATATTATAGGCATCGACTATTCGCATCCCACGAGATACGCGCTCTCGACAGCTTTGGAATCTACCGCCACCGACGCACAGTGGTCGGAAATTTAAAATTCTTGGCCAAAACCTCAAGATGATGAGATTCCATGTTTTTCGGGCTGCTGATTTCAAAAATGGTATTGAAAAAGTGAAATTCAAAATGGCTGACCCAAAATGGCGGCCTTTTTTGCTAAATTTTAAAGTTTTTGATGTAAATTTCACCTAAAGGTGACTTTCAGGTCGTTGAGCTCAACAATAAAACCCAAAATGTAAAATGGCTGACAAATATGGCGGACCACTTTTGTATCTTTTAGTCCTTTTTATTTTATATCTGGCTCAGCATGTTTTTGGTCTCTTTTTCAAGAAACAAAATTGAATTAAAAACAAATTCAATTTAAAATCGCCTTATTTACCCTATTAAAATAGCAAAATTCTATATTCTATTAGGTTATGCAACATTACTTTAAAAAATAATATTAATCGGAGTGATCATCGCTGCTACTTTCATCACCGTCGCCGATTTTATCGCTGTCAGTGTCATTCAATGTTGTGTAGCGCAACAACGCGATTGCAAGCAATCATTCTTCGAAAAATATGTTCCATTATCTTCTCACTCGTATATTTGTATACTCGTATATTGATGCTTTATATTCATGTTGCGCGACTTCCAAGCTCCAGAATTTGTGCGGACACTTTCCAATGTTCAATAATACGTCTTGCAGTATTTTCGTCATTAGAATTGCCCAACCCTGGTGTCGAGCGATCAATAAGCAAGTTTGAATGCTTATGCATGTTTGTATCTATAATTTCCATGTTTCAACCGTTTTCTTTTCAACATTCTGAGCGTTCATTTAATTCGGCAAATAATAATGTGGCCCATCTGCCTTAATTTCTCCTTTTGGAGACCCTGCTGCCAGTTACCCTCATCCATTCGTTAATTTACAGAAGCTATAAAATGAATCGTAAGAGTTATTATTAATAATTTGTCACATTACGAACGATCAGGTGCTGTTAGAGTCAGTAGGATCGTTGAACTAGCCCGTAATTGTACTGTACTCGCGAAGTCTGTCGATAAAGAAGGGTAGTGTTTAATGACGGTTATCCCCTAGGCTTTGCTCTGCACTATCAACGGTTTTTTTGTAAAGAACAGGCTAATAGCTAAAAACAAGTTAAAAACTAGCACAGGTTGTTTGGAGCATCAAAAGCTCACACGTCCGATTTCGCCTACAAGTGCGCGTCAACACTAAATCTCCATTTTCTCGTAGAGTTGCAAATAGTTGCAAAAAAGCTACACACCCTCCGAACCGTCACAATTTGACGCTCACAAAAATATATAACATTCGACGGCACCTCGCGGCACAAAAAGTAAATGCCAATTTCATTGCGCGCGCTAATTGAAAAAACTAGCATTTGCGAATGAAACTTTAAGCGTTGTTAAAGTATATATATAACGAAAAAAACTGAATTCCCATATAACGCTAATGAACTACATACCTTCAGAAACGTTATCTATTTTGGTTTATTGTTAGTTGATAATGCGATAACGAACCACATGCGTTATTGCCAAGAGCCACAAAACGTATGCAAGCCGCACTAGCGAAGAGTCTCTCATACACTGACGTTTGACAGTACGCCAATCCACAAATCTACATTATCGATAGTTGATATTATAGGATATGATAAAATGACTTATTCTACTTGTAATTATGTCAGAATATGTCATGAATGATAATTTTCGATTTTGAAGGTTTTGGCCAGGTTTTTAAGGTTTCCAACCACTGTGCGACGGTGCTCACACTCAGTTAGGGCATTTGTAGTAGTGGGACTACGAAAAAAGATCCACGCATTCGTAAAACGAATCATCAGCTTGGTTTTTGAAAGTGCTCCGATTTGCTCTATCGACGGAAGCGGCAGAGAATGGGTGCTTCAAACTACTACAAACTGACAGAAAGCGGGCGCTAAAACAAACCATGCGTCCGCTCCAAAGTGACTATTTAAAAAGGAATGGTAATGGTAGTTTACAATAAAATTATACGTATTAGAAAAAGGTTTTCTAGAAAAATGGTATTTATTTTTTACCTTATTCAAACATTTGTTCTAACACTATTTTTTGTGTCAGTTCTAAAAGGCCTTTGTAAGATTTAGTACAATGTATGTAAAACTAAAATTTAACTAAATAAAGCTTATTATGAAATTAGGCGAATTTTTGATCGGATTAGATAATTGAACATAAATGAATGTACACAAAAAGAGTAGATTAAAATTGTATACAAAAGAGTTAACGAGCTTCAGACCAGACCAGAATTTCAGAAATTTAATAAGAATGAATGTGAGTAACACATTATAATATATAAAGACAAACGGTACATTGTGAACGTTAATATCTCAGAAGAATAATTACACGAATAGAATATTTGCAACTTTATTAGGGTAGACGCACCATTAGTGGTGGTAGTACCAGTAGTGGTGGAAACTTGAATTATTCCATTATTTTTGCATATTTTGGTACAAGTTTGATAAGTATCGAACTACCAGTAACAGTATTATTTGATAAGTATCTAACTTGTACCAAAATCTGCAAAAATAATGGAATAATTCGAGTTTCCACCACTACTGGTACTACCACCACTAATGGTGCGTTTACCCTATTCTTCTTCTTATAATATGATCTTGAATCTTGGATGAACAAACCGCAAAATCTATTTTCTGTACTGAAAACTATAAACCGAAGTGTATAGGATCCCTAAAGCACTCGCAATTGCATTCACGGCCGTGCCAAAATGGCAAATGTTCGTAACATCGCATGAAAACGATGACGATTTAATGAAGACGAATGCTAAATCAACAAATATACAGTTTAAGGAGAGCTAGAGCAACTGTACATTGCATAAACAATCATGAATTGCAAAGCAGAAGCCGCAATATAGGTAAGGTGCCTGACTTTGAAAGAGGAATTCAGTTATATTTGGAACGAATAGAAAGAAGTGCGGAGAGTGGGTTGAACGAACCGAACTGAATGAGTTGAATTAACAGTACTGGGTTGAGCATTTTTAAGTGAATCGAAACAATTAGCAAAAATAAAGATATGTTTCTAAATTGTAACTGAAAAAAGTAATTATTAGAACTTTACTTTATTTACTTTATCTTACTTAACTTTACTTCACTTCACTTTTCTTTACCTTACTTCATTTTGCATTACATTACTTGACCTTATTATACTTTACTTTAGTTTACTTTCTTTACTTTACTTTACTTTACTTTACTTTACTTTACTTTAGTTTACTTTACTTAAGTTTACTTGACTTGATTTGACTTACTTTTCTTTAATTTACTTTATCTAACTTTTCTTTACTTTAATTTACTTTAGTTTATTTGACTTGACTTTACTTAACTTTACTTCACTTCTCTATACTTTACTTTATTTTACATTACTTTACGTTATTATAATTTGCTTTACTATACTTTTTTTTGTTTTAGATTATAGTCACATTAACCAGCTTTGGGTCCTTCGTGATAACGGCTGGGTTGGGATTTGAATCCGGGTGTTCGGTGTGAGAGCAGTGAATGCTAACCGCTACACCGGGACTGATCCCTTTACTATACTTTACTTTAATAGGGCTCCAAGTTGGCCTCGAGGTATGATGCTGGTCTAAAAAGGCAGTTGTCGTATGTTCGAATCCCGACTGAGAGAGGCTGTTAGAGTCAATAGGATCGTAGTAACTGGCTTCGCAATTGTCCTGCACTCTAACAGCTGGCTGCGAAGTCTGTCGTATAAGAAAAACAGAAGGTCAAGTTTCGATAGCGGAATTAGACTTTGCCTACTTTACTTTAATTTATTTTGTTTTACTTTACTTTGGCTGGCAAAGGGTGAACATGTGCATTCCATAACCTCTGTTTATTAACTCCTATTCCTACCTCCACGAGGTGCCGGCTGGGGTACGCAACTTCGGTTGTCGTATGCTAACAGGAAAGGGGGCACAGTGGCTCCCGCCCACATTAAGATGGCAGCCCCATCAGCGGGATAAGGACCTTAGGTTAACAGCCTACTGTACCAGAACATACAAAAAGTTACCGAAAATGAAAGAAGAAATCTCTCCGGATTATTGGCAACGACCTTTAGCATGAAAACACGGACACGAATCGGAACATGGAATATACTGACCCTTGCCCAGCAGGACAAGCTGGCTCAACTTGCAAGGGAAGCTAGCCGCCTGAAGCTTGAAATCCTGGGGCTGAGCGAGGTCCGCTGGCCGGGTACTGGCGAACACAAGACATCATCCGGGCAAGTCTTGCTCTGCTTTGGCATGCGAGGTGAAAATGCTACTCGAGAAAGAGGAGTTGGATTCCTTCTGAGCCCAGGGGCACATGCGGCCCTGATGAAGTGGAAACCAATAAATGAGCAAATAATCGTTGCCAGATTCAGAACACGGGGTAGGAACCTTACGGCAATCCAGTGCTATGCGCCAACAGATGCTGCCGACCTACAGGAGAAAGAGAGCTTTTACAGCCAGCTGAACAGCGTGGTTGAGAAAATCCCGAAGGGGGACATCCAAATTCACATGGGCGACTTCAACGCGAAGATTGGCTCAAACAACGCGGACCTTGAACGCGTCATGGGACGCCATGGCCTAGGAGAGATGAGCGAAAACGGGGAACTGTTTACAGAATTCTGTGGTAATAACG
Organism: Sabethes cyaneus; assembly: GCF_943734655.1. Taxonomy (NCBI): domain Eukaryota; kingdom Metazoa; phylum Arthropoda; class Insecta; order Diptera; family Culicidae; genus Sabethes; species Sabethes cyaneus. Next base: position 147,106,988 of record NC_071354.1, read on the forward strand.
ACATGGTCATTGGTGGATCGCTCTTCCCCCATAGACCAGTACATAAAGTCACGTGGGTTTCCCGCGACGACCGAACAGAAAACCAAATCGACCACATCTGCATCAGCCGGAAATGGAGAAGGAGCCTTCTTGATGTACGCAACAAACGCAGCGCTGACATTGCATCCGACCATCATCTTGTTATCGCTGAGATACGTCTGCGCGTCGCACGTGTCCAACAACGGGAGAAGAAAGTTGGGTGCCGCTACGATGTCCGCCGATTGGAGAGTCCTGAGGTGAAAAGGGCCTTTGTTGAACAACTTGAATCTCGAGCCTCGGAGTTACCACCTGGTGGAACCGTCGAAGAGCAATGGACCGGCATCAAGAACGCCTTCATCACGACCAGTGATGAAACCCTCGGCAAAGCGCGTAGTGGGCGGAGGGAGTGGATTTCGGATGAAACTTGGAGGAAGATCGACGAGCGGAGAGAGGCGAAAGCCGGCATTGAGCGAGCGCGGACCAGATCGGCTAAGACAGCTGCCCGTCAACGATACGCCGAACTGGAGAGGGCTGTTAAACGTGCTTGTAGGCGGGACAAGAGAGCCTGGACTAACTCCCTAGCCGAACAAGGAGAAACCGCCGCCGCCAATGGTGATATCCGTTTGTTGTACGATATTTCTCGCCGCCTTAGTGGTGCCAGGATGAATACAAAGATGCCGCTAAAGGACAGATCTGGTCAGCTATTGACTGACCGTACAGAACAGCTTAAGCGATGGACTGAACATTTTGAACAACTCTTCCGAGTTTCAAATACCAGAGACCAACAAAACCAGCAGCGTACGACGCCTACAGTTCGTCGAATAAATCGCGTGAACTCGGAGGCGCCATCGCTGGATGAAATTGTAGCAGCCATCAAGAGTATAAAATCCAATAGTGCGCCAGGGATAGATCGTATTTCAGCCGAAATGCTCAAAGCTGACCCATCTTTGTCAGCCCAGATGATGCATCAGCTTTTCAGCAATATTTGGGAAACCGCAACTTTTCCGGTGGACTGGATGCAGGGCATATTGGTCAAGGTTCCTAAGAAAGGAGACCTAACGGAATGCGGTAACTGGCGTGGCATCACGTTGCTCGGTATTACTCTCAAAGTACTCTGTAAGGTAATCCTCAACCGGATCCAGGAGATGATCGACGCAACTCTCCGGCGGCAGCAAGCTGGATTCCGTGCTGGTCGTTCATGTGTAGACCATATCACAACGCTCCGCATTATATTGGAGCAGATCAACGAATTCCAGGACTCTCTTCTGCTGGTGTTCGTTGACTTCGAAAAGGCGTTCGACCGACTCAATCACGAAAACATCTGGGGCGCACTTAGGCGTAGAGGAGTTCCAGATAAGCTAGTCCATCTCATCGAGGCTCAGTACGAGGCGTTCTCGTGCAAGGTTTTGCACGACGGCGTCTTGTCCGACCCCATAAGGGTTACTGCTGGCCTGAGACAGGGCTGCATTTTATCACCGCTTCTGTTTCTCATCGTTATAGATGAGATATTAGTTGGAGCAATTGACAGTAGACCAAATCGAGGATTGCCTTGGAATCCTCTAACGATGGAGCAGCTAAATGACCTCGACCTAGCCGACGACATTGTCTTGCTCGCACAACGCTTAGATGACCTCTCCGAGAGCTCCCAAGCAGCAGGTCTCACAGTCAATGTAGCGAAAACTAAGTCTATGGTAGTGAACACTGACAATGCCACCAACTTCACAGTAGCGGGACAACAAGTTGAGCAGGTAGCCGCCTTTCAATATCTTGGTAGCCAAACAACGCCCGATGGTGGTACCAAGACTGATATAGCCACACGGATTAGGAAGGCCAGGGGTGCCTTTGCAGGTCTGCGAAACATTTGGCGCTCAAACCAGATCACTCTACGTACGAAAACCCGAATCTTTAATTCAAACGTTAAATCCGTACTGCTGTATGCCTGCGAAACGTGGTGCGTCTCAGCGGAGACAACGCAAAAACTGCAGGTATTCATTAACCGGTGCCTGCGATACCTTATTCGTGCCTGGTGGCCTGATAAATGGATATCCAATGAGGAACTCCATCGTCGGTGTCATCAACGGCCGATAGCCATAGAAATTCGTGAACGTAGGTGGAAGTGGATCGGACACACCTTGAGGAAAGGAGCGAACGAGGTCTGCAGAGCAGCACTCGACTGGAATCCACAAGGACAGCGTAGAAGAGGCAGACCCAGAGGCTCATGGCGACGGAGCTTAGCCAACGACATCCGGGCTGTAGACGAGAACCTGTCCTGGCAACAGGTAAAAGCCATGGCGGGTAACCGTCAGCAGTGGAGATCTCTGATTTCATCCCTTTGTTCTGCCGGACCGGCGGACACGGACACATAAGTAAGTAAGTTACTTTACTTTACTTTTTTTACTTTACTTCAGTTTACTTTACTTAAGTTTACTTGACTTGACTTGACTTGACGTTAGTTTACTTTACTTTACTTTAATTTACTTTATCTATCTTTATTTTATTTTACTTTACTGTAGTTTATTTGACTTGACTTTACTTAACTTCACTTCACTTTACTCTTCATTACTTTATTTTACGTTACTACAATTTATGATAATTTGCTTTACTATACTTTACTTCAATTTACTTTACTTTACTTTACTTTTATTTACTTTACTTTATTTTACTTTACTTTTCTTTACTTTACGGCCCGTTATCCATCCTGTGCCGAATGAATTTGTGTCCACCGGTACTGTCGGTCCTGGACCCTTACCCGGTAATGTTCTATTGAGTAGCCAAGCTAGGAGGTGCGATGATGGGTGATTCCCGGCTGCCTGATCTCAATACTGCGGGTTTGGATGACGGCTGAGCCTCACGACCTTGTTAGTAGGTAAGCTTAACATAAGTTGTTTCAATTATTTGTCTCGTTTTAGCTCATGAAGCAAGCACCTCCTACTGTACAGTGAAAATTCGGGCCGAAGAAAGTTTAAATAATGCTCATGGATACCTAAAGAAAACATTAAATTAATATAATGGAAGCACTCATGTAAACTCAAATGATGCAACTCTATTCCATTCGAAGGACTGCTGGTGAGATTGTTCTATTTTTATCCATATATCTTCATATGATGTATATTCATATAACGCATATTTTATTACATTGCCATATACACACTTAATTTTTTATAACGAACTCTGAGCAGCTGAACGTTTGGTAAAATTCGATGGTGGCAATCGACGTTTACGGATCATTAGTAATATTTGGCATAATAAATAAAATTTACCGAACGTTCTGCTGCTCAGAGTTCGGTAAAATTCACGGTAATTTACCGAACTCGGTTATTTTTTTTAAGTGTGTACCATCATTACCGTAAAGGGGAAGGAGTATCAGGGTATCGAATGAATCGAAGACTGGGATTGTGGTAACCAGCCCAAGTCATATAAGGTCGTAAAGGATGAATTCCTTAAAGAAAAAAAATGCAGATTGACAACTTCGGATTCTTTTCAGTGGAATCGGGCGGTAAGACCATTACGGTCACTCCAGAAGCATTCACAAACATGGATATGAACAAAAGAATAATTTTAAACGTTATCCTACCTCAGTTGGATCCGGTTACGTACAAATTTCGAACTTTCAAAATCATGCCAAGAGCCCAGAATGCCCATGCCTATGTCAATGGAGCATTTTTGTTCAAGTTCAGTTCAAACAAAACTACCGTTGACTCAGCAGCAATATGCTTTGGAGGAATTAATCCGGAGGTAAGTCACATTGTGTAATTGTCATTCGCTGATTAAATAGCACGATTAAAATTATTCAGCTTACTCACGCTACGCAAGCGGAAAAATACATCACCGGCAAGAGTATGTTCTCTCCCGATACATTTCAAAGTACCGTTCAGATTCTTTCCAAGGAACCCAATCCCGATTGGGTTCTACCGGACGCATCCCCAGCGTACCGTAAAAACCTAGCCTTGTCACTATTTTACAAAGCGTCTCTAAGCGTTGCTTCGGAAATAGGAATTTCTATTGAACCTCGCTTCCTGTCCGGAGGAACAACTTTAGAACGCCCCCTTTCAACCGCTTCCCAGCGTTTCGATACCTACAAAGAAAACTGGCCGCTCACAAAGAATGTGCCAAAAATCGAAGGACTTGCGCAGACATCCGGTGAAGCCAGATACGCGAACGACATACCAACTCTACCCAATGAACTGTACGCAGCATTCGTTCTCGGTACAAAACCCCATTCGAAGCTGGAAAAAGTTGTTGCCGATGAAGCTCTGGTACTTGTTCCGAATTCATAAAAAAGATTGTGCTTGTGTTTCATGATTTTGTATCTTTTCAGAAAATTCCTGGAGTCGTAGCTTTCTTTTCAGCCAAAGACATTCCTGGAGCAAACAACTTCATGTACTTCCCGAACTTTATGGGAACCGATATTGAAGAGGTCTTCGCTAGCGAAACAGTGGCATACCATGGGCAACCGATCGGAATGATCGTTGCAGAATCGTTTGCTTTGGCAAACCGTGCAGCGGAACTGGTTCAAATAACCTACGGTTCGCCAAAACCCACAACTGTTCTACCAACCGCGCAGGCAGTGCTGCAAGCAAATGCTCAGGATCGCATCAAGGAGATGCCATACAGCACTCACGGTGGTAATTACGACGCTGCTCCGAAAGGCGATCTAAAGGTTAAGGGGCGCTTCGAGATCGGTGGTCAGTATCATTACTACATGGAAACGCAAACTTGCGTTTGCATCCCTATCGAGGACGGCATGGACGTGTACTCATCAACTCAGTGGGTCGACCTAACGCAAATGGCCATTGCTCGAATGTTGAAAGTACCGCAAAACAGTTTAAATCTATACGTCCGACGTCTTGGAGGAGGATACGGTGGTAAAGGAACTCGCGCTACGCTGGTTGCTTGTGCTTGTGCTTTGGCCGCCCATATTACTAAACGACCAGTACGATTTGTTATGACGTTGGAAGCCAACATGAAAGCCATTGGTAAGCGTTACCCAGTAATTTCGGACTACGAAGTTGAAGTTAACAAGGACGGAAAGATAGTTAAACTCTTCAACGAATACGTTCATGATTTCGGTTCCAACTGGAACGAGTCAATGGGTCATGCGGGTGAGTTTTTCAGTAATTGCTATGACAAGAGTGTCTTTAAAACAGTGGCAAAGGGTGCGAAAACAGATTGTGCCAGTAACACCTGGTTCCGTGCTCCAGGTACTACTGAAGGTGTTGCTATAATTGAGAACATTATGGAGCATGTCGCGTTTGCCACCGGATTAGATCCGCTGGAAGTTCGTATGGCTAATATGCCTAAAGACATGAAAATGCTGGAGATGTTACCACAATTTCGCGCCAATGTGGAGTTTGACGCTCGCCGTAAGGAAATCGACCAATTCAACATGGAGCATCGCTGGCGAAAACGAGGAATTGCAATTGTTCCAATGCGGTACCCGCAAGGGTATTTTGGTTCACTGCATGCGATTGTCAGCGTGTATCACGACGATGGAACGGTTTCCATTTCACACGGTGGGATTGAAATGGGACAGGGTATGAATACCAAGGTTGCACAGGTTGCTGCCCACATTCTGGGAATTCCACTGGATAAAATAAGTATCAAACCAACAAATAATTTGACCTCTCCGAATGCTATTTGTACGGGTGGCAGTATAACGAGCGAAACAGTCAGCTATGTAAGGTAACTATTCCATCAATCTGGACAATTTATTATTTAGTTAATTTTTCAGGCCGTCAAACGCGCTTGTGAAATGTTACTCGAGCGTATTAAACCAATCCGAGATGAACAGAAGGACGTATCTTGGGAGGAACTGATCGAGAAATGTTTCTCTCAGAGTGTAGACCTATGTGCTACTTACATGTACAAAGCTTCTGACCTCGTACCGTACGTGATTTGGGGTCTAAGTTGTTCTGAAATAGAAGTGGATATTCTAACTGGCAATGTTCAGTTGACAAGGGTCGACATCCTGGAAGATGTTGGTGAAAGTCTTAGCCCCGGAATCGATGTTGGCCAGATTGAAGGTTCATTCGTAATGGGACTCGGATACTACTTAACGGAGGCACTCGTATTTGATCCCAAGGATGGTGCACTATTGACCGATCGGACTTGGACCTACAAACCACCGGGCGCCAAAGATATTCCGGTTGATTTCCGAATTCGTTTCTTGAAAAACAGCAGTAACCAGACGGTAGTGCTTCGCTCTAAGGCGACCGGAGAACCGGCAATGAATATGACTATTTCAATTATTTTTGCTTTGAGACACGCACTGCTGTCTGCTAGGAAAGATGCCGGCCTACCGAAAGAGTGGATTCCACTTGGAGCTGCTTCAACTCCTGATCAAATCTTTTTGCTTGCCGGCAATTCTGTGGAGCAGTTAAAGATTAATTAACTTTTAGGTATTATGCATAGTATTTGTCATGGGTAATTTTGCATCAGTCATTATAATTTGCTTAATAAAGTCGTACATTGTTATTTTCTCTCAGCGTAGACTAGTTTTCAACGAGTTTATTTGAAGAATGACCGCTCGTAAAAAAGTTCTTATTATTAACAATAATTTTCCAGAAAATTCATGTACGGTGAGTATACTATTTCACTTATACTCTTGCGCTTCTACATACGTATTGGGCAGACTGACGCTGTGGTTGAAAGTAAATGGATTAAACTCCTATATTGCGACAGTACGTTGTTAAATTTCGAGTCCAGACTACAGATTTCAAGGTCGTGTATGATTCAGTCAAGCAAAATATGATAGGTTGGACGTTGATACTATGGGAATTTATGGGGATACTTCTAGATTAATCTACGAATTTCTTTTCCTAACTACAATATTTATTTATTATTATTAAATCAACAGACTCGACGGACGGAGCTATCTGGTCGATTGTCTATTTTACAAAAAAGGTTAATAAAATACTAAAAACGTGTACAATGAACCTCAAAACAAATACATATCGCTCGCAGTATGCCCCTTCCGAAGTAAACAAATCTTCTGAATAGAATTCGTTTGATTAAAGGTCCACGGCAAACTACCGATAGCGGCCTTCATGCAATAATTATTCCGACAAATGGTAATCTTCGCAATGCATTATTACGCAGTGCTCGTGATTGTTCTTACTTATTTAGGTATCTTGCCGTCTTAAGACAAAGCCTGTAGTACAAGCCTGTTTTTCCAATTTACACGGTTGTGCAATTGCACAACGCGTGGCCGTTCTAGGAAATGTTTTGTAATTTTAATGCCACCAGGTCGCTACACCTGGTATAAGCACCTTGCTCGCTGCGCCCCTTGTCGTCTTGTTCCTACCAGCTTTGAGGCAAACATCATCTTTGCAGAATGTTCAGCTTTAGCCACCTTTTGAATACTGGGTTCGCCATAGAGCTGTGCGAGTTCATGGTTCATCCTCCGTTCTCCTGACGCCGCTGAAGATCGTTCTTGGCACTCCGAGCACTCGCAGGTTATTCTCGAGCATTGCCCATATCTTTCAAGCCCGTAGAGAACAACCGGTCTAATGGGCGTCTTGTACAGGGTACACTTTGCACGTGGGCTTAGTCTGCTCGACCGTAATTACTTGTGAAGTCCATAGTAAGCACGACTTTCGCTGATAATAAGCCTCTGAATGTCAAGGCTGGTGTCGTCGATCGTTATACTACTACCCAAGCTGCGTCAGTTGGCCTCGGTTCCGGTACTTTGTTTTAAAAGTATTTACCTTTAACCCAATCTTTTCTGCTTCGCGCTTTAGTCTGGTGTACTGTTTAGTCACCGCCACAAATGTTCTACCTATAATATCCACATCATAAACACGATCGTCCTTCAAAATGCTGTCATTCTTGTCCCGACACGTTTTGGCTCACGGCGCGAAGCCTTTGCGGAATCCGCGTTTTCTGAGAATGATGCAGCCGCTTCAACTCTGCATATTCCTGCTCTTCTAGGTAGCGCTTTTTTCTCCCGGAAGATTTGGTTTCGCTGCATCTTCTTCCGTTTGTATCTTGAAATTAAATTAAAAAGAAAACTTTCCAATTAAATTTTACTATGCATATTTATTCCTGACAGATACGTATTTCGCCTACGACTTGCAGGGTTCCTCAGTGTCCTCAGTGTTTTCGAACCGACAGACAACTTCGAAAACAGACACTGGGGAAGCCTGCAAGTCGTAGGCGAAATACGTATCTGTCAAGAATGAATATACATAGTAGAATTTAATTGGAAAGTTTTCTTTTTAATTTAATTTCAGCTTTCGTATTCTACTAAGACGCTCTTAAAACTTCAGTTTGTATCTTTCCACGTTCTGACGTGTGACATTACGCACCTTGGCCGCCCGCGCAGGGTTCTCCTCATCCATCACCCTCCTACATTCATCGTCAAACCAATCGTTCCGCTGATTTCGTGCCACATACCCATTGGAGCTCTGCGCTACACTGCTATTGGCTGTTTTGATGGTGTTCCAACTGTCCTCGAGAGGAGCTTCGTCCAGCTCGTCCTCTTCAGCAGCTTCGAGTGAGTTTGCGGCGACGTCTAGCTGCTTCAGCCGCGCGAGATTTAGCAGAGACTGGAATCGATACCGAATTTTGTTCACTACGGAGAGTTTTAGGCGCGTCTTAACCATCACTAGGTAAAGTGCCGACTGTCGATCAAAACGTCGATCTGTAATTCTGACTGATTTGGTGATCTCCAATTCGAGGGCAGTGTATTCTACACTGTATCCGCAATAAACAAGCGCTAAGAAGACAAACAGATTCTAAATCAAATAATTGACAGCAGTTTTCAGAGCTGGGAAGAGAGAAAGTGTTTCCCATGGAAGGATTAGCAAAGCGTACCAATGAAATCGACGCTCAACTGCCGATCACTTCTCACCTCTAACGACACCAGGTCTTTTAACCGGGAAAGTGTAATTGCTGAGCACATCTCTAGGTTAACTATCATACAGTTCCCATCACACCAAATGGCAATGGTCTCGAACTGGTTTTGAAGAAAGTGACAGTCGTCAATCGAACAGATCCGAAAGTACCAAATCAACGCCGTTAAAGCAGAGCAGAAAAATTAGCGGGCCTACTTAGCTTCTTTGAGGTATACCTAACAAAGCCAGATAAATAGCTATCGGACCGACATAGTTTTGACGGCAACGGTCAATTATCGATCGATAAAATATGAGCAAAACCATTGAAAAAGTTGTCGCTAATACCCAATCTATGCAGCTTTGAATTGCGGTGCTCTTTAGTATCCTGCTTTGTAGGCTGTGACCGTTAGCGGAGTCCTTCGTCGGCAAGTACCTAGCTGGTTGTCATGATGGTCGCTCCATGACGGATCAGATATTTACTCTGCGTCTGTCCTAGATAAGTGTACGGGAGTACAACTTGCAAACTCATCATCTATTTGTGGACTTTAAGGCGGCGTTCAATTCAGTCAAACCAAACGAGCTGTAGCAGATAATACTAGAACATGAATGGATCATAATTATGCATCAGAATAGCGGGTAAGACCTCAGGCGCTTTCGTGACATTGGATAACCTGAAGCAAAATAATATCCACTACTACCTGCTATTTAACATCCTCTTGGAAAGTGCAATGCGAAGAGCAGACGTAAAGTCAAAGGGACTATTATCACAAAATCTCATATGCTTCTTGGTTTTGCAAATGACACCTATATCAACGGAATAAATCGTAGAGCAGTGGAGGCCATTAAATTGGAAACAATGAGATTTACCGTTAACACTGCTAAAACGAAGTACCCGTGGTTGCTGGCAGGGAACGTGGGAGTCCAAATAGTGTTACTGGCTAGGTGGAGTTGCCTGGGAAACGATATGAAGAAGTGGTGGAATTCATATACAGTAGGATTTCGAATTTGGTAACAAATGCGTATCGCCTATGTTGCCAAAATCGAGACCCTATTTTGATATGAAAAAATTGAATGTAAACACGCTAGACATTGACTAAATATTATTAATCAACGATTGCAACCATTTTATGTTTCAAAAGTCAGCCAAGAACTATCCGTCCGATGCAAGTAACTTTTTGGCAACCTGCGGTGAGACGTAGTCCTACGGCAATAAAATTATTATTGCTCGAAACATTCTATAACCGCAAACTATTTTTCATGAACACACTGAGGATATTATTCATTCGTCATTTCAGACATGTATGCGGAAACTGACTGATATTTAAGCATACCTACTTTTGGAAGTGAAATATTGTGTGCTGCCAAAAACGGATACTTTTGTTGCCAAAAACGAGACATGCCAAAATCGAACCATGCCAAATTCGAAATCCCACTGTACCATGATACACTCGTGACTTGTGACATGTGATCAATGCTCAGTGGCAAAATAGAAAATGCAGTGCAGCCCAGATGTAAGAACCACGAGCTGTATCAAATACACAAAAATGCTGCTATAGCGAAGGTACATAGTAGCAGTGTGACAGACTGTGATGGGCTGAGCACGTGGCAAGAATGTCCGATGAATGAGTAGCCAAAACTGTTGAAAACAAGAACCAGGAAGAAACCGTAGCCTCCCGGGCACTTCCTGCACTCCATGGATGTGCGCTGAGGAGGACGATTCACGTTCAGGTGATATGCGAGAAGATTGGAAAACGGCAGCCCAGGACCGACAGTACTGGTGTATGCATGTATGGGGTAGCCACCATCACCTGAAGAGTTTCCCATTGTATGAAAGTAGAATTACTGCAGAATCGAATTTATCCACCTGGCAGCTTCCATGTCAATGCTGTTCATGAAGGACCAAAAGGGGTTGGGTGCATCTATAAGCAATGTCGCTTATATGATTCCACGAGAATGTAAGACACTCCTTCCAGCATAGACTTCCGGTTTCTAGATACATAACTTCGCCGTGCAAACTTATCTTGCGTGATGGTTTGTGTGATAGAGGGCGCTTCAAAATCCTTTACGACCTTATATGACTTGGGCTGGTTACCACAATCCCAGTCTTCGATTCATTCGATACCCTGATACTCCTTCCCCTTTACGGTAATGATGGTACACACTTAAAAAAAATAACCGAGTTCGGTAAATTACCGTGAATTTTACCGAACTCTGAGCAGCTGAACGTTTGGTAAAATTCGATGGTGGCAATCGACGTTTACGGATCATTAGTAATATTTGGCATCATAAATAAAATTTACCAAACGTTCAGCTGCTCAGAGTTCGGTAAAATTCACGGTAATTTACCGAACTCGGTTATTTTTTTTAAGTGTGTACCATCATTACCGTAAAGGGGAAGGAGTATCAGGGTATCGAATGAATCGAAGACTGGGATTGTGGTAACCAGCCCAAGTCATATAAGGTCGTAAAGGATTTTGAAGCGCCCTCTATCACACAAACCATCACGCAAGATAAGTTTGCACGGCGAAGTTATGTATCTAGAAACCGGAAGTCTATGCTGGAAGGAGTGTCTTACATTCTCGTGGAATCATATAAGCGACATTGCTTATAGATGCACCCAACCCCTTTTGGTCCTTCATGAACAGCATTGACATGGAAGCTGCCAGGTGGATAAATTCGATTCTGCAGTAATTCTACTTTCATACAATGGGAAACTCTTCAGGTGATGGTGGCTACCCCATACATGCATACACCAGTACTGTCGGTCCTGGGCTGCCGTTTTCCAATCTTATCGCATATCACCTGAACGTGAATCGTCCTCCTCAGCGCACATCCATGGAGTGCAGGAAGTGCCCGGGAGGCTACGGTCTCTTCCTGGTTCTTGTTTTCAACAATTTTGGCTACTCATTCATCGGACATTCTTGCCACGTGCTCAGCCCATCACAGTCTGCCATACTGCTACTATGTACCTTCGCTATAGCAGCATTTTTGTGTATTTGATACAGCCCGTGGTTCTTACATCTGGGCTGCACTCCATTTTCTATTTTGCCACTGAGCGTTGATCACATGTCACAAGTCACGAGTGTATCATGGTTCAGTGGGATTTCGAATATGGCATGGTTCGATTTTGGCATGTCTCGATTTTGACAACAAAAGTATTCGTTTTTGGCAACACAAAATATTTCACTTCCAAAAGTAGGTATGTTTAAATATCAGTCAGTTTCCGCATACAGGTCTGAAATGACGAATAAATAATATACTCAGTGCGTTCATGAAAAATAGTTTGCGGTTATAGAATGTTTCGAGCAATAATAATTTTATTGCCGTAGGACTACGTCTCACCGCAGGTTGCCAAAAAGTTACTTGCATCGGACGGATAGTTCTTGGCGGACTTTTGAAACATTAAATGGTTGCAATCGTTAATTAATAATATTTAGTCAATTTGTAGCGTGTTTACATTCAATTTTTTCATATCAAAAAAGGGTCTCGATTTTGGCACGGTTTCGATTTTGGCAACATACGCGATACGCATTTGTTGCCAAATTCGAAATCCTACTGTTTATGAATTCCATCATATCGTTCATATCGTTTCCCAGGCAGCTCCACCTCGGCACGAACACTATTTGGACTTCCACGTTCCCTGCCAGCAACCACGGATACTTCGTTTTTGCAGTGTTAACGGCAAATCTCATTACTTCAAATTTAAAGGCCTAAAAGCCTTTTCCACTGCTCTACGGTTTGTTCCGTTGATATAGACGTCATTTGCAAAGCCAAGAAGCATATATGAGATTTTGTGATGATAGTCCCGTTGACTTTACCTCTGCTCTTCGCATTGCACTTTCCAAGACAATTTTAAATAGCAGGCAGGAGTGTACATTATTATGCTTCAGGTTATCCAATGTCACGAAAGCGGCTGAGGTCTTACCCGCTATTCTGACGCATGGCTATGATCCATTCATGAATTGTTTAACTAATTTCGTCGGAAAACCATGTTCTAGTATTATCTGACACAGCTCGTTTGGTTTGACTGAATTGTACGCCGCCTTAAAGTCCACAAAAAGATGATGAGTCTGCAAGTTGTACTCCCGTACTTATCTAGGACAGATGCAGAGTAAATATCTGATCCGTTGTGGAGCGACCATCACGAAAACCAGCTAGGTACTTGCCGACGAAGGACTCCGCTAACGGTCTCAGCCTACAAAACAGGATACTAGAGAGCACCGCAATTCAAAGCTGCATAGATTGGGTATTAGCGACAACTTTTTCAATGGTTTTGGTTATATTTTATCGATCGATAGTTGACGGGTGCCGTCAAAACTGTGTCGGTCCGATAGCTATTTATCTGGCTTTGTTAGGTATACCTCAAAGAAGCTAAGTAGGCACACTGATTTTTTTGCTCTGCTTAACGGCTTTGATTTGGTACTTCCGGATCTGTTCGATTGACGACTGTCACTTTCTTCAAAACCAGTTCGAGACCATTGCCATTTGGTGTGAAGGGAACTGTATGATAGTTAACCTAGAGATGTGCTCAGCAATTAAACTTTCCCGGTTAAAAGACCTGTTAGTTAGAGTTAGAGGTTAGAAGTGATCGTAAGTTGAGCGTCGATTTCAATGGTACGCTTTGCTGCCATGGGAAACCCTTTCTATCTTCCCAGCTCTGAAAACCGCTGTCAATTATTTGATTTAGAATCTGTTTGTCTTACTAGCGCTTGCTTATCGCGGATACAGTGTAGAATGCACTGCCCTCGCACTGGAGATCACCAAATCAGTCAGAATTACAGATCGACAGTCGGCACTTCTCAGACATTATCGACGTCAGATCCCATCGAAGCGGTAACGTAGACTCGGACCACTACCTAGTGATGGTTAGGACGCGCCTAAAACTCTCAGTAGTGAACAAAATACGGTATCTATTCCAGTCTCGGCTAAATCTCGCGCGGCTGAAGCAGCTAGACGTCGCCGCAAACTCACTCGAAGCTGCTGAAGAGGACGAGCTGACCAAAGCTCCTCTCGAGGACTGTTGGAAAACCATCAAAACAGCCAATAGCAGTGTAGCGCAGAGCTTTAAGGGGCATGTGGCACGGAATCAACGTAACGATTGGTTTGACGATGAATGTAGGAGGGTGATGGATGTGGAGAATGCTGTGCGAGCGGCCAAGATGTGTAATATCACACGTCAGAACGTGGAAAGATACAAATTGAAGTTTTAAGAGCGTCTTAGTAGAATACGAAAGTTGAAATTAAATTAAAAAGAAAACTTTACAATTAAATTCTATTATGTATATTCATTCCTGACAGATACGTATTTCGCCTACGACTTGCAGGCTTCCTTAGTGTGTGTTTTTGAAGTTGTCTCTCGGTTCGAAAACAGACACTGAGGAAGCCTGCAAGTCGTAGGCGAAATACGTATCTGTCAGGAATAAATATACATAGTAAAATTTAATTGGAAAGTTTTCTTTTCAATTCAATTTCAAGATACAAACGGAAGAAGATGCAGCGAAACCAAACCTTCCGGGAGAAAAAACGCTACCTAGAAGAGCAGGAATATGCAGAGTTGAAGCGGCTGCATCATTCTCAGGAAACGCGGTTTCCGCAAAGGCTTCGCGCCGTGAGCCAAAACGTGTCGAGACAAGAATGACAGCATTTTGAAGGACGATCGTGTCAATGACGTGGATATTATAGGAAGAACATTTGTGGCGGTGACTAAACAGTACACCAGACTAAGGCGCGAAGTAGAAAAGATTGGGTTAAAGATAAATACTTTATACTACTATAAATACCGAGGTCAACTGACGCAGTTTGGGTAATAGTATAACGATCGACGACACCAGCCTTGACATTCAGAGGCTTATTATCAGCGAAATTCGTGCTTACTGTGGACTTCACAAGTAATTACGGTCGAGCAGACTAAGGCAATGCTCGAGAAGGACCTGCGAGTGCTCGGAGTGCCAAGAACGATCTTCAGCGGCGTCAGGAGAACGGAGGATGAACCATGAACTCGCACAGCTCTATGGCAAACCCAGTATTCAAAAGGTGGCTAAAACTGGACATTCTGCAAAGATGATGTTTGCCTCAAAGCTGGTAGGAACAAGACGACAATGGGCGCAGCGAGCAAAGTGCTTAGACCAGATGTAGCGACCCGGCAATAAAATTACAAAACATTTCCTAGAACGGCCACGCGTTGTACAATTGCACAACCGTGTAAATTGGAAAAACAGGCTTTGTCTTAAGACGGCAAGATACCTAAATAAGTAAGAACAATCACGAGCACTGCGTAATAATGCATTGCGAAGATTACCATTTGTCGGAATAATTATTGCATGAAGGCCGCTATCGGTAGTTTGCCGTGGACCTTTAATCAAATGAATACTATTCAAAAGATTTGCTTACCTCGGAAGGGGCAAACTGCGAGCGATATGTATTTGTTTTGAGGTTCATTGTACACGTTTTTAGTATTTTATTAACCTTTTTTTGTAAAACAGACAATCGACCAGATAGCTCCGCCCGTCGAGTCTGTTGATTTAATAATAATAAATAAATATTGTAGTTAGGAAAAGAAATTCGTAGATTACTCTAGAAGTATCCCCATAAATTCCCATAGTATCAACGTCCAACCTATCATATTTTGCTTGACTGAATCATACACGACCTTGAAATCTGTAGTCTGGACTCGAAATTTAACAACGTACTGTCGCAATATAGGAGTTTAATCCATTTACTTTCAACCACAGCGTCAGTCTGCCCAATACGTATGTAGAAGCGCAAGAGTATAAGTGAAATAGTATACTCACCGTACATGAATTTTCTGGAAAATTATTGTTAATAATAAGAACTTTTTTACGAGCGGTCATTCTTCAAATAAACTCGTTGAAAACTAGTCTACGCTGAGAGAAAATAACAATGTACGACTTTATTAAGCAAATTATAATGACTGATGCAAAATTACCCATGACAAATACTATGCATAATACCTAAAAGTTAATTAATCTTTAACTGCTCCACAGAATTGCCGGCAAGCAAAAAGATTTGATCAGGAGTTGAAGGAGCTCCAAGTGGAATCCACTCTTTCGGTAGGCCGGCATCTTTCCTAGCAGACAGCAGTGCGTGTCTCAAAGCAAAAATAATTGAAATAGTCATATTCATTGCCGGTTCTCCGGTCGCCTTAGAGCGAAGCACTCCCGTCTGGTTACTGCTATTTTTCAAGAAACGAATTCGGAAATCAACCGGAATATCTTTGGCGCCCGGTGGTTTGTAGGTCCAAGTTCGATCGGTCAAAAGTGCACCATCCTTGGGATCAAATACGAGTGCCTCCGTTAAGTAGTATCCGAGTCCCATTACGAATGAACCTTCAATCTGGCCAACATCGATTCCGGGGCTAAGACTTTCACCAACATCTTCCAGGATGTCGACCCTTGTCAACTGAACATTGCCAGTTAGAATATCCACTTCTATTTCAGAACAACTTAGACCCCAAATCACGTACGGTACGAGGTCAGAAGCTTTGTACATGTAAGTAGCACATAGGTCTACACTCTGAGAGAAACATTTCTCGATCAGTTCTTCCCAAGACGCGTCCTTCTGTTCATCTCGGATTGGTTTAATACGCTCGAGTAACATTTCACAAGCGCGTTTGACGGCCTGAAAAATTAACTAAATAATAAATTGTCCAGATTGATGGAATAGTTACCTTACATAGCTGACTGTTTCGCTCGTTATACTGCCACCCGTACAAATAGCATTCGGAGAGGTCAAATTATTTGTTGGTTTGATACTTATTTTATCCAGCGGAATTCCCAGAATGTGGGCAGCAACCTGTGCAACCTTGGTATTCATACCCTGTCCCATTTCAATGCCACCGTGGGAAATGGAAACCGTTCCATCGTCGTGGTACACGCTGACAATCGCATGCAGTGAACCAAAATATCCTTGCGGGTACCGCATTGGAACAATTGCAATTCCTCGTTTTCGCCAGCGATGCTCCGTGTTGAATTGGTCGATTTCCTTACGGCGAGCGTCAAACTCCACATCGGCGCGAAATTGTGGTAACATCTCCAGCATTTTCAAGTCTTTAGGCATATTAGCCATACGAACTTCCAGCGGATCTAATCCGGTGGCAAACGCGACATGCTCCATAATGTTCTCAATCATAGCAACACCTTCAGTAGTACCTGGAGCACGGCACCAGGTGTTACTGGCACAATCTGTTTTCGCACCCTTTGCCACTGTTTTAAAGACACCCTTGTCATAGCAATTACTGAAAAACTCACCCGCATGACCCATTGACTCGTTCCAGTTGGAACCGAAATCATGAACGTATTCGTTGAAGAGTTTAACAATCTTTCCATCTTTGTTAACCTCTACCTCGTAGTCCGAAATCACTGGGTAACGCTTACCGATGGCTTTCATGTTGGCTTCCAACGTCATAACAAATCGTACTGGTCGTTTAGTAATATGGGCGGCCAAAGCACAAGCACAAGCAACCAGCGTAGCGCGAGTTCCTTTACCACCGTATCCTCCTCCAAGACGTCGGACGTATAGATTTAAACTGTTTTGCGGTACTTTCAACATTCGAGCAATGGCCATTTGCGTTAGGTCGACCCACTGAGTTGATGAGTACACGTCCATGCCGTCCTCGATAGGGATGCAAACGCAAGTTTGCGTTTCCATGTAGTAATGATACTGACCACCGATCTCGAAGCGCCCCTTAACCTTTAGATCGCCTTTCGGAGCAGCGTCGTAATTACCACCGTGAGTGCTGTATGGCATCTCCTTGATGCGATCCTGAGCATTTGCTTGCAGCACTGCCTGCGCGGTTGGTAGAACAGTTGTGGGTTTTGGCGAACCGTAGGTTATTTGAACCAGTTCCGCTGCACGGTTTGCCAAAGCAAACGATTCTGCAACGATCATTCCGATCGGTTGCCCATGGTATGCCACTGTTTCGCTAGCGAAGACCTCTTCAATATCGGTTCCCATAAAGTTCGGGAAGTACATGAAGTTGTTTGCTCCAGGAATGTCTTTGGCTGAAAAGAAAGCTACGACTCCAGGAATTTTCTGAAAAGATACAAAATCATGAAACACAAGCACAATCTTTTTTTATGAATTTGGAACAAGTACCAGAGCTTCATCGGCAACAACTTTTTCCAGCTTCGAATGGGGTTTTGTACCGAGAACGAATGCTGCGTACAGTTCATTGGGTAGAGTTGGTATGTCATTCGCGTATCTGGCTTCACCGGATGTCTGCGCAAGTCCTTCGATTTTTGGCACATTCTTTGTGAGCGGCCAGTTTTCTTTGTAGGTATCGAAGCGCTGGGAAGCGGTTGAAAGCGGGCGTTCTAGAGTTGTTCCTCCGGACAGGAAGCGAGGTTCAATAGAAATTCCTATTTCCGAAGCAACGCTTAGAGACGCTTTGTAAAATAGTGACAAGGCTAGGTTTTTACGGTACGCTGGGGATGCGTCCGGTAGAACCCAATCAGGATTGAGTTCCTTGGAAAGAATCTGAACGGTACTTTGAAATGTATCGGGGGAGAACATACTCTTGCCGGTGATGTATTTTTCCGCTTCCGTAGCGTGAGTAAGCTGAATAATTTTAATCGTGCTATTTAATCAGCGAATGGCAATCACACAATGTGACTTACCTCCGGATTAATTCCTCCAAAGCATATTGCTGCTGAGTCAACGGTTGTTTTGTTTGAACTGAACTTGAACAAAAATGCTCCATTGACATAGGCATGGGCATTCTGGGCTCTTGGCATGATTTTGAAAGTTCGAAATTTATACGTAACCGGATCCAACTGAGGTAGGATAACGTTTAAAATTATTCTTTTGTTCATATCCATGTTTGTGAATGCTTCTGGAGTGACCGTAATGGTCTTACCGCCCGATTCCACTGAAAAGAATTCGAAGTTATCAATCTGCATTTTTTTTCTTAAAGGAATTCATACCAATAGTGAGTTTTGCCCCCACTGCCTCTAGAATTAAGTAGAGATCTGACGGAAACTCTTTATGTTGATTTTTAATACATAGATTTCCTGCAATCGTGCCCGTATTGCGCACCGGAACGTTGGCAATCAAGTCGATGTGTTTTACCAGCTCCAAACAGTATTTGTAATTTCCTGTTTTTCCAGCGGCATTAGTGAGTATGCTCATCAGTTCTGTCAATGAAACGTTGGCTCCAATATTGAGCTGGCTATCACATGAATGAGATCGCAGTTGTTCGATTGAGTTGACGTCGATGAATACTTGCAAATTGTTGGATTTTCTATAGACACCTGAAACATTCAATTAAATTTGTATTTACTTTTTTCTCCAATATTTGTGGATTTTCTACCGTGAGCAGTATTGCCAGCAACCAGCATGTACGGTTTTGACCCAATTTTCTCAAAAATAGCAAACACGTCACTTACGGAATAAACCTTATGCCATTCTTTACCATCTGCGAAACTAAAATGAATCGCGTTCTGCCGTTGGATTTCTTCTACAGCTGAACATTTCCCTGCACAAGTGACACCCGTTTTAGGACAAATTTTGGTTAGGTCCTCTATATCCTGGCAAGCTTGTTTTAGGCGTGGTTCCGCATCAACCGCCAGCGACTTGAATGCATCCAGAATTGGCCGGTAACCGGTACAGCGGCACATGTTGCCTCCGAAAGCGTTTTCAACCTCGGCCATCGTTACCTTGCCTTGCTTGGACTCCAGCAAACTGTACATGTTCATGACCATCCCGGGGGAACAGTAACCGCACTGCGTACCGTTGAAATACGCCAAAGCTTTCTGCGTTGAGTGATAGCCATCCTGTTTGTCGCCGATTCCTTCCACCGTGACAACATCTAAACCGTGACAAGAAAAAACTGGGAACAAACACTGTGTGAAAACAGCGCGCATTATTTTCATTTGCTGGATGAGTTTCTAGGAATGAGTTTACCGAATTGACTGCCCACGAAAGTTTCTGCTTAGTCACGGGATGAATTCCATTCACGTTGACAATGCATGCTCCGCAGCCTCCTTCCAGACACATAAATTTAGTCCCGCTCAGATTCGCATAGTTTCGTATGAACGCGTTAAGTGAGGTATCAATTGGGACGGTGGTTGGATTGACTGTTGATTGTTGGAGGATAAAAATAAGTGTTTCAATTGTAGATGATGTTATATCACGCAAACGGGATGACTTGGCAAAAAAGCGTGTTTACTATCATTAGCTACCACAATCAAATAATTGCAGGGGCATATCATTATCGTTTTCGCAACACTGATACTTCGAAAAACACGAGATTAGATAGCGTTTTCCATAAAAGGTAAATGTTTCACGTGTGTAAGACGATGATTTTACTAATTAGGTGTTCCTATTTGTTAACTAACACATTCACTGCGTTCAACCTGAGACGTTTAATTAGCAGTCGCTAATTCAGCAACCAAAAAAAAAAATGTAACGAATTGGATTGTAATGCAATTTGGTACTTACGTTTGTAGGATTTTCCGTTGATAGTAAAAATTATATCCATTGTTAGTCGTGTTATTCAAAAAAAAACGAATTGTTTAATTTGTTCGTAGCCTACTGTCGGAACGTTGCCAATGACGATGCACAAAAAATACGAAGATTTTGAAATTAGACTTTTCACTACGACTAGTCGTGAGCGAATGCGCGGCTTCGAACCGGCAGGTGTGGTATATAACGGCTGACGCGTGCGTGTAATATGCCCAACACTTTTATTCTCATATGTACAGAATAGAAGCTATGAGGTGTTATCAGTTTGACGAATCATATGATGATAATGAAAATCGACACTCAGAATTAAAACACTGTACACACGAGTCGCGTTTTATGCGAAGGATACTTACTACTTACACAAAGGATACATTTCGCGTAAATCAAAACTGCGTAAATTTCGTAAACCGCATAAAAAACGCGTAAATTCGGATATTGGCGTAAAAAAACCGCGTAAGCTCCGAATTTCGCCTAAAAAGTGACTTCAGTGTATAGCTTTTTTATTTTAGTTTATTTCATTACGTCATCCGACTTATTGTTTTAATAAGACTGGAAAAGCCGCCTGAAGTAAATCATCACATTGACATTATTACTCAAATCAGTATAATATCCAGTAACTTTTGTTTACAACATACAAAAATTTAACATAAAATACATGGAGAATAAATAACATAATAGCCTTAGATAAATAACATAACAAAACAAAATCACACACAAAATACTCTGAACAGTTATACTATTTCCACGCCGATTGTACAGGGTAAGTAATGATAACTGTCGGGGCTTTTTGGGCATGTTTAATTGAAAATCGATTTATCACAGATGTGTGTAAATTTTTTTCGTTTGGAGTGTATTCAAATGTCAACACAGCTTGCAAGTTTGTTTTTCAATTTTCATATGTCGTGGTAATCATGGACGCGAAAAGGGAACTTGTGATAAGTCAGCTTTTGAAAATTTTTCGACTGTGTAATATTTTAAAGAAGCTGTATCGAGCGAATATCTTTATTACGATAGCACAATATTGAATGTTGCTCAGTGGCATTGGAAGATATTGAGATAAAGTACTTTTTTTGTAAAATAATCCCCATTGTGCAATGGCTGTTTCTTACGATAAACGCTAATAACAGTGCATTTGTGAATACTAATTGACATCCTGTTAGAGGTGTACCATATTACACAATCAATTAATTTTTGAAGTGTTAAACCATTATTGGCGGACTTAATAGGCAATTAAATTTTTACGTCATCCACGCAGCACAACCTTGTTCCAGAAGGCGGCATCTTAGTAACATCGTTGATAAACAGCGAAAACAGCAGCGGTCTCAAAATGCTTCCTTGTGGTACTCCGGAATCGTTCTGAAACCACCTTGATTGAGAAAAACCGAGTTTAACGGCAGTTTTTGCGTTTACGAAGACAAAAGCAAAAAACCCGATTTAATCCACCTATTGGTGAAAGAAACCTTGATTATACCATATCATTTGTCATTTGAGATAGAATTCGACACGCCTTCGGAACATAATTAAACATTTTGATAACACTCACTATGGTAGTTATCATCAATATATATGCATGTGTATGTAATATACTGATAAATTTGCATAATATTTGAAAGCAATCAAAAAATATCTTCCTATTATTTGTAATTTGTTATTTTGAGATAATAGCGGGGTCGCATTCTGGGATTTGGTTTAAGTTAGAAACTGGCCGTTTTTCTTGCAAATTTTATACGACTGCCAATGGTCTAGTTGTGCAATTTCGAGTACTTGGAGGTGTCGCATGCAGGGGCGGACTGGGAGCCAAAGGGCCCACCGGGCCTTTGAGATTAGGGGCCCCGTACAACTTGACTCGACTCAGTCACTGTCGAGTGTCGAGTATCGGGAGAACGTGAGCATAACGGCTCGATGCTCGAAACAAAACAAACTCAGTCGTTATTAGGACCGAGTTACCAACTTTTAGCGTGTTCGGCATATTAGCGGTTCACGGTACTTTAGTTTGGACGCATTTCAACCCAATCTTCGCTACTTTGAGTTTTAGCTTTTTCAGCCACCACCACAGATGTTGTTCTATCGACAATATCCATTTCATTGGCAAAGCAGACGAACTAACTAGATTTGCTGAAGATTGTGCCTGTGTGTGCTCCTTTAATAATATCCTGTAACGGCATGTTGAACAGCCCACATGAGGGACCATCACGTTGATAAAGTCCACTGCGAGGTTAGAATGGCCATGATTTTACGGTAGATGGAATCATGCGCAACTTTGAAATCAATGAAATAATTGTGCGTAGAATTCTGTATTCATGAAATTTTTGGAGGATCTGCCGCAGCGTGAATATTTGATTCTTTATTGACCGTGCTTCAGCGAACCCGGAAGAGAACTTTTCACATTCTGATAAGTGCCACTGTGCATCTTTGCCAGCAATGCAACGTTTTCCTCATCTATCACCCATTTATATTTCTGCAGATTTTATGTTATAGGGTTAATGACATGCAAAATTGCAAGTATCAAATAAGCTGATTTTATAAATGATGGGATGTAAACAGTTCAATATATATGAGTAGCTTACTGCGTCTTCAAATCAGAACAAAACAGTCCATAGTGCAGGCGATTCCCGTGCCGAGTTGTAGCTATCCCTGGGATTAAACTCTTGGATTTTCCTATAAGAATTCTGCTTCTATAAGCAAGGTATTCTGTGCGAATCCTCTGCAGAATTTCTTCACACGATTCCGATGTGAGGAAGGCCCGAAACTCTGCGCGAATCTTTTTGGTTCGTCCTGGTAAAGCTGGGGAAGAAAGAACCCACCGTCTAAAAATGTGTGTACGAAGAGCACGTGCTCGCCAGTCCAGAGGAGAGGTTCGCCAGCAACGACACACGGAGTTTCTACAAAACGGTCAGGTGCAAGAATTTTGCCATGCCTGTGATGTGCAATGATAGTGCTGGCAAAACGACGGTAGCAGCCAGGTGGAAGAGTATTTCCAGACGCTGTTGAATAGAGAAGTAAACACGAAGATCAGCAAGTACAGGATAAAAATTTTGAGCGACGGCAAAACTGTGGAGCCATCAACACAGGAGGAGGTCAAAAGAGCAATCAGTGAGCTGAAAAACGGTAAAGTTGCTGTAAAGGATGCTATCCTGGCTGAACTTCTAAAAGCAAGGAGCGAGCAGCTGTACGAAACAATTCGCACCCCCTTATTGTCACGAACAGAATATGGGAGGAAAACAAATCTCGGAGGAGTGGTTGATTGGCCTCATTTCCCATAATTTAAAAAACGGACATGAGAGTAAAAACTATCGAGACGTTGCTCAATTTTGCCTATAAGGTGCTCTCCCTATCGTGAGTGGCTGAGTCCGTTAGCTGAGTTCTTCGTCGGCGAGTATCAAGCTGGTTTTCATGAGGGTCGCTTCACGATGGATCAGATATTTACCCTGCGTCTAGTAACTGACGAGTTCCGGGAGTACAACTTGCAGATTCATCATGTTTTTGAGCTGAACGAAATGAGCTGTGACAGTTAACGCTAGGACATGGTTTTCCCACAGAACTAGTTACGTTGATTCGTGTGACGCTGGATGAGTAAAAATTATGAGTCAGAATAGCAAATGAGACCTCACGTGCTTTTTGATTTTGCGGATGACGTCGATATCACCGAAATCAAAAGCAGAGCAGCGAAAGAAGCCTTTAGGTCATTTATTGAGAAATTGAGACTTACCATTAACACCGCCAAAACGAAGTACATGGCGCGGATATCCAAATGGTGTTGGTGTCGAAGAGGAACTGAATATATTTTGGTATGCTCGTGATATGTGACAACGATGGAAGTCGCAAAATAAAACGACTAATTGCAGCTGCGAATTGGCCTTTACGCAGGCATTACATTTTGTAGCTGAAGTCCCGTAGCTTGCAAATTCACATAAACTGACGCTCTAGAGAACACTAATCCTTTCGGTGGCCCTTTACGGACATGAATTATGGACGCTAAAAGAAGCTGATCGGCGAATGCTTCGGGTTTTAGCGTAATATTGCAAAATCCAAAATGGCGTGTAGCGCAGACGCATGAACCACGAGCTGTATTAAGAATGTAAATATGCTGTTATAATGAAGATAGTACAGTGTGACAGTCTGCGCTGGGCTGGTCACGTGTCTAGAATGCCCGACGAAAGAGTAACCAAAATTATTTTAAGCATAGAATCAAGAAGAGGCCGTAGACTTCGGAGTAGACATCGCACTGATAGATGTGCGCTATCGAGGATGATGCACGTTCAGCTGGTGTTCGAGGGGTTTGAAGAAAGGTAGCCCAGGATTGAGTACTGAAGGACCATAATTCATTCGGCGCAGGATCGATAACGGACCGTCGCCACTGAAGTAAACTAAGTATGGAGCTTAAACCGACAATTCGATATTTATAAGTAGTCAAATAACTGCGGATGAAATACTAATTCTACTTTTAATTACTCAGAATTGAAGCTGGTAATATTTTCTGAGCTTGGACCCCAACAGCTCAACTTAAATGGTTTCATGAATCACGGGGCCCCAGCAATTGAACATTCGTGAGTCGTAGAAAAAGTTCAATTGAAAGAGAAATTTTGGTTTAAAGTTCGGGCCCCAATAGTCCCATTTGAAGCTGAATTTTCAATCATCAAATCGGTTGATTTCATGAATCATGGGACCTCAGCAACCGAATATTCGTGAGTCATAGAAAAAGTTTAACTGAAAGAGAAATTTTGGTTTAAAGTTCGGGGCCCCAATAGTCCCATTTGAAGCTGAATTTTCAGTCTTCAAATCGGTTGATTTCATGAATCATGGAGCCCCAGCAATCGAACATTCGTGAGTCATAGAAAAAGTTTAATTGAAATAGAAATTTTGGCTAAACGTTCGGGCCCCAACAGTCCCATTTGAAGCTGAATTTTAAATCATCAAATCGGTTGATTTCATGTATCATGGGGCCCCAGCAATCGAACATTCGTGAGTCATAGAAAAAGTTTAATTGAAAGAAAAATTTTGGTTTAAAGTTCGGGGCCCCAATAATTCCATTTGAAACTGAATTTCAAATCATCAAATCGGTTCATTTCATGAATCATGGAGCCCCAGCAATCGAGCATTCGTGAGTCATAGAAAAAGTTTAACTGAAAGAGAAATTTTGGTTTAAAGTTCGGGGCCCCAATAGTCCCATTTAAAGCTGAATTTTCAATCATCAAATCGGTTGATTTCATAAATCATGGGGCCTCAGCAATTGAATATTCGTGACTCGTAGAAAAAGTTTAGCTGAAATAAAAATTTTGGAAAATCTCATTTTGTGTAACGACGAAATTTTTACTGGGGCCCACCGGGCATTTGCCCGGTTGCCCGGTGGGCCAGTCCGCCCCTGGTCGCATGACGGGTTTGTTATGATTCAAGGTGCTTCTATGTTCAAGTTTCATATATTCCGGAACTTTGGTTTGGTTTGGTAGTTATTCAGTCGAATCGGTCCAGGCATTTCCTAAAAGCAGCTGTTTATTGTTATATTTTCACTACTGAGACTGTTATGCCGTTTTTTGTAACTTGTGACTGACATAGTTTGATATTATTTTCAAAATTTTGGGAACAAACTTAACATTACTGTTTGAAATATTGAAAGCATGAACAATTTTAAGATGATTCCTAGGCTTATCTCAAAAGTGGTGAAATTCACATGGGACTATTATGCATTTATGGGCAGTAATGGTAGTTATCATCAACACATATGCATGTGTATGTAATATACTGATAAATTTGTAGAATATTTTTTTCTTGGGCAGGATTTATATATAAGGGGAGCCTTTTATCTTTAGAAATGTTGAGCCCAGAGTATTTTTCGGTACGTGGTCTCGTTGAGAATTTACAGTAAAACTGTGGGATCGCTTAAACGGAAGTGCAATGCTGTACCTACAATAGTTTAAACGCGCTCTCGCGCGACGGTGCTTGTATCTCAGTATCTAGAGGACCGATTTGGCTGATTTTTGTTTTGACGTGTAAAAAATAATTATCTAAATTGTGACGTAGCCGCTTTTCGATATCTCAATTTTCCAATTTTCGCTGCATTTTAAAAAAAATCGTTACTCTTCGCAACCAGTAAGAGGTAGATAGTTACTATGTACAGCAAAGTTGCTTATTTTATTGTGTTCTACAACTTTTGTGGAGACACTGTACTTTTTTGGACGCATTTAAAAACACAAAAATTTGTAACACCCTAATAGGTAGATTTACGGTCACCCTAATAGTGTAGAAAGTTACGCCATATTTTTTAAATAAACTGTTTCAAAGACACACTACCTGTAAAATTAAGCATTTTTGCGCTAGAGCACATGATCGCGCGTTTTTCTATTTGGTTCATATCAGTAAAGCTTGCTTAAATAATTTCATCAATGTTTTTCAAATAACTTTTGATTGGTAAAGCCAATTCTAATGAAATTTGGCAGATATGTTCACAGCGTTAAGGCCTCTCGTTTAACACTAAGATAATTGAAATCTGATTAATTATCTGGTTAATATCGTTATGAATAATTGTAAATTTTTTTATGCTGTACTCGACTGCTCATAACTTTCAAATTAAACGTCCAATCAAAAAACAAATCAATAGTGATCTATGAGGCTATATTACCTACCAAATGAGACTAATAGCGCTTTTGAACCGCTTGATTGTTTTCGATAAAACTCTCCCAAAAAATTTGCAGTAGCAAGAGCCTTCATTTGATTTGATACTAAAATTGTTGAAATCGGTTGAGCGGTTCCGGAGAAAATCATGTCACGTAATTTTAACATTTTTGCTTATAACTTTTAAACAAAATGTAGGACCGCAAAACCATTCAATAGTGATCTACAAGGTGATAACACCTTTCAAATAAGCGTAATAGCAAACGAATCGGTTCAGCCATCTCCGAGAAACAGACGACTAAAGTCAAGCGTCACACACACACACACACACACACACACACACACACACACACACACACACACACACACACACACACACACACACACACACACACACACACACACACACACACACACACACACACACACACACACACACACACACACACACACACACACACACACACACACACACACACACACACACACACACACACACACACACACACACACACACACACACACACACACACACACACACACACACACACACACACACACACACACACACACACACACACACACACACACACACACACACACACACACACACACACACACACACACACACACACACACACACACACACACACACACAGACATTGCTCAAATCGTCCACAATGACTTAGGAGGAATTCACGCTGCATTTTTTGCTGTTAACACGTATACCGTTGTGAGTTGGTAGATGGTTGGTTAATGCGTAAAGCAGACCCCATAGTAATCTTTAGCCTCCTATCCTGCAACTCCTAAACGAAAGTCGTACCAACAGTAAAGGAGGCACAGTGTTGTGTCGACACTATAAGATGGCCCCATCACGAGACTCGGTGGCGTAAGCCCTAGTACGGCTACCTATCTAAAAACAGAACACTAAAAAGAGTCAAGAAAACTCTACTCGGACCGTTCGGCATGGACAAAAGCGAAGAAATAAAGACATGAAATGGAGACTTGGTACTTGGAACTGCAGATCGCTCAATTTCGTTGGTGGCGACAGGGTGCTGTTCGATCAGTTAGAACCCCGAGAGTTTGGCATCGCGGCACTGCAGGAGATCTGTCGCTAAGGTGTGAAGGGGTTCTCCTCCACGTGGCGGCAAAGCCCAACTTTTCCAGAGCGGTGGAGCGACCAACGAGCTGGTAACAAGTTTCGTAGTATTGGGCAAAATGCAGGATCGCGTAATGGACTGGAAAGTGATCAACGAAAGGATGTGGGTCTTGCATCCCCCCCACACCCGAAATTTTCTGGCTTATACTTAAAAAAAAAAGTTTTTGTGCAGGATAACAATACACCAAGCCAAAACTGTAGCACAAGTATTTCCTTTACGAGAGCGCGTGTGAATAACAAAATAACCGACATCGTTTTGTATCTCTCATAATCTGTGAAAATTCTCAACTATGAAGCTCTCCGTTTGTTCAATGTCGTTCACGGTTGTATGCTTTAAATATTCAATCGCATTTTGCTTTTGATACTGTTCGCATTGACAGTCTGCTCAATTATTAGCGGTGACTACTGACTGACTGACATTGACTTCCGTGTGCAATAAAGCTGTAGTTCGCAGAGATCTTTGCGATGCTCGAAATTTCACTTTTGAAAGCAGCATCGGCGAATCATTGTCGTTGTTCAAAATTTTTGCTACAAACATTACCTGCTAAACTTTTCTACACCGTTACACACATTGCTCAATTCTGCCTCCGGGAGTACAACTTGCAGACACACCATCTGTTTGTGGACTTTAAAACGACGTATGATTCAGTTAAACGAAATGAGCTGTGGCAGATAGTGCTAGATGGTTTTCCGACGAAATTAGTTACGCTGATTCGTGGGACGCTGGACGGATCCAAATCATGCGTTAGAATAGCGGGTGAGACCTCAGCTGCTTTCGTGACGTAGGATGAACTGAAGCAAGAGGATGCACTTTATAACCTGCTATTGCCTGCTAAAATTGCCTTGGAAGGTGCATTACGAAGGGCAAACGTGGAAAGGAACGGAACTATCATCACGAAATCTCACATGCTTCTTGGTGTTGCGCATGACGTCCATATCATCGAAATCAACCGTAGAGCAGTGGAAGAGACCTTAAGTCTTTTAAAAGGGAAGCGGCGAGATTGGGACTTACCATTAACACCGTCAAAACGAAATACATGGGTGCTGGTAGGGAACGTGGGAGCCCAAGTGGTGTTGGTGCCGAGGTGGAGTTAGATGGGGAACGATATGACGTAAAGGAGAAATTTATATAACTTGGTACACTCGGGACATGTGACAACGATGTAAGCCGCGAAGTGAAACGACGAGTTGCAGCCGCGAATCGGGCTTTCTACGGATTACGTAGCCAGCTGAAGTCCCGTAGTTTGCAAATTCGCACAAAACTGGCGCTCTACAGAACAATAATCCTCCCGGTGGCCCTTTACGGACACGAATCATGGACGCTAAAGGAAGCTGATCGGCGAGTGCTTGGGGTTTTTAGCGTAAAATTTTGCGATCTATACTTGATGGCAAAATGGAAAATGGAGTGTGGCGCAGATGCATGAATCACGAGCTGTACCAAGTATACAAATATGCTGATATAGTGAAGGTAGTGCAATGTGGCAGGCTGCGGTGGGCTGGACACGTGGCCAGAATGCCCGATGAAAGAGTAGCCAAAACTATTTTCAGCAGAGAACCAGGAAGAGGCCGTAGCCTCCGAGGCAGACCCCGCATCCGGTGGGTGTGTGCTGTCGTAGACGATGCACGTTCAGCTGGTGTTCGTGGGGATTGCAGAACGGCAGCCCAGGACCGACGGTACTGGAGGACCATAATTCGGTCGGCTCAGGATCGGTAACGGACCGTTGTCACTAAAGTAAAGTAAGTATATGACGGTTCGCCGCGCTCGAAAAGGCTTTCAGGTGCGGAGAAAGTTTGAATGGAGGCAGTTATTGGTTCGTTGCAAACTCGGCTGCAATAGTTCCGTTGATCGAAGGAAGTGTTGCGACGTGCGAAAGTTTAAAGCAGATAGAATTGTCGGTGAATCGATTTCGCCATTTAAGATTTTTGCTTCACATATTGTTTCCTACGGCGCTAGACTGTCTGAGTCACTTTATCATTACGGAAAGTTACCTTTTCATCATGGAACTCTCTGTTTTGATTGAAAATCGAGTGATTTTTGAGTGTCATGACTGCCCTGTCCTTCGAGTCTGTAGTTACGATTGTGGTACATATGCTGTTATCAACCTAAAAATATGCCATTATGTTATAGGAAAACTCTCTGTCTAATTTTTATTTCGACGATTATAAACTTAAGTGAATTATCAAGGCACATTTAAGTTAGTTTGAACTGTTCCAAGTTGTTGCCGGCCAGCTGAAATATGCGTTCCGGTGTTGTCGGTGCACCCAGCTCAATCCAATCATTCGCTAGTCCGGCATCCTCCCTGGCGGACATCAAAGCATGACGAATGGCAAAGATAACTACCACACTCATCACGATTGCCGGCTCACCGGTGGTTTTAGACCTTAGCACTCCAGCCGAATTGGAACTGTTTCGCAGAAGTCGAATACGAAAATCTACCGGAATATCTTTCGAACTCGGTGGTTTATAGTTCCACGATCGGTTGGTCAGTAATGCACCAGTTTGTGATTCGTATATCAACTCTTCAGTTAGGTAATAACCAAGTCCCATAACAAATGCTCCCTCGATTTGGCCGATATCAATGCCTGGACTAAGACTTTCGCCGGTGTCTTGTAGTATGTCTACACGGTTGATTTGAACGTTACCTGTCAGAATATCCACTTCCACTTCCGCACAACTTAGACCCCAAACGTCGTACGGCTGCAATTCGTTTGCTTGGTACATATACGAAGCGCAAAGATTTATGTTTTCTTTATAAGCTTCAGTTATTAATGCTTGCCAGGACACAATATCATTCTTTTCTCGAATTGGTTGAATTCTTTGCAGTAGTATTTCGCATGCCTTCTTTGCTGCCTGAAACAGAAAATGAACTTTACTTGGGAAAATCATACTTATTTAATATACTTTACATAACAAACAGCCTCACTAGTGAAACTAGCTTGAGTACAGACAGCGTTCGGAGAGATCAAATTATTGGCTGGTTTGATGCTAACTAGTTCTATCGGAATCGCTAGAATATGAGCAACCACTTGAGCCACTTTGGTGTTCAGGCCTTGTCCCATCTCGATACCTCCGTGAGCTATAGATACAGAACCATCTCCGTGATAAATGGAAACTAACGCATGAAGAGTTTCCAAGTAACCAACTGGATATCGCATGGGAACTATCGAGATTCCTCGCTTTTTCCAACGGTTCTGTTGGTTGAACTGGCCAATTGATCTCTTCCGTTCGTCGTAGTGAACATCCGAACGAAATTGTGGAAGCAATTCGATCATTTTTGAATCTTTGGGCATGTTGATCATTCTCACGTCCGTTGGATCTTGATTTGTTGCATGTGCCACATGTTCCATAATGGTTTCTATCATTGCAATCGCTTCGGTTGAACGTGGTGCACGACACCACGTATTGCTAGCGCTATCTGTTATGGCTTTGAGTGCTTCTATTTTCCACCGATTATCGACGTAGCAGTTTGGGTACGAATTTTTAATATAAAATGGCGTTTCATTATGGGAAGAACCTGAATCGTGCACAAATCGGTTATAGAGCTTGCGTATTTTACCTTCCCTGCTGAAACTAACCTCGTATTCGCTAATCAATCCATACCGCTTGCCGATAGCGGACATGTTTGCTTCTAGAGACATGATGAGTCTAATTGGTCTTCTGGTTAGGAAGGCCGCCAAAGCACATGCACATGCTATCAACGATGATCTGCTGGCCTTACCTCCATAGGAACCTCCAAGACGTCGCACTTGCAAATTAAGACTACTTTCGGTCACGTTTAGCATGCGGGCGACGGCTACTTGAACCAGGTCAACCCATTGAGTGGACGAATAGATATCCATGCCATCTTCAATCGGGACACAGATACAGGTCTGCGTTTCCATACTATAATGGTACTGTCCTCCTAGTTCCAATTTTCCATTTACATTTAATGGACCTTCTACACTATTTTCGTACTTTTTACCGGTGAAACCATGATCGGTATTGGTGATACGCACATTCTTGTGATCGCATGAAAAAACTTCCCTTACCGTAGGATAGATGGGTTCGTCCGATAAACTGTAAGATATTCTTACTAACTTGGAAGCTTTCTCAGCTAGTGCGAATGTTTCTGCAACCACAACTCCTACTGGTTGACCATGATATAGCACTTTCCTGCTGCAGAATATTTCTTCTGTGTCCGGTTCCAGTTCCTTGAAAGGCATAAAATCGTTCTGGCCAGGAATGTCTCTGGCAGAGTAGAATGCAATTACACCAGGCAAGTTCTATGGGGCATGTAAAAGTTTTAACCTTCTTCTTATAAATGACTGGTGAACTTACCAAAGCGTCAGAGGCATCAATATTTTGGATTTCAGCATGAACTTCAGTTGCCAGTACGAAAGCTGCAAACAGTTCGTTGGGCATTCTTGACAGATCGTTAATGAACTTTGCTTCTCCGGATGTTTGTGTTAGTGCCTCAATCTTTGGAATGCATTTGGTAAGAGGCCAAAAATTCTTGTGGGAATCGTATTCTTGGATTGCCGTCGAAATAGGACGATGAAGTTTTGCACCGCCTGATTGATATACCGGTTTAACGGTTGTATTACATTCGGGAGCGATACTCAAAATCAATTTGTAGAAAAGCGCAATCGCTAGATGTTTGCGATATTCTGGGGATGCACTTGACGAAGTCCAGTTAGGTTGAAATTCGTTTGAAAGAATACGAAGGCAAGTCTGTAGATTGTTGTTTGTGAAGATGTCAGTTCCGGTGAGGTATCTTTCGGTTTCGGTTGCATGCGTAAACTGGTAGAAAATGTAAAATTTAATAAGATCAGATGAAATTAAAAGTAAGGTACAGGCAATCATAGATGACACACAATTGTGGGTCATTTTAGCTTTAGCATCTAATTTTCGTTTAAATACCACCTAATGGATGATCAAATTATTAATGCTACTTATGAATTCACCCATTGGTCAGTAGATAAAGCTAAAATGACCTATAATTGGGTGTGATCCATGATTGTGGACTGACTATACTTACCTTTGGATTGATTCCACCGAAACAAATTGTGGCGGAAGTCACGCGTGTCCTATTTAAATCTAATTTAATGGCAAAAGCACTGTTAATGTAGGCGCGACAATTTTGCACCCTCAGCATGATTTTAAATGATCGCACCACGTGAGATTTTGGATCTTTTGGACTTAAAACGATATTCAGTATGACTTTTTTCTTCATATTGATGCCAATATATTCCTCAGGGCTGACCATAATGGTTCTGTCTGTAGATTCCGCTGCAAATTTTAATAATTAAATGATCAAAACCTAAAATAAGTTGTTGCTAGGGGAAAAAATTATTAATACCAATTGTGAGTTTCGCTCCAACTGCTTCCAAGATAAGATACAAATCAGACAGAAACTCTTTATGTTGGTTTTTGATACTCAAATTTCCAGCAATAGTTCCAGTATTACGAACTGGAACGCTTCCTATTAGATTTATATGTTCAATTAGCTCCAAACAATATTCAAACTCCGACTTGGTTTTGGCTGCATATGTTAAAATAGAAACCATCTCCGTCAGCGATACGTTTGCCCCAATAACCAGATTATCGTCGAGAGAATGTGTTCGAAGTTCTTTAATAGAACTTATGTCAATATAAACTGTTATGTTTTCCGGGCTCCGATAGACTCCTGTAATATGTATTTGATGTAAATTTTTATTACACCGTTTTGATTCCTCTTACCATGAGCCGTATTTCCGGTAACTAGTATGTATGGGGTATCTGCAATTTTCTCGAAAATAGCAAAAATGCTGCTGATGGCATAAACTTTGTGCCATTCTTTCCCATCCTCAAAATTTAAATGTATTTCGTTCGTCTGTATAGTGCTCTTATTGGAAGGACATTTGTTGGTGCACACAGTACCCGGTGACCACCGCTAAATCCTCAATGTCCTTGCAAGCGTTTTTCAAACGCGAATCAGCATCAATGGCCAGCGACTTGAATGCATCCAATATTGGCCGATAGCCGGTACAGCGACATATGTTACCCGAGAAAGCGTCCTCGACTTGTTGCATCGTAATGCGTCCTTGCTGATGCTGCATCATGCTGTACATATTCATTACCATTCCTGGAGAGCAGTAACCACACTGAGTTCCATTAAAGCCGGCCAAAACCTTCTGCGCGGGATGGTACCCGCTAGATTTGTTGCCTATTCCTTCGATGGTTGTAATATTTAAACCATGACATGAGAAAACCGGTAGTAGACACTAGAAAAGAAAATGAATCATTTGAAAAAGTGTATACCACAAACTGAATGTTATAATTACCGAATTTGCGGCATATGAAAACCATTTTTCGGTGACTGGATGTAACCCTGAAATATTAACTACGCATACGCCACACCCTCCTTCCAAGCACATAAATTTCGTTCCACTGAGATGGGCGTGGTCTCGAATAAATCCATTTAGAGACGTGTCAATGGGGACTGTATCCGAGCTAACTGAAAATGCATACATAAAAATTAAAGCTAAAATAACTTCGTAAGATGAGTTTGTTGGCTTCTACATTGATACCTGTGTAATTAATGTTGTTAATGCTAAATCTAATGCTCATTTTGTTCCGGTAATCGATCAAATATCAGCACAAGTGGCGTCGAATCACTTCACTTCGTAGTTATGTACAACGATGCACTACTCTCTTTGTATTTCCTCAGCGTGCTGTTATGTCATGCTCGGTGCTCCAGACCAGACCAACGCAGAGTACTGACAAGTAGGATTTAATTATAACTCACTGTCTTTCGTGTATCACAGAGAGGTTATAGTTATATGTGGTTTGACTTCATTCGTGAGTTTTGCATAGCCAAAGCTGGTATACAGTAAATTTGGGTCATTTTTTGTAATATTTGACCCACAATCATGATAAAGTTATATTATAGCATAGGTCTTTATTATTAATTTATTAAATATTTTATTATTTCTATCTTTGAAATATTTACGTTGAGCTTCAAAAAGTTATGAAAGCTGTCCAGTAATGGTTGAAGTATACTAAGGACTATTGTTAGAAACAGGGCTCAATAACAGTTTATTTTGTCCCGAGACGAAGACGATGAATTAACTGTCATCAGTTCAAACTGAAGTACTTCACTTCGAAATTGCTTTCCAGCATCCGCTAGCAAATTGGTTTTTAATGTCATCGACAATTTTTTATTACCTGCTTCAGTCGTTTCTTGCGGTTATTTGGCCAACATAGAGTAACCGACATTGTGAAAAGTGTACAAACCAAAACTTGCCTTGCCGATTTTGCCTACCCCCGGTTTTATCCAGCCCCGATTTTATCACCTTTTTATCCCGATTGTGTCAGCCTATACATTTTGTTGAACTTTTGTGCTTTTAAACATCATTTATAAAACTTTTCAGCCTGCTTGAAACCATTCTAATTCTCTGGGGAGAGTTTTTGAAATAAATTATGCCTTCTTGCGAGTAATTCGGGGTCAAAATTAGGGTATTTTTATAGTAAAAGTTTCTATAGATCCTAAACAAGCAAAGATAGAGTTATACTATATTCAGCAATGTTATGTATTTTTACTATTTGTACAACTTTGTAAAAAAGGAAAAAGTCATACAACAACTACAAAAACAGCTAAAATAGAAAAACTGATTTTAACCATTTTTCATTTATGAGGAATAGGGTTTTTCTATCTTTGCAGAAGAGATAGAAGGTTACTGTCTTCAGGAAAATTTCTTGTAATAATTTGCTGTAAAACTTTGCAGAACACATCAATGCGTTATATTGAAACTGAAGAAAAATAAATTTATTATTGCGCTTTTTGGGGGATTAATCAAAATTTGAATTCCGCTGGACAATAGAACTTTTAATTCTAAGAAACTCTTCCAAAGGTTCCATAAACCTAAAACCAAGTTTTCCCGCTCAAAGCTAATGCGCACCAAAAAAGGTTCTGGATCAGTGTGCTGTGCTCGGTTCATTGAGCTTTCGGTTGATCAATTGAGGGTTAAAATTTAATTTTTAGTAGAAGTCTTCGATATTGCAAGGTCTTAAGTCTTGAATTTTGAAAAAAGTTTCGAAATTTTTTTTCCGATTTGGTCAGTTTCTCAATTTTGTCAGCCCAAAATTCAACATGGGGCTGACAAAATTGGAACATTTCTATATTATCTTAAAGAGTGTGTAACGGTTGCCTAGTTGTTATAAAATATTCAAATTTTGAGAGCATCTCGCTAGAAGTGAGATTGAAATAGTCTCGTTTGCTAGACAGTACTGGGTTCGGTTGAAATTGCGAACTGCGAGTCGGGGATCAGAACGGGAAAGCTAGATTCAAGAAAGGATCGGGAAAGCAAGACGAGTTCGACCAATGACCATCTGAGTTAACTTCGGCTAGAACTACTAGAATTATGGATATCCGGTTAGTTCGGCCGTAGTGTTCAATGTCAGTGACCTGCCTTGAACTCTGATCTGAGGGCATTCGAAGTTTACCGTTCATTTGACCCGGATCCGTCGA
The DNA here is from genome assembly GCF_943734655.1 of Sabethes cyaneus. Lineage (NCBI taxonomy): Eukaryota > Metazoa > Arthropoda > Insecta > Diptera > Culicidae > Sabethes > Sabethes cyaneus. Next base: position 147,143,578 of record NC_071354.1, read on the forward strand.
ACGGATAGGAAGGTTTTAGTTTTCCCGCGTCGCAAAGAGGTGTGATCTCATTTATATATACACGTGTCGATACTAAGTTTCCAATTAAATATTTCAGTGCTAAGATAAAATAGTGCTTAAGTGATTACCGCTCTACGAAAGCAAATTTATAAATTCAAAAAGCGTAGGATAAGGTAAGGGTATTGTGTGCGAGTGCGTGTTTCGTTCTTTAAAATCGATTTAATTGAAACAGGGGCAGGAATCACCGCACCGCCGCTAACTACATTTCCGAGGGTCATATTGCCTGGTCAGCTAGTAACGTGGCCAGGAGGAGTCGCGCCGTCAACATCGCGACCCAATCATCCGTTTCTACCGAACACGACGTTACCGTTGGACATCGAGCAGAAGTCGACGGAGAGTTCACCCTGCTGGGTGGATAGACGCTGCGGCCGTCGCCAGCAGAGCCCGCAGTCGTCCGCTGTAGAATCGAACAGCACCCACATCGTAGACGATCGAAGAGATATCGCCGTAAGTCCCCGTAGCAGCAGCAGGCTGTAAGTACAGACCGATCCTTTTGTTACCCCGTGCACATGTGACGAGCTGGCTCAATGGAGCCATAGAATATGAATTGAACGAAGCAGGTAGATGCCGTATCGATACCGGTAGATTAGAAGAACACGCACACAATTAGGGCAGAGTTAGACAATTGAACCGTAGGAAAACTGTAGCGCGCAGTGAGAAATAAATGTAGCGAATGTAAAATCAAATTTAGTGAATTGTTCAATGCCCGGTTTGATCGCCCTATTCCTGAAATGTTTCTGAGGTTCTTATGTGTCGCACGAGTATGTTGTCGCGTTTCGATGGTTAGAAAAATTCAGTGAAGCAAGCTGATAAGTTTGAATCTTCCCATGCGGTCAGGTCCTCTGGTGTCGAGTGGCGGAAACTCGCCCGTGATGATAAGCTTTTTGATGTAGGCGGTTGTGATGTTGACTAGCTGATCTAGGGTGAAGTTGGTGATGATAGTCGTTGGTAGGTTTCGCAAATAAGACTTGCCCGGGAGAATCGAGAAGAAGGCCAACCGTTCTTTGAACCTTTTTAAAGGGACACAATTTTGACCTAACTCCGTTAGTCTCAAGCTGGGCAATCAAACGTGACGATTGGTCCTCAATTGAGGTGGCGCATAAGCCAATCGTTGGTAAATCGGAGACGGTCGGTCAATCTTCTATTTTCAAGAGTACATTCGGAACTTTAATTCCTGCAACATCAATAAACAGAATAAACTCACGAGCTTAATAATAACCTATTAATTAAAGTGTGATAAAGGGAAGATCTCAGAAATAAAAAAGCAACAGCTAATAAGATATTTCAACGGTCATAGACTGAATTTTCAGATCTGAAAAAGAGCCGCAGATTCGAATATGGTAATTTGGGGTAGTTTAACCGAGGATCCAAACATCTATTATAGCCAAAACATTGCTTTCTAACTGTTATTTCCAAATATGTCGGCACAATGAAAGATGATTTCCGTTTAGCGTTTTTAATTTGCTAGTTTGTAAATATTTTGTTTGGTGTTTGGCTCTTGAATATTATTGTTAGTTGAATTACCACCGAATTGTCCGATCTTTCTCGAGTTTATGTACCGAGTACCGTTACCCGCAGTTATTTGCAACACACTTTTGAACTTTAAGTTGGTGAAACTTTCGAAATATACAGTTCAAATCGAAGTACAAGTAGGCAAAACTTCTAACTGTTAATTTATGAATATGAGAAAAAGAGGTCGATCTCGGTGTAGTGGTTAGCATTCACGCCTCTCACGCCAAGGACCCGGGTTCAAATCCCAACCCCGCAGAAGTCACGAATGATATAACCTGTTAAAGTGACTGTATTCAAACAAAAAAAAAATATATGAGAAAAAATAATTATCACGGAAACCTGGGTGTGTTGCAAGTTACGTATATGAGAATTCTTGCAAGATTTTTCTAAATTATCGAGTTTCATGAATATAAGTTTTATTTTCAAACCTCAAATGGTTATTTTAGACATTTTTAGTGTCTAGGAAGTAACACTTAAAATAATGGAATAACGTTGAAAATGCCAAATGTAGGTGAACTTTGAATTGTTTCCTGAAGGCACATGGAATTTTTCACAATTTTCCATTTTTTGGAGATACCAGAGGAGAAAACAAGTGCTTTGCCGGTATTGGTAAGTACAAATTACGCCGTATTGGACTTTATACCCAAGGTTTTGCTTATTTTGGATCCGCCGACCTACGACCTTCTTATGGCCGGGCACGCCAGTGCAGTGTATACGAATCATCTATATTTGTATAACTCTAAAAATGATAAACTTCAAAAGAATACTGATTTAGAAAACAAGGGCCGTCAAATCGGGTTTCTCGAAACGCGCCACTATGCTTCGCTACGGTTCTGCCAATACCTGCTATTGCAAGTATCCTTGGATGACGGAACTGAATGATACTGGTAAAGCTAAAAGCGGACTTCAAAGTTTTTTGAGGACCTTCGAGAATCTTCGTTGGTGTGGGTCTCTCTAGTTTTATAACTATTTGGTCGTTGTTTTGTGGAATTACAAATGTTATCAACAGTTTTAAGGAGCAAGTGTTGAAAACCTCTTCAAGTGTATTATAAAACTGAACTTGTTTCTGTTACACTTCACTCAGCCTCGGGCTACCTATAGCCTATCCGTGGAATGCCTCGGTACTCGCCAGTTAACTTCTATTTTCTCGAGACATGTAGCACTTTGGGTCCTTCTCTTCTTGGTATCAGCAATCAGGTTATCGGCGTACAGTAATCTACAGCCAGTGGCTGGTAAACGGCTAAATAATGCGTACCGTCTGTGCCTTGTGCACGTGTAGGCACAAAATAGACCCTACAGTGGTTCACAGCCTCTTATTCAGCAACTCCTATTTCTACCTCCTCGTGGTACCAGCCGGGATACGAGTAACTTTGGTGGAGATCGGGTAACCAACCCCGGTGGAAGCCAAGGTCGTATGCTGACAGGAAAGGAGGGCTCTTTCGAGCTTCATTAGCAGGCTTGCGTAATAGGCTTTGCAAGTCGTCACCACGAAAAATACTAAAGCACGGAACGAAGAACAAATAAATTCTTACTGGAACAATCGGAATGGACCCACGCGACGAAAAAGGACTATGTATTGGAAACTCGGGACGTGAAACTGCCGATCTCTCAACTTCCAAGGGAGCACTCGGGTGCTCTCCGACGTATTGAAGAGCCGCAAGTTCGACGTCGTAGCGCTGCAGGATGTGTGCTGGAAGAGCTCAACGGTACGTACGTTCAGAGATGGACGTACCATGTACCAGAGCTGCGGCAACACACACGAGCTGGGTACAGCTTTCATAGTGATGGGCGAGATGCGGAAACGGGTGACTGGGTGGAGGCCAATCAATCCTCGAATGTGCAGGTTAAGAATCAAGGGCCGATTCTTCAATATAAGCATCATCAACGTGCACAGTCCTCACCTCAGAAGTATCGATGATTACAAGGATGAATTCTACGCGCAATTGGAGATTGAATACGACCGCTGCCCAAAATATCATACCATTTCCGACCGAAATATACATCGATGTAAACTTTAGTAGATTAGTGCAGACAAACCTACCCGGCATGATTTTCAATAGCAAGCCAAGACGAGATGCTGCATTCTGTTTTCGGAACCTGATCTTTTGTTTTTATACGATAGATTTCGCAACAAGTTATATAAACACAGAACAGTTGCGGGGCTAATGTTTCGATCCTATTGATTCAGGTACAGACTCGAACTTGCCTTGGATAGACTAAAGATTATTCTTTGTGACCAAACACGAAATTTTAAACTGTTAGTGTTCCATTTTGAATTATGCCTCACTTTTCAAGCGCTCAATTTGATAATTCATGTACCTATTTGGGATATACGATTTCTTTCATATTAGAATAACATGTTGTTGCATTGTTTCATACTATTTAATGTGCAAAAACAGAATATTAACTGTTGAACAAACTATTTCCAGCACCGAAACGTAAGATAAGCACTTTTGCAAAATAACAATGTTTCACAAACAATAATGGTTACCAAGCACTTTAGTTCAGCATGAACTGTTCAATGGTATTACCAGAAAGCAGATAAACCTGATCCGGAGTCGTAGGCGTACCGAGGGGAATCCAGGCATCTGGCAGACCGGCATCGAGTCTCGCCGATCTTATTGCATAGCGCAAGGCAAACAAAACGACAATCGCCATGTTAAGTGCCGGTTCGCCTGTCGCCTTTGATCTTAGCACCCCTGCTGGGTTGGCACTTCTATGCAAAAAGTTGACACGAAAATCAATCGGAATGTCCTTAGCACCAGGTGGTTTGTACGTCCAAGTACGGTCGGTCATGATAGCGCCGTTTTCGTTGTCATATACCAGCGCCTCAGTCAGATAATATCCAATGCCCATCACAAATGCTCCTTCAATCTGTCCCACATCAATACCGGGACTCATGCTTTCTCCTGTATCTTCCAAGATATCCACACGTTTAACTTGAACATTTCCTGTTAGGATATCTGCCTCTATTTCAGCACAACTGAGTCCCCAAATGTAGTACGACTTTAAATCTTCTGCCTTGTACTGTGCTTCAGCGCATAAATCAACGTTTTTGACATAACACAGTTTGACAATCATCTCCCAGGGTGCGCCCGGGTTGGCATCACGAATAGGTTTAATTCGCTCCAGCAACATTTCACACGCCTTTTTAACTGCCTGAAATTGTGATGAAGAATTATGATTGACCAATACATTAATGGTATAATATTTACATAGCAAACGGCTTCACTGGTCATACTTCCACCTGAAACAATCGCATTAGGTGAAGTATTAGTGCAGGATGGTTTCACTTTGACTTTCTCCAAAGCAATCCCCAATTTGTAGGCCGTGACTTGTGCAACCTTAGTGTTCATACCCTGCCCCATCTCAATGCCACCGTGGGTAACGGAAACTGTTCCATCTCCAGCGAAAATTGATACGATAGCATTCAACTGTCCAAAATACTCCAACCAATACTGCATCGGAATTATAGCAATACCACGCTTTCTCCAGCGATTATGTGAATTAAATTCATCGACTGTTCGCTTGCGTTCGTCATACTCTACATCTCTACGAAACTGTGGCATCAATTCTTGCATTTTGTTGTCCTTGGTCATGTTTGCCATGCGTACTTCAAACGGATCCAGACCCGTTTCATGCGCGATATGCTCCATTATATTTTCTATCATGGCTACGCCTTCGGTTGTTCCAGGTGATCGGCACCATGTATTACTGGGAGCATCCGTTTTAACTGCTTTTCCAACAATTTTCCACGTCTTTGCGTCATAACAATTTTTCGAAAATTCTGTGGTTTGAGCTTGAACAGATTCGTTCAGTGAGATTCCGTAGTCTTGAACGTAATTGTTAACCAGTTTTGTAATTTTGCCAGTTTTTTCAACATCCACATCGTAGTCGCTAATGCAGCCGTATCTTTTTCCAACTGCTCTCATGTTTGTCTCAATTGGTAACACAAAACGAACAGGACGTTGAGTCAAATGTGCTGCCAATGCGCAACCGCAAGCTACTAATGTAGCTCTTGAAATTTTAGCACCATAGCCGCCGCCTAGACGACGGACCTGTAGGTTAAGACTATTCTGGGGAACTTTGAGCGACTCGGCTATTGCCACCTGTGTGAGATCCATCCATTGGGTGGACGAGTAAACATCCATACCGTCTTCGATGGGCACACAAACGCAAGTCTGTGCTTCCATGGTGTAATGATATTGACCGGCAATTTCAAATCGACCTTTTACATTTTTCGTGGCGGTTGCTGCCTTGGCCACCCGGTAGGCGTTACCGCGTTTGTCGAATGAAATGTCGAAAAAGCGATCTTGAGCGTTGACATCCATAACCGATTTTAAAGTTGGATAGATCGGTTTGTTTGAAATTTTTTCGTAAGTTATTGTGACTTCCTTTGCTGCTCTTTGTGCTAGGTTGAACGTTTCAGCGACGATAACTCCAGCCGGTTGACCATGGAACTGGACCTCTCCACTGCAGAGGATCTCTTCGACATCCTGGTTTCCTAAGCCGGCCGGCATAAAGTTGTTTGTTCCGGGAATATCTTTCGCCGAGAAAAATGCGACGACGCCCGGTAATTTCTGCAAAGACATTGGTTACTCATACTGTTGAAGGAGTTAATCGGGTTTTAAACCGATGAAGTTACTAACCAAAGAATTTGAGGCATCTATTTTCCCAATCCTGGAATGTGCCTGAGTAGCTAAAACAAACGCAGCATATAGCTCGCCCGGTTGTGGCGCAAGATCGTTGCAATATTTAGCTTCACCCGCTGTTTGAGCTAATGCTTCTAATTTGGGAACATTTTTCGTCAGAGGCCAGTTTTTCTCGTAGGTATCGAAAGTTTGTTTGCCAGAGGATAACGGACGCTCCAGCAACGTACCACCCGATTTGTATTCCGGCTTTAGATTGTATTGCCCGTCAGGTACAATAGCAAGGATAAACTTGTAGAATAGAGAAATGGCCAAATTTTTGCGATACTCGCTGGAGGCGTCCGGAAGAATCCAATCCGGATTCAGCTCCGAGGATAGCGCCGTGAAAGCCGACTGGATTGTGTTGTTATCAAAAAGATTGGTACCTTCCAAAAGTTTTTCGGTTTGTGATGCGTGAGTAAACTGAAAAATGAAAAATAATATTATAAGTTAAAGAAAAAGCTTAGACTTTAATCAGTATTTTCAGAATATTTGATGTAAAACATACTTGTGGATTGATACCTCCGAAACAAATTCGTGCACTTTCAACGCTATTTTTGGAACTATTTAGCTTCAGCAGGAAAGCTCCATTGACGTAAGCATGGGCGTTTTGAGCTCTTGGCATTATTTTGTATGAACGGAAAAAGTACATACTAGGATCCAATGCCGGTAATGTAATACTTTTGATCACTTTCTTGTTCATATCCATCTGAACGAAATCTGCAGGATTTACGATGGTTGTTTTTCCTCCAGACTCAACTGAAATTGTTGATATTTGAATCTCGCAATTAACGATTATTATACTGTTACACACAGGGCAATTCAAACTTACCAATCGTTAGTGTAGCCCCAATCGCTTCTAGAAGTAAATAGTTATCGGAGGGAAACTCGTGATGTTGATTTTTTATACACAAATTTCCTGCGATAGTTCCTGTATTACGAACCGGTACGTTTGCGATCAGATCAATATGTTTGACCAGTTCTTTGCAGTAGCTGAATTTATTGTTCTTATTGGCAGCATCCGTGAGAATGGTCATAAAATCAGTCAACGCAACGTTTCCACCCACAACGAGTTCCTCTCCAAGCGAGTGCGAACGAAGTTCGTCGACGGAGTTGACATCGATGAAAATTTGAAGGTTTTCATTTCTGCGATAAACACCTGAAAAAGAAAATGTTAAAATTCGTTTTAAGGCACATAATTAAACACCTACCATGCGCAGTGTTGCCAGCCACTAACATATACGGTTTCTCTCCAATTTGGTCAAAAATCGCAAAAATATCGTTCAAATTGTACACCTTATGCCACTCGGATTCGTTTGCAAAAACCATACGTAACGGTTGTTGCTTTGTGACTTGATTTTCCATTGCAGAACATTTGCCAGAGCAGATTTCACCCGTCGATGGGCAGATCTTACCGAGGTCTTCAATATCACGGCATGCTTCCACCAATTTACTATTCGCGTCGACCGCCAGTGACTTGAATGCATCCAGAATAGGCCGATAACCGGTGCAGCGGCAAATGTTACCCCCAAAGGAGTTCTCGATATCCTCCATTGAAACTTGGCCCTTTTTCGACTCGAGTAGACTGTACATGTTCATGACCATACCCGGAGAACAGTACCCGCATTGAGTTCCGTTGAAATGGGCCAACCGTTGCTGGGTAGGATGGTAGCCTTCCTTCTTATTCCCAATACCCTCAATGGTAAGTACGTCCATGCCATGACAAGAAAACACCGGAAACAAGCACTAAAATTTTAAAAAAATTACCTTCTGGCATTTTCCAATTTTGGAGATTTAATTACAGAGTTGACGGCCCACGAGGACTTTTCCTTGGTAACCGGATGGACGCCATTTACGTTCACGACACATGCGCCACAACCGCCTTCAAGGCACATAAACTTGGTACCGGTAAGTTTGGCGTGACTTCGAATGAAAGTGTTGAGAGAGGTGTCAATCGGTACAGACTTTGAATCAACTAAAATAGATGTGAATGAAAATGAAGCATGTACAACGTATACGACATGATGTAGGTTATACAGGTATCTAAAGTGGAAGTGCAGTGTACTTAGAATTGCTAAGTCATCTCTATTAACTAAACGATTCTCCGTTCGATGTCGCAGTAAGACAACGAATCGAGCAAACACGCGAGATTAAATGACCGCCGCTGTGGAATTGTTTGATCTACTCACCATTGTATGATTTTCCATTTATCGTGAAGGTTACCTCTTCGATAGGACTGTAAGAAACGGAAACATCAATAAGCGTTGATATTTTTCGCGGATTAGAATGTTTTATTAATACCTAAGTGATGATTTAGATTGAAGAATTGCTTATCACATTTGAAATTTTAGTGCAGCACTGTATGCAAAACTGCGCGAAAGCTTCAAAATTTTAATTGGTTTTAGAAAAATATATAAATACAGGAAAACTTGATGAATACTGCAGTAGAAAAGAAATGAGGGGCTCCCGAAAAAATTTAGAATAAGTGGGAACTCAAACGAAAAAGTTTTGTTCCTTAATCTTAAGCATGATTTCGATCTAGACCACTTGTACGATTTTGCTTCAGAATGTAACGTAGCATATGAATGACGAGACATCTCATTTAAAATGCCAGTGAACCTGACCAACTTTCGTTAGAAGGTATTTTATACAGATTATAGGTGCTAAATGGTGATAACTGATAAAGATCGACCGTCCTTGAGATATTTGCTAATAAACGCCTAACACAGTTTTGAGTTTTCTGAGAACAATTATATTAGCTAAGTGAGAGTTTTTGGTGTTTTTCTTTTATTTTGAAATATTTGTTTATGAAGCTCAGAAAAGCATGAAAGATTTGAAAATGGAAGAGAAAAAGCCTGAAAGTTATGAAATTTCTTAACCCGCCGTGTGCGTTAGTGCAAGCGAGCGAGAGAACGAGCGCATTGACACATTGGCACGTGACAAAGCAAAGCAAAGCCTAGGTGCTACATTCTGTTATTGAAACTTGACCTTCTGTTTTTTATACGATAGACTTCGCAGCCAGCTGTTAGAGTACAGGACAATTGCAGGGCCAGTTGCTACGAACCTATTGACTCTAACAGCCTCTCCCAGTCGAGATTCGAACATACGATGACTGGCTTATTAGACCAACGTCATACCTCGAAGTCAACTGGGAGGCCTGGTACGTAACACTGAACTGAAAAACAAAGAAATTAGCCATCAGGCAACAACAATACCGTTCGGAATTTGAATCTGTGGAGTATCACGTACTGTTGTAGTGGAAGGCGAAGGTATGGCGGTAAGACCTACATTTACCATAGCGGCGGAGTCTCCAAGAAACTAGGAACGGGATTTGTTGTGTTGGGCAGCACATTCTTTGTGGAGTAACTTATACTGGAGGTAACTTACGACATCCGTTTGCCATAGGACAGCGAGATCGACAGGGATATGAACGTCCAGTTCGGTAGGGAAACAATTTATAGACCGTTGATCGGGTTCCATAATCTGCACATCGACACGAACGATATCGGTCTACCGTGTCTGAACTTTGCAGCTTCCGGAGGCCTGCTGATCAGAAACTTTTCCTTTTCCCGTAAAAATATCCGCAAGGTTATCTAGAGGAAGTTATCTTGGGAGTGTTCACAAACGATAGTGACATCCTGGAACTCTTCCAGAATAGTAAGGAACCATTTAGTAACGGCACTTCAACGGATGATTTCCAGGATTCCGGAGGAGGAGAAGGTGTAACTTCTGGTGATATCCGCTTGTTAATGATGCCAGGATGAATACTAAGATGCCGTCAAAGGACAGATGGGCTGAACATTTTGAACAACTCTTTCGAGTTGTCAGAGACCCCCAATAGTTCGTCGCATTATTCACGTGAACTCTAAGGCTCCATTACTGGATGAAATTGAAGCAACGAACAAAAGTATAAAATCCAGTAGAGCGCCAGGGCTAGATGCGTTTCAGCCGAGATCAAAGTTGACCCATCTTTGTCAGCCCAGATGATGCATCAGCTTTTCAGCAATTAATGGGAAACCACGGATTATCTACGAATGTTATAGTTATCTAACTATTGGTTTTTCAAAAATTAAGAAACTTAGTCGATTTTTCTAGGGGGGGCTAAATCGTTTCTAGGGAGGGCTTAGCCCCCCCTAGTTTCGCCAATGGGTCTCAGGCAGCTGGTCTCACAGTCAATGTAGCAAAAAGTAAGTCTAGGGTAGTGAACACCGACAATCCCACCAACTGCACAGTAGCGGGCAACCAGTTGAGCAGGTGAACGCGTTTTAATATCTTGGTAACCAGACAACCAGACCACCAGCGGGGTACCAGGACTGATATAGTCACACGGATCAGAAAGGTCAGGGGTGCCTTTGCAGGTCTGCGTAACATTAGGCGCTCAAACCAGATCACGTTACATACGAAAACCCGAATTTTCAACTCAAACATTAAATCCGTACTGCTGTATGCCTACGAAACATGGTACGTCTCAGCGGAGACAACGTAAAATTGACAGGTATATTGGTGCCTGGTGGCCAGCCAACTGGATAATGAGAAACTCCATCGTCGATGTCATCAGCGGCAGATTCGTGAACAGAACAGAAATTCGTGAACAGAGATGTGCAGAGAAGCACCCGACTGGAGTCCGCAAGGATTGCGTAGAAGAGGCAGACCCAGAGGCTCATGGCGACGCAGTTTAGCCAACGACATCCGGGTTGTAGACGAGACCCTGTCCTGGTGACACGTAAAAGCCATGGCGGGTAACCGTCAGTAGCGGAGATTTCATCCGTTTGTTCTGCCGGACCGGCGGACATGGACACATAAGTAAGTAAGAAAACTCCTAATTCAGCTGTAATTGAGCACTAATGGTGCTTTTTCTTTTTGATGACGTGAAGGACTAAATTTCTGTCTGTCTGTATGTTCCTAATAGACTCGGAAACTACTGAACCGATTGGCGTGAAAATTTGAATGCAGGAATTTTTGGGGCCAAGGAAGGTTCTTATGAGGTTAGAGACACCTCCCCCCACTAAAAGGGGGGCTCCCATGCAAATAAAACACAAGTTTCTGCATAACTCGATAACTAATCACAGGCAGTAACATCATTTGGAGGCAGTATTTTTTTATGGTGTACTGAGACCCCTCCGCCTTCTAAGTGGGAGGGCTCCCAAACAAATGAAATACAAATTTCCTCATAAGTCGAGAACTAATCAAGCAAATAAAACCAAATTTGGCATTTGAGGGATTTTGGAGGCATGAATTTATTTTATGATGGTTTAAAACCCCACCCCTGTGGCAGGGGGGAGAACTCTTATACAAATAAAGCAGAAACTTTTGCGTTACTCATTAATCGAACTCGAGAAATTTTAGACTCTTCTATAAACATTAGGCAATAACAAGATCACCAAATCTACTTACGGTAACACTAGATGATTCAGGGCAATACGGCCACAGGCCGCGAGTATTGTCGGCAACCCGTCGTCGGACGCGCTGGCCACTGCGGGGGGCAGCCACCCCGCAGAAAACACCTCTGTCTTCTAGGTTTATTTGTTTTCTTAGGTCTACTGACCTCTATTACTTTTCTTCTGTTGGGTCCGAAGGAGCGACAGCGGGTAAGGAAAGGATTACCCCCGCGAAACGGTACATTCCGCGTAAAGGTTTTTCGCGAAATAATATTACGCGGATCATATTCTGCGTTATGATCGACCGAGCATTTTCCGCAAAATGGTATTCGGCGAAATGTTATACAATCACGGCGAACATTAAAATGCTATCCACTCTATTTTATCTGGCTAAACAATGAACTATTCCACCACGCACACATATAAAGATCTTTTGACATTAGCTGGGGCCCTCACTGACGCTGTTTGCAGTAGGAATAATATCAACAACATTAAATTCCAAACTTCCGGCTCCTCTCCTCCACTCTTTGCTCCCCTCTCACTTCTACATAATCGAGCCTCAGCTAATGTTATTCTCGTTAGTGACGAAACCGCAAATTACTTGATAGGGGAGTTGTTTTCTATATTACTGAGAGGAAAAATTGAGAATTTGTATATTAAACTACCCATGCTTTCATAGTTACGTAACTGCCATCTAATTCACCTAAGGTTGAATTATGAATTCCTAAAAAACTTGCAAAACTCTAGATTGTGACAAAGGTAATCCGAGATTCACGATTTATGTACAGCACAGTGCCATTTATGGCAATACGAACTTTGCCATAAAACTTTCAATCAAAACTTCCTGTTTGCCATCAGCCACCGGCCATGAGTCCGATTTGACGTGTAATATGGTACTAAGATTGTAGGACATTGTAAGAAAACGTATTGACCCTTAAAGAAGTTGTCCTTTACCCAGGGAACCACTTGGTCTTTCAAAATACCGTTATACGCTTCGGTATTGATTTAATCATCAGCTTCAGTGAAAACGCCACCAAACCAAACATCGTGGCAGCAGCCGGATATTTGGTTTGGAACTTAAATTTCACTTTCTCCGGAACATCCTCAAACTTCTACGATGAAATGAACCGGACCATGCGGCTGTCGGACACAGCATCGATGCTGAATAGTTTTTCATCGAAGAACAGGGTTATCATTTTTTCTTTCTTCAACAAGAAAAGCAATCTTTTCGAACGAGTTACTCGTAATTCCTTTAACCGCCCGTAATCAAGTTACGTTTCACTCTAGCTCAGGAAAATGCGTGCAAGTCTTCTTTGATCGTTCTTCGCATGGATTTTTCAGAAATTTTGGTTTTCTTGGCAAGTTTTCTTATGAGACGAACGGGTTGTGAGCAATCTTTGCACGGATCATCCTGTAGAGACTTCAAACCTTGGCAGTCTCCTTCGGCGTCTTCTGGCGAGCAGCAAACTCGTAATCACTTCTTTGGCGTATATTTTCACAAATTTGCAATAAAATAATTCAAGAGCAACATGTGAAAAGGGCCTATGTGCAAATGAGACATTCTCTTCGTGTCTCCTCTCTTCCGCTTATCACGGGGATGCAAATACACTTGAACGGATTAATTCTGTATGAAACAGTTGCTGGCGTTATTTGCTAGCTATTGGTAACGAAAATAACGAAAAATTGCATTGGAATGCATTCATGTCGCCGTGGTAAATGCAAGAGGGGAGACACAAAGAGAATCCCTTATTTGCACATAGGCCCTTTTCTCATTTTGCGCGAGAATTCCGATGTTCTGATGCAGAAACTTGAAAGCACTTGAAAGTTTCAGGTCACAAAATAGCCATTTCTCGCCATAAATTCTAAGACTCCTAAAATGGTCACCTAAAATGGCTCCTAAGTTGGAAAAAGTATACCAGCAATACCAGCTGCGATTTTTGTTCATTTTGTAAGTGTTATTAAAGATTTTTGAACCTAGTAATCATTTTGATGATTATAGTCACATTTTAAAAAGGCCCGTTAATACCATTGAGTTATTAGACAAATGGTTTAACTGCAAATTTTAACAAATTTCTTCTAGGTTGGAACCCTATTAATTTTCTTATTGGAAACTTTCTCATTGTAGATTAGTTTAGAAAACTACATTCATCCTTGCGGACTTTGTCAACACATTCGTGTTATCTATGTCGCTTCTAATACAAATTATATTACTGGATAATTTGCCAACAGAAACGCTTGGCTGTATCGTACATCGCTTCGTAGCTAACCTGTTAATGATATTCCCCTTCATCCTATTGATATTTGAGTATCCTTTCAATTTAGTTTAATGGATTTAAGAATCGATCGAACCGGTCAAAAATTAATTGCGTAGGACAATGGAATATCCCGACCGGTTTGTGGATACAGTACATACATAAGTATATGCAGGGTCGTTAAAGTAGAATAGAGTCTGTGAACGGCGGTGGTGAGCCGGCAAAACAAAACCATAAACAGATCTAGCCTATTCGCAAAAAGAGCGGCTTTTTTTTCTCTTGCATGACCTCAGCTGATTTTATCGAAAACCAGTTTTCAGCGCAACGTCCGGCCATACGAAGAGGCAACAACACTGCACTGGCATTGCTTTTTAGAATGAACGTCACGTTTCAGCATATTGAAGACAATGCACCTAACCAGACAAGCTGATGGAAATTCAGTTTTTCACCAATGGAATTAGGTTTTGAGTGCTATGTACAATTGGCACTGTTAAGCAACAAACTCAAAGTGAAATGCATTGCTATTTCTTACCTGCCGCTTTCGGGACCTCCCCATATATAGGAACTCAAGGATGAGAACATTGCTCTTCTGCACCAAATATTTCCAACAGCACAGAATGTTAATCTTTCACTTTATGTTAACTATTATCCGTGCAAAAGCAATTGCCAACCTTCTTATTGAACGAAAAATAAAACAAACGAAGGACGATTTTCACTTCACACACGGTAAACAGAACAGATGTTTACGACGTCCTCTCACTACGACTGATCGTGAGCGAGTGGCACGCGTTTGGGCTCAGTTTTGTCTCAATGATTGATGCCGCGACAGCTTTTGGTGGCTGCAGAGATGTGCACACACAAACTCAGAGCATGTAAATAATTGCACATGGGGTTGTTTGGGTTAAAACGGATTCTGAGGGGTAAATTTGAAAAGAGTAGCAAACAGCAACAGTGTTTTGAATTATTTGTTCAATTATTGAATTATTTGATTAAATAAACAGTTAAATATTTCACAAATTTTGAAGAAAGTTGTAAGTTGAACAACTAAATCTGACCACAGCATTATCGTGCATGGACGTTTCAATCGAATTTATCGTCTGCGGATTAGAGTGCTGCTCACTATAATCTTATCGAAGTACAACGACAAACAGTAGGTAAATATAACTTTTAGTGTAACAGCTGGGTTCGGTTCGGTAAACGGAAACGGTAGTTCCGGTGTTTATCTGTCCAGAATGTGCACATTATTCATCAATTACGTAAGAAAGCAACTGGAAAACTATCGAATAATATGCAAATAAATATTGTTTGATAGGATTATCAAACAATTCGTTATTTCATAGCATGGTGGATGGGTCCCATTGAATAATATGACCCATGAGCAGGCTTCATTCTCGTTTTTTTTTGTGCGTTAGATGTTCATTTGACTACAGCGTCTCACCTAAATAGAATTCGAAAATGCAGTATAAAGAGCAATTGTAGAGCTAATTATTATCTACATTATTGTTGAAGAAAGTATAGTTTTATCATTTGAATTTACGGTGTTATGCGATTGCTACCCCATTGGTAGCCAAATGAGCGCTGTTTTTGCTACCAACGGTGTAGCAGTTCCATAGCACTGTTAATACAAAAGACAGAAATATAGTTTCTTCTACAATAATATAGATAATAATTAACTCTACAATTGCCTTTTACATTAGTTTTTCGAATTCTGAGCAAAAAACTGAAAATGAAGCCTGCCCATGAGTACGGAGATAAATCATTGGCTATGTGCTGGCCTAATGAAAATGAATGATATAAATGGAATTGGTCAAATTTTTCCCATGAAAATTTAATTTTTTTAGCATATTATTTATTTTGATTTACAACAAAGAAGGTTAATTTTAATTAATTGTGACGGTGTCATTCATTAATGTGTTGAAATAAAGTGTATTTTTATAAATAATTACGCTGTCCGGATTTAATACCATGTTTTTAATTCCGGACATGTTTGACTATTGATGGTAACTACTTAACGTTTTTCTTAGTAAATGGGAAAGGACACGTTGAACCAGGCAGAAGGTGTGGTAAGAGAAGAAGTCTCGATCCATGGAACCGTCAAAATATTTGGAAATCCAAAATACTTTAAGAAATTTAATGTAGAAGTACTTAATCACTTTCACTCTCTGGTTAGGTAAGTGGGTCTGTGTAGCACTTGACTAAAATCGTACCATTAATTACACCAAAGCGGCATTAAAAGTTAAAAGAATATATAGAGAGATGATTATTTAATACTACGTTTTACAAGTGATAAGTTATATGTTATAGGCATACATTTCTTAGACAAAATAGGAGAAAGTTTTGCCTGTCCGGAAAACGATTCAAAAGTGTCCGGATATTGATTCACTGAGATGTGAGGTGTCCGGATTTATGAACAAGGCAAGCCTGCTTATTTCTCTTATTTTAATGTATTTTATTGAGTTTTCATTGTAAAATTGATGCGTTATTGCAAATTTAAGCTTCATATTTGATTATAGTACAAAGCAATTACTAGAATGTTGCGAAATAATTGTTTATGAAGCATATTAAACATATGACCTGCTTAAGTGTCCGGATATTGATGCAGCATGGTATTATAATTTCACCTTAAAGAAAGATTACTGCTTTCTTTCAATTATTTTTTGTTTATTTTGTCTCAGTTATTGATGTGCTGCTCGAACCACAGATGCTGATTCATTCAAATTTAAGTAATCGATCCGTAGCAACCGAAAGTTTATATGTACGGCCTCTAATCAAAGAGGTGGGACACGTGGCACAGTGGCTCCCGGTAACGTTTAAGCACGGTATTTAATGTCGATTATAGGAATATGAGATCATTCATTTTGAGCTGGTTGTATTTTTACCGCTGACAGTTTTTCGAAAATTGGAAAAAATGGCGTCATCCGAAAAGCAACGTAGCGAATTGATTTTGGGTAAGTACCTGAAAAATCCTTCCTGAAAAATCCTGAAACTCTTTAATTGGGACATAGGAAAACGACTCGGAATCGTGCAGTCATGTGATTAAACATAACTAGGGTATGTTGCTACATCGTCGTAATTGTCTATTCCCGTCCTATTCAACACAAATTATTAAAAATATCACCATTTTTATGACACACAATGCAAAACTAGTTATTCCCTAATATTTTAGTTAGTTGTCTATCATACGCAATCAATCAAAGTGAGCTGAGATCTATTTAAATGCTTTTTATCATTAAAGAAGTCCTACCAGCCAAATTTCCTACGTTTTTTTGTGCGACGAAGAAGACAATGTCGACTAATCGTTTTAATTTCCGTCATTCATAAATGAAAATAACTCACGCAAGGCATTGTCGTTATTCTACAGCCAGAAAAACTTGCCTGACCTGCAGAAATTGTGTAGAATAACATTTGTCATGCCGTCCTACACAAATACATGCGCGTTAGCTTCGTAAACATTGTTGTGATTTTTAGTTCGGGCGATGAAAAATTTTGTTGGACGGATTTTAAAACGGTACGACGAATTTTAGTAATGAAGTCAGTTGCGTAATTTCAATAATATGCTTTAATAGTCACTTTTCAGTGATTTCAAAGTTCACGGATCGGAAGGTAAGTGTGTTTTAGTCAAATCAGTACAAGAACTTTTGGAGTATTCACTAAATCCATCCAGCAAATGATGAAAATTAGAATGGCTTTCCTTATTACGACGGGAATTAGAAAAAGACCCTACGAAACTCTGAGCATCGAATGGAAGGAGAAATGCAGTCAGAATAGATGTTCTACTAGTGATCCTGTCACAAGCGGATTTTAAGCGGAATCCCAATGCTTCGGTCAGGGATGTGGTCAAAAAGTTGAATCTGTCCAAGTCTTTCGTTCAGAGAGTCAAGAACCGGGAGGCACTGTATACGTAAAAAGTGCAGAAGGCTCTAAATCGTGACGAACGGCAAAATACGGTGGGAAAGTCGGGCCCGGGAACTGTACACCCAGATATTGACGAAGCCTCATTGTCTCATCATGGATGATTTCAAGCCGGACTTCCGGCACCTTCGGGAGCTACTCTGTTCTTCGCCGCTCAGCACAAGTTTGACGTTCTGGAGGAAGTTAGGAAACATGCTGCTACATATAATAGAATGTACAAACGTCTGTCTTAAAAGGAAATAAAAACATGTCAAAATTTACATTTTCTCTGACAGCCAAGCGACACTAAAAGCCCTTAAAGCGTTTAATTACTCCTCAAAAATTGTCTGGGACATTGTCTGGTGCATTTGCTTCTTACGGAAACTAAGCTAAGTGAACTCGGTAAATTTGTACTGGGTATCTGGTCATTGCGGTAAAGAGAGGCATGAACTTGCAGACGAACTAGCCAGATGTGGACATAACTCTCCATTCACGGGTCCAGATCCATTCTGCCGAATCTCTGACTGTGTGCTGAAGGGTGAGTTGAAGCAATGGGAGAGCCGAACAATCATGGCCAATTGGACGGCCGTACAATCGCTCAAACAATCAAAAAAAATCATAACGCCGAGTATTAAGGTTACTCAAAAGTTGCTGAGTCTTAATAAGAGAGATCTCAGCACGCTTACCCGTCTTGTGATAGGACAGTAAATATCATCTTCGGAATCTCGGTTTCGTATAAGATGATATTTGTCGCCTGTGTAACGGCGAGAGCGAAACCTCGGAACACTTGCTCTGCAATTGTGGAGCGCTAATAGGATGTACACTGCAGTATCTCGAAAAGGGCCTACTAGAGCCTAGGGAGATCTGGTTTGCGTCGCCGATCATAGTAACAAGGTTCATAAACCAAGTCATCCCTGATACGTAACCGTCTCACGCCAACTTCCAGCCTATCACTTCCTCAATAAGTGATAGGTAAGCTTGAGGCGTACGGTAAAAGAAATAAGCGGGACATATCGCAATAGCTCAAAATAATGGACGCAGTGATAGGAGTACCCAACAGAGGGAGGAGAAGTAAGGAAGCAGAAACTTTCAAAATTTACCAAGAAATATATGATTTGACAAGCGATCTGCTCATGTGGCAAACGGAGTGCGCCGTTCGTGACTACCGGGACAGTAAACGGGCGGATCTACCTGGAGTGTCTACAGTAGCGTCTGCTTCCTCTATTGGAGCAACCCGAGAGTCCTACGAACTCCTGGCCAGATCTAGCTTTGTGCCACTATTCAAAGGATGTTCTGGAGTGGTACGAAGCTAACGGATTATGGTACCCAAGGATATTTACTCCCCCAACGCAACGGAACTAAGGCCCATCGAAAAATACTGAGCTATTATGAGGTCAAATCTGAGGAAGACAAGAAGAAAAATTGGGTTTCCGTACAGAAGAAGCTGCAGCCAATTGTTCTGAGCCAGATGTACAGAACATTATGAGTGGAGTTAAGCGTATGGTGCGAGCATACGGTTATGATATTGGAGTTGAATGAAATAAATATGCCAAACGCTTACTAATGGATTATATTTTATTGTCTGAATGTTTGATCGGTCATCTAGGTAATTTTCTACAGCACTTTTTCCGTGATACAATTTGGTGTGAGACACCCTTTAGTGGCATTGGAGCATTTTGATATATCAACCCACTAACGACTCAAATTATAGTCTTGAGAAAAAACCCATGCTAATCATGGTTATTTGACAATGACTGGCCTGATTCTAAGAAGATTCGAACCCACGACCACTCTCTTGTCAAAGTAGACTCGGTAACCTTGCGACTACGGAGCAATTCAGATAGATTCGTAGTACGATGTAGGCTCTCACGCTTCAGGTCTTAGGTTCAAATCGCTCGGACAAAGGCGCATAGCATATTGCTTAAAGTAATTTTGTTCATTTCCAACCCAACATATGGGGGCCTTTACACTGAATCACACATTGGCGATCCTGCCAATTTGGGCTTTCTATATGCTTGTGAAGGTAAGGTTTTTGTTTTGCAAGGGATGCAATGATGAAAAAGGTTGTTGAAGTAAAGAAATGGAAGACTTGTTTTGGTTCGGTATTTGTGTCTACTGAATTCTCCAGCTACTCATGTTGGTTATCGGGCAAGTAGGGGCATGTACTTATATTTTGTGTTGGTTATTTTTGGTGCTGTTATGCGCTACTAGGCTGTTAGTGTGGTAAGAGGGGGGCTTGGTAGCCGCATGGTTACCGAATCTGGAGTAACGAAAGGGTAAAGCTGAGCAAGTATTGAAAGTAAAGTAAACCACATTATCACAAGCACGCATAAAATTAATAATCGCTCATTCAATAGCGATTATAGCAAAAACAAATGCAGTACAGTTTATACAGCAAACATCCGGACAATATTACAATAGATTCCCAATGTCAATGGTTGTAACACCGAAGAAAACTTAATTTCTAGTATTTATAAAGCTCGATGGAGTGGAAAACAACCACGAACCGTTGGTCGAAAATTCATAGACCTAGGGCACGGGAGGGTATTTTCAGCCCATTGGGCGAGGGCATCTATTTTTTCGGCCTATGGCCTAGTTTTAGTGGAAGAACAGGTGGTTTTGCCATTCTTGAATAAAAAATAGTAGATTACTTACATTCTTGAGAAAATAGTTATAACATATTAAAATTGTATGTCGGTAAAGTATATTTATTAGCGAAAGAAGAGGCCAATAGGCTGAATTTAGAAACCTGCTGAAAATACCCTCCCGTACCCTACGTTGTTAATGGCTATGTAGTATTTTTTTATTTTGAAACATCACATGACAAGACCAAAATCCATTTCTCTTGGTGCGGGTTTCTAATATAACATTGAACCTATTTTAGAACGAAAAACAAAGATAATTTAATGGCTGCACCAATACAAAACTAATGTAAATAATCATTCGTAGTTTACTTTAAATAATATCATATATTGAACTGCCTATTGCATGCGGTGGGAAGATGCGACTTCCGGATATGTGTACAATATTAAAAGGGTTGCCTGATTGGTATACCAGAGTGTTTAAATAATACGGGGAGAGTCGCTGGAGGCGTGTAACTGGATCAGTGAGAAAGTTATACAAGGGGATGGCAACATCCCGCGGCAATGAAGTTTTATAGGGAATTCATATCTTAATCTGGTACCGTGTAAACTCTAACCCGAAAATTTTCAACGATATTCAAAGCTTGACAGAATGAACACTTTCACTTGGATCAACAGTCCTGCAATTAAATCTGAGTGCCAATCGGCCTAAGCCAGGTTTGTTTATGAATTCACTATTGGTGAGTTGTGTGAAATGGTCGCAATACCGGATATTACGGGGTATTTATGAAACCAGATAAGATTTTCCACTGGCTTCTACTGCCTAAACTAGCGATGCTATAGTAATTTAAAAAAAACGGCCATATACCAAGAGGAACGGACTTTGAGATTCTAACCGAGAACCGTTGAAAAATTATTTAATTTTTTTGTCGATATTGTTTTTTGCTGCATAGTCCCATGTTTCTATATTCGTCCAACAATAATTGGAGGATATAGTTTTATGTCACCCGCCATATTCACCAGACTTTGGGTCGTTCATTGATTTTGATCGATGTAAAACATCCTCACTGAAATACACTTCGCTTTTCGTAAAATCAAAGCTCCGCAGTTTACATGGTGAATTGCACGAAGGTTGCAGAAAAGAACTTCGGAAAAATAAAAACATCCAGATGTGTATGTAATACTTAGTTTTATTTCACCCGACATAAAGCTATGTCGTCGTTTTCTTTGAGATTAGTTCATAAAGGGTGAGAACATGATTGAGATGGATGCATATTTCTGTAGCGTACATGGATTTAAATTAATTCAGTGCTATGAACCCATTTTTAATTTATTTAAATACGCGCTTATTAAAAATAAAAAAAAACATTTGTCGGCAAAGATTTGAATGGAAATATAAAAAAAAATAAGGCAGTCTCTAAAAATGCAATACATGTCTTGTAAAACTTCACTGTCTCACACACTGTCGTGTGTTATCCAGCCATACGGACTAAGAGATCATCGTTACACAAAGAGTAAAAAGTCATCCATCTCACTATCTTCTAGCTACTTGCTTGACGACTTTGAGAACCGTTTGTCCTAGGCGCTGCCAAATGAGCTCACTTTCATCCTATATAGTCTTAGTATTGTGTTTTCGCTTATCTAAAATCCTTCCACGCTCATGATTTCCACTTCCTAACTTATCGTATTTATGATAAATGCATGTATTGTGTTAAATAAATATTAAAACAAGAGACACCCTTCTAGGATTATCATTCGTGATACGAGCTTTGCATCAGGGGAAGCCCAGAACTGTCGCCACATGGCGTCGTTGCTGTCACTGCCGGACTATTACCGTTGTTCTGGCTGCTGCTATAGTTGGCGTTACCAAAGGAACTGTTAGTTTCACTGGCGACGCTAAGGATGCTTCCGCTGTTGCTCGGCTTGCGACTCATCAATGGTTGTGCCAGTGATTGAGTGCTATTCTTTGGTATTATTTGATTCTGCTGATTTAGATCAGCCTCACTGGTAAGAGACGAAACTGAAATGGTTCCGGTTGATTGTTCCATCCGCCGACTTCGTCCGGAGCCGTGATGGTGGTGATGATGATGGTGGCGATGCGGGTCTTTGGGAGGACGCTTAGATTCTCGATTGGAGTAGCCCGCTCCAGGACTGCTGGCAGCCGTTGTATCGCCATCTCCGAATTCCAGGCTGCTGTCGATGCTTTTGCGAGGCAAACTGAAGTTCTTGTATGATTGGACGCTTGATTGATGCTGGTGCAGATGTGATTGCGATGGAGGGTTCTCCTGCATAGAGTGTATGCTTTTACTGCTACGACTAGTTCCGGCATTATGGTAAAAACTACGGTTGCTTTGTGTTTCGAACTGTTCACCCTCTTCAAGCTTTCCGCTATTGGAGCGATCCAATGAGTTATGATGTTGATGATGGGATCGGGAGTGATGATGGTGAGGTTGTTGTTGCTGCTGCTGTTGTTGTTGATGGGTATGCTGCTGGCTCGTGCGGAGCATTTTCTCCCTTTCCAGCGAGTGATGATGCTTGCGAGGTTGATGGCTTGGGTACGGTAGCTGCTGTTGCTGCAGCTGATCTCGGGGATCTGCCGAAATGTTTCGATTGAGCGAATGGTGGCTGGACGATGATGAGGGAGTTACTGCATTTAGATTTCCTTGCGAGGACATTCGTTGATTGTTGACACTTAAGACGGATCCTTTTCGATTAAAACCTTGTTCGTTTTGTTCATCTGAAAGTAAATGGTTAGTATTATTTTTTGAAAAAGCATCAATACAATCGATTGCATACTTCGCTTTTGAGCTTGATACCAAATCTTGAGGCGATGGCCAATTTCCGGGAATGTTGGACGGCGAACAGCTTGCTCGTGCCAACATTCAACCATTAGCGAATAAACTGCACTTGGGCAAGCCTCTGGACACGGCAGCAACTGCCTGGCTCGGACCATATTAATAACTTCCTGATTGCTGTATCCGTAGTACGGTTGCAGACCGTAGCTGTAGATTTCCCACAAAACTACTCCGTAGGACCAAACGTCACTCTCAGTTGTAAATTTACCATACAGGATCGATTCCGATGGCATCCAACGAACGGGGAGCAGTGATTTAGATTGAACCCTACAGTAATGAACGTTCAGATAGTAGTTCGCAATGATATAATAAACAAACTTACCGATAATAATCAGAACTGTATATATCACGCGACAATCCAAAATCGGAGATTTTTACAGTTAGATGTTCTCCAACTAAGCAGTTTCTTGCGGCCAAATCCCTATGAACATAATGATGGCTAGCCAGATATTCCATACCATCGCAAATCTGCTGAGCAATTAGCAAAAACTGCAACTGTGTCAGTTGCTTTCCTTCGTTCGGAGAGTTTGCGATAAGGAATTCATGCAAATCGCCTTGTGCCATATATTCAAACAACATGCAAAGAGGCTCTTCCTTCAGAACAACTCCCAGTATACAAACAATGTTGTCATGTTTGAGGTCAGAAATCAGTTCAATTTCTCGTTTAAAATCAGCTTGAGTTTTCGCACTAGCGTTTTCTTTTAAAGCTTTGACAGCGACGAAAATTTTGTCGCCATCTTTTTGCGTAAGTTCCCCTTTGTAGACCTTACCGAAGGCACCCTCTCCTAGTTCTTCTACAAAACGTACATCCTGCAGTGTGTATTGGGGGACGCGAGCTATGCCGTTATTGCGAGACTGTGACGATTGACCCTGGTTTCCATTTTGACCGCTGGTCAATCCTTGGATTCCTCCATTCTCCGAGTTTCTATTGATAGCACCAGTTGTGTTTTGGTTTGCGATAAGAGATGTCATTTCGATTGGTGAATTGTGACGTGAATTTCCGTATATATTCTTGTCTGCGTTCGGTAGGTTAATCTGAAATTATCAATATATTTATGAGGATTGAATCGTGAAGGTTAAAAGAGACCAAACCAACATTTTGAATGTTTGAGACGCCATGTTTCCTGTACTTTTTACAGCAGAGGATTGTGATAATTACGATAATGGTGGCACAAAATGCTACAAAACTAACGATCAAATACAACCACATTCGTTCCGAGCACCTTTGGATTTCACAAAACTCTATGGTTTTCTTAAGATCTACGTAACACCACGGTGAAGCTTGTTCACCTCCCGGGTTCCTAAAAAATAGAAATGCAACTTACTGCGGGTTTTATAAGAGAGTAAAATAAAGCTTTTTACCTGCAATAGTTGTGGCCAGCCAGTTCTGGGTAATTGGAAATCTCTCTCATTAGTTTCGACCACCGCATGCAAGGTTTGCCAGTATTGGATTTTGCCAAAATTCCTCTGTAAGTGATACCGGATTCCCAGTAGCAATCGTCATCTGGGATGATATCCATTTTGATACCCAACCGCATACATTCCATGTCCCCAGAACTTCCGAGCCCTCCGATTCCATTCAGTATTGTTCCATCAACTGAGTCTTGCAGTGGCAGATCGTCACATTCTTCCAGCGGAAGTTTTTGTCCAATTGTGGGATGCCGCTTTGCTATCGCGTATTCCGTTTGACACAGCTCATTTTCCAATAACTCGCAATCATTCCTGCAGATACGTCTTAAGTTTTCGGTGTTTCTCGTTGGAGGATAGTTTTTCTTACTGTTGGCATTAGCCGAGTAAGATGAGTAATAGCCATCATCGCTTATGTAGGTATTTTGCTGCAGGAAACGACGACTTTTGTCTGCTTCAAAATCGCTTGATCTTCTTTTCCGTGTACCATCCAATGTGTTTTCCGTAACAATTTCTCCATGGAAATCATTGATGTTAAAGGCTGGGGTTACTCCACCGCTAAAGTACACTTTCAGTCTTTCCGTAGTTGTCATCACCGTAGAGGGCGTGGTAGTCATTTTTATTGCTGTTTTACGATTGTTCTTCTTCTCATGGGATTTAAACCTTGATCGGTTGTATCCATTGCCGCGTCTGACTGCTTCAGCCGCCGCTTTATTGGCAAAATACTGGTGATTGGTCTTTTCCGGGGTTCGACATACGGGTAAAATACTGTAGCATAGACTGGGAAGAGCGTATACCCGGCAGTTGGCGTTCATGTCCTTCGATTCCTTGATGACACCGTAGGCTGCCTTGAGTCGTTCTTCCAAGACATCCATCGTAATGTCCGGTGTGATGAATACTGTTTGATTCCGAAGAAACTCATCGCAAGTGGTTCCGACGTACACCTGGCATACGCCAAGCTCAATTTTTTCCTCTTCATCGCGGTACGGCAGCTTTTCAGTCTTTTTTCGCCGATTGAATTTTTCCACCGTAGGTTGGATCAACCTGATCAAAAGAAAGGATGCAAAAATTGTGTAGAATTTGTAGTAAAATATATGGGTACTTGGTAAAACTTTTTCCTCTCTACTTAATTTGTTCTACTTATCATCAAAGTCTACCTTCAAGTATGCTGCTCTAAAAACAAATTGAAGCTTAAATTTTCATATATTTTTTCTAACGCGTCATCAATTTGTACTGGACTTGTAGTAAACAAGATGAGAATGCTTCATTCTGAAAACTTATAAATTTTTCATGTTTCTCTTTTGTTCGTATCCGCATGTTAGGATAACAAATAGTATTATATAATAGTGAATAAATGTCTCTTGAACAATACTATCACCTATCGTTGCATCAACATGCTAATATATGGTTATATTGAAAATCTACTTGATATCGGTCACAGCTACGGAAAACCGTCTAAACAACACGATGATTGCTGTATATGTTATTGTGTGTGTACTTGAAATTATTTGAACAGTTATTGGCTTTCTGCTTTCTTTAAACATCCTTATCCGGCACATCTGCTGTAGATTTAATTTCTGAGCTGCAATCAAGTCAATTTCGAGCATATGTACCGCATTTTAAATCTGAACCACTCCGGCACTATGCAATCAAATAAACAGAAATTGGTCATAATTTTATTGGGCTCGTTAAATTTGGTGGTGCCCACATTTCACTAAATATATATATATATTTTTACGCAACCGCACTTCATTGTATTGCATTATGTATGGAAGATAAAAATGACATCCATTTACCCATTATTCGCTATATCCAGCACATTGGTCGTTTCCCCCAGTGATGCCGAGCTTTGTAAACAAAATACCACTGCCGCAATGTAGACGACTGTTAACATAATTCTCCTTCTGAACGTCAATCAGAACCGTTCTGCGGTCAACTTTCTTCGCTTACGTCGCACGCACACTCCCTCTCGTTGGGATTTCTTATCAGCACACACTGAGGAAGATTTTTTATTACTGTTCGGTGGCCATAAAACAAAAAGAACTTCCCCGCAGATCTTCCGACACCCCTGCTATGCAATGGGTGCGTCACTGTTCTTTTTTTTCTAACTGCTTTCTTAATTTTTATGATCACAAACAGCACACACCTAAACGCACATGTGTAGGTTTTCTACACTTTATGTCGCCACTATGCCGCTAAGCTGTCTAAGCTAATCATAAGAGGAGAAACATGAATGGCATGAGAAAGTGTGTCTACTTTATGAACATGATTCCTATGCACTCCCTAAAACAATGCAACTCTTGACACTGTTATTTACCACGATGATTGAACTAGACATACAAATGACAACAAAAGGAAACTTCAGAAGTTTCATAGGAATCATAGCAGCTATCACAATCAAGAATGCACTGCGGAGCGCTACTGTTATTTCGCATGCCGTCGCCTCCCCCGCCAGTGTGACGCATGCAAACACACTCACACCGCCAACCAAGCGGCGACTTGTACGTACAACACTCTTCAGCACTTCTACCAACACCACTGAAACGATGGGTCGTTCCCCCTTTGCTGCAGATCTCCGAACTGAATGAAAATTTCAATTCAATTTCCACCCGTGGAAAATTCGATCGCTTCTGCTAGAGAACACACTTTCCACATGCCACCATCTATCACTCGTGAAGAATACGCTTTAGGTGCACTTTTTTCACAACAAAATGCATGTTTTAAGCATTTAAAACACTTTTTTCGCGGATGCTTTTGTTTATCGATGCGACGAACGCAGAAGAATAGTGAGCTGAACAAAAACTGGCAGTCGTCTCATGGGCAGATCACAAAGTAGAATGAGAGAGAATTTGTGAATTTGTCACGCAGTGAGAGCGCTTCGAATGGGAAATTCAACAAGAATGAAAGAAATTGCGTGAATGCGATGAAATGTGAGAGAAAGGAGAAAAATTAACGCACACAGTGTTGATTCTAAATGAGATGGTTTTAAAGTGTTGTTGTTTAGAGTGTGCAGAAATCTACTGTGGTTTTCTTTGAAACAGAAACCCGTTGGTTTTTGATTAGACCTAGCAGTTTCTTATAAGATGGGTAAAGGTAAAACCTGAGTTGAATGCTTCGCCCAAGTAGCACACGTTGTCACAATTGAGTCGCAGCGGCTGATATGCGACAAATTTAAATGTAAAACTTCGGTTACAGTAACCTAAAATATAACAGTTGTGTAACCGAAATAGCGCAACTTATGTAACTAAATCTGGTTGCATTAACAGTTACTCAATAACCAATATGTAACATGTATAGATACAAAATGGTTACTATTGAAGTTACACATAAACTGTAAATTGACTTTCAATTGGTGGCAAATTAGTTATCTTGTAACTTTTATTGCATAGCGAAAATGTAGCAGGTTTATTATTTCAATCTATGGCTGTCAACGTCAAGCAGTAAATTTAACTATTGAATATAGAAGAGTGTATAAATTATTATTTCAACACAAATTTTAATGCAGTTTCAAATTTATGGTGAAATGCATGATTCTAGCTTTGAAAAATTCACGCGCTCTTATTTAATATAGCTTTTCGTTACTTACTTCTTTGAAAAATTGATGTTTTGTAAATCAAATATAAAAATTTAAATTTTAATTTTTTGATTTTTTAAATTTATTCTTAGCAATAATGAATTAGTGGAGCATTCACCTAGAAACCATTAAAAATCAAGTTGTTTTCGCTATCACTTGTATCACAGTAAAATTCACTACTACACCATCGTCCTTGAATCGTTTTCGTTTCCGTATCGTTCGTTTTGTATCGTTTTCGGCATATTGCATGAAATGATTTTAAGCAGCCATTGTTCATTGTTCACATTGTTGATATCGGGAAAAGGTATTTTTTAGTGATTGTTGTGAAAAGAAAGTGTTAATTTAATATCAAAGAATAGTTTCAGTTTGAATAAAACAGTTACCACTAGTGTTAATCATAGAAGGTTACATTTCAGTTACATTCTAGTTGTACGTAACCTTAGCCTTCGACCTGGTTACGGTATCGGTTATACGGTAACCAATATTAAATCTGTTGTAGTCACTTATTTCTTATGTCGTCATTTCTAAGTTACACTGTAACCTATTTTCATTGCCGGTTTCGTTTCGATGTAACTTGATCGTTTTGACGTTTGAGAATAATCATCATTTGTTTACTTAATACCAATGTCTGGGCGGAGAAGATTCCAAGTACCATCAATTAAGTAAATAAACGCATTTACAAGAGCATTTCACAACCCGTGTACCAATTGTTTATCTTTACCATTAGCAATATTCTTCAGGTCTAGTTTTTCCTTAATTCGTTGTGTTTACAAGGAACAGTGAACAAATTGTTGCGAAAATGTTACTAGCCGACTTTTTTTGACTTCGTAACTGCTCGTAACGGAAAATTAACTGTTTTGCGACCAGCAAGTTGATGACAGTTTGGAAAAAGGTTTCATTTGTGTCACTTGATAACTATTTGGTAACTCGTAACTGAAAGGTGACTATTTTGCGACGACCAAGTTGTTGACAGTTCGAAAAAAAGGTTTCAATTTGGTCATTTGGTAACTACCTGGTAACTTTTTGAGATTTTTGTCACTAGAAAACTAAAAAGTAACTATTTTTAATTTTATGTAACCTAACTCGTTACAAGTATCCTAAATGTAACTGCTGTGCAACCTTTTTGTATTTTTTTATTTTTATGATTAGTTACAAGTGCTACTTGGGCGTTAACAGTGGTTTTCCATTTCAATCATGGACATTCTTTTCGACTTTGACTGGCCAAGGTTTTCTGTTTCGGAATGAACAGGAGACGCAAATGGAATCTCTCATTTGCACATGGACCTTTTAAAATGTTGCTTGTCAAATAATATGTAAATGTACCCAACTGAATGTTGTGATTCTATAACCTAGAAGAAAATTGAGAGCACATAAATGAACTAAGCTCTCCTTCTGTCGTTCATCAAAGCAAAAAATAAGCGCTTTATCGTAAACCCAGCGGAGGAGAAAAGCTATTAATCACTGGATATTTACGTATTCCACATTTTCTGTTTACAGCCCACTAAAGGGCCAAACAGAATGCTGCGTCAACGCATCCGTCGCCGTCAATTTGACAGTAAATCCATGGGAAAACTGTCAGAAACTCTGACGGACGCGTTGACGCAGCATTCTGTTTGAGCCTTAACCCTTTATAAGGCAGTGGCAACTATATTGCCACCAACAAAAATTTTTTATTTTGCTTCTATAATTATATTAATGTCATTATAGACGCAAAACAAATCTTTTTCGTTGGTGTCAAAATAATTGCCACGGCCTTATAAAGGGTTAAGTAGTAGGGAAACAGCCTTCAGATGATATTTTTCTATTCATTGCTCAAAAAGATCACAGCACGCATTGCATTTGTGGATTTGAATCGTACCGTTTTGAGCCTGAAACCACGCGAAAACATGTTTAATCGCAGTCCTAAAAAATCTTGTTGAGATGAGGGGATTTTGTCACTTTTTCTGACGCACTTTCCTAACACAGACATTAAATTAGTCTAGGTTTAATCGCGGTCGTAAGAAATCGTAAGAAATATCCTTTCAAAAACTACTAATATTCTCTTAAAAGATTGTTGCGCACTGGACCAAACCTTTGATTTTCCTTTATCATATTTCGTCCCGGCCTATCAGGCTGATCATCTCCACTGTTTATTGGTAGTTCGAGCTTTATAATATCAGAAAAAACCGGTTTTGCAGAATGATTCCAGTTTCTACGAAGCATATAAAGGGTTTTCTGTAGCACTATCTTCTCAATAAGCTGAATGATATTTCCGAATTCACGAAACCCGCGCTTAGATTATTCCACGATAAATGCTTGTCCATGTAAATTGATTTCAGAAATTTTGGTAAATAGACAATCGACTGCAACGTAGCATGCGTTATCGCCTTTGCGAGTGTAGGAATTAGGAATGATAATTTCGGAAAAATACTTCAGTTAAAGTATTATTATAATATTGAAGTATTTCACGCCAACTCGACCAAATGAAACTTTGTGTGTGAAGAGAGTTTATGCAAATAAGCAACTTGGCGTACTTAGTTTTTCCAAAATAGGTCTAGACTAACTTTTGGATAGGGCTTAAATTTTTGTCGTACACACTTAAAAAATGGCACCGAGTTCGGCAAAATTTTGCCGAAATCTCAACAGCCGAACGTTCGGTAAAAATATCGATGGTGTATATCGACGTTTACGCATCTTTAGTAACGTTTGGCAACATACAAAATTCTACCGAACGGTCGGCTGTTGAGATTTCGGCAAAATTTTGCCGAGCTCGGTGCTTTTATTTAAGTGTGTAGGACTACATCTTACGGCAAGGTCATTCCAAAAAATTAAAAATCCGAGGGGTTGTGTACAAGACACGACCGCATATATAGGTGACGCAGGACTACGTAAGTCTCTTTGTAGTGATAGTAGCATGTATCCATGCTTGTAATCATACGATTCTTCATGTATACATGCTACATGCAACATAATACATACTGCATGCGTGGTATATAACATTTATCAAAGTAGTAACATTGCATACGTTCAATTCTCGAAAGATTTCAGAGTTATTTCTATGTGCATTTGGAAACAATTTAACAAAATCAAGAACACAAACTATTGCTTTCCTGCTACCTTACAGAAATTAAAGATTGTTTTTATTACCCATGGTTCCCCACGTTGAAGGGATTTTACCAATTCAATCCTATTTTATCAACAGCACATCTTTTCACTACACTTCTAATGAAACGGCAAGCATGCGTATGAAACACTGTACTGTATGAAACAGAGTCATATTATAACCGAACACACAGCTGTAGCACATTTTTCCAACACAGATATCAAATTCGCCTAGGTTTAATCGTCTCGCAGTAAAGAATTTGCGATATATTGCGGTATATTCATAATTCCCCCCAAACAAATAACATTTATTTTAATTAATTAACTAAATTAAAGTTTAGTTCAAATCGTACCCTGTTACTTGTGTGCCTTCATGTGATCTTTACGGACGAAACGTTTTCCGCACTGGTCACAAGCATATGGCGACGTTCCATGTCTCACGACCTTGTATCGTTCAAGATCTCTGTGGTCAGCGAAGCGCAGCTCGATGCCATCGCTAGCACACTACTAGCAGGAGAATCGCTTAAAACTTAGAATTGATTCTTTTCATGATCAGCTAGCCTCAGCAGACTCGGAAAGTATTTCCCACAAGTGTCGTACTTGAACGACCAACCACGCCAATGCTGAGCAATCATGTGCTTTGCAGCCGAACTTCCTCCCGCATATATTGCAATACAAATCAGTGTCGTAATCTATCTTTTTAAATCAGTGTTCGTGATCGTCGTTGGGGTAGTCCGGATACTAACGAGACTGGCTTCTTCACAAAATAAAACACTAGATTGTCTGAGAGCAACCATCCGCCAGCGACGGTGGCTGCTAGTACACTGAATGCTATTTATTGATCGCCTTTTATACACTTGTAGTAAATAGATTTCTTTCATGTTCAGAACAATAGCTCCTGCGTATCACGTATGGTCGAACGGACAATAGTCTTTTGTGACTAGATTCAGCTGGACAAGCTAACTGCGAGGGAACATTACAATGCGGCTTTCTGCCGCAACATATTTCACTACAAAACCAACGGTTTTTCATTATGGTGTACGGATGAACAAATTTAAATGGAACAGATGATCAGCATTTAGATGGAACGGATGAACGATGTCAGCGGATTAGCTGAATTCTGCTTCTGGCGAATGACGCGGATGGTAATTGCACGCTGGTTACAGTGACACAATCCAAGTCTGACTGTGCGTAGTCCAAGGCCTGCATTCCCAGACGAATTTTTCTAACCGCAAACTGAGCACTTACTGAGACGAATGCATTCTCGGATGCTGCAAGCTTCCGTGCTGTACAGTCCTCCTACTACTACGCTGAATCCAAGAACGGGAGACTCAGGAGCTGAATGTATCTTGCTAAGCGGCTGTGATTCGCCCACACCGGCCGCATAGCTCCGCTGCGGGAATTGATTGCTAAGCGACTGCGAAGTCACCTACACCCAGTGTTGCCACATATTCATCTGTACTGGAAGGTAAAAAAATCTTTTTCATCTGTACTTTTGCTTTCAAAAATCTGTACCAAAATCTGTACCACAAAGTTGGTTTGTTACATAAGGAAACCTGGTTTGTTTGCTTTAAAAAATACAAAAATCGCAAATTACCAATTTCTTTGATGATATTGGTACATAACCTTAAAGACAGACACGTTTTGTTTTGTTTGCATTCATGTCAAGAGGTGCTCCTCTATTGATTTCAAGTAACAAAACTGAAAGAAAAAAATTATTTTTTGACACCCAAAAAAATCTGTATCCATCTGTACTTTATGACAATAATCTGTAATCTGTACCGTACAGAATCTGTACCAAAAAAATCGGAAAAATCTGTACTTTTCCAGATAAATCTGTACATGTGGCAACACTGCCTACACCGGCGTACGTACCCGATAACGACTAAACGCCGCACTTCCTCTAGTACGGCAAACAAAATGAACGTCTAACAGGAACTACCAACTGTCTTGATACCAAATGCACCACCTCCAGCAGTTAGTCAGCAACACGGTCGACGGACTTGATGTCCCGCGAGTAAATCGATGCTGATGCAGTCAATAAATCAGCTCCAAAAATATCGTGTTGCTGCGAAACGATAGAACGATCGTTAAAACTGACGTTCCGTTAGTAACACGTTGTTAGTGTTAGGGCAAATCCTGGTCACGGCACCAATGTTCGTGATCGTCGTTAGGGTAGTCTGGTTACTAACGGGACTGGCTTCTTCACACAGTAAAATAAAACACTAAATTGTCTGCACGTAACTATCCGCCAGTGGCTGCTAGTGAACTGAATACTGAATGCTATTTATTGATCGCCTTTTATACACTTGTAGTAAATAGATTTCTTCCACGTTCAGAACAATAGCTCCTGCGTATCACGTTCGATCGAACGGAAAATAGTCTTTCTAGATTGAACTGGACAATAGAAGCTAACTGCGAGTGAATATTGCAATACGGCTTTCTGCCACAACAATCGGCGTTTCGGCATATGCTGCGTATCTTGTTGCGAAACTTGGACATTATCAGGTGCTGGATGTCCAACAGGGATGGTTACCGGTGCGGTGGGCCAGAAGAGCACGGTTGAAGCGGTAAATGACCCAGCTGGCTAAATTCTTTAGAATAGAGCTCAATTGGATACTCAATATACTGCACTTGTGCACCTTCTGGAATATTCACGACTGTACCCACCATCGACCACTGAGCTGGTTGATCATTAAAATTTCTGTTTGTGACTTCCGATGGTGTTTGTGACTTCCGAGACATTGAATCTATCGAGCAGGGAAGAATAGTTCGTGAAATGAGATGGCATAACTGCACTTTCTAAATCATAATTGCCTCTTTGATATCAGTTGCATGATGCAGCTCTGTAACTGACGACGGTGTTATCGGGCGCTAGTAAATTGTTGATGGTGCCTTCCGACGGTGGCGCTGTTTCATGCGGTATCGGGATATTGAATCCATCGAGCTCGCACTGGCTGCACTTGCCGGATCATTTGTCGCATGTTGATATTCGTTGCACTATGCAGTTCTGTAAGTGACTGTAAGTGTCGGACGCTGGCAAAGTATGCATGGCGACTTCTGCACTAACGGGCGTCGCTTCCGATCTTCCGAAATTGCTTAAGAATGTTCGAATGCCCATGATGCAGTGTTTCAATATTATAATAGATCGATCTTCACTGGATGAAACTTGAGAAGCGTATGTTGTTCTGAGCCGATTTTCGCCATCTTAAATTTTTTTTCCATATGTGGACTCATTACTGCGACCCGTATAGTTATTCTATTGTAATATCGCCCGGGTGTTTGCTGTATGACCTGCACTGCATTTCTTTTTGCTATAATTGCCATTAAGTGTGCGAAATGCTTATTAAATTTATGCGTGCTTATGTGTATTGGGGTTTACCCTTCCTTCAAAGCTTGATCTACTTTACTCACTCCTCACTGCCTGCTTGATCTACTTTACCCATTCCTCACTGCCAGCACTATCCCATATTATAGCCGTCCCTGGCGAGGACTCATTCGTACCTCTGACCAGTACACTTAACTATAGGAGGGACATTTGCACTGTCAGGAGGCTTCAGTGGGTAAATATATAGAATTCAGCATGAAGGAAGGGTATATGGAGGGGCCTGAGAATAAACCCATGCTAAAGTCACTTGACATCGAATGGCTTGATTCTACTAAGATTCGAAACCACGACCACTCGCTTGTCAAAGCAGACTCGGTAACCTTGCGGCTACGGAGTCCCCCCGCCTTGTTAAATAGTATAGCAGGTAGTTATTGAGCTGAGCTGGTTGATCATATAAATTTGTGTTCATGACTTTCGACGGTGGTAGCGTTTCAACCGATATCGAGATATTCAATCTATCGAGCAGGGAAGAATAGCCCGTAAATTGGAATGGCATGGCTGCACTTATTGGATAATTTAAAACTGCCTCCATGTTGATATTCGTTGCTTTATGCAGCTCTGTAAGTGACAACGGTACACTGTCGGACGCTGGCAAAGTATGCATGGCGACTTCTGCGCTAACGGGTGTCGCTCCCGGTCTTCCGAAATTACTTAGAAATGTTCGAAGGTACATGATGCAGTGTATCAATATTATAACAACTCGATCTTCACTGGATAAAACTTGAGAAGCGTATTTTGTTCCGTCAAACGGGGTAACTTGCAACAGCGGGGTAACATGCAATAACGCTATATCGATCCAATTTATTGTACTTTTTGATCTGTTACTTCAATTTTTAATCTATATCAGTCACTGAATCTTGTTGTTAATAGATTTAAGAAGACTTGGATACTGTTCTGATGATTTTTTGCTGTTTTGGTGATTTGTAATAAATCGCACAAGATGATGTCAAATTAATCGTCAATTTTTCGTCTGTAAAACTTTTGTGTCGCCCTCAAGCACTTCAAATAAAAGAAGCTTAACATATTGTCAATTGCAAGGAAAATTGTACCATGCAAAGTGCGATATCGCTCATAAAAGTGCTATTTTGCATTAAATCGTTTCGGTATCTTCGGCGCACTTATTGCTTGGAAGATAACGAAAAAGTGCGCCGAAGATACCGAAACGATTTAATGCAAAATAGCGCTTTTATGAGCGATATCGCACTTTGCATGGTACAATTTTCCTTGCAATTGACAATACATTTTTTATGTAGGACTACGTCTTTTAGGAAGGTAGCTGGTATAGGGGGTAATTCCAAAAAATCTTTCTTGAAAAGTGGTCAGGTTTTGAACGCTAATAGCTTAGTGGTTACCAGAACGATTTTCAATATTCTCACACCAATCGATTGGAAAATCTTCTAAGAATTGGCCCAAATGAAGAAAAGTATGGATTCTTGATGTTGAACTATTGAAAAATTGAAAATAATGAACCTATGTTTTACAAGAATTCTCGCTTCGTGATTGGTTGGAAGATTCTTTACGATGATCTAAACCTATACCAATTTGATAACTGTGCTTGGGAAGCAAGCCAAAACAAGATTTCTTAACACCGGGATTAAGCCTAGACCATTTTGACGTCCTTGCTTGGAAAACACGCCAGAAAGAGTGACAAAAACCCCTCGTGCCAACAGATTTCTTACGAACGCGATTAAACCTAGTCCAATTTGATGTCTGTGTTAGGGAAGTGTGCCAGAAAAACTGACACAAGTTCGTTGTCCCAACGGATTGCACTTGTCGGATCATTTGTCCCATGTTGATATTCGTTGCACTATGCAGGTCTGTAAGTGACTGTAAGTGTCGGACGCTGGCAAAGTATGCATGGCGACTTCTGCGCTAACGGGCGTCGCTTCCGGTCTTCCGAAATTGCTTAGGAATATTCGAATGTCCATGATGCAGTGTTTCAATATCATAATAGATCGATCTTCACTGGATAAAACTTGAGAAGCGTATGTTGTTCTGAGCCGATTTTCGCCATCTTAAATAGTGTAGCAAGTTGTTATTAGGCAGTGCTGCAATCCATGAGACAATGTCGCTCGTCGATGGGCATACATATATCACGCTGTAGGTAAAGGGCGGCGGCCCATGTTACATGACCTCGTGTCGTTCAAGATCTCTGGTAAGCGGAGTGCTGCTCGATGCCATCGCTAGCACACTGCGAGCAGGAGAATCGTTTAAACTCAGAATTGTGATTCTTTTCATGAGTAGCTAGTCTTTGCTGACTCGGGAAGTATTTTCTACAAGTGTCACACTTGAACGACCAATCACGCCAATGCTGTGCATTCTTGTGCTGTATATAGTTACCTTTGCTTCCGAACTTCCTCTCGCAAATATTGCAATACTAATCAGTGCCGTAATCCATGTTCTTAAATCGGCGTTTCGGCATATGCTGCATAGTTTGTTGCGAAACTTGGACATTCACAGGTGCTGGATGTACAACAGAGATGGTTACCGATGGGTCAGCAGAGTACGGTTGAAGCGGTAAAGGGCCCAGCTGGCTAAATTCTTCAGAAGAGAGCTCAATTGGAAACTCAATATACTGCCTTTGTGCATCTTCTGGAATATCCACGACTGAACCCACTGCCGACCACTGAGCTGGTTGATCATTTAAATTTGTATTCGTGACTTTCGATGGTGGCAGCGTTTCAACCGATATCGAGATATTGAATCTATCGAGCAGGGAAGAATAGTCCGTAAATTGGGATGGCATGGCTGCACTTGCTGGATAATTTAAAACTGCCTCCATGTTGATATCAGTTGCATGATGCAGCGCTGTAAGTGACGACGGTGCACTGTCGGACGCTGGCAAAGTATGCATGGCGACTTCTGCGTTAACGGGCGTCGCTCCCGGTCTTCCGAAATTACTTAGAAATATTCGAAGATCCATGATGCAGTGTATCAATATTATAATAACTCGATCTTTACTGGATAAA
The DNA here is from genome assembly GCF_943734655.1 of Sabethes cyaneus. Classification (NCBI taxonomy): domain Eukaryota; kingdom Metazoa; phylum Arthropoda; class Insecta; order Diptera; family Culicidae; genus Sabethes; species Sabethes cyaneus. Next base: position 147,181,215 of record NC_071354.1, read on the forward strand.
ACTTGAGAAGCGCATTTGAGCTATTTTCTCTACCTTCAATAGTACAGTAGGTAGTTATTAGGTAGTGCTGCATTTCATGAGACAATGTCTAAGTACATTGGAGGTTTTCTTGGCACTTTGCTTCTCAGCTGTTTTTATACTTCACAGCAATTAAATTGAAAGCTTGTAAAAAATTCACGGCTAGTCTTTAAATAAACACTGAAAATTTGTGCCTCATGAAAATTCCATCTAATACGTTTTTATAGGCCATCAATTTAAAATATATTTTTATAGAGAAGAGGTAGGTGTATTCTTTTCTTCAACGGTTTACTTTCAGGACATCAACTTTATCTAAATTTAATGTTTGAATGATAAGATCGATCGTAGGGTAGGAATAATTGGAAGGTTAGTTATACGCTTTTACAAACTTGTTTATTTTCAGGACATCGAATTCGTCTAGGTTAAATGTTTAAATAATAACATCGATTAAAGAGTTAGAGTAGTTTCGAATTTTTACAAAATTGTTTTGCTTCAACACTTCAACTTGGTCCAGGTTTACTGGTAATGAATAATTCATGTCCTGTTGGAAAGCGAGGATTCCATCACTTTTTTTTAGAATCGGAGTAAACGAAACCGCAGGTGTATGAGATTGTGAAACCGGGGGGGTTAACAAAAAGGAGGAGGGGAGGTTCCCTAGTAGGAAGAGCGGATGATCCCTAATAGGGGGAAGCCATAACTCCGGAATGCCTTGACCGTTCTTTGTCAAACTTGGCATACATATTCCTTGACTTGACATAAGGGAATCAGAACTGAAGGAGTTGACAAAAGGGGGAGGGGGTTCATAACAGGGTGAGGCTCGGAAATGTTGGCACGGTTCTCCCATAAGTGACGGTGGGGCAAAAGGGGGAGTTGCTGACAGGAAGCGGGGAGTAACGCCCATATGACCATAACAATTATCCGTACAACAGAAAAAATACCAATACGAACCACTAAACTGCAATGCTCGCGGCTGTTGGTTTGACAAGTGTAATTATGCACCGAATCAAAGTGACCAGTATAAAAAGTGTTCGATCATTAGTGCAAAGTGTTGTTGGTCGATTCTATTTGAGTTACAGGGGCAATCATTCAAACAGTGTGGAGTTGATCTGAAAACACCATATTTTTCTCATGGTCAGCTTTATATGGCATGTTTCAGATTTCAGTATAGGATGCAGTACTAAACTAATAAATAAATAAGCTGTGTTCAAAAAAGTACTATAACAAAACTGTTCATTTCCTATGAGTGCGGTGGCCGTTGTTTAAAGCGAAAGGTGCAAATAAGAAAAATGTTTTTGTTTCTCTTTCTTTATAGGGTTTTATAGGGATTACCATAGGGCATAAACAGATATGTATGTGGAGGGGTAGACAAAAAAGGGGAAGCTGACAAATGGGGAGGGACTTCCAAAAGAGGAACAATATTTTAATATTTTTGCACTATAAGTATTTCGATTACAATAACTGATGTACAAGTGGTTGAGACAAAGGCGCCCCGAGTAAAACCGGGCACTCCGCTAGTTTACTATATTCATCATTTTTTAGAAAAATTTCTGATCGATTGATGCAAATATCTGTAAAATCCACTGAAAAACGGCTGAGTTATAAGCGTGCAAATCATAACCACTGTCGAATTGCACAGGGAGAGCAGTAGAATTTGTTCACGTCACTAATTGGAAATTCAGTCACTTTGTTCGAGCCGCGTACAGTTCTAAATTTGGCGATTTAATTTAGGGTTTTGATCATAGGTAAGTAATTTTATTACAGGTGAGTGTTTCTTCTTTATAGGTGAGTAATTCTTCCTTACAGGTGAGTATGTTTATTATTAGAGTTCGAGTCTTCTTCCACTTTACAGGTAAGTTATTTCACTTCAATTTCCTTTACAGGTTTCCCGGATCTTCACACAATTGTGCAGGTAAGTAAAACGCTTAGTTTCTCTAAATTCTATAACTGTATTATCAATAGATTTTTTCATTCAATTCACAATTCAGTATGATACAATTTGTATTTGCATTTGTAATTTGCTTCGGGTTGAACGTAAACACTTCGGCTGACGTTTAGTTGATGCTGCCAGATGCGTAGAAAGAGGATCATTGAGTGTCTCGGCGACGCTTTTATACTTTAGAGCCCGGAAGTCAGAGACGAGCGAAATAACTATATACTGCTCGAATCAGTTTTCGCGAATGTTCTCTTTATCGGCTGTGGATCATCATCCAGGGTTGTACACGGTTGATGTCTGCATAAACGGTACTAATTCGTCGTGCCAACCACTTTTTGTTACATGCTCATTTCTCGTATTTCTTCAGTGCACCCTAATATAGAAAACATAAACGTAGTTTTACGTTAAAAACATACTAGCAACTGAATATAATATAAATGTTTATTGATTTCACGTGAGAATGAAAAGTGCACGGTGAAGTCGTCTTCTACAGGTTCGTGCATCAACACGACGTTTTTGAGGACTCAAATGAACGCCTTGGGTTTAAAAAGTCCTAACAAACTTGTTACAACAACAACGACTTGTTTGTTTGCATTATTTTTATATTTTTATATGTATTTATATATCCAGTCAATGTACTCAGTGCGTGGCGACTGGTGCCTTCTCGGTATTGTATTACTTAGTTTTCTCAAATAAATATAAAATACAATATATGACGTATGACCCTGTCCCAAATCGTTACATCAATATTATTCGTTATTATAGATTTTCCGTTTCTTTGCCACTTTGTCTGCACGCGAATCGGAATTTTACAGATTGTCGGGGGAAGAGGCAGAATAGGTCATCGCTAAAATATTTTCTCAAAAACAAAAAGCTGTACTGAATTTCAATGGATATAATTTTGAACGAATGGTAGGTAGGTTGTCCCCTCTACATCTCCGGTATTACTGGGGATGTGCTCAACGCAAACACGGCAAGGCGAACTTAAACGCCTGTAAGGCACGGACCGTTACTGTGTTGAGCAATAATCAGCACAGGGGGTGCTATCATCCGGCGAGCACTCCCATCAGCTGAACCCAATAAACGGATTAGAGAAAAGCTACCGGCATAGCCTAAAGTGAAAGGCATCTCAGTGCAGTGGCGTGCCCTGCAAGATTACCCGCCATGTGACCTGTGAAAATGACCTTCTTGTACAGACCTAGGTCAGAAAGCAGGCCCAGAACATGATGAATGAAAAGAGTTGTTCTTATTAAAAACAAACGTCTTCTCTTCGTGATTGGTTAAAAAACGCCATCATAGTTTCAACGTGTTTTTAGAAAAAAAGTGACAAAATCTCCCCGTTCCAACAAGTCGAAGATTTTTTGCGACGATTGAACTTAGACCAATTTGATATCTTTACTTGGAATGTACGCCAGAAAGAGTGACAAAGCCTCCACGTCCCAGCAAAATTCCTTCCGAAGCCGATTAAACCTAGTCCAATTTAATGCTTGTGTGTGCCAGAAAAAATGACATAAGTTCCGCGTCCAAACAGATTGCAAATTCTTTACAGCAAGACGATTAAACCTAAGCGAATTTGATATCTGTGTTGGAAAAGTGCGCTACAGCTGTAGTGTTCAGTCATAATAAATATCATATCTCGGGTAATTTTTCAAATAGACCTAAGTGACAATGAGAGATTCTCTTCGTGTCTCCTCTCTTCCGCTTTTTACGGCGATCCTAAAGCATTTTAACACATCAGCTTTTCATAAAACGGTTGCCGAAGTCATTAGTTAGCTAAATGTTTTGGAAATTTCCTTTTCTATGCATTTATGTAGCCATGAAAGACGGAAGAGAGGAGACGCGAAGAGAATCTCTCATTGTCACTTAGGTCTATTTGAAAATTTACCCGAGATATAATTATATAGTTCTATATGTTTACGTATGGGATGGGTATGTTTACGTTTCATTGGAGATGTACACTCAACCCCCGCTAATATGAAAAACAGCTCGTTCAGATTGGGCGAGCTCATTTTTAATCTGAATATTTGGTAACTCGATTCATTTTCACATACGCGCAAGACGCGCACCCTATGAGCTTGCTGTTTTGATTTGACGAAAACGAACGTTTTGAAAACATTTCAAACATGCGCGAATTCTAAACGTTCGGTTTGTAGAAGACGAAATTGGTTCGGCAGTTTCGACTAAAATGGTCTATTTTGAGTGCTGGAGAGAGGTAAGTTGCATATGAGTTTTATTGCCAAAGCTCCTTAGCAAGAGGAAATGCATTAAGATTTTTTGCTTTTTTTTAATTTACCGGCCAACTTTAACGTCAATTGTGTGTGACGCTTTTACCTCGATATCGATACTCGGTAACGGTAATTTTCCATTCCAAAATCGCCGCCATGAAGATGTTTATTATTTTAAAATAATCCTAAAAATTATAAAAAACTAATAGCTCAAACAATAATAAATAGTTTATTTGTTTATTTAGATCACCGTGACACTAATATTATTAGAAGTTGTCGATTCTTTTCAGTGAAAATCAAAAACTGTTGATTTGATGTGACGTTTCTGTCTACTGTTTTTCTTCGGTCATCATCAGACGTCTACAAAACAATTATAAAATTTATTTACTACTAGCTGACCCGACAAACTTCGTATTGCCACAAATTAAACTGTGTTGTACATAAATCGTGAATCTCGGATGACCTTTGTCATCCGTCATCAAATTTTCCTCACAGTAAAGTAGAAAACAGCTCCTTCCATTGCTTAGTCTGATAAAATAATATATTATATATATTATATAACATTTCTCCGCATACCGTTTTGCGGAGCACCACTTCTCGGTTGACCATAACGTGGAATATCATTTCGCGAAAAACCTTACGCGAGATGTACCATTTCACGCAAAATGTTTTCGTGGAAAGTACCATTTCGCAGGGGTTATTCTCTCCTTACTCGCTGTCGCTTCTTGGTTATCTTGTTTTTGACTAATGTTTTATGGAAGAGTCTAAAATCTCTCGAGTTCGATTAGTTTTGAAATTACGCAAAAATTTTTTGTTTTATTTGTATGAGAGTCCTTATCCCCTTACCACAGGGGTGAGGCGACTAAAACCACAATAAAAAAATTCCTGCCTCCAAAACCCCTCACATGCCAAATTTGGTACCATTTGCTTGATTAGTTTTCTATACATACATCATTTGTATGGGAGGGGTCATAATTTACCTCCTGAAGAGGGGAGTGGTCTCAATGCACCATAGAAAAAGAATTTGCCTCTCAAATCACCCACATGCCAAGTTTAGTTTCATTTGCTTGATTAGTTCTAAAGTTATGGGGAAATTTGTATTTCATTTGTATGGGAGCCCCCTCCTAAAAAGGGGAGGGGTCTTAATTCATCATAGAAAAAATTCTTGCTTCCAAAAACACCCACATGCTAAATTTGATTCCATTTGATTGATTAGTTCTCGAGTTATGAGGAAATTTGTTTTTCATGTGTATAGGAGCCCCCCCCCCCTCCTAAAGCGGGGCCCCTCCTAATTCACCATAGAAAAAAATCTTGCCTCCTAAAACCTTCACATACCATATTTGGTTCCATTTCATGGATTAGTTCTCGAGTTATGAAAAAATTTGTTTTTCATTTGTAGTTATGAAGAAATTTGTATTTGTATTTGTATGCCCCCCCTCTTAGTGGGGAGAGGGGTCTCTAACCATCACTAAAACCTTTCCTGGCCCCAAAAACCTCTACATGCATATTTTCACGCCGATTGGTTCAGTAGTTTTCGATTATATAAGGAACATACGGACAGACAGACAGACAGACAGACAGAAATCCTTCTTTATAGGTATAGATTACATTTTACATACATCATAAAATTTTCAGTCAATTTTTTTAATTACAGTACATTTAGTTGGTCTAATCTATTACTTACAATAACGCGTGAGTGATGATGCAGCATTGACGCGTTATTGTAAGTGGTAGATTAGACCAAGTAAATGTACTGTAATTAAAAAAATTGACTGAAAATTTTATGATGTATTTAAAATGTAATAGTAAATAAATTTTATACTTGTTTTGTAGACGTCTGATGACGGCCGAAGGTAAACGGTAGGCAGAAACTTTACACCAAATCAACAGTTTTTGATTTTCACCGTAAAGGATCAACAAGTTCTAATAATAAATAGTTCAAAAAAAGGAAACACACAACACGGAGCAAAATTGGCGACCGCTAATGTAATTTTTTTGAAAAGATCAAGTTTCGATATAAGACAATTTCGAAATAAGATAACTTTTTGAAATTATAAATTGTCTTATATCGAGGTATTCCTGTATAGGAGCATTCATATTTGTGATTTTTTTGAGTAACTTTAGTTCGCTTGCGACATTTCAAGCAATTTATAGATATTAAAATCATATTATGCCATTACACTTGAAATATACAAACGAAATTGAGAGTTGATCATCATTCAGAGCGATAAGAATGCTTTTCAGATCAATGTTTTCATTCATTTGAATTAAAACGTTCAACCAGATAGATAGATAGATAGATAGATAGATAGATAGAACCAGATATATACAACATTGCAAACCAAAACTCTATTATAGTTGAATAAAGTGGAACATGAAATTTGGTGGACAAGTACATATTAATGTAAATATAACAAAAGGAATAAAAAATAAAAGAATCGAAAAAAACAAAATAAAAGTACATTAGCAAAAATTAAAAAATAAGGAAATTAGAACTCACATATATTAATATTTATTTTAAACACAAACCGAAAATCGAACAATGAGCAGTGAAAGTTTTTATTCAAATCAATTTGTGTGGGCTCGATAAATATCTTTTATCATAGCAATAATAATAAAACGTCGATCGTACACCATAATGACGCCTCACACTGATGTTTGGAATCATTTCCCAATGACGGTCCTTAATTTGATTGATCAAACGATATCGCCGTAGGCGGGGTGCCGCCTAATTCATCCCATTTTGTTTGTTTTATTTGAGTTTTTACTGCTCATCACATCACAATTCAGCACAGTCAAACGATCGTTAATTCTACGATAACGCAATCGCGATAAAACCTTATGTCTAATAATATCATTTGTTTCTTATACTGTGTGGGTTCGAGACTTATTGTTATTGTACGTCAGCGTCACAGCAGTAGCGAGTGATTTGAGCGGTGTAGCTGAACCGAAACGCCGCAAGTACCTACTGTATAGGACAATCGGTAATTAATTTCACCGGCTAATCATTGTCATCGAATGAAGCTATGACCGAGTAATCATATCGTTTATATCCCAATAGTGCCAAAATTATGGTGTTTGGTGAATATTGCATTTCCTGTGGAGTTAATTCTAAAGATAGCGGAAATGATTCTTTGAAATATACTGTGTGCTGCGTATCTAGCTAATTGTAGGGTTTTGTCAAGTATTTATGCAGTATCATAGTTTTCAATAATTTGTTTTAATACTTTAATATTGGAATATTGTTATGGGAACTGAATTATTTATAAACTTTGAATAGGGTGATTTATCTATTTTGCACAGCCGTTATGCGCACTCTATTTTGGCCATGTCCATTTGATTTTGCCGTAAATGTCCAAAATAGAGTCCTACGTGTAACGACTGTGTAACATAGATAAATCACTCTAACTCTGCTGTAACTAAGATGAATTATAAAGAATAATACCTCTTCTGTGTGACAGTACAATAATTAAACTCTTTTATTGCTTCAATGAACGTGCGAAAAGCAATACTTATTAACGTTAGCTGACTTTGCTTTTTACTTTTTTTCTGCATATATAAATAAATAGTATAAAGGTAAAAGAATCACTCAGGAAGCCGAATATCGAAAGGCTCAGTGGGTCGAACTTCAGGTACCATTCGACTCAGTTCGCAAGCTAAGCATTTTTTTTCGTGACGCTCGTCTTTTTGGAATGACTCCCAATATTCGCTACCTTTCAGTAAGTCGTAGTCCTACGTTAAAATCCCGATGACGGACGCGAAAATTGGCTCAAACAACGTGGATCTATTATGTCGCTATCAGAGTGTGGAATAGAGTAGAATAACTGTGCTCCTACTACTCCTACAAGACGCACATATTTAATCTATTAAATGGATACAATTTTTACATGACAGCATGACGTTTACGATATACCGTTACCACACGTAGAAAAGACAAGAGAAAACGGGTAATCCGTTCCGTCTAAATTACACGAAATCTTTGGCCGCTACTTTCGTGCTGGTACAAATGCCAAAAAGACAGATCTGTCCAGTTACTGAATATCCATCTAGAATAACTTAAGCAACGGACTAAACATTTTGAACAACTCTTTTGAGAAACAAATGTCAGAGACCAACAAAACCAGCAGCGCGACTCACCCACAGTTCGTAAAGTTTGAGAGGCCGTCGCAGGCTAAAATTGATGTAGTAATCAAGTGCATAAAATCTCACAGCACGTTAGTGATAGACTATATTTCAACCAAGATGCTCGATGCGGATCCAACCAGCAACGAATCGATGCAAAACGACTTTCTTGTAGCATTTGAGGTACATCACAAACACCCAAAGCCACCTTTCGACATTTTGCCTCTTGTCTTAAATTCGTGCGGCGTCTTATTTCTTACGACTTGGACGAATCCTTACTAATAGTAGGGTGATTAATATGTTTTGGATAAAGCGTTACAAGTATATATTTTGAACCCTTCCATTGGGTTTTGATGAATGTGCAAAAAAAGCGCAACAGATTAATCACTCCACACAATGTACCAACCGAATCAGCTGCGAAGTTTGTGATCCGAGAAATCCTGCGAGCAATTGCTTAGTTGATAATTTTTATAAATAATCCCTGTTTTTTCACGTTTGTCATTTTACAATGAAAACTAGTTTTTTAACCCAACTGTACGAGCGGAAGCAAAAGTAGGTAAATTCAAATGCGCTTCTACTAAATGATTGACCGACTGTGTTAACATTTTGCATTAGGTTTTCCCGAATTTATATTTTTTTAACTCGAAATCTTTTCCTGTTAATGTCATAGCGATTCTTCAAAATTATTGTACAGATTTGGGTCGTAGTATCTCAAAATTTAAGAAAATTTTGCACGTATGGTCGGGGTTCTGCTCATGGATTTATTAACGAAAACCATATTTAGACCATTCGAGGTTTCCTAATTTTCTAGGTAAAATTTTCAATCGTTTCGGGTTTCCACAATATTTTTACGGTGATAAAAATTTTGATAAAATTATGTTCCATTTTATAGAAAACTAGCTGACCCGACAAACTTCGTATTGCCACAAATTAAACTGTGTTGCACATAAATCGTGAATCTCGGATGACCTTTGTCACAATCTTGAGTTTTGCAAGTTTCTGGGTGTTTTAATATACAAATTTTCCTCACAGTAAAGTAGAAAACCATTCCCCCAATTGCTTAACCTGATAAAATAAAGCGGATAGCATTTAAATATTCGCCATCATTACAAAACATTTCGCCGAATACCATTTTGCGGAACACCAATTCTCGGTTGACCATAACGCGGAATATAGAGTTTCGCAGAATACCATTTCGCGAAAAACCTTACGCGGGATGTACCATTTCACGAAATATCTTTTCATAGAAAGTACCATTTCGCAGGGGTGACCCAACTGAAGAAAAGTAATAGAGGTCAGTAGATCTAGGAAAATAAATAAACCTAGATAGAGATGATCTCTACGGCGGGCTGCCCCCCGCAGTGGCCGGCGCTTCCGACACGGCCGGCAACACTCGCGGCCTGTGGCCGACTCGCGCTGAATTATCTAATGTTACTATTGATAGTTTTTGGTGATCTTGTTATTGATTAATGTTTTATGAGTCTAAAATTTCTCTAGTTTGATTAGTTTTTGAGCAAAAATTTCTGTGTTATTTGTATGAAAGTCCTTATCCCCCTACCACAGGGGGGGATCCATCATTAAAAAAATCCTGCCCCCAAACCCCCCAACGTGCCAAACTTGGTTCCATTTGCTTGATTACTTCTAGAGTTATGAGCAAATTTGTATTTCATTTGTATAGTTGCCCCCCCCCTCCTAAAGCAGGGAGTGGCTTCAATTCACCATAGAAAATATTCTTGTCTCCAAAACCAGCCACATGTCAAATTTTGTTCCATTTGCTTGATTAGTTCTCGAGTTATGAGGAAATTTGTATTTCATTTGTACGGAAGCCCCCCCTATTAAAAGGGAGAGGGGTCATAATTCCCCCCCCCCCTAAAGAAGGGAGGGGTCTCAATTCACCATAGAAAAAAATCCTGCCTCCAAAAACACCCACATGCCAAATATGGTTCCATTTGATTAATTAGTTCTCGAGTTATGAGGAAATTTGTATTTCATTTGTGTAGGAGTCCCCCCCCCTCCTAAAGTGGGGAGGGGTATCAATTCACCATAGAAAAAAAATTGCCTACAAAAACACCCACATGCTAAATTTGGTTCCATTTGCTTGATTAGTTCTCGAGTTATGAGGAAATTTGTATTTCATTTGTATGGGAGCCCCCCCTCCTAAAGTGAGGAGGGTTCTTAATTCACCATAGAAAAAATTCTTGTCTCCAAAAACACCCACATGTAAAATTTGGTTCCATTTGCTTGATTAGTTCTCGCGTTATGCAGAAATTTGTGTTTCATTTGTATGGAAGCCCCCCCTCTTAGTGGGGGGAGGGGTCTCTAACCATCATAAGAACCTTCCCTGGCCCGAAAAACCCCTATATGCAAATTTTCACGCCGATTGGTTCCGTAGTTTTCTATTCTATAAGGAACATACGGACAGACAGACAGAAATCCATTTTTATAGGTATAGATTTCAAAATTATTTTTTTCTAATTTGTCAATTCCTACTCTTTTAGTGATAAAAATGTCAAAACAGCGTGCTTTTTTGGATTCAGATTTACGGCGACTAAAAGCGCTCAATTTGCTTTGCTATCTGTTTCAAAAATTCATAGCTCATGAGTCAACTATCGTAAAACTGATAGTTTTGCACTAAAATGCAAGAATATTTGAGGAGTTCCCCGCGAAATAGGTGAATGAAAATGTTGAACCTTTCTGATTTAGAAGAAACATTTTATTTTATTTTAGAAACTCAGGATTTTACCGGCAATGTTATGTTCCGCCAACTAACTCGGTCCATGGCTGTGGGTCTCCAATTTCTTGACTGCCCAAACTATCCAGGTTCTGCTCCACTTGGTCTAACCATCGAGCACGCTGCGAATCTCTGCGTATGGTACCAACCGGATTTGATGTAAAAACCATTTCCGGCCCATTCCAGCTTTAGCAACTTTCTGGATGCTGGGTTCACCGAAGAGCTGCGCCAGCTCGTGGTTCATCCTTCTCCTCCATACATGGCCAAAGATGGCCCTAAACACACGACGTTTAAAAATGACCAGTGCTTTCAAGTCCTTAGACGAGACCTTAGTGTTTTGAGGAGTCCGTAGTAAGCACGACTTCTGGTATCTCGAATTCTCCCCAGTCCACTACCACAGTATTGCCTATGCGAGCTCGATTGCACTCGGTTTCTCCTGCTAACAAATACTTGGTTTTGAACGTATTCACCACTAATCCAACCTTTACTGTTTCACGTTTCAGTTTGGTATACTGCACAGCAACCTTTCATTCTTTCAGTAATGTCCACGTCTTTAGCAAAACAAATGAATTAAATAGACGACCTTTGTTGAAGATCGTGCCCCGCTTGTTAAAACCCGCACGTTTCATAACACCTTCAAGCGCGATGTTGGACAAGAGACGGAAAATACCACCGTCTTGTCGAAGTTCCCTGTATGTTTCAAATGGTCTTGCTAACGCGCCCGACATCCTCACACAGCACCGAACACCAACCATCGTGATCTTTATCAGTCTTGTCAGCTTCCCCGGAAAGCTGTTTTCGTTCATAGTTTTCCATGGTTCTTCACGGTCGATAGTATCGTAAAAAGCAAAGCCTTTGGCTTAAACGCCTTTCTAAGACCTGACCCTTCTTCATCGACGGACTTCACAGCCGGCTGGCAGAGTACAGGACTGTTACGGGGCTTCTTAGGCGGCATTGAGAATGGTGATCGCTCGACAGTTCTCGCATTCCAACTTGTAACCCTTCTTGTATATTAGGAATATTACTCCTTCCTTTCACTTCTCCGGTAGCTGTTCTGTTTCTCAGATCCTGACTATCAGCCTGTGCAGACAGGTAGCCGACCTGTATGGGCCCATCTTGTAAAGCTCCGCTGCGATGCCATCCTTGCCAGCTGCCTTGTTATTTTTAAGCTGCTTGATGGCTTCGATCACATCACTATTGTGGGGCATGGACATCGGCACATCATCATCTTCCGTCGTACTGATGTAGCCTTTCTCGCTGCTGTTTTAGTATTCCGTCTCCATGCCGTTTAGCAGTCCTCGAGTACTCCGTATGCCTTTAGTTCCACATTGGTTGAAGCACTGTACGTCCTCGCTGATGATGATGTCAATTAGGGCTGCCTAACCGGTAGTACCGGTAGTACCGAAACCGGCAATACCGCCCAATTTTTGAATACCCAAATACCGGTTTTGGAAAGGCAAAAAACCGGTATTTCAGGTATTTTTTAATATCTTGGTATTTTGTAATCTCCTCCTTCCTAATTAGAACTAAGTTTGATAGAAGATTGTACAACTTGTAGAAAAACAATTTGGTGTTAATGCTGACGAGATTCTTCGACTACTAGCAATGAAGAGAGTAGAACTGTGGGTCGAATAATTATAGCTCCTGAACCCGTTTAAGGAACAGTAGAACATATTTGCTGTAAAAATCCTTCATTGCATGCGTCAGACGTCGCGTTTCATTTTATTTTTGAACAACCTGATATTTAAAAGCCACCAAATTATTCGAAGCTCTCAAATAACGAATTTAGGAAACAAGATCAGGGACCGGCAACGTCACTTACAGTAGTAAATCGTCACTCCATAATGAAGTAATGATGCATTAGCTTCAACTGAAGCAGCGCCACTTCATCAATGAAGCGGGTTTCTCTTTATCATGACGACTGGTCTTAAAGTTTCATTTGTATTTTTCTATCAAATATTCAGTAGAAGGCCAGAAACTTTGAATGCAATTGAATTGAGTTTGAGTAACATTTCCTACAATTTACCGCATATTCTAATTAATCTTCTCAACATCGACAAACCGTGCCTGACTGTCAGTCGTCGTTATTTGAAACAGTCACTAACGTTCTGTTCAACAAATGAAACAAGTCGTTTAATTTATGAAGCAAGGTAAAAGAAAGTCAGCTTTATTTGTTTGTTTCGACGATGCCGGGCCCGGAATCGGCCAGAATAGAATTTGGAATAAATTTCAAGTCTTTTGAGTGATGCATTGATTAAACAAGCAGATGAAATCTCTAAATCACTATCTGCTAATAGTGGGATTGATAACAGAGAAGAGAATGTATCTGTGACCGACGATGAAGAGGATGATGCTATGCAAGGGTGCCGGTTTGGGGATGGAGGAAAAATTTGTGGAAAGACTATAGGAGACCAAGGCATTTATTATGCTAGAAACTACAATAGCAGGATTTTTTAAATAATTGAAAGCGGATTTCTTTATTATAAATTTGAAGAAATGAAAGGAACATTCCTGATGTACTTAGTTCGTCAGACTTCGATGAAAGCGGAAGTTTTTTCAATTGTTGGAAGAGGTGGCAGCAAAATCTGTTCTAGCAGGGGAAATAAATCACTAAGCGTATTCTATCTGCTTAAATTCTGCATTGCTAAGCAACAATACTGCAGCTAAAGTTTGAAAATAAAGTCATTTATTGAAAAACATCAACTTTTCTATTGATTTCGAATTATGTGCCAATACCGATATTTTACCGGTATAACCGGTATTTTCTACCTCAATACCGAAATACCGGCTTTCGTCAAAAACGCCCAATACCGACAGCCCTAATGCCAATAGGCATCACACCCGCTAAAACGCAGATTGCGTTATGTGAAACTGTGCTTTACGCTCTCGCCACTCTCAAGGACTGGAGACGATAGGTACTTTCCAGCTTACCTAGGTAGCTTTTAGTTCGTAACGCCGATGACCACACTGGTCCGCCATACCTAAGTATGGACTGGACCACGTTGGCTAATATCCTTCGCTTGCTGCCATATACCGCAGAGCTATTAGACATCATACGAGACAATGTCGAAATAGCTGTGGAAGTCTTCTTGCAGGCATAGTCGACGTGGCTCCCGAACTTGAGCTTGTCGTCGACCATGACTCCCAGGAATTTTAAGGATCGCGTTGACGAAATAGTGCAGTCCCCGACGCTGATCTTTGCTTGCTACACCGACTTGCGGTTGTTCACCACGATAACATCAGTTTTATGATGTGCTAGCTCCAGTTTCCTGGAGCGCATCCAATCTTCAAAAATGCTTATAGAGTGGGCAGCTGTCAACTCAACCTCTTTGATAGATTCACCGTGGACTTCCCAGGCGATGTCGTCCACAAAGCCGACAATTACAACTCTGCGCTAATTGGACCGGTCGTTTACGGACTTGAAACAGTAACTTTGCTTACGGAGGACATTCCCCCGTGTATGTATTAGAACAAAAGGTTTTCCGGATTTCGATGGGCCGGGCATATCACAAGAATATCGGACGATTGTGCAGTGACATCCGTTCTCTTCAAGAAACCCATCGGTACCAAGAATAGCCAGACATGAATGCACTGAAAGGTGTATAGTGTGTTTAATAAACAAACAAACAAACAAACCAGGAATAGAGGGGCCCAACGTACCAGATGGCTCCACCAGGTTGAAGTCGACTTGCGTGTGTCGAGACGCTCAACGAATTGAAGACGAGTAGCCAAGGACCAAGTACAGTGGAGAGGAATTATTGATACCGCTAAAGACACCGCGACTCTATGCTGTTAGAAGTAACTAGTAAGGTCGATTTCGCGTGGAATTGCTCAAGCAATCCAGGAAAAATATTATTTGGAAATGTTTACCACGCAACTTCCATCATCGCGTAAAATTTTGTAGAAATCTGCATCCATATTCAAATTTTTTTTAATACTGAGAAAATTTGCTTACATTTTCATTTTTTTTTTTTTTTTTTTGTATGCCAGAAGGGCATTGGGTTAAAAGGCCACTGCGACAGTCTTAATGATCGTCTTTTGTGGCAGGCCCCGATTGCTGTACACAGTTTACGGATCGCTCATACCCATTGATGGAGTTGAGCGGAATAGTTGTAATCCTGTGCCCCAATTCGGTACTACATGGTTTATAAAGCCAATGACCGTTTTGGGATTTAGGCTCCATACCTGATATGGAGTAAGAAGGAAACTTCCTAAGAAGTTGTGCCTTGATAATGCAAGAGCTCCGCAATAGCAGAGCAGATGCGCTGAACTTTCAGGTTCAGAGTTACAAAAGCGGCAGGTGTCAGATGATACCTTGCCGATATTCTTTAAATGATAAAGAGCGGGGCTGTGTCCTGTTAGGAGTCCCGTGATCGTGCGTAGTTCACTACGAGTTAAATGGAGTAGTTTTTTAGCTACTGCAGGGTTTGGGTAGATAAACTGTTTAGCTTGTCTACAACCCTGTGTTTGATTCCAACGGGATGCTATTTCTAGCTTTTCCCATGTCATCAGTTCGCCTTTCACGGCGGATGTGGAGGTGCCCAGAAACGGTTCAGGACCAATAAATTGCTGAGCTGATCCTTGTCTTGCTAGGTTGTCAGCAAATTCATTGCCCTCGATTCCGCAGTGACCGGGCACCCAAAGTAATAAAACTTTGTTTTGGCGGGAGAGTTCCCTCAATGCTGTGCTGCACTCCCAAACTAGTTTGGACACGCATTTGGCGGACTTGAGAGCCAGTAGTGCTGCTTGGCTGTCCGTAAAGATACCGATTTTCGCATGCCTGTACTTTCGTTTCAAGCATATTGTCGCACAGATGTAAATGGCATATACTTCTGCTTGAAAAACGGTGGGCCACTTTCCTAATGAGATAGTTTCCCTGATGCCGGGTCCGTAGACTCCGGAGCCTGTGCAGGCCCCCATTTTTGAACCATCTGTAAAAAAACAGATAGTTCCAGATGGAAGATCTGGCCCTCCATTATTCCACATTGAGCGATCTGTTTCAATCACCTCATATGGAACGTCCATATTGGGCCTGGCTTCCATGCAGTCAGAGACTGAAGTTACTAAGGGTGTCAGATTGAATTCCCGAAGTATGCGAAGATGACCGATTTGGTCACCTTCGAGTATGGTTTTACTCCTTTGCAACCGTAGTGCGCCGAGCTCTGCTTCCTTCTTCACATGAAGATGCAAAGGCAGTAAGCATAGCATTGCCTCCATGGCTGCAGTAGGTGTTGTACGCATGGCACTGGTAACTGTAAGACAGGCCAGGCGCTGAACTTTGTTTAGTTTGGCTTGGGCTGTCACCTCATTCACCTTTGGCCACCATACGACTGCAGCATAGGTTATCCTAGGCCGTGCAATAGTAGTATATGACCAGAAGGCTAGTTGAGGTTTCAATCCCCAGGTTTTGCCAAACAGTGACCTGCATGCCCAGATAGCCGAAGTTGCTTTCTTAACAGCATAATCTAGGTGGGCAGCCCAGTTCAGTTTTTTATCGAGAATTATTCCGAGGTGTTTGACTTCATTACTGAAGCCCAGTCTGACACCATTCAGTATAGGCGGAGTAATGGTATGTTTCCTTCGCCTAGTGAATGGTATAACGACTGTTTTGGTGGGATTTACATTAAGTCCCTCTTGTGAGCACCATAACATGGTGGTGTTTAGAGCTCCTTGCAAGCGACTTGACAGTACTGCGTCAAACTTTCCTCTGACGATAAGTACAACGTCGTCGGCGTAACCAAGCTGTGACAGCTTGTGAAGGAGTGCGTCGGCCACCAGTGACCAGAGCAGGGGGGAGAGAACTCCTCCCTGTGGACATCCTTTGATCACCGAAATCGTGACCGACGTATCTCCCAATGATGCTGTAATTTGTCTGCTCGAGAGCATTGCTTGAATCCAGCTCATTGTAGTGTGGTCGATTCTCTTTTGACAGAGAGCCGTATTAATTGACGCAAAGGACGTGTTATCGAAAGCGCCTTCAATATCAAGAAAAGCACAAAGTGCCGTCTCTTGATATTTGAGCGATTTCTCAATTAACGTCACTAAGCAGTGCAGTGCGGTTTCCGTAGATTTACCGTGTTGGTATGCATGTTGATTTACATGTAACGGAGAGTTTTTTAAAAACTCATTGCGGATATAGTTATCCGTGATTTTCTCCATCAGCTTAAGAAGCGTTGAAGTCAGACTTATCGGTCTGAAAGCCTTAGGCATGGTTTTGTCTTTTTTGCCAGCCTTAGGTATGAACACAACCCTTACTTTCCGCCAATTCTCTGGGATATACCCCAAAGTGAAACTGGCTCGAAAGAGGTTAATGAGCTCGGACATTATAACACCGTCCGTTTTTTGTAAGAAAATGGGTAGAATACCATCCGGACCTGGAGATTTCATTGGTTCAAAAGAGCTGAGTGCCCAATTGATCGAGGCCTCCGTAAACAATCGGCGTGCAAGTAGAACCGAATCATTTGGCACATTGTGTAATGACCCATTCCACTGTTGCCCACCTATGTTTTGCCCAGTGGTCACTGTCGAACCAGGGAAGTGCGTGTTCATCAGAACTTCCAGAGTTTCCCTGGTGGTAACAGTGAGACTCCCATCCTCTTTTTTCAATTGCCCTAGACCATTGCAATGGTCCTTGGACATCGCTTTCTGCAGACGCGTAGCCTCTGGCAGAGTTTGAATGCTTTCGCAAAATTTAACTCGAGATTTCCTTTTGGCTTTGCGCAGCTCAGCGTTGTATTTGGTGAGGGAAGCTCTGTAGTCTTCCCAGTTAGACGTGATTTTGGCCCTGTTGAACAGACGCCTTGCCTTCCGACGGAGATTGCTAAGCGTCTCATTCCACCAGGGCACATCGCGGCAAACTGTTCGCGTGTTTACGGGACAGTTTGTGTTATACGCGTCTGTGATCCTACATTGCAGGTCACTAGCGGCGATATCCAGCTCAACTGGAGTTCGTATATTATTGTGACAGGAATTACGTGAGGCAATCAGATGATCCCTAAAGGAACTCCAATTGGTTTTCCTCGGATTCCTGAATTGTTCTCTCTTTAGAGGATTAGCCTCGATGTCGAAAATGATATGTCTGTGGTCTGATAAACTTGGTTCATCAGAGACATGCCAATTTTTGACTTTCTCAGCTATAGAGGCGCTACATAGAGTAAGGTCTAGGACCTCTTGTCTGATAGCGTTTATAAAGGTGGGGTCATTCCCTACATTGATTACATTGACATCGTTAGAAGTAAGATATTCAAGTAGGTACTCACCCCTGTTGTTTGTGTCCGAGCTGCCCCATATCGTGTGGTGCGCATTTGCGTCGCAGCCTATCACGTACGGCTTGTTGACTGCTCTGCAGTACCGCACAAGTTCAGCAACCTCGGGCGGTGGTATTTCGTCCTTGTCCCCTGGAAAGTAGGCGGACGCAACGACTATCTCCTGCTTCCCTCTAGTCGTCGGGACTACCACCGTAATGGCAACGACGTCGCGTTGGATGAATTCTGTAATTGGAGAAAATGTTATTCTCTTATTTAACAGAATGGCAGTCCTAGGCTTGGACTGTGTATTACAATAGATCAACTTACCATTAGCGCCGGATAGACCGAGGATCGTGGTATCGTTGATCCATGGCTCCTGGATCAGAGCAGCACTCAGCTGCTCTTTGGTGAACCTCCGGCATAGGACACTAGACGCGCCCTTAGCATGGTGGAGGTTCACCTGAATGCAGCGAAAGCTGCTCATTTGGAGGCAGGATTGCCGTTTTCAGCTTGATCCAGTACTGGATCGAGCCTTGGCGAACGGGTACCAGCAGCGTTTTCGCTGAGTTGAGCGGCTGGGTCGCTCACACCGGCAGGCTTCGGTTGCCGCAGGCGACAGGCCACAGATGTCCGACCCGCACTTAACGGCGGATTGAGCCTCTGAGGTCTGCTATCGACTGGTGATTGCTGCGTACGCCTCTTGCGAGGTTTTCGCGGCGCTCGCCTAGTCTTCGCAGGATTGCATTGTTTAGGTGGCGGCGGGGCACTTCCAGTGGGAAGTTCCGCACTTCCACCCTCAACGTTGCAGGATTGCATTGTCTTGGTGGTGGCGGGGCGCTCCCAGAAGGGAGTTCCGCTCGTACCTTCCTCGACTTTGCAGCAGAGACTGTTGCGCCTGTGTTGATCAGACCTCTGCCAACCTGTCGCATGCGTGCTTTGCCAAACATAAAATTTAGCGTAAAGCGCTGCTCAGTGATCTGACTTGCCGACTTTTGGTCAACCTCCATTAACAGTTCCACGGTATTTCCACGCACAATGCGACGGCGTATCTGCCACGCTTGCGTTGAAAAGCCGTCGTTCTGGTTCTGGAGGAATCTCAGGATTTTCTCGTCCGTGGTACCGACACTGTCCTGGAAGTACCCTATGAAGGTGTGAGCCTTCGGCAGGTCCTTCGTGTCGTAGGCCCGTAGTTGTGCTCCTTCCCACGGGACGAGAGTAGATGCCGTTTGCTCCAGCCATTTGACCGTGTTCTGGTCAGAGCAAGCCAGTATCAAGTAGCCGTTCTTGAACTGGCAGCTCCTGAACTTGGGTCTAATGGCTGGAGTCTCCTGGTCAGCTATTTGATCCAGAAGAACGGCGCGGACAGTCTGGAGCTGATCCGTAGTGAGCAGGGAAACGGGATAATCAGCCGTAGTTATGGCTACACTGAAAGCATCCACCATTTCCCTGTAGGTGCACCCCGAGGATGGTTTTGGTGCCGAAGGACCCGCGCAGGCTCGACTGCGTGGTCTCTTTTTAGTGGGACCTTTGCTGCTGATGTTCGGCGACGCCGTATCAGCGGATCGTTGCCTTTTGGTAACGACAAGGTCCCGCTGGCTAGGCTGGCCGGCCGGCAGAAGGGCAAGTGCCTCCGCTTCGTCCTTTGAGTAGCCCTTGCTCCGATACCACTTCTGCCGTCGCCGTTGCGCTTTGGAGAGACGCTTGGCTACAACTCCGGAAGTCCCAGGTTGCCCCTTGACTTCAGGTAGCGTCACCGGATCGGGAAGGTTATCCGCGTCGCTTTCCGCATTCCCTGATGGCGAATTCAGGATCAGAGATGAAGCCGAGAGTCCTCCTTCCAGCGACATGCTGTCGAGGTTAAAGTCCTCTTCCATCCCTGTATCCATTACTTCGCCAGTATTGTCCGTGCCGATCGGACTGCGCACTTCCGGTCTACCGTCGTGCGCCACCTCTACACCTACTCCGGTGTTTATCACCAACTCTTGGGGGTCGTTGGTTGCCCCATCAATTATTGTTTCAAGGTTATCCATGGCGATGGTTGTACTCTGCTGGGGAGAAAATCAACGGTTCTTTACCAGCTTGGAACAGAGGGAGCAATATACTGCACAGGGTGCTCTGGTACCATGCAGGCTCCGTTCGACCTTGGGAAACTTTATTAGACCCCCCCAAGCATTCATCCCTAGGCACGGGTCGCGTTACACCGAGGATTGGGGTCCTCCTCCGCACTTTGCTCAGAATGTAGCATGCTCCTTGACTACTTGCTACATTGAGAGCAAAAGATTTTTACAAGATTTGCCGCGGAAGAGACTCGATGTGCAGTTCCGGATGGATCCACCATAAACTTACCATGGAGCCATCCGGAGCTGCAGACCGAGCGACAAATCTCAACACTCCTCCTTTATCCTGGCTTGTGACAGACAGCTCGGGTCCCGATCCAATTTCCCCATCACTTGTTCACTCTTTTTAGGGAGCCACCCGTGGCGGTTCATCAGCGAAGGTCCGTCACTGGCGGAGTTTTACATTTTCATAAAAGAATGTTTGTTCCACGATGCACAATTATGCCCTGAAACTAAATTTCCTAGAATTCCGTACGATAATTTTGATGATTTGAAAAAATGCTATGAAAATTTTGGTGTTACTAATACTATAAACAAGTGCTCGTTACCTATGCGTTTTAGATATCTTTTCGAAGCTTGTTTGCACAGTTTGCTTATCTCGCTGAAATCTGACCTGCTCTAGAGGGTTTATTTTAGCATACTTCCGGAATGAAATAAAAGAGATCGTAAAAAAATATATACTTTACAGCAATATGAACGTGATAGCAAAGTAAAAAAAAAACATGTTCATCTGCACTTTGCATCAGTAACAGTCATCAGTTACAAGCACACTTGTATCAGCAGAGGTATCCGATCATTCGATCAGATGTTTATATATACTTATATGTAGAGGATTCGGGTCTGTATGCTCCAAAAAATACCAGTAGAACGCGTGGTTGAATTACAAAAGCTTATTGTTTGTAATAACTTAGCCGAAGTGTAAACAATCTTCATTACCGCTATTAGCCGGTTAATAGCAAATGCTTATGCCGCTCATTGCATCTCCTCCTCCCTATAATATTTCACGACGTAGGCAGTTAAGCTATGTAGTAGATATCTCTAAGAAGAAGTAACAGTAACATGTTAATTAAACTCTCAACATAAGGCTTTTCAAGAAATTAAAAAAAAAATTATATTTAATCCGAGCCCCATTCACGTTTTATTTATCTTGCTAGTATGAAGCTGGTAAAGTTTTAAACTTTAATATTACGAAACCGATCACCAACCCACAAATGCTAAATCTGTATGTGTGGTTTACATTTTAGCAACCCTCCTTCCAGCCGGCTACTGATGGGCGGAAAAGGAATTCCCAAAAATTGGCCCATGTTCCATGTTGTGGTCGTGATATCGGGCCGCGTAGGTATAGTTAGTCGACGCGACGTTGCGGATCGCGTTGGTTCAATACAAATAGACAAGCGCGAACTCGGTTTGAATTCGAGAGGTGCAGCAATGTTGGCAATGCGTGCTAACAAGATTCAGTTGTCTCCGGTTGCTCGACGCGATAGCTCGCATCTGCGTTGTCTCTCCGGGTCTTTGGGATTCGCCAAACCGCAACCGGTTGTGATTGGAAACCCAGCTCAGCGGAAGCGAAGAGTTGCAGTCAGTTGCTATGTTATTAAGTTCCCGGTTTGTTTAGTGGTAAAACGAAGGTGTTTATTTTTCTGACAATCAGTGATACGAGAATCGATCCGATTAAACGCTCTGCAGTGAGTCGGAGGACTGTATTCCGAAAGGCATTAATGTTTGACAGGTAAAAAATTAACTGTGTGCCCATGTTGGTGGTTAATATTGAAATATCTTTTCCATTCACAAGCCTCTGACCATGTGAGTCACAGGGAAACCAGTTTGAACGAAGAATTGTGTGTATATTGTAAACAAAAGAACTGAACGATATGAAAGACCGCTCTGTTTCTGCTAATTGGCAAAGTGTCAGACTTACCGGGTAATGATTGGCGCATTTGTATGTCGATGAGTTCTAACCTGTGTGGCTCTTGGAAACTTGTCCGTGCTAGTGCCATTTATTCTTCGTCAATTTCCGGTTTCCTGCCTGTAGCCTTTCCAACCAGAAGGAATTTCCAGAACAAAACAAAGCAGGTGATTATGATGGCTATCTCGAGGGTTAGCGCGTGACCATTGTTTGACGTTAGGCTGGGAATCCGACTTAATTACAGGTATTGCAGTTGCTTTAACTTAGAAATTGCTGTCATGGGAGGAATGTGTCTCGATCAGACTTTCTCATAGAAGCTGAAAAAATTAATTATACATTACATTACAAAGTTCTCCATCAATGATAATGCAAAACAATAAGCATGTAACAAATTTGTACTGTTTTGAATTTTATTACTTATGTGGTATGTTTGGAAAGAAACGTACTACTGAAGTGGATATTTTTATTGTTGTTTATTTACTAGATGCCAATTATTCAAGTTCTACAGTACAAACTGTTACTGTTACAAGAAAACTTACAAAATCATCGAATAATGTGATGAATGACAACCATGAAACCAATCTCCTAGTTCATCTGCAAGGCAAAAAACGCAATCGAATTGTTTTGGTTTGAAAATGGTTTAGAAAGGAATGAAACTCCAGACTCTATAGATTTTGTATTCCTGGTTGATGCTAAAACGTAAGAATCGTCAGAACATGCTAGCATTTACGAGAGAAGATGCAATACTTATGGTTCCTATCGATACGAAAAAATATTTTTTTTATAACCGGTTTCGGGTAATCACCCGTTCCAGGGTGATGTAAAAGTGGTTTACCTTTCACTGTATTTTTGATTGGTGAGCTATTTTACATTCATTTTTTTTTTGCTAGAAACAAAATCTGGGAATACCCAATTTGAATTCTCACTCCCACTCTATTTGTTCCATTTCGCTGCAAAATGAGCTCTACCAAAAATTAGTTTCTCGAAAATTCTAATCTTGAAAATAAAGTATTAAAAGTTAATACAAAGTTAATATGTTAATAAAATGGCTTCAAAGGTTTCATCCAAATTTTCAAAACCGAATAAAATCAGTTTGCTATTCATTAACACACGTTTGACCGCAGCTGCAATGATAATGGTAAAAAATTATGACAAATTGATTAAATAGTTTAAATTATAAATTTAAAATATCAAATTAATATTTCCCTTTTCGAAATTCAATTAGTATTGAATATAGGAAAAATATGCAGCTTTCGATTGAGCAAATCCGAAGTGGCACGGTTTCTTTTCAACTTAGGTGATCCGATTATGTGGTAGGAAAATGTCCCCGGTTGTAAAAAAGGTTTTGTTTTTTAGTTATAGCTTTTGATCGGATTATTTAATTTCGAATCTTTTTAAAGCGTTTGAAAGATTGAAGACTTACGAATCTTTTTGCTAGACAGCATGTATTTTTTGCTAGAAACAAAAAAGTTATGGCGACATTGAGAAACATAGTATTTTCCAAAATATAATGTAAGCCATCTGCCAGCCTTGGTTCTGCAAAGTCACCGTTTCAACTACGTACTAATCGCATTCAACGAAAGGATTTAGCATGGAAGCGGCTTCATTTGTGAGCGCTCAGCAGTGGCCGAATTGAGTCTTTTTTTACGTTTGATCCTGTTCGTAGTTTGGTTAAATTTTTTGTTGGCCGCGGAATACCACTTACTTACTTTGCCAGCCGAGAGCCGGGCTGTCTCTTGCCGTATCAAGAATTTCTCTCCATTGTTCTCGGTCCTGGGCTACTCGTCGCTAATTCGTTGCGCGTCTCGACACCCGCAAGTCGACTTCAACCTGGTCGAGCCTTCTGGCACGTTGGGCCCCTCTATTCCTGGTGACGGTGGGGTTCTTGAAGAGAACGGATTTCACTGCACAGTCGTCCGACATCCTTGCAACGTGACCGGCCCACAGTAGTCTCCCAACTTTTGCCAGGATTACAATGGGAATCACTGCAAGTAGCACCTGAACCCGTCACTCTCCGCTGTCCGTTTGCACTCCACCAAAAATAGTCCGCAACACCTTTCGTTCAAATACGGCACATGCACGTATGTCTTCCGTAAGTAAAGTTACTGTCTCAAGTCCGTAGTGGACTACCGGTCTGATTAGCGTTTTGTACTTCGTCAGCTTTGTGCGGCGGCGTATGCTCCTTGATCGAAGCGCCTTGCAGAGGGAAAAGTTGGCTCGATTTCCAGCTTGAATGCGTCTTTGAATTTCTTTACTCGTGCCGTTGTTAGCGGTTCTTGGCTACTTTTGTAGAGTTCTGCCGGGAGTCGGTCCTTTCCGGCGGCTCTATTATTCTTCAGCTGACCGATTTCTCGCCGGATCTCTTCGAGATAGCGAGCCAGCACGCTGTTGTCGTTTGTAGGCACTCTTAGGTTAACTTCCATGGCGTCTTCTTTCTAACGCCGTAGAGGTGCTCATCGAAGAACTGCTTCCAGAGCTGCCGCTGAATGGCAACTTGTCTTAATGTGCTTCTCGTTTCCAATAATTTTGTGGCTCTGTTTTCTCGATGGGGCAAAGATTTGCTCGTTTTTGGGTACTACCTATACGTTGTTGGCTGTATGTTGCTCCATGGCGCTGGTTCTGTAATGGCAGGATGCCAAATTCGGCCAAAACAACACGGATCAACAGGCTGCAGACATTTGTCCAGACACTTGTTCACGGAAATTTTTTGGTGTATGGTCATTGTTGCAATGGTAATGTTGCTTTTCAAGCGACACAAGTATAGAAAGCTTGCCAAACTGCTAATTTTTTAGCAAGCTTCGACAGGTTCATATGCTTGAAAATTTTTGTCACTTTTCCCTTACGGCCAAGGAATTTGCTTATTGATCCATGTCCATCGGTCCGGCAGGCCAAAGGCACTTAGTGATCTCGCGCTACCCGTTTTGGCTTTCACCTGTCGCCAGGACAACATTCAGACTCTAGATCTGTTGGTTATCCTTGCAAATTCCAGTCAAGTGCTTCTCTGCAGATCTCGCTGTGTGGATATATCTTGGTACTACCTTCGCCATCGGGCGTTATCTGGTTATCAAAATATTGAAAGGCTTCCACTGGCTTAACCTGTTGTCCTACTACAGTGAAGCCGGTGGGATTGTCAGTGTTCACTACCATAGACACAGGTTTTACTACATTGAATGTGAGTCCTTGCCTGGGAGTTCTCGGAGAGGTTATCTAACTTGTTCTGCATTTCGATTCGGCGTAGCGCGAGTAACACAATATCGTCGTTAAGTCGAGGTTAAGTCAACTCGGGGCGGTTTTAAGAACCCGCAACTTAATATTCCTGATTATATGATTAAGATATAACTTAATATTATAATTATCTATACTGCTTTATAATTCACAGACATGAGTTGTATATGAGGACACGCACGACTGCAAAACAACTTAGTTCAATTTGTTTTCACATACTCTAATCATTATACAATTCCAATGGAAAATTACATGCATACGATTTAATGTGAACTTTTTATTACGACCTTGTGTTATCTGGGTTACGAACTAAACTAGCACAAATTCTGTTTTAAAATAATGCTTATGATTTACTCTTTAAATTCAAACACGTACTAGTAACTAGGAAGAAACGTAGAACTTTTTTCTTAGCGTCTTTTGCTTTCTTTTTAGCATTTCGGGTCTTCAGCACTGTTGTTCCTATAAATACTTCCCTTAATCTGAGTGCGTCAAAAGTTAATCTTACAATGATAAAAATAAAAACAAATAACTTTTTTGTGTTAGTAGTTAGAGACCAGGTTTCTTCAGCAACGCTGTAGAAAATGTAAAGGAACAACACTTTGCTGAGAAAATAACATTTCTGTCTCTATCTGGTGAAAAATTATAGAGCATTTTCTCGAAGAGTTCTTTAAAAATTAGTTTTTCATGCGTAACTTTTGTTGATTGCATTTTACAAGAACACATTGTTTTAAACAATTATCGAAGTACTCAAAACACGAGTTTTTGCAGAATACCGCAAATTTACTTGATAAGTTATCGCATATTCAAGCAGTATTTTTTCTTAACGTAAAATGGGGTAAGTAGATATAGCAAGCAAATCAGTGCTTCATTTTGAAGCTTAGGTCCAGTATTACAAACTTGCACATGTGCCGCATGTCCCCAGCCACCCATATGAGAGTACGGCACGCATATGCTTTATATGTTTTGCGTTCGTCGTAGGCTTGTAGAAAATTTAAAGGTAAAACACTTTGCTGAAAAAATGACATTTCTATCTCTATCGGGTGTAGAACTATAGAGCATTTTCTTAGAAATTTTTTAAAATTAGCTTTTCATACTAAACTTTTGTTGGTTACATTTTACAAGAACACATTATTTTAGGCATGCGTTTTTGCAGAAGGTCGCAAATCTCTATGACTTTCTTCTCAACCTTCTGCAAAAACGTGTGTTTTGAGTAATAATTGCCTAGAACAATATATTCTTGTAAAATGCAACCAACGAAAGCTATACATGAAACACTTATTTTTAAGGTGAAACGGTACTGAATCCCAACATGGCCGGAAAAATGACGTCCATGTGATGTCCATGGGATTCAGTACCGTTTCACCTTAAAGAACTTCCAAAGAAAATGGCCTGTATCTCTACATCCGAAAAAGATAGAAATATCATTTCTTTAGTAAATTTGTTTGCTTTTATCTACAACAACCTTTTTCTACAACTTTGTCGAAGAAACTATGTCTGAATTTCCCAACTCAGAAAAGTTATTTTTAATTTTAACATAGTGAGCAATGTGTAACTTTTGGCAGTTTCAGATTATGGGAGTACACTCAAGTCGATTTTTACGCAAAGAATACGACCCGCGTAAATCAAAACCGCGTAAATTCCGAAATTCGCGTAAACAACCGCATAAATTCCGAAATTCGCGTAAAAACCGCGTAATTTCCAAAATTCGCGTAAATTCCGAAAATCGCGTGAAAAAAACCGGGTAAATTCCAAAATTCGCGTAAAAATAGTCGCAAAAAAAACAAACCGCGTAAAAAGCGACTTCAGTGTATTCCTATGAACAAAAGTTCCGAAGTCACTATATTGCTAAAATGAATGTAAAAGACGGTAGGAAAAAGTACCACTTTTCACCCTTTTGGACCCTTTAGAAGGATACCAAACTATGGCAGAATGTTCCAGCACAAGACGAACCAGAGAACAGTACAATTTTTTTAGGCATACACATCCGTTAAGCCATTTGCAAAACGGAGCAGGAATCCAAGTTGCAAGGAAGTCACAGACGCATCGAAAGAAATGTGGTTCTTGTAGGTTACTTTCACCTGGGCGCAGAGTGAAAATTTCATTTAATCATGCAAATATTTGTTACGGGTTTGACTGAAGGAGACAACAGAGCACTTGGACACATTTAGTGACACTAAATATAAGGGTTCTCAGATCCTTGTGGGGTGGGCGATATTATTGCTTTTTACTGTGTAGCCTCCCAGTTGGCTTCGAGGTATGACGCTGGTCTGATAAGCCAATCGTCGTATGTTCGAATCTCGACTGGGAGAGGCTGTTAGAGTCAATAGGAGACAATGGCCCTGCAATTGTGCTGCACTCTAACAGCTGTCTGCGTAGTCTGTCGTATAAAAACAGAAGGTCAAGTTTCGATAACGGAATGTAGCACCTAGGCTTTGTTTTTTTACTGTGTAGTTAATTTTCAGGTCGTCAGTATATGATAATCTTAAACATTTGAAGATCATGTTCACGCAGAAACGGGAAAGACCCTACATGACAGCTCTGGGGAACGCCGAATAAAACTACAAGGAGCAGATTTTGACAGACATAGTTTTACCAGTGAGGTAGGATCGCAGTCAGCTCACCAGATTGTCGTAAATGCCTAATTTGTGGTAATTAGAGATGGTCATTATTATTAACAACAATAGGGCATCTTGCCAAAAGGCAAAATTTTAACAGTGATATTAGTTCGAGAAATGAAATGAGCCTTCTTGTGCAATATACATAGAATCTATTTATATAAGATGCTTGTCTGTAGCCAAAACCAGGTCTCTGACAGGACGTCATAAAAGGCTTATCGGTAATTAAAAACAGACCCCTGACAGGACGTCATGTTTTCGTAACAATGTGTTCTATTCTCAGTCACCTCACTGGTCGACTGCTGCACTGCTCGATTACTCAACTGGTTGACTAGACTACTCGACTGGACTGGTCGATTAGACTACTCGATTTTATCGCTCGACTGGACTGCTCAACTGAACTGCTCGATTAAATTGTTCGATTCGACTGCTCGACTCAACTGCTCAATTCAACTGCTAGACTGGACTACTCGACTTAACTGCTTGACTCAACTACTCCACTCAACTGCTCAACTCGATTGCTCGATTCAACTGCTCGACCTGACAGCTCGATTTAACTGACGACTAGACAGCTTGATTCATCTGCTCGACTTAACTGCTCGACTAAGCCACTCGACCTGCCTGACTTAAAAGTTCGTTTTGATTGCTCGACTCAACTGCTCGACTGGACTACTCGACTAAACAGCTCGATTCTACAGCACGACTCAACTGCTCGATGTCACTGCGAAACTTAACTGCGCGACTGAACCACTGAACTTGACCCGACTGCTCGACCAGACTGCTTGACTAAATAGTATATTTAGACTGCTTGACTCAACTGCTCGATTTAACTGCTCGACTTAACCGCTCGACTCAACTGCTCGACCCGACTCAACCGCTCGACTAAACTACTCGACTCAACTGCTTGACTCAACTACTCGATTGTACTACTCGATTCAACTGCTTGACTGAACTGTTCGATTCAACTATTGGACTAATCTGCTCGATTTTACTGCTCGATTTCACTGCGGACCTTAACTACTCGACTAAACTGGTTGATTAAACTGTTTGATTCGACAGCTCGACTCAACTGCTCGACTAGAACATACGATTCAACTGCTCGACTGGACTACTCAACTCTACTACTCGATTAAACTGTTCGGCTGAACTGCTGGATTAAACTGCTCGACTGGACTGCCAAACAACTTGACAAACATGTCAAACAACTTGATTCAACTGCTCGACTAGAATGCTCGATCTGACGGCTCCACTCGACTGCTTGATTCGACTGCTCGACTCGCGTGCACAACTCGATTGCCTGTCGCGACGTCATATGGTCGGTGTTACATCAGACCGGTCCAAGTCGCAAAATTTTAAAAATTAGTTAATGACAGCAAACGATCAAGAATTTTTTAAACAACATTTTACTCTAATCAGACTACATAAATGTCGCAAACAGTCAGAGTTATGAGATGATTTCGAACGATTGATAGCTATAAACCATACAGAGCAGCAAACTTCGAATGCGTTTTTCTCGAAGTCAGAATATTGTCACTTGGTTCAGCCTGGCTCAACACCGACCATATGAATCGATTCGCGGCAAAAAATGGACGGTTCAAAGCCACTCACACGAAAGAGCCCACCTATAGAATCAGCCTAGTGGAGATAATGTTTTTATTCAGTTAAATAAAATCCAATGCGAGCATAAAAAACTATTTGTTTCAGTTGCCGGCTAAGACTCTTTTATGTACAACATCTTAGAGCTATATTATGCAATACAAGAACTCAAAGAACTAATACAAACACTGACCAATGGAATGTATCCGCAGTTTTCTGAACAGGCATTTATATTTTCCGGATCGTAAGATTCTACTAGAGATAATATAAATAAAAATATTTCAATCGGTTAAGCAACCTCTGTAAAAGGCAAACTACTTTTCACATTTTCGCTTGTAATTTGCAAATTAAACATTCGATCAACAACTCAACAGCTCAACCGTACCGTAAGCATGTCTCTGCGCATAATCCCAATTCCCATTAAAACTTGTAACATTCTCAAATTAATAACTACATGTACATATATTTTCGTAGATCGTGTTAATTAAGATAGAAACTAGCAGGAATTTAGAAGTTTTGATTGAAATGCGTGGTGTGCAGAATTAGGAACCATGAGCAGAATTAGAAGCGCTTACGGTAGCAGCGCTAAAAAGTTTCTCAGGCGAGAATGATTTTGTGCTAATTGGCGTTGATTCATCATCGGAAAGTGGGCGGTAGTTGTTATATAACATCTAGTTCTAGTGACATATTATACGTTGATATTTAATTTACATTTGGCTCTAGCTTAAACTAGAATGTGTATAAAGTATTGAACATTTAGTAAAATACAATTCTATAAAATAACACTTAATGCAATTCTATTTATAATTCTGTAATTCCAAAAGACCATTTATTGCTTCGAATCAACCCTAATAAAACACCAACATGCATTTCGCGAATCTTTTCGAAAGACAAAAAACAACTTAGAATGTAACTGCGTAATTTAGACACGATAAAATACAGTTGGGATTCATTTGGGATATCTAACAAATTATTTTGTGATTCTTTTTCAACGTTTAAACAAAATGTAAAAGCAAAAAAAGCCAAAGTTTTTGTTTATGCCGGCTATATAATTAAGTAATAAAAAATACTATAAAACACCTGAAACGTTTATATGCAGTGTTGAATAGAAATAGGGTAGCATGAGAATCTTTTTTTCAAATGTTTAGCAATTTTGATTGTGCTAATTTTGCCATAATAATAAAAGTTTTTAATACAGAGGGATTAAGCAATATAATTTAATTCCTTTATAATCTCTGTCCGTCTTCG
The DNA here is from genome assembly GCF_943734655.1 of Sabethes cyaneus. Taxonomy (NCBI): domain Eukaryota; kingdom Metazoa; phylum Arthropoda; class Insecta; order Diptera; family Culicidae; genus Sabethes; species Sabethes cyaneus. The sequence goes on from NC_071354.1 coordinate 147,212,198, forward strand.
ACATCATTCGTTTATTACCATCTCAATATTTATTATTCTAAGTTCAGATTTTTGATATTGTCTTCTGAAATTATTTTTTTAAACCTATATTTACGTTTATATGCGTATGGATGAGGGGACTACCAAACTTTCGATTCTTTCGACAAGAAATCCTGATTCCGGTAATATTTTTCACGTTGGTAACATCTTCGCATTTTCATCATTCATTTTATGAACCAAAATCAAATTTTACATCCAAGCTCGATAGTACTTGTTTTGTTGAATGGTTGCCTTAGCTTCTACTATCATTCATTGATCGTAATTTCTAATTTCGTCTGCCATTATTGTGCAAGTACAATACATAAACGAAACAAAGATAAACATTCATTAACCAATGACTTCTTAGAAACAAACAAGCGCACCTCTAACTGTTTCACAATAAGTGCCGATGAGAAGGTTCATTACGATCGAAGAATGGCCGGCGCCCACTCGGAGAAAAAAGAAATTTTCTAGCCAGTATTTGTTTACACGTCGCTAGTGGAAAACACAATTGCGAACCGTTTGACCACAGGGAAAAATCAATGGAAAACTTCGAAAGCATGAGTGCGGGAAACAAATGATCCGCTCACGGTGCTGTGCAGTTTCCATTCCAGCAGTCTACCCGGACAGTCTATCATTTTACAAACGGCGCTGCGCTGCGATAAACTCGTGCCTCTGTAATTCAGCCGGTTTCACTCATCAGATTTAATGTGGGAATGTCCTAGTGCAATCCAGTGTATAAAACTCGTTGAACAAGTTTGCTAGTACCGGCGATCGTGATGATATGATTGAGTGCCGTTGGGATGCTAAAAACATATACACTAGTAGCGCATACGTGCTTTCCTACCGCAGCGATTGCATTGGATCATCCGTTTGATTTGATAATAATTGATTACTCTATTAGTCAGCTTTTTTTTCGTGCGGAATCAATGTGACTAGTACGTCTACCGGGTAGAATGCATGAGTTTGTTTGAGATTGATTTAATATAAAATATCGTTTAAGTAAATTGCTTATTATAAGTCGAATTACGTATGTAAATTGGCTTTCAGATGTGTAGGGTTAGCATTTATATGTAATCGGAATCGGAAATCCGGGTGCAACAATTGCCTGTAATGTGATGGTGTCAATTTATAAAATACTAGCTGATTGCCCGATTTCACTCGGGGCTCCTTTGTCACTCAGTCACTTGTACATCTGTTTTTGTAACGAAAACTCTCATAATGCAAGAAACAAAACCCTTTTTTTCATTTGAATATGTCTACTCCAAGATTTGGGATACGGAACGACTACCGGAGGAGTGGAAAGACGGGGTTATCTGCCCTATCTACAAGAAAGGTGATAAGCTGGATTGTGAGAACTACCGAGCCATCACTATCCTGAATGCCGCCTACAAAGTGCTGTCCCAAGTCCTCTTTCATCGACTATCGCCAATAGCCAATAGATTTGTGGGAAGTTACCCGGTCGGTCTACAACAGACCAAATCTTCACCCTGCGGCAGATCCTCCAGAAGTGCCGCGAATTCCGAGTCCCCACGCACCACCTGTTCATCGATTTCAAAGCCGCATATGATAGCGTAAACCGACAAGAGCTATGGAAAATTTTGGACGAAAACGGCTTTCCGGGCAAGCTTACTAGACTTATCATGGCTACGATGGATGGGATCCAGTGCTGTGTGAGAATCTCGGGTGGATTGTCGGACCCATTCGAATCTCGCAGGAGACTTCGACAAGGAGGTGGCCTTTCCTGCCTGCTATTCAACATTGCGCTTGAAGGTGTTATAAGGCGAGCAGCGATCGAAATGCGGGGCACGATTTTCAATAAATCTAGTCAATTTATCTGCTTTGCTGACGACGTGGATGCTGTCGGCAGAACATTTGAGGCGGTGGAAGATCTGTACACCAGACTGAAACGCGAAGCAGAGAAGATTGGATTGCAGATAAATACGTCTAAAACGAAGTATATGCTGGCGGGCGGGACCGAGCGCGACAGGGCTCGCTTTGGCAGCACCGTGGTAATCGACGGGGATGAGTTCGAGGTAGTCGACGAGTTCGTATACCTTGGCTCGCTGGCAACAGAGGACAACAATACCGGATACCAATACCAGCCGTGAGATTAAAAGACGTATTATCAGCGGAAGTCGGGCCTACTACGGACTCCACATACACGTGCGGTCGAACAATCTGAGCCCCCGTACAAAGTGCATACTGTACAAAACGCTAATTAGACCGGTTGTCCTCTACGGGCACGAAACGTGGACATTGCTAGAAGAGGACCTACGAGCACTCGGAGTTTTCGAACGGCAGGTGCTAAGAACCATCTTTGGCGGAGTGCAAGAGAACGGTGTATGGAGGCGAAGAATGAACCACGAGCTCGCGCGTCTCTACGGCGAACCAAGTATTCAGAAAGTGGTTAAAGCTGGACGGATACGTTGGGCAGAACATGTTGCTAGAATGCCGGACAACTATCCTGCAAAAATGGTTTTCGCATCAAATCCGGTAGGAACAAGACGAAGAGGGGCACAGCGAGCGAGGTGGCAAGACCAGGTGGAGCGAGATCTGGCGAGCACTGGGTGCCCGCGGAACTGGAGATCAGTTGCCATGGACCGAAACAGATGGAGAAATTATACTGCGCAGGCCTTGTCATAAGACGTTAGGCCAATTAAGTAAGTAAGTAATGTCTACTCCCTTTGTCAGTTCCTCACACGTTGTTCCCCAACCACTTGTAAATCTGTCTTTTTCTTGGTAATCCCTATAAATCGACACAAAGCCTTTTTTACGTTTTTGAACCTATCCCTTTTAATGGCCACCCTATTCCCCCTTTCAGAAATAAAATTACTTGTACAACTGCTATCGTTCCTAATGTAAGAGAAACGCGCCCCTTTACCTATTTGTACCTTTCTTTTCCCTTGTAAGAGACTGTCTCCCTCTTTTGTCAACCCCCCGGTATAAAAGGATCATGCCAAAAAACATGTGTTTGACAAACGACGTTTGATGAAGAACAGTCCTGAAGTTCCGGAGCTATGGCGGAACATACATTCATACTTACGTTCTTTCGTACATATCAGTTCCTTCCCAATAAGCACCCGCTTCTGTTACGTAGCTAATTATGCATCGGTATGCTCAATGAAAATCTCTATAATGGAAACGAAACAAAGGTTTATTCAGCATATATACCTCCTCGGTGGAACCCGTTATTTTCTCAAGGTCAGTTGCACAACTGACTTCGGTTTAAATGCAAGAGAAACGCAACTCCTTTTACTTATTTAGATCTCTCCCCCCTGATTAGGGATTCCCCCTGTTTAAGATTCGGAGTTGTGGCTTCCGTCCTGTATTGATTCCCCCACCCTGTTATGACCCGCTCCCCTTTTGTCAATCCCTTGAGTTCTGATTCCCTTATGCTAAGGAACATGTGTGTCAAGTTTGATGAAGAACCGTCCAGGCATTACCGAGTTATGGACCCCCCCCTCTGTTACGACCCCACTTTTATCAAACCCCCAGTGATAATTCTCTTATATCAAGGAATATGCGTGACAAGTTTGGTGCATTTCATTAAAATTCACAACTTTTGAAGTATTGGACTAAGTTTAATGATTTTGGCAGCAAACGATTGAAATTGTCAGAGACAAACCATAGACTAACAGGCTTCAAAGAGAGGAACATACATAAAAAGCCTTGGGTTATAAACGTCTTTGTGACTTAACTCTTCTATATCGACAGACTTCACAGCCGATTATTAGAGTACAGGACAATACGACGATTGGTTTTGCTAGACCAGCATTGAATCTCGAAGCTAACTGGGCGGCTGAACATACATGCTTCCTGTGAAAAGCGATCGTTATCAAAAGCGGTAGATAAGATAGGTACTTATAATTAGTATCCTTCGTGATCGTCGACACTAATGCAAGCGAAGAGATCCAATCGTCGCATTCAAGTTAAGTTCTTCAAAAGATTTCGATCAAAAAACATATTCTGCAGCGTAAAATGGTCTCTAACCATCATAAGAACCTTCCCTGACCCCAAAAACCCCTGCATGCAAATTTTCATGCCAATTGGTTAAGAAGTTTACGATTCTATAAGGAATATCGCGACAAACAGACAGAAATCCATTTTTATAGGTATAGATTGTGATATTTCCAAAATTTGTTATGAAACAAACTACAAACGACACAGTTTTGTAAATAGGAGAGATAGGGCTTTTAAACGAAGTGAAAATATTGGGGGCCATCTTAGAAAAATCGCTGTTTTCGCCATAATTCGCCCAACCGATTTTAATTTTAAGACCACCATCAGAAAGCAGAAAAAAATGCTACAAAAAACATTTATCAAATTAGTTGTGTAGTGGTATGAACTAAATGAAACAGTTAATTTTCTGTAGCAATATATACTATTATAAGAGTATTATATTATTGTATTGTATTATAAGAGAATGTGAAACTAGGGGTCCACTATTTCGAGGTATTGAAAGTGTAATTCTCATTTTTTAACCATTTACTCAGGCTTAAGAACTCAGGCTTAAGAAAGCATTTGGGTGATTAAAATGCGTTCGGGCGGATTAGAATTAGTTCCAGTATCTCGAATTTAAATGTGAAAAATCAAAAGTTTAGCCTAATAATAGTAACTTTCAACGGAAACAGCTTGAAAAACAAAAGTTAACAAAAAGTTTGGTATGCTTAGTCACTTAGTCAATCCATCGCTTATGATAAGGTAAAACAATTTGCCATCTACACCTGCTTGAAATTGGTTCTTTATCCTAGTTGTCTTTTGCTAGCTGCTTTACTATAAAGCTAAAACTTGTGGTGTGAGGTTTGATTTCAATTGATACATAGTTCTTTGAATTCAAATTTTGCTGACATAGAATGGGATCGTTAAGCAAAATGTCACGAGTGTAATGACCATAAAAGGTGCAAACCAGTTTTAATTTTGTTTCTACAGTTGGTGGCGTAAAATCATGCCGAGAGTCTTTTAAGCGGCTTATATTGGATTGAAAATTCTTTTTCGATAAACTGCCAGTTTCGCTGAAATACTCGTATCACAACAGCTGAATCTGAACTATTTGCATTTTATTTTATGGCGAACAGGCGGAAATAAGCTAATTACAAATAATCTGTCTCCCTATGTATATTTACCAAGATTTTCGGGACAGATATACTATTTGCTCAACTGTTTGTTAGCAATTGTTTGTTCAGGTAAAAACAAGCATGGTGGTGCTTGTGGCATCTCGAACCGGTCAATATTTTTTCACCAACTTTCATTTAAAAAATCGTCTCATTTAGTATTTTGATTTCGGAACTTTGTCTCTTGTGACAGGTTTGTTGTTAGCGAGTTTCGCGGCAAACCGTAAACAATTACTTATCCCAATTTAATGCCGAAGGAAGCAGAAGCTTCTGTGAAGCTCTGCTTCTAATTCTAGTGTTTGTCTAAAATGTGGACTTGATTTGCTCAGCGAAGTTTCGGTGAGTTGAATATTATTAAACGTTTACTGATAGTACCAGTACCAGTAGGTGTGCATTACTCAAAATTTCAATGTTGTTTACAACCATATTTACAGATTTGTGTCAAACAAGCCTATAAAACCTATTTGTTTTAATTATTCAAAAATTCAAAGCGGTTTCTCTTATATTGAGGCGCAATCAGGCAGGTCAATTTTGCCGGGGCTAAACTATTCAACGCGATTCACCTCATTTTTCGTAAACCGGATTTTCCATATTTCGGGGGAGATTCTCAAAAATTGAAAAGTGGCAAAACTTGTTTTTGCAGCAGAGCTACGTTCTGTGTTTGAAGCCGCTTAATGACCTTTGGATTTAAAAATATACATGTTGAATTTTTGGTATCAATCGTTTGTATAATAAATTGTTTACTTCTTTGTTGTTATTGCATGGTTCTCACAGAGTGGATGGGTATAAAATGTGTCCTCGGATTTTGCTTAAGCTCAGGGCAGTAGGGTTGTGTTTTAGTAATATTCTTCTTACCTGCTTAGGCATAATACCTTTTTATGGCAGATCCACCACAGCCAGTGCGTAGTCGACGGTCTTATCGCCTGTTGACTCTTTGAACGTAGGTCGCGTTGCATTGGAAACCGTGCTAGCCGATACTGACATTCGATAAGATATGTAACTTATCAAACGTCTTTCGTGGAATAGACTGAATCGAATCTTTATTATTAGTGGCTAACGGTAAACGATATTGAACGGATGTAGATACGAATTCTGAGTGTAGTTTTGATGTGTCTGGAAAACAGAGTTTAAATATACCGTATGCAAAACACCAAATCAAGGCGCCACGCAGGGATTAAAGTAAAGTTGGTACTCTATTTGTTGCAAAGCTTTGATTGCGGAGCACGTGGTTTTACTTAAGTGTTTGATTCAGTGTCAGTGATTTTGCTGCAGTTAGTGTTTTTAGATGGTGAGTATAGTAACAAGGGATCGTGAATCAGAAAGTACTTGAACTAGAAACACTAGCTAATGTTGGTAGAATAACAAATATAAGCAGATAGCAACATTTTCATAAACGCAAGCTGCTGATCTTATGTAACATTATTAATGTGTATTGTTGTGGTAGTGCTTTAAGAGTTTGATCCATTTGATCAAGCTATTGCGCAGATCATAATCTATGTTCGAGAATGATTCGGAAGCAGATACATATATAGATTTACTGGTGTTGAAACACTATAAGCACTGACGAACTGACAAGATACATAGAAGAAAATCCTTTAAAAACCATCGTCCTACACATTTTGCTTGCACACTAGCACCCTCTGTTATGCATGTTGCGGAGTAGTTTGCATTTGCAGGGTTTTATACTGTAGGGTTTTTAACGATTGTATGGTTTTATACTGAAAACTCGAAGCAACACTCGCGCGCCGCGTTGTGGTCATTTTGCGAAACATGCTTTTTTGAAAAATGAGTAGTTTTTGATAGGACGATGAAATGAACGCGAGTGTCTAGTCTGTTTGTCTGTGCTATAAGTTATGGTAAAATTTTCTGCCAAACGAATGAACAATTCAACTTTATCCTCTCCGACTTGAATGAAGCTTTCAAGGTGTCTTTAGTGTAAAGATGTTTCTTCATAAGTAAAATGAAGAAGGCCTATGTTGAAAGCTTAAACAAACCGCGTAAGAGTTCATTTTGCTACGCTAGTCCAGTTAAGTAACAATAACTCTCACTCGATTTAATTATATTTTGGAAATAGACCCCTTTCATTACATACTGCCCTTCTAAGGACATATGGAAGATTCTGCTTTGTCTCGAACTTACTCTCCTGTGTCACATTAAGCTCTTTAATAAACATTCAACTATTTATATTTCAATTAAACCGTAACCAGTCTATTACACTACTATATAGTACACTGTAGTTGCTCTTTACGGGATTTTTTACATTTGTGCGTGTTTAACGCGATTTTTGGAATTTACACGGTTTTTATGCAGTTTTAATTTGACTACTTGAGTGTATTACTAATTACACTTCTCACCCACTTTGTAAATGACTGAGTAGCTCATGCGCAGAATTAAGTTTCGATTTCAACTTTAGAATGTCGTAATAGGTTACAAATGAAATAATTATAATATGTAATTGGCCTTTGATATACTGTGCTACACATACAGTCACTTCGTAAACAACCTCATCAGTCAGTATGGAATACTAGCTATTAGAAATTAGTATATTGACCGAGTTAGTCGAGTCTGATCAGATCGAATGAAAAGTGGGGGTTTTTATAATAGATATAACCGCAACAACTGCTAAGCTATTAGTTGCAAGTTGCTACCAGGAACTTTGAAATTAATGTAGAAGCTTTGTATATTCTAATGAGAGAATGGCAATAGATCCGTTTGCTATTTTACCACATCCTGAATAACTCTTTTGCCTGAGGAAACACGCTTTGTTTCGAAATTGTGTCCAAGAAATACACTGCATTGTATTAAATAATTACTTATGTTCTGTTCACCGTGACTTATTGTTATATTAAGGGGTGTGTTGGAACAGCTAAAACCCCAAAAGTTCGGCATCGGTGCTTTGTCGTGAATGCGAGAAGATTTGGAGGATGCGTGATGGGAAGACCCAGTTTCACCAGAGCGATAGAGCTTGGAAAAGGTTTTGAACAGTTGAGCAGAAGGTAGTGTCGTTTGGTGATGGATTGGAAGGCGATCAACGAGAGTTATGTTGAACATAAAACGCCCTTTATTGAACTACAGCATCATTTGCCGATAAATTTGCGCAAATCATTTGCGATGAAGTGATCCCAGATGACTAGGTTATCTAAGCTGCTTGCAATGTTCCGTCAATTACCAGGAATACTCTAGATTCTCGCAACATCGATGCAACAGCGCAGTGGTCCAAAAGGGTGAAAGGTGGAACTTTTTTCCTACCGTCTTTTGCTTACATTTTAGCAATACATATAGTGATTTCGGAACTTTTGTTCGGAGAAATAACCCCATAATCTGAAACTGTTAAAAGTTACTCTTGGCTTACTATGATAAAAATAAAAAAATAACTATTTTGTGTTGGTAGTGTTTGATAAAAAATTTGATAAAAAATACCCTTTCTATCTCTATCCAGTGCAGAACTTTAGAGTATTTTCTTAAAAATTTCTTTAAAAATCAGTTTTTTATACTTAACTTTTGCTGGTTGCATTTTACAAGAATATACTGTTCTAGACAGTTATCGAAGCACTTAAAACGCACCTTTCTGCGGAAGGTTGCAAATCTCTAGGATCATTCTTTACAAAGTTATCGCTTATTTAGGCGATATTTTTCTTTAACTTCACGAAACTTATCCATGTACCACATCTTCGTCAAATTCCAAGCAGCATGCGATGCAGTCGCTCGAGAATGCGATTACGGGTTTTCAGGATAAACTGATACAGCCGCTTAAAGCTATTCTGAAACGAGTGGTGGGCTCCGTGCATGCCTTGGGAATACTCTTGAGCTCCTTCGAATCGCGTAGTAGCTTGCGGAAAGAAAATGGACCGTTTTGTAAGTTATTTGACATTAAGGTTACCGATTGAACTCCACGATTATCCTGCGTCGACAAATCGAAAAGGTCAAAATATATTTTAAACAGTGTTGCAAAGCCCACACTCGAGTGGTCTAATTTTCTCACACACGCATTCTAACGAACGCGCCGGCATAAGTGTCCCTTTCTGACTCTCGCTCGTTCTTATTCATGTATTGCGACCACTGCTAGGCAGCCATGTTTTTGCAGTCAACATCTAACCATTTGCGTGAATGAAACAGCATGATACCACTATAAGTTCTGTTCCTTTCACTCTGCAAAGCCGGTATGCTGGCAGATGGATATTATTTTCAAATCTTAGCCAGATTTTTGCAAATAATACCCAAGTCGGCAGTAGATGTTGGCTACTGTCAAACACGTAGAGTAGGCATAGGGTTGCCAGTCCCTTGATTGCAACGAGTTTTTACGAGTATGTATTTAGCTAACACAATAGCTACGGTCGTCAATCTCGTTCTTCGTTGCAGCCCAAGCTACTGAAACCGATTACTCGCGGAGATTTACACTCTCGTCCGTGAGTAAAATCAAGGGCGAGAATGGAGAAGAAAAGAAAAAGTAATGCAAAACTTGTATCCTAGTGCGCCACTATACCTCACGCGCAGCTGATTGCTCAGGATGTTTTTGACTCGGGAATAAGCTATGCAGGAAGACGATGTGAGGATGTGCGTGCGCGAGTGTGTAGGTAGCAGAATGACTGCACACAGCAACGGTGGCTGTTTGTTTTACGCCTGCGTCTGCGGCGTAAGCGTTGAATGCCCTGCTTCTCATAATTACTCGCGTGAGAGCTAATGATCTCTTCATGGTCATTTTAGGTATGATGCAGCGAGCAGGCCTAAAGGCACGAGAGGAATGATTTTTAATAAGGGTAGCAAAATTCGCAGACCACTACGACATTAGTGCTAGAATTTTTGGGACCGTAGAAGCAATCTACGCCTAACTAAAGATGGACTACTTGGCTAAACTTGGAGAATTTAGCTAAAAATCAATACGTCGAAATTTGACCAAACCTCGTGATTTTAGTCATGACCTGAAATGCGGTCAGGCATATATTAATATTTTTTTGAAACGATGGTTGAACAATTGATGAGGGGACGGTAAGGGAAAGTAATGAAGGATTTTTTGGGAATGGAGGGGAAAGAGTGGAAAGGAAGGCGGGGGGGGGGGGGTAAAAGGTAGCTACGCTTAACAAGTTGTCGTTGTCAATTGTAGAACCATCGTTTCAAAAAAATATTAAAATATGTCGAAAAACAAATACATGATAGGAAGAGACTAACGAGAAAACAACATTTACTGACTCGAGGTCGAGACTAATAGCTTTGCACATGGAACGTATTTGAACGAAAGGTGCTGCGCGCTATTTTTAGCAAAGTACGAAAGGAAATCGTAGATTGGTGCAGAAGTATGAACCACAAGCAGTAGGCACTCCTTGAAGAGATATCTATCACACATCTGGCAAAATTCTGTAAGCTACGGTAAGCCGAACATGTCGCAGAGATGCCGGGCGATCAGCAAAAGCTATTCTTTTCCAGCATCCGGAATAGAAGGACTCAATGCGATTCGATTAGAATTGATTAGATTCGATTAGATTGAAGCTGAATTGCGAGTGTCGAGGCTCTCAACGATTGGCGACGAATAGCCTAAGACGGAGTATAATGGAGAGGAGTTCCTCATATAACATGAGTCACTTCGGCTCTGAGCTGCAAAACAAGAAGAAGAATAAGAATATGCGATAGTTTTGGCTTTTGAAATACTGCTCCAGAACAAATAACCTTTCGTTTGAAAAAAATCGGTACATAATTGGCAGGCCAGAAATTCTCGCGATTCTTGATACCTTCTTTATTTTTCTACTTCCAAAACGTCATGAACCCAAAGTTTTTCGAATGATTTGAGTCACATAACTAAGAGCGAATGGTTTTTTTTGAGAGGATTCCGGCGTACGGCATTTTTTTATGTGTTTGGTAAAAATAGGCAAATAGCAAGAATTTTTTCGGTAATGTATATGTACCACCATCAGTTGTTCCATGACTCTATTTTCTATGAGCAGAAAAAACAGCAGCCACACAAAAATAATATTGTCGCTGGGTAAGTGTGTGGAGAATGGTAAAATTCGTAGAGCGATCAAGTCCAGTTTTATAACTAAGTTCAAATCTAGTTTCTAATCCACTGGGATTAGAATTATTAGATTAGGAATTAGGTATTAAAACTTGGGCGGGACACTTTAATGTAAAGAAAGTCGTTATGATGTAACCCGGAAGCCTGGAGTTTTAAACTAACCGGCTGGTATTTTTGCAAGAAGTAAATTATTTGCCTATAAATTGACCCGCCATCCTACGATTACCTACTTGATTTTTCTAGGTCAAAGCATGCTTTTGAAACGTCCGTGCCGCAACCTTCTGTTCACTGGCTAGACGCGCCAGTTATTTCGGAACAGATCCCAACGGCTTCCCTCTGCCACCTGGTGGCGGTCTTTCAACAGCTCAGCACATCATAGTTTTCCCCTTTCGAGAAACATATTTGACTGTAAATTCCACCCGCGAGTTAAAGCAAGAAATACAGGTGGCTGCTGCCGGATTTGTTTGTTTATTTCTTAGCTGAAATTGACGTTGAACATTGACCATGCGTGTTCTACACGTTGTTTTATATTCCATAGTAGATTATCGTGAAATATCCGGGCAGCTGGTTTCTCTGCGTCATTGTTGTCTACATCACATGTTTGTAATTTATTTTGAAAGCCTTATTAGTTTTCTCTCGCACTGATAATATTGAAAGTGACAAACTTTGTAATTTTTTTATTTTTGATTTTCTTCGACAGGTCTAACAACCGCTCGCCGTCACCTGTTGTCCCAATGAGTTTGATACATCATCGCTGCTGCAAAGAACAGTGAGTGCGAAGCACCTATCTTTAATCATCATGTAAAAGCCTGTTTAGAAGAAAAAATCTGCAAAGTGTAAAAATAGTGAGGGGCTTACTATTGTGAAATAAGATTCAGTATTTTTGTGCATCATGAAGTCCAGTTTCAAGTATATCTGCTCGTTCCTGGCAATTTTCAGTGTGAAGCACATCACGTGTGATAGTTTGCCGTGTGATTTCATCGATTCCGTCAACATCACCGATGGGGTTCGCGACGGTTCGGGAAATATCATCCACAACAACATTCTGTACAAACCCAAGTATTATCGGACAATCGATTACGACTATGAGCACTTTTCGCAGAAAAAGTTTGTAGCCAACTACGTACGGGGATGTCCGTGTGCGGTTCGGCTGTGCGTGAGAATGTGCTGTCCTCAGGGACACGTTTTCCACCGACGGAAGTGCGTACTGTCCGATGGAACGCTAGAGGTGCGTGTCAATACGACATTGTACAACACGCAACGTAGCTTCGAAGTGGTGGATTTAGTGCAAAACCCCATGTATGGCTTCCTGTATGGAAAGCCGTGCGAGTTTGTGTACGAGCTGGACCCGTCGGCGGACGAAGCGGACGAGTGGTCATTTGCGAGAGTAAGTATAATCTACATGCAAAATTGAATTGATAAATAAGCTATTTTGATAGTGATAGTGATAAGTCGCACTGTTATAAGTCTTAAACCAATTGAATATAAGGTCAAGTGGTTGATTACGGAAATGAAGATAATGGATAGTGAAACTGTTAATTTGTAAACATTTGCATGAATAAGTATATTTAACTAATCATTAAACATAATTAAGATGAAATGAACTAGATATTTTTGTTACAGTATGTTGAACCAAATAGTATGCCATATTTTTAAACTTAACGTACTCTTTACTAATTTCTGATTTACTAAAATTTTATTAATTTTATGGTAACATGCTAGTTTTTATGGAAACACCAAACGAAAATTACGGCGTAGTTATAACTACAGGATGGTTACTCATCAAATATAAAATCAAGGCCACGTCTTCGGTATATTCCTTCTCATATCTGATTAAAAATAAAACTTGTCAAGAGCAATAACGACCAACCTGCTCGGTTGATGCTATCAAAAATCATACGTAATTGTTTTATGAGCTTTGGGAAGCTCAAAAGAGCAGAAATAATTTCGGATATAGGCGATAAAACATTTAACGAGAAGTGTTTCAGTTGTATTTTGTCATTGTTATGAATGACGTTATAAAACTTTTTGGATTTATTATCAAGTTTATGATTATTAAATATTTAGTTTGAGCAAATAAAACAAGAATTACATTAAAAAGAAATTATTGAGACTATTATAGAAATTTTTTTATACATGTGTTTATGAAATATTATTTTAGAATGCGTACTGTTGCATATGAGCGGTCATAATAATATCTATACAAGTGGGGAACCTTTTTCTATGATAAATTCAAAAAATGTATTGTATCATGTATGATTCTGTTTTGAAAAGATGAGGCTCTTTTAAGACAAATCTACGTTTTGTGTTTTCTAAGGGTATGAAATGGGGAAGGCAACTAGGAAGAAGCGCCCAACATAGCTCTAGCCATCCCAAGCCCCTACCTAGCGCCTCCACGTGGCCATACCTGGAAATACTTCAATTTGTATAATTGAGTAGCCAAGCTAGGAGGTGCGGGGTCGTGCGGTTTTCAGTTCCTAACCTTACAAATGTAGTTTTAGGCAACCATTAAACCACACGACTTTAATTTCAAGTATTATATGATTTATATACTAATTTTTTGGTAAACTAATCTATTTACAGAGAGCGAAATAAGGCGCTATATCCTTGGCCAATTGCAGCCTGTCTTCTGGTCTAAATGCCATTAGTTCATCCCTGAGGGTCCGGAGTATCACTTAACCCTTATTAGCAAAGATACTCCCAACGACTGTAAATAAATCATTATCTATGTATATGGGAAGCGTTTGGTACGGGAGGTCCACGCTTTCTTCCTTCCCTTGATTTCAAGGAGTTTGATGGAATTAGGTATTTTTTCTAGTTCCACTTGATTCCTTGGAATTCTCTCTGCGGTACATGCTGCGCAGTTGGCCTGGCCGTTGACAAGAAAAATGATTGATTCAAGTAATCGTCATTTTCCAGGATGCCTTCCAGAATTGGCTGCGTTAGTGTGAGATTAGATTAGATTAGATTAGAAATCTACGTTTTGTGTTTTCTACAGAAACAAGCTGAATGAAACAATTCTGGAGACTGTATCGTGTGCTGTATCCTGAAGTTAACGCAAAAATGATACATGGACACGTTATAAGCCGACAGTTCTGAAGGATTTGTTGGAGCGTAAAAGTCAGAATCGTAGTAGCGCGGGCTTTATAACGCCTGCCAGGAACCCGCACTATAGAAGATAGTTGACCTCCCGTAATCCTGTAATTTTTCCTGCTCTCAAATCCTGGATTATAATTATCCAATGAAGTGCCGTTACTGCTGGTTTCTTACTATGTTTGTAGAGTTTTGTCGGGAATCGGTCCTTTCTGGCAGCTCGATTAGTCTTCTGATTTCTCGTCGCATCTCTGTTAGATGGTAGGCTAGGATGCTACTATCGTTTGTGGTCACTCCCAAATTAACTTGTTTCCGCCTCCTTCTGTTATATCGCCATTAAGTAGCTCAGGGTAGTAGTATTGCAATATCTGCATTCGTATGGTCTGTTTTTATCACACGCGCGTTCTCGTTCTATCTGGTTAGTATAAGTGCGAGTTACCAACAATTCACGTGAATGTTACTTGAAAAGTGTGATGGATGAGAATTACCTATGTTTTCACGTAAACTTGACGTGCTGATTTTTTTGAGTGTACGCTTTCTTTAGTAAAGTAAGTATTAGTTGCTATACCTCTCAAACTCGCTTGCGTAAGAGTGGGCGTCGTTTACTTCTCGCTCGCTGTGCAACATAGACGGGAAGAATAGATTCCACCGGTCGATTATCTCGGACTTATTTGTGATTATGAGGTTTCTCTCATCTTCCCTGCCAATATACATTTTGGTCTATTATCCTCAAAAATGATAGTAAAAGGTAATTAAACTATAAAAACTTATTTTCCGCCCATGAAATGAACTCAAATAGCTTCCAAATGTTTTCAAAACATCAGAAGAAGAAGAAGAAGAATATCTCATCCAAACCATTCTGTGCGAAATGTAAGAATAGTCCATTTTGCCCAATTCACCCCTGAATACATAGTAAAACCTAATTAAAGCGATTAAAACTCTATTTAAAAAATTGGATAGCTATTGTGCTATCGTGCTAATTGGAAGTAACTGTGCAGAATTATTTTTAAGTGTTATTTTTAAACAAATTATGTTATCTTGCAACTAGTAAAAGATATATAGTTTCTATATTCAGTAAAGTTGCCTATTTTAGTGTGTTTTACAATTTTTCGGAAGAAATAACGTATTTTGGATGTATTCAAAAAAACAAAAGTTTGTGTCGCCCTGATAGGTGAATTTATGATCACCCTAACAGTGTTAAAAGATGCACTATATTTTACTGCTAAACTTTTCCAAAGACACCATCGTTGAAAAATTACGCATTTTTTACGCAATAGCTCAAGAACGAGTCTTTGTAGATCTAGGAGAGAATCAGACAAATGGTCCGTTTGTGAATTTATCACGGTACGAATTAGATGACATTCAACTCTCCTAACGTTTTTTAAATGAATTGGTTCTATTCGAGTTTATTCCACGACTTTTGAGTTAGCTTCAATAGCTTTAATTAGGTTTTTATACTGTTTAATTAGCTTTTACCATGATTGAGGATAATAGGGCAAAATGGACCTCTTCCTAAGGTTTGCAAAAGATGGGACTACTATCACCAATCGATTCTTTGCATTTTTTACATGCAAATAGGTATCTTGTACGATTGCAACCTAGTGGCTTCTAATTATTGTCATTGCGAGCTCGTTTTTACCCATTGTGCGATGTCAGGTTTAGGCATGAAGTTCTTGATACACTATATCGGTCCTCCTTCCGGTACTTTTTTGCGTGTTTTTTCGATTGGCGAAAATCCGGCTGAGGAGGACGGATATACCCGTATGGTCAGTGATTTCAGTTGGACTGAGAAGGACTTGCTGATTTTTGGGATTAGTCGTTTCTATGATTGAAATGTCGGAAAATATTTAGGGTAGCGTCCAATTACATTCAGTATTACTTGACAAGGAGAATTGACTTTATAATAACCCAAATAAAATGAAAAATATGGACGCATTTTTTATGTCTTCTACCTCTTCCTCCAACTCTAACAGCACGAGTCGAGGTGGCTCGTGCTCTATCAAGAACTTGTCTCCATAGTACTCAGTCCTGGGCTATTCGTCGTCAATTCGTTGAGCGTCTCGACACCCGTAAGTCAGCCTAGTCGAACCATCGGGCTTATTTGCACCCATTTGTTCCAGGTGCCAGTGCCAGTGCGGTTCTTGAAGACAACAGATTTCGCTGCACAGTTGTCTGGCACTATAGCGACATGATTGGCCTGCAGTAGCCTCTTGACCAATCATGTGTACGATGGGAATCTTTCTGAAAAGTGCCTGCAGCTCGTTATTTATAGGTCTGGCTCAAAGTTCGCTTTCGGTTTGTACTCCGCAACACCTTTCATTCAAATACGGTAAGTTCACGTAAATCATTTGTAAGCCAAGTTACAGTGGCAAGTCCGTACAGGACTACCGGTCTAATTCGCATTTTGTGCATCGTCAGCTTTGTTTGAAATATTTTGCGCAGGGAAACGAAAGCCCTATTTCCAGCTTGAATGCATCGTTGAATCTCTTTGTCCGTACTATTGTCGGCGGTGACATTTACTTTATTCAGCCGAGAGCCGGGGTGGCTCTTGCCGTATCAAGAATTCCTCTCCATTGTACTCGGTTCTGGGCTACTCGTCGCTAATTTGTTGCGCGTCTCGACACACGCAAGTCATCCGGCATCCTTGCGACGTAGCCGGCCCACCATAGTCTTCCAACTTTCGCCAGATGTACAATGGGAATCTCTCCAAGCAGTGCCTGTAGCTCGTGATTCATACGTCTTCGCCACTCTCCGCTTTCCGTTTGTACTCCGCCAGTCCGCAACACCTTTCGTTCAAAAACGGCTAGTGCACGTATACGTCAGAGATGCCATATTTTCTGAACAAAAGTCTGGAACTGCTCGAAAACCGAAAAAATCGAGCAGTTTTCCGGCTACTCGAATTTTCTGATTTGAAAATAATCTGCGAAAATCTGCACACTTTTTTAGGAAGTCTGTGAAAGTTTAAAGAGCTTCGAACAAAAATCTGCACCAAAACAATAAAAGTCATAAAAACTGCAAATATCTGCAAATTTATAATGATCTGCAAGACCGTTCCAAAAATCTGGAATTTGCAGACAAATCTGCAAGTCTGGTATCCCTGGTATACGTATACGTATACGTATATGTCTTCCGTAAGCAAAGTTACTGTCTCAAGTCCGTAGAGGACTACCGGTCTTATTAGCGTTTTGTTCATCGTCAGTTTTGTGCGGCGGCGTATGCTCCTAGGTCGAAATGTCTTGCGGAGGGTAAAGTAGGCTCGATTTCCAGCTTGAATGCGTCGTTGGATCTCCTTACTCGTATTATTGTCGGCAGTGACCAGGGATCCCAAATATACGAACTCGTCAACCAGTTCCATCCAGTTATCGCCGTCAATAGTCACCTACCGTGGGAGGCAAACGTTACTTTCTTGGGAACCTCTTCCCGAGTCGGCGATGACTATAGATAACAAATACTAGTTGAGCCCGAATCTTACGATTCGGAAAATATAGATGTAAGTCGAGTAAACTGCGGATACATTCCATTTGCCAGTGTTTGTGAAGTTATTTAACTTTTGCATTAGTTCTTTGAGCTTTATATTAATTTTATTTACATCACGGCATGCGAAGATCTTACGATTACAATAATATAACTCTAAAATGAGTCATAACCTGAAACAAATAGTTTTTATGTTCCAATTGTCGCAGTGGCCATTTAACCCAATGCCCTTCTGGCATACAAAAAAAATGTTCCAATTGGGTTTTATTTAACTGAATAAAAACATTTTCTCCACTCGGCTGATTCTACAGGTGGGCAAAATGACTATTTCATATGAGTGACTCTGAGCCGTCCATTTTCTGCTGCGAACCGATTCATATGAGCTATCACGACGAGCAATCGAGTCGAGCAGGCGAATCAAGCAGTCGAGTCAAGAGCTAAGTTCAGCAGTCGAGTTTAACAGTCGAATCGAGCAGTCAAATCGTGTAGCCTAGTCGAGCAGTCAGGTCGACTAGTTCAGTCGAGCACTCGAGTCGAGCTGTCAAGTCGAGCAGTTGAACAGGGCAGATGAATCGAGTAGTCCAGTCGAATAATTGAGTCGATCAGTTGAATCGAGTAGTCTAGTCGAGCAGTTGAATCGAGTAGTTGAAACAAGCAGTCGAATCGAATAGTTAAATCAAACAGTGTTATCGAGTGGTTAAGACGAGCAGTTGAATCAAGCTGTTTAGTCAAGTAGTCCAGTCGAGCAGTCAAATCGAGTAGTCTAATCAAGCAGTCGTGTCTCTGAGAATAGAACCTATTGCTACGAAAGTATGACGTCCTGTCAGGGGCCTGTTTTTAGTTACCGATAAGCCTCTTATGACGTCCTGTCTGATGCCTGGTTTTGTCTACAGACAAACCTTTTGTAGAATACTGAAGGATATTTTCAGCAGATTTCTAAATTCAGCCTATTTGCCTCTTCTTTCGCCAATAATTTCGCCGACATACAATTTTAATATGTTATAACTATTTTCTTCAGACTGTAAGTAACCTACTATTTTTATTCAAAGAACGTCAAAACTACCAGTTCTTCCACTAGAACTAGGCCATAGGCCGAAAAAATAAATGCCATCGCTTAATGGGCCTAAAATACCTTGCCGTACCCTATACAGAACTTCTACCTTCTATATAGAAGATATGAAAAACTAATTAATCACCATGAGTTCTTCGACGTCAATAGCTACTATTTGTAAAGGTCAATTGCTGTTTTCTCTGGAGCCTTTTCCTACCATATCTTTAGTCTTCGACGCGTTGGTTTTTAGCCCAATCCTCCGTCCTACCCTCCGTTGTTAGTTTGGCGTAGATTGCTTTCGCCGTAATGGTTTCTAGTAATGGTGTTAAGGTCGTCTGCGAAGGTTAGAAGTTGGCTAATTATCTGAAGATTGTCCCTCTCGTATCAATGCCCGTTCGCCGGATCACAGCCAGTGAAGTTAAATTACATACAGGACAGCTCATCCTTGAGCTACAACCCTCTGCACGATTCGAAGGGATACAAGAGTGCCTTCAAAATGGCGCGTGGCGCAACGCTCGCACGCTGTAGCATTGATCAACCGCACCAGTTTGTCTGGAAATCTATGTTTGTGCATTATCTTTCATAGCTGTTTGCGTTCGGCTGTATCGTATGCTGCCTTGAAATACCCGAAAATATAATGCGTTGGTACTCTCTATTCTCAACATTTCTGGAGGATAAGGCGGAGTGGAAAAATTCGTTAATAAAGCTCACTCACTACTGCCTTATGAAATCTCTTGCTGTTGGGGATAGGCGACGTAACAAAATGTTGGAGAGCACCTTATAGGCGGCGTTGAGCAGCGTTATGCCGCGGTAATTACTAATTACTGTAATCGAACCGATTGCTCTTTTTTGCAGATGGAAGTGTCTTTCGCCGTGTCACTTTTGTACAACAAAATATGAAGTCTTTTTGTTACAAATTATTCATTTCTCGATTATTCTATACTATAATTGGAGCTTTTAACATGAAAGCGATATAAAAATCGCTATTCACGCGTTTGCACAGAAAACAACGCATGTTTCGCGTAAATAACGTCTCCACCAGGGTGTACAAGTTAGAAAGTACTGAAACAGCGTATGTTGCTGCTTCGTCGTAATTGCCCATTTCCGTCCTATCCAACACAAATTATTAAAAATATCAGCGATTTTCATGACACAAAATGCAAAATTAACTTTTCCCTAATATTTTAGTTTGTTGACTATCATGCGCGATCAATCAAAGTGAGCTGAGTCTGAGAATGCTATTTGAATGCTTTTTTCATTAAGAATTCCTAGCAGCAAAATTTCCTACGTTATTTCGTGCGACGAAGAAGAAAATGTCGACTAATCGTCTCAATTTCCGTCATTCATAAAATGAAAGATATTAAGATATAAAGTCAGTTGCGTAATTTCAATAAAATGCTTAATAATCGCTTTTTAGTGAATTCAAAGGGCACGGATCGGAAGGTAAGTGTGTTTGAGTGAAATCAGCAGCAGAACTTTTGAAGTATTCTTTAAATCCACCTAAGAAATGATGAAAATTAGAGTGGCTTTCCTTACTACGACGGAAATTAGAAAAAAACCCCACGTTGTATATGGCTTAGTATTATACCTATAGACAGATTTCATTTAGTTTCATCAAATGCATTCTATTTAAAACAAACGAAATTACAAATGAAACTATACTCAAGGCTTAATTTAAGGAAAAATGATTTAGTCAATCATCCATTCTACTAATTTAAAATTTACAAAGGGGAGGACAAAATTGAAATCACATGATAACATTTTTCGACAACTGAAAACATGGTCAATAAGTTAGCGGATAAATGACAACCTTTTTGAATATCAATTTAAATGTGCATGTGACTATCGAATCACCGTGATTTGCCCAGGAATGACGCGAGTGAGCATGAGCAGTGAAAATACCTTGCATGCTCTGAATAGGGAAGCAAAAATAAAAACCACTCGAGTGAATTTAAGGTGGGAAACCACATTTACTGACTATCTTTAATATAAAAATAATAAAAACGTGCTAAATCTAGGATGACACACACTCACAAATCACACTAAAGATAATGTTTTAGCTTAGAATAACTACGTGCATATCCACCCGCATCTTTCCGTCCATTCTGAAGTCCATTTTCTTGAAGGTCATCTTTTTCTATCCGTTTAACATCAGCTTCAAATCCGTTCTTATCATCGGATTTATACTTGACAATCCTTCGCGAGCCGTCCGGTTCAATCAGTGAGTATTCTCCCTTGACCAGATCGCCATCACGAATCTCCCATTGATTCTTCTGATCACCGGTGTGATAGTCTTTAACACTATATTCGAACTGATACTTTGGATATTTATCGTAATCGGACCCATCGTCCTCATTTTGATTATTTTCTTCCGCACTACCACTTGCATTTTCCTCTCCTTGAGAAGCATTTTCCTGCTGGCGATCTCCATTGTCTTCTTGTTGATCACCAGCCTGATTTTCTTCATTTTGGGAATTTTCTGCTTCATTGTTTTCCGCAGATTGCTCCGCTCCTCCTATCGCTTCATCGTCACCTGTCACTACAATTGCCTCCGCTATTCCGTTTTGATCAATACTGTTGACTTGGTTGTCCTGCTCACCGCCGGCTCTGCCACTATCACCATTATTATTATTTTTTGGTATAATATGTTTCACTTTTGTATAATAACTGCTTTGTTTGTAGGCTAAAATGCTTCCGAGAAGCAAGAAAAATACTAGCCATAGCTTTAGCATTGCTGTTTTCAGTTCTGGTTCTGGTTTTGGTTAACAACCAACTTTCTCGTTTGAGTTGCAGTTCAAAACTGATTTATTTTCACCAGCTAGTTACTTTATTTATAGGTATATTGAATGCAGCGTTTAATGTTATATTGAAAATAATTCACATTTCTCGCCCGCAATGCAACTAATCGAAAAGAAAGAATCACGCATGATTTGCCCTGTTCCCCACAATTGGCTGCCCGCAATTGGCCACGAGCCAGTGCGTAAGTTCTGTCGGCAGTTTTTGGCGTGAAGAAAGCCAGACGCCGGGCGGCAAATCTCTCGGCAGTTGGCTTCGAAATGGACTTACCAACCGAAACCCACCTGAATGAAGCCCAAAAAGCCGTCGGCACGATCAGCATGTCAATCCGAGTTGTTCGATAAATTTTTATGTGCAGATGTATACAGTTGTTAACACCATGTTAACAGTGTTATCGTAACTGAAGCGGAACAACCGAGCCTACGTGCTGGAATCGACCCTAGCCAAGTTTACCGGTGCGGTCGGTGGCTGCAAATGCGATATGTGGATAAGACGTCAATCTCATTGACTTACAGGGCGAACAATATTAATATTGCGCAGGCTTGAGCCCGCAAAAACACAACTTGAACAACAGATCGATTTATCGAAATTTGTAATCTGTTCCCTTTTTAAGTGGTTTTAACCAGTTAACCGTTTAACACTTCAATCTGTTATCTGTTTTCTAGATGATTGATTGTTAAAAGTAAAAAAAACACATACTAGTTCGATATTGTGTTATCGACATTTATAAGATAGCTTGAAATGTTCACTTTATTCATAAAACAACTAAACATATGTAGTAGTAATTGTGGATATTTCCGAAAACATCCCTGTTTTTCAATTTTTTTATCTCTCTTTTTGGAATGAATCACTCATTGATTTTCTTCTATACTTCCTTCTATAACTCTAAGCTCTACAACATAGGTTAGCAAAATTTCTGTTTTATTCATGTATTTATTTAATTGTAAGTATAAACGTCGTGAATTGTTTGTTACGCGGAATACTTTAGTCTTTCAGTTATCCAGCAGGCTTAAATTCCATAAACGGGTTGGAACAAAACGTATCCACAGAAAATGTGATTTAAAAATGCAACTCGGTCGGAGATTTTTTTCATTCTTTTTATCTAAAGAAAATTTCAACCAAAAGCAAAAAGAATTTCACATGATACCTAATGTATAAAATAACAATCCAACCCGTTAGGTTTGTTTGAACGACTCGAAACCAATGATATCATCCTCCCGAAACCAGTTTTTCATCCTCTTTGAATTGACTTTTGGTTGACTTTTCATTTGGCGTGTGCTACATTGAATTGAGTTTGCCAATCGACCCACGCGAGGGTCCGATGATAATTTGGTTATTTTTTGACTATCAAATTTTTGCATTGCATTGTGAGCAGTGCACAAAACAGCAGTATCAGTTCATTCTCTGTCGTTTTCATTAAAATAGGAGCCTGTCTTGTTAGCAATCGACTGCACAGCTTGAAGAGTTCACTGGATGGTACCTAACATAATTAATCATTTGCACTGACGTAAATAATTGACATGTTGGGACATACTCCTGCAAGGTTGAGTTTCGAATTTGTCGGAGACTTATCTGCTAATTGACATTTTGAAGTATGTTTTAGAGAGTTGCGAGAGTTTATGCTGCTTGCGTAGGCAACACGTAGTTGTATTTGTACCAAATCATTGAAAAAGATGAATCTTTTTCTCTGAGTTTTAACAAAACTTTCTAGCATGGTAAGTTTCCTGGAATTGTCCCGAAATATTCCCTGAGTGGACTGTGCTTTTTTTTAAATTTGTTCTATTTCAATATTTCCATCCATGGGTTTAGAGTAGAAACTGGAAAGGCTTGGGTTTGCCTGTGGACCTTTCGAACACCAAATGATTGAAGGATCTCCCTCTAGGTCGTTATCTAAAACCAATTTTGACCATCTCGTTTTCTCAAATATTGTGTTTAGTTCCAAATCAAATCCTGATCATTTTTGGATTGAAAACATTTTGGGCGAGCCTTGGATAGATGGTAGAGTTGGGTAAATTGTGCATTGCATTTTTCTATTTTTAGTGTTCTTTGGGAAGCCTGTGTTAACAGCCAGTTCGTTCTTTGCTTTTATTGCCTGTTTACGTTATATCTTCCACAATTTACAGATTTATTTTAATGAGATGCTCTAGCAAATCATTCGTTTTTGTCACAAGGTTTAGCGTTTATGATAATACAATGAATGCTTACAGAATCATTTAATTCTGGTAAAATGGAGTAAACTCCAAAATTCCCACGATCGCAAAAAGGAAGAGTTTAAAATCTATGCCTATGAATCTTACAGTTGGTTTCGAGGTACAATGCTGGTCTAAGAAGACAGTCGTGGTATGTTCGCATCTCGGCTGGGAGAGGCTGTTAGAGTCAATTGACCATATGCATAAAAGAGTTTGCTTCACTTCTTCCGTAAGGATTACACGGGAAAAGCAAAGCAAACTGTTTTATTAATTTGGCCCAATAGGATCGTAGCACTAGCTACGCAATTGTCCTTCACTCTAATAACTGACTGCGAAGTGTGTTGAACATAAACAGATAGTCAAGTTTCGAAAACGGAATGTAGCATCTAGGCTTTGCTTTGCTATGAGCTTTAAAGTACCCTACAACAACCCTTGATTTCGTCATACAATATGATATACCTTCCCCAATATGAAATTATCCGTACAAAAATGTATGTGTAGGGGAGTGTCGTCGTGGTTGGGCCACGTTTTGGAATTCGCCCATTACTTTCGTTTTAAAAAGAATTTTGGAAATCTTAATACATCGTTGCAAAGGTCTAACAATAAGGTATATTTGCGGAAAGTTTTGAACTGATTGCTTGAAAAATAAAAAAGTTATAGGCATTTACATGAAGACAAAAAATGTTGTCATAGTCGGGCCATGTTGTACAGGTTGGGTCACCGCAGAAAATCTAAGACATACGTATTGAAATTCTATTTAGAGGCATGAAAAGAATGAATTCCATGAACAGCGGCTCATATAGGTACAAATACCCTATTTTTAATTGCGTTTTTGCGAAATTTTGGCGATCTTGTAAAATCAATATTGCTACGATCGCCTTTTTCGAAGTGTACAACTACAATGAAAAAAACAACATCAATCTAGGTTTTTATCGTATTAATTTTGCTTTATTTCATCACACTTTACGTGACTGATATTCTCTAGCGATTATTGCGCTTCTGCGCTTAAAATTATGGTGGCCCAACCATGACTACTCAAGTGGCCCGACCTTTACAAATAGCGCTTTTCTAGTATTTCACCTTAGCCTTCCCAAACACCTTACTGGAGGGGATTTTCCTATAGTCTTCGTATGCAGCACATCACGCTTTATACATTTTCAAAATTTTTCTCGATAATTGCATTTCATGAATCATTTCTTGAAGAAAAGTTCATTGCGCCTGGAAAACTTTTTTTGTAAGATTTAGTCACTGAATTCAGTAGGGGTGTTTTGAATACACGATTGAAACTCACAATATTGTGAAAAGTTAGCTATCACAGTAAGAAGTTTTACAATGGTTGTATCATAGATATCATGAGCTACTAAAACTTTAACATCGTGATGGCCCGACCATAACAGTGGCCCGACGATAACGACAATACC
Source organism: Sabethes cyaneus (assembly GCF_943734655.1). NCBI lineage: Eukaryota > Metazoa > Arthropoda > Insecta > Diptera > Culicidae > Sabethes > Sabethes cyaneus. The sequence goes on from NC_071354.1 coordinate 147,237,358, forward strand.
CTACTATGTACAATATTGTTAGAAGATCTGCCGATGAAAGATCGATTTTAGAATGTACGACTGTGTGCTTGCGCAGGAACTATAGACATTCAAATATATGCATCATGTCAGACAGCCAAGCAGCTCTAAACGCTCTAAAGTCGGCGACATGCACATCAAAACTTGTCTGGGAATGTATTCAATTACTCCAAAAATTGTCTTGTCGTAATCAAGTCAACCTGTATTGGGTCCCAGGGCACTGTGGAATCGATGGAAATGAAAGAGCTGATGCGCTTGCAAGACTCGGATCATCTCATCAATTTGTAGGACCTGAGCCCTTCTGTGGTTTATCTGCCTCTGCTTTAAAAATGGAGCTAAAAGCATGGGAATGTGCGAAAGTGGAATCAAATTGGAATAACACTTTCATTGCTAGGCAGTCGAAACGGTTTATCTCTCCAAACGTTTCAATGACTCGCAAAATCCTGGAGCTTTCGAAGAAAGATCTTAGCATTTATACTGGTCTTATAACAGGACATTGTCCGAGCCGATATCATCTGAAGCTAATGGGAAAACTTCAAGATGATATATGTCGCTTCTGTGGCATAGAAAAAGAAGACTCGGAACACCTGTTATGCCGATGTCCGACAATTCTCAATAAAAGATTAAGGTTCTTTGAAAGAGGGCTGTTAGAACCCTCTGATATTTGGAGAACAACTCCCAGCGCAGTAGTGCACTTCATCCGAAGTGCATCACCGGGCTGGACAAATGCTATTAGTCAAACAATGACGATCACTTCTGATAGTGGTACGTCATCTTGACAACATAGCTATAATAAAACGGGGGATATATCACAATAGATCAAACAAATGGTCGCAGTGATAAAAATACCCAACATGGAAAAAAAAAGATCGATTTTTATGTTGCTTTATTAAAGACGTTATAAAAGATAGATTGGTAACTGTAGAAAACCAAAGAGAAAACGAGAGAACTTGCTTTGACAGCACTAAATGACTAACTAACTTGCAATCAGGAATCAGGCTTAGCACGCTCTTTTTACTTCGATTTTGCTCTTTTGACTCTTCAAATAAAACAATATTTTATACCTAACTAAACAATTTAACATTTTTTGTCGTCCAGTGTTTGTTGCTGACGACGCTGTTTTAGAATTCTGAATTGAAAGACTGGCCGTGTTACTCAAAAACTCGCATCATTAAATCAACGACACTCACTGATTACGTGAGACGCGTGTCGCTGGTTTAATGATGACAAGTTCTCGCGAGCTACTGAGTTGCCATTGTCAGTATCTCAATTCAGAACTTTAACTGTTACCATATTTTGCTCGTCATGATGTTCGAGTTTCCACTTCTGTTCTGTGGTTTCGGTGTGTAGCTGTCACGAGATTGGTTCTTTCAGAACTTGCGCATGCAGGTTGGAATACACTTTTCGCCTTGATTTTGCTCTTTTGATTACTGCACCTCTGTCAAGCAGAATTTGAAAAAGTGGTGTATGAAACATTTGTAGAGCTAGTAATTATCTATAATATTGCGGAAGTAAGTAAAGTTTCATCTTCAGTATTTACGGCGTTGTAGGGCTGCAATGTCATTGGTAGCAAAAAGAGCGCTCTTTTTGCTACCAAGAGGGTAGGAGTCTTATAGCGCCATAAATACAAAAGGCATAGTAATGCTTACTTCAGCAATATTGTGGATAATAACTAATTCTACTAACGCCCCATACATCACTTCTTCAAATTTTGCTTGGCTGAGATGCAGTAATCAAAAGAGAAAATCGAAACGAAAAGTGTATGCCAAGCCTGTGCGCATGTCATCCGCTTGAAATAGTTGTTTTAGTTCTTCATGATCTCTGTTGACCCCTTGTTGGAATGCCGTGTAAACAACCATTAACAGCGTAGCGGAGAACGTCGTAAGGGCTAAGTATAATGCTGCGTCAACGCGTCCGTCAGCGTCATTTTGACAGTTTTTCCATGGGTTTACTGTCAAATTGACGCTGACGGATGCGTTGGCCCTACATTCTGTTTCTGTTTGGGGATCTTGTGGCACCGAATCGACATGAATAATGTTTTGACGAGAAGTGCACCAGATATTGGATGATAAAAACGGACCGCGGGTGCAAATACTGTATAGAGCCGCCCGATAGGAGCGATACAAACAGAAGCGCAGACAGCAAACCCGTGCATCAATTGATTGACAAGATTTGGGATACGGAACGACTACCGGAGGAGAGGAAAGACGCAGTTATCTGCCCTATCTACAAGAAAGGTGATAAGCTGGATTGTGAGAACTACCGAGCAATCACTATCCTGAATGCCGCCTACAAAGTGCTGTCCCAAGTCATCTTTCATCGACTATCGCCAATAGCCAATAGATTTGTGGGAAGTTATCAGGCCGGCTTCATGGAGGGTCGGTCTACAACGGACCAAAACTTCACCCTGCGGCAGATCCTCCAGAAGTGCCGCGAATTCCGAGTCCCCACGCACTACCTGTTCATCGATTTCAAAGCCGCATATGATAACGTAAACCGACAAGAACTATGGAAAATTTTGGACGAAAACGGCTTTCCAGCTAAGCTTACTAGACTTGGCTACGATGGGTGGGATCCAATGTAGTGTGAAAATCTCGGGTAGATTGTCGGACTCATTCGAATCTCGCAGGGGACTTCGACAAGGAGATGGTCTTTCCTGCCTGCTATTTAACATTGCGCTTGAAGGTGTTATAAGACGAAAGGCGATCGAAATGCGGGACGCGATTTTCAATAAATCCAGTCAATTTATCTGCTTTGCTGACGACGTGGATGCTGTCGGCAGAACATTTGAGGCTGTGGACGATCAGTACAGCAGACTAAAACGCGAAGCAGAGAAGACTGGATTGAAGATCCAGGTTCTGACGTCGATAATGTCTGAAAAGTGCCGACCATCTATCAGAACGTGGTCGATTTGTGATTGGTGGTTGGGCTGTGTGGTTGGGTGATCTCCAGGTGTACCGAAGGTAGAGGTTATGCTGAAAGAAGGTACTACGTATGGCCATGTTCTTGGAGGCGGCGAAGTCGACAAATCTTAGGCCGTTTTCGTTCGTTTGCGGGTAAGCGCTGAACCGTCCAGTCACCGGTTTAAATTTCTCCTCCTGTCCAACCTGAGTTTTACAGTCCCCAATGATAATCCCAAAAACATCATGCCTTGGGCAGCGGTCATATTCACGTTCCAACTGCGCGTAGAAGTCGTCTTTGTCATCATCGGTACTTCCGAGGCCCTCACCTCGGTGCACGTTAATTATGCTAATATTAAAGAATCGGCCCTTGATTCTTATTCTGCACATTCGGGGGTTGATTGGCTACCACCCGATCACCCGCTTCTGTATCTCACCCATCACTATAAAAGCTGTACCCAGCTCGTGTGTATTGCCGTAGCTCTGTTAGATGGTATGACCACCTCTCTACGTACGTACTATCGTTCCTTTCCAGCATACCTCCTGCAGCGCTACGATGTCGAACCTGCGGCTCTTCACTTCTTTAGAAAGCACGTGGGTATTTCCGAGGAAATTTAGAGACCGACAGTTCCATGTTCCTAATTTCCAATCGTTAGTCCGTTTTCGTCGTCTGGGTCTTTGCCGATTGTTCCGATTAGAGTTATTATTATTACTTACGGAGTTCATTGCTTTGATTTTTTAGTGGTTTAAGCTTGCAAAGCCCACAACCAGCCCCACAGTATCGCCTGAGGGCCAACGTAGCTCGAACGAGCCCTCCTCCCCTGTCAGCATACAACCTTGGTTTCCACCAGGGTTGGTTACCCGAACTCCACCGAGGTTGCTCATATCCCGGTTGGTACCGCGAGGAGGTAGGAGTAGGAGTTGCTGGGTAAGAGGCTGTGGACCACTGTGGGGTCTTTTTTATGCCCAGTGCACAAGGCACCGTTGGTACGCATTACCCAGCCGTTTACAAGCCAGGGATATTTATTTATGGTCGCTATAAACCAAATCGATTAGAATAATCTGACAGTAAAACTTTAACTTTGCTGCTCACGGGTGTATTTTCAAGGTGATGAAGCTGGCGAACTTATTTAGCTTTTACCAGAGCCAAAAGCAAAAAGCTTTATCCAATTATGGCGATGGCTGTCAAGCAGCGAAAGCTTAACAGGTTTTATTGCTGCTTTCAGCAGAGCGTGATACGACTACTTGAGCTTATAACCTGATTCTTATAGAGGTTATAAAAACATTCTGTGGCGTGAGCCACTTGGTCAGAAAGTAGTTTTATAGCGGTCATCAGAAAGTTCTGGTGGAGCTCATACACTCATAAAACTTAGAATTGTTACTTATCTACTTACTTAATCAGCTCCAGGCCGTAGTTTCCTCTGCTGTACGAAGACATCGTCTCCATTCCACTCGGTCCATGGCCGCAATTCGCCATCCAGGTAGTCTGCGTAGGGTCCGCAGGTTGTCTTCCACTTGATCGATCCATTTTGCTCGCTGCGCGCCCCGCCGTTTCGTTCCAGTCGGATCATTATTGAGAACATTTTTAACCGGGCTGTCGTCCGACATCCTCACGACGTGCCCAGCTCATCGCAGGCGACCGATTTTTTGCAGTGTGAGCGTTGGGTGGTTCCCTAAGCAGCTGATGCAATTCATGGTTCGTTCGCCTCCTCCACGTTCCGTCTTCCATCTGCACTCCGCTGTAGATGGTGCGCGACACTTTCCGTTCGAAAACACTAAGGGCGCGTTGGTCCTCCACGAGCATAGTCCATGCCTCATGACCGTAAACGACTACCGATCTAATCAGCGTCTTGTAGATTGTTAACTTCGTGCGGTGGTGAATTTTGTTCGATCGCAGCGTCCTACGGAGTCCAAAGCAGGAACGATTTCCTGCCATAATGCGTCTTTGTATTTCTCTGCTGGTGTCGTTGTCTGCGGTAATCAGTGAGCCCAGATACATGGACTCTTCTACCACCTCGATTTCATCACCGTCTAAATGAATCCGGGGAGGGAGGTCAGCATTCACTTCTCTAGAACCTCTTCCTTTCATGTATTTTGTTTTCGATACATTAATGACAAGTTCAATCCGTTTGGCTTCAGCTTTCAGTCCGATGTACGTTTCCGCCATATTCTCAAAGGTACGTCGTACGTGTAATGATGTCAACGTCATCAGCGAAACCAAGAAGCTGGACGGACTTCGTGAATATCGTGCCACTCGTGTCTATCCCCGCTCTTCTTATCACACCCTCCAAAGCGATGTTGAACAGCAAATATGAAAGCCCATCACCTTGCCGTATTCCTCTTCGAGATTCAAAGGGACTCGAGACTGCCTCTGATACTCGTACAACACGCATTACTCGATCCATCGTCGCCTTGACCAATCGCGTTAGAATTGTTACTTGGAATGCTAGAATTGCGACTCGCAGAGACTGTAAGAGTTCATAGGATCGTACCACTAGTCCAGTAATTGTCTTCTACGCTTACTGACCTGGACGCGAAATCTGCCGAATAAAATACAGAAGGTCTAGTTCCGAATGCGGAACCAAGGCTTTGCTTTGTTGCTTCTTAAGGACTCTTCAATTATCTAATTTGCACTCTTTCCCTTTAAGATCTTCCCCATCCTCGCACCACTTATATTTCATGTCTTTCCACTCCACGAAGGAAAGTCAGTTTTTGGAAAGACTATCGTTATAAAATTTTTGTATAAAGTGAAATAACGTGTATTCGTTACCAACTCATACATGAGTTTTTCTAAATGCCACCACATGAGTTTTAGATCAATCAATCAATAAAATCTGGTTTATTCTAGGCATGGAATTGCCCTATTTTTGATACTACTTGACAAATGGTGTCTTTGATGTTGATGATATGCAAAACAGCACAATTTGATGGTATTATCTATTTCTATGCTTGCTGATATGTGACATGTCACGTGCTTTGAATGATGACAGTGGAAATACTTATGGAATTCCAACTGTCTTGTTATCCAATCCGATTTTCTACGATCAGTTGTACGTACAATGTTTATAAAAAATACATTGATGGTCGGACAGAAATTGACGTCATGCAAGACGCCATGTAGTACGAGATAAACAAATAATCGTGAGTGTAGTCTCTACCTACAATGATAGACACCTCATGATGAAAAGATTTTACTTAAAAAAGTGGCTTGGTGGTTTGTTGTGCGAAATGCTTAAAATAACGTACCTACTATGGAGTTGATCATACCTACTTCAGCATTGATGGAGAGAAAAAATTTCGACTTGATGAAGAATCGAATTTGGAATTCCGTTGTGCGTTGCATTCAGACCCATTAATGACATAGGATTATATGGTACCGTTTAACTTGGGAATCGAAAATATAAAAATTAACTTCCAAAATGAATGAGGTTGAAGATGAGGATGAGCGAAAAAATCCGGTTATGATGGATTATGACTTGGGATCAATTAATCTGCTGTGTCTTAGTAAAGGCTATCGTAAATCGCAAAATTTATTGTTTCACATTATTAACATGCTTTATCGTGGCTCTAATTGACTATTATGTGCACTGCCATTCACACGCGCAGCAAGATATCCGCCCGAGATGTAATCAATCAAGAAACGTTGAGTTCTCGCATGATAGCTTTTCAATTTACTAATCAAAACCACTGCGATACGGGTTTATTATTTTTTGTGTTCATATCGTGTAGTACAAAACAATAACAATGACCTGCTTTATGAACACCCGCTGTTCTCGTTTAACACCATTATTGTCCAGAGCAATAATCAGCAGCGTTGGTAGAAAATATAAAAGCTTTGAATTTCCGCCGAAAAGATAAAGGCTTGAATTAGCAGCCATCTTTATGGCACTGGTTTTTGCTGGATCGATACCTATATCTTGCATAGTGTGTATTGAAAATAGCCCCCTAATCTTTCTTTCGAACTAAGGGCGATATCGATACTTAAAATAGAATAATGCTGTTTTTATTTAGTTTTAAATTATTATATTATATTCATATTATATTGTCAGTTTGTAGTTCAGGTCATTTGTAAACTATTGCGAAATACCCGAGCCTTTCGAGGCTCAAGAAAGATTTTTTATTTGTAAAACTTTCTTTTATTTTTTTCTAAAAGTAAGTGCTAATGAAAATCTCACTGTTATTTTTTGTTAAACAGCTTGCATAACAAATCAACTAACTCTACTATGTTGCACCGTGTGTATGTGTGTATTCACTAATTACCTAATCGTTTTCGTATCTTTTCAGAATGGCAGCATCATCTACGACACTAAATTGTTGACAAGGAACCAGTACTGCTTCATGCAAACGAATGATTCGGAGCCTGTGGTGCCTTTTGTCTGCTTCGAGCCGGAGGAGGATTTTAAGTACGCCCTGTACCCCATCGGTAAGAGTTGCGTTTGTTTGGTCGGTGATACGATACTGACTTTTTACGACCCGGACGGACAAAGCGCGTTTACGCGCCATTGGAATGTTTGTTGACCTTTCGTAGAGTCAACGGATCGACCGAATGACTAGCGTCGCCCTTTAGCTGGGTGTATGCGTTGTGATCAAAATAGGTTCAATACCATTTTTTCGTGGCACATTTGTATAAGTCTTTGTATGTTTAGTATTGTTGCAAATGAAATCGGATATTATTCGACTGTTTGTTATGTTGTTTTTGACTCTGAAATTGTCGTAGATTAAACGTTGCTTTGGAGGCGTTATGAAACGGGCCGGGAAACGTGTTTGCGTTGTCTGTTCTTCTATTGTTTGCGTTTATTACATGTCAACACTAAAGTTAGTACAGTATTACATTATCATCACTAAAATTAAACTGAAAATGGAGCAAACACCTAAGGCGTTTGTTTCGTATGTGTAATAGGTCATCGGTTTTGGATTCAATGTTTTTCTGTTGAAAAATTTTAATTTGGAAATTTCGATGACGTACAGATTAAGCAAATGAATGACGTTTTTGAAAATCACTTTATATTTTGCCAAAAAAAATTTAATTGTCACCCACGTGTCACCCACGCATTTGCACGACTTTATTTGTAGAAACGCTTTTCACAAGCCGACAGTCGTAAATTAGCTCTACTTTTCTCGTCAGATCGGTACTGGTATCGTATAAACTTTCGCATTTTATCGCATCACCAATCGTAAGCTATTAGTTGAAACTGGCCCCAATAGGATTTAAATTTAGAACGTCCCGGCCATCCGATATTATTATTTATTTACCCATCACACCGGTCACTTCGTTTGATGACATGTTTAAAACGTTGGCTATTTGGACCATTCATTTGTTGCAGGCGGAATGTTGATTTTATCAAAAGAGATGTGACATTTATTCGACACAGTGACGTTTCATTTTAATCGCGTTGAAAAATGGAAACAAAATAAGACTCAGCCCCTTAAACCATGTCTACGAGTCAGATTTGTCGAAACAAACCGAAAATTAATTTCAAATACCTGTAGGTATTTATCCAGGATTTATCTTTGGAAAAAATAAGCATGATTTTATATTAACAATGCTGATCGCTGTGACAATATCGCGTGCCATACGGTAGAAAAAACGGCATCGAAGGTAGAAAGCGGAGAGAAGTCGTTGTTTGAAGGACGATCCTACTGGTTGGAATTCACACGAACGTGAAAGCGTACGTCAAACGAGAAAATATTTCCATGAAGGAAAACCGTTAGGTGCAGTATTTATTGCATCAAAAGTGCAAAGTGAAAAGAAAAAACGATTTGGTATAATAAATGGAATGTTTCTAATGAGAAGAAAGGACCAGTCTTTAATATCGTAGAAACATCCAAGATTTGTAGAGAATCATGGAGAAACTTCACTATGATTTTCTTATGTCAAAGAATATGCATATCAAGTTTGATGATGAATCCTACAGGTGTTCCGGTGTATAGAAGGATTGATAAGGTGCAAACTGTAAGGACGCCAAAATCACGTACGAATTCGATTGATTCTTACAGATTCTAACTGATTTTGTCATTACGATACTAAACGTTTCCTAACATGCGATTCCTTCGAAACGAAGCGGTGTGACTTCTATGTATTCTCATGAAACTTAGTTTCAGGGCAGTAGATTTTGTAGGAATCTAACAGGCGATTACTTTGAAGATTCTTAACGAATCTATATGCTTTTGTGTTCGTCCAGGAAGAGTATGGCGAGGAAAATACCAGGAGATAAAAGTTTTACGGATGCGTTCATTTGGCATGAAGTTTATGTAATCAAACGTAATCAACGAAAGCCTGTAACTTCAGCAAGATTAATACATTTCTCTCTCGTTGTCTTCGTAAGGATAGTGCTGAGCTGGCTTCCCCACAGCATATTGTTCGCAGATTATTCCGCTCGAACACGACAAAGGCATGTATGGCCTTCGTGAGTAACGTCATAGCTTTAAATCCATAGAGAAGTACTGGTCTAAGAAGGGTTTTGTACATCGCACCCGAGCAGGAGCGAAGAGCAAAATAATATCAAAATGTGTTATGGAAATCGAATAACTCATATCAAAATTTGGTCTTGTTTTGGCTGACATAGTTGGTAAAATAACAAAAAATAATATCAAAATTTTGCTCCTTTAAAGCCAAGAGAATAACTGCTTGTGTTATTTGAATAACAAAGCAATAACATGACTGTATTCAGAGTATGGAATAACATATTTTAGTATTATTAAGGTAGCATATGGTAGCAGTAGCTTATGAGGTATTAAAAAATCATTTTATAAAATATTTATAATCCAAAATCTCTTTAATCAATAAAATCAAATTTTAAGAAATATATCGAATGCCATTTTAAGGTCATAATATGATATGATAACAAAATCAGTTATTAAACTCATCTTACAACCACTGTTTTAAATATCTACTCAATAACAAAATGAGTTATCATTGTATCTCCATATCCATTCAATATGTATGATAATAATAATAAATAAAATTTCAATAAATTTCAATAAATCAATAAAAATGTGGAAGGAAAGATCTGTCGGAAGGTGAAAATTTGGTCCTTAGTAGCGCGAGCTCCCATGAAGCCCGCTCGTTAAATTCCTTTGAAATCTTGTGCTGTCGGTGACTGCCGGGGGGTAAGGGCTAGTAGATATCCCCACATCAATCAGTTATATGAACTATTGTGGCGCGAGATTACAGATTTTGCTTTTATTAGCCACTTGTTTTATTAGTGACTTGTTTTATAACAATGAAAATGAGACCAACATGTGCTACTTGAGTAACACCATGAGGCATCGCTCAACAGAGTGATCGCGCAGACATTGGATCAATCTAGCTTACCGCCCTTTCTGTACATTGTGTACTCTTCTGCCATTTCTCCAGTGAACGCTTCTCTCTCCAAATCTTGGAAATTACCCTGTGCAGTGCTTTACCTAGCGTTTTATCATCGTACTTTGGGAGGTCGATTAAAAATTGGTCTGATTTCCTTCTGAACTTCCTGAAAACTGCTATCCTGGGAACATCTACACGTGCTTTTAGATCTGTCGTCTTCGTTCACTACTGCGTTGTAGTTGAAACACTCTTCATAATGTTGCTTCCCCTTCAACACTACGCCAACAACAAACTCGTTCATGAGAAAATTGCCCTCTAACTCCTGTCATGGCTGTATGCTACTGCAGCATTTTTGCTCTGGCTGCATTGCATTGTTCTCCTCCACTAACTGCTTGCGTTCGCTTCGATGGCATTGAACCTAGTCTGAAATTAAATAAAAAAGAAAACTTTCCAATTAAATTCTACTATGTATATTAATTTTAGACAGATACGTATGTCGCCTACGAGTTGTAGGCTTCATCAGTGTCTGTTTTCGAACTGTTTTCGACACTGAAGAAACCTGCAAGTTGTAGGCGAAATACGTATCTGTCAAGAATAAATAGTTGTTCTGCGTTTCCCAAATGGAAGTTTGTCAAAAAATTAGCTCGCAGCGAAATAGTATGTCCGCTGACCCATACCATTGTGTTGTCCAACAAAGTTTCTGCAGTGCTACTATTATGTTACGGAATTGGAGTTCGTCTTAGATTACCCTATCGCAACCCACGAAACAGAGTCTTTCCAAACGTAATCCTTATTTTTTCTCGGTTATTTGCAACCTTTCGTCTTTAACGAACGGGTTGTGGTATCGACCCCAATCGCTTGTTTCATCAGAGAGTCGTCGTGTACAGTATTATTAAGTGTTCCAAATTGGCACGAGGACGACGATCGAACGCCCCTATTGCAGCTATCCGGGGTGCTAATAATGAGCGTAATTCAGCCATTTGCCAGCTCTCCAATGACTTAAACATGAATTTATTCTCAGGGCCTTTATTACCCGTTGAAGATATTTGTTGCTAAAGTCAATTCAATAGTTATCGTACTGGTTAGAGAACCACAATAGAGACTCGTCAGATGGAGATGGATGGATCGATGGAGACTCGTGAGATGGATGTCCCCTGAAAACGATACTTAATGAAACGGTTCGCATCTCGTTAGCTCGACTACGTAGCCATGATTCTCTAGGTCTATCTCTTCTGCGCCGTCGCTGCGGATTCCATTCAAGTGACTGCTTGTAGAATGCGTTTACTGCGCACCTCAAGGTACACCCGATGGAGTTCCGAATTAGAGTTCCAAGGATTATTGATGGCTTCGAATTTATCTATTACAGGCAATGGTTGGCGAAGATTTCGCAGACCGCAAAGGCACTCCTGATCTTACATCTGCGTGTATCTGTATCAGTTCCACCGTTGCCAAGATACTGACCTTCTCACCTTGTTGTTCCCCCTTCCACTGTGAAATTGGAGTCATTGTTAGTGTTTACTCCCACCGGTTTGGGTTTACCGACGTTGAATATAAGACTTGTTGCCTTGCAGTTGTTGAAGAAATCATCAAGCTTGCTTTACATATTAAACCATCGCGACGACGCGTCGTTGGGAGAGCAAGAAAATGTCATCGACCTAGTCTACGGCAAATAATTGTTTCATTGGCAAAGCGTTCCAAGTATATTGTTTGCTATCAATGTGTCTCGTTTATAACGACGCTGAACAGTCACGGTCAGGGCTGTCATTCGCTCACACTATGCGCCCAATGTTCCAATATTATACCTTGTCGCACAGAGCGATTCGGCAACACACCTCTACAGCTAATATGCACACAGCGTACGAGCGAAAGCGGAGTGGGAGCGAACGACAGCACTCGGTGAAAATCGCCCAGTGAGTGATCATCCAAACAGCACATTCCGTGCGGAATTAACGCAAAAAAATTGTTTTGTATTTACAAATTTTCTGCCCTTTTAAAAGTGAAAATACACGCAGCACTGAACAACTAATATGGTCTATGTTAAGTTAGTACGGATCAGGCGACGCAACAGTAAAAATGTTTTGCCTTTCTACTATATAAATATATAGTATAAAGGTATAGAAATCACTAGGAAAACCGGAAATGGAAAGAAGGTCCTGCGGGCCGAATGTCATATACCATTCGACTCAGTTTTGAAAACTGAGCATTTTCTGTGTGTGTGTATGTATGTGTGTGTGTGTGTGTGTGTGTATGTGTGTGTGTGTGTGTATGTGACGCTTTTAATCTCACTCACTTTTCTCGGAGATGGCTGGACCGATTTTAATGTTCTTAGTGTCAAATGAAAGGTCTAGGTGTCCCATTGGTCGCTATTGAATTTCATACTGATCGGACTTTTAGTTCAAAAGTTATGTATAAAAATACGAAAAATATGGGACTTCATTATCTCATAGGTCCCTTAACCGATTTGAACAAAGTTGATTGCATATGAAAGAGGAGCCTTGCAAACCCTTAACTTCCAAATTTCATGATGATTGGACTTGTAGTTTGAAAGTTACATAAAGAAATGTGAAAAAATAGTATTTAAAACATATTTTTGTAACATATAAGCATTAATTCAATGAAAAACATCACACATTTTATTATTATTTGAAAATTACTGCTGAGATCTATCAAACAAAACCGAGTTATTGAAAATCGGACGGTTCATTCAAAAGTTATTTAAACTTTAACATTTAAGCACCGTATATTAAACCGTTAAAACGTGTGAAATCAAAACAAATGTTGATAGTATTCAATGTGTGTGATATATGAGTGTATGTATGTATGTGTGTATGTATGTATGTATGTATGTATGTATGTATGTATGTATGTGTGTATGTATGTATGTATGTATGTATGTATGTATGTATGTATGTATGTATGTATGTATGTATGTATGTATGTATGTATGTATGTATGTATGTATGTATGTATGTATGTATGTATGTATGTATGTATGTATGTATGTATGTATGTATGTATGTATGTATGTATGTATGTATGTATGTATGTATGTATGCATGTATGTATGTATGTATGTATGTATGTATGTATGTATGTATGTATGTGTGTGTGTATGTGGTGACAATTCGCAATTTTTAAATTTGCATTTAAATTCAAGAAAAGTAAGAAACATGTCAATTGTCTGAAGTTTTTGAAGCCTCTTAGTGGAATACGAACTTTGAAATTAAAGAAAAGAAAAAACTTTTACCGACTAAATTCCACTATTTAATATTTATTCGCGACAGATACGTATACGCTTTGAAATAAGACACTGATGAAGCCTGCACGTCGTAGGCGAACTACGTATCTGTTGCAAATAAATATTAAATAGTGGGATTTAATCGAAAAGTTTTTTCTTTTCTTTGATTTCAATTGTCATTTTGTTCACTTGCTGTTACACACAATAGTACAAGAAAAGCAAAAAGCGAAGAAAAGAAGTTAAATTAAGCATGTAGGTATAGTGGTATATAGGATTAAAAATACTAGTGAGTTGATTTGTCCAAATAAATTTATACAAATTTCAAACAAACTTTGCGCATTAATAGATGCTCTTTTCAATCCATAGATACTAGAGCTTAGAAATGTTATATGAAAAATAGGAAGTAAACGTTGCACGGTAGTAATTTTGTAAGATTTGTTTCCGTTAGTGACATTTTAAAGGACAGATGTCTTATGTCATGTATCATGTTTTATCATGTTTAAATAAATCAAAAATGACAAGCACTAGAAATCATATCGATCATATTTCCCATTCTCAAGCATGTTTGTGACGCAGCTTTTGCACTATTTTTCGACCTCATCTTGTTTTCCCAACCCTCTAACATTGTAAAAACGATGCGATCAAGCTAATGATTATCTTTGCATGAAAGTACATTCAAAAGAAGCTTAAGTTTTGATTTTCATGCAAAAATAATTATCTGAATGAGCGCCAGCTAAGAAAAAGTTCAATTTCTCTTTTTCATATCTAATGCATTTCTAATCTAATGCATATCTATTCAGTTATTTTTTCTAATTCAGATATATTGCAAAATTGAAGCGAAGCAAACTAATAGTAAAATTTTTAGATTAATCATTTTGTTGTCGATATCCTTTTTCTTCAAAACCGAAGTATAATAATAATTTTTCTGAACTCTTGTTTTTCAAAGATGCTAGCTTTTGAACGCATGGTATTAATATCAAAATATCAAAAAATCTGCTGTGAACACATATTTTATATAGTCAATTCAAAACAAGTTTCATATGTGGCTCTGAAGCCCGAAAGTTAACGCCGACCGATTATAAAACTAAATAAGGTGTTACAAGTATTTACGCACCCAAGGAAAGAAAATTTAATTATTCTACGCAATACGTTGGGAATTTTACTGGCAAATAAGGATTTTGAGGAATACGGAACGGATATTTAAAAATATAGTCAAGTTAATTATAAATAGATGTTCCTGAGAAATTAAATAATGATTATTGTGGCAGTAGAAAGGCTAGGTCACGCCGCTAGGTGGATTAATTCGGGTTTTTTTCAATCACACCACTTCAACTGACCCAGCGCAGGGTGTACAATCCAGCCGCGCAGAGTGCGGCTCTTGGTGTGGTAAAGCACGCAGCAAATTTATCACACTGCGTTTGCGACTGCCTTTTCTTGGTGCGCGTAAAACACGAAAGAGCGTGTTTAGCAAAAGAGACACTAAAGGGAATTTGTGGGCGAACACACACCGCATGGCGAGTGTTGTGTTGTTTAAGAATGTGTGTCTTTTGGTCTGCGCTGCGGTTTATGCCACCTCTGGTCACGGTGAAAGTATCTAGTATCTCTCTCCATTCCTTAACCCTTATATGGTCTAACAAGACGCCGCCATGCAACACTTTGTTGCCTTGATGATGTGGACTAGCGTATCAGGGACTCCTTTACGTCCAACTTACTTACTTGGCCTTACGTCTTATGACAAGGCCTGCATAACGTAATTCCTCCATCTAACTCGGTCCTGAGACTCCACCGAATCTTGCTTCTGCGCTCGCTGAGCTCCTCTTCGTCTAGCTTTTTCCCGGATTCGATGCGTAAACCATTTTTATAGGATAGTTGTCCGGCATTCTTTCAACATGTCCAGCCCACCGCATCTATCCAGCTTTCGGAATACCGAGCTCACCACAGAGACGCGCGGATTCGTGGTTCATTCTTCGTCTCCATACACCGTTCTCTTGCACACCGTCGAAGGTGGTTCTTAGCAACCACCAGTCGAAAATTCCGAGTGTTCGCAGGTGTTCTTCTTGCATTGTTCTCCCAGTTTACCTCGAGGTAAGACGTTGGTCGAATTAGCCAGTCGTCGTATGTTCGAATCTCGGCTGGGAGAGGCTGTTAGAGCCAATAGGATCGTAGCACTGACCCCGCACTATCCTGTATTCTAACAGCTGATTGCGAAGTCTGTCGAATAAAAACAGAAGGTCAAATATCGATAATGGAATTAGCACCCAGGCTTTGGTTTCTTGCAATGTTCATTCCCGTACAGAACAACCGGTCTAATTAGAGGGTTGTTCAAGGTGCAGGGCTCAGATTGTTCGAGCGCAAGTCTTTGCGGAGTCCATAGCAGGCGCAACTTCCGCTGATAATACGCCTTGTAATCTTTCGGCTGGTATTGTTGTCCTCTGTTGTTGCCTTAGTGAACCAAGGTACATGAGCTCGTTGACTACCTCCAACTCATCTCCGTCGATTACCACGGTGTCGCTCGCCAGAATATACTTCGTTTTAGATCTTCTCTGCTTTGCGTTTTAGCCAGGTGTACTAATCTTCCACTACCTTAAATGTTCTGCCGATAGTATCCACGTCGTCGGTAAGCAGATAACTGGACTGGATTTTTGAAAGATTACCACTCGTCTTATAACACCATCAAGCGCAATTTTGAATCGCAGGTAGGAAAGACCATCTTCTTGTCGAAGTCCCCTCGAAGATTCGAGTGGGTCCGACAATCCGCCCGAAATTCTCACGCAGAACTGGATGCTATCTATGATCCAAAGCAATGATAAGTTTAGCAAGTTTCCCCGGAAAGTTATTCACGTCCAGGATTTTCCATAGTTTTTGTCGGTTTACCGTATCCTATGCGGCTTTAAAATCAATGAACAGCGACAGGTGATGCGTGGGAGCTCAGCATTCACGGTACTTCTGGAGGGTCTGCCGCAGGGTGAAGATTTGATTAATTGTAGATCGACTTTCCATGCCGGCCTGTTCACTGCTCATGAATGTATTGGCTACTAGCGATAGACGGTGGATGGAAGATGACTTAGGAAAACAATTTAAAGGCGGCATTCAAGAGAGGGATCGTTCGGTAGTTCTTGATCCTGCTTATTGCCTTTATTGTAGCCTGTACGTCTTAGTCCAGCCAACTCATTTTCAAATTCAACAAGTACGAAAAGAATAGAGAAGAGTTCGAATATTTGCTCCAATATAGTACAGTAAGTCGTGGTATGAACCACAGATGATTGGCCGGCACGAAATGTGCCTTCGGAGAGTAGTGTTGATTAAGGATTATGGATAAGTAGGAGTCCTGGATTCTATTACGGATCACCTTGACCGTTAAGTTAGTCTTGAGGTATGATGCTGATCTAACAATCCAGTTGTCGTATGTTTGAATCTCGGCTGGGGTGTTGCAGCTAGAGTCAGTAGGATCGTTACACTAGCCCCGTAAAAGAACAATAACTCTAATAACCGGCTGCGAAGTATGTCGATGAAGAAAAATTTAAGGCCTAAAGACGTATACGTTTATACCCCAAGGTTAACCTTGCTAGTGTACTGCAAGTGATACAGGACAGCATGGTCCCGCAGCAATTACCAAAATTGCTTGAAATGTAACTAATTTTTGAATTGAGCAATCCTTATCCTTGACCTCCTAGAGCCTCGTGCAACTTTCATGTTACAAACAATCGAACGCAAATTGGCATTAACTTTATGTTCGCCAAATAGTTTCATGATTCTTTTTATCATGTTTTATATACTGAATCGCTTCTCCGGTACCTAATCCGTTCAACTGCTGTTTGTTAACCCATTAGATAACAATTTTGGGACGTCTCAACGTGGGCGTTATTGGCAATCGATGGACGAATAATAATAATAGATCAATTCTAGCGATTACGGCTGATAAGACAATTAGCTGAGAGCGCCAATCAGCCAGTTTGCTCCGCTCCGTTTGATGAACGGCGCCGTTCGGCTGAACCGACCGAGACTAACATAAAATTAGTGAAGGAGCCACCATCTGTATGATTTTCGTTATCGTGTGATACAATATTTATCGGCGAATTTTGCTTATCGTTTACAGGCATGCTTCTGTCGGTACCGTTTTTGCTCGTCACCTTCTTCGTTTATGCGTGTATCCCGGAGCTGCGAAATATGCACGGAAAATCACTGATGTGCTACGTGTTCGGGTTGGCCGTCGGATACACGGTCCTGTCGCTGGTGCAGATGCGAATATTCGAGGGCGATACCACCCCCTGCAAGGTGACCGGCTACATGGTATACTTTGCGTTTATGGTCAGCTTCTTCTGGCTGAACGTCATGTCATTCGACATCTATTGGACTTTTAGGTGGGTAAAATTCAATTTAAAAATTTTTTGATGTTGCAATTGCAGCAAATGTATTCCCATCGACATGCCTTGGTTTATGTTTATTATTTTAATAAATGCAAATGGAAAGTGTTCAAATTACCCTTTGTGCTTTGCAGTGGAGTCCGAGGTGCTAAGAGCACGGAACGGAAGAAGTTCGCCCTGTATTCCCTGTACGCTTGGGGCTGCCCGGTGCTGATTGTCACGCTGGCCCTGGTCATGGATCACACCGAGCTGGTACCGGTCAATTTTCGACCGCAAGTGGGCGTGAAGCGGTGCCTGCTGCAAGGTGATTATTCATATTGCAGCGAACTTTTCATTATTGTATAGAGTTATAGATAATAATTAATGGTAATACGTTTTCCCGGTGGATTACTCGCCCTTTTCCAGAGGACAAATATGTGGAATTCCTGTACCTCTACCTACCGATGTTGCTGCTGGTGTTTGCAAATGTAATATTTTTCGTGATAACTGCCATACGGATAATAAAGATTCAGCGGGAGACTTCGATGATTAGGCGCGGAGACTCTAAGCGACATTCCAAGCTGGATAACGATCGGGATCGGTAAGTTGATTTTTTGTGTGCTTAGTCATCGCTGTTGCTAAGCGTTTCATAATTGAGTAAGTTAGTTTGATATTTGGTTTGTTTTTATACTGTCAAATATCTTCTACAGGGGATTTTTATCAAAAAAGTTTTGAGTCATTGTGTGAATATGGTAGTTATAACTGGGATTTTCTTTCTATCATTGCACCGGTTTGGACCGAAGTGTCCAAATGTCTTTTTTTAGTTCGCGGATAGAACTAATGAACCGAGTTTCATTGAATTAAATTTTTAATATAAACCCAGGGTTCATTCGAATAATTAAAAAAAACAAATTCAAACATAATATTTTTTATGTTTTTTCTATACTAAGAGTCATGACGGTTGTAAAATATACAACATCCTACTAAAATTGGTTTCAATTTAATTAATATTGACATGCTGATAGCGTAATGTCAGTTGCTGGCATTTCGCTAAAGTGCATGGTACCACTTGGGGATTATGAGCGGGAAACAACTTGATCAACAGCCAGAATGCCATTGTATCGTAATTAGATAGGTAGAAGAAAATGTAGCACATTGTTAGTCTGTCATAAAATTGTAACGACATAACACATATGGCGCATCATTGTTTCCCCCTATTGATGGAAAGGGAATCCATGTTGCGACTGTCGGCAGATATTGACAGGATTTTATCGTAAACCAAACAACAATTATTCAGCTGTGTCTAAGCTACATAGGTCGGAGGGTACGCTATTTGCCGGTGTTTGCTAAAACATTTTACCAATCTAACGCAATTGTTTGATCTTCCTACAGATTCAGTCTCTATTTGCGTCTGTTTATCGTGATGGGTGTCACCTGGTCGCTGGAGGTGATTTCCTGGGCCGTGGACAACGTGGCGTGGATTTTCTACATCTCGGACGTATGCAACTGCATCCAAGGCTTTCTGATCTTTATGCTGTTCGTTTGGAAGCAGAAAGTCAAGCGGCTAATCTACAAAAAGTATGTATGTGAACGACAATTGTTTTCCTGGCACGCTTTTATAAACTTTGGATTGTTAGGAAACAGTCTTGAAAAAATATGTTTCCCATACCGTTTTGGCGTGTTTTGCAGCGTGAATTACTTGTGTTTGTATTTTCACCGATCGGGCAGTTGGATTTTCTATTCTATCAGTTTAATTTTGCATTCCTTCATCACGCGACGATGAAATCATTAAGCTAATACAACTGGAGACCTTCATTTTCGCCGCTATTCAGAGAAACATAAAGCGGAATTTTCCGTATGTGTCGTTTTCACGTGTGGCAATAAGGAAACCTGAGTCTCTAGCTGTACTAGTTTCATGATATAAAGTCGTGAGCATCGTGACGATTACTCACCCTGTATGTGTAAATATACTTTCATTTCTTTTCTCTTTTTATCCCGTGAAACATCTTAGCAGTACAGTAACTCCTCTGAACGAATCCTAGGAATCCTAGGAGGAGCGCCAGAGGAGGTTAGCACCACCGGAGCAGACATGGTAACCAAAGAGACTGACATAGATAGTGACGAAAGTATGATTTATGATGGCTGTTCAAATTGGAACGAGGAGTGGCTTTAATTCATTAGCCATACCCACAATCACAGATTCGTTGGGGGTTATTAATATTAATTTTCTAGCTTTTCGCCGCGGCTTTTAGGTAATCACATTTACATATCGCTCTTCTCGTTCAATTGTAACAACGTGGATATAGCTACTAATATTTATAGTATAAACCAATGGCACATTTTATTTAGCTCGAAAGTTTTTTGTATACTTAGTGGAAAATGTTTGTAGTTTATATTTGCTCGACTTTTTGGTTCTGGTGGTTAACTTCCCTAAAGGCGGAAATCTGCTCCGATCTAAATCCATGTAATACTGGACGGGAACGCCAATTATTGAGAAGCAATCGGTGTCCAAAAACTAACGGTTCCAAGGATAAAAGGTGTTATTTTTAGAAGCTAAAGGTGTTATAGATATAAAAAAAGAAATCGCTAGGATGAACATTTTAAAAATTGGCTTTCATCTATCTGTTTTATAAGGTTGTTGGCATTTTCGTTTTATCCTATTCTGTTTCGTGCATTTTAATATTGTTTTTGAAGTTTTCTCATCAAGCTATTATATTTCCCCAGTGGAGAAAATAGCTGTGTGTATTTATGATTCATTCATTTTCGCTATAGTTAATATTTCTGCACGGCACCTCATAACCTTTGGCACTTGTTTTTCAAATATATAACCAATTTCGAATTTGACTATTAAGCAGTAATATTAAATACATATTCTGCCCGTATACTTAGACCTACTCCGTTTATTTCGTAGGATGTTTTCAGAACTTTTTACGCATTTGAAACAGTCTTTTAAAATAGGTACTATTTTGTTTTCACCGAATTTTTTTAACCACTAAACCGCCGTCCGAAGACTTTTCTGCCCTGGGAGATCGTTCTCAGAAAGTGAAACTGCATTAAATTGCAAGTAATACCCCGTTTGAACTCTATTGTGCTCTTAAAACAGTTTTATGATTTAGATGCTCTACGAATCGAACAAGGCAGCATTATATTTCCACATCCAAATCTAAAACGCCAATTGATAGCTGAATTGGCGTTTTAGTTGCAGCTTACTCATGTTTGCTAGAAAAACTACCTTCTCAGTTTTTTCGCAGAGAGTTTAATACCTAGCTTTGAGACCTGTACTTTGAAGCCAACTTGTCGTTCAAGATATCTAGAAACTGTTTCTTACCACTCACTAAAGTTCTGAATATAGTCGGCGGGAATATAAGCCGTTTCATAAACTACACCATTGCAAATGTGGGGGTGGGGGGTGGGGGGGGGGTCTCTGTAGCCGCAAGGTTACCGAGTCTGCTTTGACAAGCGAATCGTAGTGGGTTCGAATCTTAGTAGAATCAGGCCATTCGATGTCAAAGTGACTTTAGCATGGGTTTATTCTCTGGCCCCTCATCACCCTTCCTTCATGCTGAGTTCTACATTATCCCGAAGACGCTTCTTATGGTTAGTATACTGGTATGAGGACCTAATGAGGTAATGGTTTTGAACCTCAGGAGGACTCACCAGTGCTAACTATAACGAGGCGAAACAGGTTTGGTATAGTAGGACATGCATCGAAGCATGGGTAAAACCCTCAACACATAAGCACGCATAAAAAAAATCAGAGGGGTTGTGTACAAGACACGACCGCATATATAGGTGACGCAGGACTACGTAAGTCTCTTTGTAGTGATAGTAGCATGTATTCATGCTTGTAATCATTCGATTCTTCATGTATACATGCTATATGCAACATATATACATGCTACATGCGTTGTATGTAACATTTATCAGAGTAGTAACATTGCATACGTTCAATTCTCAAAAGATTGTGCATTTGAAAACAATTTAACAAAATCAAGAACTTTAATTACGTAGTCGTGCCGCTCTTCGGCACGTAGTATCGCCGCTCTTCGGCTTAACAAAGTTAAATCTGTAGCTGCTCTCATCAACATAATTAGTTGGACTCGGCCCCGTAGATGGCTAACTACTTACCCAAAACCGGTCGGCAAAAAAGGTAATTTTTATACTTTGTAAGAACAAAAAAGTAAAGTGTCCAAAGACATTTAAGAGAAAATCAAGAACACAAACTATTACTTTCATGCTACCTTATTGAAATTAAAGATTGTTTTTATTATCCATGGTTTCCCACGTTGAAAGGATTTTACCAATTCAATCCTATTTTATCAACAGCACATCTTTTCACTACACTTCTAATGAAACGGCAAGCATGCGTATTCATACAGAGCCGTATTATAACCGAACACTACAGCTGTAGCACATTTTTCCAACACAGATATCAAATTCGCCGAGGTTTAATCGTCGCGCAGTAAAGAATTTGCGATCTGTTGGAACAACGAACTTGTGTCATTTTTTCTGGCACACTTCCCTAACACAGACATCAGATTGGACTAGGTTTAATTGCGTTCGTAAGAAATCTGTTGGCACGAGAGGGCTTTGTCACTCTCTCTTGCGTACTTCCCAAGCAAGGACATCAAAATGGTCTAGGTTGAACCGCGGTGTTAAGAAATCTTGTTGAAATGAGGAAACTTTGTCACTTGTTTTGGCTTACTTCCCAAGCACAGATATCAAATTGGTATAGGTTTAGATCATCGTAAAGAATCTTCCAACCAATCACGAAGCGAGAATTCTGGTAAAACATAGGTTCAATATTTTCAATTTTTCAATAGTTCAACATCAAGAATCCATACTTTTCTTCATTTGGGTCAATTCTTAGAAGATTTTCCGATCGATTGGTGTAAGAATATTGAAAATCGATTGGAAAACCGCTGAGCTATTAGCGTTCAAAACCTTTCATTTTTCGTGACGCTCGCATTTTTTGATTTTTTGGAATGAGCTGTGCTACTCGTCACCAGTTCGGCTCTCCAAGTAGTGCTTGCAACTCGTGTTTCACACACCTACGTCACTTTCCGCTCTCCGTTTCTACTCCGCCAAAAATAGTCCGAAACGCCTTTTGTTCAAATACGGCAAGTGCACGTGTTTTAAGGAAAGGTGTTGTGGATTATTTTTGGCAAAGTTGTTCCGTAAGCAAACTTACTGTTTCAGGTCCGTAGAGAACTACCGGTCTGATCAGCGTTTTGTACATCGTTGGCATTGTGCGGCGGTGTATGTTCCTCGATCGAAGCGTCTGGCGGAGAGAAAAGTAGGCTCGATTTCCAGCTTGAATGCGTCTTTGAATCTCCTTACTCGTAGTACTGTCGGTGGTGACCAGAGATCCCAAATATACGAACTCATCAAGCACTTCCAGTTTATCGCACTGTCCGTGGGAGGCAGACGTTGCTTTCTTTGGAGCTTTTTCCTACCAAATATTTGGTTCGACGCATTGATTTGTAACTTAACGTAATGATGTCATTTCGTTGCCCGTTCGCTGGATCGCACCTTCAATAGCGATATTGATACAGCATACAGGAAAGTCCATTCCCTTGCCGCAACCCTCTGCGCGATTCGAAAGGACTCGAGAGTGTACTCGCAACGCGCACACAGCACATAACTTGCTCCAGGGCTTTGATTAGCCGCGTCAGTTTGTCAGGAAAACCGTACTCATGCATTGCCATGTCATAGTTCTGAAATCCACGAAAATAAGATGCGTCGGCACGTTGTACTTCCGGCACTTCTGGAGGATTTATCGGAGAGTAAAAATTTGATCTGTAGTAGAACGTGTACGATTTTTACCAAGGGTAGCCAACTTCTAGGCTTTGCAGATGACTTCGATATCATAGCCAGGAACTTTGCGACGGCGGAGGCAATTTACGCCAGACTGAAAGCGGAGTCTAGGAGAATTGGGCTAAAAATAAATGCGTCGAAGCTCGAAGACCAAATACATGAAAGGAAGAGGCTCAGAGGAAACAAACGCGCGTCTCCCACGGATGGTAACCGTTGACGGCGACGAACTAGAAATGGTAGAGGAGTTCGTGTATTTGGGATCGCTGGTGACCGTGGACAACAACACTAGTAAGGTGATCCAGCGGCGCATCCAAGCGGGAAATCGGACCTATTTTGCCCTTCGTAAAACGCTACGATCATGAAGCGTACGCCGCCGCGTACTATTGAATCGGTAGTTCTCTATGGACTTGAAGTCGTGACGCGAGCGGAAAGTGTTGTGGATAATATTTGGCGAAGTACAAACTGAAAGCGGAGAGTGGCGGAGGCGTATGAATCAGGAGCTACAGGCACTGCTTCGAGAGACTCCCATCGTACATCTAGCGAAAGTTAGCAGGCTACGGTGGGACCCGGACACGTCGTAAAGATGCCGGACGACGGTGTGACGAAAATAGTCCTCTTCAACAACTCCACTGGCACCAAGAACAGGGGGCCCAGCGTGCACGATGGCTCGACCAGGTCGAAAGCGATTTGCGACTTCTGAGACGACTAGGAAATTGGCGACGAGTGGCCCAAGACCGAGTTGAATGGAAACGAGTGCTTGAAACAGCACGAGCCACCCCGGATCTATACTAAAGAAGAAGAAGAAGAAGGTGTAGAACGTGCCCTCATAAAGCCCGCCTGATACTGAACTACGAATACTTTTGCTATTGGGGATAGACGACGCAGAAAAAACTGGAAGAGCACCTTGTAGGCGTTGACCAGCGTAATGCCGCGGTAATTACAGTGAACGAGCTGATCGTTTTTTTTTGTGGATGAGACAGATCACACCTTCCATCCATTACCGAAGGGGTAATATCTCCTCCTCCCAAATCCTTGAAACTATCCAGTGAAGTGTCGTTGCTAGCAGTTCTTGGCCATTTTTGTAAAGTTCTGCCGGGAGTCGATCCTTTCCGGCGGTTCTATTATTCTTCAACTGACCGACTTTACGGCATATCTCTTCAAAATCGGGAGCCTTCACGTTATTGCCGTTTGAGGCACTGCTAGGTTAACTTCCGTCGCGTCTTCTTCTGTTACATCGCCATTGAGATGCTCATCGAAGAACTGCTTTCATCTGTCGACCACCTCGCGCTTATTTGTGATCAGGTTTTTCTCCATTTCCCTACACATATCAGGCTTCGTTGTGTATCCTTTACGAGATTGGTTCAGCTTCTCATAGAACATGCGTGTCTCATCAGCCCGGAGCAGTTGTTCTAGCTCTTAACGATCTCTGTCCTGCTTTTGGCGCTTTTTCCTCCTCAGGATCGTAGTCAACTCACTTCACGCTCGTCGATACTTGGCCTAATGCTCTCGCGCAGGAATGCTTAAACAGTTTTTCCAAGCTCTTTTTTTTTCGCTGCATCACTTGTTGGCAGTCCCTGTCAAACCAATCATTTCGTGCGCTCGAGGTTTCCTTACCTAGCACCGCGGAGTTGGCCTCATTGACGGCCAAGCGTATGCTACTCTATCCGTCTTCGACAGTCGAAGCCTCTAGCTCCACAGAGGTATGTAGTGCTTTATCCAGTATGAGCGCGTAGTTCTCGGCAACTTGCGAGTTGTTGAATTGCCAAGTTTTTAACTAAGAAGGACGGCTTTGTCGCGAGGTTTAATCTATCGATAGTTTGGAGCACACACATGCTGCTACTAGGTAATGGTTTGAGTCGATATCCGCACCCCGTAGGGAGCGTTGGTGATGTTCCAGAAAAACCAGCCATCGATGATAATATGATCCATTTGATTCAAAGGTCGTTGGTCAGGTGATCTCCAGATGGATTTGTGGCTATGTTTGCGGGGAAAGAAAGTGCTTCTGATCACCAAGCCTCGGAAAGTTGCAAAGTTGATGCATCGCTGGCTGTTATCGTTTGTGTCGGTGTGCAGGCTATGGGGCCCGGTCATCTGACTGTACATTGGTTGCCTGCCGACCTGCGCGTTCATATCCCCGAAGATGATCCTGATGTC
This sequence comes from Sabethes cyaneus, assembly GCF_943734655.1. Classification (NCBI taxonomy): domain Eukaryota; kingdom Metazoa; phylum Arthropoda; class Insecta; order Diptera; family Culicidae; genus Sabethes; species Sabethes cyaneus. Next base: position 147,263,134 of record NC_071354.1, read on the forward strand.
CCTTGGCAAGCAGCTATCGTATGTTGTCTCCAGCTGCGCATAGAATGCTTCTCGTCGTCGGGTCTACCTTCGTGTGGAAGGATGCACGTTTACAATGGTGTAGTTTATGAAACGGCTTTTTATCCTCAACTTGCACATCCTCTTGTTGATCGCTTTCCATCATTATGTTCCTGCGTTATGCCCTACGAAGCCCATTCCCAGCTCGTTGGTCGCTCCACCGCTCTGGTGGGCTTTATTGCCACGGATTCTTCACACCTTCTCGCCTTTGTAACTCCTGTTCCGAGTAGAATTTCTTTGATTGTTTGTAGTGTGTTGGATTTAGGTAGGGTACTAGGGCCACGCTACCGAGTCTCGTGATGCAGTTGCCATCTTATAGTGCCGAGACAACATTGCGCCTCCTCCCCTGTTGGTATACGACTTTTGTTTTCAGCGGGGTTGGTTACCCGATATTCGCTAAGGTTGCAAGTATTTCGGCTGGTACGGGATAGGACTGCTGGGTAAGAGGCTAAGAACCACTATGGGGTGTGTTTTACGCATTATTCAGTCATTCACCAACCAAAATTATCATATTGGTTCAGATCTTTATGAAATTTTGCATGCGAAGGTAGTTTATTGACTCATTAATGAAATCTATAACAACAATAACAAAATTCTAAGTTTCCTATTTTCTCAGAAACCTCAAAAGGAAATTCAAGTTTTTCACTATCAATTCTCTTGTATTTATCGGATCAATGGAAAAATTTGTAGCGCAGTTTTCTACACGTATTAAGCTCAATTTGCATACATTAGATCTATTATTACAGGTTGTTTGGCGAAATACTCGACATTTTCGTTAATGCCGTCCATACGAGTTGCACAGTCGTATCCGGTACCTTTTTCGCATATTTTCCACTTCCTTAGCATGCCTTTCATGTTTTGTATCAATTTATAGAAATATATTCTGTTGTGAGCTTACCCGTTCCGTTCTCGAAGAATTTTCCACCGTCGCGAAATCGACGGCCCAGAAAGTCGAATCAGTACGATAGGTCCACCGAAGAGCCAGACACCATTCCTCCGTCTGTTGTGAATTTGATTGCTACTTGGATGCCCTTCACGGAGATGAACTTGCACTCGTATCGAACCACAACAACGCCTACCTGGTGTGATTTTCCCGGGAGGCTTGGACTTCGTCGCTCGTGACTGAACCTGCTGGAGGTGTTTTGGTGCCCACCTGGATTCGCTGGAATCGTTTCCATGTGAGCTCAAAATTACTTAGACGGTTATCCAGAATATCACTCAAGCTGGTTTACGGGACGGCTTGTAAACGGATTTGGCTGATTGTGGCACAGTCCACTAAAATGCAATGCACGTGGAGGGTTGAAACAACAAAAAAATTAATTTTCCGCGTACCAATCGAAGATTGGCTTTCGGTAATTTTTGTCGGATTTCAGAAATTCGTAGATTCTGTGCAACTCGTTTGCTGTACCCTTGAAAGTAGTGCCGTTGTCACTGTGGATGAATGAAATATCCAGCTTTGTCGGTCCACGAAACGGCGGAGTGCGGCTAAGAAAGCGACCGTGGATAGGTCGGTAACCAGCTCGATATGCAAGACACGGATATCTGCTGGGTGATATCTGCTTCACGGAAGTCAGCACTGGCCAAATATTTAAATGGTACAATGGTGGTGTTCTGGTAGGCTACCTTAAAAGCACGAAAATATCGCATTCAATATGCAATACAATGACGAAGCTTGTTATAGCTGAACAATCGCCTAGCTAGTGGATCGGAGACCGTTGAATCGATAGTACCGATCATGACTACTTTGTAAACACGGTGATTCTTTAGCCCACGTATAGGGAATACTCGTACTTAAGTATAGCCATGACCCAGATGCTCCCTTCTTTGATCTGAATTCAACAAAGAGCTATCAACCTCACCAATCTTTAGTCAAACCGAAATGAAACTTTTGCATGCATTATAAGTGGTTCTCAACCTTGCAAGAATGACATAGAGTAAAAATACATCCAACCAGATTGAACTGAAAACCATATTCTTTCACTTTCATTCAGCCAAAGTGAACTCAGTGCACTCATATCAAAACTAAAAGTTCATTATTTTGATAATATGCTATTTTACGGATATTCATAATCTCAGGGTATTAAAGACATCCTGTTTGTGATATGTGAGTGGTAAAATTATTTATTAGGTCAGCTACAAGCAGTTGGTGGGACGATAAAGTTGAAGTTTGAATTACTCAAAATAATGTTTCTGGCGCTTGGTTCATTCTGACAGAACCCCGGCTATGTGTTCAGTGGAAATCCTTCCACTAGACTTGAAGATATGGAGGAATGGGACGATCTCACTTGTAGGAATCTCCTTCATCGGTGTTCAGCGCTGCATAAATTGGTTCGCGATTATTATCACTGGTGCCAACAGACCAAGTCAGTCAAATATCTGCTCCACGTACGATATGATCTTCCGTTTAGCTAGAGTTGCTGCTGGTAATGGAAGTTGAAGTTTGAAGCTCATCATTTCGAATCTTGGATCGGATTCCAAATGAATTCGAGTATGGATACGGATTGATCATTCTGAAGATCATGGTATGCCGCAAAGGCACGGTCTTCTGCGGGGATGCCGGCAGGATATCCCGGGCCATTTTTTCCACGTCGGCATCGAATGCAATCGGCATCGAATGCAGAATCAGGTGTGGAGCGACAGTAGATCTGCTCGAACGGCGGATCCAACTGGCTGTAAGTCATTCACCGAGAATCTAGAAAAGGTCTTGCAAGACGCGTTGAACACGACTCGAATCTTCGTGGTTGTGCTGGACTCTTGAAATACCGGATGGTGTGGCTGGTTTTCGTCTATTGGATCCGTATGTTTAACCATATGGTATAGATGTTTGTATTCTTCCATGAAGCAGCAGTAGGCCTCTTTGGTGGTTGGATTTCTTTTAAAACATCTTTCGAGAATTAATAAATGTGGTTCTCGGCAATTGTACGTGAATTATCGAGAGTGACGAGTGCATCGCGGGTGAGTGGCAAGGATGCAACGTAACGACCCGACGAATCACGAGTGGTGGTAGCGGCACACAGTTCTTTACTGAGATTTTCTTTGGTCGTGAACGTACACCAGGTTATGACTGCTTCTAACTCCCAGAAATTCTGGAGAGATTGTTCCAAGTTTCGGTCCACAGTGGTGAGGTCACAGATTCGAGGGATTTCAGTTAATTTGATTGATACCTTCCGTGTGAATGTCTATTCGCAGAAAGACTCGACGAGAAGGACGACGATTGTCCTTCAACAAGCAATACCTTGTTGCCAGTGTGCGACAAGTCGTGGTAGATTTCCCCACCGACAATCATATCAATTTCGGCTGGAATCTGGAAGTATGGATCGGCTAACGGAACTTCGGGGAACTTTCGCACATCAATTAACGTAATTGGTGAGCAGACTGTGTGTTTTTCAGGATTAGAAAATCGAGCATGGTACCGTACAAAGGCAGTTTGGATTTGATTGTAACAGTCAATTTGCGCTTGATCTACTTCGACGTTTCGCCGAATTTAGCAAATTTTAACGACTTCGCGATTTTTGAACTTGACTATGTTGGATTTTCAAAGTGGGTGTCCAAAATTAATTTTCGGCCCGCAGCTTCCATCATACAAAACTTACTTTTGCTATGATTTAAGTTTAAATATGAAGAGTCAAATTGACAGGGTAGCCACAGCAAACAATGGTTTAAAAGGCAGGATTACTTTTAGCTAAACATAAAAGCTAAAAAGGTACTTTTTGCCTAGCGTCTTGCGGAGCGAAAAGTAGGCTCGATTTCCAGCTTGAATGCGTCGTTGGATCTCCTTACTCGTATTATTATCAGCGGTGACTAGAGATCCCAAATATACGAACTCATCAACCACTTCCAGTTCATCGCCGTCAATAGTCACTGTCCGTGGGAGGCTAAGGTTACTTTCTCGGGAGCCTCTTCCTACCATATATTTGGTTTTCGACGCATTAATTTGTAACCCTATCTTCCTAGCCTCCGTTTTAAGTCTGGCGTAGATTGAGTCCGCCGTCCCACGGTTTCTGGTAATGATGTCGAGGTCATCTGCAAAGGCTAGGAGTTGGCTACTCTTGCTGAAGATCGTTCCTCTCGTTTCGACGCCCGCTCGCCGGATCACACCTTCAATAGCGATATTGAATAACATACAAGACCCTCTGCGCGATTCGAAAGGACTTGAGAGTGTCCCCGAAACGCGCACGTAGCACATCACTCGTTCTAGAGTAGCTTTGATCAGCCGCGTCAGTTTGTCCGGAAAACCGTAGTCGTGCATTATCTGCCATAGCTGTCCGCGTTCAACGGTATCGTAAGCTGCTTTGAAATCCACGAAAATATGATTCGTGGGCACGTTGTACTCTCGACATTTCTGGAGGATTTGTCGGAGAGTAAAAATTTGATCCGTAGTAGCACGGGCTCCCATAAAGCCCGCCTGATTTTGCTCTACGAATTCTCTTGCTATTGGGGATAGACGACGCAACAAAATCTGGGAATCTTCTTGCCTAGACGATGCTTATTACCCTAGGTATTCAAATATCTTTGCTGAAGGCTGCTTCATTTAAATTTAGAAATAGCAGCGTCGACCGTTTGCAAAGTTTTTTAAAAATAGAATTGCTAATGTAAATTTAAAATGGTAAGTTTTTTAATTAGAACAATGTACGATATATTGAAAGCAATTTGTTCCATCTCACAAGGTCATTACTTCAATTCAAATACTAACACTCTACAGGCAATTTCTAACATGGAATATTTGTCTCTAACAGTTTTAACATCTTGTGTTTATATTATTTATGTGCACTTGTAGTGTGGACTAGATTTAAATTGTGAAATATTATCGTGTTTCTCTTTGCAGTTAGATAGGCGTTGCCTGGTGTGCATGTTCTCGTACTAATCAATTAACCTTGATAACTTAATACAAACTCAAACACAAAAACTGGTAACTTACTAATAACTCTTTACTACTTTCAGGTTCGGAATTCCGCTGGGCGACCAGGAGCCATCGCTGTCAACCTGCAGCACGCGTACGACGGCAACGGTCATAACGTCCTCGTTCAACGGGTCAAGATCGGAGAAACCGCTCGTGACTCGGGTGAGTGTGGACCACGGTGCGATAAGGACACCTTCGATACCGTCGGAGACGGCGGCGAAACAGCTGAAATTGCATCAATTCGGTTGAACCGAACCGGGAATCCGATGCTGTTGCGGATTATCAGTGTGGATCCAACTACCGAGGAGAGCTTACTGATGATGCACTCCCAGCCGGATCTGTCGGAGAAAAGCTAAAATGAAGACCAAAGAAAAGCTGCTGGTTTTGATTGCTTAGGTTACCAAGTACAAACTATTTTCGCTTCTGAGACAGTATGAATATTAATGTAATATTAAGTGGAATCCATAGTGTATACACATTGAGTGTCAAACTAATCAAGCCATCTAAATGTATTGTACTTAAATTAAGTCTAGAGTCTTGTCAAGCCATTGTTGGTTGTAAATCAAACTTTGAAGTTGTTTATGTTGAATAAATAGAACCTCAACTAGTGCCACGTAAAACAATTCACCGATATGATGAGTCAATCGAAAACTATCGTGAAATGGATGAAATCTTTCCATGAAATATATAAACCTATAGGTGTATATTTACAAAATTTAGCTTTTAACGTTATAGTGTTAGCCTACTATATTAAATTAGAGGAAAGTATATCATTTAATGTGTAAATATCAATCCAAATTTTATCGTAAATGCTTCGAAAATCAAGTCTCTTATTAGCTTAATAAAATAATTTAAAGGCCCTATATAAATTATTTTTAGAAAATCTCTTACATTTTATTTACTGTTTGCTGTTACGCTATTGTCATTGTTTACATAATTTAAAAGTATTATTCTCCTTGATTGAACTGATATTTATCAGACTTCCTATTGTGAATTGTGATCTGGAACCAAAGAATCGTTTTAAAGTTCGTGAATTCGAAAAGGAGTTTCTCGTTGTACCTTTGCAAATCGTTCTGTATGATATCGAGCCAACAAATTACGTCTGACGTAGCAATCAAAATTTTTTTAATGTGGTTTTTACCCAGAGGGTCATTAAATGAATTAAAAATCAGAAGGGTTATGTACAAGACACGACCGCATAGGAGACGTAGGACTACGTAACTCACTTTGCAGTGATAGTAGCATGTATCCATGCATGTAATATGATTCTTCATGTATACATGCAGCATAATATATACATGCTACTTGCGTTGTATGTAACATTTATCAAAGCAATAACACTGTGCACGAGATTATTCCCTTATATTCCATCATTAATTTTTTGGATCATCTATTCATCATAATCAGTTTTATCCATTATGACAATTTTATTACCAATAATGAATTTATTACTATTCATGTCAGATTTATTCCCATAAAAAGGAAATTTCCCATAAAAAGGAATTTCGGACAATAGTCCGAAAAGTTTCGAACAATTCAGTCACATCCTTTCTGCATGCATTCAATGCATGGTAAAATATTTTATTTGTAAGGTAAAATTGTAAGCTTTATGTCCCCAACATCCAAAATTAGGGTAAGTTCTTGGACACTACGGAATAAAACGGCCAATTTCCGCCCCGAAAGCCCCGAAAGCACTGAAAGCAGATATTCCGCAGTGTCTAATTTGTTGTATTTCTATTTTAATCTATCTACTACCGATGACAGCATAAAATAACCGTCCTGCAATTCGGCATATATCCGTCAAAAGCGGTATCAAATTTCACTAATATATTGTTTAATTTATTGATGCTTCAATCTAATTCGGTTCTTTTAAAACAAGTTAAAATAAAATGGAATAAGATTTAAAGTAAATGGAGCGAAAAGTCTGGTTTCAAGCACATCCAATTTTCGGTTATCGGCACTTTATTTTTTTGCCCCTTCAATTTTCGAAAATTTTGGAAGGGGGCGGGGCGACATAAACTTTTTTTCAAATTTGTATAAGCCAATTTGATCAATAATTAGGTGATATTTAAACGCTAATCAGCAGCTAGAGCTAAAATGACCCACAATTGTTTATGACCCATGATTGTGGACTGACTATAATTATTGTTAAAATAAAAATCTCGGGTACTTTTTCATTTCGACGTATCTGCAAATGAGAGATTCTCTTCGTGTCTCCTCTCTTCCGCTTTTTACGGCGATTCTAATGCATTGAAAAGAAAATTTTCAAAACAGTTGGCTAGCTGGTGACTCCGGCAACCGATTCAGGCAAAGCTGATGTGTCAAAATGAATTATTATCGCCGTAAACAGCGGAAGAGAGGAGACATGAAGAGAATCTCTCATTTGCAGATAAGTCGAAATGAAAAAGTACCCGAGAAATATTTCTTCTGGGATGTTACATTTATTGTTTTTATTGGGTTACATGTAATTTAAAAATATGCTTGAATCAACATGATGCAACATCATGTGACATTATTGTATACTTACTTACTTTACTTATGTGTCCATGTCCGCCGATCCGGCAGAACAAATGGATGAAATCAGAGATCTCCACTACTGACCCCGCCATGGCTTTTACCTGTCGCCAGGACAGGTTCTCGTCTACAGCCCAGATATCGTTGTGGCTATATCAGTCTTGGTACCACCATCGGGAGTTGTTTGGCTACCAAGTTATTGCGATTATTATCTAAAATTTTTCTTTCGTAGGTTAAGTTGTGCGCCTAACAGTTGCGCGCAGCTTTGTTCTGGTTGCTCGCAGTCAAAGTATCTCTTTTACACTCACACGAAATCTCGTAAGAAACTGTCAACGCAAGAGTGATGAGAAAAGCAACAATATTTCTCTTTCGCTCATCAGCTGAATGCTAGGGTAGCTTGCTTCGTGTTTGTCCGTTGAAACATGGACCAATTTTTTACAAACGCAATCAGCATTTAAATTTTATCATTTTCGGTTAACGTAAGATATTGTAACTGTGTTGTTTGTAAGTCTGTACGTAATAGAACAAAACAAATGTTATCTAAGCAAAGAATAAGAGCATAAACATAGAAAACTTACACGTGCTTACACTGTCAATAATACATGATTTACCTTTGCGCACAACTATATAAAGCTGAAAAACGAAATATTTTCTCGGGAAGCACAATATTGAAACAAATATATAAACAAGATATAAACAAATAATATATAAAGATATAAACAAATAATATGCAGCCCTGTGTCACGCCAGCAGTAACCCTTATGGGGTCGGACAAGACCCCGTCGTCGTGCAAAACCTTGTACGAGAACGCCTCGTACTGAGCCTCGATGAGATGGACTAGCTTATCTGGAACTCCTCTACGCCTTAGTGCGCCCCAGATGTTTTCGTGGTTGAGTCGATCGAACGCCTTTTCGAAGTCAACGAACACCAGCAGAAGAGAGTCCTGGAATTCGTTGATCTGCTCCAATATAATGCGGAGCGTTGTGATATGGTCTACACATGATCGGCCAGCACGGAATCCAGATTGCTGACACCGAAGAAGAGTAGCGTCGATCTTCGGAGAGTAATACAGAGCAACGTGATGCCACGCCAGTTACCGCATTCAGTTGGGTCTCCTTTCTTAGGGACTTTGACCAACATGCCCTGCATTCAGTCCACCGAAAAAAATGCGGTTTCCCATATATTGCTGAAAAGCTGATGCATCATCTGGGCTGACAAAGATGGGTCAGCTTTTCGGCTGAAATACAGTCTATCCGTGGCGCTCTAGTGCATTTCATACTCTTGATGGCTGTTACAATTTCATCCAGCGATGGTGCCTCCGAGTTGACGCGATTAATTCGACGAACTGTAGGCGTCATACGCTGCTGGTTTTGTTGGTCTCTGACATTTGAAACTCGGAAGAGTTGGGGTAACTTTTTTGTGTTCAGGTACAGTAGGCTGTTAACCTAAGCTCCTTATCCCGCTGATGGGGCTGCCATCTTAATGTGGGCGGAAGCCACTGTGCCCCCTTTCGTGTTAGCATACGACGACCCCAGCCGGCACCTCGTGGAGGTAGGAATAGGAGTTAATGAACAGAGGTTATCGAATGCACATGTTCACCCTTTGCCAGCCACATTACTGTATTCACACTATTGTATACCAATGACATTATAATAACACGATGTTGCGATGAACTTTCATGTTACTAGATATAAACTAATATATTTGTGACAGCCAGTATAAGTATTGGATAACCTGAATCCAACGTATTAATAACATAAAGTTGCTCATTTGTTATTTATTTCAATACTTGTGACCGGCGAAGTTGTTTGCAATTTAAATAAGGTTTAATAGCAACATGGAAGATGTTGCAAGTACTGCTTGGGAGGATTACGGTCCAGAAGGACGATTTTGCAGTCAAACGGAAACTCAAAGTTTAATATATCAATGCTAAGGCAGGTTTGAGTCAGTGCAACTGAATGTAGCAAGCCGTGTAAAAAGCAAAGGAGGTGCTAAATTCTGTTATCGAAACTTGAACTTCTGTTTTTATATACGACAGACTTCGCAGCACAGTGTTATAGTGCAGCTCAATTGCAGAGCCAGTTGCTATGATCCTATTGACTCTAACAGCTTCTCCCAGTCGAGATTCGAACCTACGACAACTGGCTTATGAGGCCACAGTCATACCTCGAACCCAATTGCAAGCCGTATATGGGTCATTCCATGGGAAATTTACAGTCAAAATTTTTTTTCTCTTCGGAATATTTGGTTTTACGTTCTTTGTTAAAAAAAAAATCGACACGTATTTTTGTATTTCGATGCTACTGTTGGAATTTGCAAGATATGATTTTTTAAAGTATTGTAATCCGAATAAATCTCTATTTTTTAAATACTGCTTCTAAACATAGTTTGTAATATCAAAAAATGACTTTCTACCAGATGTGTTCACTATTCCACAAGCTTTCAAAATTGGTATACCATACCTCCTCTCGATTGTTTTTCAATAGTTAAATAGTGCATTTTTATAAACAATTGCAATTTTTTCAAAGTTGGAACTTTTTTTTCTCGATTTTTTTTACTTTAAAATATGTGTTAATCTTTCTCGAAAAAGCATGCAAAATTTGGAAATGGAGAAATGAAAACTCTAGAAGCTATGAATTTTTATATCGAAGCGCGCACGTTAATGCAAACGAGCGGACGAACGCGTGTGCTTCAACGACACGTTACACTTAATAGCATCAAAGGCGGTCTCGTCATGAAGCTGCCCGTGGCACTATGGCGCAAAGCTGGCCAAAAGTCAAAAATCCAATTTCAAGATTTTTCCATTATTATATTTTTATCATTTTCTGGAATACTTTGGGAGGTTAACCTGAAAATTCTAGCCAGTTTGAAGTTAAAATGAATTTTTGACAAATGTCTGAAGTTGAACATGTTGAAGAATGATATTTTGTTCTTCCATACAAAATGTATGGGAAACTCAATACCAATATTCAGCGATCAAGAAAGTATGGCGGGAAACGTCAGAAAACGATTACGTTAAATGCATCTTATAGGACATTTTCTCTACTTTTTGGAAATCTAGGTGGCTTTCTGCGCTTTGCTGCGCTAAGGAAGTAATATCGACTTTTTGGCGATTATATTAGAAGCAATTTCTTCTTCTTACTTGTAGGAATGATTTTCTCTTCCATAGTAGAATTCCACGAAAGTCCTAATTAGAAATGCTCAGGGGTGTTCAAATTTTGTGTAGTTGTTTCTTTTCAGAAAGTTTTAGACCCCTGACTTTTTACTTGGTGCTTAGGGTGTCTTTTTCTGAGTTAGGGTGATGCCAAAAATCATCATTTTTGACCAATTTTCTTTCTTTAAAAATTCGCAACTGTTGAATTACTGAACCGATTTGAATTTATTTTTATATGGTTAAGATACCTTACAATGACGCTTCGAAGAGCTAATTCTATAGTTTGAACGAGCTTAGTGGATATCGCAATTTACTAAAGTTTTTTTTGTATTAATTTTTTTTATGGTTTGTGAACCACCCTAATGCATTATGATACAAGTTTTTTATGTTTTAAACAGTAAATACAAAATTTGCCATCTCAAAAACAAAAACCACAATAAAACAAGTAAAAAACGAAACTATATTTTTTACATTTTGTGAACCACCCTAATGAGCGATCAGTTTTTTTCGATTTCTGATCCCAAATTTGAAATCAGTGACCCAAAATTAGTTAAAGATGTTATATTCAGCCGATTTGAAGTAACTTTTGACTTTTGGCCAAGCTTTGTATGGAGGAGCGCCACTGTGCGTGGGTTAGAACATCTATTGAGCATCACCGCTCGCTTCACATTAACACACGCGCTGAGACATAAAAACTCATAACTTTCAGAGTTTTCATTTTTCCATTTCCAAATTTTGCATGCTTTTTCGAGAAAGATTAACAAATATTTTAAAGTAAAAAAAATCGAGAAAAAAAAGTTCCAACTTTGAAAAAATTGCAATTGTTTATAAAAATGCACTATTTAACTATTGAAAAACAATCGAGAGGAGGTATGGTATACCAATTTTGAAAGCTTGTGGAATAGTGAACACATCTGGTAGAAAGTCATTTTTTGATATTACAAACTATGTTTACAATCAGTATTTAAAAAATAGAGATTTATTCGGATTACAATACTTTAAAAAATCATATCTTGCAAATTCCAACAGTAGCATCGAAATACAAAAATACGTGTCGATTTTTTTTGAACAAAGAACGTAAAAAAAATATTCCGAAGAGAAAAAAAATTTTGACTGTAAATTTCCCGTGGAATGACCCATATACAGGTTAAAAATGAAAGAAATAAAACTTAAAAAGAACATGCTATTCAATTTGCATAAGCCCGTGGACCATTTCGAAAGCGACATTAAAAAACAGAAATAGAATTGATAAAGAACACAGTATACAGCTTAGATAACGAAATTAAATGCTAGGCAATGCAAGTTTGTAGAAACAGAACTTAAAAGATCATGCTATACCATCTTGCTAGTTGCTAAGAGATGCATCACAAACCCGCATAGACCGGATGAATCCCTTAAAAATATTGACGAAATCGGTAGCAATCGTCACATTCGGTATGCACACTTTGATGTCTCGTCAGCAAAATGGTGTACCGTGCTAATATTGCACCTGGCAGCAATTTAACGAGTTCTACGCAAATTCTTTTTTAATAATAATTATCTTGTACTTACTAAATACATTGAAAATATGCTTGTCAAGCAAGGAGGGGTGCAGTGGGGAGTCAATAACGAAAAACTGATAGTTCAAATTGCTTAATTGCAAACACGCGTGGTAAACGCAGAAAATAACCACGCTAATAATTTTCGCGTGGGACTCTAAATAGGTGGAAACTCCGCAATAATTCGTTCGTAATTATATTTACGAAGAATTGGTAAAATCAATGGCAGACACAATAAATCAATTCGAAACGTCTGAAAATTACTGAAAACGTCTGAAAATAGAAATTGTTCAGAAGAAAGAAAATTGAGTTATATGCAAAATAAAACCGAAAATTTTCAAGTCTTAAAGATGTATATCCACATGAAATGCACGAAATGTTATTTTCAATTACTTACGTTTACACAAGACTTTAATTTTAAATGTATTCTTTTAGAATATCAATGCTAATAATTCGTTAGGGTAATCTTTACTTCAGGACATCGGATTGCTTTTGACTCTATGATCAATCAAGGAAATTCGACTCGGAACATTCGGCATGGACAAAAACGACATGGCACTTAATACCTTGAACTGCAAATCGCTGAATTTCGTGGGAGGTGATAGAATACTGCTCGATCAGTTAGAACCCTGTAAGATCGGCATCGTGGCACTGTAGAAGATCTGTCGCATAGACGAGAAGGTGTAGAGTGTAGTGTAGTGGCGGCAAAACCAAATTTAACCAGAGCGGTGGAGTGACCAATGCGCTGAGCCCGGGTTTCCCCATTTTTCTCTATAGTGATGGGCAGAATGCATGATCACGTGAAGGATTAAAAGGCGATTAACGAGAGGATGTGTGAGTTGGAGGCAACGTCCGATGTCTGTTAGCCACGGGACATCACGAGATTGATCACCTGATCAGTGAACATTGAACCAAATTGGCCATATTCTCATTGATGGCTGGCAACATCCGCTACCTACGACTCAGATCATTACCTAGTTAAAACTATCAACGACAGCATATACCTCGTGACAATGCTTTCCGCAATATATCTCGTGATTACCCACAAGTTGCGTATAACTAGGCGTGCTTACTGGATGAACATCTACCTTCCTCTGTGAAGCTAAGTTAAAATAGTAATAAATATAACATCGTAAACAAATGATAGATACCAGTAAGTTAAAACAATTTTATATACCCAATTAGAAATCGTAACTAAATTCTCATTATCGTAAACATTATGTAGCAAAACAAATTTTACCAAAATTCAAAACCAGACAACACTGTAGGCTAAAAGAATTTAGACAAAGACGATCAACACTTTGTAAGTAACTAACAAATTATAACTCAGACAACAACAGCTAACAAGAATACACGTTATAGAAGCCCTGGTGAAGAACCAAATCCGCGATCGAAACGTTGGCGTAAAAAGTAAAATCTAGCGTCTACTATAATTTAATAACTGAACGGCCAAAACCACAATCACTAGATACATTTATATCAGTCGAAAAATACCAGTTCATTATAACTTTATGATAAAGGGTTTTCCACATCAAATTGGATAACGGAAAAAATGTAGGGAAAAAACGATATAGAAAATTGCCCATTGGATATTTTCTCTTGAAAATTTGGATAGCAGTAGTTTAGAGTGTATTGTTTACACTGTATTTTTATCGCTGTTAGTTTTTTGAAAACTCGATAAAATGGCGTCACCCAAACAGCAACGTCGCGAATTGATTTTGCGCAAGTCCCTGGAAATCGTCAACTCACTCATCGGGACATCGAAAAACAACTGGGAATCATACCGTCAACGGTGAGTCGTGTAATTAAACGTTATAACGAAACTCTGAGCATCGAATGGAAGGAGAAATGCGGAAGGCGAATTGTTGATGAGACTTACGTCAAGGCGGACTTCCGCCAGTTTCCGGCTTTTGTTCTTCACTGCCCAGCATAAGTTTGATGCTTCGGTGGAAATAAGGAAGCAGACACTTTCAAAGTTTGTCAAGAAATATATGATTTGGCAAGCGATCTGCTCCGGTGGCAAACGGAGTACGCCGTTCGTGACTACCGGGACTGTCAACGGGCAGATCAACCGCAAGGAGTGTCTACAGAAGCGTCTATTCCCTCTGTGGAAGCAGCACGAGGGCCCTACGATCTTCTGGCCGGATCTAACCACTTCAAAGAATTCATGCCACTATTGATGTCCTGGAGTGGTACGTTCTGTACCACTCTCCCCTATGTTAGTGGAACCATCGGTTGGTAAAGACTTGCAAAATAATGTCACGTAGGGGAATGTTCCCGGTTATGAAATAGGTTTTGCTTTTTGGTCATAGGTTTTGATCGAATTATTTATTTTGGATCCTTGTAAGGTATTTGAAAGATTAAAGACTTACGTATCTTTTTGCTTGAAACAAAAAAGTTATAGCGAAATTGGGAGACCGAGTATTTTTTGACCAAAAAAGTAGAAGGGTCTGTGCCTCGGGGCACGAACGCAGGCTTGGCGTAGGACTACGTAAAATAAGTATTCACGTTGAGTTGAAGAGAAGCTGCGTCTATCCTTGTGATGGTTTCGCTACTGTTCTGGGAGATTCACTCGGCAGATTAATGTGGACGAATATTCCACATTCGCGTATGCAGGATAGAAAAATTCATCTTTTTCTTCAAAATATTACGGATTGTCTTTAAAAAGACAGTTTTTTGCTATCAGCAGATAGGAAAAACAATGTCATGTGAGATAGCGAAAACCAGCGCCCGATTGTTCGGTTACTTCTTGGCAGTCGTGGTCGCGCAGTTTTCTCTGCTGACACGATTGTTGAGCCTTCCTTCGCGTCTGTTCCTTCATGCTGCTAAATTTACTCGCTGCTATCGTTGCTGCCGCTGCTCCCGCGATGTGTGTTCCCGACAAAGGTTGAGTAGAAAAGAAGCTGCTTTCAGATCGATCGCATGTACGGGTAATTTTACCTCAAAAGTTTTAGTTAATTTTGGTTATATAACAATTAAAGAACGATCATTTAATAGTAACCAGACAATTGTTGCATCTTTTATAAATCGAACGGTATGCGTATCTTTGTACTAAAAGAGCTATTAGCGTTTAAAATCTTTCACTCTTTCGTGACGCTTGTTCCAATCTAAATTTTAGAATGACACCCTGCAGTAAGACGTAGTCCTACGACAAAAAATGTCCTCGGTTGTGATAAACATCGCAAAAACAAAAAAAGAAAATAAAAGTAAAGAAGAAAATACCGAAACATAAAATGACAATAAAATACTACAATCATTTATTAATAGAAAACACCATAAATGCATCAGTTTCTCAATTTCTACATCCAAATCTGAATTGCAATCAATGCATATAAAAACAGGAAGTACGAGATCTCAAATATGCAGATTTCGCTCTCATGTGTCTAAAAAGTGTGTTGAAAATATTTAAGATCATTGAAGTACTGAAAAATTGATTTTCTGGATTTTTCCTAACCGGAGAACTTAACTGTTTCACAACCGGGACGGAAGCCAGTTTGGAAAAATTTGTGTAATATTTTTTGTTTCAATTAGTTCCCTTAAAATTCGTCAGTGCGATGAAATAGAGGTCGAAAACTAAGGTTATATGCATTTTACTACCTTTTTCAGACACAAACAAAATCAATCCTAAAACATTCAAAAAAACTTTTTCGGGTATTTTTTTGAATACATTTCCTAAAGAACATTCTATAAGCAGTATTTTGATGGTTGTTTTCTCAAAAACTAGATTACAATGAGACGAGACGCTGGTAGTAATTTGGTTGTGCTAGTTTAATAAACACGCCAAAAATGGTGGGTGTTTCACAACCGGAGCCGTTTCAAAACCGGGGACAATCCCCTACTTATACACAATGTCCACTATGCTCCTGTCGCCTTAACTTAGAATCCTGCGGCAGCGAGTAGGTTATATGCTGGGTCGATAATATTCATAAATAGCACCAGTCTTTCATGTTTGAACCAGTTTTTAAGTATATTAGTACGGAATGCGGAAGTAAAAACTGATGCAAATTTCGATCCCCAGCTTTAAGTCGATGACCGCTGAGTTTAGCATCAAGTTTTTTCAAGGTGAATTTATGCATGCAGTTTTTTTTAATTCGAAGCCTATTTTTATTGCAAAACATTATGGACGTTTTTCAAAATTATCGTACAAGTTTGAGCTGAAGTAATCTTAAAATGCGTCGCATGCAACTCTTGAACCGAGCATAGTACAACAATGTTGCCCAATGATTTGTTGTCAATGCGTGCCAATAAGATTCAGTTATCTCCGGTTACTTAACGCGATAGCTTGCATCTGCGTTGTCTATCCTGGTATTTGGGATTTCGAATTGCAACCGGTTGTGATTGGAAACCCAACACAGCGGAACTGAAGAGTTTCAGCCAGTTGCTACATTATTGAGTTCCCGGTTTGTTTAGTGGTAAAACGAAGGTGTTTGTTTTACTGAGAATCGAACGAATTAAATGTTCTGTAGTGAAACGGAGAACTGCCTTTCAAAAAGTAAATAATGAGATGTGCTGCGGCTTGTAGAAGTTGTCCGTATTGGCGCGATACAGGTCTTCTATTTCTGGTTTGGGGTTATACAAGAACCGACAGATTAACGTTTACGAGATCAGACTGAATAACTGTCGTTTCATAAAAGAAAAAAAAGCTTTCCGCCGACCGGCTTCAGATAATAATCCGATCTACATTCAACTAGTTGTGTTGAAGTTTTGTTGGCTCAACAAATTTGAGAAACTATCGTAGCTGCAAAGCGCCTAAATTGATTCAGCATGGAAAAATTTGTTCATCAATATGTTAAAATAGTGCGCGGTTTTCTATAGAATAAGTTTTGCTATTTTTGTGCATCATGAAGTCCAGCTTCAAGTGGATCTGCTCGTTTCTGGCAATTTTCAGTGTGAAATACATCACGTGTGATAGTTTGCCGTGTGATTTCATCGATTCCGTTAACATCACCGATGGGGTTCGTGACAGTTGGGGAAATATCATCCACAACAAAATTCTTTACAGACCCAAGTATTATCGGACAATCGATTACGACTATGAGCACTTTTCGCAGAAAAAGTCCGTAACCAACTATATCCGTGGATGTCCGTGTGCGGTTCGGCTGTGCGTGAGAATGTGCTGTCCTCAGGGATACGTTTTTCACCGGCCAAAATGTGTACCGTCTGATGAACCGCTAGAGGTACGCGTCAATACGTCCCTGTACAACACGGAACGTAACTTCGAAGTGGTGGATTTGGCGCAAAACCATATGTATGGATTCCTGTATGGTGAACCGTGCAAGGATTTCTATGAGCTGGAACCGTCGGCGAACGAAGCGGATGAGTGGTCATTTGCGAGAGTGAGTATTACAAACATGCAAAAGTTTATTGATCATTAGTTATTTGATAGGATAGCCAGCCCAGTCAGCATTTTCATTTGTATAATTAGATTGCAAATAAGAGTTACGTACTGATGTGTATCCAACAAAGTCGTAAATTCGACGCGCAAAAGCCACTTATCCGTATCATTTTGGAGCCGTATATCGGCACTGAGGAATAATTTTGAGCGATACACTTATATAGGTATTTCAATACGATAAGATCCGATTAAGCGTGTCCAGCTTCATACAGCTGTACAAATTGGTGCTGAAAATCGTATGTTTGCCAGCTACTAGCATTATAAACGACAGAATATCAACTTGTGCGCGCTTTATTAGGCTTTATTTACGAACCCGAATTTGTTAAGAGATATTTACGATAATTTTCGTACATTGATATACGAGTTGGTGCTGGCTGGGAGGTGACCAATAATCATTACCATAAGCAATAAATCTGCCGCTTATTAGCATATATGGCATTTCATACTGCACATTGCTGTTACTTAGCTTTTTGACTGTATAACTGTATTAAATTGCCATCCAATTCAAATTCTTTTTGTCGATAATCAGCTATAAATGAGCATTGTCAGTACTATAAGAGGATCAGCCGTAAAATAGCCGAATATTTTGGCAAAGCAGTTTTTAAGTAGTATTAAGGGTGACTTAACGACAAGGGCGTCAGGGTCCATTTATGGCAGTCAGCATGGCACCGAATATCACCCTTCCTTTCCCTTCTTCAGTTTACCAGCATGCTCCCATAGACTCGGGAATCCATCACAAAAATATAAAATTAGTTCAACTAACCTGCTAGCCGTAAAAAGATCTTGCAACTCGAAGCACTAAACATTGCATTCTATAAGTTCTATTACTTTTTCGGTCAATAATTACTCTAAATATTGAGATTAGTGACCAATTGATATTCATCACTATATTTTCACTTGTTCGCCGTCGGTTTTTTATTAATTTTTTCGGCCGTTTCAGTCGTCAAATAATACTTGAGGCACAGAAAACTTTAATTTACCACTCGAACAGTTATTTAGAGAGATATTATAATCATTTTGCCCAAATTGTTCACTTGAATTGATAGGAAAAACTTTACTTAGTTTCGATTGCAATTCCGAATCCGCGACCGTCGTTGTTGAACGTTGCCAAGGAAACGGACGTTTATATGGAGTGATGCCAACGTAAACATTTGAGCATGAAATTGACCAATTATTTTCGCTATTAAATTAAAGGTCGTAGAGTGTCGATAATCTATACCTATAAAGAAGGATTTCTGTCTGTCTGTCTGTCCTGTGTTCCTTATAGAATCAAAAACTACTGAACCAATCGGCGTGAAAATTTGCATGTAGAGGTTTTTGGGGCCAGGAAAGGTTTTAGTGATGGTTAGAGACCCCTCCCCCCACTAAGAGGGGGGGCTCCCATACAAATGAAACACAAATTTCCTCATAACTCGAGAACTAATCAAGCAAATAGAACCAAATTTGGCATGTGGGTGTTTTCGGTGACAAGAATTTATTCTATGGTAAATTGAGACCCCTCCCTCTTTATAAGGGGAATTGTAACTCCTCTCCCCTTTAAGAGGGGGGGCTCCTGTACAAATGAAATACAAATTTCCTCCTAACTCGAGAACTAATCAAGCAAATAGAACAACATTTGGCATGTGGGTGTTTTTTTTGGTGACAAGAATTTATTCTATGGTGAATTGAGACCCCTCCCCTCTTTATAAGAGGAATTATAACTCCTCTCCCCTTTAAGAGGGGGGGCTTCCATACAAATTTCCTCATAACTCGAGAACTAATCAAGCAAATGCCACCAAATTTGGCATGTGAAGGTTTTCGAGAGCAAGAAAATTTTCTATGGTGAATTAGGACCCCTCCCCACTTTAAGAGGAGGGGCTCCTGTACAAATGAAATATAAATTTCCTTATAACTCGAGAACTAATCAAGCGAATTGAACCAAATTTGGCATATGTGTGTTTTTGGAGACAATTTTTTTTTCAATGATGAATTGGGACCCCTCCCCACTTTAGGAGGGGGGGTCCTATACAAACGAAATACAAATTTCCTCATAACTCGAGAACTAATCCAGCAAATGGAACCAAATTTGGCGTGAAGGTGTTTTTGGAGGCAAGAATTTTTTCTGTGATGAATTAGGACCTCTTCCCACATTAGGAGGGGGGGCTCCAATACAAATGAAATACAAATTTCCCCATAACTCGAGAACTAATCAAGCAAATAGAACCAAATTCGGCATGTGGAGGTTTTTGGAGGCAAAAATATTTTCTACGGTGAATTAGGATCCTTCCACACTTCAAGAGGGGGGGCTTCTACACAAATGAAATACAAATTTCCTCATAATTCGAGAACTAATCAAGCAAATGGAACCATATTTGGCATGTGGGTGTTTTCGGAGGCAACCATTTTTCCCATTATGAATTAGGACTTCTTACCTTTTTAGGAGGGGGGGGGGGCTCCCATTCAAACGAAATACAAATTTGCTCATAACTTTAGAACTAATCAAGCAAATGGAACCAAATTTGGCATGTGAGAGTTTTAGATGGCAGAATTTTTTTTCTGTGGTGTATTACGACCCCTTTCCCTTTTAAGAGGGTGGGCTCCCATACAAATGAAATACAAATTTCCTTATAATTTGAGTACTAATCAAGCAAATGGAACCAAATTTAGCATGTAGGAGATTTTTGAGTCTTGAATTTATTTTATGATAGTTAGAGACCTCTCACCCCTGTGGTAGGGGGATATGGACTCTCATACAAATAAAACAGAAAGTTTTGCGAAACTCAAAAACTAATCCAACTCGAGAAATTCGAGACTCTTCCATAAAACATTTATCAATAACAAGACCACAAAAACTATCTATAGTAACACTAGATCATTCAGGACGAGCCGGTCGCAAGTGTTGCCGGTGACCCGCCGTCGGAAGCGCCGCCCACTGGGGGGCTTGCAAAACTCGAGATAGTGACAAAGATCATCCGAGATTCATGATTTATGTACAACACAGATTAATTTGTGGCAATACGAAGTTTGTCGGGTCAGCTAGTTTATATATATAAAAGTGAGCGTGAGTATGTTTGTATGTTTGTATGTATGTATGTGCCTTGACCGATCTTCACCAAACTTGACACACATGTTCCTTGATATAAGAGAATCAGCACTGGGGGGTTAACAAAAACGAGGGAGGAAGATTCCCTGTTAGGGGAGAGGGTCCCTAATAGGGGGGGGGTTCATAACTCCCAAACGCCTTGACCGTTCTTCATCAAACTTGGCACACTTGTTTCTTGACATCTGGGCATTAGCAAGGTGGTTGACAAAGGGGGGAGGAGAACTAATAGAGGGGGAGAGGGGGCCAAACTCCGAAATAAAAGGGGGGAGGTTCGTAACAGGGGGAGGCCATAACTCCGAAATGCCTGGACGGTTATTCATCAAACTTGGCACAATTGCTCCTTGGCATAAGAGAATCAGCACTGGGGGGGTTAACAAAAACAAGGGAGGGAGGTTCCCTGATAGGGGAAACGCCATGACCGTTCTATATCAAACTTGGCACACATGTTCCTTAACATCAGGGAATCAGCACCGGGGGTTGACAAAGGGGGATGGGACTAATAGCACGGAGGGGCTAGAGACGATAACTCCGAAACGCCTTGACCGTCCTTTATCAAGCTTTCATACATGTTCATATACATGTTGATATAGGGGATCAGAACTGAAGGGGTTGATAAAAGAGGGGGTAACAGGGGCAAGACTTCGAAATGTTTGGACGGTTCTTCCTTAAGTGATGGTGAGACAAACGAAGGAGCTGATGACAAGAGACAAGAGGTTGCTGACGGGAAAGGGGGAGTAACGCCCATATAACTGTAACAATTTATCCGTACAACAGAAAAAATCAAAATACGAAACACTAAGCGGCAATGCTCGCAGATGTAGATTTGTCAAGTGTAATTATGCGCCGAATCAAAGTGACCCGAATAAAAAGTGTTCGACCATTAGTGCTAAGTGTTGCTGGTCGACTCTATTTGAGTCACAGCAATCATTGAAACAGTGTGGAGTAGATCTGAGAACATCATATTTTGAAAAGTACAATAACAAAACTATTCATTATCTATGGGTGAGGCCATTGTTACCGGAAGGTGCAAATAGGATAAATGCCTTTGATTCTCTTTCTTTATAGGGTTTTATTGGGATTTCCGTAAAGAAAAAAATGTGTAAGTGGCCGGGTAGACAAAAGTGAGGGAGCTGACAAATGGGGAGGAACATAGAAAAGAGGAACAAGCGTTACGTTATATTTTTGCATTATACGCATTTTGGTTACAATAACTGATGTACAAGTGACTGTGAGACAAAAGCGCCCCGAGTAAGATCGGGCACTTGTGCAAATTTGCTTGGCTAAGACGGTACTGTCAAATGAATGTGAATTGAGTCAAAGTGATCGTACCATCCCTGACTGGTATCAGTAAAAAAGCAACTGGACTCAGACGACCTTCACCTTAAATGCTTATTGGCTTGCATTTGAATGGCATTGGTAATGCTTATTGGTTACCTGGATAGAAATAAAGTAGTCTGCTGTAATTGTAAAACCCAGAAAGCATGGACGCACCCAGTTTTTAGTGACAATGAAACAAAAATGTTAGAAATTTAATTCTTATTAGACATTCCACGATTACCTAACCATTATCGTATCTTTTCAGAATGGCAGCATCATTCACGATACTAAATTATTGACAAGGAACCAGTATTGCTTCATGCAAACGAATGATTTGGAACCTGTGGTGTCTTTTATTTGCTTCGAGTCGGGAGAGGATATTAAATACGCTTTGTACCCTATCGGTAAGATTTGCGTTTGTTTGGTTGGTGACTGACTTTTTATGATCCAGACGGACAAAGTGCATTACATGCCATTGGAATGTTTGTTGACCTTTCGTAAAGTCAATTCTTGTGGAGGTTTTATTGTAGTTTGAAGCGACTCTTGGAAATCACTGTAAATACACCCAATTCTTTTTCTACACGGGGGATGCGTCCCGTGTAAAAAAATACCGTGCAAAAATAAACCGTGTTATTTCGAGAAACCGTGTAAAAAAAATCCGTGTTATTTCGAGAAACCGTGCAAAAAAAGTCGTGCAAAAAAAATTCCGCGTACTAGAATCCGTGTAAAAAGAGTTGGGTGTACAACTGTTGTTGGTGAAATTTTAGAAAAACCGTGTTATTTCGAGAAACCGTGCAAAAAAAGTCGTGCAAAAAAAATCCGTGTAAAAAAAATCCGTGCAAAAAAAGAATTAGGTGTAGATATAAATAAAAATTCAAGTTTCAAGAGGACCTTTGATTCTCGAGACGCTTTTTTAGTCTGGGTGTCTCTAGTTTTATAAAAAAATTATGACCGATTTATCACAGTAGAATTATAAGTTTAATCATCGGTTCTAAGGGGGAACTACTGAAAACCTCATCAAGTGCACTTGAAAACTAAATGTGTTACTTGAGAAGTGTTTAACCACCGAAGTAACAAATTCTATTATTTATCGGTGGAGTTTCATTATCGCTTGCAGGTATGCTTCTGTCGGTACCGTTTTTGCTCATCACCTTCTTCGTTTATGCGTGTATCCCGGAGTTGCGAGATATGCATGGAAAATCAAAGATGTGTTACGTGTTCGGTTTGATCGTAGGATACACGGTCCTGTCGTTGGTTCAGATGGGATTATTTGTGGGCAATACCATACCCTGCAAGGTGGCCGGCTACATGGTATATTTTGCGTTTATGGTCAGCTTCTTCTGGCTTAACGTCATGTCATTCGACATCTACTGGACTTTTAGGTGGGTGAAATTCAATTTAAACATTTTTCCATTGCTGGAAGGGCAAAAAATGAGCTCTAATAGGCATTATTTTAATATAAAGAAATGAAACCGGTTCAAATTACCCTTTGTTCTTCGCAGAGAAATACGAGCTGTCCTGACCAACTCGCGAAAGAAGTTCGCTCTGTATTCCCTGTACGCTTGGGGCTGCCCAGTACTGATTGTCACGCTGGCCCTGGTCATGGATTACACCGAGCTGGTACCGGCCAACTTTCGACCGCAAGTGGGCGTGAAGCGGTGCCTGCTACAAGGTGATTATTCATACTGCAACGAACTCTTCATTATTGTGTAGAGTTATACACTCAAAAAAATCGACACGTCGCATCCACGTGAAAAATCATGTAAACTTCTGTACAGCAACTTACGTGAGCTTCTTGTACTAGTTAATGGGAAAATTGATACAACTTACCGGAATCGCACGTAAACTGGCTAGTATGAGTGCGAGTTATCAACAATTCACATGAATGCTACATGAAAAGTGTGATGGATGAGAATTACCTATGTTTTCACGTAAACTTGACGTGCTGATTTTTTTGAGTGTAGATATCTAATAATTAATGGTAATATCACAGACTAACAGACGTAACACTGAAGCCTCATTCCATCGTCAATAAAAACGATCATTTCAAATTTTCGCTTAAGCCAAGACACTCGCCTGCGCTGTTGTCAGATAATATACAAGTAAATTTATAGCATCGCCAAATTTATAGCAACCTACTCTGCGTAGCGCGAAGACTGCGCCAGGTGATGCTAGTGTTTTTTCCAAGTTTTAGGAGTGTCATTGAAACGATGTTTTGTTAGAAAATTTGTTTGAAGTGTTCGTCTGTTAGTCTGTTGTAATGTTTTTCGGATGGATTTCTCACCCTTTTTCAGAAGACAAATATGTGGAATTTCTGTACCTCTACTTACCGATGTTGCTGCTGGTGTTTGCAAATGTAATGTTTTTCGTGGTAACTGCCATACGGATAATATCAATTCAGCAAGAGGTTTCGACGGTTATGCGTGGGGATTCTGGGCGTCATTCCAAACTGTATAACGATCGGGATAGGTAAGTTAAACTTTGTGCTTGGTAATCGTTTTTTCTAGCACCGTAAAACCGAGATGGCCCGAGTTGTATCAAGAACTTGTCTCCACTGTATTCGGTACTGGGCTACTCGTGGCCAATTCGTTACGCAACTCGGTTTCGACGTGGTCGAGCCATTCAGAACGTGGGATCCCTCTATTTCTGGTACCGGTGGGGTTCTTGAAGATAACAGTCGTTTGGCATCCTTGCGAAAATAAGCATCTCTCCAAATAGTGCCTGCAGAGGCGTAGTAGATGCGAACATTGTTTTCTGTGGAACCTCTTTCTATCATATGTATGTTTGGTTTTCGTCGCATTGATTTTCAGCCCAACCGTCCAAGCTTCCGTTTGTTACCAGTTGGTAACATAATTATTGCTCGTTTCTTTGGTAACAAAACGCGCTGCTCACTTTTTTGATAGCTTGAAATCGTCGCAGAAAGAATCTGCTTGGCTGTATGAAAGTTATAAGTATACATTATGCTTGTCTAGCACGTAAGCTATTGATTTACTTGACAAAATAAATGATATTTGCCCCCGCGACGATTCTGGCGACGGTTTCGCCCGCGACGGTTATAATTCATCGCGTACGAAAGGGTGGGAAATTGATAATATATACGTCGGCTCCGCCAAGTGCGTTTTAGAATAAAGTGCTAAACGCACCGTGGATTCGAGCAGTTGCAGCAAAGCTTCCCCTCCAGTTTCCTACCACAGTTGATTAGGTGATAGGCGAACACGAGATACTGGGTGTGAGCAGTATCACATACGACTACCACTAAAAAACCTATAGAAAAATGTAACAAAGCGGAGTAAGGGAAAGAATAACATTTATTGTCATTTTCCAAATTTGTATGGCCTCTTTCTCACAACCCCAAAATGATAAATAGTGACTCAGCGCATTAGACGAATTCAATCCTTGTGCTAGCCTGAAACTAAAACGTAGTGCGCGGCGGTTTAAAATCGTTTAGTCTAAAATTATTATACCTAAGACAAATTGTACTGTATAAATGTGCTATTGTGTAGTTAACAAAACGAAAAACGTAGACAAAGAGTTAAGATTGTTGAAACTTACGGTCTCCAGGACAGTTGAAAAGACGTTAAAATTATGTAAAATTAGTACGGCTATAGTGAAACTCCCTAAAGATAAAATAAAAACTAGTGAGAGCGTCTAAGTAGTAAAAAGCTAAAATTGATCAAAACGAACTTCTGAGTAAATCCTCACCAAGGTCTATCAGAACAGTGTGTATTGTATAATCCATCATTGTTAAAGAAAAAGGTCCATCGGACCTTTTTCTTTCTACTTCAGAATAAAATCCGGGTGTTGCCCGTTTCAAGCGATTGATAATTTTCATAAAACCGTCGTTTGCCATTGTGAAGACAACTCTTTAGAGGGATTTTTGCAGAACTAGCGCTAGCACGGAATGCTGACCCGTTTCTACTCAGTGCTCATCGTAGTGGTTACCATCCCGGTTGCCGGTAATTACCGATCGTGGCAGAAACTACCATCCTTCGGTGCCGATAGTAGTTGGTGGACCGAAAAGCCATCTTTGTCCACGATTGTCGAAAGTAATCGGTGGAGCGAAAAACCATCCTTGTCCGCCATTGCCGGTAGGTGCCGCTGCGCGTTTTGAATTGACAGCCATCGGCCATTGTCGGTGGATTCAAGAAGCCATCTTGACTACCATTGTTGGTAGGAACCGGTGCGTGTGGTCAGCCATCTTTATCCGTCTTTGCCGGTAGGAACAGGTACTTGCTGTAAGACATCTTCATCCATCATTTCCGGTTGGAATCGATTCTTGGGATCAACTATCTTCAGCCGCCATTGCCGGTAGAAACCGGTACTTGCGGTGAATTGTAATTAGCTTCCATTGCCGGTAGGAGCCGATCGGTATGGTACATTCGATAATCTCAGCCATTGCCGGTAGGGACCAGTGTCTGCGGAGAATCTACTACAGACGTTATTACCGGTTGGGACCGGTGCTTGCTGAATTCTCGTTCGTCGTTGCTGGTGAGGGCCGGTGGTCGCAGAGGTCATCGTTGTCGTCGAATATGGTCATCGAGGACTAACGCCAACTGGGATTGTCATCGAGATTACTGTGATAATTTCCCCCTGCACCTCACCTCAAGTACAACTGTATCTGTTGGGAAGAATAAATGCTTAATGCGAGAAATGAAGATTCAGGCAAACTGAAAATTCTTGATATTAGGCCAAAAATATAGACTTAGCGAAGGTGAGAGTCGAACTCACAGCTCCCAATCTCTAGTTAGCCGAATAGCTATATGTCTATCAATCTGTGCGGTCGCAACACATACAGTCAACAAAAATATATTCGCGCTGGATAAATGTGCGAATGAATGATAGAATCAGGCAAGCGTCATAACAAAACCTTGATATAAGACCACAGAGTATAGACGGCTTAGTGGTGTAATTGGTTAAACAACACGCTCAACTAGAGATTGGGAGCTGTGAGTTCGACTCTCACCTTCGCTAAGTCTATATTTTTGGCCTAATATCAAGAATTTTCAGTTGGCCTGAATCTTCATTTCTCGCATTAAGCATTTATTCTTCCCAACAGAAAAGTAAAAAGCCGACTGCTATACGTCGTTGAAAAGAGAAAAAAAAAGTACAACTGTATGTAAGGTATAATTTAAAACCCCACGTGTAAAAACCGTATAATATAAGATGAAACCACTGACGAACTGACATGACACATAGAAGAAAATTCTTCAAAAACCATCGTCCTACACATTTTGCTTGCACACTAGCGTCCTCTGTTATGTATGTTGCGGAGCAGCTTGCATTTGCAGGGTTTTATACTGTAGGCTTTTCACATTTGCAGGGTTTTATACTGTAGGTTTTTTACATTTGCATGGTTTTATGCTGTAAATTTGAAGCAACACTCGAGCGCCGCGGTGTGGCCATCTTGCAAAACATGCTTTTTTGAAAAATAAGTGGTTTTTGAATGGACGATGGAGTTAACGCGAGTGTCTCGTCTGTTTGTCTGTGATGAAACGTACGTATAGTTCGTTTAGTTAACTCATGCATATAGCCATAGATCCATTATAGTTCGCCTATTTGAAGTTCGTTCCGGACTCGTAAAGGAGTCATAATACCTCGTTTTAGGTTAGACTCACTAAAGAGAAGATTCGTTTCGCTTTTGAGAAGTCGCGGTTGTGAGCCTCCGCCTCGTTTATTTTCACTTAAGGTTGGTTATTGGTTCATTCGAATACGCTCCTCAGGTGAGTGGCAACCTACACCGAGTCGACATTACCCTTTCTTCATAGATTTCCCGCTGAGCTAGAACTCTTTGGGTTACACGTTTTAAGTCTGGCGTAGATTGCCACCACCGCTATGATAGAGTAGTGGATAGAAGGAGTGGTTTGTCTCATCTACAAAAAGGACACGATGGGCTCGACTGCTGTAAATTACCGTGACATTACGCTGATTAACATCATCTACTAAATGTTCTCTTAGAGCTTGTTTCGTCATCTATCCAAAATATCAAACGTCAAGTGTATTTGATTTTAACATTAGTAAGGCTACCGACAAAGTTAGAATTAAGGCATTAATTTAGTAAACAGTCTGTGCAACTATATGTTGAAGATGAATGAATAAATAAATAAAATCCCGGCTCTATACTGCTAGTACAGAAGAACTGTCGACAGATACTGACATTTTCTCTTAAATCAAACAACTCGGTACGTCGAAGGGCTTGCTATTTCCTAGTACTTACTAAATCATTTGACCAATCTAACGCAGTTGTTTATTCTTCCCACAGATTCTGTCTCTATTTGCGTCTGTTTATCATGATGGGTATCACCTGGTCACTGGAGGTGATTTCCTGGGTCGTAGACAACGAGGCATGGATTTTCTACATCTCGGACGTATGCAATTGCATCCAGGGCTTTCTGATCTTTATGCTATTCGTTAGGAAGCAGCAAGTGATGCAAGTAATCTACAAAAAGTATGTAGGTGAATGACAATTGATTGTTTAGCACGCTTTTATAATTTTTACCTCCTAAGTAACAGTTTTCCACACCGCTTTGGCGTATTTGAAATGTGAATTACTTGTATTTATATACTCTATCAGTATAACATTAGGCATACAGAAGTTTGGTATACACACGTTAGACATCTAGACGGTTGGCATAAACATATTGGCCATAATGGAAGATAGGCACAATGTGCGGAAGGCATAATATCAGGTAGGCATGTTTTGCACCAGCAGCTATCTCCCGTTAGCCTGCAGGAGGCCTAATCGGCTAAGTAATAAAAAGCAAAAAAGCAAAGTCTTGGGCTTAGACGTTTTTCTAGGACATGACCTTTCTCTATCGGCAGACTTCGTAGCTGGCTCTTAGAGTATAGGACAATTACCAGGTAACGATCCTACGACGACTGACTTTTGTTAGCCCAGCATCGTAGCTAGCTGAGTGGTTAGTTTTGAAAAGCATTTATTGCGTACCAAGGAACAAAACGGCAGCACTTTGAAGAGCTGGTGTGGAATAAGAGTTGTGTGGTAGCAACAGGAGTTGAATAAGCGAATTTGCTGAAGTACTTATTATTTCAACGTCATATCCAATATTTTTTTAGCTTGTAATCAACATCTACACGTTGTTGTGTAAATATGGAATAAGAGTCGAATAAACGTTGTGCAAACGTATAAGCAGCACCGCTAAGAGCAGGTATGGAATACCCATCGCATAAAGGCAACCATAGAAATCCATGTCGAATAGACGTTGTACAAACGTATCAGCCGCATTGCTAAGAGCAATTGTTGGATAAGAGTGCAATAAGAGTGGAATGAGCATTGCACCAAGGTATCAGCAGTCAGTGTGGAATAATAATGGAATTAGGGTGGAATGAAAGCTTCGCAAATGTATCAGTTGCTTTGCTAAAAGCAATTGTAGAATATGAGTCGAATAATCATCGTACAAATGTATCACCAGCACCACTAAGAGCTGGTGTGCTTTAAAAGCTGTCGGTCAAACGTTTAATAAGCAAAAATTGTTCTTTGAGCTGATACATTTGGGCAACATAATTTTCATTCTTATCCTAGTCTTATTGTTTTATTTGGTGCTTTTAAGCGACCAGTATTCCACACCTGCTATTAGCGGTGCTGCTAATGCATCTGCACAACATTTGTTCGATTCTTATTCCGCTCTGCATAATGGTGCTTTGAATACTCAGTTGAAAGACAGTTACACAACAACAGTTGAGACAGAATGTAGATGTGGATTAGAAGCTAGAAAAAATCAGAGGGGTTGTGCACAAGACACGACGGCATGGTTGACGTAGGACTACGTAAGTCCCTTTGTTGCATGATCGTCTATCGTTGGACGAAAAATGTGCTTCCATATCGATTCTCTAACATAGCAGTTTCAATAGAAGCATAAACGCAAACGAAATACTAAATATGTGACATAGTAGCAACTGTTTACGTTCAACTAATTTACTATGGTTTGATAAAGAAAATTGTGCTATATCAAATAATTAAACGGTTTTGTAATTTAAGACCAAATGGGTTATTGAGAAATTTCCTTTACATAATTTTTTGAGCGGCTTAGGGACATATTTGCACCTTAGAAATACTTAGATCAAACGATCAAAAAATGGTCTTTGTAATGAAAAAAAAAAAAAAAAAAAAAAAAAAAGGGTAAGGAGGGGTGAAAGTGGGATTCAACGATTCATCAGTGCAGATTTCGTGTAAATTAACTATATTGCCATGAATGGGTGACTACCAGAGGTTGGAAAACTCGCAAAATGAATAGATACGCCGAGCATCGGCAAACGGTTTTTATCATGATAAAACAGCTACGCGAGTGGTTCAATTCGCCTATAACAATGAGCAACATACACTCACACTTCATAGCATCGCTGCATGTACGAATATCGTGAGCAACGTAAAAGTGCAATTTACCGCCTTCTGCTGCTTGTAAAGCCACTAACACTACTTTAAACTATTCCCTTTTCGTGGTAATATTATTTTGAATACTTTCCGGCGTCCCCAGGAGTTCTATATCCGATCAATCGAACACACTCAATGTTCAATATTCAATATTTGAACGAATTCTGATGTTCACTTTGAGGTTTTGTTCGTGATAAAATTCAAAGCTGATGCGTGCATTATCGGCGAGGCAGGCGAATAGTGTATGTTCATGGCGGATGTTCATCAATTCAAATGATCACTTTTTCGCGAATTCTCCAACCACTGGTGACTACTTTGGCAACTTGAATCTATCGTAAACATTTGTTGTTTGTGAATGTATTCAAATTGATCACGATCGGTGAAATTTCACCGATCGTGATCAATTTGAATACATTCACATAAGTGCACGGTGATTAAAACCAAATCATACATTTGTTGTTTGCGAAGAAGAGTTGCTAAGCTATGGGTAAATGGTATTCCAGAGCGGATTTGATGTAATATTTCATTATACGGCAAATGAGACATCAACAGGAGGATATTACTTGTCAAAAAATTGGTGCAGCATTTTACATCACTCACCTTTTTTGAAAATGCGGTGAGAAAAATTTACAAAATATATTTCGATTTCCGATAATTTGATCGAACCCCGTTAAGCACCTAGCGGAGTTGCGCTGCCGGAAGAGGACCAGCAGGAATAGCATCACATGGAACGAATTCAGTAGACCGACTGATACGTACCTAATGCAATGCATGTAAGATGGTAAACAATGAGGAAAACACTGCGTGGGCTGCAATGAAGGCCATCTTGAATCTTGAAGACTACCGACAGAGGAAGATGCAGCGAACGCAAATCTTCCGGAATGTCGAGCAATTGCGTCGTTTTCAGGAAGTTCATGAAAGTTTCATGAAAGTTCTACCAAAAGAATACGGAATACGTAAATCTATGTTAAAACATAATCAGCTTCGCCAAAGACAGGTTAAAAGTTTCTTTTAAATTGGAGACTTTTTGCAGACCGATTTCACCTTGAACTGCTGAAAAGCAGTAGGGAATGTCTCCGTGTCGTCTTTCGACTGCTCGGCAAATTTACCGGAAATACGGAAAACAATACGTAGGTTGCATAAATATGTCACCGGATAAAATCTCATTCCTATGCGCAGTGCTTTACTTATTATTGGATAGAAGCGTTACTCGCACGTGTTACCAATGAGCAGCTGCAATTAAAATGTTTATTTTAGCGCAGCGTGGGGCGCCGAACCGTGTTGGTAATCTAATATTTTGGGAGAACATCTCCACCTCATCTCCTTTGCACTGCCAACTATAATTGGAAATCATACATTGAAGAAAGCCTCCAAACTTACTGGCAGCGATTACTAGTTCTAGATTACTAAATAAAGATAGTGAAAGTTTGAACAACCATTTTTAGGTAGGCGTAAGCTCACTCCACGAGAAATATTTAGCTCGACATTAACCTTCTCTATACCACAAAACTGTTTTCCTAATGAGGGATATAAGTTGTTCTGATTGCTGTGCACATCGTAGTCCGTAACTTGCCAGACTGAAGAAGGTTACGAGTAGTAACCGAAATACGCGTATTTGTGAAGATTGCTATTAGTTAAAGTAGAATTAAATGAAATTTTCTCCTAACCTTTCTCGTTGATACATGAATTCAACTGAAACGCTTAAAAACAATTTATATCTATCCTGGCCGTAGTTTACATTTAACGGGTGTTTATCGTCACGTAAATTGAAATGAAAGTGCTCTGTCTTTTCTCTTCCGTTCGAATGTACTGAAAGCAAAACTTTCACCGACTAAACGAATGGTTTCATTTAAACTATCGTCGAAAGTTCATTAGTCGCGAAAATGGTTGCCTTAGTGAATTTAATTAGATCGAACCTGCTTCCCGAGATATATCGACGCTACTAGCTCAGCACTTATCCTTACGTTTGGCAGGCGTGATTCACGCAATGTTTTGTTCGGGAAACTATCGCGTAGCACGAATATGTGTGCACAATTGGCGCTCAGAAAGGCTGCGACCCACCGACGCTAAGGTTCTAGTTGACATTAGTCACAAAAGCGTGCGTCATATTCCAAGCATGGTCGGTGTGCATAAATTCTGGCAAT
Source organism: Sabethes cyaneus (assembly GCF_943734655.1). Lineage (NCBI taxonomy): Eukaryota > Metazoa > Arthropoda > Insecta > Diptera > Culicidae > Sabethes > Sabethes cyaneus. The sequence continues at coordinate 147,295,621 of NC_071354.1, forward strand.
GAAGCGTTTTTTTCTGGTGAAGTGTAAAAGTATGCAACATGCACGATTGGTGGAATGAGATTACATCTAACAGTTGATTATGTACAGTGGAAGTAATTTTAGGGTAAATAGGAATAATTTCTCTGCAATCAAGCATTTCGATTCGCACGTTTCTCACAACTAGTCACAAGTGCTGATTTGTGTGCTGTAGTGTGTTGATATACTTTATAACAATAAATTTGAAAGTAAGGCAAGAATATCCGGACATGCTTCTCGTAGAGGTTTTCTTTATTTTGGGGCTGTTATCAACTGAATGTTTGAATATTGTGGAAACTGAAATAGTGCAGCTGCCGTGTGATTTTCTAGATTCAGTAAACATTACCGATGGAACGAGGACTCACGATGGAAACATAACTCACGAAGGCATTATTTATGAACCGCAAAACTATGCAACGGTGGACTACGTTTATGACAGTGATGGGCGCAAAATTAGTGCCCCAAGTCACATTCGCGGTTGTGTTTGCCAAGTAAAGTCTTGTTTTTATATGTGTTGCACAGCAAATGATATTTTATACGATAGTCCGTACCCGTCGTGTCGATCTGTGAATGAGTCTTTAGCGGTGCGAGTAAACATATCAGGTGTAATGGTTGATCTAATGGAAGAAGGGTTTTTCAAAGCATGGCGCAGTGAAACATGTGAGGAAATGGTCGAAGCAACTTTGGACGAATGGAATATGGATTGGGTTAGTTTAGGTGATCTATGCCGCTGAAGTGTTACATCTAATCGTTTTAAATTTGTCTTTAGACCGGGTATGTGCATTCCTTAACTGCGGTTCAAATCATGCAGAAAGAATATTGCTTGCTCGTGAATGAAGTGAGTGATCCAGCGGAATTGTACTTCTGTTCGAAGTTTACAGCGGAGATTAATGAACTTGCCATTTATAAAGCCACCGGTATGAACACTGACATTTTACATTTAGAATTATTACACAAATCATCTACTTTGATATACGTTTCTCGAAATCTGCAATTATAATTTACATATGGTTATTCAACTATGCAGTTGCTATTTTTCAGAACTAATATTCAATATTCAAAAGCGTAAAAGCTCTCTCTACGGTAGAAAATGACCTGTAATGTTCCACTACCCTTAAGTTAAAGCAATGCTAGTATTACATTTTACATTTTGTCGCAGATTCATGATAACGATAACAAAGCTCGGCAAAATCTCGCGTTCTAATTCATTTAAAAACCATTACATTAGAAACTTAGTAACTAGTAACATATCTGGGTGACCGACCACCATGTTCCGGAACTATATTCGGCTCTCCACCTGAGATAAATATTATTGTAAATTACCACATGTCATGAGTCCACGTAGGGTTACGAAGCCACCTCGGCATACATAATCACGATTCATACTTTATTTCGAGTTTTAAAGCAATATATCCACAAGCACTCAAGTTTTTAGCACGAGTTGAATCTTTCACTTCTTGCCTGTATATGTACATCCAGCAGGAAGACGACATAGGTAGTGTGGGGTTGGCTATACCGACCCCCCCCCCCCCCCTGAGGCGTGAGGATGCCGACCCACTAAAACCCTACTCGAGTCTTCAGCCTCAATTCTCCCTGGAACCACCTTATCGGTATTACTTCAGGGAGGGGATTTGTGCTCAACGTACCCTCTTAGGTAACTACTGGACTACGGTAGTTATGCTGTTTACTCGCTGTTTACTCCTGCTGCCATGTGGTCATCGAGGCCGATCGTGTGGTACTCCGTATGCCTCTAGTTCCACGTTGGTTGAAGCATTCTACGTCGTCGCTGATGATGATGCCAATAGGCATAATACTCGCTAAGACGAAGATTGCGTCATGTGAAATTGTGCGATACGCACTCGCCACTCTCAAGCACATGAGACGAAAGGTACTTTCCAGCCTACCTAGGTAGCTTTTGGTAACTAACGCCGATGCCCAGGTCGGCCCACCATACCTGAGTATGGACTGGAACACGTTGGCTAATAGCCTTCGCTTACTGTCATATACCGCAGAGCAATTAGATATTAGACGAGACAATGTCGAAATAGCTGTGGAAGCCTTCTTGCAGGCATAGTCGACGTGGCTCCCGAACTTGAGTTTGTCGTCGACCATGACACCCAGGAGTTTTAGGGACCGCGTTGACGAAATAGTGTAGTCTCGGATGCTGATCTTTGCTTTCTGCACCGACTTGCGACTCCAGTTTCCTGGAGCGCATCTAATCTGTAACATTGCTTGTAGACTGGGCGGCCGTCAACTCAACCATCAGAAAGACAGGGCAAGACAAGTAGCGCAGCTACAGAAAATAATATCTGCAATACCAGGAATAGGTGAGAAGGGGCTCTTCAATTTCTTGGCACCAGCAATAACTATATCTGGAGTTATGTCCAAAACATCCAGATCAACAGCACCATCGGGAACATCCGACGCAGCTATATCAGCTGTGCAGTACAGCTACTAGCGAACACAGAAGAAAAATGATCGGCAAACAATTTGCAAGATTGGGTAATTGCCGATTCCGTTTCAGCCGGGAGCACACTAGAAGGAATGGAAAAGCTTTTCCTCTTGGAGTTTTCCAAATTGTGTCCGCAGTCCATAGGATTTGTAGAGAGAACTATTCAGCCTACGGTAACCGTCACAGGCATCTTTAAAAGCCGGTTATTTACCGGTGTTCGTTGCTTACAAAGTGCGCAGCTCACTGTTATTACAGGTAGTGTTTAAGAGAGGTTTAACTCTAGGTAGACATTCGTTTAACCAAGTACAGTATTGCAAAACTACAATCCGCGATGCATCTACGTCCTTCTCGCCCAACAATGCAGCCTAGTCCGGGGAAGACAGGTATTCATCAAGTGCTTCAAAGTTTATACGACGACAACTTAGAGGTGCCGTTCGACCATTGATTGGTAGCTGGAGCGTCAACGGAATGTACCACTATAGACAAAAATAAATCCAGTGGAGGATGGTGAGGATCGACGGGAGGCAGTGGAGATATTGTGAAAATGACAGAGATCTTTTGGTTAGAACTGTGAACTAGGTCGAGTGTTCGTCCAAGGTAATTGCTCGGTGGATTTACTTGCTTTAAGTTTATGAATTCGAATCCTGCAATTACAACAGCACTAGCAGCAGGAAGCAGGAAGTCGTATTGTACTCCATCCTCTCCATCAAACCAGAAAATTTGTGGTTAGTTGTAATCACCGCAAATCAGAATTCTGTGATCAGAAGCTCTTTTCTCGCGAATTGAGAGGTTGTGCTCATGTATGAACTTAACCACTTTGCTGCTATCGGGAGGGATGTAAACTACTACAAGCAAAAACTGCTATCAGCAGAAACATAAAGTTATTCGAGGCAACTTCCATGATTTAGATCGACCATCGAACTGGGGAACTGTTGAGCAACGGCAATCAATGCGCCATTAAAACAGCTTTTGGAATATTATTCAAGCTACGATCACATCGGTAAACGTTTTCAGTTAACATGATTGGATCATTGCTGCAGTCATTAGACTGAACTTTCAACAACGGAGTGGGTTCGAAACTGGCAGTAATGGTCCGATTACAGCTTGGTTCAATCCATGGAATCCCCCAGCTTGGATAAAAGATTGCGGTACATAACTTCTTAAGCGTTGCTTCATATAATCCTCCCTTACCCCCCATCTTTCGCTCTCTTCACGCCTGGTATCAATCTGTTAGATCCTATCGACTCTTTGTTTTATTACTTTTTTCTACCGTTCCCTCCGTAAATTGTAAAATTCACCGTAATAAAAACTTACGGAGTCTACTTTTGTTTTTGAACTACCTTGAACATCCGTGTCATTGGTGTGTGTTGAGTTTCGAAATAGTACTCCTATCAAGTGGAGATCCTGAGCTGCATGCGGGAAAAACGACACGACTGCCATACGCGGGTTGGACCTCGAGGGCTTCTATAATGCCAAATTCAATGCACCCCATATGATCGTTCAGGAGATAGTTGAGACGAAGCGTTCGAAGGATCAGTAGGAGTTACGTTCAAAATGGGACCGTATTAGCCTGAGAGTGGTTGACGGGAGATTCCGTCACCAACCACGACGGAAGGATCAGGACGACTCTGTTGGCAGGAACCATCGGGAACTCGATGAATATGTAGACAAGAAGTATTAGGAAACTCGACTTGGGGACTCGACGGGAGGCTCGGAAACTCCCTTAGCACTATGGGCAATGCGTGCTGGATGTTCACGACAGCAGCAATCAGAGGAATAATCACCAACAATGTCAACTTTGCTGATTGCAGGTTCGTTGCAGCTGTAACGTAAGAAGGAATCAGGCAGGTGGAGAGAATCAAGAGAAGCCGGACGATTACGTATATCAGGAAGTCACCATAAGGATGTGCGGCAGGTTTCACGTAATTGCTATAAAGCTATTTATATGTTTTTGATACATTGGACTCTATGCTGAGTAGATTTGGAAGAAGATGTCAAACCGGTTTTGTAGCCGGATCGGTAACGGACCATACCTTTGTGGTGTGGCAGATTCTACGCAAGTGTCGCAAATACCATGCCCTACGTACAACCTATTTATATATTTCAAGGCTGACTGAAGTTTTTGGAGCGTCTTAGTAGAATACGAAACCTACATTTAAAGAAAGAAGAAAACTTTTTCCAAATCAGTTTTCAATATTAATATAATTTTATATTTCAAGGCTGCCGGTTATAGTATCCACCGTGAAGAGCTAAACTATATTAAAAATAATGACCAAAATACCTTTCCTGGGAATGGTATTGAACTGAATAACGCCTCGTACACTGTACAATGGTGAACAGTACTGTGTGAGGATATCAGGTGCGTTATCATGGTCGTTTGAAACACACAAGGGACTTCGACAAGGCGATGGTATTTCCTACCTCCTGTTCACCATTACGCTAGAAGGTGTTTGTTAAAACATTTCGCCGAATACATTTCGCGGAAACCCAATTCGCGGTTGACGATAACACGGAATATCCTGTTTCACGGAAAACTATTGCGGTTTTCCGCGAAAGGGTTTTCGGCGTTGTAGTTTCTATCGCAAAATACGTGAAAATGTTTTCCGCGACACGGTATTACCGCAAAACAGTACTTCGCGATATGGTCTTCGGTGAAATGTTATACAACTAGCTTTGTTTTATCCGGGGCATGATCTTCAATAGATTCTGTCAATCTGCTTATCTACTTCTCTGGCGATATGAACATTATCGGAAGAACGTTCCGGGCGGTTACTGGGTAGTACACCTAGCTGAAACGCGAATCAGAGAAGGTTGGATTGGTAGTGAATACGTCAAAAACTAAGTATTTGTTAGTAGAACGAACCGAATGTGATTTGTAGAGCTCGCATTTTTTTCCAAGTTGGGTATTTTTATCACTGCGACCATTTGTTTGATCTATTTTGATATAGCCCCTTTTATTACATTGCTTACCAAAAGTTCTTTTACTTATCCATAGAGCATTTGTAGCTTTGTTTACTCCTTGCTCTAAGTGTGTGTTCCATTTAAGTTTACTGTCAAGAAACACTCCAAGGTACCGCCATCCGGGGTGAGACTGTGTCATGGGGGTGAGATTGTGCCAAAAACCAAAAATGTTTATTTGTGAAAATTTATTATATTTATAAAAATTGGCGACCTAAATTCAAAATGATGATGAACAGAACATATTTATTCATAACTTAGAATAGAACACAGATAATATCAGCAAACTATTTAGTCTAAACAGGGTTTCAAAGTTCGCGATTAAAAATACTCGGAAATAACGTTTGTAAAAAATGTCCCGCATAGACCAACCCAAACAAGAAATCGCATCAACTTGCTATTTTGAATAAGTTGGATAAGTTTTGATTACGAAAATAATATTTTTCGAAACTTTGTACTTTTCGAGCTTCACGGGGGTGAGATTGTGCCAAACCATAATGATCGATTCAATTTGTGGATTTCACAAACACAACAAAAATACATCAGTTTACAATCTCAGTTTCTTGATATTTTCGGTGAAAATTAGACCAATACTGTGTTTTCAGCGGACGTTTCGACCTACTATTCTTCGGTCATTGACTACGCCTAAAACATATAACATTTATTGGATAAAGTAGACATTGAAAAATTTTCTTCGGATGTTACCCACTTACATTAACACGTATATTCTCTACCTCGTCATCTATCTAACTAAGCTAAGCTATCGTTTTTTCTTCTTGTCGTCCAATTGTCGTAATTTGAGCATTAGTCCGTTGTATGTGTCATTACAATTTCCGCTTTCTCGTTGTAAATTGACTGTTCTCTCGTTTCCTCTAACTTTTATGTGAAACATTACGGCTGCTAATCTCGTGTCTTTGTTGTTTATTTTTTCTAAAATCCGCGTTTTGCTAAAATGAAATATATGACCTTCTTGTATTGTATGTAAAGCTAAACCTGATCTTGCTTCAGATTTTTTAGAGTCAATTTTATGTTCTGCTATTCGAGTTTCCAATTTTCTGCCTGTTTGCCCTATATAATTTTTGTTATCTCCTGCTCCACATGGTATAGAATATATAACGTTTTTTTGTCTCATCATTGGAATTGGATCTTTTAATTGGCTGAAAATTTGGTTTCTTATTTTGTCCCTAGGTTTCATAGCTGTTATTAAATTACTTTTACGGAGAACTTTTGCCAATTTTTCACTCAAGCCAGGAACATACGGAGTCGATATATATTTTACTTCAATTTGGTTTTGAACATTACTTTCCAACGTGTTGTAATGCTTATGCACGCGCTGCTTCAACATTTCCTGAGTGAACCATGCTGGATAATTATTACCTTCTAGCAGTTTTGTTGCTGTTTGTATTGCTGCTGAACATCAGTTTACACCAGTACACTCACATTCTTTACACAAGAAGCACAACGAGCACAATATTTTGACAGATTAGATTGCATCATCCATTTTGGAGCAAACAACATCATAGGTCTGCTAAATAATTTAAACTAATTTTTACCTTTTCGTTGGAAATTTCAGATGCTTTGAATAAACACTCTAATATAAGACGAATATATTTTACCGTGTATAAACTGCCAGTTTTAAAGAGGGAGAGGGGGTGGGATAGGGCATATGTTCTGCGGCCGCGGGTTCTCGAACGAAGTAATGGTTACTTTTGTTAAATGATCAAATAGGTATGCCCCCTTAGGATACACTTCTTCATATATCTCCCCCTTGTTAACCCTAGAAACGTTACTGGCCATATAAATGCCATTTTTAGTTATTTCTGACCTCCCCGGGTTATTTTCGTTCATACTTTTTGTATGATGTGTTGTTTTTGGCCAACCCCCTGCCCCTAATAGTCCACTTAGTTCAAGGACGGCCCCATATGAACTACTTTATACTGATATTTATGTGTATTGTTTATAAACATGCTAATGTTCACTAGAAGGGGTGAGATTGTGCCAAAGTTCATGCACTTCCAGTAAAATTAGGTTTCATTGTAACTAAACCATCTCTACGGTAGATGTTAATTGAACAATCTAGTGTATATTGACAGGTTTGAAATCAACTTAGTTCCTAAATTGTGTGTATACTGAGCTAAAGAACAAAAACATATGCTTTTTTGGCACAATCTCGCCCCGGATGACGGTACTTTTAAAGTTTCAAAACTGTTCCTTTTCATGTGTAGATTATTGAATGAAAATTTTTTCCTTCGCGTAAATGGTATAAGTTGTTTTAAGCCTTTTCTATCACACCATGCAGACACAAAATTTAAAGCAATTCGCATTCGATTAGCGATGATAGAATCAAATGTTCACGTACAATTATGACTATATTATCGGCGACGCCAATTATTGCGAAGCCAGAGCCGTCAACTTTTCGAGAAAATCATCAACTATTAAAGACCACAATAGAGGTGATATTCCGCCCCCTTGTGGGCACCCTTTAACTACTCTTTCGCTGATCGTTGAGCTTCCAAGGTTTGCTGATATTTCTCTTTTTGTTAGCATTTCACTGATCCAGTGGATGATGGATATATCGAAACCACGTTTCGTCATAGCCATAATCACTGAATCATAAGATAAATTATCAAGAGCGTCTACTACGTCGAGGAAGGCAGCTAGTGAAATTTCTTTTGCTTCAATAGACTTTTCTAGTTTCTTACAACCGTATATAGTGCTGTTGTTCAAGATTTGCCTTCTTGATATACAAATTGATATTTGCTCAAAGTATTTTTGGGTTCGTTTTGCGTTTTTGAGCAACCTTTCAAGTTCTTGACTCCATCCCTAAGTTTTAAATTATACTGTTCCTAGTTTGTTTTCCTGGGATCTCTAATGATTTCAGTAAGTTGTTGATTAGTCTCATAATCGAATATTATTTGTTTACTGCACACTGCACAAAGTTAGATAAAGTACCTCTTGGTTTATTGCATTTACAAAAGTTGGCTTGTCCCCTTTCCATGTTGTAATCAATGGGGACAAGTTCCTGGTGATAGCCAAATTTGTATACCGCGGGTCATTGGTGACGTATTGTTGCTGGAAAAAACTGGAAGTTGGAAGCCGGAAGTAGTGCTTTCTACGGAGCCTGCAAAACGCTAAGGTCTGGTAAGCTTCTACTAAGTGTATACAAAATGCTAAAAGGACACAATACTCGTTGAGAATTTGCCAGCACTGGCCGTTTTTGAGCGTCGCATGCTTAGAATCATCTTTGGAAAACCATGTAAGAATGGTGAATGGAGTAAAAGGATGAGCCCCGAGCTGACGTAATCCGACAGCCAACCCACTATCCTATAGTTCGCTAAAGCCAAGGGTATAATAGACAGAACCTGTTGAGAGAACGCAAGACAGCTATCCTTCAAAAATGGTGTTCGTAATAAAGGCTTTTTTCCTCAATTGTAGGAATTAAGACCTACAAGTTAATCTTTTTCGCTGTCACCCTACTATTTATGAACTGTTCCTCTTAATGTGATTCCATTTCGGATGTCAGCGTGCTTGCCGAGTCATTCGGCTTTCCTTCGTAAACAATAGCGTTCCGCTAAGCGGTCGTCGGCTTGTTTAAAGTAGCGCTTTCTCCTATCGAATCGAAACTACCGGGGTTTCAGTTTGTTCTAAAAATAGTAAATGAGTATTCGGTTGTACTCCCCGGCATCGCGTCGATCCGTTTTGTCGCCCAAACAGTGCCAATCATAAGCAGCGCTCATAATGGAGCTTATCTGCGCAAGTACAATAACTCACAACATCAAGCCAACTGTTTTAAATTTACACTCCCCTATACCGATAGCGGCTACAGGATGATATACTAGTTTAGTGCGAAGAACTGCTGTGCGGCATTGAAGTGCTTATCTGGTGATGACTAATTTCAAATTAAATCATAAAACAGTTTTAAGACTTAATTTATACGTTAGGGAAATATTGATTTTTTATGGAATCTGATGATGGAGCACAACACGCAACTGCGCCATGCACTTCCGGTACCCCAGCAGGAGCGAAGAGCAAAATAATATAAAAACAATATTAAACTGTGTTATAATGCTATATTTTGTTATTGAATAAATATGGAGATACATTGATAACACATTTTGTTATTGAGTAGATATTATAAACAGTGGTTGTAAGATGATTTTGCTATCATATCTTATTTTGAGTTTTGACCTTAAAATGACATTCGATAGGGTAAGGAACGAGTTAAGCAGTGTTACCTATTTTAATCAGTTGAACATAAATGAGCCGAAAATGCACTTTTTTATTCATATTTTCAAAATCTTTTGATATGATCATCTTCACAAATCACTTAACCATACATTTGATTCACACAAACACAATTTACTGGGTTTCCGACAAGAAATATGATGAATTAAAAATTGTTGTCCAAAAACGTACATTTTTCAGCTGCTCTTCAACAATCGCCACCTCGCTACTAACGAATTCATCAAATTTTCAGCACTGATTACAACCACTCTGAATGTCAAGCACTCAATTGTCACATACCATATTATTCAGTCTCTTTTTTCTATTATCTAAGGCTTTGTCACTAGCCAAAAGTTTTATTATTTTCTAACAAAACTAAAAAAAAATTCTGAATTGACGGAACCTGTTCACCACTAGCAGCAGCTACAGCACAACTGATGAACTATCGTGTTGCCAAGACACTGTTTCGGTTCTGGAAATAAGAATTTTAAGTTTGAAATTAACTGAAACCTCCTATGGTGAAAACGTGGTTCAATACTTTCAAGAGAAATGTATGTTCATAATTAATTTTTCTTTATTAAAAACAACACAAAAGACAGCTTTTTCAATAATTTTCGAAGATTTTCTCAGTGATTTAATAAAGCAACGATGTGTTTCAATGTTATTTGCTTTGACAACACTGTTCTGAGTCGGATCGTTTGTACTGCTATATGTTTACCTCTTTTGTTCTCCCACCATCCTTATGAACAGCGAGTGAGACGTCAAACTCGCAGTTTCCCATAAGAACACCAGAGAATAAAAGAGACGACGAATACCGTTTGCCGAACGGTGCGGTGAGTGTATGCCCCGATAAACAATTTAGACAGATGGCATTTTACGCATCTATGCCGATACGCTATGCCGATTACGCATCAGATGCCGATTAGTAGGTCGCGGATAGGAACGCGAACTTACTGAATAGGGGGAAAAGTTCGAGGGATTTTTTAAGGGGACGTAAAAAAATTCAGATTTCAGGATTGCTTAAAAAAGCACCTTGCGGGTGAAAATGGGTTCGGTCTGTTCAAAATTAGTTCCGCCGCTCCAACTTTTAAAGCGAAAAATCAAAAGTTTAGCTCAACAATAGTGTCTTCCAATGGTAATAGCTTGAAGAACTAAAGATAGCAAGAAGATTGGTGTGCTGATATCCTCCACTTAGTCAACCTATCGCTTGTAATAAGGTAAAACAATCAGTGACCTGCTTAGACTGCTTAAAACTAGTTCTTTACCCTATATTTCATAAATTTTTTTGTATTGATTACAGAGATTTTAGATTTTAAATATTTTATAAAATGATTTTTTATATCTCATATGCTACTGCATTTGTTATTCAATACCTTAATAATACTAAAATATGTTATTCTAATCTCTGAATACAGTCATGTTATTGTTTTGTGATTCAGATAACACAACTAGTTATTCTTTTGGCCTTAAAGGAGCAAAATTTTGATATTGTTTTTTGTTATTTTACCAACTAGGGTGCGGGAGGGTATTTTTAGCAGGTTTCTAACTTCAGTCTATTTGCAGTCTATCTTCTTTCGCCAATAAAAATACTTTGCCGACATACAATTTTAATATGTTATAACTATTTTCTCAAGACTGTAAGTAATCTACTATTTTTTATTCAAAGAACGTCAAAACCACCTGTTCTTCCACTAGGCCATAGGCCAAAAAATAGATGCCATCGCTTAATGGGCTGAAAATACCCTCCCGTGCCCTATGTCAGCAGAAACAAGAGCAAATTTTGATACGAGTTATTCGATTTCCATTACATATTTTGATATCATTTTGCTCTTCGCTCCTGCTCGGGTATTGATGTAAACACAGTCATTTACAGGAGGTCATTTAGCATTTTTAATCATTGTATTTGAAGCTCCCAAAGAGGACTATTTGGTCTTATCTGCTTTCGCATATAAAAACTATTAAGTAAAGGACTGAGAGTTATTAATCAAACGAGAAAGATTGAGAGGCAATAAGCTGTATGCAATAACCAATCCAATTGCGCCAGACTTGTCTGCGTGGATTCATAAACATAATTACCAACTAATAATTAAACGCTCAATAACTGTTATTTTTCCTTGTCTAATGTCTAGAGCGGAAAGTATCATACAGTTTTCCCCTGATTAAGCATCACCACCCACTTTTCGTTTCGTTACGATTTCGTAGCACGGCAAAAGCACCACCGAGCACATCGCTCAACGAATTCGTAGCAGTCGACTATCTTCGTAAGTGGTTTTCTTTGCTTCCATCCGTGATATTGTAAACATAAACCGTCGTTGACGGGTGGTCGGAAAACAAAAAAAAAGTGTTAATAAATAAATATCCAGATCCGATTGGTCGGTGCGGTCGGGCGGAACACAGTTTTGGTGCTGTAAAGATGATTGTCCACAGGTGCGAAAGCAATTAGGTCCTCCCCTCATAAGGAGGCAGGGTTGCGAACGCGCTCGTGTCTTTATAACCCCATAACAAAAGCCGCCTTCCTTCGAAGTGAGCCGGTATTTTTGGATCCAAAATTTTGGAATTCATGCTCCATGCGGGTGCGTTTGGATCACACCGAGACACTGTGCTCGACTTGCTCATGACTAACTTAGTAGACGTTAAGTGATTTCCGAGTGGAGCGGTCGCGTAGTGTTTATTGCTAGCATGGCGATATCTTCATTCTGCACCTTCTTATCAACGCTCAGTGTCTTCGGGTTAGTCATAATTGTCGCAGCTACTGCAGATAAGGAGTTGCCTTGTGATTTTCGGGACTCGATTAATATTAGCAGCGGATCGCTTGACGGGCAGCGAAATATTTTATATGACGGAATTAATTATAGACCAGAACATTACGGTTTGATAAACTACGACTATGTGAGCTACGATGTAAGAATTGCAGTTCCTAGTTATTATCGTGGGTGCATCTGCCAGTTAACGAACTGTGTACGACTATGTTGTCCAATGGACTATTGGTTTTCGAATGATGGTGAGAAAACATCCTGTAGTGAGGCACCGAGCGGATCGCCTTTTAAGGTGTGGGCGAACGTTAGTTCCGTAAATGGAACTCGCTTCAACGATTTGGTTGGTGACGTGAATTATGGATTCGTTTATGGCAAGCCATGTCCGGGAGTTTTCCCTGGTGATTTGGATGAGTGGCTTCTAGATGACGTAAGTTACAATTGAATCAAGTGAATGAAAGTCCGTCTAATAGTACGAGTTTTCATTTTTAGAGTGGCACGATTCAAACCGTGGAAGATATTAGTATCCCGCAACCGGAATACTGCTTGGCGATAGCGGACAGTATCAGTACGGCTGTTCCATATCTATGTCCCTTTATCGAAGAGGCAAAAGTGACTTACTCTATCGGTACGTGAAAACCATTGTAGTTTAGACTTGTATGGTGTAAAAACCTACAATGTAAGTTTAGATGCTGATAACAGTTGGTTAGTTTGTTTATTTTCAACCTATGGATATAGTTGGGGCGATTTTCAGCCAATTAATAATATCAACTTGAGCTGAAATTTAATACTTATTGTTGTTACATCAAATAAGTATCAGATGACATCAGAAATGTTTTGTCGAAATCTTGCAGGTTGAGAGTTTTTTCAGTTGAAAATACTCTCAATTACCTATTTAATTAAAATTTAGTCAAGCAAAATATCTGAGCAATAAATTAACTTTGAACTAGAGGACCCGATGTGAGTCGCTACGTCATTTGTCAGAGCATAAGTGCAAACTTTGGAGGTTTATTTATTGTTAACCATGAAAAATAGGACTGACCCGTTGAAAAATAATACCGCAAACTTTTAAATTCTCCATAAATAACAAATTTATTGCCAATCAAACAGAAACAGTAGATTGAATTCGTTCAAAACGAAATGGAATATCGGCAAAAGTCACTGACTTAGAGAAAATCTTTATTTGTCCTTGTATTTTATTCTGGAAATTGTCGTTCCGATGATTTGCTTGTTTATTGCAAGGTCTCCGAGACTGTAGCTTGCATCACCACCATGTTAGAGAAATATTTATAGTCCAGAAACGTATACCGTGATCTACGCGTTATACAGCGAATCATTTTTATGTGCGGAAGTACGCACCGAAAAAGGCACATTCTTCAAATAATCGCAAATGAACAGTTAATAAATGTAAAGGTGGACAACAAAGAACAGGAAATGTGAATGTTTGATGTTGTTGAATGAAATAGGAAAAAATCGAGCGGTTGATTTTGATTTTTTTTTCCTAAACTACGTCAACTAAATATAATCAAATTCCTCAAGATACTCGAATATTTGCGTGACGATGTATCCACCATTTTCCTATCTGTAGAAAAATTTTTACAGGAAAATTACATCGAATTGCTTTAAGTTAATAGCAATGGCGAAGCGGCGTTAAACCTATTCCATACTTGCCATCCCGTTTTGGTAATAGAGTAAGGAGGGGTAAAAGTACGATGCGGGTAAAAGTACGATGCGGGTAAAAGTGCGATTCAATGATTTATCAGTGCGGATTCCGAGTAAATTGACTACATTGGCATGGATGGGTGAGTACTTTGACAGCTTAAATCCATCATAAACATTTGTTGTTTACGAATCATAGTTGTTGAGTTATGGGTAAAAGTTGTTTTAGAACGGTTTTGATGTAATATTTCGTTGTACGGCAAATACGATATCAACAGGAGGATATTACTTATTCACAAATTGTAGCAGCGTTTTACATCACTCAGATATCTGTCTTGAAATTGCGGTGAGAAGAATTTACAAAATATATGTTGCTTTTCCATAATTTAATCAAACCCCGTCAAGCGCCTAGCGGGGCAAAAGTTCGATTTATTGACGGGGTAAAAGTTCGATTCATGGATCGAGAATCTAACTCATTTTACTGACGGGACGACGACACTATGCAAGTCCTTGCGACTTGTGAGGTACTGCGGGCGACGCTGTTCGTCTGTCAGCGTTATAGCCGCGATTCTCAACGGGGTTGTTCGGGGAAAGGAGTTCTAGTTCTATCACGGAGCGAAAAAATTCGTTTGTTTCAAACGAAATTTTTATAACAACCTAAAAATATTTTTGTTTCGAAACGAAATTCTATTTGAATCAAGAAAATAACAGTTTCGCTTTTCCATAATTTAATCAAACCCCGTCAAGCGCCTAGCGGAGTAAAGGTGCGATTCACGGACGGGGCAAAAATGTATAGCTTATATACAGCTTTTGGCACTATATTACAGATACTAGTAATGGAAGATCTGCAGAAAACTGTGTTCTACAGATGTTGGTCGAAGGAAAACAATGTTTTCCGCTGATGAAACATAAAACAAACGTTTGGGAAAGTTTCGATCTGTCGGAGGCTGCAATACACCAGCGAAAAATAGGAAAGGTGTAAATTGAGAATATTCCTTACCGAAACATACCGCAGATTGACGATAATATGGTTTTGTTAGCTACTGCTGTGCTAATTTCATGGATTCGAGCTTCGCACTTTTGCCCCGCGGTAATCGAACTTTTACCCCGCTAGTGGGGTAAAAGTGCGAATCGGCACTTGTTCAGAAGAATGAAGAATTTATTTTCAATAACACTATTATTCCAGATGATTTATAGTTGAATGTAAAGACATTGAGTTGCTGCATCACTGTAAAATATGTTTTGTTGTTGTTCTTCTTTATATCTCGCGAAAATTGATGACAACTTCAAACATCGCACTTATGCCCCGCCCTACTCTATAGATGCCAGGCATTGGATCCGTATTCGAGAGTTGCACGGATGAGTACGCAGTATAATGCCTTGAGGTAATATACGTTTGATAAGGTTTCATCAACATAATGCCGAGTTACACAACGTTAGATGTCAGTACCATAGAGCTTGCAGTTAAAAATCACAGGTTAACGAATACGGGTGAATGGAGCATTTTTCAGGATTAACGAGCATGGTTACAGTTCAAGTTGTCACCAATCCACAAAGTTGTCCAGCTTTCGTGGAAGAAATATTGCATCAACTTTAGAGCGAATTATCAAGTAAATCTTCGGTAACCGTCAGTGTAAGCCTCTAAGAACGTCGTTAAGATCATTGAAGTACAACAGCCTCTAAGAACGTTGTTAAGATCATTGAAGTACAACAGGAAGATTGATGGTCCCGAATGACTGCCTTGTGGGCAAAGTTGGAAGAAGTTATTCACTCAAGTGAGCATTGCTGAATTAAAGGATTGGAGGCGAACAACATTTTTGCGGGATTGTTGTCTTGCATTCTCACAACATATCCCGCCCATTGCACCCTACTAGCTTTAGCAACTTTCTGGGTACTGAATTCGCCGAAAAACTACTCCAGCATGGGGTTCATCATTCTTCTCCATACACCGTTCTCATATATCGTAGTAAGCACGACTTCCGGTAAGAATACGTCTGCGTATTTCTCAGCTGCAGTTGTTAACGGACATCATCAACGTTCCGCAGTATACAATTTCGTCTACCACCTCGAACTCGTATCTGTCGACTACCACATTATTACTAGTGCGAGCTCGATCACGCGCGGTTCCTCCTACTAACAGGTACTTGGTTTTAGACGTTTTTACCACTAATCCAACTTTCACTGTTTCCGTTTCAGTTTGGTAAACTGCTCAACAACCGCCTGGAACGTCCTTCCGACAATGTCTACGTTGTCAGTGAAACAAATGAATTGGCTAGATTAATTGAAAATCAGGCCCCGCATGTTAAAACTCGTACTTCCATAACACCTTCTAGCACGATGTTCACTTTATGTTGGAACAACTTGATATTCAAAGCTCAGATATTGCAATTGAATTATTCGAAGGCCTCAAGGAACGAAGTAACAACAATCAGTTTACGGGGATCTATTCGTTTTAACACACGAATAAGTTATGCAGAAAGACTATGTGAGGATGTGCGTGCGCGAGTGTGTGGGTAGCAGAATATCTGCAAACAGCAATGGTGGTTGTTTGTTTTACGCTTGCGTACGTAAACGTTTAATGCTATGTTTCCCATACTCTTTCACGTGTGAGTAAGCACCGTTGACTTCTCGCTCAATTTGCAACATTGTATTGTAATTCTATCTTGCGTGGTTTTTAGAACACGCAACTTAATACTCCTGAATATATGGTTAAGATATAACTTAATATTGCAATCATCTATACTGCTTTATAATTCACAGTTATAAGTTATATATGAGGACTCGTATGACTGCAAAACAACTTATTGTTCACTTTCTTTTGACATACTCTAATTATTATACAATTCCAATGTAAAATTGACATACATACGCTTTAATGTGAACTTTCTATTATGATCCTGTGTTATCTGGGTGGTTTAATGAGTTTCCTCTAGTGTCAGCGAGTGAAATAAACTAAGAAGGCATAATCGCTAGAGAATCTACAATAAGAGAATGGTCAACGGAACTCAGTAACTCGCGAGAGCCCATCGCATCGTCACCGTTCAGCTTTAGCCACCATTTGGATACAGCTATAGAGCTGTGCGAGTTCTTGGTTCACCGAAGATCGGTCTTAGCACTCGTCTTTCGAAAACTTCGAGCACTCGTAGGTCCTCTTCGAGAATTGTTCATGTTTCATGCCCGTTGAAAACAACCGGTCTAATAAGCGTCTTGTATAGGGTATACTTTGTACGGGGGCTTAGTCTGCTCGACCGCAATTGCTTGTGAAGCCCATAGTAAGCACGACTTCCGCTGTTTTTTTTTTTGTTAGATTATATTCACTTTAACTAGCTTGGGTCATTGGTGACTTCTGCGGGGTTGGGATTTGAACCCGGGTCCTTGGCGTGAGAGGCGTGAATGCTAACTTCGAGTCTCGCGGCTGATATCATTGTCCGCCATTATCAGTAAGGCAAATTCGTTGACTACCTCAAACTCATCGCCGTCGATCATTATACTACTGCCCAAGCGCTGTCGGTCGGCTTCGGTTTCGTTGGCCAGCATGTGGTTTGTTTTAGATGTATTTATCTTTAACTCAAACCTTACTGCTTCGCGCTTTAGTCTGGTGTACTGTTCTGTCACCGCCACAGATGTTCTGCCGATGTCCAAGCAGACGAATTGACTAGATTGGTTGAAGATCTTGTTCCGCGTGTTGATATCCGCTACGTTCATAATACCTTGTAGCGCTACGTTGAACAGCAGGCATGAGAGTCCATCATCATGACGCAGCCCGGTGTGATCCGAATGAACTTAACAATCCACCCGAAATCCGAACACAGCACTGTGTACCATTCATCGTAGAATGAATCAGTTTTATGAGCTGGGGAAACTGTTCTCGTCCAAGATTTTCCATTCCATTTTCCGGTAGATGGTATCATATGTGGCTTGGAAGTCAGCGAACAAATGGTGTGTGGGAACTCTGTATTCACGGCCATTTTGGAGGATCTGCCGCAGTGTAAATATTGTATGTATATTTTATCCATTGTAGACCGACCTTCGACGAAGCCGGCTTGATAAGTTCCCACAAATCTGTTCGCAATTGGGGATAATCGATGAAAAATGATTTGGGATAGGACTTTGTAGGCGTTGAGAACGGTGATCGCTCGGTAGTCAGGCAGATAACTCTATCTTTCCACTCCTCCGGTAGCTGTTCCGTATCCCAAATTCTAACAATTAGCCGGTGTATAGAAACGGCCAGCTTTTCTGGTCCCATTATAATAAGCTCCGATGTCACCTTTCCGAGCTGACTTATTGTCCTTTAACCGCATGATGACCTCCTTAGCTTGCCTCCCAGTTGGCCTCGAGGTAAGACGCTAGTCTAATAAGCCAGTCGTCGTATGTTCGAATCTCGGCTGGGAGAGGCTGTTAGAGTCAATAGGATCGTAGCACTGACCCCGCACTGTGCTGTATTCTAACACCTGGTTGCGAAGTCTGTCGTATAAAAAACAGAAGGTCAAATTTCGATAACGGAATTAGCACCCAGCTGGCACCTTTTCCTCGTGTTTTCATCATCAAAATCACTTTCCCCTGCGTCATGGTTCTCCGCCTGGGCGCCATGCAGGGGTTCATCGAACTACTACTTTCACCTATCAGTCACCTCACGATCGTCAGAATACTGCCATTTTTATCCCGACACAATTCGGCTCGCGGAACAAAGACTTTGCGGGATCCGTTCAGTTTCTGGTAGAACTTTCGCGTTTCCTGAGATCACTTTTTTCCCGGAAGATTTGGTTACGCTGCATCTTCTTTCGTTTGTATCTTTATACGTTCTGACGTGTGACACTGCGTATCTTGGCCGCCGGCGCAGCGTTCTTCTCATCCAACACCCTCGTGAAACCAATCGCTCCACTGATTCCATGCCACATACTCGATGGAGCTCTCCACTACACTGCTGCTCGTCCTCTTTCGGCATAGCAGCTTCGAGTGTAGGCCCAGACACAATGCATACGGATTTTACTACGTTGCGGAAATTTGACAGAAAACGCATAGAAAAAACTATCGAATTGCCGCAACGTACTAGATTCCGTATGCATTGTGTCTGTGCCATGAGTGCGCGTAGTTTGCGGTGACGTCTGGCTACTTCAGGTGAGTTCTAACCGAGGCTGGCGTCGGTACCGAATGTCGTTCACAATGGGGAGTTTTGTCTTAATCATCACTAGGTAGTGGTTCGAGTAAACGCTAGCGTTTCGATAGTATTTGATGTCGATAATCTCTGAGAAGCGCCAACAGTCGATCAAAACATGGTCGATCTGCGAATCTGTCTGATTTGGTGGCCTCCAGGTGTACTTGTGTACGAGTCTGTGTTGGAAGAAAGCCATTCTGTTATTCCAGATTCTCTAGCTTTTGTATCTCTGGTACTCTGAGTATTTCAAGTGGAAGGAAATGGAGCGTCGTCGTCGCGTACTCGCTCGGACGGAATATAAATTATACACAGGATCTACACCCATCTCTGTACTAGTTTTCGATCATTTCCGAGTCCGCGGTTGCAACGGAAAACTACAAATTCGGTTCCGAACACTTGAAAAGGTTTGTGAGTTGAGCCTAGTTTCAGTTGTTAACACAATGCTATCGTAATTTGAGTTTATTTTTGATTCGTTTCGTTGAAATAAAAATACTGTGTTTGTTTTCTACGTGACACGTTTCAGCCTACTGAATTTTTTTCGGCTATCTTCGGACGTAAGAACATGCACGTCTAGTTGCTTTCAGTGTTCACTGGGAAGTAGACAGCGTTCACTGGGGAATAATTTAGAAATGTTAATTGCTCCAATCCCCAAACGATGTAACGATGTATTTCTCGTAACATCCTAGTTACATCACAATAGTTCAAAGAACTGATCGATGTGGTCAAATTCCCCCAACAAAGGAAAAATAACATCCGAGTTATGCAACTACGTCATCAGGTACATAAGGATGCCCGCGGACTCCGGAAAGTATTCAATATAGTACCACTACGAAAAGAAAACAGTTTAACCGTTATGTGTTCGACAAAAAAAAAACACCTTTAAGTGCTCGACAAGGGTACCCGGGTACCCACAAATTGAAACGCTTGTAACTTTGGCAATATTTGACCGATTTGGACCATCTTACCACCTAAAGATTTAGGAACTTATCCACTTTCAGAGGGGTTGCAACAGAACCGGAAGTGGTTCATCTGGTTCCCGGAAATCCGGTATTCCGAGAGTGTGTTCCGGAATTAAGGCACTTTTTAAGATTTTTGATGTAATCCAAAATTCCTCAAATGACTCCGAAAGGTCATTTTTCATAGTTTTAAAACCGTATAATGATTTATCCTCGGAATGGCCATTCAAGAACAAGTTCCCGTGGGACCTCTTGTGGCCACAGAACTATTTGGCTTGCAACACTGGCAATTTGGGTATCTATATTCATGAAATTACTCCGGAAGGTCGTTTCTCATTGTTTTGACTCTATCTGATGATTTTGCCCCGGCATGGCCATTCCGGAACATATTCCAGTGGGGCTTCACAGTGGTCCAAAACCACATAAACGTGCGCATTACAGTTTTGAGTGGGAAAACTTGATTTTAGGTTTATGAAGGCTTTGGAAGAGTTTCTTGAAATTAAAAGTTCTATCGTTTGGTGGAATTCAAATTTTGATTAATCCCCCTAAAAGTGAAATAAAAATTTTATTTCCTTCAGTTTCAATATAACACATTTACGGGTTCTGCAAGGTTTTAGAGCATATTATTACAAGAATTTTTCCAGAAGACAGTAACCTTCTATCTCTTTAGCGAAGATAGAAAAATCCTTTTCAGCACTTTTTAGCTTTAGTTCCGGAACACATCCTCGGAATACCGGATTTCCGGAAACCAGATGAACCACTTCCGGTTCTGTTGTAACCCTACTGGAAGTGGATAAGTTTCTGAATCTTTAGGTGGTAAGTTGGTCCAAATCGGTCAAATATTGCCAAAGTTACAAGCATTTCAATTTGTGGGTACCCGGGTACCCTTGTCGAGCACTTAAAGGGTAAAAAATTTCGAAGCCTCCCCTTTCCTCCCCCTTAAGTGGTACATGAAAACTTATTTTATAAAAAGTTGTAATTTAGCGAGTTCTGAGATGTCACGAAGTTTCAGTATCCTGGGTCGAAGAAAACTTTAAAATTTCTTACTTTGAAATCTGAAAAGGTACCCGGGTACCCTGTCGAACACATAACGGTTAAAGTAGTGTAAGTTGCATTTTGCGTTGCACACGATATTCGAATATTCGGTGATGCTATGAAGCGTGAATGTATGTGGCTCATTAGTTATAGGCGAATTGTACCATTCGCTTCTTTGTTTTCTCACGATAAAGTCGTTTGCCGATGCTCGGCGTATATATTTATTTTACGAATTTTCCAATCTTATTTTCAGTTTCATGTTGAGGCTTTATTGAATAATCAAAATATAGTTGTATTAAGAGTAATAATCTTGCATAACATTTCCCCATCGTATAAATTTTTTTCAAATTACACTACAGTACAATAACTTTTACGTTACGTCTCTTTTAGGAATTGTTTTGTCAATCCCCTTCCTAGTGGCCACACTGCTAATCTACGTTTGCATACCGGAGCTACGAAACATCCACGGAAAGTCGTTGATATGTTACACTCTGGCGCTGACCGTAGCCTACATTGTGCTGATACTGATCAACTTTCACAGTACCCTGATTCCGTGCAACGTGCTCGGGTACCTGTTGTACTTCTCGGTACTGGTTAGTTTCTTCTGGTTGAATGTAATGTGCTTCGACATATTTTGGACCTTCAGCAGCGGGGTGGTAATACGGAATGAAAGGAAGCGCTTCCTGCATTACGCACTGTACGCCTTCGGCTGCCCGGTTGTTATTCTGGTGGCAACATTAATCTTTGACCACACCGAATTGCTGGCAGAAGAGTTTAGACCACGCTTTGGAGAATCTGGATGCTTCGTTTTCCGTAAGTCATAAGTAGTATCTCAAGTGAAACTTGTAAATTAAAACCCTTGTAATTGCAGGCGATAAGATGATTGAATTTGTGTATTTCTACCTGCCTTTGCTTATTCTGGTGATTGCAAATTTATACTTTTTCGTGGTAACCGCAATTCGAATTGTGCGAATCCAGCGTGCAACGGACGCCGCCCTGCGGAATGATTCCAGACGGCACAGCAAGTTCGAGAAGGATCGCTATCGGTTCAGTCTCTATTTGCGACTTTTCATAGTGATGGGTGTAACGTGGACGTTCGAAATACTTTCCTGGGCTGTGGGGAGCAGTAATTGGTTCTTCTACCTATCTGACATTTGTAATTGCTTACTGGGTGTAATCATATTTTTTCTGTTCGTTTGGAAGCAGAAAGTAAGACAGTTGGTGGTAAAAAGGTAAGATGCATTCATTTGACATAATAGACTAGTCTAATGTTGACATTTTCGAATGACAGAATAGGTAACAACCAGCAGCTGAGACGTCTCAAAACAACATCCGCGAGCGCCGGTTCTGTCGGGGATGCTACCAAGTTTTCTAGTATTCAGGATTCAACCGTATCCCAACCACCGGCTATGGCCTGAGAAGATTCTAAAATGTTCATGCGACGCGAGTGCTGTTGTAGTAATTGTATACCACAAAGTTACATGACACAAAACTTCAATACATTACAATGCAATGCTGAAACTATAAGTAAACCCAATAAAGGGAAGTTACAAGTAAAAGCTAGTATATGAAATATGCTATTTAGGAATCGTGCACAAATTACGTATCACATGGGAGAAGAGGAAAGTCAAGATATCGTTGCTTATTTTTAGAAGGATGGGAAAGGATAGGTCGTGAAAACTTATTTAACATTATTGACCAAAGAAATAGAAACAAACCAAGAAGTCACGAATTACCCAAAGCTGGTTAAAGTGACTATAAT
Organism: Sabethes cyaneus; assembly: GCF_943734655.1. Classification (NCBI taxonomy): domain Eukaryota; kingdom Metazoa; phylum Arthropoda; class Insecta; order Diptera; family Culicidae; genus Sabethes; species Sabethes cyaneus. The sequence continues at coordinate 147,318,590 of NC_071354.1, forward strand.
CTAAACAAAAAAAAAATAAAAAAATAAAAAATACAAACCAAAACGCAAATCAAAAAAAAATTGTAAAAGATATATTTTATATGTTCAATTCATGCGCTCTCCGAATATACGAGGAATATTTTTTTGTATGTATTCTTTTTCATTCCAAAGTTGAATTAATTAATACAATATTGTTGCTTCTTATCTTATTACGTATTGGATTTGTTATCATTTTTCATCATAGACAGATTCTAATGTCAAATCTACTAGGTAGGGGAACTGTGGGTAAGACGAACAGGGTGGGTAAGACGGACAGGTGGTTGATTCTACCAGTTAAGCATTAAAATTCGTAAATGTTTTGATGGGAATCCAACCAGCTTGCTATCTCATGATGTCTGAACGTTTCAATCATCATTTAAAACTTTCCAATTTTGATAAAGTACAAAAAAACTAAAAATTGGACATGATTCTGCGGTTGGATGTAACTTTTTTCCCGTCGGAATTAAGCTTTTTGAGTGGTTTAATTCCAAAATGTTGCCCATAGCATGAAGTATTTCGATTTAATACATTTTCAAGTAACGTCTGCATTGAAATAATACGTAATTTCATTTGCGTATGAAAAATTGTGAACGCTTTAAAAAAATGTATAATGATGGGGTGAAATGGACAACTGCTAGTGTGGGTAAGATGGTCAGTGAACATATTATATTAAAATTGTTGATTTTGCTTCTTAGTGATATCTCAAGCATATAAATGAAAATTTAACCGGAAAACGTGAACTTCAAACAAATTAGCAGCGGCCAGGCATGAAACAGTTTTTGGAATGCTTGTTCATATAGCCGCTGCCAAACAACTTTCTATTGGCTGCCTCTAGTGGGAGGGGGTGGACTGCCCCCTTCATTTTTTGCACGCTACACCACCATATTTTACGTATTCCATTTGTTAAGGGTCAAAAATAATAATATGCGCTCAGTTGGGGCGATTCACAATACCTGTCCATCTTACCCCCACACATTGTCCGTTTCACCCGCAGCACTAAAAAAGTTCACTTTTTCGGACCATTTTTAAAACTCAAAATACACATTGAAAAACATTTTTTGTTAAATATTTCACTAGCTCCTTTTGAAAACAATATGTTGAACTGAAGTAAACTGTATTTAGGTTTTATAAATCATAAATTCTCTGTATTATATTAGCTGTTCTTCTTAACCTGTTCGTCTTACCCACAGTTCCCCTACTACCCGGCAGTATTCTCACTTGGGACTAAAACTCTGACTTCTTTCTGCTATTCGTTTCATTGCAAGTAAAATCAAGATACTCAACTTAATAAAGACGCATGGTGTTTTAACCATGCGTCTTCCTTCATTGACTTGAATTACTTTGTTTCTTTAAAAAGGTTTATCTCTAAAATAAAAAAATATACATTTCGAAATTTTGACGTCAAAATTATCTGAGAAAAACGGGCATTAGGCGGAAAATTTCCCGAACAAGATCAAATACACAAAACTTGAACAAACAATTTTAAATTTCGATTCGACTTATCACGGAACTGCTTTGCTAAAACCTCCCGCGAAGACGAAGTTAGTTAATCAACGGGCCACCTATGAGAAAATAATAACGCTTTCTGGCACAGTGGCACTATGAACTTCGCGGCGCTGAATGCGTCGGCGCGGTTTAAAGCTTTCTATTCTCTTCGATAAAGCTCCATGTAACGCTTTATCCGAAAATGTTTATCTCAACTTTTGAATAAATGTGATGAAAAACGGAAAAACGTGACCATTTTGAAAGCAATATTGTTTTCTCGTGTTTTCTGCATTCTCTAAAATTTTCCTATTCTGTGAAAAATTACATGATGCTTTTTCTTTAGTTGGTTGTTTTTCTTTTGCGTCACAAAATTACGTTAATGTAATAACGAATTCGATTTTTAGGCAGTTCTACACAAATAAATAGCTGAATACTGTCAAACTGCAGAAAATGAAAGTTTAATGAAAGAATTTAACGACGTTTACAATTATTAAATATTAAATATTAAAGCCTAGTTCAGTAAATGACGTTAATAGTAAAGTTAATAGTTTGTGTAATCATAGTATGAAACATTTGCTGTTTGGTAAAAAATGGACTACACAATTTTTGCTACCATTTTTGTGTAATTTTCGTATCAGCACTATACAATTTCTGTATCAGTTTTTCATAAACATCTTCGTTTCTTTTTGGAGCTCTTTTGAGTTTTTATTTGATTTAGTAGTATTTTTGGGTTATTTTTCAATTATTTTTAGATTTTATTTCTTGTTTTATTTTATAGCAGCAAAGTATCAGTTTGCGTCACTTATTAATTATATTTTGTAATATTTTTGAGTCCTATATGGTAACAGTTTAGTATCATTTTTTACAATTTTTGTCGTTTGAATCAACTTGCTGTTATTATCGTATCATTCTGGTGCGATTTTATGCTATCATATCATTCTGGTGTCAATTGTATTGAATGCAGCCAGGGATTGCCCACTAAATTTTTTACCATTTTTCTCTAATCATCACAAACCGCGAGGCTCTGTGCGACCGCACGGGTTAACTGGGCCAAAAGTTCCAATATTTAAATACCTCGTGTCAGTAGTGGCCCCGTTTCAACGAGAATTACTCCCATGCAATAAAAAGTTATACACAGAAGAAAGTGTTGCATTTTTTTTAGTACAATCTTTAAAATGATAAACAACCGCAAGCAACAGCACTTCACTAGATAATTTTCAGAATTTGAGAGAAGGAAAAACTACCGGGGGAGTGGCTTGTCCTATTTATGGAGAGGCCTCTCTTCCGCTTTTCACGGCGATATCAATGCATTGAAAAGAAAATTTTCAAAACATTTAGCTAGCTAGTGACTCCGGAAATCGATTCATGCAAAGCTGATGTAATAAAATGCATTACTATCGCCGTAAAGAGCGGAAGAGAGGAGACACGAAGAGAATCTTTGTCACTTAGGTCTGTTTGGAAAATTACCCGAGATTTGACGAAAAAAATAATAAAAATCAAAAATAGGATGAACAATAGAGAATATTATTGTGCTTCCCGAGAAAATATTTCGTTTTTCAGCTTTATATAGTTGTGCGCAAAGGTAAATCATGTATTATTGACAGCGTAAGCACAGAAAAACAGACATAACACTCGTTTTCCATTCTTCGTACCGATTAAACCGCCATTTCAAATTTGGGCTTAGTTGGGAATGTCTCCGTTTTGGTCAAAGTGGCGTCTGTGGTGTAAGCACGTGTAAGTTTTCTATGTTTATGTTCTTATTCTTTGCTTAGATAACATTTGTTTTGTTCTATTACGTACATACTTACAAACAACACAGTTACAACACAGACAAACAGTCATAACTCTTGGAAGAAAAATAAACAAGAATTATCGTACCTCACATTTAGCCTGAACACTAGCACCATCTATGATCGACATTCCCAAATATAAAATCGCGACAGGAGTATCCCTCGAACTAGTAAGTATTTTTTATGGGACATTCCCCTTCTTTCGTCAAAAAGCGTCACTTTGACCAAAACGGAGACATTCCCAACTAAGGTCAAATTTGAAATGACGGTTTAATAGGTACGAAGAATGGAATACGAGTGTTATGTCTGTTTGTCTGTGGTTACAATGTATTACGTTAACCGAAAATGATAAAATGTAAATGCTGATTGCGTTTGTAAAAATATTGTCCATGTTCGAACGGGCAAACACGAAGCAAGCTACCCTAGCATTCAGCTGATGAGAGAGAAAGAAATATTGTTGCTTTTCTCATCACTCTTGCGTTGACAGTTTCTTTCGAGATTTCGTGTGAGTGTAAAAGAGATACTTTGACTGCGAGCAACCAGAACAGAGCTGCGTGCAACTGTTAAGGCCCAAACAGAATGCTGCGTCAAAGCATACGTCAGCGTCAATTTGACAGTAAACCCATGGGAAAACTGTCAGAATGACGCCGACGGACGCGTTGACGCATTGTTCTGTTTGGGCCTTTAGACACACAACTTAGCCGACGAAAGAAAAGTTTTAGATAATAATCGCAATAAGCAAGCCGATTGATTGACATGATGTCAGAAGTTCTCTCTCTCTTCTATCTTTCTGATAGAGCTCTTCATTTTGATCGAGCTTTTGACAGCTCTCATATAAAACCTGTATCGTCCGATGACCATAGTTTATCTATTTACTGTGTTGTCTAAGGCGAGCTGAGAAGACAAGTGGTTTACTTATAAGCTATCGTCTTATCCCATTTTTTTAAATACAAAAAAATGCTTTTTTTATTACTTTCACTTGTCAAATTTGAAAAAGTCTTCATGTGACGATTCAGTGACATCATATCTTATCAGAATATGCGAAAATTAGTACCACTAAAATACCCAATTGGGTATTTTCTCTTGAAAATTTAGGTAGAAGTTGTTTAGAGTGTATTGAGTACACTATATTTTTAGCGTTGCAAGTTTTTCGAAAACTGGAAAAAATGGCGTCACCTGAAATGGAACGTCGCGGCTTGATTTTGCGCAACCACCTGGAGAATCCTCAGCTTTCTCATCGGGACATTGGAAAACAACTTGGAATCGTACAGTCAACGATGAGTCGTGTGATTAAACGTTATTACGAAACTACTCTGAGCATCGAACGAAAGGAGAAATGCGGTCGGAGTGGATGTTCTATTTGTGGTCAAGATCACACGCGTGTCTTGAAAGCATATAAGCGGAATCCCAATGCTTCGGTCAGGAAGTGGTCAAAAAGTTGAATCTGCCCAAGTATTTCGTTCAGAGAGCCAAGGACAGGGAGGGACTGCATACGTACAAAGTGCAGAAGGCTCCAAATGGTGACGAACGGCAAAATACCGTGGGGAAGTCACGAGCCCGGAAACTGTACACCTACATGCTGACGAAGCCCCATAGTCTCATCATGGATGGTAATATTCACGTCAAGGTGGACTTCCGGCAGCTTCCGGGCCTACTGTTCTTCCCCGCCCAACACAAGTTTGATGTTCCGGAGGAAATATGGAAGCAGAAACTTTTAATGTTTGCCAAGAAATACATGATTTGGCAAGTGATCTGCTCATGTGGCAAACGGAGTGCGCCGTTCGTGACTATCCAGACTGTAAACGGGTAAACCTCAAGCAGTGTCTGCATATGCTTCCTCTGTTGAAGCAACAGGAGGGCCCTAAGATCTTCTGAACGGATCTAGCTTCAAGCCACTTTTCCAACGAAGCCAACGGAGTTATTTTCCTACCCATGACTCCAACAAAACTACAAAAGATAATTCAATTGAACAAATATAAATAATTTAACAATATTATCAGTTGAATTGTGGCAATCATACCGAAAACAGTCAAGCAACTACGCTCAATGCTTTGTTCGTACTGACAACTCCACCCCGGGGTGAAGAAGTTGGACATCGTGAGGCACTTCGTGTCCGCCGGGTAAAGGCTGATTCGGCATTTATAACGTCCTCGCCCGTCTGGAGAAAGGCGAAAGCGTCAAATGGAAGCCTGGTTCCGGCCGTCCGATGGTGCAGTGCTGCAGAAACTGTAGAGGAAGACCAAGTGCAAGGTTGCCTCATCGCTCCGCGCGTTGGTCCGCGAGATTAGAGGAATCGGCCAAACAGCGATGAAATGCTGTGTAATGGACCAAAATGTGCAAAAGCGACGGCCGAGGTCGACCGTGTCTGAGTATCTGGCAACCACCCAGAAGCAGCTGAAGGTGCTGATGAAAAACATATTTCAGACGAAACGCGGCTTCGTGGTCGTAATGGATGACGAGGCCTACTTGACGCTGGACGGCATCGACTGGCAGGAGATTAGGTACGTTACGTTCCACGCCAAGGAGGTAAACGATTATGTCAAGTATATCTCCCATACCAAGCTCTGGAGTAGAGCTGGCAGTACGAACAAAGTATTGAGCGTAGTCGCTTGACTGTTTTCGTTGTAGCTGCCGCAATCAACTGATAACGTGATCAATTACAGGAACGTAGGATTCAACATTGAATTATCTTTAGTAGTTTATTTTTCGTCGCCGTCCAAAACTAGGACGTTTCTTAATACATACGTTACGTGCGTGTTTCGGGGGAGCTCTCTCTTCGAATCGCGTAGAAGGATGCGGCAAATGGTTGGACTATCCTATATGTAAGTGGTTCCGAACCTTTTCTGGTTCGTGAACCTCGTGGCGGTATTGCGTATACTATTTTGCTGCGAACAAAATTTTTAGCGAAACCCTATTTGGGAAACGCTGACAATAAACAAGTGGGGTACGTACCTCATCGTAGGCACACGTCTGTTTCGCTCTAGTTACACCAATGACTCTGATACGAAAATCAATTTTAGACTGAACTAGAACAACGCCCGAACGACAGCTCTTTTGTTAGTTAAAGAACAAACCGAATCTGAATAAAAGTAACCAAAGGCTTTAATATTTTATATTGTTTTGATCTATTAGCCGTGTTCTGTCTAGTGCTCTGCATTAGCTAAATATTTTATAACATTTTAGATTTACTTTACACCTTCAGTTTGGTCAGTATGTGAAACAAATCAGCCGACAATGTCAGTTCATCTAGCTGCCAGCTATAACAGTGGCTCATCGTTTAATGTATGGCTCTGGAAAAGTTTGCAGATTACGGCTTGCTTAACGAGACCGCAAATGTGTACAACAATCTACCGACAGCCGACGGAAGCACCAGTTGTCACCGAAATGGCTTGCCAGCCGAGCCGAGAAATTCCAACTTTTCAGATGAAGCCCTGACTGGAGGACACCATGGATGGCAAACGTGAAGCAGCAGAAAACAATTCGTATTATGCATAACCTCCGTAGCCGGTTTCTCTGCTGGATCGGTCGTCTTCGGTTACTTTGGAGAAAGAGGTATGATAAATGTTTAATTTTAATTTGAATACCTGACCCAGAAAGCGTTGTACGGGAAAGAGGGTTTTTAATAATTTTGTCAATTGATGTTAGTCGATTAAATTGCTGTGTGATCTAAAAATAATGATAAAATGCTGATACGAAAGATTTTCGAAATCGAATTTACTATGTATATAAAATCTGATTCATCGTAGTTTTCTGATAAACAGCATATCTGTTTCATATGATTCTAAATAAGAAATCAAATAAAAAAATAGGGATACCATCGATGTTAGCTAATTCGGCATTAAATATCATATATATCTAATTTTGTAATCTAGTAATTATATCATTAGTGTTCTCCTTCCATCAAAATTAATGTCGAATTTGAACCCTTCTGTTGCAACAACAAAGATGTGTTCTGCATCTCCCTTTAAGTAATAATATTGCCATTTGGAATGCATTTCAGGGTACACCATTATTGTGATCGCGACCACGCCGTTAGCTTAATTCGATTTCGACTTCTGTGATACTGTGGTACTGAAGTTACAATGTTGCCGAGTAGTATGCTACCGAGTGGAAACTTATGCAATTTTTTTTACTCTCCCATTGACGGGTACTGCGATTTCAGTCCTGACCCAGACCTTGTCCAACAGACTTGCATTGGCAGCAGCCAGTGGACTGTGGGATTGCTGGACTTAAATTCAGAGGGTTTTTCATCCACGATTAAGTCGATTATTTGACAGAATAAATTTCATTTGCACGCAGTCGTTGAGACGGGTTGGTTTCACGAACAGCAGCAACAACGAAGGTCGACACACACCGCTCAGTGAGACGGAAAAAAACATAACCTGGCAGCGAAACGAAAATGGTTGGAAAATGCCGCGCAATGTCGAGGAAAAATGTCATTCCGGAAAGATTATCCGAGATAATACGATTTTTTGCCTTTCGCCACGCTCTTTTACGTGTTTGGGTGGCGAAATAATTTGCTCTTCGAATCCGAGGGTAGCACTTTTATCCATGCAAGAGACGGTGCACAGTGTGCATCATTTCAGGCGAAGTTGATTTTCATCTGGTGATGTAAATTTCATCATTGGAGAAGGGATGACTTTGCGTTGGCAGTGGCAGGTCCCCAACGGAAGACGGAAGAAATCATAGCTAAAATAGCACTCAAGTCGGCAGGAAGTCTGCGGTTGCTTTTTTTGGTAAACATGCCTTTTGTGGCAGTAGATTACACGGGATATGGTGAATTCATTTGTAAATTACAACGTTGTCAAGCCTGTTGTAACTTTAATTTGTAATTTGTATGTCTCAGGCGCCAGAAATGTAAATATAGAACTTGCATTCTGACTACATTTATTATTTATAAATCCTAACTAAATTTACTAGGAGGAGGCTCTGTAGCCTCCCCCAGTGGAATTACTCTATTGTATACGCTCGTCTGATGTTCAGCAAAAAAAACTACATTACAACTGCACAGCACGGATTCTTCCCTGGCAGGTCTGTAACTGCCAATTAATTAGAGTTCACTACATTTTGCTTGCGCGGCATTGATCGGAGTTTCTAGATTGACGCTGTATACACTGACCTGAAGGCTGCATTTGATCGTGTCGATCATCGGATATTATGTGCTAAGTGTGATAAACTCGGAGCATCTGTCACGATGGAGATAAAATCATACCTGCGGGAGCGTAAAATTGCTGTTAAACTGGGAACGTCACAATCTTGCTGGTTTAGCAACAATCTCGGAGCCCCCCAAGGCAGTATCTTGGGGCCTCTACTGTTTTCTTTGTTGATCAATGATATTAAAATATTTTTTTTAAACGATGGTTCTACAATTGATGGAGGGACGGTAAGGGAAAGTAATGAAGAAGGATTTTTTTTGGGAATGAAGGGGAAAAAGTGGAAAGGAAGGGGGGAGGTAATAGGTAGCTACGCTTAACAAGTTGTCTTTGTGACTCTTACCTTTTGTCCAATGCTGGAAGGTGCATGGGTCGAACCAAGCTATAATCTGAGATTATGACCGGATTTGAACCCACAACACCCGCCAGGGCATGTGACTCGTTGGTACCCGTGTACCTATGAACCACAGAGGCGCTGGACACGGGTACCAACGAGCCACATGCCCTGGCGGGTGTTATGGGTTCAAATCCGGTTATAATCTCAGATTATAGCTTGGTTCGACCCATGCACCTTCCAGCATTGGACAAACGGTAGGAGTCAAAACGACTACTTGTTAAGCGTTGCTACCAATACCCCCCCCCCTCCTCACCTTTCCGCTCTTTCCCCTCCTTCACCAAAAAAAATCATTTTTTTCTCCTACCGTCCCAGCATCAATTGTAGAACCACCATTTCAAAAAAATATTAATTATATGTATGACCGCATTTCAAGGTCAAGACTAAAACATGAGATTAGTCTAGATCAACGATATCACAACCTTATTACCTCGTGGCGTACGATTGCTGTACGTCGTTGACACATTGACAAAAAACTATTTGTTATGTGAGGTGCAAGCATTTGGAGGGACGATAAAGTTTAAGTTTAAATTAGTCAAAATAATGTTTTGGGCGCTTGGTTCGTTCTGGCAAAACCCCGGCCATAGCTCCACGAATCAGCATCGTTTTTACCACGGTAGCTCAACAACGACAAACTTATTTCAGTTTACATCCCACTGCATTAAAAATGTGGAGTGATGTTCCAAGTGAACACTATTTGCACCGATTTGGAAGCTGCGTTTGATCGCGTAGATTACACTGGACCGTATGAATAAAACACTTTACTTTGCTTGTTTCATAAGATTTACCCGGGAAAGGCAAACAAACTGTTTTTTTTTCATACGGGCTACTATATCAACTAAAATTGAACTCTAGCAACTTCAATTCATTTTACCTGGTTGGTCGTTGATTCAGCGTCAGCGTAGGACAGCAGTGAGTCATATAGCTTCGTACGCTCGTTTGGTGTTCATCAGGGGAGCAATCTTGGGCCGCTACTGTTTGCCGGTTCTTGGTTCTTTTTTCTAACTGGTGCTTACGTTATTGTATCAAAATGTTTTGTGATTATTTTTGACGTAGGACTGCGTCTTACGACAAGGTTTGGGTTTGTCATTCCGAAAAATCGAAAATATGAAAAATTTTGAACGCTAATTGCTCTTCCAATGATGAATGAATTTTCATGGTTTAGACACCGATCGACTCATATGTAACCTTCGGTTACATAATATATATACAATTAGCTCTGCCAATTTACCATGCTTATTTCAATCTGCTCATAATTCCCAATCCAATTTCCCTAAGTCCATCTCTGAGCAAGCTGTCGACTGTTTGATTGATAGCGCTCCAAACCTTCGGGTGGAGCGGTCACTCACACGGGAAAGCTTGTTCGGTCATATCTAAAACAACCTGAGTAAGCTGTCTACTGAGTGAGTGATTTCCCTCCAAGTCTCTCGCTTTGCGATGGGCGGACGGGTCACTCACTCGGGAAAGTCCCTCCACGTCTGGCGTCTCTCGTTTGGGACGGAGGGATAACTCTCTCGGGAAGGCCTTTTCCAGTGCAACCAGAAGATTCCTCTGTAAATGGGATAACCCTCCACGTCCCCTATAGACGGAGGGGTTCCCCCTACAGGGTTGCTCACAGATACCACGAGAAATACAACCAAGGTATTCAGTGCCACAGGGTATTATACCGTAAATAATGGTTGCCAGGACAAAAGATTGTTAAAAATTGAAAAACTTTAAAAGATTCAATTTTTAATTGACCGAACTTATAAAAGCTAAAAGCTAAAGCTAAAGAGCTAAAAGCGAACAATTACAAAAATAATAGTGCTGTTATACAAAGAAGAAAAAGGTAAAAATAGTTCTAAGCAAATGTTAAAATGTGTAAAAGTAGACTAAGGCTGGTGTAGGAAAAACTAAGGCTGGTGTGTGAAAAAGGCTAATATCCCTTGAAAAGGTCCTCGAGGGACCTTTTATTCTTGGACTATTTCACAGAGGCAGAAAATCAGCGCGAACTGCTGTACACAGCGAGCCTGCGGGCCCGTCAGCATTCGGCGCAATGCAAGAATCGGTATTCCTTGCCATCGGTACATTTGGTAGAGACAGTAATCATTGCCAGCCGGATTCCGTGGCTGATCTAACCCGCCGCAAAATCCCCGCTGCGGCTACACCTTGCGGGAAGAGAAAAATACCCCGTACCATACAGTTCTCGTGGCCAAGGCCACTTTGGTCTCATAATCGTCAAGATTGCCGTATTAGATGAAATGTTCGTCGTCGTCGTCGAGAGGAGATATCTGTAGTACCAGCCTTAGATAAGTAATCTAGATTTAAGCTTAAAAATTGTTGGCACAATCTAGAGTTTTACCAACAGCATCATCCTGTCCTAAATTTCTATCTCCACCTTGCTTCTAAATTCCGTTTGCGAACTCGAAAGGAGTTTTAGTCCTAGTAGTTTATTTTTCTCCTGAAGTGTGACCTCAATATAACCTCGATCATTTTGTTTCTGACAGCATTATTAATCGTAATAGTATCCTATTTAGTGGTTCGTTTCCAGCGGTTTCTGTTTGCGACGGAAACACTTATTGAATTGAGGAATAGCCGTGACGCACACCCGTTTCTATCCGTTTTAGCACCATTACCCTTCCCTTCCTTTCCCGCTGAGCAGTTTGGAGGGTATCACATAATAGATGTAGCAATTATAATATTTGTATTATAACTTTCTTTTTTAATCACTAATCAATGAAAATTAAGTTTCAAGGTCAAATATTCCCATATATTTTCTTCCTAATCGCCTTGCTTCACAAGTAGGGACGACAGTTAAATACACCTTCTGTTTACTGTGATTTTGATGTACTTTATTTTTAGAAAATAAAAGTGACAAAGCCTTAACAGGTTGAAAATTTTCTATGACGTTCAAAAATTTATACTAATTTGATATCTACGCCTGAGTAAAGTGATGTCTCCTCATACCAACAAGATTTCTCATCATCGCGATAAACCTAGTCCAATTGGATGTCCTGAAAGTGAACAGTTATAAAAAAGTGAGCGACGAGCTCTGTCGTTCGTCCGATTGTATCCACATACTGCAATAATTTATTCAAAACTGATGTGAAAAAGGGGTTGACGGAATATTCATGCAGGTGACGTGATGCAGCATTCTTCAAAGTGAGGAAAAATCAGCGACTATCTGATCTGAAAATAGGTCTTGAACGTTTAATTTATTGCTTTACAATTAATTGTATGCAATTGTTTACATACTTTCAATTATATTGCTGTTAGGCGTGAAACAACTGATAAACAGAGTGTCAAAAAGAACTATTAATGTGCAGAGGGCTAATTGATGCTATTTTAACTGTCAATTATGGCAATTATGTTACAAATCAACCTATCACAATAAATGGAGCTATATGTCAACTATTTTCAAGAAAATTGACGAATGTGAACCAGTAGCAAAAGATAACCCAGATAATTTATTTAGTTGTTCCTTTTAATCGTGTGTTTTGTGGTCAATTACTAATAGTTTAGGTTTTGAGCAAGGTCCTTAAACCAGTGAACATTCGTTTCAAGCCTTCAGACTAGTGCTACAAGTCACATAAATAAAATACGATATCGTATATCGTATACGATAGAACACCAGAAGAAGTGTAATTGTGACCTGATGAAACTCTTAGTGGGACTGCAAACTCTACGAAACGGATAAAACTGATATACAGCGCACGGGTATTTAGGAAATTTAAATTTCTCTTCTTGTATCAAATTTATAGGAATGGCTCAGAGCATTTATTACAAAACAGTAAATTAAAAATATGCGTAACAAATATTTGCGAAATGTCAAGCATTGTCGAGTTCATGCCCCCAGGCACAGACATACTTCATATTTTCCTTTATGCGTAAGAAAAATCCATTACTATGGAACTATATGGCATCTGGTGAGCTACTAGAAAGAGTATCAGTAATCAGAGATCTCGGTGTACTACTTGACTCATAGCGCTCCTCATTATTCACACTTCATAGGACACGTTAATAGAAACCACGGCTTTATCATGAGAATTGCCATTTTACGCTGACCGTTGTAGTTTACTGGGGATCGACACACTGGAAAGCAGACGAAATATCAAAGCCGTTTTGCGGAAAAGTTATTAATCGGAGAAAAGACGGATGTTTGGCGCGTTTGATCTCCCAGATCAATTCAAATGTGTCCCTCAGAATTTTAAGGTTTCGAGCGGTTCTGCGCTTTATTTTCCACCGCAGCGAATACGGTTAAAACGAACCTATGATTACTCAAAACTACTCAATGTATTGGAACATATTTTTTTGTTTTGTTGGTATAAGTTTGAAAAAGATTTTTTTAACTTTTGAGCTTTGTACACGAAACACTGCTTAAGAAAAAAGAAAAAGAAAAAAAAAGATAGTTGAAAAAACTAAATTTTGTTTTCTTTTCCTTTTCTTCAAGTTGTGTTGAGTAGTTTCCGAGAAAAAGGTACATAAAGCTTGATAATCGTGTTTTTACAGGAGTGGCGTTTTATTCCGTCGAGGTTCTTCCACGCCGCACTGGAATGCTTATGTGTGAACTCGTTTTTCAACCACTCCCCGTGATCGGATCATTACAGAATTAGTATCAAAATAAGCGGAAGAGTCTGTAGAATCGAAATCTGTAATAAAAAACAATGATTTGTTTTTCAAATTTTAGTCGTTCATGCCCCCTTAACATCTTTGCACTACCACTAAGATGAGTAATTTTCGTTTTAACATACAAATTACACTCAAGTCTTTTTTACACGGGGGATACGTGCCGTGTAAAATAAAACCTTTTAAAAAACTACAAGGTATACAGCCCTAAGGGTTGTACGAAAGGGTGACGTAGGACTGTGTCATATAATAATCATTACATTGATAACATGTTTTAATCGATGAAGTATAACTTTATGTCTGATCATTGATCAAAGACTAATGCAAACTGCATTTATGGCATATGCATATTTGAGTATCTGTGAGTATCATTGTTTGAGTGTTTATTTGTAAAAGAGCGAAATATTCTGATTTAATTCTTCATTGAATCAATGGTGGTTTTGAATAAAACTGTTTGAAATTGTTTGGTGGCCCTGAAAAGAACTATGTTTGAGCTGATAGCACTTCTTAAAAATCAGTACTATAATTACTGTTGCCAATATATAGATGGATGTCGCTATTCGGTCCTTTAGACTCTAGGATGATGGTTGCCCGCTAATACAGGAGTGATAGGAAATACCAAATCACTGTAAAGTAGAAATGGATTAGTTTTATCAAAATACTGACCGTCCGTCAGTGCGATCGTGCGAGAAATGAGCAGACGGCAACCTAGTGTGCTATTTTATAGTTACTAGCACTGCCGTTGCTACTTGTAAGCTAGTGTAGGTGTGGGAGAAACCAGATCGACTGCTGCTGCTGCTGCTCAAATGATTATCCGACGCTGATTGAGCAAGCACTTCCCATGTTTACCATGGTACAACGCAAAATGGAACGTTAACCATTTAGAAAGTGTAGAAAAATCTTTCCATTCTTCAATTACTATAGTTCTTATAAGAACTGTTTAAGACCACAACGGCCTGCTACTGAATTTGCTGCCCGTCAGTCGATCCGTTTCCATCTGCCTTCAGTGTTGGTTTGCGATAATTGCCAATGAAACTGCCGCCAAAATGCCATCGGGTATGCCACGAATTGCCATTAATTGCCGCAAAAGTCCTTGGATTTGCATCCAATTGCCGGTGTTGCCGCCAAAATGCCATCGTTTTTACCTCCAATTGCTGTCGGTGTTGCCGCCAAATGCCGTTGGTTTCGCCACCAATAGCCGTCGATGATAAATACTGACCGTCCGTCAGTGCGATCGTGCGATAAATGAGCAGGCGGCGAACCAAGTGTACCATTTTATAGTCACTGGCACTGCCGCTGTTACTTGTAAGCTAGTGTAGGTGGTGGAGGAAACCATATCGGCAGCTGCTGCTTAAATGATTGTCCGACACTGATTGAGCAAGCTATCGAACAATTTCGCATGTCTGCGATGGGGATAATGCAAAATGTAACGTAAAGTGCATCGTGTGGGATTCACGTTGACCATTGCCCGCTGATTCCGCTTGTCTTCGGGGTCGATGTTGCCGTCAATAGCCATCGATGTTGCCAATTGGATTGGAAAAGGGGTGTGGCTTACAAAGTGATCTCAAAGATTATCATTTGGATCCAAATCCTTTGGTGTATCTAATTGTCGTCCGTGCCTGTGAAGCTAGGTGATCACAAGGGAAATGTATGGGAAAATTCGACCTTAAAACTTTACACACATTTTCACTATTTAGCGTATAAAAAATTATTATTAATATGTTACTATAAAATTGCTGGACATTTTATCTATCCAACGACATATTAACTGTTATGTTTCGTTCAGTAGTATAGTAGCTATTAGCGTTTGAAATATTTCATTCAAACGTTACACTTCTATTTTTCGTTTTTACAAAGTGCTACCCAGTCCCAGTATAGTAAACAAAGACGTAGTTCTACGTCAAAACCGCGTTAATTCGAAAAATGTTGTGAAAAAACCGCGTTAATTCAAAAATCGTCATAAAATAAACCGTGTTAATTCAAAAATCGACGTAGAAAACCGCGTTAATTCAAAACCATTTGCGGCCCTGTAGCCGCAAGGTTACCGAGTCTGCCTTGACAAGCGAGTGGTCGTGTGTTCAAATCTTAGTAGAATCAGGCCATTCGATGTTAAGCGACTTTAGCACGGGTTTATTCTCAGGCTCCTCCACATCCCTCTTACTAAATTCTGCATTTACTATCAAGGAAGCCTCTTGCCAGGGCAAGTTATAAGAGTGGTACTTCCTTGAGGTGCGAATGAAGCCACTTATTCAAGGGCAAATTATAACTTGCTCCACTTCTTGTTCTAGGAACGAAATTGGTAATGTACAAGTAGTAAGAAACACATACATACACACATACTCACCCCCTATTTCTGTGCTGAACTCTGCTTTACCGACCATGAAGCCTTTAGCCGGAGCTGGTTATAAGAATGATACTTGCTCGAGGTGCGAATGAAGCCTCTTGTCCAAGGACAAATTATAACTAGTCTCCGCACTCCCTGGCTCTAGAGCTAGATTGGTTGAAAAGTAGTAAGAACCCGATCAGACAAACATAACAAAATTATAACAAATCATGATATTCTGTTATGACGGTATTTCTAACATAATTTGATATAATTTTGGTCTCGTTAGTAGTTAAAATAACAAAAATTCTATCAGAACTTCTTAGCAGCAGTAGCAGAAATGTAACAAAATTTGTTATGTTTTGAACAAAATTATTTCAAAATTTGTTATGATATTTGTAACAGGTTTTGTTATAATTTTGTTAAAATATAACAAAAACTTCTTTGCCTTTATCTGCTATATCGACATTTTATTTCGGCTAAATTGCCAAAAATAGTACAACTATTTTATCAGGAACATTCACAAATAGCACAGAAAAAAACTTTCATACATTTGAAAAAAATCGTTCCGGTCGCGGCCGGGATTGAACTCACGACACATCGCACAGAATGCAACAGTCTTAACCTCTGTGCTAGAACTACTCTTGAATGAAGGTAGATTAAATGCTTATATGATTTGGCCGATAGCTCATTCGGGGTTGTCAGTTTTTGCTTCGAGCTGTCTATAAATAGAAAATAAGCGTTCAATCCAAAGCCAATCAAGAAGACGAAGAAATTGAATCATGATATGTTGCGCCACTTTAACCGTTATGTGTGCGACAAAAAAAAAACACCTTTAGCAGGGCGAGAAGGGTACGCGGGTACCCAAAATTGATATTGTTATAACATCAACAATTTTAAACCGATTTTGATGAAATAGGTGTCATTTGATTCGTTAATTTATCTAGTTTTGAATTATCTGGCCATTTGGCCGTTAAAAGACATACGGGGCCCGAAAATCCGGAATTCCGACAGAGTGTCCGCTGTGAGGTAGAGAACTGTTTGTATTGCAGGAAAATCTGCCATGCGGATATAAAAACGCTAAAAATTCATACAATGAACTATTTCATATAATGAGATGAATCAGGTTGGCCATTCCGGAGTAGGTTCCTGTGGGGTCATGGGTGGCCAGTCTAGGATTGGAGGTAAAACCTAGCAGTATGGGTATCAAAGTTCTTGGAATTAATTCGGTAGGTGATATTTTTTACATTTCGATGTATTTTGATTGGTTATTTCGAAAATGGTTTCTACGGGGTCACAGATGATACCGCAGGATTTAAGATAATCAGAACAGTTCAAAACGTAGAACCATCCGTTATACATTTGGAACCAGTTCCGAAATTATTAATCAGTACTAAACTGGCCATATCAGTTCAAAACTTTTAAAAGATCCGCTAAACCAATTCTAATATGGGATTAGGCACCCAACTGGTCATCTGTAACCCTACAGGAACCCAATTCTGGAATGGCCAATGCGATTTAAAGTCACCAATTTATATAAGATAAAAAAAAGGATCCAAAATGTCAAGTTCAAAACTAATGGCTGTGCTGAAAGCTGATATTCTTCCAAAACAAGCGGCTTCCCACGTTTTACCGGACGTTGCTCCGGAATTACCGATTCCCAGGAACTACATGTCAAATGATGGCCAAATGCTTAAACTAATCAAACCTAGATAAATGTACGAATCAAATGCCACTGGTTTCATCCAAATCGGTTCAAGATAGTCAAAGTTATGAACATAGCAAATCATGGGTACCCGGGTACCCTTGTCGCCCTCCTACGTAATAAAAAAATTCAAGTGCCTCCCATTGCTAATCCCCTTTATGGATATGCACCAAAAAACCCTTAATTAATTAAGATCAACGAGTTTTACGGTGTCGAAAAATTTCAATGACGTATGTTTTAAATTGAATGAGTTATAACTATTTTAAAACTGAAAAGGTACCCGGGTACCCTGTTGCACACATAACGGTTAAGAATGTTGCACGAATTGCCATTAAATATGGCCGGTGTTAGATCAGACTGGACCAAGTCGCAAATTCAAAAAATGAGTTAATGATAGCTAGCGATCAACAATTTTCTAAGCTGCATTTTACTTTAATCAGACTATCATAAATATTGCAAACAGCCATAATTATCAGATGATTTCGAACGATTGATAGGTATTAAACATACAGAGCAACAAACTTTGATCACGTTTTTCTAGAAGAGTTTTGTCGCTTGGTTCGGTTTGACTTAACGACGACCATATGATCGGTGTTAAGTCAAACCGAACCAACTGAGTGATTTCGAGAAAAACACGTTCAAAGTTTGCTGCTGCTGTGTAGTTTAAGTTGCTGCTGTTAGCTATCAATCATTCGAAATTATTTAATATCTTTGGCTGTTTGCAACATTTATGTAATCTGATTTGAGTAAAATATAGCTTAGGAAATTATCAATCGTTTGCTGTCATTAACTTATTTTTTAAAATTTTGCGGCTTGGTCCGGTCTGATTTAACACCTACCATATAAGAAAATAATGCCAGGCTTCATTCTTGGTTTTTTGCTCAGTAGATGCTCAATTGACTACAGCGCCTCAACTAAAAAGAATTCGAAAAAGTAGTGTAAAGGGCGTTTGTAGAGCTTATTATTATCTACATTATTGTTGAAGAAAGTATAGTTCTATCTTTTTTATTTACGGCGCTATGCGATTGCTACCCCGATTGCTACAAATGAGTACTCTTTTTGCTACCAACGGGGTAGCAGCCACATAGCGCCATCAATACAAACGATAGAACTATACTTTCTTCAACAATAATGTAGATAATAATTAGCTCCACAATCGCCCTTTACACTAGTTTTTCGAATTCGGTTTAGTTGAGGCGTTGTAGTCAAATGAGCATCTACTGAGCAAAAAACCGAGAATAAAGCCTGAATAATGCAATGACTCCTATGTTTCAGTTTTCGAGTCTGTAAACTTTTCTGTTCATTTTAGCAAGATTCAGCCACAGAAAAGATTAAAAACAACCATGAAATCAATTATTTAAATGATGTGAACGGTTGAAAGCCTAATTAAAAAGTAAAAAAATAAATAAATAAATAAATGATGTGTAGAAGAATCTATTCCTCAGTAATTATGCGAACTATTTAGATAATTTTTTTGTTTTGTTGGTAAAGGTTTGAGAAAATTTTAACTACTTTTAAACTTTGTAAACATACATAAACCGAGAATATGATAAGATTTTATTTTATCTCAGTTATGTTCAGTCCAAGCATATAGCATATAGCATTAACTAAAAAAACTGGTTCTCTCATATATGAAATTCTACAATGACATTCAAAAATAACTCTTTAGGTTATTTAAACCAAGACTTCTGTCAATACGTTCTTTAATTTCTAGTAATAAACTGCATGAGGTTCCTCAAGCGCAACTTGACAGGAGCGGCGTGTTACTGCATCGAGTATGTTTCTTAAGGTGCATTTAGATTAGGCAATTTTTTAGCAACATGTAGAATGCGACATGTTGCTAGTTCTTGCTCGCATTAATCGTGGGGAGGACCAACCAGCACCAAATTTAGGATTTTTACATTCTGACCTAAAACAAACAATCTGACAAAATTTGGTTCAAATCCGTCAAGGTCGATTACATCTCGGATACTTCGCGTAGAATTACCCTAATACGTGACTTTTAGATTTTAAATTTGCAATAATTTGAGAACGACCTAAGAAAAAAGTTTATATGATATAATGCGTAGAACTTGATTTTATTTTAGTTTTACAAAAACTTGTCAATTTTCAAAGATTATAAAAATTCCGAAAGAGCTCTTTACCAGATTTTAGAGCATTATTTACGCTAAAAAAATCTTTAAAAAAAGACATGTTTTGAGATAATTCACAATTTATGATTTTTATCGCGTATTTGCAAAGCTTTTTCTTTCAGTGTAATTGTTTACTGAAAATACACTTGATTTACTACGAATTTTGCTTTGACGTCATTTTCATAAAATAAATAGTTTTCGAGATAGAATTTTTTGAAAAAAATATTCTAATTTCTAAATACGCTCTTTTTAAAAGTTACTCTTGACGAAAAAATATATTTTATGGAAAATCATTCGGTGCGGGATTGTAATTAGCAAAACTTCATTGCAATCAAAACTAGTCGAGACAAACCGTTTGCAAGCTGGAACAAGCTGAAATTGCTCAGTAACAAAATTATAACAAATTTTGATATAAGAGCAAAACTTGTAATAATTCTGTTAGCCTCATTATTTTGTCTGATCAAAAATATAACAAGTTCTGTTATTTCTATCTAATTGAGATATTTTTTTGTTATATGTTTGTTATAATCATTTACTCGGGAAGCGTAGCAGGAAATAAGGGGTGAAAACACACCGACACTTTAAGCACGGATAATAAGCAGTTAGCTCACTCTATCCAGCTTTACACGAGCGATAATGGCGGATATAGAGCACAAGTGGGCATAATCTTTTGACATTCATTTGGAGGAGCGTCGAGTTCGCCCTGACGGAGTTACTATGGTTACTATGGTTGTTGTTCGAATGTAAAAATGTAAACATTGTTCAATTTTGCAGATCAGCTAAAGAGGAATATAATTGAACGGACAACAAGTTTTATGGATTGTGGCTTTGCAGTTTTCGCAAATCGTTTCAGGGAGAATGTCCAAATACGGAACGGAAAGTTTCTTATTAAGTCGAGACGCTGTTCGAGAGCAAACTTGACAACGGCTCGACCAACATGAAGTTAAGGTTTGCGTTAATGTTTAATGTTTCGAATGTTTAATTTGCACGATTGTGAAAAATTATTCTGAGCCAGTGCCTTCAGCAAATTATGACCGCAAACCACTATAAAAGTTAGTATCCGTTTAGTTATGTTTCACTTCAGCTCATCTGCAAAATTAAACAATGTTTACAGTTTTACACTCGAACAACAAACAATCATGAATGTATCCATAGTAACTCCGTCAGGGCGAACTCGACGCTCCTCCAATGAATGTCAAAAGATTGTGCCCACTTGTGCTCAATATCCGCCATTGTCGCTCGTGGAAAGCTGGATAGCGATATTGCAATAACAACGAAGTGCGGAACAATACCTGGATAAGATCACAATAGATCCAAATGCTGGTCGTAGTGATTACTTACTTACTTAATTGGCCTAACGTCTTATGACAAGGCCTGCGCAGTATAATTTCTCCATCTGTTTCGGTCCATGGCAACTGATCTCCAGTTCCGCGGGCACCCAGTGCTCGCCAGATCTCGCTCCACCTGGTCTTGCCACCTCGCTCGCTGTGCCCCTCTTCGTCTTGTTCCTACCGGATTTGATGCGAAAACCATTTTTGCAGGATAGTTGTCCGGCATTCTAGCAACATGTCCTGCCCAACGTATCCGTCCAGCTTTAACCACTTTCTGAATACTTGGTTCGCCGTAGAGACGCGCGAGCTCGTGGTTCATTCTTCGCCTCCATACACCGTTCTCTTGCACTCCGCCAAAGATGGTTCTTAGCACCCGCCGTTCGAAAACTCCGAGTGCTCGTAGGTCCTCTTCTAGCAATGTCCACGTTTCGTGCCCGTAGAGGACAACCGGTCTAATTAGCGTTTTGTACAGTGTGCACTTTGTACGGGGGCTCAGATTGTTCGACCGCAAGTGTTTGTGGAGTCCGTAGTAGGCCCGACTTCCGCTGATAATACGTCTTTTAATCTCACGGCTGGTATTGTTGTCCTCTGTTGCCAGCGAGCCAAGGTATACGAACTCGTCGACTACCTCGAACTCATCCCCGTCGATTACCACGGTGCTGCCCAAGCGAGCCCTGTCGCGCTCGGTCCCGCCCGCCAACATATACTTCGTTTTAGACGTATTTATCTGCAATCCAATCTTCTCTGCTTCGCGTTTCAGTCTGGTGTACTGATCTTCCACCGCCTCAAATGTTCTGCCGACAGCATCCACGTCGTCAGCAAAGCAGATAAATTGACTGGATTTATTGAAAATCGTGCCCCGCATTTCGATCGCCGCTCGCCTTATAACACCTTCAAGCGCAATGTTGAATAGCAGGCAGGAAAGACCATCTCCTTGTCGAAGTCCCCTGCGAGATTCGAATGGGTCCGACAATCCACCCGAGATTCTCACACAGCACTGGATCCCATCCATCGTAGCCATGATAAGTCTAGTAAGCTTACCCGGAAAGCCGTTTTCGTCCAAAATTTTCCATAGCTCTTGTCGGTTTACGCTATCATATGCGGCTTTGAAATCGATGAACAGGTGGTGCGTGGGGACTCGGAATTCGCGGCACTTCTGGAGGATCTGCCGCAGGGTGAAGATTTGGTCTGTTGTAGACCGACCCTCCATGAAGCCGGCCTGGTAACTTCCCACAAATCTATTGGCTATTGGCGATAGTCGATGAAAGAGGACTTGGGACAGCACTTTGTAGGCGGCATTCAGGATAGTGATGGCTCGGTAGTTCTCACAATCCAGCTTATCACCTTTCTTGTAGATAGGGCAGATAATCCCGTCTTTCCACTCCTTCGGTAGTCGTTCCGTATCCCAAATCTTGACAATCAATTGATGCAGACAGTCGGCCAACTTGTCCGGGCCCATTTTAATAAGTTCCGCTCCAATGCCATCCTTTCCCGCTGCTTTGTTGTTCTTCAGCCGCTGGATGGCTTCTTTAACTTCCCTTATCGATGGGGGTGGCACATCTTCGTTGCTTGCTGCACCAATGTGGTCACTTCCTTCGCTATCATGGTCTTCCGCCTGCACGCCATTCAGGTGTTCATCGTAGTGCTGCTTCCACCTTTCGATCACCGCACGGTCATCAGTCAGGATACCTCCATCTTTATCTCTGCACATTTCGGCCCGCGGCACGAAGCCTTTGCGAGATCCGTTGAGTTTCTGATAGAACTTCCGTGTGTCGTGAAAGCGGTACAGCTGTTCGAGTTCTTCGCACTCCTTCTCCTCTTGGTGGCGCTTCTTTTCCTTGAAGAGTCGGGTTTGCTGCCTCCGCTTCTGTTTGTATCGCTCCACATTCTGACGGGTGGCTCTACGCAGCATTTGTACCCGCGCTGCGTTCTTCTCATCCAATATCTGCTGGCATTCCTCGTCAAACCATTCGTTACGTCGATTCGGTGCAACACTGCCTAGGACGTTCTCCGCTACGCTGTTAATGGCTGTTTTCACGGCATTCCAACAGTCTTCAAGAGGGGCTTCATCCAGCTCTCCCTCTTACGGCAGCGCGGTTTCGAGAGATAACGCGTAGTTTTCGGCGACCTCTGGTTGCTTCAGTCGCGCTAGATTATACCGTGGCGGGCGGCGGTATCGTATGTTGTTCACAACAGATAGTTTTTGACGTATCCTTACCATCACTAGGTAGTGATCCGAATCAATGTTAGCGCCCGGATAGGTTCTGACGTCGATAATGTCTGAAAAGTGCCGACCATCTATCAGAACGTGGTCGATTTGTGATTCTGTCTGGTTGGGTGATCTCCCGGTGTACCGATGGTAGAGGTTATGCTGGAAGAAGGTACTACGTATGGCCATGTTCTTGGAGGCGGCGAAGTCGACAAGTCTTAGGCCGTTTTCGTTCGTTTGCGGGTGAGCGCTGAACCGTCCAATCACCGGTTTGAATTCCTCCTCCTGACCAACCTGAGCATTACAGTCCCCGATGATAATTTTGACATCATGTCTTGGGCAGCGGTCGTATTCACGCTCCAACTGCGCGTAGAATTCGTCTTTGTCATCATCGGTACTTCCGAGGTGAGGGCTGTGCACGTTAGTTATGCTTATATTGAAGAATCGGCCCTTGATTCTTAATCTGCACATTCGGGGGTTGATCGGCCACCACCCGATCACCCGCTTCTGCATCTCGCCCATCACTATAAAAGCTGTGCCCAGCTCGTGTGTATTGCCGCAGCTCTGGTAGATGGTATGACCATCTCTATACGTACGTACCATCGTTCCTTTCCAGCATACCTCCTGCAGCGCTACGATGTCGAACTTGCGGCTCTTCACTTCTTTAGAAAGCACGTGGGTACTTCCGAGGAAATTTAGAGACCGACAGTTCCATGTTCCTAATTTCCAATCGTTAGTCCGTTTTCGTCGCCTGGGTCTTTGCCGATTGTTCCGATTAGAGTTATTATTATTACTTACGGAGTCCATTGCTTTGGTTTTTTTAGTGGTTCAGGCTTGCAAAGCCCGCAACCAACCCCACAGTATCGCCGGAGGGCCAACGTAGCTCGAAGGAGCCCTCCCCCCCTGTCAGCATACGACCTTGGTTTCCACCGGGGTTGGTTACCCGATCTCCACCCGAGGTTGCTCGTATCCCGGCTGGTACCACGAGGAGGTTGGGATAGGAGTTGCTAGGTAAGAGGCTGTGAACCACTGTGGGGTCTATTTTATGCCCAGTGCACAAGGCACCGATGGTACGCATTACCTAGCCATTTACCAGTCGTAGTGATAATATCCACAAATAAAAAAACACCAAAAAACCGCTTGAATTTAAAAATTGCTGATACAAACCGCGTTTATTTGAAAAATGATGTAAAAAAATCGCGTTAATTCAAAAATCGTCATAAAAAAACCCGTGTTAATTCAAAAATCGTAAAAATAAACCGTGTAAAAAACTTGAGTGTAATCAATGAACCCATATTATAGGAGACAAATGTCTCAACACAATTTAAGATCAGTTTTAAATGTATTTTTAGTTGATATATATTTCAGTTACCACATTTTGCAACTTTTAAGCCTATACGAGTACAAAATGTGCCATTTTTTACACTAATTTTGTCAATAACTCAGTCTGAGTGTAAGATACAGGCTCGCAGAGTTCTGCAAAATGGTGTATTTTAATGATATTTACATATCTGTAGAACATTGTTGTTGTCTAAATTGTTTAATTTTAAATATATACTGATAAAGTTTATTTTCAGGGATCTGTCATAAATGGCGCCTAATATCTCAAAAACTGTGTGTCTTAGAAAAATGCAAATATTTTTGCAATAAAATTATCTACAACTTTTTGGGAGAAATCATAGCTCTATATCATAAAACAAAAATGTTTGATTTCGCAGCGCCACCTGTGGTTAAGTTCCGAACTAAAACTAATGATCAACCATTGCATTTCTTGATATACAAAAATTCTACCAAGCATGCTATATTAAAAAATCGCTATAACTCTTTTTTTATTGAAAAAGTTCACAATTTCGAGCATTCAAATCACTGTGCAGTGGTCAGTTAAAATAAAAGATATGATAATTAAATTAATTTGTACGAACGTTTATGTTTTCAACTTTCCTGTATTACTACATCTACAAGTTAAATTAATTAACTTTGCAATAAAATTCAGTTAAATATATAGTTTAACAATGAACAATTTCGATTATACAAGAACAATGTACTCAATTATAATGTAAAACGTATGAGAAACCAACCTTTTTAACCCATTTTGAACCTCAAATTATTAAATTTTTCTAAAAGTTACCATTTTGCACAACCCTCTGCTACGTACAAATTAAAAAAGTTTGCTTATACATATACTACTATCAATGTGATTCATTCAGTGTAAACACTCCGCTATCCAAAAATTGGCCAAATGATTCATTCACTTCTTTTGAAACACAAACAGTAGCAGAAACGGGTACGTTCACCGGTTGGTAAGGTACGCGGCGCACACACTATCAACCAAGTTGATGCGTATTTACGCATTTCAGCATAGGTATCTATCTATACCAAGCAAACAAAGGTAGGAACGGAACACGGCAACATACCGGCATTAACAACTTCATGCTAATGGAGCGTCGAACTTGCGGTATGAGTAAACCAACTTAACAAAAGCGGTTCATTATTGTTCCGAATACAGAAGAACTAGCATCGCGATTGTACCGAGGAGCTACTCTAGGCTATGACATTGAAATGATGACGATTTCGGTCAAACGTTTACTGCTGTTTGTAATCGCGGCTGGTGTAGGAGTGATTGGTAGGTTAATTGAGGCTGACAATTTTCGGTGATGCCCAATTGATCCGAACGTATTTTATTTTGTATCTTAGCGGCTGCAGATGTGACACTGAACAGAGGAAATGTTGCTACGGAGTTGCTCCGAGCTCGTAGAAGCCCCCAGCAGAATGGAATGCCAACTTTTCCGAACTTCGCACCGTGAGTAGTCCAAACAGTGATGGTGTTGAACAATGAAATATTAATTATTGTTTTATTTAAAGTCCTGGATTCGACAGTTCACATATAGTGTCTCAGAATACTGATAGCAACAAGAACGGCTTTGCACAATCAACTATTTACAAGTCGGAAAATGGCTATGGATCCTCTTCTATCTCAATTGCCAAATCGGTTTGTGTTAATCATAATTTAATTTTTTAACAAATAATTTTTCATATTTTATTTTTAGGGTGGTTCTACGATTAATACGTCCATAGTATGTTTCTTAGGACTCAGCGTTATGACAATCATTAGTGCATTCCGAGTGTAAATCATATTCTTTGTTTTAATAATGAAAATAATATTTGTGTAAAACATTGCT
Organism: Sabethes cyaneus; assembly: GCF_943734655.1. Taxonomy (NCBI): domain Eukaryota; kingdom Metazoa; phylum Arthropoda; class Insecta; order Diptera; family Culicidae; genus Sabethes; species Sabethes cyaneus. The sequence goes on from NC_071354.1 coordinate 147,344,914, forward strand.
AAGTGTATGTGTATGCACGTTTCATGGAGGAGTTTAGGTATTGGCAGACTGTAAATAAAAACAAAAATTAACGTTTGAAGGTCACTGCGAAAGAGACATACCATGGTGAATTCATTCAGCGACGTCATAACAACAGGCGTAACAACGTTACGGTGACTAAAAATATAAAGAGCAGGCATTCATGCATAGCACGACGCGAAGAAAATAACCTGAACCTAAATGACTAACATTGGATTTAAAAATGTTTCCGTGATACTAGAATCAAGGCTGGATTTAACTAGAGCAGAACATATTTACACTTGCGTTCTATGCATGATACGTAGCAATACGATGATCAAAATAAACAGAAAAACGTTATTCTTATGTGTGCATAATTTTGCGTTTGTTTAGTTCATTAGTCAGTGAATATTGCTGCCTGACAGACGGCCTCAATGTGATATCGCAGGTTGCCATGGAGATCAATTTTTTTTTGTATGCCAGAAGGGCACTGTGTTCATTTTGACCGCTGCGACAGTCATGGATATTGTCTTTTGTAGCTGGTACAGAGGTTATAGATTACAGAGGCGACGTGGCACTCAAAAACCGCGCAATTTTGAATCATAACGGAGAGTACCATCACAAATAAAGGTAACTTTCCGTTTTGATTCAAAATTTATCGGATTTTGAGTGCCTTGTCGTCTCTGTAGTAGCTGGCCCCAATTGCTGTATGGTGACGGAGCCGCCAAGTCATAGGTAATCACGTATCACACTTTATTTTGCGTTTTAAAAGGAATCATATCCACAAGTAGGGGAGTGTCGTCGTGGTTGGGCCACGTTTTGGCGTTCGCTCATAACTTCCGTTTCAAAAGGAATTTTGGAAATCTTAATACATCGTTGCAAAGGTCTAAGAATAAGGAATATTTCCGGAAAGTTTTGAGCTGATTGCTTTCTCGCTGAATTTATCTCGATAATTGCATTTCATGAATCATTTCTTGAAGAAAAGTTCATTGCGCCTGAAAAACTTTTTTTGTAAGATTTAGTCACTAAATTCAGTACGAGCGTTTTGAATACGATTGAAACTCACAATATTGTGAAAACTTACCTATTACAGTAAGAAGTTTTAGAATGGTTGTAGTATAGATATCATGAGTTACTAAAACTGTAAAATCGTGATGGCCCGACCATAACAGTGGCCCGACGATAACGACAATACCCTACTCAAGTTTTTGGCACGAGATGAATCTTGCGATTTTTACCTGTAAAATATATCATAAAATATATTGGAAATATATTCGAACTTACATTTTTTACAAAAACAAATTTTCTTCATCATAAACAAGATTTGTTTTCGTCTACCATGGACAAACACAATTGTTTATGAAAATCATTATGTGTCTATGTGCACGAGCTACCCGACTTGCACAAAAAAGAATCGGAGCTCAAATTTCGATATTTTCACTGCGACTAATCTACTGATCTACTGCTGATACTCTTTCATCATATTCAAAGCGGATAGAAACACTAAGTGGACTTTTATTTTTGAATAAATAGTGAAAAATAGCGGTTTTCTTACATTATCTTTTGCCGATTACGAAGCGACAAACCATAAATATTGATGCCAAGTATAAGTTTGAATGTACCTAATTCACATCAAAGTTTGTTATGATGCAGGTTTTTCGTGCCTAAGCTGTCGGGAAAGTAGACGGAGAGCTGCCGTAGACGAGGCCATCCAAGCACCCTGTTGCTCATACCTATTGAAGGAGTTGTAAGACCGTGCCACAATTAGGTGCTACATGGTTAATAACATCATTGAGGGATTGAGTTTTCATAGACAGTAAAGAGATAATGGGTAGCATCCGAAAAAGCTGTACCTGCGCCGAACTTTCTAATTCTGATTTGCAAATGCGGCAAATGTCAGTAAAGACCTTGCCTATTATCGATAAATGTTCAAGGGACAATGATTGGTATGGAGTCCTGTGATTGTGCGTAGTTCACTACGCGTTAATGTAAGTAATCTATTAACTTTTTTTAAGGGCCTGGGTTGATTAACTGCTTAGCTTGCCTACAGCCCTGCGCTTGGTACTAACTAGGCTGTCAGCAACCTCATTTCCCCCGATTCCGCAGTGTTCAGGCACCCAGAATAACGAAACTTTGTACTGGCGGGAAAGTTCCATTAAAGTTGTGCTGCAATTCCAAACTAGTTTGGGTGCACATTTAGTGGACTTGAGAGCCAGTAGTGCAGCCTGGTTATCCGTAAAGGTAGAGATTTTCGCATGCCTATACTTCCGTTGTAGTCGATCATGGTGAAGATGTATTTTGCGTTTCGCTTGGAGAAAGGTGGGCTATTTGTCCTATGAAAGAGCTTCCTTTATCCCACGTCCGTTGACTCCAGGAATCTGTGCAGGCCTCAATTTTTGATCCATCTGTAAAGAAACAGATAGTACCGGAAGGAAGAACAGGCCCTCCATTGTTCTTTATAGACTGCGATCGGTCTCAATTACACTAAAAGGAATATCAATGTTAGGCCATGTCTCCTTTCCAGTCAGAGATCGTCGTTACTACTGTGTACTGTGTTACCTGACTCAATTTGTAGTCTCAAAACTTGAAGTAGGGTCATTAATTCCCGTCGTAATAAGTAAAGCCATTCTAATTTTCATCATTTGTTGGATAGATTTAATGAATACTCCAAAAGTTCTTGTGCTGATTTGACTAAAACACAGTTATCTTCCAATCCGTGAACTTTGTAATCACTGAAAAGCGACTATTAAAGCATACTATTGAAATTACGCAACCGACTTTATTTCTAAAATTCGTCATATCGTTTTAAAATCCGTCCATCAAAATTTTTCATCGTCACAACAATGTTTACGAAACTAACGCGCATGTATTTGTGTAGGACGGCATGACAAATGTTATTCTACAAAATTTCTGCAAGTCAGGCAAGTTTTCCTGACTGTAGAATAACGACAATGCCTTGCGTGAGTTATTTTCATTTATGAATGACGGAAATTAACACGATTAGTCGACATTGTTTTCTTCGTCGCACAAAAAAACGTTGGAAATTTGGCTGGTAGGACATCTTTAATGATAAAAAGCATTTAAATAGATCTCAGCTTACTTTGATTGATCGCGTATGATTGACAACTAACTAAAATATTAAGGAATAACTAGTTTCGCATTGTGTGTCATAAAAAAGCTGATATTTTTAATAATTTGTGTTGGATAGGACGGGAATAGGCAATTACGACGATGTAGCAACATAGAACATACCCTACATTCGAGATTGTATGCGTTTGTCCGCACTTCCGCAGACTGTTCACAATTTATGTAAAAATTTAGAAAAAAGGATTTAGTTTATAAATAAAAGTAAATATAAATATAAATATAAATAATAAATAATAAATTTATATAAGAGGCTTATGTCTGTACCGAAAACCAGGTCTCTGACAGGACGTCATGCTTTCGTAGCAATGGGTTGTATTCTCAGTCACATCACTGGTCGACTGTTTGGACAGCTCGATTGCTCAACTAGTTGACTAGACTGCTCGACTGGACTGGTCGATTAGACTACTGGATTTGATTGCTCGACTAGACTGCTTAATTGAACTGCTCGACTGAACTGTTCGATTCGACTGCTCGACTCAACTGCTTGATGGGACAGATCGACTTGACTGCTTGACTGAACAGCTCGATTTAACTGCCCGAGTGGACTACTCGACTTAACTACCCGATTCGACTGCTTGACACATTTGCTTGACTTACTACTCGACCCGACTGCTCGACTTAACTGCACGAATGAACTGCTCGACTGGACTGTTCGGTTAGACTGCTCGACTCGCCGAGTGAACTGCTTGACTTAGTTACTCAATTGGTTATTCGAATCGGCTGCCCGACTCAACTGCTCAACCCGATTGTCCGGTTCAACTGCTCGACTAGACTAATCGATTTACCCACTCAACCCGACTGCTCGACTCAACTGCTTGACTTAACTGTTCGATTCGACAGCTCGACTTAACTACTCCAATGGACTACTTGACTGAACTTCTAAACTGAGCCGCTTGACCCGACTGCTCGACTAGACCGCTCGACTGAACTGCTTGACTAGACTACTCGATTCAACTACTCGACTGAACTGCTGGATTGGACTGCTCGACTTAACTGCTCGACTTGGCTGCTCGATTAAACTGCTCGACTGGAGTGCGCGATTAAACGACTCAACTGTTCAGTTCAACCGACCAACTCGACTGCTCAACTCAACTGCTCGGCTGGACTGCTTGACTGAACAGTTTGATTTAACTGCTCGATTAGACTGCTCGATTTGATTGGTCGACTCAACTGCTTGATTTCTGTTTGATTCAACAGCTCGATTTAACTGCTCGATTCCACTGGACTACTCGACTCAACTGCTCGAATAACCCGTTCAACTGGACTACTCGACTCAACTGCTTGACTCGACTGCTCGATTCTACTGCTCGAATGAACTGCTTGACTCAAATGTTCGACTTAACCGCTCGACTAAACCATTCGATTCGATTGCTCGACTCAACTGCTCGACTGGACTACTCGACTTAACTGCTCGATTAAACTGCTCGACTGGACTACTCGATTTAACTGCTCGACTTCACTGTTAGACTCGACTGCTCGACCCAACTGCTTGACTCGATTGCTTGATTCGACTGCTCGACTCGCCTGTTCAACTCGCTTGCTTGTCGCGATATCTTTTGGTCGGTGTTAAATCAGACCAGACCAAGCCGCAAAATTTTCAAAAATGAGTTAATGATAGCAAACGATCAAAATACGGATCTCCAGATAAACAAACGCGATTGGTCAAGGCGAGGATGGATCGAGTAATGTGTGTTGTTCGAGTATTAGGGGCAGTCTCGAGTCCTTTTGAATCTCGAAGCGGGTTACGGCAAGGTAATGGGCTTTCATGTTTGCTGTTCAACATCGCTTTGTAGGGTGTGATAAGAACAGCGGGGATAGACACGAGTGGCACGATATTCACGAAGTCCGTCCAACTTCTTGGTTTCGCTGACGACGTTGACATCATTACACGTACCTTTGAGAGGATGGCGGAAACGTACATCGGACTGAAAGCTGAAGCCAAACGGATTGGACTTGTCATTAATGTATCGAAAACAAAATACATGAAATGAAGAGGTTCTAGAGAAGTCAATGCAGACCTCCCTCCCCGGATTCATTTAGACGGTGATAAAATCGAGGTGGTAGAAGAGTTCGTATATCTGGGCTCACTGGTTACCGCCGACAACGACACCAGCAGAGAAATACAAAGACGCATTATGGCAGGAAATCGTGCCTACTTTGGACCGCACGAAGTTAACAATCTACAAGACGCTGATTAGACCGGTTGTCCTTTACGGCCATGAGACATGGACTATGTTCGTGGAGGACCAACGCGCCCTTAGTGTTTTGAACGGAAGGTGTTGCGCACCATCTACGGCGGAGTGCATATGGAAGACGGATTGTGGAGGAGGCGAACGAACCATGAATAGCATCAGCTGCTTAGGGAACCACCCATCGCTCACACCGCAAAAATCGGTCGCCTGCGATGGGCTGGGCACGTCGTGAGGATATCGGACGACAGCCCGGTTAAGAAAGTTCCCAGTAGTGACCCGACTGGAACGAGACAGCGGGCGCGCAACGAGCGACTTCTTCGTACAGCAGAGGAAATCACGGCCTGGAGCTGATTAAGTAAGTAAGTAAGTAAACGATCAAGAATTTTCTCAGCAACATTTTACTCCAATCAAACTACTTAAATGTTGCAAACAGTCAGAAGTTTTTATTCAGTAAAATAAAATCCTATACGACTATCCTATAAAAACTATTTGTTTCAGTTTCCGGCTATGACTCTTTTATGTACAACATCTTAGAGCTATATTATGCAATATAAGAACTAATCAAAGATCAAACATCTTCGCAAACACTGGCCAATGGAATGTATCCGCAGTTTTCTCAATTCTGAACAGACATTTATAATTTCCGGATCGTAAGATGCGGGCTCAACTAGTAGATATATGTCTAACGAATTTAGTACACGCCATTAAAGCAGAAGAAACTATATCTATATCTTGTTCACATATTTCCTACCGATTTATTTAAAACTTTTGGGTGCAAAAAATTGCTGTATGAAAGTTATGATAAAATCAGTTTAACGATGAAACGTTCCAATGTAATTTATGCCAGCATGCACTTAGTTCGCTGAGCCTATTTTCACATAACGAAAGGTTAAAGAGTAATTTCAGTAAGTTGGTCCGCCTTCCGGCTCTTCTCCTAGATGTACCCAATATATTCCAAGCAAACGAATGGGCGGCCCCATCGGAGTCATTCTTTATACTACTGCCGTAGACTTAACAACCGACTTCGGTTTGAGCTGAGACGAAGTGCGACCCTTCATGCGGAGAGGCTCGTTTCGAATATTTAGAGGCGATTGCCGCGCCCGAACATTTGACGGAGCTTGGCAGTTCCTCCTTGAGTAGGCAATGTAACAACGAGTGCAGCGAAATAAAGAACCGAGCCTATTGGACCGGTGCTAAATGGTTCGAAAATAAAAGCTACCCAGACCGCCACCGAAGAAAAACTGTCGCTTCAACACATTTATGTGCGGATGTAATTTGTGTCTTGTCTGTAATGGAAAATCCATTATCTAGCGTGACATTTAAGATTGTCCTTTTCTTGTTCGGGCTCGCTCGCAGCGAAGTGTGACATTCTGTTTTGCCTGCTTTAGGTGGCCTGTGAAAAGAATCCTGGATTGTTTCGCTTTTGTTTTGGTTAAAGTATAAATTTGGATGCTATAATTTAAAGCAGCTTAACTGTCACTTAAATTTAATAAAATACAATTATAGTTCCCAAGTCATATTCTTTAAGTTGAAATAGCATATGCAATAAATTGAAGTTAATAAAATCAGCAAAGCCCATCACGTACCCACCTCAGGTGAGCCATCTGCATGCATTGGTTCATGCTAGACCGCTCATATTTAAATGTGACAATGGTCCCTTAGGCAATTGCATAAAAACAAGGCTCAGTGAGAAAATCTAATAAATTCCGAACAATAGTTCTCTGCTGCTGAGTTGAATTGAAGCTAAAATCATCCTGTCTGTACGCAACACATTTTGCTTTGAAGTTAGCCGGGTCTCAGCCTTTCGGAAGTGACGGTACAGACTAACTATACACACCATACCTAGGTACCTACGCGAGCAACCGGTTGAAAAATAAAAAAAAAATTCAAAACAAAAAGCATATTTCATTTTATTAGATAGTTGCCCTCCTTGGTTATGCTAGAGATGATCCAGTTTATGCACTCATGCACTATTTATGAACTATTTTTACTTAAGTTATACTAGGTATTTGGGAACACAAAGCTCTTTAAATATGCAGCAAAAATACATAATTGTATTTTTTTTTGTTTAAACACGACTGGTTGAACTAACAATTTTGATTAACCGCAATTCTTCTAGGAAAGTTCTATTGTTCAAATAAGGCTTATACAAATTTGAAAAAAAGTTTATGTCACCCCCCCCTTCAAAAATTTTCGAAATTTGAAGGGGCAAAAAAATAAAGTGCAATAATGTTGCATTCGTTAATGGTAAGCAGATTTTTTATAATTCAACGAGTTTACCTCTCTAAATTACCCAATTCGTGCAAAGTTGAAGTAATTATCCCGTTAGTCTCGATCAACTATCCTACACCATCTTAGCTTTCTGATTCCTGCTACAGGTCACAGGCGACTATTGTGCTTAACCTTTAAGTTCCGACGCCGAAAATTGGGGTGCTTGGATCTTGGAATTAGACTTTTGGCTCCATTTAATTTAAATTTTGTTCCATTTTAATTCAACTTGCTTCAAAAGAACCGAATTAGATTGAGGCATCAATCAACTAAAAAAAGCCATGGGTTTATACCGTCTTTAGACATTACCCTTCTTTATCGACAGATTTCGCAGCCGGCTGTTAGAGTACAGGAAAATTACGGGGCCAGTGCAACGATCCTTTTGACCCTAACTAGCAAGCCCCGCCTAGCCGAGATTCGAACATACGACGACTAGCTTGTTAGACCAGCATCGTACCTCGAAGCTAACTGGGCGGGTTCATCAATCAACTAAACAATGTATTAGTGAAATTTGCTACCACTTTTGACGGAGATATTCCGAATTGCTGTGGGATTATATTTTGCTGTCATAGGTAGTAGATAAGATTAAAATAGAAATACAACTAATTACACACTCTGGAACATCAGCTTTCGGTGCTTTTGGGGTTCCAAATTGATCGTTTTATTCCGTAGTGTCCAAGTACCTACCCTCATTTTGGATGTAAGGGACGAAAAACTCAAAGATACAATTTTTTACCATGCATTGGACGCATGCAGAAAGGATGTCACTGTACTGTTCGAAACTTTTCTGACTATTGTCATGTCGTGATTATCATTGGGATCAACTGTGGCCCCGACCATTACATCAAATCAAGTCATGTTAAGTTATATTGCTTTTTTATTGAGCTTTATCTGCTTCTGCTTTAAAAATGGAGTTTTAGTATGGAAATGTACGAAAGTGGAATTAAATTGGAATAACACTTTCATTGCTAGGCAGTCGAAACAGTTTATCTCTCCAAACATTTCAATGATTCGCAAAATCCTAGAGCTTTCGAAGAAAGATCTAAACATTTATACTGATCTTATAGCAGGACATTGTCCAAGCCGCTATCATCTGAGGCTTATGGGGAAACTGTGATATATGGTGATATATGTCGATTCTGAGGCACAGAAAAAAAAACTCGGAACACCTGTTATGCCGTTGTCCGGCATTTTTCAATTAAAGATCAAGGTTCTTCGACAGAGGGCTGTTAGAAGCCCTGATATTTGGAAAACAACTCCCAGCATTGTATTGTACTTCATCCGAAGTGCAGCACCGGACTGGACAAATGCTATTAGTCTAACAATGACAATCGCTTCTGATAGTGGTGCGTTTGCATCCTTAATATATCAAAGATAAACACGTTATTGTTGAGAACCAGCATCAGTTGAGGAATGGGCTGATACTCATATGACTAAAAGGTTGGCCAAGAAACAAGCGGTTTAAAATGTGAATGGTGTGAGAGATTTTTTTCTTAAAAAATGTCGGTAGCATAGCACAAACGTTCCAAGTAAAAAAGTAATAGGGACCTAAATTGCCATTTTTACGAGAAGATTAGATTCCGATACTAGCGTGGACCCCCGTTCGTTTGACCGCTTTTAATCTGAGCACTTTTTAATTTGAACCCCATTGGTTTGCACGACGTGCAAATTAAAAATGGTTCAAATGTCATTCTCAACATGACAACATTTGCTTATGCAGACAATGCACATAAACACGATTTGTTTGTACTCAACTAGCGTGTTTAATCTGTTTCACATTGTGTTTTCTCAACGATTATGATAGAAATCCGATCGGAGAATGGAATATTCGCTGCTTGCAACTGCCAACTCAAACCACTAAAGCAATAACAAATAGCAGGGCGACCAGATCACACAAGTTCCAGCATATGTAGAGTTGCCAGTTGTTCAAATTAAAAACCAACCCCGTTAGTTTGCATGAGGAATCGTTCAAACGAACGGGGGTCCACTGTATTTCGTGGATACCGAGTTCTGAACCAGTAAGTGACACAGAATTGGATTATTCTAAAATACAAGGTAACTATCCGAGTGACACGCAAGTAAAAATCTAAATTCAAATGAAGGTTAAGTTACACGTTTATGGCTCTCTAAGGTGATCGTGTAGCACTCCACTATTTTCAAGTTGATTCATGTTTGCCAGAATACTTACTTTATGTGCTTGAATCAAAAAATTTTGAAAGTTGTTTTGATTTGATCTAAAATTTAAGTACTGTACAACTTTTTTGTATTAAACCTATTAATCTGGAAAAACAAACACTGGTTTTTTCTCCTTTGTTTAGTTATTGAAGGTTTAATGTTATTATTTTTTTCTTGCCCCCCCCCTTGAACAATATTTCGAGACCAGGACATAAACTTTTTTCCAAATTTGTATAAGCCTAATTTGTTGATGAATATCAGTTTTCAAATAACTAATTTTTGATTTAGATCGGCTATATCAGTTTTTAAAATGTCAATGTTTTCCAGAGGATTCTATAAAATATATAAATTGAGTTTCCGTTACTATTACTTACTTACTTACTTACTTACTTACTTACTTACTTACTTACTTACTTACTTACTTACTTACTTACTTACTTACTTACTTACTTACTTACTTACTTACTTACTTACTTACTTACTTACTTACTTACTTACTTACTTACTTACTTACTTACTTACTTACTTACTTACTTACTTACTTACTTACTTACTTACTTACTTACTTACTTACTTACTTACTTACTTACTTACTTACTTACTTACTTACTTACTTACTTACTTAATTGGCCTAACGTCTTACGACTAGGCCTGAACAGTATAATTTCTCCGTCTGTTTCGGTCCATGGCAACTGATCTCCAGTTCCGCGGGCACCCAGTACTCGCCAGATCTCACCTGGTCTTGCCACCTCGCTCGCTGTGCCCCTCTTTGTATTGTTCCTGTGCGGCATTCTAGCAACATGTCCTGCCCATCGTATCCGTCCAGCTTTAACCACTGTCTGAATACGTGGTTCGCCATAGAGACGCGCGAGCTCGTGATTCATTCTTCGCCTCCATACACCGTTCTCTTGCGCTCCGCCAAAGATGGTTCTTAGCACCCGCCGTTCAAAAGCTCCGAGTGCTCGTAGGTCCTCTTCTAGCAGTGTCCACGTTTCATGCCCGTAGAGGACAACCGGTCTAATTAGCGTTTTGTACAGTGTGCACTTTGTACGGGGGTTCAGATTGTTCGACCGCAAGTGTTTGTGGAGTCCGTAGTGGACCTGACTTCCGCTGATAATACGCCTTTTAATCTCACGGCTGGTATTGTTGTCCTCTGTTACCAGTGAACCAAGGTATACGAACTCGTCGACTACCTCGAACTCATTCCCGTCGATAACCACGGTACTGTCCAAGCGGGCCCTGTCGCGCTCGCATCCACGTAAATTTACTGTACTTATTGAAGATCGTGCCCCGCATTTCGATCGCCGCTCGTCTTATAACGCCTTCAAGCGCAATGTTGAATAGCAGGCAGGTAATACCATCTCCTTGTCGAAGTCCTCTGCGAGATTCGAATGGGTCCGACAATCCACCCGAGATTCTCACACAGCACTGGATCCCATTCATGGTAGCCGTGATAAGTCTAGTAAGTTTACCCGGAAAGCCGTTTTCGTCCAAAATTTTCCATAGCTTTTGTCGGTTTACGCTATCATATGCGGCTTTGAAATCGATGAACGTGGGGACTCGGAATTCACGGCACTTCTGGAGGGTCTGCCGCAGGGTGAAGATTTGGTCCGTTGTAGAACGACCCTTCATGAAGCCGGCCTGGTAACTTCCTACAAATCTATTCGTAGGCGGCATTCAGGATAGTGATCGCTCGGTAGTTCTCACAATCCAGCTTATCGCCTTTCTTGTAGATAGGGCAGATAACCCCGTCTTTCCACTCCTCCACTGACAATCAGTTACTGTAGACAGCTTGCCAACTTGTCCGGGTCGATTATAATAAGTTCCGCTTCAACGCCATCCTTTCCCGCTACTCTGTTGTTCTTCAGCCACTGGATGGCTTCTTTAACTTCCATTATCGATGGGGGTGGCACATCTTCGTTGCTTGCTTCACCAATGTGGTCACTTCCTCCGCTATCATGGTCTTCCACCTTTCCACCTTTCGATTACCGCACGGTCGTCAGTCAAGATCAGGGCCCGACAACGTTACCTTCAAATGCATAGCGTCACACAACAATGAAGCAGTAAAACTTCGGTTTTAACTGAAGCAGCACCGCTTCGCTTTCAGACTGGCTTCAGTCAGCGTCAGTGAGACGGGTTTCACTTCATCAAGACTATCGGTTTTAACTTTTCATTTGTACTTTTCTATCAAATATTCAGAAGCAGGCCAACAATTTTGAATGCAAATGAATTGAATTTGAGTAACATTTCCTATAATGCAACACATATTATAATTAACCCGTTCAATATCTACAAATCGTGCCTGACTTTCAGTCGTCGTCCGTTCAAACTGCCACCAACTTCAATTGAAGCTTGCTTGAAACGTTCTTTGCAAGAAATGAAGCAAGTCGCTTCATGATGAAGCGAAGGTAAGAGAAAGTCAGCTTCGTTTATTTGTTTCGAAGATGCCGGGCCCTGGTCAAGATACCTCCATCTTTATCTCTGCACATTTCGGTCCGCGGCACAAAGCCGTTGCGAGATTTGTTGAGTCTCTGATAGAACTTCCCTGTGTCGCGAAAGCGGTACAGCTGCTCAAGTTCTTCGCACTCCTTCTCCTCTTGGTGGCACTTCTTCTCCTTGAAGAGTCGGGTTTGCTGTCTCCGCCTCTGTTTGTATCGCTCCACATTCTGACGGGTGGCTCTACGCAACATTTGTACCCGCGCTGCGTTCTTCTCAGCTAATATCTGCTGACATTCTTCGTCAAACCATTCGTTACGTCGATTCGGTGCTACACGGCCTAGGACGTTCTCCGCTGCGCTGTTAATGGCTGTTTTCGTGGCATTCCAGCAGTCCTCTACAGGGGCTTCATCCAGCTCACCCTCTTCCGGCAGCGCGGTTTAGAGAGATAACGCGTAGCTTTCGGGCACATCCAGTTGCTTCAGTGGCGCTAGATTACACCGTGGCGGGCGCCGGTATCGTATGTTGTTCACAACAGTTAGTTTTTGACGTACCCTTACCATCACTAGGTAGTGATCCGAATCGATGTTAGCGCCCGGATAGGTTCTGACGTCGATAATGTCTGAAAAGTGCCGACCATGTATCGATTTGTGGCTGGTAAACGGCTGGGTAATGCGTACCATCGGTGTATTGCGCACTGGGCATAAAATAGACCCCACAGTGGTCCACAGCCTCTTACCCAGCAACTCCTACCCCTACCTCCTCGTGGTACCAGTCGGAATACGAGCAACCTCGGTGGAGATCGGGTAATCAACCCCGGTGGAAGCCAAGGTCGTATGCTGACAGGGCAGGAGGGCTCCTTCGAGCTACGCTGGCCCTCCGGCGATACTGTGGGGTTGGCTGCGGGCTTTGCAAGCCTGAACCACTAAAAAATCAAAGCAATGGACTCCGTAAGTAATAATAACTCTAAGCGGAACAATCGGCAAAGACCCAGGCGACGAAAACGGACTAACGATTTCGTTACTATTATGGTAATATAAAAGAGAATTCAAGAGTACCAGTAATATAATTTTATTCATGAACATCCCTCTATTTATCCAACCACCAACTGCAGTGATGATGGTTGACAAAACTCTGGCGATGGAGGCTTCCATGTTTAGCTTTTTGTTCCACAACGCTGAAATAAATCTATTGTTGGGCCCAAATAATGAAAGTTGGCAAATACAATGCGCCTGACTATGACAACGAAAGCATCGTAAATCTAATTAGTATATACAAACAATAAGAACAATATTTTTATTCTCGACTTTCCAGACCGCCCGACCACGTGGTTCTGTATAAACTGTTCACAATTTGATTTCTTTAATTGCTCGTCTTTTATAGCGGACGGGCCATTAGGGATTGAAATGGTGCCCATAGTTATCGGCTGCTGCAGATATCACTTACCCGGAAAATCGGTCATGCGTTGCTCCAATTCACAGACAAACTAAATTATTTGAAAACCATTACCTCCGATAACACGATATCCGGTACGTGTCAGAATCAGAATGAGAACGGAAACAGCAGCCACACAATTAAATCGGACTCAAAAAGATATCTCCACTGGTCCTCATAACCATAATGTCAAAGCAAAAGCAAATGTAATTAGGAAGCTATGTAGAGCGTGATCCCGACAGGATTTGCTGCCCAGCGCTCGGACAAACAGCAGTGTCCGTAATTATCGTAATTGAAATTTGAAAAATATCAAGGATACTTGTCTGTAATCAGCCAGCGTTGTGCTGTTTAGAGCGTTCTAATTCAATTCGTAATGGACGTACACAAGCTTTGGCTATTTCATGTTGCTTTTTGGAAAACATGATTAGATATTTGCAGACCTTAAAATTGTGGCATATAGTAAAAAGCCTAACAGGGACGATTGTAAAGATAATAGCCCAGACAGCTTACCTGATTTAAAGGAAAGCCTAGTACATATAGACTTTATTGTAAAATTTAGGTTTGAAAATAATTTGACAGAACATTTATACAGTAAAGTTACTTTAACTAACCACATGAAATATTGAGCTTAGTTTCAACATTTACTGCATCACACCGGTTCCGTTCTGAGTCAAGTTCGGAAAGTCGCATGATACAATCAGCTTAAGTGCAGTTCTGCCTGTCATGTCTGGCTCCGTTCGCTCGGTGTGACAGAATTTCCCTTAACAATCAGAAATATTCAATCCGGTGTTCGCATACGTAGCCAATCCGGTAAATTCTTGGTCGCACCATGGCCGACATTGTATCAGCCGGTGCAGCCAGTTGCTGCTCCACAACACTACATTTGCTGTTGTACCTAGTTGCCTGTGTAACCTGTTACTCGACATTTGTACGGACTTGTGAAGATGTATGTATGTGTGCACTGGAAACAGCTGAGCCAAAAGTGAAACCGGAATTGGATTCGTCATCCTCGCTCGTTTCACTGTGGGCGACCGACACGAACGAAAGAGGAGGCAAATCCGAACCGAACAAATACTGCAGAAAATTGTATTATAATGCCTGTCACTTTAGATCAGGGAAGTGGAAGTTTTCACTTGTCATAAACAATTGGAATGAAAATTATTTTCTGGCACACATGTACTATGTGCTTCGCCGATAATTCACGGTGGGACCAGAATCTGTTGGTTTACACAAATATGGTGGAGCATTTACAACCTAACGAACGGTGACGTATGTATTACAATACAGTGTATATTTTCATCAAACGGAAAATAGAAACAGTAAAAATAAACTATAAAAATTCGAATTCGAATTAGATCAAAATCTATCCTCTCTATGAAAAAACTAGAAACCAGTGCTAACAGCTAACATTTAAATAGTAAAGGGTGTCCCACATCAAATTGCACCACGGAAGAAACACTGTAGAAAATTACCCATTGGGTATTTTCTCTTGAAAATTTGAGTGGAAGTAGGCAGGAGTGTATTGTTTACACACTATTTTTATAGCGATCAGTTTTTCGAAAATTGGAAAAAATGGCGTCACCAGAAAAGCAACGTCGCAAATTTATTTTACGCAAACACCTGGAAAATCCTCCAATCTCTCATCATGAATGATGAGACTTACGTCAAGGCAGACTTCCAGCAGGTTCCGGGGCTACTGTACTTCACCGCTCAGCATAAGTTTGATGTTCCGGAGGAAATAAGGATGCAGAAACTTACATAGTTTACCAAGAAATACATAATTTGGCCAAGAAATACATCATGTGGCAAACGGAGTCAGCCGTTCGTGACTACTGGGACTGTAAACGGGCAGATCTACCCCAAGGAGTGTTTACAGAAGCATCTGCCTTCTCTGTCGAAGCAACACGAGGGCCCTATGATCTTCTGGCCGGATCTATCCTCGTGCCAATATTCAAAGCATGTATTAGAGTGGTACGATGCCAACGGAGTCACTTACGTACCCAAGGACATGAACGCCTCCAACGCACCGGGACTAAGGCCCTAGGCTATTATGAAGCAGGCACTACGGAAGCATCCCAAGGAGGTCAAGTCTGAGGAATACATGAAGAAAACGTAGATTTCCGTGCTGATGAAGCTGCAGCTAGGTTGTACAAAACTAAGCGTAAGGGGCGAGCATGCAAGTATGTTCGTTAAAGTCGGTGGTTGTAGGCTCAGATGTAATAGTGCTGACTAGCGCTGATCTGGCTTTGCACCCTATCTCCATGAAGCGGTTTAGAGTTGGGACCCAATTGTATGGATAAATTTGTCAAAATTGACGAGGAAATGAAGGCAAGTGAACAAGAAGACGCGACCTTTCCGAAATCAAACGCTCCTGTTAGATTACAGGGTAATTCCGCCAAAAAGACGGGCGACAGTAGTAAGAAGCAACAGTGGCCACCCTTCAGAATGTGGAGCATTACAAACAGAAGCGGAGATAGCAAACCCGGCTTTTCCAGAAGAAGAAGCGCCACCAGGAGGAGAAGGAGTGCGAAGAACTCGAGCGGCTGTGCCGCTTCATGACACACGGAAGTTCTATCAGAGACTCAACGAATCTCGCAAAGGCTTTGTGCCGCGGGCTGAAATATGTAAAGATAAAGATGAAGGTATCTTGACTGACGAACGTGCGGTGATCGAATGGTGGAAGCAGCATTACGATAAACATTTGAATAGCATGCAGGCGGAAGACCATGATAATGGAGGCAGTGACTTTATTGGTGCAGCAAACAATGAAGATGTGCCACCCCTATCGACAAGCAAAATTAAAGAAGCCCATGCCCATCCAGGAACTGAAGAACAAAGCAGCGGAAAAGGATGGCATTGAAGCGGAACTTACCATGGAGCGGAACTGCCAACTATTGAAGATTGCGCTTGAATACAATCAGTTTATATGCTTTGTTGACGACGTGGATGCTGCCGGCAGAATATTTGAGGAGGTGGAAGATTAATACATCAGACTAAAACGCGAAGCAGAGAAGATTGAGTTGGAGATAAATACGTCTAAAACGAAGTATATTCTGGCGGGCAGGACCGAGTGCGGCAGGGTCCGCCTAGGCAGTACCGGGTAATCGACTGGGTGCCTGTGGAGCTGGAGACCAGCTGTCATGGACTGAATTAGATGGAGAAATTATGCTACGCAGGCCTTGTCATAAGTCGTTAGGCAAATTATGTATATAAGAGGTTGAATTCAATGGAGGGTTCCCAGCATGTAGCATATGTGAACCCTCTTAGTACGGGCGCGGTGACACTTCCAGCTTATAGCAAGCAGAAAGACGTGAAATCGATGGTGGACGAATTGAACTCATTCATCAACACGAGGTTTAAAGTCAACTTAGACATTTAAAACCTATCGGTGAGTATTTTCTCTACCGTCATAGCTGCAGAAACAGAATGGTAGAAGCCGCCAAAACGATGCGAACTCACCAAGGCTCTTGTGAAGGCCGCAAGTAGTGGTGCTGCTACGGTCATGCAAGGTCAGGTGCGTACACTGCTAATGGCTAAGCGGAAAGCGGTAACGCATGACGAGACGACTAAGCTGGTTGTAAAGAGGCAGCGGAACAACGGTGCTTCTACCAGCAAGATGACGGAAAAGGTCTGGGCTGGTACGAGCGGTACCGATCAAGACTACGCGGTAAGAAATCTGATTCCGATATCATGAAATAAAATCATGAGATCAGTTTGATTTGCTGTCAAATCATGACTATTCTGCCATATCAGGCAGCACAAAATCATGAATAGTTCATGATCTTGCGTTGTGTTGTACTGCATGAAGTTCATTATATCATGATTATTATTCATGGTGTATTTTCATAAAACATATGCTGGATACCTGAAATCATGAGTCATTTTGCTCATTTTGAAGATTAAATTTCATTCCATGTAACGGGTTGTTAAGCGGAAGCTGTCTACCAAGAAGTCCAAAGAGGCCAAAACTGTAAACCCGTGGAAGGCCCAAAACAAGAGCGAGGCGATCGTAGTGAAGCTGACAGACGAACACTGACCTACTTCGCAAGGTAAAGACAGACTCCACACCAAAAGAGGTCGAGGAGTACAAGAGTACAGAAGTCCCTAGGCGAGGCAGGTCAGTTCATGGCCCTGTTGCCGCGCACTTTTTCACGAGTGAAAAACCTTGACGAGGTCACTTCGATCATCAGATGATCAGAGGGATGTCAAAATTGAGGCGATGCCCGGGTTGCCAACTGTTTTTTTTTACAAAATCTAGCAAATTTGATTAAAAGGTACTTTTAATGTTTTGTAAGAACCATAAGTGAAGTGTCTTGTTTGTTCGTGTTAAGTTGTTCTTACGTTAAGTAAAAAAGTCAATTTATAAGATGATTAAAAGTGTCTGGTAAAATTGGGGTACAGACAGACAGACAGACAGACAGACAGACAGACAGACAGACAGACAGACAGACAGACAGACAGACAGACAGACAGACAGACAGACAGACAGACAGACAGACAGACAGACAGACAGACAGACAGACAGACAGACAGACAGACAGACAGACAGACAGACAGACAGACAGACAGACAGACAGACAGACAGACAGACAGACAGACAGACAGACAGACAGACAGACAGACAGACAGACAGACAGACAGACAGACAGACAGACAGACAGACAGACAGACAGACAGACAGACAGACAGACAGACAGACAGACAGACAGACAGACAGACAGACAGACAGACAGACAGACAGACAGACAGACAGACAGACAGACAGACAGACAGACAGACAGACAGACAGACAGACAGACAGACAGACAGACAGACAGACAGACAGACAGACAGACAGACAGACAGACAGACAGACAGACAGACAGACAGACAGACAGACAGACAGACAGACAGACAGACAGACAGACAGACAGACAGACAGACAGACAGACAGACAGACAGACAGACAGACAGACAGACAGACAGACAGACAGACAGACAGACAGACAGACAGACAGACAGACAGACAGACAGACAGACAGACAGACAGACAGACAGACAGACAGACAGACAGACAGACAGACAGACAGACAGACAGACAGACAGACAGACAGACAGACAGACAGACAGACAGACAGACAGACAGACAGACAGACAGACAGACAGACAGACAGACAGACAGACAGACAGACAGACAGACAGACAGACAGACAGACAGACAGACAGACAGACAGACAGACAGACAGACAGACAGACAGACAGACAGACAGACAGACAGACAGACAGACAGACAGACAGACAGACAGACAGACAGACAGACAGACAGACAGACAGACAGACAGACAGACAGACAGACAGACAGACAGACAGACAGACAGACAGACAGACAGACAGACAGACAGACAGACAGACAGACAGACAGACAGACAGACAGACAGACAGACAGACAGACAGACAGACAGACAGACAGACAGACAGACAGACAGACAGACAGACAGACAGACAGACAGACAGACAGACAGACAGACAGACAGACAGACAGACAGACAGACAGACAGACAGACAGACAGACAGACAGACAGACAGACAGACAGACAGACAGACAGACAGACAGACAGACAGACAGACAGACAGACAGACAGACAGACAGACAGACAGACAGACAGACAGACAGACAGACAGACAGACAGACAGACAGACAGACAGACAGACAGACAGACAGACAGACAGACAGACAGACAGACAGACAGACAGACAGACAGACAGACAGACAGACAGACAGACAGACAGACAGACAGACAGACAGACAGACAGACAGACAGACAGACAGACAGACAGACAGACAGACAGACAGACAGACAGACAGACAGACAGACAGACAGACAGACAGACAGACAGACAGACAGACAGACAGACAGACAGACAGACAGACAGACAGACAGACAGACAGACAGACAGACAGACAGACAGACAGACAGACAGACAGACAGACAGACAGACAGACAGACAGACAGACAGACAGACAGACAGACAGACAGACAGACAGACAGACAGACAGACAGACAGACAGACAGACAGACAGACAGACAGACAGACAGACAGACAGACAGACAGACAGACAGACAGACAGACAGACAGACAGACAGACAGACAGACAGACAGACAGACAGACAGACAGACAGACAGACAGACAGACAGACAGACAGACAGACAGACAGACAGACAGACAGACAGACAGACAGACAGACAGACAGACAGACAGACAGACAGACAGACAGACAGACAGACAGACAGACAGACAGACAGACAGACAGACAGACAGACAGACAGACAGACAGACAGACAGACAGACAGACAGACAGACAGACAGACAGACAGACAGACAGACAGACAGACAGACAGACAGACAGACAGACAGACAGACAGACAGACAGACAGACAGACAGACAGACAGACAGACAGACAGACAGACAGACAGACAGACAGACAGACAGACAGACAGACAGACAGACAGACAGACAGACAGACAGACAGACAGACAGACAGACAGACAGACAGACAGACAGACAGACAGACAGACAGACAGACAGACAGACAGACAGACAGACAGACAGACAGACAGACAGACAGACAGACAGACAGACAGACAGACAGACAGACAGACAGACAGACAGACAGACAGACAGACAGACAGACAGACAGACAGACAGACAGACAGACAGACAGACAGACAGACAGACAGACAGACAGACAGACAGACAGACAGACAGACAGACAGACAGACAGACAGACAGACAGACAGACAGACAGACAGACAGACAGACAGACAGACAGACAGACAGACAGACAGACAGACAGACAGACAGACAGACAGACAGACAGACAGACAGACAGACAGACAGACAGACAGACAGACAGACAGACAGACAGACAGACAGACAGACAGACAGACAGACAGACAGACAGACAGACAGACAGACAGACAGACAGACAGACAGACAGACAGACAGACAGACAGACAGACAGACAGACAGACAGACAGACAGACAGACAGACAGACAGACAGACAGACAGACAGACAGACAGACAGACAGACAGACAGACAGACAGACAGACAGACAGACAGACAGACAGACAGACAGACAGACAGACAGACAGACAGACAGACAGACAGACAGACAGACAGACAGACAGACAGACAGACAGACAGACAGACAGACAGACAGACAGACAGACAGACAGACAGACAGACAGACAGACAGACAGACAGACAGACAGACAGACAGACAGACAGACAGACAGACAGACAGACAGACAGACAGACAGACAGACAGACAGACAGACAGACAGACAGACAGACAGACAGACAGACAGACAGACAGACAGACAGACAGACAGACAGACAGACAGACAGACAGACAGACAGACAGACAGACAGACAGACAGACAGACAGACAGACAGACAGACAGACAGACAGACAGACAGACAGACAGACAGACAGACAGACAGACAGACAGACAGACAGACAGACAGACAGACAGACAGACAGACAGACAGACAGACAGACAGACAGACAGACAGACAGACAGACAGACAGACAGACAGACAGACAGACAGACAGACAGACAGACAGACAGACAGACAGACAGACAGACAGACAGACAGACAGACAGACAGACAGACAGACAGACAGACAGACAGACAGACAGACAGACAGACAGACAGACAGACAGACAGACAGACAGACAGACAGACAGACAGACAGACAGACAGACAGACAGACAGACAGACAGACAGACAGACAGACAGACAGACAGACAGACAGACAGACAGACAGACAGACAGACAGACAGACAGACAGACAGACAGACAGACAGACAGACAGACAGACAGACAGACAGACAGACAGACAGACAGACAGACAGACAGACAGACAGACAGACAGACAGACAGACAGACAGACAGACAGACAGACAGACAGACAGACAGACAGACAGACAGACAGACAGACAGACAGACAGACAGACAGACAGACAGACAGACAGACAGACAGACAGACAGACAGACAGACAGACAGACAGACAGACAGACAGACAGACAGACAGACAGACAGACAGACAGACAGACAGACAGACAGACAGACAGACAGACAGACAGACAGACAGACAGACAGACAGACAGACAGACAGACAGACAGACAGACAGACAGACAGACAGACAGACAGACAGACAGACAGACAGACAGACAGACAGACAGACAGACAGACAGACAGACAGACAGACAGACAGACAGACAGACAGACAGACAGACAGACAGACAGACAGACAGACAGACAGACAGACAGACAGACAGACAGACAGACAGACAGACAGACAGACAGACAGACAGACAGACAGACAGACAGACAGACAGACAGACAGACAGACAGACAGACAGACAGACAGACAGACAGACAGACAGACAGACAGACAGACAGACAGACAGACAGACAGACAGACAGACAGACAGACAGACAGACAGACAGACAGACAGACAGACAGACAGACAGACAGACAGACAGACAGACAGACAGACAGACAGACAGACAGACAGACAGACAGACAGACAGACAGACAGACAGACAGACAGACAGACAGACAGACAGACAGACAGACAGACAGACAGACAGACAGACAGACAGACAGACAGACAGACAGACAGACAGACAGACAGACAGACAGACAGACAGACAGACAGACAGACAGACAGACAGACAGACAGACAGACAGACAGACAGACAGACAGACAGACAGACAGACAGACAGACAGACAGACAGACAGACAGACAGACAGACAGACAGACAGACAGACAGACAGACAGACAGACAGACAGACAGACAGACAGACAGACAGACAGACAGACAGACAGACAGACAGACAGACAGACAGACAGACAGACAGACAGACAGACAGACAGACAGACAGACAGACAGACAGACAGACAGACAGACAGACAGACAGACAGACAGACAGACAGACAGACAGACAGACAGACAGACAGACAGACAGACAGACAGACAGACAGACAGACAGACAGACAGACAGACAGACAGACAGACAGACAGACAGACAGACAGACAGACAGACAGACAGACAGACAGACAGACAGACAGACAGACAGACAGACAGACAGACAGACAGACAGACAGACAGACAGACAGACAGACAGACAGACAGACAGACAGACAGACAGACAGACAGACAGACAGACAGACAGACAGACAGACAGACAGACAGACAGACAGACAGACAGACAGACAGACAGACAGACAGACAGACAGACAGACAGACAGACAGACAGACAGACAGACAGACAGACAGACAGACAGACAGACAGACAGACAGACAGACAGACAGACAGACAGACAGACAGACAGACAGACAGACAGACAGACAGACAGACAGACAGACAGACAGACAGACAGACAGACAGACAGACAGACAGACAGACAGACAGACAGACAGACAGACAGACAGACAGACAGACAGACAGACAGACAGACAGACAGACAGACAGACAGACAGACAGACAGACAGACAGACAGACAGACAGACAGACAGACAGACAGACAGACAGACAGACAGACAGACAGACAGACAGACAGACAGACAGACAGACAGACAGACAGACAGACAGACAGACAGACAGACAGACAGACAGACAGACAGACAGACAGACAGACAGACAGACAGACAGACAGACAGACAGACAGACAGACAGACAGACAGACAGACAGACAGACAGACAGACAGACAGACAGACAGACAGACAGACAGACAGACAGACAGACAGACAGACAGACAGACAGACAGACAGACAGACAGACAGACAGACAGACAGACAGACAGACAGACAGACAGACAGACAGACAGACAGACAGACAGACAGACAGACAGACAGACAGACAGACAGACAGACAGACAGACAGACAGACAGACAGACAGACAGACAGACAGACAGACAGACAGACAGACAGACAGACAGACAGACAGACAGACAGACAGACAGACAGACAGACAGACAGACAGACAGACAGACAGACAGACAGACAGACAGACAGACAGACAGACAGACAGACAGACAGACAGACAGACAGACAGACAGACAGACAGACAGACAGACAGACAGACAGACAGACAGACAGACAGACAGACAGACAGACAGACAGACAGACAGACAGACAGACAGACAGACAGACAGACAGACAGACAGACAGACAGACAGACAGACAGACAGACAGACAGACAGACAGACAGACAGACAGACAGACAGACAGACAGACAGACAGACAGACAGACAGACAGACAGACAGACAGACAGACAGACAGACAGACAGACAGACAGACAGACAGACAGACAGACAGACAGACAGACAGACAGACAGACAGACAGACAGACAGACAGACAGACAGACAGACAGACAGACAGACAGACAGACAGACAGACAGACAGACAGACAGACAGACAGACAGACAGACAGACAGACAGACAGACAGACAGACAGACAGACAGACAGACAGACAGACAGACAGACAGACAGACAGACAGACAGACAGACAGACAGACAGACAGACAGACAGACAGACAGACAGACAGACAGACAGACAGACAGACAGACAGACAGACAGACAGACAGACAGACAGACAGACAGACAGACAGACAGACAGACAGACAGACAGACAGACAGACAGACAGACAGACAGACAGACAGACAGACAGACAGACAGACAGACAGACAGACAGACAGACAGACAGACAGACAGACAGACAGACAGACAGACAGACAGACAGACAGACAGACAGACAGACAGACAGACAGACAGACAGACAGACAGACAGACAGACAGACAGACAGACAGACAGACAGACAGACAGACAGACAGACAGACAGACAGACAGACAGACAGACAGACAGACAGACAGACAGACAGACAGACAGACAGACAGACAGACAGACAGACAGACAGACAGACAGACAGACAGACAGACAGACAGACAGACAGACAGACAGACAGACAGACAGACAGACAGACAGACAGACAGACAGACAGACAGACAGACAGACAGACAGACAGACAGACAGACAGACAGACAGACAGACAGACAGACAGACAGACAGACAGACAGACAGACAGACAGACAGACAGACAGACAGACAGACAGACAGACAGACAGACAGACAGACAGACAGACAGACAGACAGACAGACAGACAGACAGACAGACAGACAGACAGACAGACAGACAGACAGACAGACAGACAGACAGACAGACAGACAGACAGACAGACAGACAGACAGACAGACAGACAGACAGACAGACAGACAGACAGACAGACAGACAGACAGACAGACAGACAGACAGACAGACAGACAGACAGACAGACAGACAGACAGACAGACAGACAGACAGACAGACAGACAGACAGACAGACAGACAGACAGACAGACAGACAGACAGACAGACAGACAGACAGACAGACAGACAGACAGATTTGACATAAAAACGAATTGTAGGTCGCCTTCCGAATCAATTAAGATGTTTTCCAGAATCGTAAAATAAACGCGAACTGGTTTCCAAATAAATTTGTTTTTTTTTTAAATTTGTTTATGGTTTATCTGTTGGCCGTAAATCAAATGACAACTACAAATAATCTTTGAAATGTCACCAAAAATAACAAGTTTATAAATTATGATATGTGTCAAAATGCAACATATTGTACAAATTAGTGGAATTTTCTCCACCGAGCTTCCTTCACCAAGTTGTGCGGTATGACAACCTCTACAACATATCAAGCACTTTGACCAAAACGTACTTGTTTATGACAGGATCGTGATAGCAGCGAATAACAACCGTTTAATGGTGGCATGCGAAAAAAGAAACATCGATCTAGCAAAGCGGACGAAGAAAAGAAAATGAAATCATTATGTTGTCCGATTCGAGTGTTGGTGACAGCCACTCAGTTTATACTTACGTACCAACATGCCAGCTCGGTTGTTCAGGTTACAAGTCAACGAGTGTCAGTCAGCGGAGTCGAAGGAGAGCAAAACATTGTACAAACATTAAGTCTATACCTACAGTTCTCTTTACGAAAATAGCCAACGTAGAAATATCCTTTTCGTCACGTTCGGTCCTGTCTGTAATTATTCTACGAACAAAAAGTTCACTTCCGTTTAGTATATGGCGCGGGAATATGGTGCACAGTGGAGCTCCCGGGTTGGAATTCAATTGCAACTTTCAAATACTTATCAAAACTGTATTTTAATCTATTGTTAAAAGGGTAACTAATATTCTCTTTTTATGATAACAATCAAATTGAAATAGACTGTGAAACTATAATTTTGTTCCGATTTTATCACTGTGCCATGGAATCTTTATATAAATGTTGTATTGGGATGATACAATAACTTATAATATAAATAACCCAATCCATTAGAAAGAGCAAATCCAAATTTTTTATAAGTTAGTATTATGATTTAATGCAAAAATAATTTTAGAAACAAATTCAAAGTTTGCAATTTTTAACATACGAAATTGCAAAAACAAACCCAAAGTAACATCCCTACCATTACAGTCTACCATTGACCCGCTAGCTTGCTGCAGTCTTGCGAAGTCGCTTTCTTGAGAATGGCGCAGAAAAACTTGACGTAATACGAAAATGTAGCCATTAAACACGCAAGGAATGTGCATAATTTAACGCCGTCAAGCGTATAAATTACACAATGTTTTGTTAATGAGCGTGTTTTCCACCAACAACCGCTTTCGACAGGGTGGCCCTGCGGTGGCACATTTCCGGCTGTAACCCTTGCCGAGAGGCCAAAACGAATGCAGATGCAATCTGATAAGTCACTTCCGGTGGATCCGGAAGCAGAAAAAAAGCCGAGGCATAAACGAGGTCGAGTTAAGGAGTTTACGGTCTTAACGCTGTGTACTGTATGATCAAAGATGGAAAAATGAAACGGTAGCTTCTTCGTTAATCCTTTCTTCGGTTTGCGAGCCAAAGTCTGCTGGTTTAAAAATTAATTACGGTTATTTCGGCTGGTTTGCAAGTTTGGTTCTGGTAAAGTGCTGTCAATGAACGAAGAGACTGAGAGTTAATGACCAGTTCCTGGGTAACTTTATTTCTATTTTAAGTATGAACAAGTAAATCCATTGCACTTAAATATTTCACAGTTTAAATTCATTCATGGATAGGGCAAACATTATACTTATTTAATGTACTATTTTATTACGGCTATCGTCAAATTATTCTCACTCTATTTCAATTTAACAACTTTGCAATCCGCACACATTCAATTTGCTCCTTGTTTAAGAACAATAAAACACAGTAATAAAAATAATTTTAATTTATTGCTCCCTGCAACGGATGGTCAGCGAATGGACATGGAGCTTCGGAAAAGGGTTTCGTTCTATTTCACCTTCATTCGTGGTGATGTGCTCCATTCATTGTAGGGTTCAGTTTACACATCCTGTTTGTGTGAACGATGCCGAGTGTGCTTTACGACAGGGCTCAGCGTACTTACAGAACCGTATCGAGGAGTTTAAATTTTGTGCAAATTCGCATATTTAAGTGATCTATATCCGATCTATTACAAAAGAACAGTTGTGAGTTAGGATCGGTGGGAAGGAAACGGAAGTATACAGACTGTGTTAAAATTGTGATCATTTCTTCGTATATCAATACTGTTTCTTCAATCGTTCAACACAGACTGTATTTCAGCGAAAGCACATCAGCTTCCCACAGTCCTCCAAACGAAGGTGCTCTATGAAGAATGAAAATCCCATGAACAGCCTTGCCTTCCGTGAAGTTTACTAGATACTTTGCAACTCAACGAAATTTAAAGCCTTGTCTTGGCACATTTTTCTCATCGGGACGGAAATTTCTGCGAGGCGGCGATTAACGCAGCTATAATCAGACATCCTGCTGACACTAGGTGAAAGCCTTTGATTCCTAGATATGCAATTTCACATAGAGAAGTATTTTCTCTGGACGTTTAACTAATTACTGGCTTCAAGCCGAACGAATTACTAGCACAAAAATATACTGGCAAAATGAATACATACAATTATTCAACACGTTATTTGGAGATACGTAACGGGTGGCAACTAAAAAGAAGATCAGATTTACCGAAATTAAAGATACATTATCCATTGTTGAAAAAAAATAGTGTACATTTGAAAACGATCCGTAATCGACTGTTTGGCGAAGCTTTCGTTTGACGTCGAAACAGGAGCGTTGTACGACCGTGATGTCAACTTCGCGAATGCATCTCTTGATTCTACTAATCAACTGTTTGCAATTCGTGGCTCTTTAGTTATTTTTGTACACCGAGGAACTCAAAATCCCGAAGAAATCTTCGATAGGGCGCTCTGAGACAGATTTTTCGGGTCGTGGTTTTTGGGAAAAAATGGGATCGAACGGGTATTCAGGAACGATTGTGTTTTTTTGGCGTAATGCGATGATGCTCAACCCGGCCTAAACACGTATTGTCCATCTGCATGATGTTTTTGTAGAAGCGGGATCAAAATTTTCTTCAAACATTCGTTTGGTACATCTTAACTGATAGCCAAACCAGAGGGATTGTTGTTGAAGAAACCGTCCATAATTTTGGCTGGTCTTCCACTACCTTGCTTACGAATAGTTGTTGGGCATCTTAGGATATGGTAAACATTCGAAACCGCAACATATTTGCTTTTTAAATGTTGTACCGTACACTTTTTGCCGAGATTTCTGTTGCAGTTCGTAGAAGTGTACAACGCGCTCCCGGAATGCTTCTTGTTTCGACGCCATTTTTAGCAAAACTGGGCAAGCATAAAGAAAACAAAAAAATATTAACAAAAAGAGGGGAGAGAGATCGCACACATACATACTCTCATTCCTCTCTGAGCTCGTTTGTTGTTGAGCATAAGGGCCGCGAAAAAATTCTAAAATTTTAGTTGCCACCCGTTACAATTTTCTTCATTCCTTAGGTACAAAAAAGCCTATTTTCAATTTTTCTCACTAATTTTGACAAAAACGAAAGTGACAGTGTATTTAACAACACAAATCCGCATCTGCCTGGAATATAAAGCACGTGCGAGGCAAGTTCGTAGTTCAGTTCAAAAATCTTGCAGTAGAAATCCGACCTATTTATCCTAGATCCCGCCACAACTGACCACGGTAATTCATCCAACGTAGAAGTAAGAATGGTCGTAAGAAAGAGCGGATACCGAATAGCAACTGTAACTGCAGTTTTCGCTATTAACATTATTATGCAGTACGGAATTCACTCTGTTCTTCATTTTCCCAAGAATGGCCATTTCCCATTCTGGGTTTTAAACACAGGCAAACCAACTGACCACGGAAATCTGTTGAACACAAAACAGTTTATAGTTTCCGCCCGGGGCCGACTATTACCCTTCCAACCTATCGTTCGTCTCAAGTTTTCTCAACCGCAAAGTTCTCGGTCCAGGTCCGAAAGAATTATTATCCTTTTATTTGTGACCGGTCGTTTGCGGTTCTGGTGAAAAATTTGAACATAGCGTTAAACGACCAACTGGTAGTACAGACAGTGTGTATTCAGTACTGGCACTGAAACAAGATTACCGGGATTAACATTCGGTATTTACCTTCAATTTGCAGGCCTTTTGTTGACTAGCTATATACTATTTTATTCGAAATTAACCTGCATTGAGTTTGTTGGTTAAAAAGTACGTAATAAAGTGAATGTTTTGCGATAGGTTTTATGATTAACGACAAGCCTTATTTTGGTAACAAAGCAAAATCATCGCTAGTCGGCGGTTGTAGGCAATTCATAAAAAGTTAAATCATTGATTAAACAAAGTTGCTGAAAAGGTTCAAGTCTGCCTATACAAGTACAGATATAAATACAGTGTGAAGGTGTTTCTTTAGCACGAAACGTTCAACTTTCATCCATTCCGACCGTGGTGCCAGCGCCTATCTTGCTGTACATATCTAAAGAAACTACTGAACAAATTTTCTTCTGCCAAACAAAATTCTAAATAATTCCAATTTGCCGTGGCTATAAAATCAACTTTTGAAACAAGCTACAGCAGAGTTTCTCTTTAGATGTGCTTTTAGCGTGTTTATGGCGAGCTGCAAATAACCACCATATTGCTGGATAAAACGGATGAAAAGCGGCGGTGCATTTATTATTTAATTATTACCGGACATGCTTCCAACCACAAAACAAGATAATGTTGTCATAATAAACTATGAAATGATATATTGGATTTTTCTTTCATTTTCATTCACGCTATTTTGACTAAAACTGGTTAGGACAGCTGGTTAGCAAACTAGGTACGATTGCTAGTGCGGGATCGTTTTCCAAAAATTTTACTACACTAAACGGCTGGAACCATTTGTGCACCGATTCAACCCAACAAGGCAATGTACTAGCTTTTGATAGCACTTTTAAGGATATGATGAAAGGGTTTATCGTCGTATGACTTTACTACTAAGTGGAGGTTAGGGTGCGCAGTTTGAAAAGTTTTACTATCAATTATGGCAGTTTCATAGTTGTTTATGACATTATTGCCTGTTGACTTTGCGATAGTTGGAAAATTATCGTTTTAATGCCATGGTATTAACCGACGATAGCTAGGGTTAGAGCTTGTTTTATCAACCAGTTGCTAGCAGAAGACCATGATGATTTAGCGTCTTAAATATCTACACTTAAGGACAACCTTGAGATTCATTCGGCGACTTCTAAAAATTGTGCCTATATGATACGTTTTTGTTAAATTTTCTAACGTACCCTCAATCTTATCGAAAATTGATCGGAATCATTTTGTATTCCTCGTGCTATGACTTGAAAGTTCTATTTTAAGTAAAATTTTAACTCTTAATTTCAAGTTCAATTGCATGACCCATTTTAAGTCACATTTAAAATCCTCTTGATATCCAATTTTAAATTCAATTTTAATTCCAATTGTTAATATAATAGCATGTCCCCTTTCACATCAGATTTAAACTACAAATTTACAAAATCAAGTTAAAATTAATGGATGGATGGATGGATGGATGGATGGATGGATGGATGGATGGATGGATGGATGGATGGATGGATGGATGGATGGATGGATGGATGGATGGATGGATGGATGGATGGATGGATGGATGGATGGATGGATGGATGGATGGATGGATGGATGGATGGATGGATGGATGGATGGATGGATGGATGGATGGATGGATGGATGGATGGATGGATGGATGGATGGATGGATGGATGGATGGATGGATGGATGGATGGATGGATGGATGGATGGATGGATGGATGGATGGATGGATGGATGGATGGATGGATGGATGGATGGATGGATGGATGGATGGATGGATGGATGGATGGATGGATGGATGGATGGATGGATGGATGGATGGATGGATGGATGGATGGATGGATGGATGGATGGATGGATGGATGGATGGATGGATGGATGGATGGATGGATGGATGGATGGATGGATGGATGGATGGATGGATGGATGGATGGATGGATGGATGGATGGATGGATGGATGGATGGATGGATGGATGGATGGATGGATGGATGGATGGATGGATGGATGGATGGATGGATGGATGGATGGATGGATGGATGGATGGATGGATGGATGGATGGATGGATGGATGGATGGATGGATGGATGGATGGATGGATGGATGGATGGATGGATGGATGGATGGATGGATGGATGGATGGATGGATGGATGGATGGATGGATGGATGGATGGATGGATGGATGGATGGATGGATGGATGGATGGATGGATGGATGGATGGATGGATGGATGGATGGATGGATGGATGGATGGATGGATGGATGGATGGATGGATGGATGGATGGATGGATGGATGGATGGATGGATGGATGGATGGATGGATGGATGGATGGATGGATGGATGGATGGATGGATGGATGGATGGATGGATGGATGGATGGATGGATGGATGGATGGATGGATGGATGGATGGATGGATGGATGGATGGATGGATGGATGGATGGATGGATGGATGGATGGATGGATGGATGGATGGATGGATGGATGGATGGATGGATGGATGGATGGATGGATGGATGGATGGATGGATGGATGGATGGATGGATGGATGGATGGATGGATGGATGGATGGATGGATGGATGGATGGATGGATGGATGGATGGATGGATGGATGGATGGATGGATGGATGGATGGATGGATGGATGGATGGATGGATGGATGGATGGATGGATGGATGGATGGATGGATGGATGGATGGATGGATGGATGGATGGATGGATGGATGGATGGATGGATGGATGGATGGATGGATGGATGGATGGATGGATGGATGGATGGATGGATGGATGGATGGATGGATGGATGGATGGATGGATGGATGGATGGATGGATGGATGGATGGATGGATGGATGGATGGATGGATGGATGGATGGATGGATGGATGGATGGATGGATGGATGGATGGATGGATGGATGGATGGATGGATGGATGGATGGATGGATGGATGGATGGATGGATGGATGGATGGATGGATGGATGGATGGATGGATGGATGGATGGATGGATGGATGGATGGATGGATGGATGGATGGATGGATGGATGGATGGATGGATGGATGGATGGATGGATGGATGGATGGATGGATGGATGGATGGATGGATGGATGG
Source organism: Sabethes cyaneus (assembly GCF_943734655.1). Taxonomy (NCBI): domain Eukaryota; kingdom Metazoa; phylum Arthropoda; class Insecta; order Diptera; family Culicidae; genus Sabethes; species Sabethes cyaneus. Next base: position 147,377,259 of record NC_071354.1, read on the forward strand.
ATGGATGGATGGATGGATGGATGGATGGATGGATGGATGGATGGATGGATGGATGGATGGATGGATGGATGGATGGATGGATGGATGGATGGATGGATGGATGGATGGATGGATGGATGGATGGATGGATGGATGGATGGATGGATGGATGGATGGATGGATGGATGGATGGATGGATGGATGGATGGATGGATGGATGGATGGATGGATGGATGGATGGATGGATGGATGGATGGATGGATGGATGGATGGATGGATGGATGGATGGATGGATGGATGGATGGATGGATGGATGGATGGATGGATGGATGGATGGATGGATGGATGGATGGATGGATGGATGGATGGATGGATGGATGGATGGATGGATGGATGGATGGATGGATGGATGGATGGATGGATGGATGGATGGATGGATGGATGGATGGATGGATGGATGGATGGATGGATGGATGGATGGATGGATGGATGGATGGATGGATGGATGGATGGATGGATGGATGGATGGATGGATGGATGGATGGATGGATGGATGGATGGATGGATGGATGGATGGATGGATGGATGGATGGATGGATGGATGGATGGATGGATGGATGGATGGATGGATGGATGGATGGATGGATGGATGGATGGATGGATGGATGGATGGATGGATGGATGGATGGATGGATGGATGGATGGATGGATGGATGGATGGATGGATGGATGGATGGATGGATGGATGGATGGATGGATGGATGGATGGATGGATGGATGGATGGATGGATGGATGGATGGATGGATGGATGGATGGATGGATGGATGGATGGATGGATGGATGGATGGATGGATGGATGGATGGATGGATGGATGGATGGATGGATGGATGGATGGATGGATGGATGGATGGATGGATGGATGGATGGATGGATGGATGGATGGATGGATGGATGGATGGATGGATGGATGGATGGATGGATGGATGGATGGATGGATGGATGGATGGATGGATGGATGGATGGATGGATGGATGGATGGATGGATGGATGGATGGATGGATGGATGGATGGATGGATGGATGGATGGATGGATGGATGGATGGATGGATGGATGGATGGATGGATGGATGGATGGATGGATGGATGGATGGATGGATGGATGGATGGATGGATGGATGGATGGATGGATGGATGGATGGATGGATGGATGGATGGATGGATGGATGGATGGATGGATGGATGGATGGATGGATGGATGGATGGATGGATGGATGGATGGATGGATGGATGGATGGATGGATGGATGGATGGATGGATGGATGGATGGATGGATGGATGGATGGATGGATGGATGGATGGATGGATGGATGGATGGATGGATGGATGGATGGATGGATGGATGGATGGATGGATGGATGGATGGATGGATGGATGGATGGATGGATGGATGGATGGATGGATGGATATCAATTCTAAAATCAACTCCGCTGTCAAACTTAGTTTCAAGTAAAATGTGAAAATTTCAAGTACATTTTCAAGTAAAATTTTAAGTTTTATTTTAAGTTCAATTTCATGTCCCACTGGAAGTTTAATTTCATATTCCATTTTATGGACGATTCAATGTCCCAACTAAAGTTTCGTTTCAACTTCAGTTTTAATTTTAGTTCCAACCTGATGTCCTATTTCTACTTTCAATTTCAGATATCGTTCCGTTTCCCTTTATAATTCCGATTCCCTTTATAAGTTTCATCTCATAATTTTCAAATTCAATTACAATTTTAGCTTCAATTTCCATCCTAATTTAGGTCTAGTGTTTATACATTGATTTCCTCTTTTCAAAAATTAGTCCAAAATAATGATGTGATGCTTTTTTTGAAGATATTTAACCCGGAGAAATGTTGGTAATTTATTTAGGGGTACAAAAATTTAGCGAATGCTAACAAAAACGCTAACGGTTTCATAAATTAGCAAGAGCGCTAACCGATATCCACAATGTTAATTATAATAATTAGCACTTAGTGTATTAGCGGAATTGTGCTTACCTCTAACTCTAGCATACAGATATGTTTAATCCACAATACTAATTAGTTAGAAAAGATTTAGTTCAACATTCCATTCCATCAAAGATTGCCTGATGGAGTTGCAGGATTATCCGTGTACTCATTTTGAACATCGTTTGCCTAATCTAATAATGTCTAATCTTCAGCAATATGTTACAAAATAGTATATCGCTATAATGTATAGTATCCGCTATAACATTAACAAAAGCATGTATTTGGACAACATTATTGATTTATTTCGTAAATTGTTTTCGTTTTTCACGCTTAAGGTTATGCACTTTCCTAAACTATAACACATATATTGTCGACTACGTAAATACGAAATTTTGTGTTTATTGATTCCCACCCTGTCTGAAAACTTATGCTCAAAGGCATAGAAAATACACTTCATTATTAATATCAACATTAACCTTTTATACCGCACGAATCAACATTCGAGTATACTTCAATCCATAGTGAGCACTTTTATAATGATACCACGTAACTGATCTGACATCGTTTGCATTCATGTACTTTCCATTAAGATTGCTGAAAACAAAATCGGTGCATCACGGTATATTCAAAACTATCAGCTTATAATACATACCTGTGGTGACAGTTATTGTACCACCATGCGCCGGTAGATGTTTCGGCGCAATTACCCGAACTTCCATCGTTATCACTATCCAATGTAGTGAATTTCATGCCTTTGTGGTAAGTAAGAGAGTCACCCGCAGTTCCTGAGTAAGTGCCCACCTTCTTCAGCATGTACTTTTCTGCTTCACTGCCAAGTTCAAAATCGGAATACTTGGCATACTTGTAATCCCCGTTGAAGTCTTCCAACTCTACTAATAACTTATAAGTTTTGGAGGAAGTCAACTTGTACAACAAATCCAAACCGATCCAATATTCCTTGTCAACTTCACCGAAACCATGCTTGTATTCGGTCCAGTTACGATAAAACTCCACTGAACCATCGAATCGATGTTGAATTACCAGCCAACCACCACCGAATTTTGTCTGTTCACAGTAGCCCGCGAATGGTTCATCCTCCGTAAACGGCTGAAGTAAGTATTTACCAGATGTCTTACTCGGCTCCGCCGAACAGGAATCGTAAGGACCACGAACTTTGAACTGGTGTAAATCGAACAGCATTCGCACATTATCGGAAGGCCCTTTGATAGGTTTTAAATTAAAAATGGTTTTGCGCAAACTCTCGTGATTAGAGCAACTTTTTTGCTGTTGCAAAATCTGCCACGATTGACCTAGTACCTTTGAGAAATTGCGTCCTACGGCCTCGTCCAATCGTGTCATCATCCACATCATTCCTTCGTTGTTCTTCTCGAGGTGGGCCTGGTTTCGCGCCAGCAGTTCGTTTTGCTCCTTGATATCATATTCCAGTTCCATAAACTTGTACTCCAGGTAGTCCAACTTGGCAAGTAAAACTTCGAAACCGACTCCATCTTTCGATTCCACTGCTGTTGGAATTGTTACCGTTGTAACTTCAACAGTTTTTGCAAATTGAACGAAAAACAGTAAGGAAATGAGAGCAACCGTATTCACACGACCCATTTTTTAAACGTCTTCGAGCGATTGTCTGAGATCGACTGGATGCAATTGAGTTTTATTTATGGTGTGAGGTTTTATATGTGACATAAATTCGAGATAGTATCAAAAATCCCCGTTGCTATGCGGTGGTTTTTGTCCCGATGATTTTACAACGTTTATCACAAGAGAAAAAATATAGGCAGCTGCACTTTTGGATGTCTAGCGTATATACAGCAGTCCCCCGAATAACGCGGTTTCGAATAAGAACGTTTACAATAAGGACGGTCTCGAGTGATTCCATTAACGCGGTCGAACGTCCTTATTGGAGTCTACGTAGCATATGGGAATTGACTTAATTGGTTCCAACATGAAATAACTCGTGATCCTGACCGTATAGAAGGTTGGTGTCTTCGACAGAGTTGTTCAGTACATCAACGAGTTTTCATTGGATTATATTATTGCGGAATTGTCTCACTACGTGGCTCTAGCGTATATGCAATACTCTTATACAGGCTGTATCTTGCGCTGCTGACTATCTAGAAAGTTGCGGTCTTCGGGAAGGTTGCTCAAATGACTACCACCTTCAAGATGGCACGAAAAATAGCGCAGAACTGACTCACTGCGTGGCGCCTGACGATAGTCAGCAGCGCAAGATACAGCCTAGCGCCACGTAGTGAGTCAGTTCTGTGCTATTTCTCGTGCCATCTTGTAGGTGGTAGTCATCTGAGCAACCTTCCCGAAGACCGCAACTTTCTAGATAGTCAGCAGCGCAAGATACAGCCTAAACAGAAATATTACTTATCCGCTAGTGCCACATAGTGAGGCAATTCCGAAATACTACAATCCAATGAAAAGCTCTCGATCTGCTGAACAACTTTGTCGAAGACACCAACGTTCCATACGGTTATGATCACGAGTTATTTCATGTTGGAACCAATTAAGTCAATTCACATATGCTACGTAGACTCCATTAACACGGTTTCCATTAACGCGGTCCCTATTAGCGTCCTTATTGGGGGAATTACTGTATGTGTTATCGTTATTTTCTTATAAATAATAGACCATGGGCATAGTGTGTAAGACACAACCGCTATGTTGGCGTAGGTTTAGGAGGGTTGGATACAGGCTTATCACATATTTAATGCGCAAATTGAAATTTACATTGAAAACAGATACAAAAGTATCACGTACCGTTACAACAGACACTCATATAGGTTTACCATTCAACCAAGACACACTTACAATATCTAATACATACAAGTAGCATACATGCAACTCATCTGCATGTAATGTACATTTACAAAACTCTTTCATACATAACATAAACAAAATGTACCATTCTCAGGCATACAACACACATAAGTCGGAAATTTTCAAATAAATCATAACCCACGCCGAATAAAAATGTACTACGAAAAAACATTGAATTTCATTGTAATAAAGCTTTGTAAAATTTACTTAAGCAACCATGCCTTGAAATGCATTTAAGTCGCTGTGATAATCGGAAGAGAGGAATAGTTTCACAATATCACTCTTTCCACATTATAAGTATGCAGGGATGGCACAATCACTTTGACTCAATTCATATTCATTTGACAGTACCGTCTCAACCAAGCAGAATTTGAAAAAGTTATACATGGGACGATTGAAGAACTAGTTATTATCTACAACTTTTCTAAATAAAGCTGAGCTGTATCTTTTGCATTTACGGTGCTACAATGCTAGTAGCTACTAAAGTAGTTTTTAGCTACTAGCATTGTAACACCGTAACTACAAAAGATACAGCCCAGCTTTATTCAGAAAAGTTGTAGATAATAACTAGTTCTACAAATGTTCTACACACAAATTTGTCACATTTTGCTTGGCTGAGACGGTACAGTCAAATGAATGTGAATTGAGCTGATAGAAACCTTGGCTTTATTATGAGGATTGCCAGGAAGTTCCCTGACTCGTATTGCTACATTCTGAATAAATCGACCATAATATGGAATCCCTATACCAAAATACGGAGCAACCGGATTGAAGCAGTACAAGACAGGTTCCTTCGTTTCGCGATTAGGTCTCTACCGTAGCAAAACATCAACCATTTGTCAACTTATGCTAACCATTGTCGGCTGCTGGAAAACGACACAAAAGGCGAAATATTTTCCAAGCCATTTTCGTGGGAAAGCTATTAACACAAGAATATGTCCCAAATCGATTTGAATGTGCCCTCCAGAAATCTAAGATCATGTGATTTGCTGCGCCTTGCATTCCATCGCACTAATTATGGCCAAAACGAACCTCTTTGGGTGATGTGTAACGTCTTTAATAACGTGTGTGAATTATTTGACTTCGATTTACTAAGTGTACTTTTAAGAATAGACTAAAGCAAATAACGTAATTGGTAATATGTTAAGTTGTGTTAATGTTCAGATTATTTTATGCAATACTAGCTGACCCGGCAAACTTTGTATTGCCACAAATTAAACTGTGTTGTACATAAATCGTGAATCTCGGATGACCTTTGAATCTCGAGTTTTGCAAGTCTGGAGCTCATGAGTGTTTTAATCTACAAATTTTCCTCACAGTAAAGTAGCAAACAACTCTACCCATCACTTAGCCTGATAAAATAAAGCGGATAGCATTTAAATGTTCGCCATCATTACAAACCATTTCGCCGAATACCATTTTGCGGAACACCAATTCTCGGTTGACCATAACGCGGAATATAGAGTTTCGCAGAATAGCATCTCGCGAAAAACCTTACGCGGGATGTACCATTTTACGGAAAATCTTTTCGTAGAAAGTACCATTTCGCAGGGGTGACCCAACTGAAGGAAAGTAATAGAGGTCAGTAGATCTAGGAAAATAAATAAATCTAGATAGATGTGATGTCTACGGGGGGCTGGCCCCGAGTTCTCGAGTTCGATTAGTTCTTAAGTTAGGCAATAATTGCTGTATTATCTGTATGAGAGTCCTTATCCCCCTACCACAGGGGTGAGGGGTCTCAAACCATCATTAAAATATTGCTACCTCCAAAACCCCCACATGCCATATTTGGTTCCATTTGCTGGATTAGTTCTCTAGTTATGAGGATATTTGTATTTAGTTTGTATAGGAGCTCCCCCACTATTAAAGGGTGAGGGGCTATAATTCCCCTCCTAAAGAGGGTAGGGGTCTCAATTCACCATAGGAAAAAAATTGCCTACAAAAACACCCACATGCTAAATTTGGTTCCATTTTCTTGATTATTTCTGGAAAAATTTTACTCCATTTGAAGCCCTGTTCTTGTTCTTTACAGAATCGGGCCATTTGTTAGTTGTTTCATGGCAAATTTATGAAATATCACATGATATAGATCTCAAGGTTTGCTCCAAATTCAACTTTCCTTGAAACTGTTAGGCCCCTTGGCGAACGAGGGGTATTTCGAGGTATCAAATGTGTAATTCTTATTTTTTAACCATTTTCAATCAATTAAGCGCAAAAGTTCGAATATTTGAAGACCTCGTGTCAGTAGTGGCCCCGTTTCAGCGAGAATTACTCAATTGTATGTAGTATGTAGGCCAGATAACGGTTAGTTATAAATATGTAAACATGTAAAACACGCACAAGATTTTTCGATCGATTAGTGCAATAATTTTGAAGAGTAGTCAATAAATCGTTGAGTTATTATCACTCAATACCAGACCAGCCTTTTTAATTATTTTTTTTTTGAATAACCTTTTAACAAGACGCAGTGCTACGCCAAAAGCTGACTGGGTATCACATTTTTGACTGTTATCGTACGTCTAGTTAGAATGGCATGTGCTAATGTAAACGGACAGTTTCAAAAATGCAATGGCGATAAACACGGTTTGATATGCTTAGCGTTTTGCAATGGACTGTAATTTCATTTCCGAACTACATTATTCAAGGCACAGTTTTCTAGCTTATTATATTGAACTGTGAATTTATCTTTTCATTTTATCAAATTTCTCTAAGTCCTATCTGCATACCATTTGCAGCGCCAATTGTTCCCCCATCCCCGTTGATATTCGCATCTGAAAACGTTTCTCACATCCGCGCCCTTATCGGGTGATCGGGTGAATTTTGATTTGGTTTTTCACTCAGATTGGCTGTCGCGAATCAGCTCCACTATTACGCTGAAGCGGGAGGGAGAGAGGGATAGAGAGTTCTTTGCCTAAAATGATTACGTAATATTTAAAGGTTCGGTATTCTTTGGACCGATCTTCGATAAATGTAATATTGGCACCATCGGGACGCGGGTGGTCATCGTCTCAAGTATGAGAATTCACTGTTCCTTTGTGCCATTTGGGACCCATCTTCCATAACTTAGGCTGAGATTAGGTTCCGTGCCGGGCACTCTGAAGAAGGAAGAAATGGTGTACAGAAAGTGTACTAACATGAGAAAACCCGTTCGATCCCAATGCCACTGGACGATTCGAAAGTACGGCGGAAAGTTTGTTGTTCTGGATGACGAAAGTTACTTTACGTAGAAACAACCGGAAACGGAAACAACCCATTCTACACTAAAGACGAATCTACTATTGCTTCTATGATGATGTACAAGTTCAAGCAGAAGTCTAAATTAATATTTATGTTGTCATTGCTATATTTCGCAAGACAATTTCGCAGCCGTGGTTCAAGCTAAACAGGATGTCCATCAACCAGGAAATGTACAAGAAAGAGCGTTTGCAGAAAATTCACATTCCATTACTTCGGAAAAGAACACATGTTTTGATCGCACAAGGCACCATCGTACTACACTAAGAAAACGCTAACGTAGTTCATCACAGTGTTCATACGAGTGTTCGAAGTCTGAGAGAAAAGTGTTTGAAGTTTGAATCAAGACCATAAAACGCCCGAAGTTTAAATCTAAACCGAACTGTAATTTATTAGTATTTTCTGATACAAAATATGATTTTATCATAAATTTTAACATTTTAACATTAACAACATAAGTTTTCTAAAATTTGCTAAACAGACATGACATGAGATAAAATTATATAATCTTCGAACAGTTTACTTGGAACAAGGTTGCAGCATAGCTCACGTGTCCGAAGTTTGAAACAGAACGGTAGCTAGGAACGGTAAACAAAATTGTATTTCGTTACTTTGCTTCGATTAGTCAATCTAAACTTCACGAATCAACATTCGGGCATATTTTAATCCTTGATGGGAATTGTTAATGTGATACCATGCAATCGATTTCGGATCGTCTGCGTTCATGAACTTTCCATTAAGATTACTGAAAACAAAATCAGTATATTACGGCATATTCAAAACTAAAAAAGTGTACATACCTGTAGTGACAAGATTTATACCACCAAGCCCCAGTATATGTCTTGGCACAATTATCAGAATCCAGATCGTTATCACTATCCAACGTACTGAATTTCATGGCTTTGTGGTAAGTAAGCGAATCGCCCGCAGTTCCTGAGTAAGCGCCTACTTTCTTCAGCACGTATTTTTCTGCTTCGCTTCCAACTTCGAACTCGGAAAACTTGGCATATTTGTAGTTCTCATCGAAGTCTTCCAACTCTACTAATAACTGATAGGTTTTCGATGAAGTCAACTTGTACAACAATTCCAAACCGATCCAAAATTCCTTATCAACTTCACCGAAACCATTCTTGTAATCGGTCCAGTTACGAAAAAAATCCACTGAACCATCGTATCTACGTTGAATTATCAGCCAGCCGCCACCGAATTTCGTTTGTTCACAATAGGCTACAAACGGTTCATCCTCCGTAAACGGTTGAAGTAAGTATTTACCAGATGTCTTAGTCGGCGCGGCTGAACAGGACTCGTATGGACCTGGAAGTTTAGACTGGTGTAAATCGAACAGCAATCGTACATTATCGGAGGGTCCTTTTATTGGTTTTAAGTTGAAAATTTCCTTGCGCAAGCTTTCGTGGTTTGAGCAGCTTTTTTGCAGCTGTAAAATTTGCCATGATTGGTTCAACATTTTTGTAAAATTCCGTGTTAAGGCCTCATCCAAGCGCGTCACCATCCATGTCATTCCTGCATTGTCCTTCGTGAGATCAGCATGGTTTTGTTCCATCAATTCGTTTTGCTCTTTTATGTTGTACACGAGTTCCATAAACTTGTATTCCAGATAGTCTAATTTGGCAAGTAAAACTTCGAAACCGATTCCGTCCTTTGATTCCACTGCTGGAGGAACTGTTATCGTTGTAACTTCTATAGTCTTTGCACTGAACTGAACAAAGAACGGTAAGGAAATTATAACAATCATGTTTACACACCCCATTTTGAAATGTTTTGAAACGATGATCTGAGATCGTCGTTGCAACTGAATTATGCTTCTGCTAGCTGCTAGTTTTTATATGCGACAAAAACTGTGGCAAAAATTCCTGCGGTTTTTTCTGCCTGTGGTTTAGAAAATTTATCTAACAAAGAGTTGTACTAGCTGTAATGCACTTGTCCACTTTACGTTATCTTTATATATTTATACAAACTTGAACTGATCTATCGAGTGGCGTTGTTTGACCTACTGAAAGAATCTTCAGTTATCAGAACCTGTTTTGATCCGAATTAGCAAAATGTATTGCATTCAATAATTATGATTTATACACCAGAATGTTTTTTTTGCGTATTCAGAGCAAAGAGAAGGGAACTTATTGTTTCCTTCCAGATTGTTCACTTCACTTCACACACTTCAATGGTTCTTAAGCTTTGTTTTTGGTTCACAAGCTTTACTTACGTCCTTATTGGCCCATGTTTGCTCGGCTAGCATAACAAAGCTGTTAGTCCATCAACCAGGAAGTGTACCAGAAAGAGCGTTTGCAGAAAATACTCATTCCATTTCTTCGTATAGAGGAACTTCGATATACCGAACATTTTGATTTTCAAGTTGTACGTTATATCAAATTGTACGTTATATCGAAGCATACAAAAAGAACTCAAAAATATAGGTTATATTACTTCATTTTGTTACTGTTTAACTACATTTAATAAACAGTGATAATATAATCCAACTAGAAGGGTGTAGCAACTTTTTTTGTGTTTTTTCCTGTACACTGGCTTGTATACTAACTCTTTTCCAAGAAAACATTATATTTCGCAAACGGTAAGAGATAGATAGCTACTTTATTCAGCAAAGTTACTGGTTTTGGTGTGTTCTACAACTTCCTTGATGAAAAAATAAATTTTGGACGCATTTAAATAAACAAAAGCTTGTATCACCTCAATAGGTAGATTCACGGATTACACTAATAGTGTAATAAGTTGCGCTATATTTTAATATTAAACTTCTCCAAAGACATTATTCTTGAAAAAATACGCATTTCTTACGTAATAGCCAATGATCGCGTTTTTGCAACTCAGCACCACTGTGCTGTGAAATACCCTAATTGGAACAGGTACCTTTACCGAGGCACTAGATGGCCATTATGAGATTGATGAATCTGTGAGATTGACAGGGTATTTAAATGATTGCGAATGGAGCTTTAAATACAGTTTCTAAAGAAATTTGCGACATTTAGAAATTGAAAATATTTACGTTATATCGAGGTCAATTGTACGTTATATCGAGTGACGTTGTATCGAGGGTACGTTATATCGAAGTTTACCTGTATATATCACCCGGATGGAGAACACGTGTTTTGGTCGCACAAGGCATCATCGTACTACGTCAAAGAAACGATCATTTTCCTGGAAAGCTAAAATATCTGCTAAAGACATGAATCCGACCAATCTTCCGCAGTACCGTTCAATCGAAGATATTTTCGGTCTATTGAGGTCTAGAAGGATCATTGCAAGGCTAAAGACGCCATCAAGCAACTCACCAACAGTATCAACATGTTGCATCCGGAAGATTGATGTGGCAGCTGTTTTTGTTCAATGGTCTTGTTCGATTGTCATAACTAAGCTGTACCATACGGCGGACCACGGACCGTAACCAATATTAACCATCCTAAGCTTCTTATAGACTCAAGTTAACCCTTTCTGTTAAATAAAGCTTGAACGAAAATTTTCTAGGGTTTTTTGCCCGACCCATTCTTTTTATTCTCATTTTTTAGTGGACACCCGTTACAGCGTTATGTACGATAGCACTTCCTTTCTCCGATGAGGTCATCAAACTGTATGCATCCTTATCGTTGGCATTATTCAAAGGCTGAGACAGAAGTGTTCGAAGTTTGAATGAAAATCATAAAACGTCCGAAGTTTGAATCAATACCGAAATGCAATTTATTAGTATTTTTTTTATTATAAAATATGATTTAATCGTTAATTTTAACAACTAAACTGATGAGTCATGGGAAATTAAAATATCTTCGAACAGTTTACTTGGGACAAAGTTGCAGCACAGTTTAAGTCGATAAAAAAAAGAAAACAAATGTTATTTATATCTTTTAATTCTACTACTGTGTATTCTACTAAGACACTCAAATAAACATTAGTTAATTTGACAGTTTAAGTGTTTAAAGTTTGAATCAGAACGGTAGATGTGACAACATTGTATTTTGTAAGGCTTCGTAAACAAATTACGTAACACTTCGAGGGTAGGGAGGGGGGTCGAGCTTGCGTTACTTGTTGTTACATAAGGGGGAGGGGAAGTCAGAAGAATAGTTACGTATCAATATTATGAATATAAAAAAAACCGAATTAATCCACCTAACGGTGTGACCTAGCCTTTCTACTGCCGCAATAATTATTTTTTAATTTTTCAGGAACATCTATAATTAACTAAATTATATTTTTAAATATCCGTTCCTTATTTTTCAAAATCCTTATCCAAAAAAATTAATATCTGAATTTGAAAAAATAACTGAGTAGAGCGAAAAACGAAAAAGAGAAATTGGACTTTTTCTTAGTTGGCGCTCTTTCAGTTAAATATTTTTGCATGAAAATCAAAACTTGAGCTTCTTTTGAATAAACTTTAATGAAAAAATAGTCATTAGCTTGATCGTATCGTTTATACGATACTGCCTGTTAGATGTTTTAGGAAACGATGAGATCAAAGAAACAAAAGCAGCGCCATAAACATGCTTTTTTTTTTTTACGAGTTGGGAAATCTGCTGAGCGCCTTAGAAGATACGGTACTATCAGACACCTGAGAAGATACCTCAGGGAGTGGGGTTTAGGTATCCCGACCCCCTAATGGGGCGTGAGGATCCCGACCCACTAAAACCCTACTCGAGTCTCCAGCCTCAATCCCCCCTGGCACCACCTTATCGGTATTACTTCAGGGAGGGGCTATTGTGCTTAATGCACTCGCTTAGATAACTACTGGACTATGGTAGTTAGGCTGTTTATTCGCCGTTGATCGGCTCTCCAGTGGTTTTGTAGCTCGAGTACAATCTGGGTAGCAGCCGCATTGACCGCTCCCCAGATGCCCGAGCTGGAACACATCTTTTGGACTAAGTTATCCGGGGTAGTGTCCTGTCCGCTCACTGTCATCATGCTGCTTCTCGCGCCCGCGAAACGAGGGCATATGATGAAAGCATGTTCTGCCGTTTCCTCAACATCCACGCATTCGGGGGGGACGCGGGGGACTCCGCATGCCCAAACTTATGCAGATACTGTCTGAAGCAACCATGCCCTGACAGAATCTGTGTCAGGTGGAAGTTGACTTCGCCGTGGCGCCTGTTGACCCACCCAGATAGTTCCGGGATAAGTCGACCTTTTGTGGAATTAGACCATGCCCGCTGCCATGTGGTCATCGAGGCCGATCTTGTGGTACTCCGTATGCCTCTAAATCCTCGTTGGTTGAAGCACTCTACGTCTTCGCTGATGATAATGCCAATAGGCATCATACCTGCTAGGACGCAGATTGCGTCATGTGAAACTGTGCGATACGCACTCGCCACTCTCAAGCACATGAGACGATAGGTGCTTTCCAGCTTGGCTAGATAGCTTTTGGTACCTAACGCCGATGACCACACCGGTCCGCCATACCTAAGTATAGACTGGACCACGTTGGCTAATAGCCTCCGTTTGCTGCCATATACCGCAGAGCTATTAGACATCATACGAGACAATGCCGAAATAGCTGTGGAAGCCTTCTTGCAGGCATAGTCAACGTGGCTCCCGAACTTGAGCTTGTCGTCGACCATGACTCCCAGAAGTTTTAAGGACCGCGTTGACGAAATAGTGCAGTCCCCGACGCTGATCTTTGGTTGCTGTACCGACTTGCGGTTGTTCACCACGATAACCTCCGTTTTATGATGCGCTAGCTCCAGTTTCCTGGATCGCATCCAATCTTCAACAATGTTTATAGAGTGGGCAGCCGTCAACTCAACCTCTCTGATAGATTCACCATAGACTTCCAGGGTGATGTTATCCGCAAAGCCGACAATCACCACCCCTACCGGGAACTTTAGCTTCAACACCTCGTCATACATGACGTTCCATAACACCGGGCCCAGTATGGAACCTTGCGGAACCCCTGCGGTGATTGGAACGCACTTCTGACCCTCCTCCGTGTTGTAGCATAGCACACGATTCTGGAAATAATTTTCCAGGATCCTGTACAGCGACACCGGCACTTGGACGTTCCGAAGCGAGTTGGCTATGGAGTCCCAGCTAGCGCTATTAAACGCATTTCTCACGTCGAGCGTGACAACTGCGCAATAACGAATACCTGTCCTCTTGGGCTGGATTGCCACCTCGGCTATCTTAGTGACAGACAAGATGGCATCCACCGTAGATTTGCCTTTTCGGAAGCCGAATTGGTTCCTTGACAGACCGTTTGTACCCTCAGTGTACTGTACGAGTCTGTTAAGGATAACCCTTTCCAGCACCTTGCCGGCAGTATCGAGCAGACAGATCGGCCTATATGACGAGGGGATACCCGGAGGTTTTCCCGGCTTCGGCAATAGGACCAGATTCTGTAATTTCCATCTGTCCGGGAAGTTGCCAGCTTCCAGGCATCTACTCATTACTGCTCCGAATAATTCGGGAGCCTCCAGAATAGCCGCTTTAAGGGCCATATTCGGGATTCCGTCTGGTCCCGGTGCCTTGCTCACCTTTAGGGATTTAGCGATCTCAATGAGTTCCTCGTTCGTAACCGTTACTTCCTCCCCGACCTCTAAACCACCGTCGCCCACGTTACTTTGGATGTTCGGCCCGGAGACCGACCATCCTACGCTATGGTCTGAGATACTGGAACGTCGGCCGTGGGACGACTCAGCGGCCTGAGGCCAGGGCCTTGGCTCGTGGCGCGGAAAGAGGCCCTCGATGATCCACTCCAGCATCTCTGGCGATCTCTCTGCGGGTGCCATCACGCCCTTGGCCTTTGCCATTACGATCCTGTAGGCATCACCCCACGGGTTCGCATTGGCACTGGCACATAACCTTTCAAAGCAGGCTCGCTTGCTAGCTATTATCCCACTCTTAAGCGCTGCGCGTGCAGCAACTAGTGCTACTCGACATTCTGCTCTGCCCTCGTCCGAACGAGCTCTTTGCATAATTCTCCTTGCACGAAAGCAGGCTCCGCGGAGTTCCGCAATTTCTTCTGTCCACCAGTAAACCGGTGACCTACCATACCTAGGTCGGCTTTTCCTAGGCATGGTGGCGTCACACGCTCGCGACAGCACCTCAACCAAATGATCAGCGTTCGGATCGGGCATATCGCGATCACCGCACTCTCTTCGGATCGCTTCCACAAATACTTCAGGATCGAAGTATGATGTCTTCCACCCACGGGTGGTTGGAGTGTTGACTCTACCCGCCGCCTGCCGCCTCGTTATCTGACCAACACCATAGCGGACCGCCTGATGGTCACTGTGAGTGTAGCCATTGTCTACCCTCCAGTCTCCTATCAGACCAGGGCTGCCGAATGTCACGTCGATAATAGACTCTGCACCATTCCTGCTGAAGGTACTTGTGGTGCCGACGTTGGCCAGGTCTACGTTGAGCTTTGCCAGAGCCTCAAGCAGAATCCGACCCCTATGGTTCGTGCGACGACTTCCCCACTCAACCGCCCAAGCGTTAAAGTCGCCCGCCACAACCACCGGCCTTAGACCAGTCAGCGCAACTGATACTTGGTCTACCATCCGCGTAAACTGCTCGATCGACCAACTCGGCGGAGCATAACAGCTGGAGTAGAACACTCCACCCACTTTGGCAACCGCAAATCCCTCGTCTGCAGTTGACACAACCTCTTGAACCGGGAACCTGCTTGTCGTCCATATAGCCGCCAACCCGGACCTATCCGAGACCCAGTTACCGTTTCCGGCAGGGATGCGGTATGGGTCCGAGATGATGGCAATGTCCGTCAACGACTCAGTAACTGCTTGGTATAACAGCTGCTGGGCCGCATGGCAGTAGTTCAAGTTTAGTTGCGTTACCTGCACTACGCCCGTGTTTTAGTCGCAGGCGCGCCTGCCGGGCACTTTGAGCCTCCTGTTGTGTGCTTAGCGTCCCGTTTACCTGTACATATCAGGCTCTTGGGCGGCGCCGAACAGTCCCTCGCTATATGGCCCGCACCGCCACATCTTCTACACAGGTGGCTTCTGTCAGGCCCCTTACAGCTCCAGGACTTGTGCCCTCGCTCAAAGCACCGGAAGCAAGCCTCCGGCTGCTGGAACACGCTCAGTGGGCATACGGACCATCCCACCTTCAGCTTGGCCGCCTTCAGGGCTGTATTCCCGTCTACCAGTGGAAGTCTTATTGTAGCTACCTGGGATCCCGCCGGTCCCTTGCGCAGACGAACTGCTTCGGTAGTCACCACCACGTTACATTGCTCCTTGAGAGCTCGTGTCAGTTCGACCGCTTCAGTGATCTCGTCCAGGTTTTTAAGCTGGAGAGTCAGCTCAGGCGTCAGTGCGCGGATCTGTATGCCATCACCAAGGACCTTTTCTGCCAGCACTTTGTAGGCAGAACCCTTCTCAGTGGCATCCTTTTTGAGCTCAAGGATCATGTCGCCGGTGCGGGAGCGGCGGATACTCCGCACATCCGCGCCAAGACCCTTCAGCTGCTCATCCCCTCTCATGGCCTTCAAAACTTCTGCATAGCTCAGCCCCTCAGTTTTGAGGATAAGGGCATAGCCTTTGCTCCTCTTTTTTCTGGCCACTTTCGGTGGAGTTCGATCCTCCTCTTTCTTCCTGGCCTTCTTCTTTTTCACTGTTTCTCACTGATTGTCGGGAGCTAACTGCGTCTTATTACCCTCGGAGGGTTTCACAGTTTGCTTACGATCCTCAGCGATCAAGCGCTTCTTCGGGCCCGTGGGGGTTTGTTCCCCTGGGGACTGCCTTACACGTTTAGTCGATATCTTGTTGTCACTGGACTGCTCCGTAGTCCCAAGGGCTACGGTGTGGTCAGTCGTTGACAGGCAGGCATCCGTTTGTACAGACCTCGATACAAACGCCTTTTCTATCACTTTTACTCGCGCTTCGAGTTCGCCGTGTTCCTTCGTCGCAGCACGGATGGTGCCCCGAAGCATGAGCAGGCTTTGTTTCAGGTCCTTCGCTAGGGTGCTGCGGCCTGCCACAAACTCGATAATGGCATCGAGCTGATGAGACGCCGCTACCACTCTCGGTAGCATGTCTCTCTTTCCTTCCACTGCTTTTATTAGCGACGGGCCATTCATCGCTGCGTCCGGCGTAGATGCAGTTGGAGCGACAGGTATGCCGCTTCCCTTTCCGCTTACGCTGGCGCTTCTGCTCGTATCCATCGGCGGAGATCGCTGGATACCACCTCTTGCGAACGGATTATCTAATCCGTCCGCGCTCACTGAAGTAAAGTTTTTTTTGATTTTGATTATTCATATAGAATCCCACGAGTTGAGGGGAAAGAAGAGTCCGCCGCATCAGAGCCCCTCATGATGCGGTAAGGGCTGATTACTGTGGAGGGCGCTCTGGTACTCCACAGGCTCCGTTTGAGGCTGGGTATTTATAGAACCCCCCCCCCACCATTCATCCCTCGGCACGGGTCGCATGACACCTTGGATTAGGGGTTTATCCATTCTTGTTTTTACTTTTAGCCATGGATAACAGCTATTCAACCATCCTCCTTTAGGGGCTTTGGACCCTCTGCTCAGGTTCTCAGTATTTTCAGGTTCATCGAACATGTTTCTACCGAGATCCGTCATTTGCAGGCGGAGTTAATGCTTGAGGATGGCCATATGATCGATATATTTTTCGGCGCTTGTTATTTTTGCTGGTATGAGTGGACCCATATTTATTTATTTGTTAAAACATGATACATAACATATGATATTATCTTTTAAAGTGTCACTAGCGAACACAAATCGTACAGAATTATTAGTAATCTTTCTTCCTCTTTTTCATATAAAATTTCATATAAAATTGATTGGAAAAGCATCTATTGATGCGCAAAATTTGTTTGAAATTGGTATAAATTTATTTGGGAAAATCAACTAATTAGTATTTTCAAAACTATACACCACTATACCTATATGATTAAATTAAATACTTTTCTTCGCTTTTTGCTTTGCTCGTCCGATTGCGAGTAGCAAGTAAAGAAAATGACAATTGAAATGTTTCTCACTCTTCTTGTATTTCTATGCAAATTTTAATATTGCAAATCGCGTATACATACATACACACATACACGTATACACGCATACATACATACATACATACATACATACACATACATACATACATTGAATACAATCGACACTTGATTAATTTATTTCGATTTTATACATTTTAACGGTTTAATATACGGCGCTGAAGAGTTATAGTTTGAATAACTTTTGAATCAATCGTCCGATTTTCAGTAACTTGGTTTCGTTTTATAGATCTCAACAGTAACTTTCAAATGATAATAAATTTTAGGATGTTTCCTATTGAATTAATGCTTATATGCAACAAATAGCAGTTATAAATACATTTTTTTTCACATTTCTTTATGTAACTTTCAAACTATAAGCCCATTTATCATGAAATCTTGAAGTTAAGGTTTTGAAAGACTCCCCTTTCATATGCAATCAGATTTGTTCAAATCGGTTAAGGGACCTATGAGATAATGAAGTCCATTATTTTTCGTATTTTTATACATAACTTTTGAACTAAAAGTCCGATCAGTATGAAATTAAATAGCGAACAATGGGACACCTAGACCTTTCATTTGACACTAAGATCATTAAAATCGGTCCAGCCATCTCCCAGAAATGTTGGCTCAATCAAAAGCGTTCCACACACACACACACACACACACACACACACACACACACACACACACACACACACACACACACACACACACACACACACACACACACACACACACACACACACACACACACACACACACACACACACACACACACACACACACACACACACACACACACACACATACACACACACACATACACACACACACACACACACACACACACACACACACACACACACACACACACACACACATACAGAAAATGCTCAGTTTTTGAACCTGAGTCGAAACTGAGTGGTATATGACATTCGTCCCGCAAGGCTTTCTTTCGATTTTCGGTTTTTCGAGTGCTTCCTATAGCTTTATACTATATTTTCATATAGTAGAAAGGCAAAACAGTTGCAAAACGAAGAAAGGAAGTGTTGGTGTTGTAAAACAGTGAATCGATTTAGACTGATGGAGATTAGATACAAAATTATACATAGGCTGGTACCTGATTGTTGTTTTTATGATGAAGCTACTTATGGTTAGCCGGGGGGGGGGGGGGGTATGTTAAAAAAAAACTGTATTTTTGTTTTTGCGTTATGTAAATTGAGTATCTCATCTAGCTTCACTTCATCTAACCAATCTACACTTCACGAATCAACATTCGGGCATATTTTAATCCCTGGTAGCTATTATTAATATTATACCATGAAATCGATTTCGAATCGTCTGCGTTCATGAACTTTCCATTAAGATTACTGAAAACAAAATCGATACATCACGACATATTCAAAATTAAAAAAGAGTACTTACCTGTAGTGACAGTCGTTATGCCACCAGGCACCAGTGTATTTTTCGGCACAATTGTTAGACGACGCATCGTTGTCGCTGTCCACTGTACTGAATTTCATGCCTTTGTGGTAAGTAAGTGAATCGCCCGCAGTTCCTGAGTAAGTGCCCACTTTTTTCAGTACGTATTTTTCTGCTTCGCTTCCGATTTCGAACTCGGAAAACTTAGCATATTTGTAGTTCTCTTTGAAGTCTTCCAGCTCTACTAATAACTGATAGGTTTTCGATGAAGTCAACTTGTACAACAATTCCAAACCGATCCAAAATTCCTTATCAACTTCACCGAAACCATACTTGTAATCGGTCCAGTTACGAAGGAAGTCCTCTGAACCATCGTATCTACGTTGAATCACCAGCCAGCCGCCACCGAATTTTGTTTGTTCACAATAGGCTACAAATGGTTCATCCTCCGTAAACGGTTGAAGTAAGTACTTACCAGTTGTCTTAGTCGGTACGGCCGAACAGGAGTCGTAAGGACCTCGGAGTTTAGACTGGTGTAAATCGAACAGCATTCGAACACTATCAGACGGTCCTTTTATTGGTTTTAAGTTGAAAATTTCCTTGCGCAAACTTTCGTGGTTTGAGCAGCTTTTTTGCAGCTGCAAAATTTGCCATGATTGGTTTAACATTTTTGTAAAATTCCGTGTTAAGGCCTCATCTAAGCGCGTCACCATCCATGTCATTCCTTCATTGTCCTTCGTGAGATCAGCGTGGTTTTGTTCCAACAATTCGTTTTGCTCTTTTATATTGTACTCGAGTTCCATAAATTTGTATTCCAGATAATCTAGTTTGGCAAGCAAAACTTCGAAACCGATTCCGTCCTTTGACTCCACTGCTGGAGGAACTGCTACCATTGTTACTTCTACAGTTATTGCAAACTGAACAAAGAACAGTAGGGAAATTATGAAAAACGTGTACACACGACCCATTTTTTAAACGTTTTGAAACGATGATCGTCAATGCAACTGAATTATGCTTACGCTAGCTGCTAGTTTTTATATGCGACAAAAATTTGTGATAGTGGCAAAAACTCTTGCGGTTGTTTCTGCCTGCGGTTATGAAAATATACAGTAAATATTTGTATAACGCGGCGGGTGGTGCTGTACGCCCCTCGCGATATCTCAGCTGTCCATTAACCAATAAAGTTGATTTTTGGTACATTGTTAGCATGTGGTATAACCTAGTCAACTAGTCCTCAGCTTTCCACTCTTTCCCCTCCATTTTCCAAAAACTTTTCATTACTTTCCCCTACTGTCCCTTCATCAATTGTAGAACCACCGTATCAAAAAAAATAGTAATAGGGTACGGGAGGGAATTTTCAGCAGGTTTCTAAATTTAGCATATTTGCCTTTTCTTTCACCAATAAATATACTTTGCCAACACACAATTTGAATATATTATAACTATTTTCTCAAGACTGTAAGTAATCTACTATTTTTTATTCAAAGGACGTCAAAACCACCTGTTCTTCCGCTAGAAGACTAGACCATAGGCCGAAAAAATAGATGCCATCGCTTAATGGGCTGAAAATATCTTCCCTTACCCTATAAGCTTGACCGCATTTCAAGGTCAATATTAAAAACACGAGGTTTCGTCTATTTCACAGGAACGGAGCCTTCCCCTGAAAACCCGCGCTGAGAATCGCGGCTAACACGCTGACAGACGAACAGTAAGTCGCAAGGGCCTGCATAGTGTCGTCGTCCCGCCAGTAAACACAAAGTTAGATTAAATTTCTCGGTTGGCGGTTCTACAGTAGATGGAATAAGAGGCACTATCTGTGTCAAAAATAGCTATCTTCATAAGGGGGGTTTTGCTGTCTCCTTTTGTCCAGCGCCTCTATGGTTCAAAGGTACAAGCACCAGCGAGCCATGTGCCCTGGCAGATAGGTTCGAATCCGGTTATAATCTCAGATTATAGCTAGGTTCGACCCACAACGACACAACGACAATTTTTTGAGCGTAGCTACCAATAACCTCCAATGTAGGGATGGGAACTATCATTAAAAATCGTTACTGATAACTATCAGTAATTTCAGTACGTTACTGATAACTATCAGTAAATATCAGTAATTTTACCCAACAGGGCATTGAAGCAAAAAACTGGAAATTGTAATATTATAACTGCGTTCTTCATTATAAGTTTACTTTGTAATTTACCAAGCGAGCTTTATGGAGGCTCACGCAACTACGGACCAGATTTTTACCACCCAGCAGATATGTTGGGAGCACATCGTGCCTATGCATCACTCGATACAGTCGATCAAGACCAGCAATGGCACATATTGGATAAACACGGTTTCCCAGATAAACTAACGCTACTGATCAGAGCTATTGGATAGAGTGATGTGTTTCGTGCGCATCTCGGAGACACACTCTTCGAGACGCGGCGAGGGTTGAGACAAGGTGACAAAATGACTGATATCATAGCTGAGAACCTGTGGAACTAAGAACGACGATGGAGGCAACCTACGCCAGGTTGAAAGCAGGAAGATCAGATTAAAAATAAATACGTCAAAGGACATAAAGGAACATAAAAGGAGGAGGCTTCAAGGAAACAAACGCGTGCCTCTCACGGATAGTAACCCTTGACGGTGATGAACTAGAAGTGGTAGATGAATTCGTGATTTTGGATTGCCGGTGACCGCAGACAACATTAGTAAGCAAATCCAGCGGCGCATTCAAACGGGAAATCGAGCCTATTAACAAAATTACGCTACCATCAAGAAGCATACGCTATCGTACGAAGCTGATAATGCACAAATGTTTTATTAGGTCAGCAGTTCTTTATGGACTTGAAGTCGTAAGATTACTCACAAAGGATATACGCGCCCTTGCCGTGTCGAAAGGTACGAAAGGTACTGCGAATATTTGGCGGAGTACTGAAAGCGAAGAGTGGCGGAGACGTAAGAATCACGAGCTACAGGCGTTGTTTAGAGAGAATCCCATCGTACATTTGGCGAAAGTCAGTAGGCTACGGTGGACCAGACACGTCGTAAAGATGCCGGACGACAGTGCGACGGAAACAGTTGTCTTCAACAACCTCACCGGCACCAGGAACAGGTCGCTGAACGTGCAAGATGGCACGATCACCTCGAAAGTGGTTTATGACTTTTGGGACGACTCGGAAATTGGCGACGAGTAGCCAAAGCTCGAGTTAAATGGAGACGACTGCTTGAATCAGCACGAGCTATAAACTACTGACGTTGACTACGATATATTGTGTCATCCACGTTTATCGTACACAACTACCGACCAATAAGGTTAATCTTACTAATTACGGGACAACGTAATTATATCAGTAAATATCAATAGCAGCGAAACCTTACTGATACTTAGTGATATTATTGCTTACTGATAACTATCAGTAGTTAATGATAGTTTTCTCATCCCTACTTCAATGCCTGGATAGCTTGGCTGACTGTCTGGACCGGCTGATAGTCAGGATCTGGGAAACAGAAGAGCTACTGGAGAAGTGGAAGGAGGGGGTAATATGTCCAATATACATGAATGGCGACAAATTGGTATGTGGGAACTGCCGAACGATCACTATTCTCAACGCTGTCTATAAAGTCTATTCTCAGATAAGTTAAGTCGTTTATCGCAGCTAAAACGTAGTCTTGTAGAATGTTATTAAGGGAAAACCGAAAATGGCTCAAAGATGGCTGGATAAATGGCTACCGTTCGATGCATGTATTGTTTTGTGCCTTTAAAATGCATTAGTATTGGCAGAGCACGTAATCCGTGCTTCCAGTGCTGTTATAATTTCCAAAAACTTGTAATTCCATTTATCGACCCGCTATATATCAACAAACGCTCAGTAAAATAAAATTGCTAATGGAAAATAAATTCAACGGATCGTATAGATCATCACGTGTTCATAAAAAGTATAATCTGGAATTAGTTAATAGATATTTGGATGCGCACATATTTCGTTGCCCTAGCTCTTTCCGAAAAAACAGCGCCACGGGCTCAAAGTTTCGCCACATCAATGAGCTTTTAAAGAGCTTTCGGCTTTTACCGCATCGATTAGCTTAGAGAAAGTAAACAAACTATAACAGCTGACCAGCAATCAAAAACTCGCCTTCAATGCAAACGAAATTAGCCATCCTGTTTATCCTATGCATTTTTCAGTTGCTGCTGCAAATCTTAGATGAATCGGAATGTCTTGATAAAGAAAATAAACCATATTTCGGAATGTTCGTAGTCGGTGCGGTTGCGGACTGCGGATCAGCTGTGTTTATGTTTGCAAGCTCTACCCATTTGACATATATCACCAATACTAATGCAACATTCAAATAAACGTTAAGGTTTTTAACGAACACATGAGATGTACAGTACAGAATTTGTCGCTCTAACACAATAATGAGCATATTTCCAACTTACCGGAAGTATCCTACACTCTCCAGGTGTGCTTTAGTATTGCTTTATGCAAAATTAAATGATACCTTGCCTCGTGAAGTTAACGTCGGACAGATTTTTATATCTACCAGCTGTTGTAAGTTACCCCGTTTAAGTACTTGCTTTACGATTAATGTGGTAACAAGCAGAATAAACAAAACTAGTCATCATAAATCAATTATTTAGTTCTCTTATTAGGTATTCATTTTACCATAAAAAATGTATGTTAGGTTTCTTTTATTTAAAGTGCATGTGGGTGACACAAACGTTTTACAGACGAAAAATTGACGTTGAATTTGACACCATCTTGTGAGATTTTTTCAAAATCATCTTTAATTTTTCCCTTAGTCCAGGAACGTACGGGGAGGAGACGTATCTTACCTCGCTAGTGGTTTGTTTATTCACTTGCATGGAGTTTCGAGTTTATGTACTCGATCTGCTAATATTTTCCGAACTGCGATTAAAATGGCAAAAAACATTTTGCGCATCAACCATTACCCCAGAAGGACTCCACCCCGCATGTCAGACATAAAACTTTGCTTTTGAAGAAAGCTCTTATAATTTAGTTTAAAAAGTAAAGGCATTAAATCTATACCTTTAAAACGTATTCTATCGACGGGTGTCTTTTTGTTGTTATTTTCACTTTTGGTCCGGCTTTTCAGTCTTTTGTAGAAATCAGAAAAGATTTCTAAATTCTTTCCGACGTTTCGGCTTTGTATTTAAAGCTTTTTAAAGGCCTGCCTATAAAAATGAATTTCTATCTGTCTGTCTGTCTGTCGGACATGTTCCTTATAAAGTCGGAAACTACTGAACCGAACGGCATAAAAATTTGCATGTAGGGGGCTTGGGGCCGGGGAAGGTTCTTATGATAGCTAGAGATCCCTCCCCCGTAAGAGGGGGAGCTCCCATACAAATGAAACACAAAATTCTGCATAACTCGACAACTAATCAAGCAAATGGAACCAAATTTGGCATGGTGGGGTTTTAGGAGACAGGATTTTTTTCTACGATTTGCTTCAGCTACACGCTGAACTTACACCGTTTACGTTTAACTTACACCATGAGCAAAGCATCTCGGCAGTTTGGATTCATTTTTAAGATTGAACGAAATTTTGAGGATCTGCATTGTCTTAAATCACTGTATTGCGCCCTAGTTCATCCGCTGTTGGAGAATTGTAGTTTGGTGTGGTTTCCTAAACAGCTAACCTGGAATATACGGATTGAACGCGTGCAAAGAAGATTCAATTCATCTGACTTGCTTTAGGACATCTTCCATGGAACCATCCAGATTACTTGCCCCCTTATGCAGATAGATGCCGTTTACTGGAACTTGACCCACTAGAAAGTAGACGCAAAATACAACAGGCATTATTTGCAGCCAAAATTAACAACGGCGAAGTTGACTCTCCAACGCTATTAACCATGCTCAATTTCCGGGCATCACAGCGACCATTGCGCTCAACGGGATTATTGCCAACGCAGTTTCATCGGACTGCATTCGGTTACAACGAGCCTATAGCTGAATGCATTAGAACTTTTTCGAAGGTGGTGGAACTGTTCAATTTCGGTAACCCAACGCACTTGTTTGCGCACAAGCTTCGTAGTTTTGATTTTATTTAACTTAAGTTTTATTCATGTAGACAAATTCAAGGTCAGATGAATTATCTATACCTATAAAGAAGGATTTCTGTCTGTCTGTCTGTCTGGCTGTCTGTATGTTCCTTATAGAAACGAAAACTACTGAACCAATCGGCATGAAAATATGCATGTAGAGGTTTTTTGGGGCCAGGAAAGGTTTTAGTGATGGTTAGAAACCCCTCCCCCCACTAAGAGGGGGGCTCCCATACAAATGAAACACAAATTTCTGCATAACTCGACAACTAATCAAGCAAATAGAACAAAATTTGGCTTGTGGGTGTTTTCGGTGACAAGAATTTATTCTATGGTAAATTGAGACCCCTCCCCTCTTTATAAGGGGAATTATAACTCCTCTCCTCTTTAAAAGGGGGGGCTTCCATACAAATTTTCTCATAACTCGAGAACTAATCAAGCAAATGGAACCAAATTTGGCATGTGAAGCTTTTTGAGGGCAAGAATATTTTCTATAGTAAATTAGGACCCCTCCCCACTTTAAGAGGGGGGCTCCTGTACCAAAGAAACACAATTTTCCTCATAACTCGAGAAGTAATTAAGCAAATGGAACCAAATTTGGCATGTGGGTGTTTTTGGAAACAAAAATTTTTTCTATGATGAATTGGGACCCCTCCCCGTTTTAGGAGGGGGGCTCCTATACAAATCAAATACAAATTTTCTCATAACTCGAGAGCTAATCAAGCAAATGAAACAAAATTTGGCATGTGAAAGTTTTCGAGGGCAAGAATATTTTCTATGGTAAATTAGGACCCCTCCCAACTTTAAGAGGGGGGGCTCCTATACAAACGAAATACAAATTTCCTCATAACTCGAGAACTAATCAAGCAAATGGAACCATATTTGGCATGTGGGTGTTTTTGGAGGCAACCATTTTTTCTATGATGAATTAGGGCCCCTTTCCTTTTTAAGAGGGGGGCTCTCATACAAACGAAATACAAATTTCCTCATAACTCTAGAACGAATCAAGCAAATGGAACCAAATTTATCATGTGGGTGTTTTTGTAGGCAAGAATATTTTTTATGGTATATTTTCTATGGATTTCCCCACTTTAAGATGGGGGGGGGGGCTCCTATACAATTAAAAACAAATTTCCTCTTAACTCGGGAACTAATCAAGCAAATTGAACCAAATTTGACATGTGAGTGGTTTTGGACGCAAGATTTTTTTCTATGGTGAATTGAGACCCCTCTCTTCTTTAGAAAGCGAGTTATGGCCCATCTCCCCTTTAAGAGGGTGGGCTTCCATACAAATGAAATGCAAATTTCCTCTTATCTCGAGAACTAATCAATCAAATAGAACCAAATTTGGCATGTGGGAGTTTTAGATGGCAGAAATTTTTTCTATGGTGAATTACGACCCCTTCCCCTTTTAAGAGGGGAGCTCCCATACAAATGAAATTCAAATTTCCTTATAACTTGATAACTAATCAAGCAAATGGAACCAAATTTGGCATGTGGGAGATTTTGGAGTCTTGAATTTATTTTACGATAGTTAGAGACTTCTGGGTATGAAATGGAGAGAGTTACCTGGAAGGAGCGTCAAACATAGCTCTGGCTCTCTCAAGCTCCCACCTGGCGCCTCCACGCAGACCTAAGTCAAATGATGACGGTCGATGGCCTTACCCGGAAATGCTCCACGTACTTACTGAAGCAGCTAAGCCAGGAGGTGCGAACTAGAGCGCCTGTTCTCCAGGTGAGGGGCGACTCACACAGCGTCTGTCTCGTAACGGGCGGCTGAATATGAAATGCTGTATCCCGCAAGCTATACCTAAGATGGCAGACCCATCAGTGGGATGTAGGTATCGCGACCCCGGTGAGGTAGTATACCGAAAACTCAATTACCACGAACAACGAACAAAGAAATTCAGGACGGAACAATCGGTATAGGACACGGCAAGGGACAAGGAAACGATTAAGGGATAACGATTGGAAACTTGGTACCTGGAATGTCCGAACTCTCCATGAACCGGCACGGGCTGGCTTGCTTGCTCGAGAGCTGCATCAACTCGGAGTGGAGATCGCTGCTATTCAGGAAGTTCGGTGGCCAAATTCCGGAGAAAGGGAGTTCCGTGCAGTAGACCCTATTGCAGGCACTTCTTTTAAGTACCACATCTACTACAGTGGCGGTAAGAAAGCTGAACATGGAGTCGGTTTCGTAGTGTTGGGAAAACAAAAGCAACGAGTTATCCGGTGGAGGCCCGTAGATGACCGTATATGCGTGTTGAGGATTAAGGGCAAATTCTTCAACTATAGCCTAATCAACTTATACGCACCGACAAATGATAAATCCGATGATGCTAAAGACGAGTTTTACGACAAGCTTGAGAGGACCTATGGAGAGTGCCCAAAACACGACGTGAAAATCATCATCGGAGATGCAAACGCGCAGATCGGGAGGGAGGAATTCTTCCGCCCAGTTATTGGAAGACATAGCCTGCATCTGTCGACCAATGATAACGGTCTGATGCTCATAAATTTTGCCGCGGCCAGAGGGATGGCCATCTGTAGCACCTACTTTCCACGTTTGAATATTCGGAAACAAACCTGGAGGCATCCAAATGGAGACTCTAGCTCTCAGATCGATCATGTCTTGATTGACGGTCGACACTTTTCGGATGCTATCGATGTACGATCTTTTCGTGGACCAAATATCGACTCTGACCACTATCTCGTAGTGAGTAAGATTCGCGCAAGGCTGTCGAACACGGCGAAAGCTCGCACTGAAAGGACGCTGCGTTTCAACATCCAGCGGTTAACGGCAGACGGCGTTGCAGTGGAGTACGCCAGGAAGCTTCACCAGCGAATCGCAGAACAGCAGGTAGAAGAAGTAGAAGATATAAATGGGCTGTGGAGGAACATCCATGGTGCCATCCAAACAACAGCGAGAGAGGTGGTAGGCACGACGCGTGGAAGACAGCGTAACAGCTGGTTTGATGCCGAATGCCAGAGAGTGACAGACGAAAAGAACCAGGCCAGGAGTCGCATGCTCACTGCGGCAACGCGTCAAAACAGAGAGAGATACAGAGAGACTAGAGCTGCGGAAAAAAGAATCCATCGTCTAAAGAAACGCGAGTACGAGGAGCTCGTGCTTGCCGGCGCAGAGGAGCGATACGCCAGCAACGACACACGGAGTTTCTATAAAACGGTGAGAAGCAGGAATTTTGCCATGCCTGTGATGTGCAATGATAGTGCTGGCAACCTGCTTACCGACAAAACGGCGGTAGCAGCCAGGTGGAAGGAGCACTTCCAGACACTATTGAATGGAGAGGTAAATGAGGAGATCAGCAGGGACAGGATAGAAATTGTAAGCGATGGTCAAGCTGTGGAGCCACCAACACAGGAGGAGGTTAAGAAGGCAATCAGTGAGCTGAAAAACGGTAAGGCTGCTGGGAAGGACGGTATCCCGGCTGAACTTCTAAAAGCGGGGAGCGAGCGGCTGTACGAAGCAATCCACCGGATCATTGTCAGGATCTGGGAGGAAGAACAAATGCCGGAGGAGTGGTTGGATGGCCTCATTTGCCCAATTTTCAAAAAGGGACATCGAATGGAGTGTAAAAACTATCGAGGAATTACATTGCTCAATTCTGCCTACAAGGTGCTTTCCCGTATCCTGTTCTGCAGACTGAGACCGTTAGCGGAGTCCTTCGTCGGCGAGTACCAAGCTGGTTTTCGTGAGGGTCGCTCCACGACGGATCAGATGTTTACCCTGCGCCAGTTGCTAGACTAGTTCCGGGAGTACAACTTGCAGACACACCATCTGTTTGTGGACTTTAAAGCGGCGTACGATTCAGTTAAACGAAATGAGCTGTGGCAGATAATGCTAGAACATGGTTTTCCGACGAAACTAGTTACGCTGATTCGTGCGACGCTGGATGGATCCAAATCATGCGTTAGAATAGCGGGTGAGACCTCAGCTGCTTTCGTGACGTTGGATGGACTGAAGCAAGGGGACGCACTCTCTAACCTGCTATTCAACATTGCCTTGGAAGGTGCATTACGAAGAGCAAACGTGGAAAGGAATGGAACTATCATCACGAAATCTCACATGCTTCTTGGTTTTGCGGATGACGTCGATATCATCGGAATCAACCGTAGAGCAGTAGAAGAGGCCTTTAGGACCTTTAAAAGGGAAGCTGCGAGATTGGGACTTACCATTAATACCGCCAAAACGAAGTACATGGTTGCTGGTAGGGAACGTGGGAGCTCAAGTGGTGTTGGTGCCGAGGTGGAGTTAGATGGGGAACGATATGAAGTAGTGGAGGAATTTATATACCTTGGTACACTCGTGACATGTGACAACGATGTAAGCCGCGAAGTGAAACGACGAGTTGCAGCCGCGAATCGGGCTTTCTACGGATTACGTAGCCAGCTGAAGTCCCGTAGCTTGCAAATTTGCACAAAACTGGCGCTCTACAGAACACTAATCCTCCCGGTGGCCCTTTACGGACACGAATCATGGATGCTAAAGGAAGCAGATCGGCGAGTGCTTGGGGTTTTTGAGCGTAAAATTCTGCGATCTATACTTGGTGGCAAAATGGAAAATGGAGTGTGGCGCAGACGCATGAATCACGAGCTGTACCAAGTATACAAATATGCTGATATAGTGACGGTAGTGCAATGTGGCAGGCTGCGGTGGGCTGGACACGTGGCCAGAATGCCCGATGAAAGAGTAGCCAAAACTATTTTCAGCAGAGAACCAGGAAGAGGCCGTAGACTCCGAGGCAGACCCCGCACCCGGTGGGTGTGTGCTGTCGAAGACGATGCACGTTCAGCTGGTGTTCGTGGGGATTGGAGAACGGCAGCCCAGGACCGACGGTACTTTAGGACTATAATTCGTTCGGCGCAGGATCGGTAACGGGCCGTTGCCACTAAAGTAAAGTAAGTAAGTTAGAGACCTCTCACCTCTGTGGTAGGGGGATATGGACTCTGATACAAATAAAACAGAAATTTTTGCGAAACCCAAAAACTAATCGAACCCGAGAAATTCGAGATTCTTCCATAAAACATTAGTCAATACAAGACCACAAAAACTATCTATAGTAACACTAGATCATTCAGGACGAGACGGTCGCGAGTATTGCCGGTGACCCGCCGTCGGAAGCGCCGCCCACTGGGGGGCTTGCAAAACTCGAGATTGTGACAAAGATCATCCGAGATTCATGATTTATGTACAACACAGGTTAATTTGTGGCAATACGAAGTTTGTCGGGTCAGCTAGTACCAAATAAATAAATAAATTATGACCCCTCCCTCATTTGAGAGAGGGGACTTTCATACAAATGAAATACAAATTTTCTTATATCTTGAGAACTAATCAAGCAAATGGAACCAAATTTTTGGCATGTGGGGGATTTTGGAGGCATGAGGTTATTTTATGATTATTTGAGACCCCTCGCCGCTGTGTTAGGGGGATAAGGAAAGGACTCTCATACAAATAAAACAGAAATTTTTGCGTAACTTAAAAACTAATCGAACTCTAGGAATTTAGACTGTTCCATAAAACATTAGTGAATAACAAGACCACCAAAAACTCTCTATCCAGCTTTCCACGAGCGGTAATGGCGGCTATTGGGCAAAAGTGGGTACAATCTTGTGACATTCATTGCAGGTGCGTCAGGAAATGGATACATTCCTGATTGTTTGTTGTACGACTGTAAAAATGTAAACATCGTCAAGTTTTGCAGTTCAGCGGAAGAACATAATTGAACGGAAGCAAACTTTTGTGGTTTTTGGCCATAATTTCCTGAAAGCACCGGCTTAAAAAATCCGCTTTACAATCGTGCGAATTGAATACTCGAGTGCACTCAGAGACAAACATTAATTTCGTGTTGGTCGAGCTGTGGCTAAGTTGGTCAGCGTCTCGGCCTGATAAGAAACTTTCCGTTGCGCATTTGGACGTTATTCCCGAAGTTTGCGCAAACTTCGAAGCCATAATCCATAAAACTTCTTATCTGTTCAATTATTCATCGCACACGAAAGGGTGGGAAATTAGCAATATGCTCTGCTTCATGTGCGAAAACTAAACAATGTTTATGTTTTTACACTTGAACAACAAACAATCATGGATGTTCTCATAGTAACTCCTTCAGTGCGAACCTAATGATCCTGCAATGAATGTCAAAAGATTGTGCCCACTTGTGTTCAATATCCGCCATTCTCGCTCGTGGAAAGCTGGATTGCTATCCGCTTTATTTTATCTGGCTAAGCAATGGGGGGAATTGTTTTCTATTTTACTATTGGAAGAGGAAAAAAATTGTAAATTTGTATATTAAACTACACATGCTTTCATAGTTACGTAACTGCCAAAATGAATCATCTAAAGTTGAACTCCTCAGAAACTCGTTTGTGACAAATGTCATCCGAGTTTCACGATTTATAATACAACACAGTTTAATTTATGGCGATACGAATTTTGTCGGGGCAGCTACCCAGGTAACCAATAAGCATTAGTATAAGCAGTAAATCAATCGTTTATTAGCATCCCTGGCGTTTTATACTGCAGGTTGCTGTTAATCAGTCTTTTGACTGCATAATTGCTGTAAATTGGTATCCACAATTCTATTTAAATTCTTCTTGTCGGTAACTAGCTGCAAATAAGCATTGTCAGTACTGTAAGAGGGTTAGCTGTAAAGTAACCGCATATTTTGCCAAAATAGTATTTGATGCTAGTGTCAACTTAAATGCTTATTGGTTTTCATTTAAATTGCATTGGAAATGCTTATTGGTTACCTGGGTAGTATTACATAAAACGTATCCAGCTTTTCACGAGCGATAATGGCGGTAATTGAGCACAAGTGGGCACAATCTTTTGACATTCATTGGAGGAGCGTCGAGTTCGCCCTGACGAAGTTACTATGGAAACATCCATGATTGTTTGTTGTTCGAGCGTAAAAATGTAAACATTGTTTCATTTTGCAGATCAGCTGAAATGGAACATAAATGAACGGATTCAAACTTTTGTAGTGGTTTGCGGCCATAATTTCCTGAAAGCACCGACTCAGGATATTTTTTACAATCGTCCGAATTAAACATCCGAGTGAACTCAGAGGCAAACATTAACTTCATATTAGTCGACCCGTTTTTGCCAAGGTTGCTCTCGAACAGCGTCTCGTCTTGATAAGAAACTTTCCGTTGCGTATTTGGCCATTCTCCCTGAAATTCGCGAAAACTGCAAAGCCACAATCCATAAAACTTGTCCGTTCAATTATGTTCCTCTTTAGCTGATCTGCAAAATTAAACAATGTTTACATTTTTACAGTCGAACAACAAACAATCATGAATGTATCCATAGTAACTCCGTTAGGGCGAACTCGACGCTCCTCCAAGAAATGTCAAAAGATTGTGCCCACTTGTGCTCAATATCCACCATTATCGCTCGTGGAAAACTGGATTGCTATCCGCTTTATTTTATCTGGCTAAGCAATGGGGGGAATTGTTTTCTATTTTACTATTGGAAGAGGAAAAAAATTGCAAATTTGTATATTAAACTACCCATGCTTTCATAGTTACGTAACTGCCAAAATGAATTATTAAGGTTGAACTCCTCAGAAACTCGTTTGTGACAAATGTCATCCGAGATTCACGATTTATGATACAACACAGTTTTTTTCTGTTGGGTACTCTCACCACTGCGTCCATTATTTTGAACTATTGTGGTATACAACACAGTTTAATTTATGGCAATACGAATTTTGTTGGAGCAGCTACCCAGGTAACCAATAAGCATTAGTATAAGCAGTAAATCAATCGTTTATTAGCATCCCTGGCGTTTTATACTGCAGGTTGCTGTTAATCAGTTATTTGACTGCATAATTGCTGTAAATTGGTATCCACAATTCTATTTAAATTCTTCTTGTCGGTAACTAGCTGCAAATAAGCATTGTCAGCACTATAAGAGGGTTAGCTGTAAAGTAACCGCATATTTTGCCAAAATAGTATTTGATGCTAGTGTCAACTTAAATGCTTATTGGTTTTCATTTAAATTGCATTGGAAATGCTTATTGGTTACCTGGGTAGTATTACATAAAACGTATATAGTTTGTTAAAAATACTTTTACGCCATAAATGTGACTTGTAAAAAATGCCTGAAGCTATTCATTTTTCCTGCGTGCAAAAAGAAAATAATCCAAATGGAATTCAATGAATAGCACCCATTTTCGACAACAATCGAAAGTCATCAAGTGAATCGGCTTCAATTACGCACTTGAACTCACTCAGTAATCTCAATAGAAAGCACTTTTAAGATCCTTTCTTTTTTGTAGCACCCTCTTCCTGAAGGTGACTGTAAAGCCAGTCATCGATTGAGAATGAAAACTACAAGAAAAATGCGGACCCAATCAGTGTGGTTGTAAATATTTCAAGATGTATGGCCCGATTGGTAGCTACCTGCTATGCCACCCCTGCTTACGAGCGTTATCAAACTGGGCAGCAAACCCGAATTGCTTCGAAAGTGAATCAGATAGGGCAACTGCAAGAACGGGGTCGTGCGCGAAAGGTCGAATTCAAAAGTCGTTACCCATGAAAAATGAAATCCTGTTATGTTTCACCCCCGTATCCGTTGTAGCTAGTTGGCAATTTTTCCACAGTAGGTAAGTGTAGGTATACGCCATATGCAGGGGAAAGTTTTTCCTCCCGCTGCGCTTTCCGGTCGGTATCGGTATTCAAGAATGTATTCAAAAGAGGCACTGAATTGCTTGCTATCGGATATGTATTTATTTTCTTTTGCTGAAAGGTAAAAGGGGCTTTGTAATTTTATTAGGTTCGTTCTATGGGGAATCTGTGATCTTTAGAGAAATGAGCGAAATATGTGTGAAAATAATGTTCCACGTATTGTGATAAAATAATGTCTGCATTATTGAGTGCACAATTAGGTGTAAATCAGTATATTGCGCAATAAGTAATAATTCAGGGCAATAAGATAGCAGTTTATCCGATTACGATTTTTCCACAAGAGTGCTTGTTTAAAAGCTGAGATCTTGCATTTGAAATAACTATAATTTCATAAGCTTTTAACGTTGGTCCCAGATGCTTCATTACAACAGTAAGAAAATTGTGGCTGTCATACATTGTCCATGTTCCACTCACTGCATTGGTTTTGGTAGTTTTGGTTCTGGTACCTACTTAAAGGTTGCTTTTAAAACAACTGAAACTAATTAGGAAGCAGTTAAACACAGCGTTTTAGTTATAATTGAACTATTATTAGCTGTTATTTTCGATAAGATGGCTGGTTCCAAATTGTCGACATCCATGGAGTCCGCAAAATTTTGACAATTGCACACTCCTGCGCTATCCAGCTCTAATAATTTCTGCGTATTTCCAATTTCATGACCGACCGAATCGAGTCAATAGCGAGGAGTATTTATATTTACATTTATATGTATTGGATATAACATATTTGGACGCCCCTCGTGCGTTACGGGTACGCCCCTTGTAGAAGGAAAGGGAATCATTTGACATAAGTTCGTTTACATGTTTATGAAGAACAACTGGTGCAAGTTCCATCAAAATATTCTACCACGTTGCGGAGCAGTGCAAAATGGAACTCAAACGACGCAAAAAATCTTGCACAAACACCTGGAAAATCCAGAGTGGTCTGGATCAAAGTTGGCGAAAGCGCTAAAAATGCCAAAATTAATAGTGTGTAATGTTTTAAAAGGTTGTAAGGAGAACCTAGGTGCGGAAAGGCGGCAAAGAACTTCTAAGAAAACTGGAACTAAGGACCGATGGCTATTGAGACGCGTTAAAAACCAACCGGTGACGTAAACCTGTGTGTTAATGAAACACTGATAGATAAAGTGGATAATTTTAAATATCTGGGTATTTACCTTGACTCTACGTTGTCTTGGGATCAGCAAATTAGGCATTTGCAGCAGAAGATCTCATCTTTATCTGGTGCCATGAGGAAGATAAGTTGCTTCGTTCCTAGAAAGGCAGTGTTACAATTTTACTATGGTTGCATCCATTCCCAAATCCAATACTTAGCAATAGCATGGGGTCATGCCTGTAAATCAAAACTCAAAAAGATTCAAGTCTTGCAAAACAGATGCTTGCAAACTGGGTGCACATTGTGTAATAAATTAGTATTTATACCATTTTTGTTAATACCTCAGCTATAAATTTGTGTTTAGTTTGTTCGCTGTCCAGTTTTTTCCTACTAGCTGAGGTCTGTAAGTGTCCGATACCAGGGGGCTCTCTGTGTGAGTTTTTTGGTAACGGGGGTGTGTGGACGGTTAATTATAAAAAAAAGTCTAATGCTGGCATCTCCATCCGGGATATGGCTAGAAAGTACGATACCAACTTTCAAATCACGCGGAATATCGAGAAGGGTACAGGTCTTACAGTGCCAGTAAACATCCAAACTGGCACTTGAAACAGAATCTGGCAGCCAAGAAGCGTGCTAGGCGATGTAAAGCAAAGCCTGGGTGCTAATTCCGTTATCGAAATTTGACCTTCTGTTTTTATACGACAGACTTCGCAACCAGCTGTTATAATACAGGACAGTGCGGGGTCAGTGCCACGATCCTATTGACCCTAACAGCCTCTCCCAGCCGAGATTCGAACATACGACGACTGGCTAATTAGACCAGCGTCTTACCTCGAGTCGATTTCGTGCCAAAAGAGATGAACCCTCCAAATTGTCCGGAGTTTCGACCAATTGAAAAATTTTTGGCAATTGTGAAACAGCGACTTCGGCGAAGCCGAAGGGACAGTCAACACTGTAATGCTAAAGAAATGCGTTCAAAGTGAAAGAAAAATGCGGATTCAGTCGCATCTTCAACTGTGGAGGGTATGATGAATTATATTAAGAAAAAAGCACAAGATATTATCAAAACTAGAGAAATACAATAATATAACACCTTGAAACTTAAAGTTGAATATAAAGGCTGCTATCCAGTCAAAGATGGGTTTTTCTGCGACACTCCAGTCCCGAGTTATAGATTGTTCTATGCGTCCAAAATCCGAGTTTCCACGCATCACCTGTTCATTGATTTCAAAGCTGCATATGATAGTGTAAATCGACAAGAGCTATTGAAAATTTTGGACGAAAACGGCTTACCGGGTAACCTTAAGACTTATCAAAGCTACGATGGATGGGATCCACTGCTGTGTGAGAATCTCGGGTAGATTGTCGGACCCATTCGAATCTCGCAGGGGACTCTCGCAGGGGACGATTCTCGCAGTTGGCAGGGGCTTCAAATGGTGAGTTGACAACCTGAAAGGAGCGTCAAACACAGCTCTGGTCCTCACAAGCTACCGCCTCACGCCTCCACGAGTCATATGATACCAAATGCGGCGTACCCTGGGCAATGTTGTCAATCTGACAATAGCGAAGTGAGAAGGTGCGACGCGAATACTGGCGCGGTAACCATAGCATGGCGGTAGAGGAAATGCTTCGTCAAACACGAGCGTCTGTTCACCAAGGAGGTGCGGCTCAAACAGCGTCTGTTCTCCATGTTAGGGGCGGCTGATTATTATACTCGTCCTTATGCCAGCAGGGACTCTAAACAGTGCTGTGCACGATGGTCCTCCGGCGAGACAGGGGGTTAGGGGCAGGCCCAACAAGCCGCCCTGGAAAACTAAAAGTTACCAACAACGAAGAAGAAAATAGGGATCGGAACAATCGGCGTCGACCCACGCGACGAAATAAGGACTACGATTGGAAACTCGGGACATGGAATTGCAAATCGCTCGGCTTCCCGGGTTGCGATAGGATAATATATGATGAATTACATCCCCGAAACTTCGAAGTCGTAGCACTGCAGGAACTTTGCTGGACAGGACAGAAGGTATGGAAAAGCGGGCATCGAGCGGCTACTTTCTACCAGAGCTGTGGCACCACCAACGAGCTGGGTACCGGCTTTATAGTACTGGGAAAGATGCGCCAGCGTGTGATTGGTTGGCAACCGATCAACGCAAGGATGTGCAAGTTGAGGATTAAGGGCCGTTTCTTCAATTACAGTATCATCAATGTGCATTGCCCACACGAAGGGAGATCCGTTGACGAGAAGGAGGCGTTCTACGCGCAGCTGGAGCAGGTGTATGATAAATGTCCGCGACGGGACGTGAAAATCGTCATCGGTGACATGAACGCGCAGGTAGGACGGAAAGCTATATATAGACCGGTAACCGGGCCAAACAGCCTACATGCCGCAACGAACGACAACGGCCAACGATGCGTAATGATAGTCTGAAGCGCTTTCTTCCCCCGCAAAGATATCCACAAGGCCACCTGGAGATCACCAGACCAACGAATAGAAAACCAAATTGACCATATTCTAATCGACGGTAAATTCTTCTCTGATGTTATAAACGTTCGCACCTATCGCAGTGCGAATATAGATTCGGATCATTTCCTAGTTGCAGGCTGCAACACCGTACGAGGGCGAATGTGGATCGATATAAACAAGCACGGAACAGTCAAAACTCGATCTTCCGGAGGAAAAAGCGTCAACAGGAAGATCGAGATCGCGAGGCGATGGAAGAACTGTACCGTGCTAATGATAAACGGAAGTTCTACGAGAAGTTGAACCATTCGCGCAAAGGCTATGTGCCGCAGGCCGATATGTGTCGAGACTCAGACGGTAATCTTCTCATGAACGAACGTGAGGTGATCGAGAGGTGGAAGCTGTATTACGACGAGCACCTTAACAGCGATGTAGCTGGACATGGAGGTGACGATATAGCAATAGATCTTGGAGCACGTGCAGAAGACGACAGAATACCAGCCCCTGACCTCCAGGAGGTAGCAGAAGAGATCGGTCGGCTGAAGAACAATAAAGCGGCTGGGGCTGATCAGCTACCCGGCGAGCTGCTGGAATACGGTGGTGACGCGCTGGCTAGAGCGCTGTACTGGGTCATTGTCAAGATTTGGGAGGATGAGCTACTACCGGAGGAGTGGACGGAAGGCATCGTGTGTCCGATCTACAAAAAGGGCGACAAGTTGGATTGTTGCAATTACCGCGCAATCACACTGTTGAACGCCGCCTACAAAGGTATTCTCCCAACTTTTATGTCGTCGATTATCATCATTTGCCAAGGAGTTCGTGGGGCTATATCAAGCGGGATTCATGGGTGCCCGTGCCACCACGGACCAGATTTTCGCGCTTCGGCAAGTGTTGCAGAAATGTCGCGAATACAACGTGCCCACGCATCATTTATTCATCGACTTCAAATCGGCGTACGACACGATCGATCGAGATCAGCTATGGCAGATTATGCACTACTACGGATTCCCGGATAAACAAACGCGATTGGTCAAGGTGACGATGGCTCGAGTAATGTGTGTTGTTCGAGTATCAGTGGCAGTCGCGAGTCCCTTTGGATCTCGAAGAGGGTTACGGCAAGGTGATGGGCTTTCATGTTTGCTGTTCAACATCGCTTTGGAGGGTGTGATAAGAAGAGCGGAGATAGACACGAGTGGCACGATATTCACGAAGTCCTTCCAGCTTCTTGGTTTCGCTGACGACGTTGACATCATTACAGGTAGCTTTGAGAGGATGGCGGAAACGTACATCGGACTGAAAGCTGAAGCCAAACGGATTGGACTTGTCATTAATGTATCGAAAACAAAATACATGAAAGGAAGAGGTTCTAGAGAAGTGAATGCTGACCTCCCTCCCCGGATTAATTTAGACGGTGATATAATCGAGGTGGTAGAAGAGTTCGTGTATTTGGGCTCACTGGTTACCGCAGACAACGACACCAGCAGAGAAATACAAAGACGCATTATGGCAGGAAATCGAGCCTACTTTGGACTCCGTAGGACGCTGCGATCGAACAAAATTCGCCACCGCACGAAGTTAACAATCTACAAGACGCTGATTAGTCCGGTAGTCCTTTACGGCCATGAGACATGGACTATGCTCGTGGAGGACCAAGGCGCCCTCAGTGTTTTCGAACGGAAGGTGTTGCGCACCATCTGCGGCGGAGTGCAGATGGAAGACGGAACGTGGAGGAGGCGAATTGTACCAACTGCTTAGGGAACCACCCATCGCTCACACCGCAAAAATTGGTCGCCTGCGATGGGCTGGGCATGCCGTGAGGATGTCGGACGACAGCCCGGTTAAAAAAGTTCTCAATAACGATCCGACTGGAACGAGACGGCGGGGCGCGTAGCGAGCAAGATGGATCAATCAAGTGGAAGGCGACCTGCGGACCCTACGTAGACTACGTGGCTGGCGAATTGCGGCCATGGACCGAGTGGAATGGAGACGACTTCTTCGTACAGCAGAAGAAACCACGGCCTGGAGCTGATTAAGTAAGTGAGGGGACTTTGACAAGGAGATGGTCTTTTCGGTCTGCTATTCAACATTAAATCAAAATGCGGGGCACGGTTTTGAATAATGCCGTCATTTTATCTGTTTTGTTGACGACATAATTATCTTTTATGAACAGTGACTGTTGGCGGAACATTTGGTGCGGTGAAAGATCAGTATGCCAGACTAAAACACGGAACAGAGAAGACTAGGTTGAAACAAAAAATGCCGTGAAACGAGGTAACATTGATAACCGGGGTTACATTGATTAAATGGAGCATTCATATAAACAAGTGAAATGAACAACTTCTGCCAACTTTCCTGAACTGATCAATGTTATCCCGTTTTACGGTACGTTCAAAACGAAATATATGCTGGCGGGTGGTAAATAACGCGATAGGGGGCGTTTAGGCAGTACCGTGGTAATCGATGAGAATACACAAATAATCAAATATGAGTTCATGGTAGTCGATGAGTTCGTATATCTTGGCTCACTGGCAACAGAGGACAATAATACCAGCCATGAGATTAAAAGGCATATTTTCAGCGGAAAGTCTTGCCTAACACGGACTCCACAAACGCTTGCTATCGAACAATCTGAACCTCCATCTAAAGTGCACGTTTTACCAAATGCTAATTATATAGATTGTCCTCTACGGGCGTGAAACGTTGACACTTCTAGACGAGGACCTGAGAGCACTCGGAGTTTTCGAACGACGGGTGCCAAGAACCATCTTTGGCGACGTGCAAGAGAACGGTGTATGGAAGCGAAGAATGAACCACGAACTTGCGCGTCTCTACGGCGCGGCGAACCAAGTATGCAGAAAGTGGCCAAAGCTGGAGGGATATGTAGGGCAGGACATGTTGTAGAATGCCGGACAACTATCCCGCAAAAATGGTTTTCACATCGAATCCTGTTGGAACAAGGTGAGCTGTTACGCCAGCTCCTATAGCACCAGGTTTCATAAGGAATTAATAGGTGGACTACATGGGAGTTATTGTAATAGCGGATCAAATTTTTATTAACAGATTTTGTAGAATTGTTGGAAGCACAATGAACCCATGTATCACTGTTTTACGTATCACACTCTTTAACCACTTTAAAGCAGCGTATGATACAATCGATAGAGACCGGTTGTGGCAGATAATGCACAAACACGGTTTCCGAACGAACTGACGCGATTGATCAAGGCTTCATTTGATCGAATAATGCATTTCGTGTGCATATTGGGGACACTCTCCAGTCCTTTCGAGATGCGGCGAGGGTTGAGACAAGGTGACGGCTTATCCTGTGCTATTCAAAACTGCTCTTGAGTACTGCCCGCAATCGGACGAGGGGGCATCGAAACAAGAGGTACAATTTTCATCAAAAATTGCCAGCTCCGTGGCTGTGCAGATGAGTTTCATATCATAGCTAGGAATTTTATGAAAACGGAGACAATCACTTGTATAGTATTGAAAGCAGAGTCCAGGAGGATTGGAATAAAAATAAATGCTTCGGAGGCCAAATACATGAAAGGAAGAGGCTCAAAGCAAACAAACGCGCGCTTCCTATGGACAGTAACCGTTGATGGCGACGAATTAGAAGTGGTAGATGAGGTCGTGTATTTGCAAGCGCTGGCGACCGCGGTCAACAACACTACAATAAAAGAAAACCCAACGCTGCATTCAAGCAGGAAATCGGGCCTACTGTTCCCTTCGCAAAAGGCTACCATCAAGATACATGAGCCCCCGCACGAAGCTGGCTATGGGCAAACTCCTTATTAGACCTTATTAGAGTGAGTATTAGAGGCACAGTCGTATGTATTACGAGCACTGTTTGGAGAGACTCTCGTGGTACTTCTGGCG
Source organism: Sabethes cyaneus (assembly GCF_943734655.1). NCBI lineage: Eukaryota > Metazoa > Arthropoda > Insecta > Diptera > Culicidae > Sabethes > Sabethes cyaneus. The sequence continues at coordinate 147,418,907 of NC_071354.1, forward strand.
AAAGCCGGTAGATTACAGGGTGTTCAGTACGTTCGAATACAACTTTTCATCGTTGAGTAAGTGCGCATCATGTGCATTCTGTGTACTGGTATTGGTGTCAGTTTTAGCTTTATGTACAGGCTAAACGACGCGCAAGGTGTCGACTTGATGTCATTTGTTATTTGTTTACCGCGCGCGATGAAGGAGTACCACAACGTCGTAGTAAAGTTGTTTGCTAGAAAGAGGGACCCGGCGACATATCTCGGCGGTTGAAAACCCACGGGGTGAAACGGAATTTCATCTATAACACCATCCATCGGTACTGGGAGACGGGCTCGGCTAAGAACCGTGCTAGATCCCGGCGACCACGTTCGGCGAGGACACCAGCAGCCTTCAAGGTGGTGAGGGAGCGGGTTCGTCGAAAAATGAACCGCTCGATCCGGAAGACCGCTGTTGACCTAGATGTGTCGATCGGGATTACCCACACCATCATGGCGAAAGACCTGCGATACAAGTCGTACAAGAAACGCAAGGTTAACGGGGCTACGGAGGCTACAACGAAGAAGGCTGGACAGAGCAAAAGTGATACTTTCGCGGCACGCTGGTCAGGACTTTCAGGAGCTCGTGTTTTCTGATGAGAAACTCTTCATATTGCTTGCAACCGCCGCACAATGTCCAAAATGATCGGCTGCAGGCGCCGACGTTAACCAGCATGCCCCCGTCCCACATAAGCATCCCGCGGTTCCAGAGCGCCGTGCCCATGGACCATGGTGCGTTCCGCGAGTGATTCTTTTGAGAAACGTCTCAAACCCGAAATAAAGCAAAAAGGGGGGTGCTTCCACCAAATATGTCGTAAAGGTGCTCAATAAACACTGCTTCAATAAAAATTGACTTAGAAAAGGATATCTTGTATTTTCATTTTGTAAACACATTTTTAAAGTGTATTCGAGCTTATTGAACACCCTGTACGCAGGTTAGGCATGTCGTAAAGATGCCGGAGGATAATGCGATGAAAACGTCCTGCACGCGCACTATGAAATTTCCAGACTATCAGCTCGTGAATAAATTCAACTATTGCATATTCTAAATCTACGGTGTGTCCTAATGGGAAACCTAGAAGTAGCAGAAAAATAATGATAGCTCCTCCTGAAATTCATTCGAAAGTGATGGTTCCTCACAAATGGAACCCGAAGTTGCAGTCAAAAGACATTGAGTCAAATGGACGGACCATTGCAGCCCTATGTCCAGCAAGCAAAGGAGAAAACTGGTTTGAGAAGTATTAAAGCACAAGGTGTATCGTACTGTGATGCGAAGCTAAATCTGGGACAAAGAACTGCTCAAGGAAGCTGTGGAACTTCATGGTGGTTCTGGAGCGCATTATTCAACCAATTACCATCCACAAACAATGGTATAACGACAATAGCGTCACTGTCATCTGAAAGGAGTAAAATATCGTCAAGCTAATTCGATTGAGAAATGCTGCTGGATGGCGAAAGATAAATTGAAGAATTTGGCTGGAACTACCAGAGACAAGAAGTAGTTCAAGCGAAAATGAAAAGGAATCGTGTGATATCAAACATGTTATATATAGCTTGTAACATACACCTCAAGTAGCACAATATAGGTTCATTTAGTTAAAGCAACCGGATTACGACTGAAATTAGTCATATTTCGGTTACCGCAACAACCACTTGCCCACGTCACCACGTCTGCTATGAAAGATAATCAATAAAGTAAAACACATAATATGCTGACTTCATGGTAAACAATTTATTACTACAAACTTACTAGGTAAGTGATTTTGAAATGAAAAGTCAAGTTAAGTTAACCTAACAAAACTGCTGAAACTTAGGAATACTCAGGGTATACAAAATTAATAATATTTGTGATATTTGAAAAGAAAAAAATGAGAAGGAGCAGTTTGGTTAGTAGGTTTGCAAACTTAATAAAGTTTTTATTACAACTACCTCGGTAGAATACACAGCAAACATAATCTTTATTCATACATCTTACGATACAGACAGGCACCTTACCAGCCATTGAGTGCATTTGCATACGATGTGTAACCATCGTCCTCGAAAAACCAACAAAGAATGTTTTCACAAAGTCGATACATTGCACACAGGAATTATCGCTTCCTGGTATAGTTGGTGCCTTGGTGGTTTCCGTATCAACCAGAAGGGCTGAAACGAAAACAATCTCAGTTACAATAGCATAGCGAGAAAAGCGATGACGGTGGTGGTGTTGAGAAGTTTATCTGTTGGTTTTAACGCAACTAATCCCTGCCGTTCGGCAACAGTTTATACTCTGATAGTCTGTGCGTTCCAACGTTCGGTACCTGTAGACTAGATTTACCCGGAGCATTGGACTGGAAATGATTCTAGCACCAATATTTCTACAAGTGGAGGATTTCCGATGGGAGTTATATAAGCATAACACATTGTTTTATGTTTGGCTGTCTTTAACATTTAACCAAAAAGTATTTGAAAGCAATCTTTTTAAACTCTAGAATCATTTTAGACAAGTACCTAGTTATTTCGTCTCTCGTCACTTTCTTTATTACCAGCCGTGTAATATACACTACCTTCCAACCAGTTTTTATTTCCGTATAATTGGCGTAATATCATCTGTCTCCTGGCGCGAAAAGGAATACTGATCCATCATCACGATTATTAGCGACACTCATTAGCAGCATAGCCGGCGGTCGTAACCACCAAGCCACTTGGGTGTAGTATAACCTCAATTGCTAGCGTTTCCGTTCCGCTCTGTTACAGTCGGTCCTGCGAACCTGCACTGCATGCGTTTTCCGATGTTTCCCCACGTTTTGCGCACTGAAATATAAAAGAAGTGAGGCGCCCAGCATGTTATCCACACCCGTAATGAGTGAGTGATACATCTCCGGGAAGTTTGTTGTACAACACGTTCATAATGGTGCTGCTACTCTGGATAGCGATAGAAATTGCCCCCCGTAAGCAATTGGGGAGACAGCCCCGCATCGGCCCCTGCTGTTGACAGGATCTGTTTTAGAAAGCGGTTCGGTTCTGGCCGCGCTGCCCCATCCTATGACCGGTTGGTATTTGAGATAAATTTTCCCGTGAATCGTAAATATTAATCAGCTAATTAAAAGTTTTCTCGTTATCCCGCGAAGCGTCGATGTGGTTTCGTTGTTTGTTGGAGCGTATTAAAAATTCAATTTCATAACTGCAACCGAGCGTTTGTAGCGATGCCTCGTCGTATCAATTGATGATGAATAATGAGTGGCTTATGCTCTCGGTGAAGCCAAAAGTGCTCGATATGATTTATGCAGCCTGCTAATGAGATTAGAATTTATCGGACAACTCACGAAGCAACGGCCACTTCGCTCGCGAAGGTTATGAAATTCTGGCAAGAACAGAAATGCGCTAGATGTGTTCTGCCGAAAAGAGCATTACACGCCGAGCCAACAATAAAGGTCACATATCAAATGCCTAAGCAGCGGTGCTTCATTTGTTCCCCCCACGGTGTGGCAACGTCGTAAGGAGGACGACTACGGGCGGCAACCGCACTCCACTCGCACGTGTTAAATTTGGCACGGTAGAATCTTGGCGAAGGGTGCTATTCTCAAATGGCAATAAAAAAGAAATATTTATTTCACGTAAATTGGTATTTATAGCACCAATGAATGTATTCTCGTGTATAAAAATAAAGGCGTCTGAATTAAGGCTTACGAAGCGTAAAGTAGAGCAGTTTTTGGTGGATGATGTAGTGCGAAAGAAGAGGGCTTTGAACAAAACGAGAATAGTTAGTCCACTTTTTTTACTTTTGCTTACATTTCTATACTAATTGAACTTTGCAGTTGCATCTGCCGTTTCGGATTTTATTTAATTTAAATTCATTACACAATTAACTTTACTGATTACAATTTTCGTTCCCAATAACTAGTTTCCGTTTACCTTGTCATCCATCAAGTCCTTTCTCGTGTAATTTATTTCATTTCGCTATAAAAAATGCTTTCCTGATTATCATTTGTCATTTTAATTTCTATATTTTTATTATTATTTTTTGTCCTTCGTCCTTCATACAAATACATTTTCTCCTCCTTCATTAACGACTATTTTCGTTTTCACCTTTTTATTTAGTTTTTCCATTTTGTTTATTTCACTTTCCAATTTCCCTCTTCCATAACCACTTTCAGATTTCAGTTTTCAATATTTGGTTGCTATATCACCACTCCTTTTTCACGTTTTGACTACACTTTCTGGAAGGTAGCTAGTATAGGGGGTAATTCCAAAAAATCTTTCTCGAAAAGTGGTCAGGTTTTGAACGCTAATAGCTTAGTGGTTTCCCGATCGATTTTCAATATTCTTACACCAACCGATTGGAAAATCTTCTAAGAATTGGCCCAAATGAAGAAAAGAATGGATTCTGGAAGTTGAATTATTGAAAAATTGAAAATAATGAACCTATGTTTTACCAGAATTCTCGCTTCGTGATTGGTTGTTGGAAATGACGTCATCAAAATGGAAATGTGTTTTCACGCTTCGGTTTATAATTCAGTCAATTTTCAATAGATTTCCAAGATATGTACACCAATTGATCGAAAAATCGATTTGGAAAATATTGAAAATATAGAAAATATAGAAAACTATTGATTTTCAATGCACGTCATTGAAAAATTGAATTATTTTCATATTTTTGCCTTCCCTCGTCAGTGCTTCTCTTGCACGGAGGACAGAAATATATACGATATGAACTATGGGTTAAGCTCCCTTATGATTGTATTTAATTTACGTCCTATAGAATCCGATCGAAAATTGTTGAGCTTCAGCTGTTGCTTTTCCCCGGATAAGGCAACGAAGACATCCAAATTCACCAAGCGAGATGCCAACAAACCGAAGAATCCATTGACTCATCCGTCAGTTAACGATATGGTTTTGGCTGCTATTCCTTTTACTGCGCATCGTCATTCGGTCAGCGGCTTTCGTTGGCGACACATCGGCAAGCAGCTAGCTTGCGACACATCGGACAGGTTCGAGCGTCGAGCGTTCGAGTCACATCCGTGGCATAATTTTAAAGTATGCTGAGCGTGTTGGAGCTGGAGCACTCGTCTCGCTACCGTGATTGAATATCTGGCTGCTGAAGTTTTGGAATTGACAGGAAATATGCTGCTCGCGATAATAAAATGACCAGAGTTATGCCACGTCACTTGCAGTTGGCCACTTGGCCTGGACTTGCATTTCATCGTGACTCATGACCATACTCGAACGGCTTCGTCGATCGCATAGCTGCTGAGGCTTTCTGGCTGGTCCGTTGCAACAAGCCGTGCCTCGTTAGCGGTTATCGGTACTCCAATTTACCGAAAAGAGAATTATGTGAATGTATTCAAATTGATTGTAACCAAGCGTTACAGGATCTTCTGTTTTTTTTAATATGTGCATGATGTTTGTTTACTTTCACGTTTCTAGGGTTATTGTTAGTAGGGTTAGTTAAATGTTAAAAATTGTTAAAATAGGTTAGTTAGGTTAGTAAAACAAATAAATAAATAAGTAAAATATTGTCAACACACTAAAACATTAAACACGTGACACAGTGGGTACAAGTGGGTGGTGCAACGACAGTCACCACTGGGAGATTATAACAGAAAAGCTGACGGGGAGAAAACTGGTATACGATGATATGTCACTATGGAAACTGCGCGAAATATGCGGCCATTAGCGGTTATAATTACCGCGAAAAAGCTTCTTGGTGGCTTGAGCAACCTCCATTGCTCAGATATAATCTGGTGCTCGTGTGCTAAACAGCTAAACATAAAAATTAAGGTAAAAGTGCTAGTGAGTGAAGTGAGTGGCTTAGAATATATTCAGGTAATTGTCCTGCAAAGACAACGGAACCTTTGTCCGTAATTGTCTTATTACGAGGAGTAATTGTCTCCTGATATCGCCCTCACAGGACCTTTTATTACACCACAAATTGTTTGTGCAACCGTGGGACGGTTTGCCATTGAAGGTCAGCACACGATCGGCCTAGCGAGCCCTGGATGCTCGCTACGTCTAACCCGTAAAGGACCAGCGGCAGTCCTCTGGCCTTGGGCCATAATTATTAAGGAGGACATTCCCCTCTCGGCACGGTCATTCCGGTATCGTCCTGGGCCTGTCGATCTCCGTCAAAGAGGGAAGACCAGAACGAGCGGACTAGCACCGGCCAGCAGCGTCGCCTTAACCCTAGCGGCGTCGTCAGCAGTAACTGCGAAGCCAGCAGTTAGCAGCGCGCGCAGAGCGTCCCCCAGCCTCCCCCGAACAGTGAGTCAGTAGCAGGAAGCAGCGGAAAACTCGACCAGCAGCAGTAGCGACAGCGGTACGTACCGGTTTTTCACCCATCACCCACACCCACACACACATACACACCCACAATAGAAAAGAATAAAAAAATAGTTCAATAGTTCCTTTCTTTCAAATCCACCAAACCAAATTATCACAATAACCCAAGCCAAGCAAGGTGAAAGTCGACTGCACGTTTGTTCGCGAAGCCCCTCTGATTACCCAGTAGTAAGCCGATCCTGGGACCATAGTCACAGGGTCTCTTGCTACTGAGCTTTCTCGGTACACACAGTAGAGACACACCAAGGTACCAGTTACACATGGCGCCCAACTACAACACACGAAAGGTAATCAGAGGACTCGAGTAGAATAAAAAAATCAGTCGATTTTTTTCCCTAGGCGGCAGGAGAGTACACAACCAACATAAAGTGATTGTGTAGGATCCTTAAGCTACCACCAATAAAACCGGTATTTCTGTACACTACTTACTGTTTAAATACTTACACTAGACTCTGACCATTCTGTTTAGATCGCGGTTGAGTGCGAAGTAATAGTGAAACGCACTGATAAAGCTGTTGAAAATTTAAATTACAAAAAGATTAGCAACAGATATAGTAAAATTCGGATATAGCAGCGAAAATAGCTGCACTTCAGTGGAAAGGTCCTGAATAAATAAATAACTAGGCACACAGACACAAAATTAACAAAATTTTATTTTTAAATTGTTCAATATTATATGTACATCATTTTTCGGTTTAATTGATTCTCTACGGCAATTATAATTTGGTATATATTTATTTAACTATTAACATTTAAGATGAATTCTGAGTTTGAGTTGCAATATCGTTCAATGAATGTGGAGCATCTGCTTGCAGATGAGATTGAACACGAGTTGTTAATAAGACAGGTTGCGTTTAAGACTGGTGAATCCATCGATGCAAAGAAACGGAAATTGAGGAACAAGTTGAGAGAGCAACGTGAAACCAATGTTATCACGCTTGCGTATTTCGAAAACCCTGCGGACTGTGAAGACGAACTAAATCGCGTAGATGAAAAACTTGCTAAAATTCGTGACCAGCTAGAAAACAGGAAACCCAAGAAAGCAGAACTTCCCGTACTGAAAACTAGATTGATCCATCTGTTGTTCAGACTGGACAGATTGAAAAAGAACTTCGATACAGCAGGACTGGAATGTATAGCAATGAAAATGATGAATGATCACTTTAGCTTGTTATCCGTAGATCCGGATGCAAGAAAGCGAACTGAAGAACAGATTAGGGCCGAATTAAGCAACGCTAGTATCAGGGATGTGGAATCTGAACCCGAAGAGCCAGACGACAGTGATGACGAAAGCATACTAGAGTCTGTGCCAAAACGAAACAAAAAGAGAAACAAATCAAGGAAAAGGATTTCTAGTACTCCTAAGCTGAGAAGAAAACGGCAAGTGAAAGCGAAATCAACAGAGGAAATTATGAAGAAAATGCTGAAACACGTAGAACAGTATATTGAGTCGAAACTGAGCAGTCTCGATATCAATGATAGAGAAAGTAAAGACAGAAATATAGAATCGAATGTTCTAGAAGGAAATAAAGAAAAGATGAAAGAAGTGAAGATTAGGAAACCGAAAGTTAACATAGAAAAACCGAAAAAGCGGAATTACAGAAAAGTGACTAGTAGTTCAAGCGATGATACTTTTTCCGATAATGATAGCGATGAATCGTATGCTCCAAAACGGTCACCACGTTCAGTAGCCGATTGGAGAATGAAATACGATGGTAGAGATGAAGGGAAGAGGTTGAATAAATTTATAACAGAAGTAGAGTTTATGGCAGAAGCAGAGAACATGAGCAAACGAGCGTTGTTCAACGAAGCAATTCATCTCTTTAGTGGAGATGCTAGGACATGGTACATTGAGGGGAAGAGTAACAGAGACTTCCGAAACTGGACAGAGTTAGTCACGGAGCTGAAGCTTGAATTCCAGCCACCTGACATGGACTTTCACTACGAGCAGCAGGCGGCACACCGGTGGCAAAGACGCTCTGAGAAATTTCAAGAGTACTACAATGCGATGATGGAGATTTTTCATTGCATGGCGGTACAGCCCAGTGAGCAGAGGAAATTCGATATCGTTTTTAGAAACCTACGCTCAGATTACAAAAATGCGTTAGTAATTAAGGGAGTCAGGAATCTTAAATCGCTGAAACATTGGGGACGGAAATTAGATTCCGCTAACATGCCGATGTACAAGAGCAAAGATTCCGATAGACCTACAAAAACAGTACAAGTACACGAAGTCAAACACTTCCCACCGCGAAAAGAAGATCAATTAGATAGAAAACTGTGGGTCAACCAGCCAACAGCTAAGAAGTCTAATTGGCAGCCAAAAGAGGAAATGTCAAAACCGTCTGCACCCAGGAAACCGTACCCAGGGAAGGACAATGATCAGCCACGTTCCAGTAAGGGAGATTTGGAAAATAGAATTGCAAATCATAAGGTTCCAGAAAAACTAGTTTGCTTTAACTGTAGAGGAAAAAACCATCACTTCGAATCCTGTCTAAGGGAGCGAGAAGTCTTCTGTACCGTTTGCGGATTCTATAATTTCAGAACCGAGAATTGCCCGTTTTGTGCAAAAAACGGAAGGAAGTCGGCGTAGAAGGTCGCCGAGGTTCCTTTAAAAATCCTTCAACCGTATTTGTTCCATACTGCTCGGAAGTTAGCGAATTAAAGCTGAGATTGGAAGGTGATGATAGACCGTTTGCCGAGGTGTCAGTGTTGGGAATAGAATTGATAGGGTTGTTGGACAGTGGAGCGCAGGTGCCTATTCTAGGAGCAGGAAGTGAGAAATTGCTTAATTCATTAAAGTTAAAACAGTTCAGCACCGAAACAAGATTGTCTACTGCCGGAGGAGATAACTTAGAGGTCACAGGGTACGTAAACCTGCCAATTACGTTTAATGGTAGGACAAAAATTCTTACGACTCTGATTGCACCGAAACTGAACCGTCGGTTAATTCTGGGAATAAATTTCTGGCGTTTATACAACATAGAACCCACAATTAAAGGTCCTTCGGGAAGTTTAATAGAGGCGCTAGAACTGCGTATTGCCGAGCAGGAGAAGAAAGAATTATTAACTACAAAGCAGAAGGATCGATTAGAAGAAGTTAAAAAGCAGTTTAAGATATTTGTGGAAGGAGGAAAATTAGAAACAACACCATTGATTTCTCATAAGATTGAATTTATAGATGAGTTTCAAAATGCCTCGCCTGTCCGGTTGAATCCGTATCCTTGGTCGCCGGAAGTGCAGAGAAATGTCAACGAAGAGCTTGATAAATGGATAGATTCTGGAGTGGTTGAACGGTCAAATAGCGATTGGGCATTGTTAATTGTTCCGGTAATGAAGAAGAGCGAAGGAGAAGATGGAGAGGAAAAGGTCAAAGTCAGGATGTGTCTGGACGCGAGGAAATTGAATGATAGGACAAGGAAAGATGCCTACCCATTGCCACACCAGGATAGAATACTGGGAAGACTGGGTTCGGCAAAATACCTATCCACCATCGATTTATCTAAGGCGTTTTGGCAAATTCCACTTGACGCTGCCTCACGGAAGTATACAGCCTTCCGAGTGTTTGGTAGAGGGCTTTTCCAATTCACCCGTTTGCCTTTCGGCCTAGTTAATAGCCCGGCTACACTATCGAGGCTTATGGACCAGGTATTGGGCTACGGAGAATTAGAACCAAACGTGTTTGTGTATCTTGATGACATCGTAGTCGCAAGCAACACGTTTGAGGAACACATTCGTCAGTTGCAGGAAGTGGCAAAGCGCTTAAGGACTGCCAACTTGTCAATTAACGTTGAGAAGTCCAAGTTTTGCGTTCCTGAGCTTCCGTATTTAGGCTTCATCCTCTCAGAACACGGTGTAAGACCAAATCCGTCTAAAGTTGAAGCTATCGTCAACTTTGAGCGACCGTCATCGGTACGTTCGCTAAGGCGCTTCTTAGGCATGGTAAATTATTACCGCCGCTTTATAGAAGACTTTAGCAAAATGACTAGTCCTCTGACGGATTTGCTGAAGGGAAAACCGATGGTAGTAACTTGGAACGAGACAGCGGAGGAGGCGTTCAACCTGCTTAAAGAAAAGTTAATTACCGCGCCAATCCTGTCCAACCCAAACTTCAATCTTCCATTCAAAATACAAACAGATGCAAGTGATATAGCCATCGCTGGTGTCCTAACACAGGAGCTTGCGGACAAAGAACATGTTGTAGCGTATTTTTCTCGAAAGCTTACGACGCCTCAGAGGTCCTGGAAAGCAGCTGAAAAAGAGGGATTAGCAGCACTGGAAGCAATCGAGAAGTTTCGTCCATATGTCGAGGGTTCAAGATTTACTCTCGTGACGGACTCGTCGGCTCTTTCGTTCATTATGAATACGAAATGGAAGCCTTCCTCAAAGCTTAGCCGGTGGAGTATCCTTTTGCAGCAATATGATATGCAGATCCAACATCGCAAGGGATCGGAAAATGTTGTTGCCGATGCACTTTCTAGGGCAGTCGAAGCTGTAGAAAAGACTGCAGCAGACAGTTGGTATGCTAAGGTGTTTAAACAAGTCGAAGAGGAACCGGAAAGCTACGCGGACTTTAAAATAGAAGAGGGCAAACTCTATAAGTTTGTATCCAATCTGTCTGATGCTCTGGATTATTCGTACGAGTGGAAGCTGTGTCTACCGGAAGGATTGCGAAAAACGGTAATGCAGCAGGAGCACGATGATTGTTTGCATCCAGGGTATGAAAAGACCTTGCATCGGCTCAAAACTCGGTATTATTGGCCGAGAATGGCAGCAGATACCAAACGATATGTCCAAGCTTGCGATACATGCAAGCAATGTAAACCGTCGACAGTATCGTCGGTCCCTCCTATGGGAAAACCAAAGATAACTGATCGCCCGTTTCAGATTATAGCTTTGGATTATATTCAAAATTTGCCAAGAAGTCGAACCGGAAATTGCCATTTACTAGTTGTTATGGATTGCTTCTCTAAATGGTCAATGCTCATACCGGTGAAGAAGATTGAGGCTAAATTGGTTTGCAGGCTTTTGGAGGATCAATGGATGAGACGTTATGGAACCCCAGAGGTGGTGATTAGCGACAATGCTACCACATTCCAGGGAAAAGAGTTCCAAGCGCTCCTCTCCCAGCGAGGGGTCCAACATTGGCCTAATGCAAGGCACCACAGTCAGGCTAATCCAGTAGAGCGGACCAACCGGACGATAAATGCCTGTCTGAGAACGTACATGCAGTCAGACCAACGAGTGTGGGACACTAGAGTAGCAGAAGTTGAGGAAATGATAAACACTACTATCCATGCCTCAACTGGTTACACCCCATACCGTATTCTGTACGGGCATGAGAAAGTGGTCAAAGGAGAAGAACATCGTTTAGAGCGTGATGAAGGGGAACGATCCATAGAAGCGAGGGATCAGTACCGAAGGGAAGTCGGAGGAAAAATACTAAGCAAAGTTGCAAAGAATCTGCAGACGAGCCACGAAAAGCACCGTAAAATGTACAATTTGCGATACAAAAAGTTTTCACCAACTTACCAAGTTGGACAGAAGGTGTACAAGCGAAATTTCCGCCTCTCTTCAGCTGTTGATCATTACAACGCCAAATATGGACCGCTTTACATCCCATGCACTATTGTTGCTAAACGTGGTTGCAGTTCCTATGAACTGGCCGATGATCAGGGTAAAAATCTTGGAATTTTTTCTGCCAAGGATCTTAAACCTGGTGACAAAAACATCTGCAATTCCTAAAATCCGGAAAATAATAAAAGATACTGTTTATTACATTCGTCCAAACTTAGAATAGAAGTAACAAACCAATCCAAAAACTGCATTATAGTTGCATCCTCGACTGTCGTGGTTGATTGACCTCTGAACTATGATGAGAGCATCCACATGCACTTCTCGTCCCGTCATCTCACTCTCATGATAAGCGTATTGTGAGTAGTGAATATAGGGAATGAACCTTTGAGTGGATGAACTGGGCAAAATGCCTAAAAATCTCTGCTGCAGCAACGAGTCAATTTGCCATGAGGTATATTGCACCTAACCTGAAAAAAATTGTGACGTCACAAGAATATAAAAATTACTATCGCTAAATTTCTTTAGTTAGTGCACAACTGAAAAATTTAGAAATAAAGCACCACGGAATAAATGAATCGAATAAGAACATTCGCCTACAAGTAATGTGATCGCTACTTACCAGAATTCTGAAATCCTGAAACCGAATTGTTGCAAGAATTATTCCTGAGATCCCCAGCTGGCCAACTGGGGGAATGAATCCTGGAACAACAGTTTCAATCAACTTAACAAAATAATACAGAATACGTTTAATTTCACTTTCCGGAAATTATCATCAGTTTTACAGAGAGTTTCTATCGTAAATTAGTTAACTGTAGATTACCGTATTTCACTTGAACACGTTTTCACTCCGTACGCGATCGCGATTGTAGGTATACTGAATTGTTTGATATTTCGTCGATTATATTGCCCAATCAGAGAATCGATTAAACAGTAAAATGAAGTAGCAGAGCCTCACCAATGGTGTTCACAGTGATGCCTAAGCATAGGAGTAAAATCACACGTGACAGATTATGGCAAATTTAAATTAAATTTAGCTTTTAGTTGTTCACGAATTTTAATATGTTTGGTTGCTCACTCAAATGTAATTGAATATTCAATAGTTACGAGTAAATGTAAATGTAATTATGTTTGTTAATGGTTAAGTCTATTAAGTTTTTAAAGTATTTAGTGTTTGTCAAAATAAATGTTTAGAATTTAATTCCAACATTTATTTTACCGGGGTGGAGGGATAGTGTAACCAAGCGTTACAGGATCTTCTGTTTTTTTTAATATGTGCATGATGTTTGTTTACTTTCACGTTTCTAGGGTTATTGTTAGTAGGGTTAGTTAAATGTTAAAAATTGTTAAAATAGGTTAGTTAGGTTAGTAAAACAAATAAATAAATAAGTAAAATATTGTCAACACACTAAAACATTAAACACGTGACACAGTGGGTACAAGTGGGTGGTGCAACGACAGTCACCACTGGGAGATTATAACAGAAAAGCTGACGGGGAGAAAACTGGTATACGATGATATGTCACTATGGAAACTGCGCGAAATATGCGGCCATTAGCGGTTATAATTACCGCGAAAAAGCTTCTTGGTGGCTTGAGCAACCTCCATTGCTCAGATATAATCTGGTGCTCGTGTGCTAAACAGCTAAACATAAAAATTAAGGTAAAAGTGCTAGTGAGTGAAGTGAGTGGCTTAGAATATATTCAGGTAATTGTCCTGCAAAGACAACGGAACCTTTGTCCGTAATTGTCTTATTACGAGGAGTAATTGTCTCCTGATATCGCCCTCACAGGACCTTTTATTACACCACAAATTGTTTGTGCAACCGTGGGACGGTTTGCCATTGAAGGTCAGCACACGATCGGCCTAGCGAGCCCTGGATGCTCGCTACGTCTAACCCGTAAAGGACCAGCGGCAGTCCTCTGGCCTTGGGCCATAATTATTAAGGAGGACATTCCCCTCTCGGCACGGTCATTCCGGTATCGTCCTGGGCCTGTCGATCTCCGTCAAAGAGGGAAGACCAGAACGAGCGGACTAGCACCGGCCAGCAGCGTCGCCTTAACCCTAGCGGCGTCGTCAGCAGTAACTGCGAAGCCAGCAGTTAGCAGCGCGCGCAGAGCGTCCCCCAGCCTCCCCCGAACAGTGAGTCAGTAGCAGGAAGCAGCGGAAAACTCGACCAGCAGCAGTAGCGACAGCGGTACGTACCGGTTTTTCACCCATCACCCACACCCACACACACATACACACCCACAATAGAAAAGAATAAAAAAATAGTTCAATAGTTCCTTTCTTTCAAATCCACCAAACCAAATTATCACAATAACCCAAGCCAAGCAAGGTGAAAGTCGACTGCACGTTTGTTCGCGAAGCCCCTCTGATTACCCAGTAGTAAGCCGATCCTGGGACCATAGTCACAGGGTCTCTTGCTACTGAGCTTTCTCGGTACACACAGTAGAGACACACCAAGGTACCAGTTACATGATCACGATCGGTGAAATATCAAAACTCATTTGATTACGTTTCGGCCTACTGTCTTTTATTCAGCCATCATCAGATACTATTGTCAGAAATAAAACAAATTTTAATTTACCTATTTTAACAAACAAAATGACAAAACTTACAAGGAAATAATCTTATCGCTAACTAAAACAAAACTTTTGTCGTCCACTGTAGTTTCATCTACGACGCTAAGTCCGTCCGCGTCGTTCCCTTTTGCTCTGTTCAAACCTTCTGAGCTTGCACAGGGCGCCGTCGTATGTGTTGGAGAAACTTAGAGCATCCCGTTGGAGGTTTACTGTATTGCCTTCGCGTAGCTTGATGTGTAGTGTCTCTGCGTTTAGTCGTTTGCTCTCATTGCTCTCTCTTTCTAGTATAGCAGTGTCGGGAAACTTGAACACATGCCCGGATTCAACTGTATGCTGTGTGAGACCGGTCATTGATGATTTGGTTCGAATTGAATTTTGATGCTGTTGCAGACGCTTTTCTAGAGTTTGCGAGGTTTGTCCAACGTAAACTCTATCAGCACATGCGCCACATGGTATACTATATACAACGTTAGTTTGTTGCATTTTTTGATATTCTGTCCTTTAGCTTTGAGAAAACTGTGTCTTTTAATTTGTTATTCGGTTTATGGGACACTGTGACGTCATGCTTCCGTAATACCTTCGCAACTTTTTCACTTACGCATGGAATGTAGGGAAGCGATACATAGCTTTTGGTTTTCTCAGTGTTGCTGGTGTTTTGTAGCGTGTTATAGAGTAAGTGTACTCTCTTGGCTAGCGTCCGATCTATTAGCTGTTCCGGATAGTTGTTTTTGAGCAGCGTGTTTTTTGCAACCTGTATGCTTTCCTCTCGTTTTTTGGGATCGGTTAGTTTTAATGCACGATCAAAGAGGGCTGTGGCTGTGTTTAGTTTATGTGTGTAGGGACTTTCTGAGTGGAAGTCGAGATACCGACCGTTCTTCTGCTTGGGATGCCATGATTTCTCTATACTGTTGTTTTTTCTCACCAGAGTCAGGTCCAAGAATTTTATGCACGAGTCTGTTTCTCTCTCCAACGTGAATTGCAAAGAGTTATGAAAACTGTTAAACCCGTGAAGAACGATATCAATTTCTTCTTCTTTTCCGATCACAAAACAATCATCGACATATCGTTTGTAATATTCAATCGAGATGTTTTTTTGGTTTAGTACAGCTAATGTAGTTCTTTCGAGGTCTTCCATTATTATGTTGGCTACTACTGGAGAGAGACAAAACAGGAAGACCTCTCAGACCGGTGGTATCCACAGTAGGATCAGCAACATATCGCATGGCACAATATTTGGCAGGAATTCTGGAACATCTGGTCGGGAAAACAAAACACCATGTACGCAACAGCTTCGATTTCGCCGATGAAATAGCTACACTTCAAATTCCGGATGGTACCGTCATGTACTCTCTGGATGTAGTATCGCTCTACACAAACGTTCCTGTCGACAAAATTTACCAATGTGTAGAAGAAAAATGGAGCGATCTGCGAAACCACACAAACATCCCGTGGGAGAGCTTTAAATCAGCGATGAAAACTGTGTTGGATGCATCATTTTTTCAATATAGTAACAAGTTTTTCTCCCAAGTCCAAGGGGTACCTATGGGATCCCCTCTCTCTCCAGTAGTAGCCAACATAATAATGGAAGACCTCGAAAGAACTACATTAGCTGTACTAAACCAAAAAAAACATCTCGATTGAATATTACAAACGATATGTCGATGATTGTTTTGTGATCGGAAAAGAAGAAGAAATTGATATCGTTCTTCACGGGTTTAACAGTTTTCATAACTCTTTGCAATTCACGTTGGAGAGAGAAACAGACTCGTGCATAAAATTCTTGGACCTGACTCTGGTGAGAAAAAACAACAGTATAGAGAAATCATGGCATCCCAAGCAGAAGAACGGTCGGTATCTCGACTTCCACTCAGAAAGTCCCTACACACATAAACTAAACACAGCCACAGCCCTCTTTGATCGTGCATTAAAACTAACCGATCCCAAAAAACGAGAGGAAAGCATACAGGTTGCAAAAAACACGCTGCTCAAAAACAACTATCCGGAACAGCTAATAGATCGGACGCTAGCCAAGAGAGTACACTTACTCTATAACACGCTACAAAACACCAGCAACACTGAGAAAACCAAAAGCTATGTATCGCTTCCCTACATTCCATGCGTAAGTGAAAAAGTTGCGAAGGTATTACGGAAGCATGACGTCACAGTGTCCCATAAACCGAATAACAAATTAAAAGACACAGTTTTCTCAAAGCTAAAGGACAGAATATCAAAAAATGCAACAAACTAACGTTGTATATAGTATACCATGTGGCGCATGTGCTGATAGAGTTTACGTTGGACAAACCTCGCAAACTCTAGAAAAGCGTCTGCAACAGCATCAAAATTCAATTCGAACCAAATCATCAATGACCGGTCTCACACAGCATACAGTTGAATCCGGGCATGTGTTCAAGTTTCCCGACACTGCTATACTAGAAAGAGAGAGCAATGAGAGCAAACGACTAAACGCAGAGACACTACACATCAAGCTACGCGAAGGCAATACAGTAAACCTCCAACGGGATGCTCTAAGTTTCTCCAACACATACGACGGCGCCCTGTGCAAGCTCAGAAGGTTTGAACAGAGCAAAAGGGAACGACGCGGACGGACTTAGCGTCGTAGATGAAACTACAGTGGACGACAAAAGTTTTGTTTTAGTTAGCGATAAGATTATTTCCTTGTAAGTTTTGTCATTTTGTTTGTTAAAATAGGTAAATTAAAATTTGTTTTATTTCTGACAATAGTATCTGATGATGGCTGAATAAAAGACAGTAGGCCGAAACGTAATCAAATGAGTTTTGATATTTCACCGATCGTGATCAATTTGAATACATTCACATAAGTGCACGGTGATTAAAACCAAATCATAAAAGAGAATTATGTTAGGTGCGTCAAGAATCGTATTATTACATACATGGATACATCGTACTATCGCTACAAAGAGACTTACGTAGTCCTATGTCACCTATGCGGTCGTGTCTTGTGCACAACCCCTCAAATTTTTTTCAATCCTTACTTCTCCTTCTCATTACAATTTTTGTATTCCGGAAGTGAATTGGATTAAATGCGACAGTCTTGGTGATCTTTTGTGGTGAACCACAATTACTCTACATGGAGGTATCTTGACTGACGAGCGTGTGGTGAACGAAAGTGTAGAAATCAGGTTGATTAGATTGGCCCTTTGCTGTATCTTTGTTAAGTTCGTTAAGCAAATAAAGCATGGTATACTAGAAATTAGGGTTAGTTGGTTACGCGTATGTATTGGTTCCTTGCATACAAGTTAGTCGAGTTTCCAATTTTACTCTTTCTTAGAGCGCAGCATTCTGCTGCTTTGCAACATTGTGGATGAAGATAAGTTGAACGGCCGCCGTAAGTAAAACCATGAAAACCCTGCGCAGGTGATGATCAAAGTTCAGCCAATTCCCGAACCCGTTAGGAGCTTTAGGGCAAAAGGCACCCACGCAAGTCAGATCCTAGAATGCCGGAGAGGATTGGGCAAAATTCCCGAAAGTATCGATAATTGAATATCAATATCAAATTCGCCGCTTTATCGATACCGTCGATATATCGCTCGTGAAGCATTGATATTAGATTTATCGATACTATTTAAGGCGGCATTCTGGGGTTAGGATATGCTACTCAAAAAAAGGGATTCATAAAAATTAATCAATAAAAAAACATATTGAGCAAAGAGAATGCCCCCAAAACACGCACGCAACACATCACTCGCTCCAGTGCAGCTCTATTTCGGACACGCCCCTTTGTACGGAAAACCGCACCACCTACCACAGCTGTTCGCACCCAACTAAATCGTATGCTGCCCGGGAATCCACAAAAAATATGATGGGTTGTACTCCCGACACATCTAGATGACATGCCGAAGAGTAAAAATTTGATCCGTTATAGCCGGATCTTTACGCCTCCATAAAGCCCACCTGATGCTACCCTACAAACTCTCCTGCCACCGAGGATAGACAACGCAACCAGGGCCCGACGAGACGAAGCGAAGGTAAGAGAAAGTCAGTTTCATTTATTTGTTTCGACGATGCCGGGCTTTGGTTGGTGGCTTTGACCAGCGTTATGCTGCGGTTATTACAGCAAGCTATCCGATCGCCCTTTCTGTAGATAGGACAAACCATACCCTCAATCCATTCGCCCGACAGCTCTCTCCCAAACCCCTGAAACTATCCAGTGTCGTTGCTGGCGGTTCTTGGCCTTTCCTGCAGAGTTCCTCCGGGAGTTGCTCCTTTCCGGTTCTAGCTCTGCTCGATCTCTTTCCCACCTCTGTCACTTTCACCGCTATTATGGCGCGTAAAAAGCTGGAAAGTCTTTGTTAATGCCGTCAACTACTCTCTGTGCTCTCTGGTCAGTTCTGAATTGCTGAAAATCGCATATCGTCATTGGCGTAGCTAGGAAAGCTAGCTAGGGGATGCCTTCCAAAAAATTTCCTTTGCGATATTGTTACTCCAGCTGTCACCGAGAGCACAAAGTTTTGTAGGGAAATACCAGGCGGGCTTCATGAGGGCCTGCTCAATTACGGACCACATGTTTACCATTCGATAGATCTTGCAGAAATGTCGGAAGTACAACGTGTTCACGCATCACATCTTTATTGATTTCAAATCAACATACGATACAGTCGATCGAGACCAGCTATGGCAGATAACACGGTTTTCCTCAATAACTGATCAGAGCTACATTGGATCGAGTGATATGTTTCGTGTGATCTCGGGGACACTTTCGAGTTGCTTTGAGTCTAGGAGGAGTGGGCTAAACATAAATGCGTCGAAGACCAAATATATAAAAGAAAGCGACTCAAAGAAAACAATCGGGTGCCTGTGGCCAATAAATTCGTGCATTTGGGATCGCTGGTGACCACTGACAACAACAAAAGTAAGGGGATCCAGCGGCGCATTTAAGCGGAAAATCGGGCCTACTTTGCTCTTCCCAAATCACTACTTCAGAAGCATACGCCATCAGACGTAGAACAGTAGTTTTTAAGGACTTGAAGCCGTGATACTGCGCATGGACGACATACGCGCCCTTGTCATGTTCGAGCGGAAGGTATTGCGGACGATATTTGGCGGAGTGCAAACTGAAAGCGGAGACGTATGAATCACGAGCTACAAGCACTCTTTGGAAAGATTATCATCGTCATCTGGCGAAAGTCAATAGGCTACAGTGCGACGAAAATATTTCTCTTTACCAACTGCACCAGCGTCAGGAATAGGGATGTACAACGTGCAAGATAGCTTGACCAGGTCGAAAGTGATTTGCGACTTCTGAGACTAAAAAATTGGTGACGAGTGACCCAAGATGGAGTTGAATGGAGACGACTGCTTGGAACAGCATGAGCCGGGGGGGCTACTAGGCTACTGACTACGACGACAACTACGCGTTTGCGATGCCAAGTGAAAAAGAAAATATCTACGCAGCGAGAACATATATGTACACTGAATTGTCCTTCGGATTTTAAATTCCACTGGGGGAAAATTTCTGGAGGGGGCCTGCAGAATTCTGGAGGGAGTCTGGTACCCCAGGCACCCCCTCTAGCTACGCCAATGCATATCGTATGCACTTACTGTTCAATAAGCGTTAAACATGTAAGTGACATTGTTCAAGGTTTTGCATAAAAATCAATTCCAAAGGGTCGGACACTCAGCACATTATGCTGCGGCGCTTCAAAGATATCAAGCGGCACACCTCCGGTTCAATTCTACAATTTTACATATGAAATGGTAGCACTGCCAGGTGTCAAAATCATCTCGCACGGTTGCGAGATCTATAAGATTATAACAAATTTAACAAATCTTTCGGTACAGCATCGGCACAGTTCGACTCATTTCAAATCGCCTTACATAAAAACGGCTATGCCGAGTGACCGACCCCTTGGTCAATTTCAATAAAGTTAATTTGAGAGTTAAGCTACCTGAAAAGAAAGCAGCGCCAGAAAAAATCCTTAAAATATTGCTTTCTTGAGCATTTTCTGGCCTAGTTTTAGCCTATATGTTTTCAGCTGCATATCCCGCTTTATCAAAACAGTATCGGGATGAAATTATCGATATCGCGGGTATCGATACGGTATCGCCCAATCTTATGCCGGACAACTATTCTGCAAAAATGGTTTTCGCATCGAATTCGGTAGGAACAAAACGAAAAGGGACACAGCCAGCGAGGTGACAATACTGGGTGCCCGCGGAACTGGAGACAAGCTGCCATGGACCGAAATAGATGGAGAAATTATGCCACGCAGTTCTTGTCATAGGACGTTTAGGCCAATCAAGTAAGTAAGTAAGAATTCAGCATGAAGGAAGAGTAAAATAAACCCATGCTAAAACCACCTGACATCGAATGGCCTGATTTTACTAAGATTTGAACCCGCGACCACGGAGCTCTCTCCCCCCCCCCCAAGCTTCAGGCCAAGGCGGCTAGCTTCCCTTAAAGCTGAGCCAAATATATTCCATGTTCCGATTCCGATTCGTGATCGTTTCTTCTTTATATTTCAAAATTTGATAAGTTTACTGAGGTAACAGTACAGGGGGTGATATGGTTAGCCTGATCCTATCCCGCTGATGGGGCTGAAATCGTGGGCGTGAATTAACTTGATATTTACTGTAATTATCGAAGACTGGCAAAGGGTGAACATGTGCACTCCATAACCTCTGTTCATTAACTCCTATTCCTACCTCCACGAGGTGCCGGCTGGAGTACGCAACTTCGGTTGTCGTATGCTAACAGGAAGATGGCAGCTCCATCAGCGGGATAAGGACCTCAGGTTAACAGCCTCCTGTACCGGAACATAAAAAAGTTACCGAAAATGAAAGAAGAAATCTCTCTGCATTATTGGCAACGACCTTTAGCAAGAAAACACGGACACGAATCGGAACATGGAATACACTGACCCTTGCCCAGCAGGGCAAGCTGGCTCAACTTGTAAGGGAACCAAGCCGCCTGAAGCTTGAAATCCTGGGGCTGAGCGAGGTCTGCTGGCCGGGTACTGACGAACACAGGACATCATCCGGGCAAGTCTTGCTCTAATCTGACATACGACGTGAAAATGCTACTCGAGAAAGAGGAGTTGAATCCCTACTGAGCCCAGGGACACATGCGGCCCTGATGAAGTGGGAACCGATAAATGAGCGAATAATCGTTGCCAGATTCAGAACACGGGTTAGGAACCTTACAGCAATCCAGTGCTATGCGCCAACAGATGCTGCCGACCTGCAGGAGAAAGAGAGTTTTTACAGCCAGCTGAACAGCGTGGTTGAGAAAATCCCGAAGGGGAATAGCCAAATCCACACGGGCGACTTCAACACGAAGATTGGCTCAAACAACGCGGACATTGAACGCGTCATGGGACGCCAAGGCCTAGGAGAGATGAGCGAAAACGGGGAGCTGTTTACAGAATTCTGTGGTAATAACAACATGGTCATTGGTGGATCGCTCTTCCCCCATAGGCCAGTACATAAAGTCACGTGGGTTTCCCGCGACGGTCGAACAGAAAACTAAATCGACCACATCTGCATCAGCCGGAAATGGCGAAGGAGCCTTCTTGATGTACGCAACTAACGCAGCGCTGATATTACATCCGATTATCATCTTGTTATCGCTGAGATACGTCTGCGCGTCGCACGTGTCCAACGACGGGAGGAGAAAGTTAGGTGCCGCTACGACGTCCGCCGATTGGAAAATTTTGAGGTGAAAAGGGTCTTTGTCGAACAACTTGAATCTCGAGCCTCGGAGTTGCCACCTGGTGGAACCGTCGAAGAGCAATGGACCGGCATCAAGAACGCCTTCATCACGACCAGTGATGAAAGCCTCGGCAAAGCGCGCAGCGGGCGGAGGGAGTGGATTTCGGATGAAACTTGGAGGAAGATCGACGAGCGGAGAGAGGCGGAAGCCGGCATTGAGCGAGCGCGGACCAGATCGGCTAAGATAGCTGCCCGTCAACGCTACGCCGAACTGGAGAGGGCTGTTCAACATGCTTGTAGGCGGGACAAGAGAGCATGGACTAACTCCCTAGCCGAACAAGGAGAAACCGCCGTCGCCAATGGTGATATCCGTTTATTGTACGATATTTCTCGCCGCCTTAGTGGTGCCAGGATGAATGCAAAGATGCCGCTCAAGGACAGAGCTGGTCAGCTATTGACTGACCGTACAAAACAGCTTAAGCGATGGACTGAACATTGTTTTGCTCGCGCAACGCTGAAACGATATGCAGAACAAGTTAGACGACCTCTCCGAGAGCTCCGAGGCAGCAGGTCTCACAGTCAATGTAGCGAAAACTAAGTTTACGGTAGTGAACACTGACAATTCCACCTACTTCACAGTAGCGGTACAACGAGCAGGTAGACGGCTTTCAATATCTTGGAAGCCAGACAACGCCCGATGGTGGTACCAAGACTGATATAGCGACACGGATCAGGAAGGCCAGGGGCCCCAGCTAGCACCAACTCGTATATCAATGTACGAAAACTATCGTAAATATCTCCTAACAAACTCGAAATCATAACTAAAGCTGGATAAAGTGGGATAAAGTTGATTTTCTGTCGTATATAATGATAGCTGGGGTGTCTTTGCAGGTCTGCGAAACCTTTGGCCCTCAAACCAGATCACTCTACGTACGAAAACCCCAATCTTTAATTCAAACGTTAGATCCGTACTGCTGTATGCCTGCGAAACGCGGTGCGTCTCAGCGGAAACAACGCGAAAATTGCAGGTATTCATTAACCGGTGCCTGCGATACATCATTCGTGCCTGGTGCCCTGATAACTGGATATCCAATGAGGAACTCCATCGTCGGTGTCATCAACGGCCGATAGCCACAGAAATTCTTGAACGTAGGTGGAAGTGGATCGGACACACCTTGAGGAAAGGAGCGAACGAAGTTTGCAGAGAAGCACTCAACTGGAATCCACAAGGACAGCGTAAAAGAGGCAGACTTAGAGGCTCATGGCGACGGAGCTTAGCCAACGACATCCGGGCTGTAGACAAGAACCTGTCCTGGCGACAGGTAAAAGCCATGGCGGGTAACCGTCAGCAGTGGAGATCTCTGACTTAATCCCTTTGTTCTGCCGGACCGGATGACTTGGACACATAAGTAAGTAAGTAAGTAATTATCGAACTTCGTTTTAGACTCTAAGATTAAGATATTGTCATATGTTGGAATATAATTAAAATGGTGATGATGTATTTGGTGGGTTGTAGAAAAACGAAATATACTGCACTGCGTGCACTGTCCTTACTCACTGTCGCTTACTCGAATCTAAGACCTAGGTTTCCATATATTTAAATAGTGACGATACGTGTATGTGGACTACTCATTTGTTAAGTTACGACGGTTAACATTGCACTTTACCAGTCTTGGTGGTGGAAAAAATTAAATCTATTTCTTATATTTAATTTTTCAACATTACTTAGCTGAAATCAGCTTAACTAAACAAAATGACTATGATTTGGCATAAAATGTACATTTTATCTTATAATTTTTTTTAATCTTCCAGGAATCCTTTTTTACACATTGGAGCGTCACCTTACTAGCCACACCACGAACATTTCGATGCTGAAGTTTTTGTCAGGTCAGAACCAGGGGTTAAACTTCTACAGTCATATCCTCGCAAAAACACTTGATACAGTACATCGAAAGGGTTTGTGCTTTTCGTGGTGGAAAATATTCGTGTCAGTTTAAAATCGAAACACCCAAAAGCTACCCCGAGCCGAATGAGTCCAATTTTTCAACAACAGAAACGAAGGAAAATGCTCAGCTTGCAAAGCATTTTTTCGGAAAATGTTTCCGAATTTGATATAAGTTTGGCAGAAACTTAGGAGTGGCTTGGCGAGAAAAATCTGTTCAACATCTCGAATCGAGAGGTGGTACAGATAACATTGTATAACCACATACAGCGAGGCGGTCGCGTTTTTAGGCTATCCGGTTTGTAGGATTTGCCTCAACCAGAAAATTGCGAGTATGCTTTTGTAGGGTACTTGTGAACCCACGTCGGAACGCTATATGCATGGCAAGCTGTGTCGCATCGCACGACGAGAAAAGCGATTAAACATCAAATGGGATTTTCTAATGCAATCAAATAAATTTTGCCAAGTAACGACAGCGACCATTCATGAACCGCGTATGGAGGCTGTCTGCGTTGTCATGAGGCAAGCTAGGGCGGCGTGCCACCACGCCGGGTTGTGGGGCGGTGCGAACATTTATTTTTTCCCTGCCAGCGAGTTCAATTTGCTGCTCAAATCTACTGCCATGCCAGCCAGCCAGCGGTGTACCGCTAATACAGTTGTTGGTACTGTGGCATGACTGTGGCAAATGTAGGATGTTAGATACCTTCGGGTAAAGCCACTAACGAAGTGGAAAATGGAAAGAGGTTTGCTACATACGTATTTCATGGACTGTCGGCTGCTGAACATTGCGGATATTTTAGATGGTGTAGTTCACACACGCCATTAAGATTTCTGCCAGTTCAGTAACCTACAACGGTTTGTTTGAGGATTCTTTTTTTTAATATTCTTGATCTATTTAACCTACAAACATTGGTGTTTTAATTTTATCTGTCACTCAATTACTTCCTGGGAGGTTGCAAATAACGCGATACTGGTGCATCAATGTGACCTTAGTGTGTACATTTTAAGGATATTTAACACAAGACTATTTTAAGACTACGACTTGCGTTTACAGTACTTATAGTTATAACATACTGTTCTAATTTGCATCAGGGACATGAAGAATTTTTTAATACTTTGACCAATTAGTTAACGAGTTACCTAATGTACAATTTCTGGAAGTATAAGGTTCATTCTTTTTTATTATCATATTACCTAACTAGTACAAAACTAGA
Source organism: Sabethes cyaneus (assembly GCF_943734655.1). Lineage (NCBI taxonomy): Eukaryota > Metazoa > Arthropoda > Insecta > Diptera > Culicidae > Sabethes > Sabethes cyaneus. Next base: position 147,444,249 of record NC_071354.1, read on the forward strand.
GTATTTTTTATGTGAATTTATCGGATAACTTCCTCCTGTTTTCAGCAACAAAATTAGAACTGGTACGTAAAAATGACGTCTTACCACATGATTAAAATGCTACTTGATATAAACTAGAAATAAGTGTCGTATGAAAAGCTTCCAGATAGATTTTCCTATCAGTTTGCCAAACCAAATTACTAATGGGTATCGGCTTCCATCCCCACCGGATAACGTAATGACGTTATCATATATAGCACAGACGGAATGCTATCGCATTTCCACACCCTGGCGGGTTCACTTCGCGGCTATACGGAGGCAATCTAATAAAACCACAAGGACTAACCGGGATGCAATTGTCCGAGCAGTCACAAGATACATATACCTATATATATAGCAAGATCTCGCGTAATAGAATACCGATATCGACTTTCAGCATAGTCGAACAGAGCCGCAGACTCGTTCAATCCGTATCCCGGCAGGGCGGATAGAGATGTAATCAGTAATAGAGGCAATAACGGAATAAAAGCAATCAAAAATCAATTTGATATTATATTAGTGCTTGACTCATCTTCGTCCGCTTCCGGAAGGATCACATGAAGGATTGGTTGATTCGATTTTTTCTTCTTATGTTAAAGTGATTAAGCATTGATCGAATTTGGATTGGTTTAGTTGTTTTAGTTACCATCGACCCGATCAATGACAGTCCATAATGTTTACTTCTGCAGCTTTCGTGGCAAAAAACCATGTAGCTATTTATAGCAGTGGCACTAAGTGACGGCAAGGTCAATTATTCTTTGCTGGAATCATCATTATGCCGAGCAGCAAGGAAAATGAATAAACGTACCAAATACAGACCTTTTGCTCCACAGGGGACACATTTACAACTGTTATCAATTTAGCGTAATAAAATTTTACGATGTACAATCCCATAAAACTGATACCATGAAAATGATGTTTTATTAAAAAATATGTGTTCATTCGAAATGCTACACCGGCGCTGCTGTCGGCGCCTCCGGACACCGACGTACCGAACAGATAGCATATTTGTTATGAATATTGTGGTGCAAATATGCTTCCAATTGCGAGCTGCGAGCTGCGAGCCGGGAAACGGGACGTGTGGAAATAAATATGTAAATTTGATCCTGCCAAACTTCTTTCCTTTGCTTTTCTTTGGGATGCGTCGTCCTTCCGTGTGGTGTGCCGTGTTCAGTTCATGCGTTCATAGAACAGTCTGGTAGGAATGTGTGCGACGACACCCAAGCCAAGGTACAATGGCACGATTCGCTCGATTTGTTTTCAAGACCTTTTTATTCCGGTTTCCATGCTTTACCAGGCTATGTTTTCTCGTCACGTGTCCAGAGTGTCACAATCAAGATGTGGCCAGATACATACACTTCTTGGGTGGGGTGTGCGGGCTTGAGAATCTGTTCATGGTCTGCTGAAGAAAAGGTGTTTATTTGGTTTAAATGACATGGAAATTCAATTTTAGCTACCACACATAAATAGCCGTTGGAATCGTTACGCTTCAATGCAAACGACGACAATGGTGAAAATCAGTTCGAACGATGAAATGCTGGCAACTGAAAGAGTAGAATTTCCTTCCATACGATAGATGTTGTTAATAACAACCGAGCATTGGTTATGAACGATAGTTTTGACACTATTTATACTGGATAGTAGTACTGTTTCCAAAAAAAAACTCTTATTAAGGCCTTGAAACATTCGAAAAACCTTCAAATTTGACATTATTTAAAAGAGCAAAGCAATTACTCAAGTTCCTCGTTCCTCTGATTTTTTTCATACTTTTTTGCACTAATTTTTATGTCTTGCCAACTTTCTATCTTGCGAATTTTCTGTCTTGCCAACTTTCTTGTCAATTTTCTGTCTTGCTAACTTCCTGTCTTGCCAACTTTTTGTTTTGCCAACTTTCTGTTTTGCGAACTTTCTGTTTTCCAAACATTCTTTCTTGCAAACTTTCTGTCTTGCCTACTTTCTGTCTTGCAAACTTTCTATCTTGAAAACTTTCTGCTTTGCCAAATTTCTGTTTCGCAAACTTTCTGCCTTGAAAATTTTCAGTTTTGCCAACTTTCTGTCTTGCAATCTTTCTGTCTTGCCAACTTTCTATCTTGCCAACATTCTGTATTTCGAATTTTCTGTCTTGGAAACTTTCTGTCTTGCCAACTTTCTGTTTTGCCTACTTTTTATTTTGCAAACTTTCTGTCTTGCCAGCTTTATGTTTTGCAAACTTTCTGTCAGTTTTTATCTTGCCAATTTTCTGTATTACAACATTTCTGTATTGTCATCATTCTGTTTTGAGAACTTTTTCTCTTGCCAACTTTCTGTCTTACAAACTTTCTATCTCATTATATTTCTGTCTTGCCATCATTCTGTACTTCAAACTTTCTGTTTTACCAATTTTCTGTCTTGTAAACTTTCTGTTTTGCAAACTTTCTGTCTTGTTAGCTTTCTGTCTTTCAAACTGTCTGTCTTGCCAACTTTCTATCTTGTCAAGTTTCTGTTTTGTCAACTTTATGTTTTGCCAATTTCCTGTCTTACCAACTTTCTGTTTTCTAATCTAATCTCACATTAACGCAGCCAATTCTTGAAGGCATCCCGGAAAATTACGATTACTTGAATCAATCATTTTTCTTGTCAACGACCAGGGCAACTGTGCAGCATGTACCGCAGAGAGAATTCCAAGGAATCAAGTGGAACCAGAAAATATATCTAATATTTGATGGTATTAACTCCTTGCAATCAAAGGCAAGGGAGAAAGCGTGAACCTCCCGTACCAAACGCTTCCCATATACATAGATAATGATTTATTCACAGTCGTTGGGAGTATCTTTGCTAATAAAGGTTAAGTAATACTTCGGACTCTCAGCGATGAACTAATGGCATTTAGACCAGAAGCCAGGCTGCAATTGGCCAAGGATATAGCGCCTTATTTCGCTCTCTGAAAATAGATTAGTTTGGCAAAAAAATTAGTTTAAATCATATGACACTTGGAAATTAAGTCGTGTGGTTTAATTTTACTTTTACTTATGTGTCCATATCTGCCGGTCCGGCAGAACAAAGGGATGAAATCAGAGATCTTCACTGCTGACGGTTATCCGCCATGGCTTTTACCTGACGTCAGGATGTCGTTGGCTAGGCTGCGCCGCCATGAGCCTCTGGGTCTTCCTCTTCGACGTAGTCCTTATGGATTCCAGACTAGTGCTTCTCTGCAAACCTCGTTCGCTCCTTTCCTCAAGGTGTGTCCGATCCACTTCCACTTACGTTCACGAATTTCTGTGGCTATCGGCCGTTGATGACACCGACGACGGAGTTCCTCATTGGATATCCAGTTATCAGGCCACCAGGCACGAATGATGTATCGCCTGCACCGGTTAATGAATACCTGCAGTTTTTGCGTTGTCTCCGCTGAGACGCACCACGTTTCGCAGGCATACAGCAGTACGGATTTGAATTAAAGATTCGTGTTTTCGTACGTAGAGTGATCTGGTTTGAGCGCCAAATGTTTCGCAGACCTGCAAAGGCACCCCTGGCCTTCCTGATCCGTGTGGCTATATCAGTCTTGGTACCACCATCGGGCGTTGTTTGGCTACCAAGATATTGAAAGGCGTCTACCTGCTCAACTTGTTGTCCCGCTACTGTGAAGTTGGTGGAATTGTCAGTGTTCACTACCATAAACTTAGTTTTCGCTACATTGACTGTGAGACCTGCTGCCTGGGAGCTCTCGGAAAGGTCATATAGCTTGCTCTGCATATCGTTTCGGCGTTATGCCAGCAATACAATGTCGTCGACTAGGTCGAGGTCATTTAGCTGCTCCATCGTTAGAGGATAAGGCAATCCTCGATTTGGTCTACTGTCAATTGCTCCCACTAACATCTCATCCATAACGATGAGAAATAGAAGCGGTAATAAAATTCAGCCCTGTCGCCCGCCAGCAGTAACCCTTATGGGGTCGGACAAGACGCCGTCGTGTAAAACCTTGCACGAGAACGCCTCGATGAGATGGACTAGCTTATCTGGAACTCCTCTACGCCTAAGTACACCCCAGATGTTTTCGTGATTGAGTCGGTCGAACGCCTTTTTTAGTCAACGAACACTAGCAGAAGAGAGTCCTGCAATTCGTTGATCTGCTCCAATATAATGCGGAGCGTTGTGATATGGTCTACACATGATCGGCCAGCACGGAATCCAGCTTGCTGTCGCCGGAGAGTAGCATCGATTTTCTCCTGGATTCGGTTGAGGATTACCTTAGAGAGTACTTTGAGAATAATACAAACCAACGTGATGCCACGCCAGTTACCGCATTCAGTTAGGTCTCCTTTCTTAGGGACTTTGACCAGCATACCCTGCATCTAGTCCACCGGAAAAGTTGCGGTTTCCCATATATTGCTGAAAATCTGATGCATCTTCTGGGCTGACAAAGATGGGTCAGCTTTGAGCATTTCGGCTGAAATACAGTCTATCCCTGGCGCTCTATTGGATTTTATACTCTTGATGGCTGCTACAATTTCATCTAGCGATGGCGCCTCCGAGTCAACGCGATTAATTCGACGAGCTGTAGGCCTCATACGCTGCTGGTTTTGTTGGTCTCTGACATTTGAAACTCGGAAGAGTTGTTCAAAATGTTCAGTCCATCGCTTAAGCTGTTCTGTACGGTCAGTCAATAGTTGACCAGCTCTATTCTTTAGCGGCATCTTTGTATTCATCCTGGCACTACTAAGGCGGTGAAAAATATCGTTCAACAAACGGATATCACCATTGGCGGCGGTAGTTTCTCCTTGTTCGGCTAAGGGGTTAGTCCAGGCTCTCTTGTCCCGCCTACATGCACGTTTAACAGCCCTCTCCAGTTCGGCGTATCGTTGCCGGGCAGCTGTCTTAGCCGATCTGGTCCGCGCTCGCTCAATACTGGCTTTCGCCCCTCTCCGCTCGTCGATCTTCTTCCAAATTCCATCCGAAATCCACTCCCTCCGCCCGCTGCGCGCTTTGCCGAGGGTTTCATCACTGGTCGTGATGAAGGCGTTCTTGATCCCGGTCCATTGCTCTTCGACGGTTTCACCAGGTGGCAACTCCGAGGCTCGAAATTCAAGTTGTTCGACAAAGGCCCTTTTCACCTCAGCGTTCTCCAATCGGCGGACGTCGTACCGGCACCCAACTTTCTCTTCCCGTCGATGGACACGTGCGACGCGTAGACGTATCTCAGCGATAACAAGATGATGGTCGGATGCGATATCAGCGCTGCGTTAGTTGCGTACATCAAGAGGGTCCTCGCCATTTTCGGCTGATGCAGATGTGGTCGATTTGGTTTTCTGTTTGCCCGTTGCGGGAAACCCACCCGACTTTATGTACTGGCCTATGGAGGAAGAGCGATCCACCAATGACCATGTTGTTATTACCACAGAATTCTGTAAACAGCTCCCCGTTTTCGCTCATCTTTCCTAGGCCATGACATCCCATGACGCGTTCAAGGTCCGCGTTATTTGAGCCCATCTTCGCGTTGAAGTCGCCCAAGAGGATTGGGATGTCCTCCTTCGGGATTTTCTCAACCACACTGTTCAGCTGGCTGTAAAAACTCTCTCCTGCAGGTCGGCAGCATCTGTTGGCGCATAGCACTGGATTGCTGTAAGGTTTCTAACCCGTGTTTTGAATCTGACAACGATTATTCGTTCAATTATCGGTTCCCACTTCATCAGGGCCGCATGTGCCCCTGGACTCAATAGAAACCCACCTCCTCTTTCTCGAGTAGCATTTTCACCTCGTATGCCAGAGTAGAGCAAGACTTGCCCGGAAGATGTCCTATGTTCGCCAGTATTCGACCAGCGGACCTCGCTCAGCCCCAGGATTTCAAGCTTAAGGCTGCTAGCTTCCCTTGCAAGTTGAGCCAGCTTGCCCTGTTGGGCAAGGGTCAGTATATTCGTGTCCGTGTTTTCATGCTAAAGGTCGTTGCCAATAATCCAGAGAGATTTTTTCGTTCATTTTCGGTAACTTTTTTGTGTTCCGGTACAGTAGGCTGTAAACCTAAGGTCCCTATCCCGCTGATGGGTCTGCCATCCAAATGTGGGCGGGAGCCACTGTGCCCTCTTTCCTGTTAGCATACGACAACCGAAGTTGCGTATTCCAGCCGGCACCTCGTGGAGGTAGGAATAGGAGTTAATGAACAGAGGTTATGGAATGCACATGTTCACCCTTTGCCAGCCCGTGTGGTTTAATGCTTGCCTAAAACTACATTTGAAAGGTTAGGAGCTGAAAACTGCACGAACCCGCTCCTCCTAGCTTGGCTACTCAATTATACAAATTGAAGTATTTCCAGGTATGGCCACGTGGAGGCACTAGGTAGGGTCTTGGGATGGCTAGAGCTGTGTTGGGCTCTGTATTACCAACTTTCTGTTTTGCCAACTTTCTGTCTTGCTATCTTTCTGTCTTGCCAATTTTTAGTCTCGCCAATAATTTCAGTGTCGCTAAATGAGTTGAAAATGTCATCGACTTTAGAGCGAAGTCCTCTAACATTCTGATAGTATAAACGGATGCAGTCAGATGTTGGAAGGGTGTCCTCAGTATCAGTAGCAGGAGAGTAGTAGTATTAGCGGTAGGAGAGTAGCAGTATATATCATTTTATATTACGATGCTTGTCATTACTTATACTGTTAATTAATTTTGGATTTATATTTATTTGTTTTTTTTATTATATATATTCACTATAAAAGCAAGCAGAGCCGCTACTGATAGATTCTAAAGGACGGCAACAACATCGCCCATATCTCTAACGAACTCGGAAAACTCGGGGAATCGAATACAGAGCAGCTCATTAACATTACACAGAAGTAATAAACACGAATGAAGTGCAATCCAAATTTTTTACAATATTACCTCATTCATTTTTGCAAATCAATCGACTAAGCTGACGAAAGCCGAGTAACCGTTAATTTTATTTTTCGCATGATGCAAATAAAAGAGTTCACCTGGTTACACTTAATGCTCGTTAAGGTGTGGCAATAAATATATTCTGAATGTGTTTTGCTCTTTCATTGCTTTTTCCTGCCTATGCGCATTATGGAACTGCCGCGTGAAGAAAATGGTGATATTGTTTGCAATGGATGTAATATATGACCTTGTTTTGACATTTGTTTGGAAATATTTCATTCCAAAATCGTTGTCAGCTCCGGTAACGGCAAACGAACGTGACAACATTGGTGTTGCCTAGTAGAAGGCATTGGAATTTCAAGGAAGTCGCGTTCCACGCAGTATCGGTGAAATATTCATTCGCATAGGTATATTTTTCTCAGTAGAGAATCGGAAAATTGTCAAAAAAGCTGAAGGAAACGTTAAAATATCCTGAGTAGTTCTTCTTCTATAAATTTCTACCAATGAATGCTCTTTTCAAGCGAATAGACCTAGAGGTAACAAAGTGATATTTCTTTGGTTTTATTATTTCTTTGAGAAAGGTTTCCATTTCGGTGATTGAATTATTTTTATGGTTTGATGTAACTCACACGTATAAAAATCATTTCTCCCAAAAGGTAGATCCATGTTATTGTAGAAGAATTAAAAAATGAAATATTTTGAAATATTATCAATGAAATGTTACCATACAAAGTAATGTTCGATCGGGATTTGGCTTTGGGAAAAAAGCGGTATTCGCTACATTTTATTAAAAATAATTAAGAATAATTCAATCAAACCAGTAGACGTTTTCCACCGTCCGAAAAATAATAATTAAACTCATGTGCCCTAACATCAAATACTAATAAAGCTCACTGTATCTTTGTCTACATTTTAGACAGAGTTTTATTCCACCACACTCACTTAGCTGAAGCTTCAACAAGTCTTAAGCCTTCGCATCTTTTCGGAAACCATTCCACAGAACCGCAATGCATGACAGTTCCAGGCAACGATGATGGTATCTAACCATCGTTAAACTTTATAACTTTACACCGTTAACAGTGGGTACACAATCATCACTTGTCATATAAGCTCCGGATATAAACAGCATGCTTCTGGGTTACGGTACGTCGGTGCTGCTGATAAAGTGAGCATATCCTCGCAATCATAATATTTGGTTTACGATATAATACTCTTCCTCCCGAAAATCACCCCATCTCGTACCCAAGCTAACCGCTCGCGTCGTTCGTCAGCCAACCGTCAACGTTCCCTCGGTTTTCCGCGCTGCTAAATTTCGCACTTCCCTGATAAAAGCTGCACGGGCGTTTATCCTTCTCGTCAGTCAGTTTGCCTATTTTATTCTATAGTGTGAGTCACCAGTCGTCAGTTTGACTCTCTTTTTCGGATTCTACTGTGGTAGAAATGGATCGCTGAAATGCTTAATACTCATTCACTGTCATGCTCCTGCTGTACCCTGCTGTAAGGGCAAGATTCAAGTGTCATAAATCTTACGAGGATATGGTTGATTCAATTATGCCGTAATCGTTCACCCAGCGTTGGGTTTACATGATATTAAATAAACATTAAATTGAAGATTTTGAGTTTTTTTTATTGTTGGTTTAAATGTGCTTTGTTGTACCACATCCATTGGCACTGCAAAGTGAAAGGAATTCATAAAGAAGTCATTTAAAAAATGGAGATAATTTTATTGGTGAATTATTTTCTCATAATCCATTTTCTGTCGGGACGATGAATTATCGTTCGAGTTTAATGAACCTTTCTAGGGTTTTCTTCGAGATCTCCTCCCAGCGCTCACAAATTTCGCGTTGATTTACTTGATCAAACTGATTGCTGTTTTCGTAAACAAGGCGGGTAAGGATGGCCCAGAGGTTCACGATCGGGTTCAGATCCGAAGAATAGGCTGGTCACTCGAGAACATCGATTCATTTATTGACAAACCACTGTTTGCCCAGTTTTGAGTTGTGGATTGCACCTAGCAATGCACAAATTATATTTTAAATATCTTTAAAAAATTCGGATTCGTACGCAATACTTAATAAAAAACACTCTAGTTTACATTTAAGGGGAAATTAGCAGTCATTAACTTTTTGTCGAAAAGCCTAATTTTGGAAGCAGTTTTTCAGCCTTAAACAAGGGGTCTGTTTTTAGAAATGTATTCACTGCATTGTTCTTGCCGATCTAAACACATGGGTTACATTTTCATGAACAGAATTTTTGTTTCAAATAAAAAAACTGCTTTTGAAATTTACAGAATCACTGATGACTCATTTCTCCTTAATCGTACAAAATTATGACAACTGATTTGCATACGATATAAATACCATATTAGATATATATCGGTACATATTTCATGTTCGTTACTTTGGTATACGTACGAAAACGCTACGTACTTACTTATTAATACGTCCATGTCCCCCGGTCCGGCAAAACAAAGGGATGAAATCAGAGATCTTCACTGTCGACGTTTACCCGCAATGACTCCCGAGCAACAATGTGAGTTTTATTGTACTCTTATGGTGGTCTTCAAGACCAATTTTGGTCTTAAATGCCATCATAAGAGTACAATAAAACCCAAATTGTTACTTGGGCTTTTACCTCAGGCACCGCTTTTAATCGCAGGCACCGATTAATAGTTACCTGCAGTCTTTTCGTTGCATCCACTGAGACGTACCACGTTTCGCAGGCATGCAACAGTACGGATTTTACGTTGTTGAAAATTCGGAATTTTGTATGTAGAGTGATCTAGTTTGAGCGCTGTTGTTTCACAGACCTGCAAAGGTACCCCTGGCCTTCCTGATCTGTGGAGCTATATCAGCTACCAAGATATTGAAAGGCTGCTCAACTTGTTGTCCCACTACTAAGAAATTGGTGGGATTGTCAGTGTTCACTACCATAGACTTTTTGCTACATTGCTTCTATTTTGCTGTTTTGCAATATTGACTGTGAGACCTGTTGTCTGGGAGCTCTTGAAGAGGTGATCACTTCCTCTGCATATCGTTTCAGCGTTTGGGAAACAAGTTGCTGCCGCCGGAGAGTACTTCTCCTGGAGCCGGATTCCCCTTTGGTATGGTCGGATTGATAACGGGAGCTCAATCAAAAAAAAAAGTGCTCTGAACTAAATGAGATAAGCCCTATTCGATTCTGTGGAAGGTAGGTATTTAACTTTTGTTTTCTCAAATCCTTGCTTGGAACAGTCCAATAAGGGTGAAAAATATTAAAAATAGGGAAAAATGAGCAAAATGGGGCACTTGCCGATGATAAACAGGAAAGGGGTCGGCACCACGCGATTCTCCGGAAAATTTTACATAAGATCACCTATCATAAATATAAGAGGCTTATGTCTGTCGCCAAAACACGGGGCGCGATATGAATTTATGAATCGTGGTAATAATCGCCCACATTAAGCAAAACCACAAACCAATCATACCAGATTACATTCAAGACGAACAAAAGTAACGTAGTTGCACCTCATAGAGTTACATAGCGTTAGCGTTACATAGCGTACCGTCAATTTGCTGTCAATTAGACGCGAGGCGACGCGCGGGGGTTATAGATAGTATTTTATAAACCTGCAAGCCGTATCTTAATTGTGTCCGTTTTTTCTCTCGTTTTTGCCCATAGTGCATTGCTTTCGTTCAAAAGCACCACATCTAGTTTAGCCAGGGCTTGCAACGGGCTGTACACTCTGGAAAAAGTGCATCTACTATTCCACTCTACGGCCCAAGCAATGAAGTCCCCTCCGATGATGATTGGTGTTCGCCCGAAGAGCTTCTCTGTCCATCTTGGTGGTGCGTAGTAGCTGCATATAAAGATCCCGCTGATTTTGACAATAACGAAACCTTCATATGAGCTCGAAACCACTTCCTCAATGAGAAGCATACACATTACATGTATCGCAGCCATCGCTGCTCTGCCGGCTCCCAGTTACCGTTGCCGGGTGGAACCTGGTAAGGCTCTGAAACGATTGCGATGTCACACATTGTTTCCGTTGTCGCCTGCCACAACAGTTGTTGTGCTGCGTCGAAGCGATTGAGATTTATCTGGGTTACCTCCACTGCTGGCCCGCCTTTGCCTTCTTACACGCTGGGCACTAGAAGCCCTCCATCATGTGGCCATTTCTATCTTCGTTTTTGCAGAGCAAGCACCGTGGCGACTTTGCCGTTCTTGCCGTATTTCCGACACGACCTGGATCTGTTAGGACTTTGACAGTTTCGTTCCTGGTGTCCGAATCCCCAGCACTTGAAGCTCCAATTTCTTGGCCACGCGTGGGATGGCTTTTAACACGCATATTGACCACCGAACTTCAATTATGCCCTGTTTTAGTAGTTTGGGCGCTTCTGCAGCCGGAAGGCGAATCGTCGCCGTCTGCGTTCCACCGTAGGCCTTTCTCAACCGGATTACCAATGGTACGTCACCCAACTAGTACTATATCTTCAATGCACCTCTCAACTCCTGTTCCGTCGTAATTTCGTCCAGTTACCTTCACTCAATCACGGTTTCTTGGCAGAGTGCTTTAACGTGTGCTTCATTACCCAACGCCTTGGCAACGAGCTCCTTAAAGGCTGCGTTCCTGATCGATGGATGCTTCTGCAGCTCAAAGAGCATCTCTCTCTTTTGGGTTTGCCCGGTTCTTATTACTTTTTCGCCGAGCTCTTTCAGTTCTGGAGCCTAACGTACTAGTCGGAGAATCGTAGGCGTTCGCTTCGACAACTAGCGCATCGCCTTTAATTCTATCCCGCCGAGGCCCAGGTTTCTTCTGCTCGCCATTCTCCACTCAATTTTGTTTCTGTTGCATCCTCTCTTTTTGGCTTACGACGATTCGCCATCTGCTACATTCACCTTGGTCCGGATTGTCTTCGTTCCTAGCTTTCTTTTGCTCCTCTCCTTTACCAGGCGTTTCCCTCCTCCTTTTCACCGTGCGTGAATTCATTGTTGAAGGTTTCTTTGGCATCTCTGATACTTCAGTGGTGCTCTTCATGGCTTTGCTAAGTGCATTTCCAGCCGTCAGAGCTCTAGCCTCGAGTTTCATCTACTCGCATTCAACTGTAATCATAGCAGATTTATTGCTCGCCACCAATTGCTTGATCTGCGTGTGGACGTTATGTCTGTCCTTAACGAACTCGTAAAACTAATCGATTTTCACTCTGATCTCCATCATCCCGTCTCGGGGAGTGCAACCTCCAGGCTTTAGCGTGAGCATCTGAATCAGCGTCATCGTGGTTCGTAGTCGCCTTGTTGTGATCCCATGGTTATCTTCATGGGGACCCGGGCCAGAGCCAGATCGGTGTAAGTCAGCCCAACATCCAAGGTTCCGATCTTTGAACGTATCACGAAGGCCTGTCAGGTTTTAAAGGGACGGAGACAGCCGCGGCATTAACGTAAACGCCATTTCAGCAAGGTGCCACCCTTGCTTACTGAGGAAATACGATACCACGGCACGGTGTGTGGGGCACAATGAGCACCCTTACAAACAGATGCTTGGGAGGTTTATAAAGGTGCTCATTATGCTCAACACACTGACTGATGTTTAGATTTTGAAGCATGAACTTAAATTGTAATTTTCATCATCATGTCAATCATTTTTCAATTTGTAAACGGTAGGCCGTTAATTATCTATATTTAATTTATGTTTTGCAAGGACGACACTTTAAAAGATCCGTCATTTTGGATGCTTAAATCAGCCGTCAAGTTAGGGTGCACATTATGCCACTAATACCCCTGCCCTAACCCTAATGATGGAAAAATGTTGAGAAAGCGTAGGTAGATGATAAACAACAAGAAATTAGAATTGTAACCTAGGAGAATGTAAAAACAAAGCAAGATGGTGCAATTTTTATTTCGCTCAGTGATATCACTTTGTTTTAATAGGTTTTATCGATGGGTACATTTTGGGAACAAAATTATACCGATTCGGTTGCGACTATCCACTAACAGAAACCAGCCATTCAGTTCTGCATACTGTAAGTGTTTTCGAAAATGTTTCTTAAATATCTACATCACTCAATCCGACACGATGTGCCGTCCAATTCCTGTGCTCTTTCAGTCCACGTCCAATGAAGAAGCACGCACGGCACTAATCCAAGTTGAATAATTTACTTACAATTAATTTTTAGATAACTTTATAGTCACACATCTAACATATCGTTTCCACTTCGCCTTCCCAATTCGTCTTGTCAGCTTAGTATCTATTTGAGACTGTCTGGTGCTATTTTTAGCTAACCGAGGTTTCATTACTGACATGAACACATATGGCGAGAGGCTTTACGAAAGGAAACATGCAAATCCACTATATCGTTGCACTGGCTACTGGTCATCATCGGCATCATCGGCATCATCGTGCGTTTAGTTTCCTGACATAGAAAATTTGCTCTCGCCTCTTTCCATCCAAACTTTTCATTTACCGTCGACGACCCATCGACCGAGCCGAACAATTCTCGGCTGTACAGTGAAGCTGAAATCGGCAAGAACGGATAGCATATTCTGCTCTAGAAACATCATGCTCGTATCTCATTGGCTTAGCTCAGCAGAAGGATGCATTTTCAGACACTGGATAAATCGCATCCTGGAGAAAGTCACGTGCTAGGCCGATGGGCGAGGAAGTACGGTCGATGGCGGCCGACATTGAGTGTAAATCTGTGCTACATCACTTTCTAATTATATCCTGAGTAAGCGGAAAATTTATAGTTCCAGACGAATGCGATGTCTGATTTGAGAGGGTGGCACAGTGGGGCAAGGGCTTGTTTTGGGAAGGTTTCTGCCAGAGTTAGAACCGAACGCTTGGGGGCCTACTCATATTGATGCTCTACATGGAACCAGTTCTGGTCATCGAGCGTGTAAATTCAAGGGGAACGCATCGAGTGGCAGACAATTAGTGACTAAATCCGCGATCGCTGTCGTGAATCTATTAAACGGAGAAACCACATCGACGCGACGCCGCCGCGGTAACGGAGGGAGGCTCCTTGTTTGCGGTCGCAAAAGTCAATCTCTGGAACGCACCAAACTAGGCATGCTGGTGGAGGTGCTCTCAATCTCGTTTGTTGACTTTCAATGGAGCCGCTCGGTATCGTGATTAGAAATGCTTGATCTATGAGAGATTGTTTGACAACCAACAATTCTCAAACTCAATTTTAATTTAAATATCAACAGCAATCTTTAAATGTTTGCTTTATTGCCAAAACCTAAAAACATGTTTTCCAAAATTATTTGCAGCTCCTCCTTTGCTACACAACCGTGCAGAGGCGTAAGTCTGGTTTTAGTGTTTTCAATATTTTATCCACAGCATAATTGAGGATGCATTTCTGGTGTGTCATTTTGTGGCTACTGCCATTTACAGATCAATTGTTGTGGGTGTCCTCGTCCTGCTGCAGTGGCCGACTGGACGTGCAGCCGATAGCAGGACCTGTAGCACCGGGTCTGGACAGAACAAAATGCGTATGATTGTTGCGAATGCATGTTCGGCGTGTTTTCCAGCTCGGCTAAAGTACATGTACATGACCAACTACAAGTGTACGACAGATATGATGCACACAAGCTTGCTGTAACGTGTTTTTTTATCGTCCATAGTATGGATCTCGACTTGAACGGGTAGGTAGCAAATTTGTTCATTTGTGGATGAAACCATCCTAGTTTTGCAGACCCAATTCAAGCACCAAAAAGGTATTGTGAGCAACCGATGCTGTTTTAGGATTTTTTTCTTTCTCGTTCAACACCGTCAAGTATAAGAGCTAAGCAATTCAATAACAAAAGTACTATAAAAATTAAATAATGCTCTGATTTTGTTCATAACTTATTAATTTATTTCTATTTTTAGCATAATTTCTTCTTCTTCTACCAGTACAGAGTATGCAGAGTGCTGTGTTAAGAATTCTTTACCACTATGCTTGGGCTACTCGTCGCCAATTCGTGGAACATCTGGCTGATTCGTTGAGTCATGCAAGTCGGCTTCAACCTGGCCGAGCGTGTTGGACCCCTCTATTCCCGATGCCGGTGGAATTCTTGATGGGAACAGATTTCACTGCACAGAGGTCCGGCATCCGACATTGCGACGTGGCCGGTCCAAATAGTATCGCAATTCTCATCAAATGTACGATAGGAATCTCTCCAAGTAGTGTCTGCAACTCTCAATATGCTGTGTCATAGCAGATAGGCAAAAATCTTTTCGCGACCTAACCTATTGACCTGACACCAGTATTTGAATCTATTAGGAGCCTCAGATAAGTGTGGTTCGTATATTATTTTCAACATGCTGTACTCAAGTATATTGGTATAGTTCGTAGTAGTTGCGTGGTACGATCGGCAACGGAAAGTTTTTTCTCTATCACCATGCATACGATTCTAATGGGAGATGCCGTGTTGTTTTGGGCGGGCACTCTTCGAATTCGTTCTCGTTCTCGGATAGTTCTCGTTGTCGACGCAGTACACTCACGATGACATCACATTCTCGCACGCGTAATTTAGTGCTATTTTGGTGTTCTTTTATACTGATGAAAAATCAAGGTTTGATGGCTTATAAAAGACGAGTCCGGGTTTAGCTCCCCGTTTCTACTAACAACAATTCCTTTTTCGAAATGCTTGTGAAGATGCAGAGGATTCCCTGGGCTTTAGTAGCAACAAGTTTTGGACTAACATTCCTTCCCATTCCACAAGGACTCGCGCAATAGCCCAATAGCCCAATACTCCATCCCACAAGGACCCTGCCTGATAGCCTGATTTACAAAATCTCTTGATATTGAGCAAAGACGATGAAACAATATCTGAAATAGTGCCTTATAGACGGCGTTAATCAGCGTAATGTCGTGGTAATTACAGCGATTGAGTGGAACACTCTTTTTATCGAGGGGACAAACTGCACCTTCCATCGCAACACCTTCCGGTAGCTTATCCAACTGCCAAATTCTGACATTGTTTTACTCGCACAACGACGAAACGATATGTAGAGCAAATTAGATGACCTCTCCGAGAGCTCCCAGGCAGCAGGTCTCACAGTCAATGTAGCAAAAATTAAGTCTATGATAGTGAACACTGACAATCCCACCAACTTCACAGTAGAGGGACAACAAGTTGAGCAGGTAGACGCCTTTAAATATCTTGGTAGCCAGACAACTCCCGATGATGATACCAAGACTGATATAGCCACACGGAGCAGGAAGGTCACGGATATTTGTGTAGGTATGCGAAACATTTGGCACTCAAACCAGATCACTCTACATACGAAAAGCGACATTTTCAACTTAAACGTTAAATCCGTACTACTGTATGCCTGTGAGACGTGGTGCGTCGTAGCGGAGCAACGCAAAAACTGCAGGTATTTATTAACCGGTGCCTGCGATATGTCATTCGTGCCTGGTGGCCTGAAAACTGAAATATCCAATGAGGAACTCCATCGTCGGTGTCATCAACGACTGATAGCAACAGAAATTCGTGGACCTAGGTGGATGTGGATCGAACACACCTTGAGGAAAGGAGCGAACGAGATCTGCAGAGAAACACTCGACTGAAATCCGCAAGGACAGGGTTGAAAAGGCAGACCTAGAGGCTCATGGGGACGCAGCTTAACCAACGACATCGGCTGTGGCTGTAGCCGAAAACTTGTTCTAGTGACTGGTAAAAGCCATGGCGGGCAGCCGTAGGCGACGGAGATCTTTGATTTCATCCCTTTGTTCTGGCAGACCGCATACATGGACCACGGTGTTCAAAATACCGTTATTAAAAAATAAAATAGGCCATTCAAACGGAAAATGCCAGTTGGTTTGTATTGCCATCCTACACCTCTGAGCCAATTTTTAAATAAATCGATCGACGAATTTTTGAGTTACGCTCTTTTGAAGTTTTAAAGGGCAGATTGCTCATATAAAGTAAATAAAAATCTTCAATGACACTTCCAAAATGAACGTAAATCAAAGCCAGTATTGATTTCTTATGCAGCATATGCCCATTGCCGACCATTTTAGGAGTTTTACGCTGTATTGGGACTAACCGGAAATGTTCCGGATTAAGTTATTGCTGTGGAAAATATCCAGCATCGAACATGAACAAATATTTATCATGCGACACCGCAAATTACGCCAGAATTTAAAATCTAGGTCACTGACAGTCAGATCAACTACCTAACACCACGTTGGTCATATCTGGACAAGTTCCGGGGACTTCCGGGCATTTTCCGATTGAATGGCCTATTTTATTTTTTAATAACGGTATTTTGAACACCGTGGGACAGATAAGTAACAATACATATCTCCTCGTTGATCATTTTCCAGTGCAACACGCGATCGTGCATCCTGCCCATCACTAGAAATCTCCATCCCAGCTCCGGTAGAATTTGGCTTCGTCGCAATGGATCCTCTACTGTTCATAGTAGAAAGATTTAGGTAGGTTACCTTATTAGGGCCATGCTACCGAGTCTCGTGATGAGGTTGTCATCTTAGGTGTAGTGCCGGGACAATACATTTCATAATTCAGTCGTCCGTTCCGGATCAAAAGCTGTCGGGAGCCGCCCCTAACCTGGAGTACATCAACCACTCACTTGGTTGAGGAATAGTCAAACTATCATGAGTTCGGCAAACAATTTGGTTTGTATATCTCGGTTGCAACTGAGATATACGAAACCATATATAAGTAGAAGAGTATCTATACCTATAAAAATGGATTTCTGTCTGTCTGTCTGTCCGTATGTTCCTTATAGAATCGAAAACTACTAAACCGATCGGCGTGAAAACTTGCATGTAGGGGTTTTTGGGGCCTGGAAAGGTTCTCTCGATGGCAAAAGACCCCTCCCCCCCCTAGAGGGGGGGCTTCCATACAAATCTATGCCTATAAAAATGAATTTCTGTCTGCTCTATGTTCCTTATAGAATATAGAAGGGAAGGTTCTTATGATGGTTAGAGATTCCTTCCCTTATGATGGTTGTAGGGGCGTACAACTGAAACACAATTTTCTGCATAACTTGAGAGCTTGAGAACTAATCAAGCAAATGGAACACAATTTTACATGTCGGTGTTTTTGGAGACAAGAATTTTTTCTATGGTGAATTGAGACCCCTCCCCACTTTAGGAGGGGGAGCTCCTATACAAATGAAATACAAACTTCCTCATAACTCGAAAACTAATTAATCAAATGGAACCATATTTTGCATGTGGGTGTTTTTGGAGGCATGAATTTTTTCTATGATGAATTAGGACCCCTTACCTTTTAAGGAGGGGGGGCTTCCATATAAATGAAATACAAATTTCCTCATAACTCCAGAACTAATCAAGCAAATAGAACCAAATTTAGCATGTGGGTGTTTTTGGAGACAAGAATTTTTTCTATGGTGAATTGAAACCTCTTCCACATTAGGAGGGGGAGCTCCTATACAAATGAAATACAAATTTCCACATAACTCGAGAATTAATTAATCAAATGGAACCATATTTGGCATGTGGGTATTTTTGGAGGCATGAATTTTTTCTATGATGAATTAGGACCCCTCTCCCTTTTTGGGAGGGGGGCTCCCATACAAATGAAATACAAATTTTCTCATAACTCGAGAAGCAATCAAGTACTTACTTACTTAGTTGGCCTAACGTCTTATGACAAGGCCTGCGCAGTATAATTTCTCCATCTGTTTCGGTCCATGGCAACTGATCTCCAGTTCCGCGGGCACCCAGTGCTCGCCAGATCTCGCTCCACCTGGTCTTGCCACCTCGCTCGCTGTGCCCCTCTTCATCTTGTTCCTACCGGATTTGATGCGAAAACCATTTTTGCAGGATAGTTGTCCGGCATTCTAGCAACATGTCCTGCCCAGCGTATCCGTCCAGCTTTAACCACTTTCTGAATACTTGGTTCGCCGTAGAGACGCGCGAGCTCGTGGTTCATTCTTCGCCTCCATACACCGTTCTCTTGCACTCCGCCAAAGATGGTTCTTAGCACCCGCCGTTCGAAAACTCCGAGTGCTCGTAGGTCCTCTTCTAGCAACGTCCACGTTTCGTGCCCGTGGAGGACAACCGGTCTAATTAGCGTTTTGTACAGTGTGCACTTTGTACGGGGGATCAAATTGTTCGACCGCAAGTGTTTGTGGAGTCCGTAGTAGGCCCGACTTCCGCTGATAATACGTCTTTTAATCTCACGGCTGGTATTGTTGTCCTCTGTTGCCAGCGAGCCAAGGTATACGAACTCGTCGACTACCTCGAACTCATCCCCGTCGATTACCACGGTACTGCCCAAGCGAGCCCTGTCGCGCTCGGTCCCGCCCGCCAGCATATACTTCGTTTTAGATGTATTTATCTGCAATCCAATCTTCTCTGCTTCGCGTTTCAGTCTGGTGTACTGATCTTCCACCGCCTCAAATGTTCTGCCGACAGCATCCACGTCGTCAGCAAAGCAGATGAATTGACTGGATTTATTGAAAATCGTGCCCCGCATTTCGATCGCCGCTCGCCTTATAACACCTTCAAGCGCAATGTTGAATAGCAGGCAGGAAAGACCATCTCCTTGTCGAAGTCCCCTGCGAGATTCGAATGGGTCCGACAATCCACCCGAGATTCTCACACAGCACTGGATCCCATCCATCGTAGCCATGATAAGTCTAGTAAGCTTACCCGGAAAGCCGTTTTCGTCCAAAATTTTCCATAGCTCTTGTCGGTTTACGCTATCATATGCGGCTTTGAAATCGATGAACAGGTGGTGCATGGGGACTCGGAATTCGCGGCACTTCTGGAGGATCTGCCGCAGGGTGAAGATTTGGTCTGTTGTAGACCGACCCTCCATGAAGCCGGCCTGGTAACTTCCCACAAATCTATTGGCTATTGGCGATAGTCGATGAAAGAGGACTTGGGACAGCACTTTGTAGGCGGCATTCAGGATAGTGATGGCTCGGTAGTTCTCACAATCCAGCTTATCACCTTTCTTGTAGATAGGGCAGATAACCCCGGCTTTCCACTCCTCCGGTAGTCGTTCCGTATCCCAAATCTTGACAATCAATTGATGCAGACAGCCGGCCAACTTGTCCGGGCCCATTTTAATAAGTTCCGCTCCAATGCCATCCTTTCCCGCTGCTTTGTTGTTCTTCAGCCGCTGGATGGCTTCTTTAACTTCCCTTATCGATAGGGTTGGCACATCTTCGTCGCTTGCTGCACCAATGTGGTCACTTCCTCCGCTATCATGGTCTTCCGCCTGCACGCCATTTAGGTGTTCATCGTAGTGCTGCTTCCACCTTTCGATCACCGCACGGTCATCAGTCAAGATACCTCCATCTTTATCTCTGCACATTTCGGCTCGCGGCACGAAGCCTTTGCGAGATCCGTTGAGTCTCTGATAGAACTTCCGTGTGTCGTGAAAGCGGTACAGCTGTTCGAGTTCTTCGCACTCCTTCTCCTCTTGGTGGCGCTTCTTTTCCTTGAAGAGTCGGGTTTGCTGCCTCCGCTTCTGTATGTATTGCTCCACATTCTGACGGGTGGCTCTACGCAGCATTTGTACCCGTGCTGCGTTCTTCTCATCCAATAGCTGCTGGCATTCCTCGTCAAACCATTCGTTACGTCGATTCGGTGCCACACTACCTAGGACGTTCTCCGCTACGCTGTTAATGGCTGTTTTCACGGCATTCCAACAGTCTTCAAGAGGGGCTTCATCCAGCTAACCCTCTTCCGGCAGCGCGGTTTCGAGAGATAACGCGTAGTTTTCGGCGACCTCTGGTTGCTTCAGTCAGCGGGCGGCGGTATTGTATGTTGTTCACAACAGATAGTTTTTGACGTACCCTTACCATCGCTAGGTAGTGATCCGAATCAATGTTAGCGCCCGGATAGGTTCTGACGTCGATAATGTCTGAAATGTGCCGACCATCTATCAGAACGTGGTCGATTTGCGATTCTGTCTGGTTGGGTGATCTCCAGGTGTACCGATGGTAGAGGTTATGCTGGAAGAAGGTACTACGTATGGCCATGTTCTTGGAGGCAGCGAAGTCGACAAGTCTTAGGCCGTTTTCGTTCGTTTGCGGGTGAGCGCTGAACCGTCCAATCACCGGTTTGAATTCCTCCTCCTGACTAACCTGAGCATTACAGTCCCCGATGATAATTTTGACATCATGTCTTGGGCAGCGGTCGTATTCACGCTCCAACTGCGCGTAGAATTCGTCTTTGTCATCATCGGTACTTCCGAGGTGAGGGCTGTGCACGTTAATTATGCTTATATTGAAGAATCGGCCCTTGATTCTTAATCTGCACATTCGGGGGTTGATCGGCCACCACCCGATCACCCGCTTCTGTATCTCGCCCATCACTATAGAAACTGTGCCCAGCTCGTGTGTATAGCCGCAGCTCTGGTAGATGGTATGACCATCTCTATACGTACGTACCATCGTTCCTTTCCAGCATACCTCCTGCAGCGCTACGATGTCGAACTTGCGGCTCTTCACTTCTTTAGAAAGCACGTGGGTACTTCCAAGGAAATTTAGAGACCGACAGTTCCATGTTCCTAATTTCCAATCGTTAGTCCGTTTTCGTCGCCCGGGGTCTTTGCCGATTGTTCCGATTAGAGTTATTATTATTACTTACGGAGTCCATTGCTTTGGTTTTTTTTAGTGGTTCAGGCTTGCAAAGCCCGCAACCAACCCCACAGTATCGCCGGAGGGCCAACGTAGCTCGAAGGAGCCCTCCTCCCCTGTCAGCATACGACCTTGGTTTCCACCGGGGTTGGTTACCCGATCTCCACCGAGGTTGCTCGTATCCCAGCTGGTACCACGAGGAGGTTGGGGTAGGAGTTGCTAGGTAAGAGGCTGTGAACCACTATGGGGTCTATTTTATGCCCAGTGCTCAAGGCACCGGTGGTACGCATTACCAAGCCGTTTACCAGCCAGTAATCAAGTAAATGGAACCAAATTTGGCATGTGGGAGGTTTTGGAGGCACGATTTTTTTAATGATGGTTTCAGACCCCTTACTCCTGTGGTAGAGGGATAAGGACTCTCATGCACATAAAACAAATTTTTGCGTAACTCAAAAACTAATCGAACTCGAGAAATTTTAGACTCTTTCATAAAACATTAATCAATAACAAGACCACCAAAAACTATCAATAGTAACATTAGATAATTCAGCGCGAGACGACCACAGGCCGCGAGTATTGCCGGCGACCTGCCGTCGGAAGCGCCGGCCACTGCGGGGGGCCCGTAGAGATCACTTCTATCTAGGTTTATTTATTTTCCTAGATTTACTGACCGCTATTACTTTCCTTCAGTTGGGTTACCCCTGTGAAATGGCACTTTCTACGAAAAGATTTTCCGTGAAATGGTACATTCCGCGTAAGGTTTTTCGCGAAATGGTATTCTGCGAAACTCTATATTCTGCGTTATGGTCAACCGAGAATTGGTGTTCCGCAAAATGGTATTCGGCGAAATGGTTTGTAATGATGGCGAATATTTAAATACTATCCGCTTTATTTTATCAGGCTGAGCAATGGGGGGAGTTGTTTTCTACTTTACTGCGAGGAAAATTTGTATATTAAAACACCCATGAACTCCCCAGAAAATTGCAAAACTCAAGATTGTGAGAAAGGTCATCCGATATTCAGGTTTTATGTACAACACAGTTTAATTTGTGGCAATAGGAAGTTTGTCGGGTCAGCTAGTAATAGATAAATAAGAAAAGTGGAGGTTCTATTTGTGCGAAAATGTTGACAATTATTTGTAATTCTGTCTTGCAGTTTTTAGAACACGCACAATACTCCATAATATATGATAAGGATATAACTTAATATGTAATTCCAATGTAAAATTAACACGTATGCAACTTAATGTGAACTTTCTGTTACGTTCATGTGTTATCTGGAATGGCTGACAAGGCTATTCTTCGTTGCCGCACTCGGCATTCACACATATCTCGGCTATTTTTTGACACATTACCGTTCTCATTACACCAGTCGACTGCAAATTATTTGTATATGTGGTCATGACGTAGGCTCTTTTTCGGAAGGTAGTGTTTGATGCGAAGAATGATTAATTGGATGAATTGGAAAATGTCGATATAGACCAAAGAGGAGTGTAGGGTGCGAATAAAACAAAACTAGGTATTAGACTACCTAATATAACGGGCGGCAGTAGTTTAGCTAGTAAACATCCGGGTACCAACCGATGCCATTGCACAACCCAATATATTTTTGGTCAATATCGAAATTTTCAATATCAATATCGAAGTCATAGAATGGATGAAAATGGGGTATCAAGTTGATTGTGTGTACACAGATATGACGAAAGCCTTCGACGTTGTTGGAATCCTAGAGGTGTTGCTTGCCGCGGCACGTGCCGGCATTGGTGGCTCGTTGATAAAATGGATCCATGGATACTTGACCGGAAGAAAGCAATACGTTACTGTAGATGGTGCAAACTCAGAACTTTACGATGTACCATCAGGAGTTCCGCAAGGCAGTCATTTGGGACCACTTCTATTCATCCTACTGATGAATGAACTGCCTACCGCAATTGACAATGCCCTCGTATTAATTTACGCTGATGATGTGAAGCTCTGTTATCCAGTGAGAAAGCAGGAAGATTGCTTAAAGCTTCAAAGAGATGTGCAAACTTTTGGGCGTTTCTGTTCAGCATGCAAGTTACAAATCAACAACGAAAAATATGCTACCATAACGTTTACACGCTGCTCAAATCCGTTAATATTCGACTACAGCTTGGATGGAAAAAGCATCAAACGAGTGAGCAGGATTAAGGACTTAGGAGTCAATCTAGACGCAGGGTTGACTTTCAACGATCACGTGAATACGCTGGTTTCCGAGTGTCTTACACTATTTGCTGTAGTAAGACGATTCGCAACAGAACTGTATGACCCGTATACAATCAAATCGATATATGTGAGCCTGGTACGATCAAAATTAGAACTCGCAAGTGTGGTGTGGAGGCCAATGTATGCAACATAGGGTCTTTTTCTAATTCCCGTCGTAATAAGGAAAGCCATTCTAATTTTCATCATTTGCTGGATGGATTTAGTGAATACTCCAAAAGTTCTTGTACTGATTTGACTAAAACACACTTACCTTCCGATCCGTGAACTTTGAAATCACTGAAAAGCGACTATTAAAGCATATTATTGAAATTACGCAACTGACTTCATTACTAAAATTCGTCGTACCGTTTTAAAATCCGTCCAACAAAATTTTTCATCGTCCGAACTAAAAATCACAACAATGTTTACGAAGCTAACGCGCATGTATTTGTGTAGGACGGCATGACAAATGTTATTCTACAAAATTTCTGCAGGTCAGGCATTTCTGCAGTCTGGCTGTAGAATAACGACAATGCCTTGCGTAAGTTATTTTCATTTATGAATGACGGAAATTAAAACGATTAGTCGACATTGTCTTCTTCGTCGCACGAAAAAACGTAGGAAATTTGGCTGGAAGGACTTCTTTAATGATAAAAAGTATTTAAATAGATCTCAGCTCACTTTGATTGATTGCGTATGATAGACAACTAACTAAAATATTAGGGAATAACTAGTTTTGCAATGTGTGTCATAAAAATGCTGATATTTTTAATAATTTGTGTTGGATAGGACGGGAATAGGCAATTACGACGATGTAGCAACATACCCTACATGAACAAATTGGAAACAGTACAGAAAAAATTCGTTAAATTTGCCGTGAGAAATTTGGGATGGAGAGGAAATCTTCCGGAATATAAAGATTTGTGCTGTCTGCTGGATATGGATACTCTGGTAAATAGGTACCAGATTGCGGACGTTACCTTTTTTCTCAATTTGCAGAGAGGACGATACGACAGCGATTATTTGAAATCCAGGATAACTGCTAACCAGAGTACAGTAGTTCTGAGGAGACCAAGGCCATTCACTCTAGACCACCGTCGAGCTAACTACGCGCGCAATGAACCAGCCTATCGCTTTATGCAGCTAATGAACAATTTTAGAAATGTACTAAATTTAAATATGTCGACCGATACAATTAAGGAAAAACTTAGGCTGTTTCTGAGAGGTCAATTACATGTACACTAAAACCTCTGCATTTTATATTATTTTGTATTTGGCATTATATTTTATATTTGTATCCTATATTAGATGACGGACAAAGCCCATATATCTTGACAATAAATAAATTTTCCAGCTCATCCAATTAATCATTCTTCGCATCAAAGACTTCCTCGGTTTCCAGAATATTTGGAAAAACTAGAAAAAATTCTCCGTCGAATGCAACCAGTTTCATCTTAAAATAATTTACATAAGACAAGTTACAAGTACAAGTACAAATTATGGCCATTTAAATTTTGCCAGTCTTTATCATTTTGTTTAATCCACATCCCTTGACTCTGTAACGGGCAACATCTTGAAAGGGATGGCATCAAGCTCATGACTATTTTTTCATGAAAGTACACTCAAAAGAAGCTCAAGGTTTGATTTTCATAAAAAATAATTATTTGGACGAGCGCCAGGAAAGAAATAGGTACCTTGTAAAACTTGTTTTATATGTTCAATATTCTACCGAGCTATTTTTTAAAATCAGGTAAATTTGAAATACAATATATATTATAGAATCGTAGATGGAATTAATATCTTGGACAGGACAGCTCAAATCATATTGATGACAGAGGAATTAAATCAAATCTTTAACGAAGTAGAATTGTTCGGTACACAGACCACATCAGCTGTTCACGATTTCCACAATGCAATGACGTGAAAGCATGTAGGAAGGTACCCACCACCAATTGGTGTAAAAAGCACTTACATTGCTGTTATAAAAGCAATTTCTGCTTCAACTTGCAAAATTCCCTGTTTGTTGTGCATTCATATTGTTGAGAAAGACACAGACGCTGCCGGAACCCGAAGCACAGTCGGCAAAACTCCAACAAACGCTAGAAGCTTATTATGATTCTATGTGATGCGAAAATCATTTCGAATACGTGACATCATTTCGCTTTCTGCGAGAAATTCCTTTTATCAAAAATCAATCGCATGGGTGGTGGGCGGCGGCATAGTACCCAATAGTGGAGCCGTATTGTCTTCGTTTGTACATCGACCGACGTCTTCGGTTTTCTAAGTGGATTGGAATGACGAAGTAAAATGGAGAAAGGAGAAAGGCAATGTTTTTTCTCCGTCGCCATGCCAGTGTAAAGGAAGGTGCAAATGAGCATGGAATTTCACTCAGCTAATGATATTGGAATACTTCATGGCCTTAAACCTGAAGGAACACCGGCTTCTGGTACGGCAGGTCTAGTTTTCAAGGAAGGCGTACGGAACTCTTGATCAGTGGGACAAGAATTTTCGATTCCGATACCAGTCAGGTATGAAATGTTTGAAATGTTATCAATAATTGTATGAGCTGGAACGAGACTATTACTTGCTGTGCTTGAAAATGTAGAACCCTATCTTCGGTTTGTTAAAATATTAAAATAAAAGAAAATAAAAAATCAGAGGGGTTGTGTACAAGACACGACCGCATATATAGGTGACGCAGGACTACGTAAGTCTCTTTGTAGTGATAGTGGCATGTATTCATGCTTGTAATCATTCGATTCTTCATGTATACATGCTATATGCAATATATATACATGTAACATTTATCAAAGTAGTAACATTGCATACGTTCAATTCTCAAAAGATTGTGCATTTTAAAACAATTTAACAAAATCAAGAACATAAACTATTGCTTTCCTGCTACCTTACTGAAATTAAAGATTGTTTTTATTATCCATGGTTTCCCACGTTAAAGGGATTTTACCAATTCAATCCTATTTTATCAACAGCACATCTTTTCACTACACTTCTAATGAAATGGCAAGCATACGTATTCATACAGTCGTATTATAACCGAACAGTACAGCAGTAGCACATTTTTCTAACACAGATATCAAGTTCACCTAGGTTTAATCGTCTCGCAGTAAAGAATTTGCGATCTGTTGGGACAATGAACTTGTGTCATTTTTTCTGGCACACTTCCCTAACACAGACATCAAATTAGACTAGGTTTAATCGCGTTCGTAAGAAATCTCTTGGCACGAGGGGGCTTTGTTACTCTCTCTGGTGTACTTCCCAAGCAAGGACATCAAAATGGTCTAGGTTGAACCGCGGTGCTAAGAAATCTTGTTGAAATGAGGGAGCTTGGTCACTTGTTTTGGCGTACTTCCCAAGCACAGATATCAAATTGGTATAGGTTTAGATCATCGTAAAGAATCTTCCAACCAATCACGACGCGAGAATTCTGGTACAACATAGGTTCATTATTTTCAATTTTTCAATAGTTCAACATCAAGAATCCATACTTTTCTTTATTTGGGTCAATTCTTAGAAGATTTTCCGATCGATTGGTGTAAGAATATTGAAAATCGATTGGAAAACCGCTGAGCTATTAGCGCTCAAAACCTTTCATTTTTCGTGACGCTCGCATTTTTCGATTTTTTGGAATGACACCCTATCTCAAAACTTGCCGTAAGACGTAGTCCTACGTCAAAAGCTAGAGTAGTAAATTGTTGAATCCGTTACCAACTGCTGGCAGGAACCAAAAATTTATCACTCTGTTGTCAACCGACGCGAAAAAGCAAAGTGAGCGAAACAAATAAATTCAATAAAACCTTCATGTCTTCTCCACATAAATCTCGAAATCCTATACCCTTGCGCTTTCCGGGTGTAAATAATGGCCGCGAACGAAAGCACTGCCATTGCAGGACTGGATTTTTCAGCTGGAAAGCTGATGGAACGAAAAAAAACCTTGCTTCTAAGTATTTAATTGCGACAAATATTTGCTGCTGGTAGGATTTGCCACCTCGCCGGCTGGGAAGACTGGTACCTACACCGGAACAAAGCACCGTTGCACAACAAGGCTGATCCCAACGGCAACATCAGGGAATAGATAGATTTAGGACACTGTTGGACATCAATCTTTCTGTGCTTTCGCAACCATTTTACCGGTGAGTCGAGCGAGTGTCTGTGCAATGAAATGTGACAGTTTGATAACATGCTTTTTCTACCCGATACTCAAACATGGCATGATAAATAAAGATCCTCTCATGGGCGTTGATTTGTTTTAAGCTTGACGTGTAATTGAAAATCTGTGTCCGGAATGAAATGAAGTTATGCGTTTAATTATGAGTGCCCATTCAACTAAACTTTTCAAATCCGTGTAAACAATTAATCTGCGAATCAACTGTATAAATGGTTTCAAACTGATGAATAACGTGTTAACGAATAACATTCCACAAACAGCAATTCAGGAGAGACCACAATTTGAGCGAGTAATAATTTCGATTGTTTCTAAACAAATTAACACATGCTAATTGGGTGGCAATAATACCTACATTATAAATTCTAAACATATTTCCATAATATATTGGGTGACGATGTAATATTTGTGCGCAGCTTTTACGCTCCTGGCCGGCTTGTGGCTTAATTTACTGATGAAGGGTTTACCAATAGGGTTTACTTTAACAGCTGGTGACCATACTGGTAGAGAAACTCCTGATATAGGGTATGTTGCTGCTTCGTCGTAATTTCCTATTCCCGTCCTATCCAACACAAATTAATAAAAATACCAGCATTTTTATGACAAACAATGCCCAACTAGTTATTCTTTAATATTTTAGTTTATTGTCTATCATCATACGCGATCAATCAAAGTGAGCTGAGATCTATTTAAATACTTTTTATCATTAAAGAAGTCCTACCAGCCCAATTTCCTACGTTTTTTCGTGCGACGAAGAAAAAAATGTCGACTAATCGTTTTAATTTCCGTCATTCATAAATGAAAATAATTCATGGAAGACATTGTCGTTATTCTACAGCCAGGAAAACTTGTCTGACCTGAAAAATTTTGCAAAATAACATTTGTCATGCCGTCCTACACAAATATATGCGCGTTAGCTTCGTAAACATTGTTGTGATTTTTAGTTCGGACGAAGAAAAATTTTGATGGACAGATTTTAAAACGGAACGACAAATTTAAGAAATAAAGTCAGTTGCGTAATTTCAATAATATGCTTCGTTATTTTTAATTTTATTTTATTTTATTTTATTCGTACAATACATCGGACAATTTGGATCTAAATGAATACTTAAAAGTTACTTAATTGATAGTATTTACATTGTCAAGTGCATGAGTTCGTTGGCAGTGAATGCGTGATGGTTCGTCAAAATTAAAAAGGTCAGTAAAGCAGTTGAATTGTCTGGTCATGGAAGCGATGGAAGAGTTGGCAGCATATTGCGTTGAGTAGGAGTCTTCCTATAGAATCATTCTGGGTCGTAAAACTCTTGAAGGTGCGTAGAGTCCGATTTGCCATAGGATATCCGGTGCATCATATTCGCCAGTTAATAGCTTGCAGACAAACAAAGATTGCAAAACCTGTCTCCGTCGACTTAGCGTGCTTAAACCCAACAGACGATAGCGGTCTTCGTACGGTGTTAAGTTTTGCTGATCCCTCCACGGAAGATGAAGAAGTGCATATCGAACAAATTTTCGCTGTGCGTTTTCCAGTCTGGCGGACCAGACAGACTCGTGCGGGTTCGAAACGATGCTCGCAAATTCCAGCGTTGACCGTACAATAGAGCAATAGACAGCTTTGAAGCAGATCGGGTCATTGAATTCACCAGCAATTTTAAATATGAACCCAAGACTACGATTGGACTTGATGGTAGAAATGTGGGACTTCATGGTGAGTTTCTCGTCAAGTAACACTCCAAGATCCTTCACCTGTTCTACCCTATTTAATTTGGATCCGGAAATTTCGTAAGCGAACTCTATTGCGCTTCTAGTGCGATGGAAACTAATGACGCAACATTTCTCCACACTCAGTAACAATTGATTCCTTACGCACCAGTCACTAAACAAGTCCAGAAGCTTCTGCAACATTCTGCAGTCCTCGATTCTTCTGACTTCAAGATAGATTTTCAGATCATTAGCGAAGAAAAGCCTTCCCCTTCATTGAGTAGTAACGCTGCATCAATTATGTAGATACAGAATAGCAATGGTCTCAAATTGCTACCCTGTGGCACACCAGAACCATTTGTAAACGCGGCATACCGGTAGTTGCCAAGTTGTATGAAAAGTTGCTTATCCGTAAGGTAAGTTCCCAACCATCTGCACAATCTTGTGGTACACCCATGTTTCTCCAACTTGCTTAAAAGAATAGTATGATTAACGGTATCAAAAGCGGCTTTCAAATCAGTATAAATTGTATCCACTTGCGCTTTGGCGCTCATACTATTTTCGCAGAACGATGTGAAATTCACCAAATTCGTTTCTACAGATCGCCCGGGATTATACTTGATATTTAGCGATTGAGTTATTTTCATGTGCAAAGGGGACGTAATCAAAGGCATTTGGTTGATTTTATTACGTAAACAGGTAGCAAGCTGTGATTGATAAGTGTATCTCTTTTGACGGATATACAGAATTATTTGTTAATTTTATACGAAATTTGTAATTTGAAATCGTATAGTTGTTATATACGTTTACCAGCACATGAGGCATATATGGTCAGTTTAACACTCACATTAGTGACATGCATGCTACAACTTATCAGCGTTCACTAGTCCAGTTGCCCATTTCATGCGGTGACGAATGAGCCCAAAACCAGGACAACAAATTGTTTCGGTCAACGCTTGCACATATCTCCCCATGGCCGGCAATGTCGTGCGTAGTCATTCGTTTTCAACAACCATTTCTAACTTCTGGCACAACGAACGAACACTGATGATCCCGACACATCGGAAAATGATGATGCATTAATTGTGTTATTCGAAGGGTCAGACTGCTTCATCCGGGGAGAGTCTGAGCGCGACGACGGCACGATAAATCATGGAAGACCGAGACCGAGTGGCATTAACTACCGGCATGAACGGAGGAACTTTAAGAGGAAATTGCTTTGCTGTTTTACTCTGCAAATTTGAGTACTTTCGCATTACCAGCTCATTTGATTTCGTTTAATGATAACACATTGTAATGTTATATTACGAGTTAATCCATCCACAGATGCCTTATGGCCAATTATTTTTTAGTTTTTGGAATAAAAAATTTTGTAGCTTACAACCATGTGAGAATACGTCAAGTGCTCCCTCATTTGTTGATTCACGGATGCGTTTTCCAATCCGATTTGGCCTCTGAGTGCTTTTCAATTTGGCTAACAAAAACATGACTTATTACTTTCCTTTAAAATTTTGAAAAAAATCTTAAAAACTTACTGTACCGTATTCTACTGTACTGATTTCAGCTGAGTTGTTTGATATCCTGCAAGCATTCATGGGAAATTATTCTGCACAATACGTTAAATCCTTGTAATTATACAACCTCCATCGCATGTGCATCGTTCGTGCAGCAGATTGCACACTCCAAACAAACACCAATCCTCCGACAATCTTTTGTGTCTCATCACATAAGTTGAGCACTCTTCCAGGAGACGTGTGAATGACTGCATGATAATGGATTTAATGGTGGTTTTAAAAGCTACCCTTGCATAATGGATGCTGCAGTAGCTCGACTCGCTCTCTCATATCAACCCAAACCCGTCCGACCCGTCCGGATTTCCACTGTTGTTTCATTTCAGCGAGCGAGAGTTGCAAGTGAAAAACTACACTTGGGAAAGAAGTATGCAAAAAGTACTTTTTAAGTATTCAGCAAGCGTCGCTTCTACGAAACCCGGTCCGGTTCTCGGTCTTATCTTGCGCTTTCACACGGGATGTAATTTACTTATGACATTCCACCGGACTGGCTTTAAATAATGGGCCATGGTTGGAATTAATTTCATTACAGTTGGGACAGTCGAAATGGCTACCACCTCCCGGCCGTCCAAAGCCCGTCGTCGTTCCATTTACTATTTCGCTGGAAATCTCTTTCGGAATTTTAACTCGTTTTCTATTTTTATGGGAGCTTTGGACAATATGTGTTTCAAAGTAGACAGTTTTCACTATCGTACAATGATAGCGGACATCTGGCGATGACCAAGTCATCGAGTCATCTAACCAATCAAACTTGATTGCAGAAATAAATTATTTTTATTCCAGTTATTTTAGCTTTTGTAATTACCTACCTATCTCCCAGTTGGCCTCGAGGTATGATGGTGGTCTAATAAGCCAGTCGTCGTATGTTCGAATCTCAGCTGGGAGAACAGCCTCTAGTAGTAGAGTCAGTATGATCGTAGCAACTGGCCCTGCAATTGTCCTGTACTCTAACAGCTAGCGGCGAAGTCTGTCGTATAAAATCAGAAGGTTAAGTTTCGATAACGGAATGTAGCACCTAGGCTTTGCTTTGCTTTGCTTTGCTTTGCTTACATTGTGCAGGCCATGTCATGAGATGTCAGGTCAATTATTTACGTAAGTTAAATTTCCAATAATAACAGCCACTAGATGCTTCGACCCTCGAAGACGGATGGAGTAGGATACGAGGGAGAATTTGGCCAAGTATCGACTTGCGTGGAATGAGTAGACCATGACCCTGAGGAGGAAAAACGCCAGAAGGAAGACAGAAATTGCGAAGAGCTAGAGCAACTATTCTGCGCTACTGACATGGGTTTTACGAGAAGGTAAACCAATCCCGTAGAGGCTGCACACTTAAACCTGACATGCTTAAAGCCGAGGGAGGGAATCTAATCACAAGTGAGCGCGAGGTGGACGACAGGTGGAACCAGTTCTTCGATGAACATCTCAACGATGATATAACAAAAGGAGACGCAACGGAAGTTAACCTGGGATTGCTCACAAACAACGTGCCGGTTCCCGATCTCCAAGATATTTGGCGGAATAATACAGCTGCATTACGCTTATCCATAAGGTCAACAACGCCAACAAGGTGCTCTCCCAGATTAGGTAACGTCGACTATCCCCAATAGCAAGAGAATTCGTAGGGTAGTATCAGGCAGGTTTTATGGGCCCCATGCTATTGCGGATAAAATTTTTATTCTCCGACGCATCATATTTTCGTAGATTTCAGGGCAGTACACGATACAGTTGAGCGCAACAGCTAATGTACGATTACGGTTTTCCGAACGAACTAACGCGGCTGAACGAAGCTACTCTGGAAGTGCTACGTGCGCGTTTCGAGGGCACTCTCGAGTCCTTTCGAATTGCGTAGAGGTTTGCGGTAAGGGGATAGACTTTCTCGTATGTTATTCAACATCGCTATTGAAACAACGTTTGCCTCCCACGGAATGTGACCATCGACGGCGATGAACTGGAAGTGGTTGATGAGTTTGTATATTTGGAATGGTCACCATCGACAATGATATGAATGAGAAGATTCAACTACGCATTCAAGCTGGAAGACGAACCAACTTTTCCCTCCGCAAGATGCATCGATCAAGGAGCATTAGCCGCCGCACAAAGCTGATAATGTAGAAAACGCTATTCAGACCGGTAGTCCTCTGCGGACATAAGACAGTTACTTTGCTTACGGAAGATATACGCAC
This sequence comes from Sabethes cyaneus, assembly GCF_943734655.1. NCBI lineage: Eukaryota > Metazoa > Arthropoda > Insecta > Diptera > Culicidae > Sabethes > Sabethes cyaneus. The sequence goes on from NC_071354.1 coordinate 147,477,518, forward strand.
ACTTGCCATATTTGAACGAAAGATGTTGCGAAATATTCCTGGTGGAGTACAAACGGTAAGCAGAGAGTGGCGTAGGCGTTTGAACCACGAGTTGCAGGAACTACTTGGAAAGAACTCCCATCGTACACCTGGCGAAAGTTGGGAGACTACGGTGGGCCGGCCACGTCGCATGGATGCCGAACGACTGTGCAGTAAAATCCGTGCTCTTCAAGAACCCCACTGGCACCAGGAATAGAGGGGCCAAACGTGCTAGATGGCTCGACCAAATTGAAGACGCGCAACGAATAGGCAATGGGTAGCCAGAACCGAGTACAGTGGAAAGGAATTCTTGATACAGCAAGAGCAACCCCGCCTCTCTGCTGGTAGAAGTAAATAAGTACTGCGACATTTCATTCGTGCCCGGTTGCCTGACTGGATATCTGGTTATCTAGCGAGGAATTCCATCGATGATGTCATAAACGGCTGATAGCAACAGAAATGAATGTGAATCAGACACACCTTGAGGAAAGGGGGGGCGAACGAGATCTGCAGAGAAGTTCTTGGCTGAAATCCGCAAGGACAACGTAGAAGATGCAGACTGAGTGGCTTATGACGACGCAGCTTAGCCAACGATATCCAGGCTGTTGAGCCTGCCCTGGTGACAGGTGAAGCTATAGCGGATAACCGTCGACAGTAGAGAATTCATTCCTTCGTTCTGCCGGACCGGCAAATATGGACCAACAGTAAGTAAGTAAGTCCGATTCTACCACATTACTGGGTGATGGGGGGTTCTCCCAGTAGTTAGTGTAATTCGTGATTTGTTCTCCTTCTCCACGTTCCGTGATCTAACAGCATTCTGCCGTAGATAGTGCGTAATGTCGTTCAAAAACACCAAGGTTGCGCTGGTTCTTCGCGATCCAAATTCATTTCTCGCGGCTAAGGGATTACCGGTCTGATTAATGTTTCGAAGACGATCAATTTCGTGATGCGGAGAATTTTACTCAATCGAAGCATCTTGTTTCAAATCCCATTTCATGTCTATTTTTCAATTCAAATTAGAAATTCAATTTGAAATTCAATTTTGGTCGGATTTAATTTCAATCTCAGGTAAACTTTCAAGTTCAATTTTAATTGCAATTTCAAATCCAATTTCAGGAATATTTCAAAGTCAAATTTTAAATCCAATTTAAGTTTAGTTTCAAGTGAAAATTAACGTCCCAATTTACGTCCGACTTCAAGTTCAATTATAAGTTTAATTTAGGGATCAATTTAAAGTCCAACTTAAATAGGACTTTACATTAAACTTAAGTTTGTCGTAATGCTTCTAAATTATTTACGTAAAGATAGCAAATCTATCCTATATTGATTTTTCTAGGTCAAAACATACTTCTGAGGGCTTCTGAGAGGTTGGTGCCCCTTCTCCTGATTATCTCTAAGCACGCAAGTGGTCACGGATCTTGCATAACCTTCTCCTGGAAAAGTCAGATCGATACGTTTTGATGATGATTCGTCAAATTGGACACAAGTACACTTCCGGGTTTGCAATTTTTTGAGGCTGTGCAAGGGACAAGTGTTCCTGATGACATACGATACATAAGAAAAGAAAAATATGGCAAGCAATCTGCTCAAGTGGATTGAAAAGTTCTTCGAATTTCACAACGGGCTCCATTAACGGTAAGGACTATAGGAAGAAGTGCATTAAAAAGCGTATACCGACAGGGAACGAGGCACTCATATGCATCTGCTGAGTGGTTTGGCAAAAGGAAAAGGCTTGCCAGCCGTGAGCGTCTGACTCCAGGTTAGGGGCGGCTCGCGATGGCGATTCCACTGTACGGGGAATCGCCGTTTCCGTACCAGGTATGCGGCTGTATCACAGGTTAGGGGCGGCATACAACAGCGACTGATCCGGAGCGGACGACTGACTTATGAAACGCTGTGGCTCGCCAGCTATACCCAAGACAGCAGCCCTGTCCGTGAGACTAGGCATCGCCACCCCAGTAAGGCAGTATGCTTAAACAACTTTCGCTAGGAGAAATTCAGGAAAGGAACTACAACCGGATATTCGGCATGGACCCAGGCAAAAGAAAAAGGACAACGATTATTGGAAACTTGGTACTTGGAATGTCAGGACTCTACATGAACCGGCACGCGCGGGTATCCTGGCAAGAGAGCTGCAGAAGAAGAAGGTCGAGGTTGCAGCCATCCAGGAAGTGCGGTGGCCGAAGACGGTAGAACGTGAATTCCGCGCAGTAGATCCTTTTGCGGGCACGACATTCAAGTATCACATCTACTACAGTGGCGGCGATAAAGCAGAGCATGGAGTCGGATTCGTATTACATGGAAAACAAATGAAGCGTGTCATTAAGTGGAGGCCCATCAATGACCGTCTATGCGTGTTGAGAATTAAGGGCAAATTCTCTAACTACAGTCTGATAAATATGTACGCACCGACGAACGACAAGCCTGATGACGTAAAAGAGGCGTTCTATGATCTTCTCGATAGAACATATGGAAAGTGCCCAAGAGATGACATAAAGATAGTCAGCGGGGATACAAATGCACAGGTCGGACGTGAAGAGTTCTTTCGTCCCGTTTTTGGTAGAGAAAGCCTCCATCCTACCACAAACGACAATGGCCTGAGGTTAATCAACTTCGCTGCAGCTAGAAGAATGGTTATCTGTAGTACCCATTTTGCACGATGGAACATTCGGAAGTACACCTGCAGCCGAATTCCGGTGCTTCAAGAAAATTTCCGAAAAATCTCTTTACGAAAAGAAATTCTTAGAATCTCTTTCTCTTCCAATAATTCTCTTTTCTTTTTACCGTATTCCGAGCATCTAAAGAGAAAGAAAATTATGATGTCTGCGGAAAGAGAAAATGTAGTTTTTTCTATTCTCCGCTAGATGGCTTCGAGAGCTTTTCTTTAACTTCTCCCTAATATGCGTTGAAAAAATCATCCAACTTACTTTTTTACAGCTTTTGAATTCATTTATAATAACCAAAATGTTTCATAACATATTGTACTGCCGCCAAATTTCGAACAAAAAACTTACGAAGAGATTTTTTAAATTTTCTTATTTTGGAATTCCGGTGAAATGCCCTAAGAAAACTCTTTGACGTTTAAAAAAGAAAAAGAGATTTTTAATCTCTTCAAGATTTTTCGGGTCAGAGAAACCGAATAAAATTTTTACTTACATTGAAAATGTTTGATACATCTATATAAAACAATAAAAATGTATGCTCCGAGTAATGGAAATAGCAATTTTATTCTATTTTTATTGTCATTTTGATGCAAAAAGGAGATATAATCATCACACAGCGGTTTAGATATCTAAACCGTGCATAGCGTGCAAACATCTGATTTTACGGAGGTGTCTTTGGTGAGGTTTATTAGTTAAAAATAGTCTATCTTTCTGAAAACTAGTTGTGTATCCACCTATTAGGGTAATGTAAGTTTCGTTTTTGTTTTTAATGCATGCAAAGTTGCTTACTTTAGTATGGCGTCACAAAGTTGTAGAACATATTTTAAATATACGTTTTCGGTGCTTTCAAATGTTCTCAATTGAGCTTGCTGACGTTTATCGTACGCACACATCGATGCGCGATTTGTTGTTGCTGTTTTACACGTTTTACACATTGATTTTACACGTTTGTTTTTGTTTTCCCCCAGTTATACCCCGGTAAAAAAACATGCGTTTGAGTGATAAACGATAAGTTTTTGTAGCCTTTTGCACTGGGCTTAGCAAGCTCTATATGCTGAAATATATATTTTATAAGAAAGGCTGTTATCGTTAAAATGTATATTAGACAAATTATAACATATTAAAAAACACACATTTCAATAAACAATCGCTCGTATTTTTAAACAGTTTATAAGATTACACCAACCGCAATCAATTATAGGGGTATTGTATTCAACAAAGTTGATAACTTTGGCATGTTTTGCAACTTTGTGAAGACTTTGTGTACATTCGTTCAAATGGTCTATTTTTTATGTAATATATGCTGAAAATCAGTGATTCATTACCGCCATCTAGCGAGGTTATTGCCGCAATTTATTAACGCTATCGATAATAGCTTTACATCGATAATAGTGTTCGACATCGGAACGTAAATTGAAGTCCGGGTTCCAGTCCGGAACCGGAACAGAGCCAAATTGGACCGGAATAAAGTCGGAATGAAAAAGTTCGTTCCGATTTTGATTCGGACCAATTTTCGTTCCGATGTTGATTCGATAATACTGCAACGCTTTAGCATTGACTATAAATATTGTGACTATGTGAAAAACTTATCATTTTGGTAATAAGATTTGTTCAATATTTTCATATACTATATTTTTGTAATTGTAAAATCGATCACTAGAACCACCCTGTATCAATCATTAACCATATTGATAACGGCGAGAGCCAGAGAATATTTCTTTTGCATAGATTCATAGTACTAGATCTCTAGAGAGAAATCAATTCGTGTTCTTCGTGTTAGATTAAGATTGAGATCACTTTAGATCAGTAAGTTAGTGCCAATAAATCGGTCGACGTATCCAGTCATTTCTGTGCCATCAAAATAAAGTGTCGTTACTAAAGTTCCGCGGTTTTTACTGATCCCAAATTTACCAGCGACCACAGGTCGAAGAAGTATTTTGTACAAGATTATTTTATATCCTTAGTTTATTATTGTTAATATTTACTATTGCTACTATTTAAAAAACCAAAAAATTGATACTTATTGATATCCATTTTTACCGTGATTTCCCGTTACAGAAAAATAGTGATTGATGCATTATCTACAAACGATTGCTTATTACTTGCAGCGTAACAAAAACTAGGTTATTATCACCCTAATGAGTGGATATCTATAACGTCCACAGACAGACTATTTTTGAATAATAAACTACTCCAAAGATCACGGACTATCACTGACGAACTGACATGACATAGAAGAAAATGTTTTAAAAACTATCGTCCTACACGTTTTGCCTGCACACTGTACCCTCTGTTATGCATGTTACGGAGTAGCTTTTACTTGTATGGTTTTATACCGTAAGGTTTTTACATATGTATGGTTTCATACTAAAAACTTGAGTGCCGCGATGTGGCCATGTCGCGAAACATGCTTTTTTGAAAAATGAGTAGTTCTTGAATAGACGATGAAATTAACACGAGTGTCTCGTCTGTTTGTCTGCAGTAATATCTTCTTTTAGAATTAAAATCTCGATTAAAATGTGATAAAGTCGCTGTCTTCATTACTCTAAGTATAAATTTTTATTGTTTTACAATAGATTTAAAACACACTTAATGCAAGTAAAAAAATGATTCTAATTCTCTTACACGAAAAATTTCGAAGAGATTAAAAATCTCTTTTCCTTTTTTAAACGTCAAAGATTCTCTTAAAGCTTTTTGCCGGAATTCCAAAATAAGAAAATTCTAAAAATCTCTTCAAAAATGTCTTTTCTTTTACGTCCGGAATTCGGCTGCTGGAAACACCCTAATGGAGAGGCCTGCTCTCAGATCGACCACGTTCTGGTTTTAGGCCGGCACTTTTCTGATGTCGCAGAAGTGCGATCCTTTCGGGGACCAAACGCTGACTCGGACCACTATCTCGTAATAAGCAAGATCCGCGCCCGGTTGTCCAACGTATTTAAAGCGAAGCCAACGAGGAAGATACGACTGAACATTCGGCGGTTATCAGCGGAGGGAGTTGCTGTAGAGTACTCTCGGAAGACTGATGAGCGGATCGGCGTGCATCTCGGAGAGAACCTGAACGAACAGCTGAAACACATGCACGACGCGATCAGTACTACAGCGCGGGAAGTGTTGGGTACTAGTGCTACAGCCACTTCCAGTGAGTGGTTTGACGCAGAGTGCCAGCGAGTGAATGATGAGAAAAATCGAGCCAGAAGTCACATTTTGGCTGCAACTGTGACACACCACAGCAGAGAGAGATACCGAGATGCTAGAGCTGCCGAAAAGAAACTTCACCGTCGTAAGAAACGTCAGCACTGGGATCGTATTCTTGCGGAGGCGGAGAATTGCTTCGAGAGGCACGATACAAGAAGGTTCTTTAATACGATCAACGGAATCAGGAACCGGACCGTGCCAACTCCTGTTATGTGCAACGACAAGGAGGGGAACCTGATTACCGAAAGATCGGAGGTGGCCAGGCGTTGGACAGCCACGTAGCCAGAAGGGGGGCCCGGGGGACCAATTTTGATTTTGACTGTTTTATATGCATATTTTTTCGTTTAGAACTACAATACATTAAATGGATTGTACTGTATTATATTTATAAGCAGTAAGATATGCACATAATGTATTGGGAACCAAGATAGGGCTCCTGGCCCCACCTCTGGCTACGTGGCTGGCATTAAAAACAATATTTCGATGCATTGTTGAATGATGAACAAGATGGAACGGTAAACAGAAACAGGATAACGATTGAGGATGATGGACAAGCTGTGGATCCACCAACTTTGGACAAGGTTAGGAAAGCAGCGAGAGAGCTGAAAAACGGCAAAACAGCTGGAAAGGACGGAATTCCCACCGAACTTTTGAAAGTCGGGAGCGAACGGCTGTATTGTGCAATCCAAGGTTATACTAAAGGTACTGAGGAGGAATTACCTACAGACTGGTTGGAAGGTCTCATATGCCTAATTTACAAAAAGGGCCATTGACTCGAATGCAGCAATTATTGAGGTATTACTTTCCTCAATTCTGCATACAAAATTCTCTGCCGCATCCTGTTTCTCAGACTGAGGCCGTTGCAGGAAACCTTTGTTGGCGAATACCAGTGCGGTTTTCGAGAGGGACGCTCCACGACGGACCAAATGTCCACCTTGCGACAGATCCTCGATAAATTCCGGGAATTCAACTTGCAGACTCATCATCTGTTTATGGACTTCAAGGCGGCATACGATTCAGTTAAACGAAATGAACTGTGGCAGATTATGCTTGAACATGGTTTTCCAACAAAACTGATTAGGCTGATACGTGCTACCCTTGATGGTTCAAAATCAAGCGTCAGGATAGCGGGTGAGACTTCGGACTCGTTTGTGACGTTAGATGGTTTGAAGCAAGGTGACGGACTATCGAACATGCAGTTCAACATTGCATTGGAAGGTGCTATTCGAAGGGCCGGCGTGCAGAGAAGCGGTACCATCATCACGAAATCTGATATGCTCCTAGCGTTCGCGGACGACATCGGTATCATCGGTGTTGACCGTAGAGCTGTGGAAGAAGCGTATACGCATATTAAGGAGCAAGCTGCGAGGATAGGGCTTATCATAAATTCTACCAAAACAAAGCATATGGTGGATGGTAGAGAGCGTGGTAGCCCTTCGGGTGTTGGAACTGCGGTGGTGATAGATGGAGATACTTTTGAAGTAGTCGACGAATTTGTTCACCTTGGTACGTTAGTGACATATGACAACGATGTGAGCCGTGAAGTAAAAAGGCGGATAGCGGCTGCCAACAGGGCCTTCTACGGATTACGTAGTCAGCTGAGGTCCCGTAGTCTACAACTCCATACAAAACTCGCGCTCTAGAAGACACTTATTCTCCCGGTGGTACTCTACGGCCACGAAACGTGGACGTTGAAAGAGAGCGACCGACGAGCTCCTGGCGTTTTCGAGTGTAAGATCCTGCGATCAATTCTTTGCGGCATATTAGACGAAGGAGTGTGGCGCAGGCGCATGAATCATGAAATATACCATGTGTACAAAGAAGCGGATATTGTGAAGCGACTAAAGTACGGCAGGCTACTGTGGGCTGGCCACGTAGCAAGGATGTCGGATGAGAGACCAGCGAAAACAATATTTAGCAGAGAACCCGACAGAGACCGACGACTTCGAGGCAGACCCCGTACCCGTTGAATGAGCGCTGTTGACGACGATGCTAGAACAGCGGGTGTTAGGGGCGACTGGAGAGTGGTAGCCCAAGACCGAGTAATGCGGAGACGGCTCCTGAATTCGGCATGGATTCGATAAGCGGATTGTCGCCGAAAAAGTAAGTAAAGTAAGTAAGCATTAAGATATTCGTCTATCTACCGAAAGCACACAATTCCTCCAGTGTTTTGGCTGGATCTAGCAAAGTTGATTTTGTAAAAAAAATGTCAAAACCCACCAAACTGGTCTTCACTAGTGCGAAAACCTTTGGTAAACGTTGTGCATGAATGGCGTCGTCAAAACAGTTAGAGTATTCCTTACAAATAAATAATAAATCTTGTATTTCAGTTGTCATAATATAAAGGTATTTTCATAAATACATGTGTATTTACAACCCAAACTAACGAATTTGTTCGAAAATATACGGTTTCCTACTTAAAATAGGTGTCTACTTCATAAAATGTACAGTACTTAGTAAAGTAAAGATATCGTTTTATGTCAAAAATTTTAACACTTTAAACCAATTATGAAATAATTTCAGTTTCTTTTTCTAATGGTATGCCAAAAGAGATATAAATACATAATCTTTCGACGGATCGTTTGTTTATTTGCGGTGTGCGAACGTTCAAACTTACGACTGCGGAAATGGCAACCAACGGAAACATGCGAAAATTAAATAATTACATTCCCAGCCGTCTGAGGTGACAAGCCCTTCATCTCTTTCAATTTTTCGAACGTCGCTAGGCGCTGCTGCCTCTAGAATCTTCTACACTTAAGAAAAGCAGTACCAGGCGGCCGTCGCACCAGATAAGCGGAGAATGATAATATAATTTTAATTAAAGAAAAATTGCACTTAATTGGTGTTGCAATCTAGCCGAAAATTTCACCGCCCGGATGCACGGAATGCATAGCTAGAGATAGTTGCGAAAGTTAAAATTATGTACGGTGCCGCGTATCAGCGAAAACAAATCGATTTCGAGCAAAACCACACAAGAAGGAAACACTAGAGATTCGAAGAAAGTAATTAAACTTTAATAAATTTGCTGTCACTTTTTGCGCAAAGTGTTTGTGTTCCTCAACATTCCCAAGGGTAAAAGTTTTATTGTTTTACTGCATCAAGCAGCACGGCAAACTGCTTCCTAGAGGTAATGGCTAATTGTTTGTCGATGCAGTCGGTTTGTTTGTGAGATACTAAGGTAACCGGCGAATGTTAGTTATAATAATCAGAATAATAACTTTAAGTTCTAAAACACACTTTTCCAATGATTTATTTTTATAAATTAGTTTTTTGAACAAAAGTCTATGGTAAGTTCGCTTACTCTTTTCTCATCATTATGAGTGCAAATGCACTTTGCATCGGGCTCTGGGTGGCCTTCATATGCACACAAACCGTCAAGCACAAGTGTTTTTATCGAGGTGAAAAGTCCAAAAGTTAATTCCATTTTCTTGTTGGAGAAATCGGTAGCACAACTATACAGTGGTTTCTGTACCTTGACAAGGAATTAGAACAAAACATCACTTTAACTAGCACTCGGAAACGAAAGGAAGATTGAGTTTGAGTTTAGTGAATTGCTTTGCCAATGTTTTGCCGAGAAAACTAATTACGTTTCTTTGAGATGTTTAAACTCCTTTGATTCAATTAAGGTTGATTCGCAGATTGAAAACAGTAAAAGTGTTGATTAGAAACTGCACAAAAAATAAAATGAAATAATACTATGAAGAAATAAAAAAATTCAAACCAATTAACGGGTTTAGATTCAAGCCGTGTGTGCTGTTAATCTTACGTTAATCTAATTTAAAAAATCTCAGTTCTGTTCAAAAAACCAACCTCAAGCTAAAATTATATTAGGTACGTGCTACTTAGTTGCAAAGAAGCTGGCAGGGATGAAATTATCTGTAAATTCTTTGACACAACAGTGTCTACTTTTAATTGAATTTACACCTTCGCCGAATTCTGTCACGCCAAGAGAATTGTACCTCTAGCATGACATTGGTGGTTTCACGTGCTCATTTCACAGTGTCATGCTGTTTGTAATGCGCCCGAGTGGCAGGGTGAATTGCGGAAGTTCGCCACGATTGCAGAATACCAAATTTCCAGCGCAAACTTTAGCGCATAATGAAACTCTTTCCACGGCAGTGCATTCAATTTCATGGTTCAGAATTTCGGAGTTTGTTTCTCGGCAATCGGCATGGAAGAAATTATAAACAACAAAATATCAATTCATGTAACAAAACTGACTCAGTTCCTAACGCCTTGTAAATTAAAATACAAAGGTTATTGTCATAAATGCCATTAATAGATAACAACTTTCTGGAACAATGCTTCAAAAATGTCAACACATCCTTCTCATCCAATGCCTAAGCATGTTTAGCGAGCACATACACTTCACATTGGTCGGATGACGTTGAGCTGATTTTGACGGAGCGACAGGCTGGGAAAGTTTTTCCAACGCTCAACACCAGAAAATTCTTCAGAAGAGTGTCAGTCCGTATCGCTGATGGTGTGGAGCTTGTTGAAATCCTTCGATGTAATTTTCACAATTTCACGCCTAATATCTTCGGTTGGGCTTCGGGAATGTCTTTGCCTGCTTGCTTGCTTGCTTGCTAGCTTGCCCCATTCCAGCAGATGGCGAAACTTTTCGTCGTCGTCCTTGCTTCCGGTCGCTGATGAGTGCGCTGCTGATAAACAACAACCCTCGCGGCCTAACGGAAAGGTCTTGTCGGTGAAGAGGATACCACCCTCGGCTTGGCGTGCGGTGCCGGTTGATTGGGGGACTCGAGTGACGAGTGGTTGGAGGCGGTATTTTTTCACATTGGAAGATGAAAAGCCGGCGTGCTGCGGTGCCGAAAAGGGTTGATGGTTGGTTTTAATTTTCTCGCCGGGGATCAAAGGGAACTAAACTGGTCATTAGGAGGCTTAATGGATTAAAGTTGGGTTTTTTTGGAATGAAGAGCGAACGATTTCTTGCAAAGATACCGACGGTAGATCGCTTTAATGGTTTAATGCTATCTTATGCAAAATATTAATTTACCTAGGAATGAATGTGGAGAAGAATACTTGAATATTGTGTCTTTTAATTGGTTTAACTGTTGTTTTTTCAATTACTTTAATCAACGTGTTATTTTAGTTAGAATAGTTTTAGTTGCGTCAATTCACAATTTTTACTGGTTTGTGGAAGAGCAGTTAAACAAAATTGTTTAACAAAAGACCGCATAATGCCTAATAAATCCCACAGCAGATTTCAGCCTCTTATCCAGAAACTCATAGCCCCACTTCCTCATGGTACTAGCCGAAACACGAGGTTTCTTGTTTTCTTCAAAGCAGCGTATGACATGATCAACCGCAAAGAGCTATGAAAATTCATGGGTGAGAACTGTTTTACTGAGAAGCCAATCAGATTTATTAAAGCTACGACGATAGAAAGTACCCTGAGCTATGTGCGGTTTCCCGGTGGATTCGGAGATCTTCAGTTGCAAAACTAGATACGTCTAGATACTACATACTAGTCGTACGTGCGTGCTTTGCCACGCGTCTAACTTGAAGCGAATAAGGCATTTTCTGTGGCAGGTATATTGCCCCTTTTATGACTATTTAGACTACTGTGATAATCATTTAATGAAACATACCGCATTTTACACTCTTAATTTGACACTAGAGTGGTGTTTAGCTTAATCACCTTATGAGTTTGACTTCTTTTTCCTTCTTGCCCTCCTTTTTTACTTCATTTTCCTTGAGCGAAATCGTGTGCGAGATTCGACTGCGATAATCGTGTAAATCGGGGTAGTCTAAATCAGGGGTGTGAAACGAACGTCAAATGCATACGATTGCAGTGTAACCGTTTTTTCTGACGTTTCGGTCCGAGTGACGACTAACGCTTTATTCAACTCTTCACTCCTACATGAAAAAGAGATAGCATGATTATATATCCTTGGTCTAAATAGGGGCAAATGTCGCAATATGTTAAAAGCCTTGATAGTTCGATTCCATTCAAGTATTTTGCTGAACCTAACTTGCACACCGTATTGAGTTTTCGACAGTATCTGCACAAGTTCGGGCATCCCAAACAGCACACTTTGGGTACTTTTAGTTCAAGAAACCTATTTACGACTGAAATTGGTTCTAAATCAGTTGCCACAACTACTTTATGACCACTGTGCTAGTAGGGATGCGCCGCGTGTCCTGAATGCGTGGATGTAGAGGAAACTACAGAAAATGCCCTCGTTTCGTGGGTGCGAGAAGCAACATGATGGCAGTGAGCGGACACGACACTACTTACTTACTTTAGTGGCAATGGTCCGTTACCGATCCTGCGCCGAACGAATTATGCTCCTCCAGTACCGTCGGTCCTGAGCTGCCGTTCTCCAATTCCCACGAACACCAGCTGAACGTGCATCGTCTTCGATAGCACACATCCACCGGGTGCGGGGTCCGCCTCTACGGAGTCTACGACCTCTTCCTGGTTCTCTGCTGAAAATAGATTTGGCTACTCTTTCATCGCGCATTCTGGCCACGTGTCCAGCCCACCGCAGCCTGCCACATTGCACTACCTTCACTATATCAGCATATTTGTATACTTGGTACAGCTCGTGATTCATGCGTCTGCGCCACACTCCATTTTCCATTTTGCCACCAAGTATAAATCGCAGAATTTAACGCTCAAAAACTCCAACCACTCGCTGATCAGCTTCCTTTAGCGTCCATGTTTCGTGTCCGTAAATAGCCACCGGGAGGGTTAGTGTTCTATAGAGCGCCGGTTTTGTGCGAATTTGCAAACTACGGGACTTCAGCTGGCTACGTAATCCGTAGAAAGCCCGATTCGCGGCTGCAACTCGTCGTTTCACTTCGCGGCTTACATCGTTGTCACATGTCACGAGTGTACCAAGGTATATAAATTCCTCCACTACTTCATATTGTTCCCCATCTAACTCCAGCTCGGCACCAACACCACCTGAGCTCCCACGTTCCCTACCAGCAACCATGTACTTCGTTTTGGCGGTATTAATGGTAAGTCCCAATCTCGCAGCTTCCCTTTTAAAGGGCCTGAAGGCCTCTTCCACTGCTCTACGGTTGATTCCGATGATATCGACGTCATCCGCAAAACCAAGAAGCATGTGAGATTTCGTGATGATAGTTCCATTCCTTTCCACGTTTGCTCTTCGTAATTAGCTCATTTCGTTTAACTGAATCATACGCCGCTTTAAAGTCCACAAACAGATGGTGTGTCTGCAAGTTGTACTTCCGGAACTTGTCTAGCAACTGGCGCAGGGTAAACATCTGATCCGTCGTGGAGCGACTCTCACGAAAACCAGCTTGGTACTCGCCGACGAAGGACTCCGCTAACGGTCTCAGTCTGCAGAACAGGATACGGGAAAGCACCTTGTAGGCAGAATTCAGCAATGTAATTCCTCGATACCCTACTAGCACCCTTGTTACAAAGTAGTTGTGGTAACCGAATTACAACTAATTTCAGTCGTAATCCGGTTGCTTCAACTAAATGGACCCAAAGTGTGCTACTTGGGTAGTTTTTACACTCCATTCGATGTCCCTTTTTGAAAATTGGGCAAATGAGGCCATCCAACCACTCCTCCGGCATTTGTTCTTCCTCCCAGATCCCGACAATGATCCGGTGGATTGCTTCGTACAGCCGCTCGCTCCCCGCTTTTAGAAGTTCAGCTGGGATACCGTCCTTCCCAGCAGCTTTACCGTTTTTCAGCTCACTGATTGCCTTCTTAACCTCCTCCTGTGTTGGTGGCTCCACAGCTTGACCATCGCTTACAATTTCTATCCTGTCCCTGCTGATCTCCGCATTTACCTCTCCATTCAATAGTGTCTGAAAGTGCTCTTTCCACCTGGCTGCTACCGCCGTTTTGTCGGTAAGTAGGTTGCCAGCACTATCATTGCACATCACAGGCATGGCATAATTCCTGCATCTCACCGTTTTATAGAAACTCCGTGTGTCGTTGCTGGCGGATCGCTCCTCTGCGCCGGCGAGCACGTACTCCTCGTACTCGCGTTTCTTTAGACGATGGATTCTTTTTTCTGCATCTCTCTCTGTTTTGACGCGTTGCTGCAGTGAGCATGCGACTCCTGGCCTGGTTCTTTTCGTCTGTCACTCTCTGGCATTCGGCATCAAACCAGCTGTTACGCTGTCTTTTACGTGTCGTGCCTACCACCTCTCTCGCTGCTGTTTGGATGGCACCATGGATGTTCCTCCACAGCCCATTTATGTCTTCTTCTTCTACCTGCTGTTCTGCGATTCGCTGGTGAAGCTTCCTGGCGTACTCCACTGCTACGCCGTCTGCCGTTAACCGCTGGATGTTGAAACGCAGTGTCCTCTCAGTGCGAGCTTTCGCCGTGTTCGACAGCCTTGCGTGAATCTTACTCACTACGAGATAGTGGTCAGAGTCGATATTTGGTCCACGAAAAGACCGTACATCGATAACGTCCAAAAAGTGTCGACCGTCAATCAAGACATGATCGATCTGAGAGCTAGAGTCTCCATTTGGATACCCCCACGTGTGTTTCCGAATATTCAAACGTGGAAAGTAGGTGCTACAGATGGCCATCCCTCTGGCCGCGGCAAAATTCATTATCATTGGTCGACAGATGCAGGCTATGTCTTCCAATAACTGGACGGAAGAATTCCTCCCTCCCGATCTGCGCATTTGCATCTCCGATGATGATTTTCACATCGTGTTTTGGGCACTGTCCATAGGACCTCTCAAGCTTGTCGTAAAACTCGTCTTTAGCATCATCGGATTTATCATTTGTCGGTACGTATAAGTTGATTAGGCTATAGTTGAAGAATTTGCCCTTAATCCTCAACACGCATAAACGGTCATCTACGGGCCTTCACCGAATAACTCGTTGCTTTTGTTTTCCCAACACTACGACTCCATGTTCTGCTTTCTTACCGCCACTGTAGTAGATGTGGTACTTGAAAGAAGTGCCTGTAGTAGGGTCTACTGCACGGAACTCCCTCTCTCCGGAATTTGGCCACCGAACTTCCTGAATAGCAGCGATCTCCACTCCGAGTTGATGCAGCTCTCGAGCAAGCAAGCCAGCCCGTACCGGTTCATGGAGAGTTCGGACACGACACTACTTCGGATTAATATTATTTTGAAACGATGGTTCTACAACCGATGGAGGGACGGTAGGGCAAAGTAATGAAAATTTTTTGGGAACGGTGGGGAAAGAGTGGAAAGGAAGGGGGGGCAATAGGTAGCTATGCTTAACAAGTTGTCGTTGTGACTCCTACCTGGAAGGTGCATGGGTCGGACCAAGCTATAATCAGAGATTATAACCGGATTTGAACCCACAACACTCGCCAGGGCGTGTGGCTCGCTGGTACCCGTGTACCTTTGAACTATAGAGGCGCTGGACAAAAGGAGACTGCGCAACCCACCTTATTAAAGTAGCGACGTATCTGGTTAGGGTTAGCTGAGAGACGAACAGCGCCACGGGCAGTACTTTGCAAGTCGTAAGGGCCTGCATAGTGTCGTGGTCCTGAAAGTAAAAGCAAGTTAGATTAAAGCTGCTCGGTCGGTGGTTTCTACAGTAGAAGGAGGAAGAGGCAGAAGTTGTGGGTTCAAATCCCGTTATAATCTCTGATTATAGCTTGGTTTGACCCATGCACCTTCCAGCATTGGACAAAAGGTAGGAGTCACAACGACAACTTGTTAAGCGTAGCTACCTATTGCCCCCCCCCTCCCCTCCTTTCCACTCCTTTCATTCCCCTCCATTCCCCAAAAATTTTCCTTACTTTCCCCTACCGTCCCTCCATCAATTGCAGAACCACCGTTTCAAAAATATATTAATATTATTGCCTGACCGCATTTCAAGATCAAAGACTAAAAACACGAGTTTGGTCAACTACTCCGGATTACTTAGTCCAAACGGTGTGTCCTAGCTCGGATGTCTGGGGAGCCATTAATGCGGCTGCTACCCAGATTGTACTTGAGCTACAAAACCGCTAGAGAGTCGATCAACAGCGAGTAAACAGCTTAACTACCAGTAGTTATTTAAGAGGGTGCGTTAAGTACAATAGCCCCTCCCTGAAATAATACCAATAACTTGGTGCCAGGGAGGAATGAGGCTGGAGACTCGAGAAGGGTTTTAGTGGGTCGGGATCCTCACACCTCGGGATACTCAACCCCACACTACCTGAGTTGTCTTCCCAGGTGTCTGATAGCTCCGTATCTTCGCAGGTGCTGAGCAGATTTCCTAACTCGTTAATAAAAAAACCTGCCACTGTGGCGCACAGACCGAATAAGGCTTTTATATTATTGGATGGCACGTAACATACCCTATCCTATGTTATAAGAATGTCGGAAAACTACTATGCAAAAATGGTGCTTATCACAAACCTGATAGGAAGTGCATGGTGTCCAAATTATTGGAAAGCGATGGTCAACAACTGTATAAATTGAAAGAATTATGTTGACCAGACTATGTCCTAGACCGGAAATTCAATTGAGCAATAAACAAAATTAAAACATATTACAAGCAATGCTGCATGAAAAATGCAATAAATTTGTAATAAGAAATTGAAGACACCTGATCCAACAAGAGTAATTCATGCCAAACGCAACTTGACTTCGACTATCGGTACTGCTATACATGAATACTTTTACAAACGATTTTCAACCACGTGATGATTTTGTGGCTCCAGCTTTCAGTTAAAATGCACTAGATATAAACAGTCGCCGGCATATGCTCAAGTTTCCCGCATAATAGCCCACAGAGATTAACCTGCTCCAATCTTGATCGCTTCATTGAGCTTCATCGGCAAACAGCAGCCGTGGGAAAAGGCAACACACAGAGCAAAATGTAAAAATAATTCTCTTCCGATGGAAGGATTAAAGTTTTACAACTATATTTGCCAGCAGCACTTGCGCAACCCTTTCGCCCAGCTACTTCAACTTCAACCGAAAACGTTCTCGTACCGGCCAGAATTGATTCCGTCCTGTCTGTGAGGCACCGCACGGGGCTTCTTTGTGTTTCCCTGCACCTGCAGTAGGTACATTACTAAAGTAAGCTCGGGTGGTTTTCCCACCAAGCGGACCGGCAGTGCGATGAGGATAGTAAGGAAAAAAGCCACCCTCGGGCAAACATCTGTTTCAATTTCATGGCTCGGTTTCCATCGTCTGCATATTTGCAAGCATTCATGCATTCGTACATCGTACAGCAAACGTGGTGGTGTGCTTCTCTTCTAGTCTAGCCCAAGAAGATGTCATCGGTGTTAAGCAATAGTTACAGAATAACGCTTCGTCTGGCCGACATGCTGGGACTGACTTCGAGGGAATTCCCCCGTCGGAAGGAATCCATGGAATTAGACTAAGAAGTAATTTATATTTATAGATCTCTGATGGGTTCCATCCAAGTCTTGCGATGCAGGTTGCAACGTGCATCTTGCTAATCTAGGAGAAGACGTTTCGACTGGAACCAGGTTTCCAGTCGGCCTTTTGTTCTTCAGATCCAAAACACTAGGGATATGATGCTTTCCCCTATAGCTATGTTTCGGAATGCCAAGCCATGACCACGATTCGCTTTTTGAGTTTGATACTGTGAATTGCGTGGTACGAAACGAGATGTTTTAACTGTTTTAATATTTCCATTTTTGGTCAGTCAGACAAACCGAGAGCTGATTTGGCTTACTGATGACTTTGAAATATGTTGTTTTATTGCGATTGTGATATTCTATGGAACTATTTTCATACATAGTTTTCAAAGTTTGTTCTCGTTGTTTTAGAGCTCCTTTTTGTAACAATAAAAGAAGCATTATTCTACCGAAATCAACCATAAATTAATTTGAGTTGCTTCTACAGAACTTTAGTTTCTCGTTCATCTTTTTCCTCGACGAATGGTGTCAAGGTTCTCCTGACATTACCGTTTTACAAAACTGTCATATAAAATTACCATTTCGTTTATTTACACTTGAAAATAATCCGGTCTGGTCTTTTGGTTGGACCACAGTTTATCGATTCGGCATCCAAGACCAACAGTCTCGAAAGTATGAGATGTCCCATTTTTCTCTTCCACACTGTGTTGTTTGAAATTGATTCGGATTATGGGAATTGTATGGTTTCGATTTTTCGATACTTGTTGAAAGTTACTGGCAAGGCAGTAGGTAGGTACTGAAAAACGGATTAAGTCCATGGTTTGTGTCGGTTAGTGAAGATGGAAGAATGAATGCAATTCTCATGTTATTTGCGGGATTATTCCAATGGATCGTCGAAGTAACGTTTCATTGAAGCGGCGAAGAAAATAAACTCAAATTGTTTTCCTCTGAGAACAGCTTTTGAAGTTTGGGTTTAAATTTGAAAAATGTAGTAGCGTTTACGTTACGTTTTCTTACAATCTTCAGTATCAAAAAGCATATGAGAACACAACGCATCACCTTTTCCTAGCATGCAAAACATGCATCCCAACAGATTGCATTTTAATTTCTTCACTGGTACACCCTCGTTGTTCTGCGACATTAATGACACCCCCATTTCGAAAGGCATAATATATTCTTATCGCGTGCACAGCTCATACATAGTTGCATGTTTCACACCCACGCCGTATGGATTAACCGTGCCGCATCAGGCAATTCCAATTATCAGGCGGTAAAATTTTATGAAAATCGCTCGTCACTGAAAGTCACATTGTCTATGCAAATTTAATCCCATCATTCCGAACTTCTACAGTTCTCCTCGAGCATTTCCTTTCGACTCGACTGTTGAATGTGTGGTTTCTGCGGAAATGGAAATCTCCGGTACATGTAAAGTCGTTTCACATATTCATCTCATCATCGGTGCAAGTATTGAGTGCAAGGCACGCACTGTGGGCTAGGGACCGTTCCCACATATGTGGGCAATAGAGACTTTTTGCGGAAAAATTTTCCGCGACCCACTGAGCATTCCATTCGGGCTGGAAGGAAGCGTTGCTTCCCATCGTGCTTCATTCGACGGTGCTAAATGACGGTAACAGTTACATTATTATCAAGCTGTGTACTCGTCAAGAAGCGTGACAGAATCTTCTGGCGGAAGCTGTCCCGGATTATTAAATATTCATATTCTAATTATAATCGGTGTGGTGATAAAATGTTTCATGTCGTTTTCAACCGAGATGCTGCCGGCGGAAGTGATCGCTGCAGCTTTCGTTCGGATTCGTGCCGTAGTGATTCTTCCAACACTTTTGCTCACGACAATGCATGTGACGTGATAGGTGTGGTACATTTTTTCCACGGTTTTAGGAAAACAAAAGATACATATTTATGAGAGAAACATCAGTTTTATCTCAGTATGTAGTGATTTGAGTTCTCTTCTTGCACTGGAGTTGATGCAGTGATGTAGTTGACCTTTTGGAAGATTTTGACACTATTTTCGAACCCGTCCAAATTTAAGCGAATAATGTTCCTTCTGTAGCAGATAAATGGTACAGACCTTGATAGAACCATTTCAATCAAATATTTTATTGTGCTTTACAACTGAATTTGTGTTATTTTTCCTAATAGCAAACTATTGTTTTGTTTCGTCATACAAAACAGCAACTTTCTCTTTCTTTCTTTTTCTTTCTTTCTTTCTTTCTTTCTTTCTTTCTTTCTTACAACAGCGTCTTTACTGTGTCACACTTTTCTCGTGTTTCTGTGTCATTCATTTTTTAATCTGTAAAGTCCAATGTGGTGCTGCTATACTGAACTTACACAGAACATTGAGTGGCACCTGGCGGAAAATAGATGAAACTACAGTAAATTTGCCACTATGTCGCTAAGGTTTTCGTTACAGACCGAATAAGGCTCTTATTTTATTTCTTAGATAAATGAATATTCTTGCATACAAATTGGGTTGATTCATTGCTGGAAATCTTTATATATGTTACCTTTACACAAAAAAGGCAACAAGCGTGATATGGACAATTACTGAGGAATTACATCGTTGAGGGCCATCTCGAAAGTGTTCGAGCTGATCTCCGTGGAGCCACTTTTTCACATTGTAAGCAATATTTGAGCGCGGATCAGCATGGATTCCTCCCTGGTCGATCCACTACTACTAATTTGCTGTGCCTTACTACGCATATCGTCGACAACATGTCTGCAATAACACAAACCAACGTCATATATACCGATCTGTCAGCCGCCTTTGATAAATTTAGTCCCGTAATCGCAATCACTAAACTCGAAAGGTTTGGGATAAGCGGAACTCTCTTGCGATGGTTCCATTCTTATCTAACAGATCATCAGCTGATGGGTGCCATCGATGATTGTA
Source organism: Sabethes cyaneus (assembly GCF_943734655.1). Lineage (NCBI taxonomy): Eukaryota > Metazoa > Arthropoda > Insecta > Diptera > Culicidae > Sabethes > Sabethes cyaneus. The sequence continues at coordinate 147,497,628 of NC_071354.1, forward strand.
GATCCAGTACATTCTGTGCCACCTCAGGTACTCCGCAGGGCAGTCATCTCGGACCGCTCATTTCAACGACGTGAACCTCGTGCTAATAGGACAACGATTATCATGTGCTGATGATCTAAAAATATTCTCGCATATTCGCTCAACTGAAGACTGCCTCGCTCTGCAACGCCAGCTTCGCTAATTGGTGTACCTTAAACAGAATGGTTGTAATCCCTCAAAGTGCACTGTAATATCCTTCTCACTCATTCAACTACACGCTGCAATCGAGCACTATCGCGCGAGTTGATAATATCAAAGACCTAGGTATAATCTTCGATACAAAGCTAACATTCAGACAGTATCTTATGTCGTCAACAAATCCTCTAGGACCCTGGAATTCATTTTTGGGAGCGCTAAAAGTTTCACAGACTTCTACTGCATAAGGATTATACTGCTTCCGGGTCAGATCGACTCTGGAGCACTGTTCTACGGTTTGGAACCCGAACTACTACAACAGGGATCTGGGTGGCTACGCTGGAGCGAGTGATGTGCGCATTTCGAGAACACTCTTGAGTGCTTTTGAATCGCGCAGAGCGATACGGCAAACGGATGGACTGTCTTGTATGTTATTCAATATCGCTATTGAAACTGTGATCCGGCGAGCGGACATCGAAACAACAGGAACGATCTTCAGCAAGAGAAGCCAACTCATAGCCTTCGCAAACGACCTCGACCTTATTACTAGAAACCATGGGACGGTGGAGGCAATTTACGGCAGACTACGTAGCCGGCCAGCGCAGCGCAGTCAACTCGTATATCATTGTACGAAAATTATGATCAATATCTCTTAACAAATTCGCAACCGTAAATAAAACACGATGTTGGATACATTGGATTGGTTGTTGGATATATATCGGTACGTGATTCTCATTTGTAACTTTAATATGCATATGACAATACTAGCTTGGTAAAAGCGGAGCCTAGGAGGTTAGGGTTACGAATCAATGCGTCGAAAACCAAATATATAAGGAAGTCGCTCCAGAGAAAGCACCGTGCCTTACACGGACAGTGACTATTGACGGCGATGAACTGGCAGTGATTGATATGTTCATATATTTGGGATATCTGGTCACCGCGGGCAAGGATACGAGTAAGAAGGTTCAACGACGCATTTAATTAGACTAATTTAGTCCTCTACGAGCAACTTTGCTTACGAAAGACATACGTGCATTTGCCGCATTTGAACGAAAGATGTTGCGTACTAGTTTTGGCAGAGTACAAACGGATTCCGGGGAGTGGCGTAGAGGCCATGAACCACGGTACTATGAACGGCAGGTGCTACTCGGAGAGATTCCCATCGTACACCTGGCGAAAGCTGGGAGACTACGGTGGGCCGGCCACGTCGCAAGGATGCCGGACGACTGTGCAGTAAAATCCGTTTTCTTCAAGAACCCCACTTCAAGAGCCCAGTGTGTCAGATGGCTCGACCTGGATGAAACCGACTTGCGTGAGTCGAAACACTCAGCGTATTGACGACAAGGATGCTCTTTTGCGCGTATCTTGAGCGTGAATACGACAATTGTTCAAGAACTGACATCAAAAATGTCATCGGAGACTCGCTCAGGTTGGCCAGGAGGAGGAATTCAGACTGGTCATTGGAAAGTTCAGCGAAGAACACATTGACTTCGCTGCCTCCATAAATATACGGCCATACGAAGTACCTACTACTCGGTACAGCCTCCAACATCGGTACAATTGAAGAACAACACAACAGACGAACTCACAAATCGACCACGTTTTGATAGATGGAAGGTACTTCTCCGATATGTCGACGGTGTTTTGACGTAGGACTACGTCTTTGTTTACTATACTGGAACTGAGTAGCACTTTATGAAAACGAAACAAGAAGTGTAACGTTTGAATGAAATATTTCAAATGCTAATACCTACTAAACTACTGAACAAAACTGAACAATTTATATGTCGTTGGATAGATAAAATGATCAGCAATTTTATGGAGGGCGTAAGAGGCCCCCCTATTCAAATGAAACACAAATTTCCTCATAACTCGAGAACTAATCAAGCAAAAAAGATAATATTTGGCATGTGGGGGTTTTTGAGGCATGAATTTATTTTATGATGGTTTGAGACCCCTCACCCCTGTGGTAGGAGGAGAAGGACTCTCACACAAGTAAAACAGAAATTTTTGCGTATATGCCATATTTTCTGCTATGTAACAAGCGGTAAGCTGTGAAAGTAAACTAGTAAAATCTTCTCGGAGCAAGAGACAGTGAATCGACGCCGCTAACTTACGTGCCTGTTGCCATTCATGTTAAAAGAGATGCACATTCGAATAGTACGTCATATTTGCGATGTACGTGCTTTGGCTTTAATGTTATTTGTAACCAAAATCGCAGCAACACAGAGCAATGTTCCAAGATCACAGTTTTCTGTTTCTCTCCATCTGAGATGAACTAGAAGGTATTATAAGAGCTGCAAAGCTAAGGCCTAGTCTCATAGATGCCAACTGCTACCATAACCATAAATTTGTGACAAACATACAACACTACTCCCAGTCAATGACTGATACTGCGGCTGTGCATAAAGCTTTCTCAAGCACAGAGCAAGGAGCAGGCGAGTACGCAATAGCGTTTAACTCCCGCCTAATGACAAAGGTTCGGTTATGCTGATACCATTCTGACGCATAAGAGAGGTTCGTCCGTTCATAGCTCCTTAAGGGTTTGATCAATAAGGACATCGTGAAAGCAGCTAGAACGTAAGAACATGATATGAACTTAGTTCAAGTAGCGTCCCGTAGCGAAGCCTTTAAAGTGCAAAGATCAGTAAATGAACCTTCAGTATATGTCAACCGTTGGAATCAACCATCTTTAGACTACGAAATCAATAGTAAACTTACAAGATCTGCACAAGATACAGATGTTCAAGATCCTTTTTTCCACAAGAACTATCTTTGTCCGGCACTGCGGACATCCCGTTCCGCCAAAATACTGCGGCCATTCCGTTCCGCTTAAAATGCTGCGAACATCCCGATCCGCTCAAAATACTGCGGACATCCCGTTCCGCCCAATCGTTCACATGAAGCTGTCGAGCATTCCGCTTCCTTTCATAACCTTGAGGTCTTCAACCTTTAATGGTTTCTTTTACAGTTAGTCTTCAAATCGGTAATTTAACCAATCATTTTATAAATTGTAGTAATACTTGGCAAGATCGCTAAATGTGAATTCTGCTAACTGGTTGAGTTAGTTAATTCCACGTATTAACCGGGAAAATCGAGAACTGTGCGTTATTCTGAGGCAACGGTTGCTTGGCTGCCTTTCGCATGTTGAGTCGACAACTGTCAAGTTTTATGTCGACTTCCCTAGACACGCCTATTATTGTTGGATATCAGAATATATTTCTTCTTAATTCAATATTACACAAGATTCGTGGGAAGTTATCAAGGGAAGAGTTTAAGGGACGGGCGATCGACAACGAACCGAATCTTTGTGTTGCGATAGATCGTCTAAGAGTGTCGCGAGTACCAAATCCCTACGTATCACTTATTCAAAGACTACAAGGCAGAACTATGGAAAAAAGCAAAGCCGTGGGATTAAACGTCATTTCTAAGACTTGACCCTTCTTTATCGACATACTCCGCAACCGGCTATTAGAGTACAGGACAGTTACGGGGCTAGTGCAAAAATTCTACTGACTCCATCTAGCAGCACTGCCTAGCAGAGATCCGAACATACGACGACTGGCTTTTTAGACCAGCATCGTACCTCGAAACCAACTAAGCGGTTCAAGAGCTATAGAAAATTATAGACGAAAACGGCTTTCCCGGGAAGCTGGATAGACTGATTACGGCCACGATGGATAGTGGTCAATGCTATGTGAGGATTTTGGGCACGTTGTCAAACCCGTTTGAAACTTGCAGGGGACTTCGATAAGGTGATGGTATTTCCTGTCTCCTGTTCAACATCGCGCCAAAAAGTATTTTGAAACGTGCGGGTTTTAATATGCGGGACACGATCTGAAATAAATCTAGCTAATTCATTTGTTTCGCTGGCGACGTGGACATTGTCGGAAGGACGTTCCAGGCGGTTGCTCAGCAGTGTAGCAAACTGAAACGTGAACCAGTGAAGATTGGATCAGTGGTGAATGCGTTACAAACGTCGAAACGTCGGAGTGAATTGAAAAAGCCAGTTCTAATTTCCGTAAAAGACTGAAAAGGCGATAAAAAGTTACAAACTAGGTACTTGTTAGCTGGAGGAACGAGCTCGCATAGGCAATAGGACGAATTTGTATAGCTCGGGTCGTTGATGGCCTCGGACCGCAGCAGAGAAATACGCGGACATATTCTTTCCGGAAGTCGTGCTTACTACGGACTCCATAAGACCCTAAGGTCTGGTACGCTTCACCCCCATATCAAATGTACCATGTACAAAACGCTTGTAAGACCGGTAGTCCTCTATGGGCACGAAAGGTGGTCAATGTACAACGGGGACTTGAAAGCACTGGCCGTTTTTGAACGTCGTGTGCTTAGGACCATCTTCAGCAATGTTTGTGAGATTGGTGTTTGTAGACGAAGCATGAAACATACAAAAATAGTATTCGCGTCCAATGCGGTTTGTACCAGTTACAGACGTGCTCAGCGTGCTCGATGGGTAGACCAAGTGAAGCAAGATCTGGAAAATGTGGGTCATTCGAAAAATTGGAGGCAGACAGCCATGGACCGAGTTTGTTGGCGGAACATTGTTATGCAAATGAAATCCTAACCCAAGTAACAATTCTAAAGCCACTTGGTTTTACTTGAATTTTATAAAGGTTTTATTGCGGTATTAATCATTACCTCTGGTTTTATTGTGGTTGTTGGCCATCCCTAGTTGGCCTCGCATCTTCACTATTTAATAACCCCTCGGTTAATCGATCAACATCAACCTTGCCATCGAGATCGATGTTATGCGCAGCTGTCAGTGGTGATGTGATAGGTCTGTCATCGATCCGGTAAGTGACTCATAACAAAACAGACGGACAGAATTAAACGTGCTGACTATTTCGTGAAAAATTGAATACTAAATTCGGATATACTACTTACTACTAAAGTTTATACGCTACAGTTTATTTTATACTATAGTTTTTGCTTAATACTAATTAGTTAATTTACACAGTAAGTATTATTAGAATGGCTTAAGTGTTTATGCTAAACCTAAGGACTTACAATTCTAGGTTTCTACTGCTAGGATTTTTAACCTAAAGCTTAATATATAGGGAGATCAGAATCGTAGTTTTCGATTTCCGCCATTGGAAATACTCTATTATAAACAGCTAAAATACATTAAGGGAACTAAACGTGAGTGGAATAAAACATTACCTAAAATTAACTTCACAGCAGCTCACAGGAAATATACAAAACCCACAACAACAAGAACATATGCATGCACTTGAAATGAACACTCAGCATACACACTTAATGCTTAACCTTCTGCGGCTGAGGTGCCCTAATCTTACCGATTATGCTGACGTGGTAGTCTGCTGGACACCTAAACTTAACCTCATAATTCTTATTATTGAATTAAGGATATTCCGATCTTAATTATTTTATAGTTAAGAACATATATTTAGCTGGATGTAATAAATCTGCAGATATGAGTCGGAAAGACATTGCAAACTTCAGAATCAAAATACAATACAGAAGAATCTCTTGCATTTGTCTGACTTTCGGTGTCTGTCAGACTACCACCTCAGTTACAGAAGGTTAAACGTAACACAGTAAACATGGTAAAATTAAGTAGATCATGCAACTAATATGTATCCTTAATTATATACTTAAACGTCCCATGGGAAAATTAAAATATCTCTACGAATCCTAACTCGGGCTCTGATATTAAATTTACGGAGAAATCCCATGTTCGTGTTGCCGTTTGCAACAGTGGTATTGCGCAATACCGAAAGGATACGAGTCCAAACACACTTATAGCTAGCTGGACAACCATAATAAAACTGTTAATAAACCAAATTTATTGTGGTTGCTTATATTACCACGTTAAAACTTGTTGGTTGCACCACGTCTCTTATAAACTTACCATAAGTGTGGCGTAGCAAAACAAAATGGCGCACCAATCAAAATTGATCTTATCACGGTTGCTTGTCAAACCGCAATAAATCTATTAGTTCTACAGAGCTATTAAATCGGTAGCACCCTGACCAAACAGTTTTTTTGCTGCTATTATGAAGAATACTGCAGTTCAACACCAAAATCATTTTTTTATGCGAGACTATATTGCCATATTCTAGTATTTTGTTCTAGCTCGCAAACAAAAATTCATCAAAGCAGAATGCAGACTGTTTTGCAGAAAGAAAGTTATTACCAATCGGCAGCCACAGGAAGCAACTAAAACGATTTTGCTAGAAATTGAGATTGACAAATTGAATATATTTATTTTGATAAAACAACCAGTTTTCGCAAATTGCAAAATTTTAGTGGCGCGTTTATTTTATCCACCTTTCATATCAATATACACGTTGAAATTAAATGCGCACGTGCTGCAAACCAACGAAATTGCTTAAAATTTATGAAATATTCTTTGGGATATTTTATTATGGTCGCTATACCTAAACCAAATCGATAAGAATAATCTGACAGCAAAACTATAACTTTGCTGCTTGTTTTTTCAAGTTGATAATGCTGGCGAACTTATTTAGTTATCACCAGAGGCGAAAAGCGAAAAGCTTTCTTAAATTATGGCGATGGCTGTCAAGCAGCGAAAGCTTAACCGGTTTTATTGCTGCTTTCAGTAGAGCGTAATACGACTACTTGAGCTTATGACCTGATTCTTATAGCGGTTATGAAAACCTTCTGAAGAATGGGTCACTTAGTCAGAAGACAGTTTTATAGCGGTCATCAGAAAGTTCTGGTGGAGCTCATAGTTTAGCGGTTTTATAAAATTGGTCTTGAAAACCACTATACGAACGTAATAAAACTTGGAATTGTTACTTGGGAAAGGATATCGCACCAGGATAAGTAAGACCAAAAGCCAAGTAGAAAGAAAGTAAGACCAAAAAGAAAATAGATAATAGAATAGAAACACCAACTATCAGATAAGTTATTTTAAATAATAGATTACACTTGAAAATAAAGTCATGTGGTTCAATGGCTGTCTTAATCTACTGTTATAAGATCAGGAATTGAAAACCATTCGGCCCTGTACCTTCTAGCTTTGTTACTTAATTGTACAAATTGGAGTGTTTCCAGCAATGGCCAAGAGTAGGCGCTAGGTAAGGGCTTGAGACGGCCAGAGCTCTGTTGGGCGCTTCTTCCTAGTTGCCTTCCCCTTTTTATATCCTGAATTTTATTAAACTGATCTATTTTCCAAAAACTTTTATTTTTCAAATACATTTTATGCATCCTGCAATCAAATTCTCAATAGTAGCTAAATAAGTCATGTAATCAGAACGAATAGAATTCTATAACTTTCGTTGTCTGAATTGTCATCAAACTTATTTATACACATGTTTAGTAACTATACATAATGTAAAGTTGCGTCTTATGTGTTGTACATCTGTGTTGCATAATTATGTGTGACAGAAGCAAGAACACACAATTGTGAAATTTTGTCAATTAACTATGATTTAGCGTGTGCGCACACAAAAAAAACGATCTAGAACATGTGCGTCTTAGACAAAAACCCCAAAGTTTACCTTCGCTTATGAGCGAGCACGCAGTCGACTTTCCCAGCTGGAGGCGCCTCACAACTGCTTCGGATCCTTTTCATGATTAATTGATACGGATTGCATTATGGCGGTAATTAATGAAAGCTTTAGCACCACCATGTTAGCCATATTCCGCCACCCGGTGATCCATTATTCAATTTTCTCCCCATTAAATCTCGCACGGTTGCTGGTGCGATAAAGAAGCTACCGAAATGTGCCCCACAGTCGTGACGAAACGCAAGCACAAGCTGGAGGAAGGTGTCGGTGTGGGTGGATGTGAATGGCATTCCTTTGATTAAGCGAAATTGCCTTCCTCACGTACGTATCTTTCGGTCGCGAAACGCATCATCGTGCTATGATCCCTTAATCCTAGTCAATTCCATGTAATAAATTTCTCGTATTAGACCAACTAATCGTTCGGAGCTAAATGTTACACTGACTGGTCGAGTAAAATTTGACCAATAATTGGATGAATAAATAATGACGATGCACTTTTAGGTAGAGATTATTCGAACTACCGAGGTTTAACTGATTAATGAAGATTTATGAGAGGTATGTACATATACCGGTCACAGCGGTGACATTCTTATAAGCTCCGTTTAAATTTTACATGAGTACAAGTTTATATCTTAAGTTGAAACATATTTTCCACTAGCGCTGCATTTTGTTGACGTGGTTCTTTCAGATTGTTTACGTATTCTTTGCTACACTCCAAGGCATAACATGTTTTACTGCCTTGAACAGGTTTTCATTCCTTGCAGACAGGTAAACATCACAAAACTTTCTACACTCTTGACTTTAATGCAGCAAATCAGCAAATTCTTCTTGAGAGCCACAAACAGGGCTGCCCGAGTGAAGCGGTGGCTTTTTGATGTTGTGCTGCATCGACCGTGGCGCAATCCGTTCCGCTGTTGCTGCTGCTGCTGCCTGGTGCTGTTGATGCAGCCGCCGTGTGATTCAATTTCACCCTTATGAATAGCTTATGAGGATGTGCTGCGCCCCGTAACGTAAGTGTGTCCCGACCTGAAAGAGCTGAAGAAAATTGGCCTATTTGCAGTGCAAGTACCTTCGGCAGTAGGCCTACCTTCATCTAGGTACAAAACAAGCTCGCTTTAAAGCTCAACCAAGGAATCTTTTTTTTTGAATCCTGAAAACTTTAAGTGATCCTAGAGAAGCGCAACTGTTCACCTTCGTGAATTTATATAACAAATGATTTTCCTTAATAAGTAGCTGCCACAATTAGTCTGAATATAGAGCAAGTCACTTCATATCAATTCGGGTTTTGCTATGCAAAATATTGCACATAGAACCATATCCATAAGTTTAGTATACTTACCTTTCTACCCAATATGATATTTGTTAATTTTCGGTGTAACTAATATATATCTACCATTAATTTTTCAAAAGGAAAAAAATGTCACAATGTATTAAATCTAGTACAACAGACCATTTGTGTTAATTACTCTCCTTTCATGATGATCTTTTCATATCAAGTCTCACCACTAATGTTGCTTCCGTAGATGCTTTCCAGCCATAGAGCACTCAAAAAATGTTTTGTTTTTTTTTATCTTTTGATTATTACAGTTGCGGCATTTTTGTCCTGTTGTCTGTTCTGGTACTAAAACCCCTAGGCGGATGAAAAACTTCAAGCCTATCAACACGCTGCCATTTTTCGGACTACCACCCCCGCTAGCTGACTGGTGAGCCTCCGCTAGGCCGGTAACACCATAACCGACCCTGAGGGGAAAAGTTGTCGCGCAGAACAGCACTGTTTGGTAATGTTTCCCCGGAGCCTATTGTCTGCACAATGAACAGGACGAAGGGATTATGAAAGATGAGAAAACAGAACGCAACTGGATAATGTACAGTTGATAAAAGATGGAAAAGAGGCTTTATTCTGTGATTTGATTACGAATGATTGTATAAGACTTGCCTACTCTCCGCAAACTTTAAATGTAAAAAAATGTGGGGAACTCTTGAAAGCTTGCACATTTTTTGTATGCCAGAAGGGCATTGGGTTAAAAGGCCACTGCGACAGTCTTAAGCTTGCACATAAAATTTTCGACGTCAAACGTCAAAAACAACATTTGGACTTCCTAACTTGGTATATGGAAAAATGTTGAACAGCAGTCTATTTGTGATACTATTCCGAAGAAAGAGAAATTTTTTCCTATTTTTCCTGTTACTTGACTTTTAATCGTGAAAAATTTAGCGCATGTTCAATTCCAAATTTATTATGTTACTTATGACTCCGAATCAGTATGCGGTGAAGAGTTTTTTAGTACCGTGCCGTATCGAAATCCGTACACCTAAGAACTAAACAATTTTAAATGATCAATATAAAATTATGATATTGTAATAAGCAATTCGTCATATTTTCTTTTGACAGTATAATGCTTATTTTAACATTATTTGGAATAACAAGAAGCTAAAATCAATCCTAGTTATAAAAAATCGAGATCAAAATGTGCAGTTCTTGTTTCAAAATCCGTACACTTTTTTATGCCTGATTCAAAATCCGTACACCTGTGACTCAAAATCCGTACACCATGCTAAATTTCAATTAAAGTCCGCATAATTTTGAATCTAAATCCGTGTACGCTTGATCGAAATGTGTTTAAAGTTTATGGCTAAGTTGTTTTTGTTGATTTGACTAATTGCTTTATAAAATAAGCTTTTCTTGATAATTGACGCATTGTATTTTAGTCCTGCTCATCTAAGAGTCGTTTGCACGCACAATAGGAACACTACAAGGAATCAATCTTTTCGTTTTTAAGCCAAATTATGAGTAATTGTTCATTTTCGGTCGGAAAGTTAAAATATCACGTTTGGTACTGATTAAATATTGCCTCTATCCATGGGACCACCCACTTCTAACAAAACCTCGTTTGTGTTAAATGTTCTTACATTCTTTTCCTTATGCCTGAGGAAATATTATGCTTAGAAACAAACTTTTTTAACATTTTAGTGTAAATTAACTTGACTTATAAACAATATATAACATTTTTTCTTGACTTTTGTTGCAAATTTTATGGAAAGCTGAAAAATTGTAGAAGAGACTCCGGTATTTCAAGAGTACCAATTCAATATACTAGCTCTTATCGTAGTGACAGGAACTTAAACTATCTTGATGCTTCATTAAAGGATTATCCACCATTTATTCTCGTAATTGCCATCTTCCAGTTTATCGACATATATTTAGCTTTAGTTATTTCCATTTTGTTTGGCAAAACATAGAATAGAGTTGGATCGCTAAGGATACGGCACCGGTGTACGGATTTAGATTCAACTAGTAAAACTGAATCGAAATCCGTACAGTACTAATTATGATGAATAAATATTACTTCAATTCCATAATGAATAAAATTAAGCTGTAGAACTATAATCACCTATATTTCAAATCGATTTTCGGAGTTTTAAATAGGAAAATCACTTCAAGTACGCTTTACACTTCATTTTATTGGAAGTTATTTTCTTAGCAAATTGCTAACAACACAGCCAATTTAGAAGGACATCTGATAGGCATTAACGTTTTAATTTTTATTAGTTGTATTTCGTGGCCTACTACCTATGTTTTGACATTGACATAATGCTAATAAAGAACGGGTCTAGGCCTATTATTAATATTTTGCATTTAGACTATTTAATACATATAATCAAGCAAATTGTATCAGGTGTACGGATTTCGAAGCTGTGATTTCGATACCACATGGTATACGTAACTCAACAAATCCACATGACGCAGAAAATTTCATCAGTCTCTGTATACAAAACAAGAGCTTGTATTAAACTCCACAAAAAAATAATACAATCTCATCAATTGGTACTTTCAAACATCCCTTCCGAAGATCTTGGCAACGGATATCGGCAGCTGTGCTTCCTTGTCTGTTCTCCACTAAACGACTTGTTGATTTGTATGCAAATTCAATTTCACCCATTGCTCGCAACGCCAGTCGACTGGCTGACATGGATAATAGACGAGATTATTCCTCAATCAGCATGAACATTGAAACAAGGACTGCACTGCACATACACCATAGCGCCATGGTTGGCACCAAACCATTCGTGATACAAATGGATAGCTCTGACGCTTCACTTCCGATATCCACACGGCCAATGTCACGCGTTACAAACAACAGCCAACATCAGGCCTGACGCGCGGGTGTGTCGTTTCCTGATTGCTGCCGGCTGCAACAACAAAAGTCAGTTCTACATGTCTATGCGGAGAGACAGAGAGAGAGACACAGGGGTTGCAAAAACAAGAAAAAAATCACAGTCACGAATGCTTTTTGATTGATATTCATATCGAATTTTCGCATGTCCAACTGCAACTCAAAACATGGAAATCGAGACGAACTCGACGAAGGCATCGTTTTCGCCACCAGATGGTAAACGACAATCGATTGTTGCTGGCACCTCACTTGACAATTCGAAAGGTTAGTTGGAGGAAAATGTACCATGTTTGAATTTATCTAATCTTTTGGTATCTTGAAGGTAATAAGCAAGATTTAATGCTGAAATCTATTAGGAATATTTTGATTTTGAAGCTTCAATTACACTTTTTCGAAACTAGGTACTACGTATTAGCCGACCTTATAGTTGACCTACGGCTCTGTGATTTGCTAGGTGTAGTCTATTGATGTAGTATTCTGTCGTGTCGATCCGCGATCGGCTCACTAAACCACTTTACCTTTTCTTTCTAGGCAACATACTATATATCGTTTCAGGATATGTTTCCATATTGCTCGGTCATAGACTGTCATTTTCAAATCGCTTCTAATACCTGTTTGTGCATCTACATCGATAGCGTCATGCTCGGAGTCCTCGGTATCTATCGGCCTGCGAGTGATTCGCCTTTTCGGGACTGCCTTTCCTGTATTACTTCGGGAAGATGATGTGCCTTCGAACTACTCAGTTATCTGTCGAGATGTGCAACGATACGGGGATGGTGACCAACTCGACATTTATTCTTTCACGTTGCCATGAGCCGGAACGTACTGTTCAATTTCTTCTTATTTCGCTGAGTTTCTTGCGCTGCGACCCACCGCCGTATCGGAGTACCGATGAGGATATCCTAGCAAAAAGACGTCTTTAACTGCTGCTTGGATCAGAGTTTTTGGCATGATCCTGGCCAGCGCGTTAATCGTCACCTTCTCATAGGCATAGTCGACGTTCCACACACCTAGGTGTTTATGCCCTCGTTTCGAGAGGATGCTAAAAAGCAGCATTTCCGTTTTATGGTGGGCTATTTGTAGTTTTACCTCTTGCATCCAACTTCCAATTTTATCTGTCGACTCATTGTCAGTCGCTAACTTTTCTACCTGTTCCAGTGACTGTCCTGTTACTACAGCCACGATATCGTTCGCAAAACCAACTAGGCGTAGACTTCTAGGCGGACTCAGCTTTAGTATCATTGTCATACATCACGTTCCAAAGCAATGGACCCAGAACTTCGTGGGACTTCCGCTGTGAACCTAATCAACCTTTGTCCTTTGTTAGTCTCATAGAGAAGCAACCGATTCACGACGCAACTTCTTAAGATCTTGCACAAATAATCAGGTATCCTTATTCTGTAAAGCGCCATAGCGGTGGCCTCCCGGCTGGTGCTTTTGAATGTGTTCTTAACGACGATCGTAATCATTACACAGTCTTTATATTTATCATCTGTCAATAGATGTTGTTTTATTGTTTTACAACTCATCTTAAAGTCTAAATGAACTAATACTAATCATCTACTAGGTATAATCTTGTAGTCACCAAAAGCTTGAACTTTTTCAACGGTTCGCCGCATTAGAGTACTTTGAAACAATACGGATCATTGAAATCTCGTCCAATTTTGGCGATAAATCCCAGCTGATGGATTGCTTTTGAAATTATCATTGAACGATGCTGATCAAACGCCATTTTCGGGTCTAGTGTGATATCAAGATCGTTAATGCAACGACGTTAACGTTAACGACTCCTTTTAATATCTGACCATCAATTCTATAGTCAACTATGAACGGTGATTTAATACGGTGGAATGTTATTACCTAGTAAATTGTAAGATTATCAGCGTATACCAGTCTGCAACTAGTTCCTAGAGCAGAGGCAGCGTCATTGAAGAATCAAATGAATAAAAGTGGATTCAAATGGCTACCTTGAGGGACACGTAATTTTCTTGTGAACCACGACGATTACTTAGACTCAAGTTTCACTTGCCGAACTCTAACGCACAAATACGAGCGTTGCCATGTGACAAACTGTTGCGTAGCACCCAGATGTCGGATTTTGTCAAACAGTATTCGATGATTGATGCGGTCGAAGGCTGCTTTTAAATCAGTGTATATCACATCCACTTGTGCCTAACGTTCCATTTCGGTAATACAGTTAAAAGTGAAGTCATTCATATCATATCCGCTTTGAGCGCCTCGACTGAAACGCAGTTTATTTCTGACGCTCTATTGAGTTTCTGTTTTGATTGCAACTTGAATTTCATCCAGTAACGGCGCCTCAGAGTTGACGCGATCAATGAGGCGAACTACAGGGTGTTCAATAAGTTTGAATACAACTTTTCATCGTTGTGTAAGTGCGCATCATGTGCATTCTGTGTATTGGTATTGGTGTCAGCTATAGCTTTATATGAAGGCTAACCGACGCGTGAGGTGTCGACTTGATGTCATTTATTATTTGTTTGACTGAAGTTTTTGGAGCGTCTTAGTAGAATATGAAACCTAAAAATAAAATATAAGAAAACTTATCCAATTTAATTCTACTATGTGTATTTTATTCACGACAGATACGTATTTCGCCTACGACTTGCAGGCTTCCTCAGTGTCTGTTCGAAAACAGACACTGAGGAAGCCTGCAAGTCGTAGGCGAAATACGTATCTGTCGTGAATAAAATATACATAGTAGAATTAAATTGGATAATTTAATCCAGTGTTCGAAAACAGACACTGAGGAAGCCTGCAAGTCGTAGGCGAAATACGTATCTGTCGTGAATAAAATATACATAGTAGAATTAAATTGGATAAGTTTTCTTATTTTTTATTTTTAGATATTATTTGTTTACCGCACGCGATAAAGGAGTACCGCAACGTCGTAGTAAAGTTGTTCGCGAGAGGTGTGCGACCCGGTGACATATTTTGGCGGTTGAAATCCCACGGGGTGAAGCGGAATTTCATCTATAATACCATCCGTCAGTACCGGGAGACGGGTTCAGCCAAGGACCGTGCTAGATCCAGGCGAACGCGTTCGGCGAGGACGCCAGCAGCCATCAAGGTGGTGAGGGAACGGGTTCGTCGAAAAATGAACCGCTCGATCCGGAAGATCTTGATGTGTCGATCGGGACTGCCCACACCATCATGGCGAAGGACCTGGAATGCAAGCCGTACATGAAACGCAAGGTTCACGGGCTGACGGATGCTACAACCAAGTAGAGGCTGGACAGAGCAAAACTGATACTTTCTTGGCACGCTGGTCAGGACTTCGTGTTTTCAGATGAAAAACTTTTCATCTTGCAACAGCCTCGCAATGTCCAAAATGATCAGAAAGAATATCTTGTACTTTCATTTCTTAAACACATTTTTGAAATGTTTTCGAACTTATTGAACACCCTGTAGTCTATTTAGTCTCTGGAATTTGAAACCCGAAAGAGTTATTCAAAATGTTTGGTACATCATTTAAGCTGTTCTTTACGGTCAGGAAGTAACTGGCCAGTTGCATCCTAATATTCAACCTGACACCAGTAAAGCGACGAGTGGTTTCTCCATCTTCGACTAGGAAGTTAGTCTAGGCTCTCCTGTTTCATCTTTTATCTACAAGTTTGCTTAACAGTTCTCTCCAGTTATCGTTATCGATCTAGGCATATCGTTGTCGAGCAACTATCTTAGGCGCTCTGCTTCGCGCTTGTTCGAATCCAGCTTTCGCCTCTCTCCACTCATCTATCTTCCACCAAGTTACATCCGAAATCCACGTACTCCACGTACCGCCTGCTGCGTACTTCGCCAAGAGTTATGATGCTGATCGTAATGCCGTGACGTTCTTGATGCCGGTCTATTGTTCTTCGACGGTTTCACCAGGTAGCAACTTCGAAGCTCGGAATTCAAGTTATTCGACAAAGGCCCTTTTTAGCTCGTGATTCTCCAATGGGCGGACATCGCACTTACTTACTTACTTCTACCAGCAGAGACCCGAGGTGGCTCTTGCCGTACCAAGAATTCCTCTCCACTGTACTCGTATCTGGGTTACTCGTCACCAATTCGTTGCGCGTCTCGACACAAGCAAGTCGGCTTCAACCTAGTCGAGCCATCTTGCACGTTGGGTCCGTCTATTCCTGGAGCCGATGGAGCTCTTGAAGAGAACGGATTTCACTGCACAGTTGTGCACGTGGACTTGCGACGTGACTGACCTACAGAAGTTTCTCAGCTTTCGCCAGGTGTACGATGGGAATCTCTCTAACTAGTGCCGCCAACTCGTGGTTCATGCATTTACGCCACTCTCCGCTAACCGTTTTACTTTGCCGAAAATAGTCCGCAACACCTTTCGCTCAAATATGGCAAGTGCAAGTAGGTTTTCGTAGGCAAAGTTACACTCTCAAATCCCTAGAGGACTACCCCTACTAGCACGGTTTTTGCAAAGTAGTTGTGATAACCGAATTATGACTAATTTCAGTCGTAATCCGGTTGCTTCAACTAAATGGACTAAAAATGTGCTACTTGGGACCGGTCTGATTGGCGTTTTATACATCGTCAGCATTGTGCGGCGGCGAATGCTCCTTGATCGAAGCGTCTTGTGCAAGGAAAAGTATCGTCGTTGAATACCCTTACTCGGATTAATGTCGGCGGTGACTAGAGATCTCAAATATGTGAACTCTTCGACCACTTCCAGTTCATCACCGTCAATAGTCACTCCCCGTCGGAGGCAAACGTTGTTTGCTCTGGAGCCTCTTCCCACCATACATTTGGTTTTCGATGCATTGATTTGTAATCCAATCCGCTTTTTAGTTTTTAGTTTAGTCTTCAGTTTTATCCTCCGTTTTAGTCTGGTGAAGATTGTCTCCGCCGTTCCAATGTTTCTAGTACTGATGTCGAGGTCGTCAGCAAAGGCTACTCTTGCAAAAGCTGATTAAACTGATTCAAACGACGATACACGTGCTGTGTTCGGATTTTAGTTGACGTGTCGAATTCATTCGAATCACACAGATGGCTTCGTAAACGTGATGGTCGCTCTTACCTGCTGTTCAACAAGTCGCTACAACAAGTTTTATGAACCGTATGGATACCAAAACGCGGGGCACGATCTTCAATAAACTCAGTCAATTCGTCTAGTTTGCCGATGACATGGATATTAACGGCAGAACATCTCAGGCTGAACAGTACACCAGACTGAAGCGTGAAGTAGAAAAGATTAGGTTAAAGCTATATGCTGGTTGGCGAAATGGAGGCCGACCGACGCTGCTTAGACAGTAATGTAAAGATCGATGGCGATGAGGTTAAGGTATTCGATGATTGTGAATTTGCCGTGAGATCCGGAGGCGTATTATCAGCGGAAATCGTGCTTACTATGGGCTTCATAAGTTTTCAAAAGACGAAGGATAAACAATGAACTCGTACAGCTCTATAGCGAACCCAGTATTCAAAAAGTGGCTAAAACTGGACGTATTCGATGGGCAAGGCATTTTACACGAATGTCGGACAACTACCCTGCAGAGATGGTAATCGATTCAAATCCGGTATGAACAAGACGACCAGGAGCGCAGTGAGCAAGATAGTTAGACCAGGTAGAGCGAGCTCTGCCGGAGAACACACGGTGTCCAAGGAATTGAAGATCGGTAGCCCACAACCAAATAAATTGGAGCTCCTGGTCAAACGTTGTTGTATGCCGCCCCTAATATAGAGAGACCATGTTCAAATCCAGTAATCAATTTCTCTTTATAACATACAGCTTTTGATTAATTTCGGAAATCTAATAGAGTTTACTTCACCCATTTTAAGAGATTTATTTTAAGACAAGGCGGACGCACCTCATATGAAAAACAGCTAGTTTCAGACCGATATCTCAATGCCTCTAAACATTTTTGTTATATAATACTACACACATTTAACTATTCACCATTAATTTGTGACTACCCAAATACTAAGAATTTGATAAATATTTCAAGTCGACAATTATCCAACAGTTTCATCGAACTCGAATGTATTCCAGGCCCTTTTTATTTATCAAGCAGCTGTACATCAGACCCCGTCGAACTGTCATCTGGAAATGATTCGCCACTGTGACATGGCAGTCTGAGTTTTTGCCCCTTTTATCAACAGGCAGTACGTAGTGGCAGTACCGAGGCAGACAAAAAGACAGACGGTCCGACACGGGGCGATAGCTTGCATGGAGTGAAACAGAAACATGGTTCGTGTGTGATGCACAAAAGTAGCCGGGCAGTTCCGGGGGAATCTCATCGTTCGCATCGTTTTCAATGTATTCATATCTTGTAGTGGCAGCAGCATTCCCGGACGGACGGTAACACAGCACACACGAAGAATGCTCTAGCGCGCGGATTCTAAACGTGAAATGCCTTTCCGTCCCTGGTTCCGACTGGTTAGTTGGTGATTTTTTGTTTTTATTCCATTGCAAAGCTAAATTTCGGATGCACATTCTGTACCAAAATGAATTGCTCTCTGTGTTTGATTGAGCCGTGATGACTTCATTCTCATTTGACGTTATGCTTCTCGACTTTTGCATGGTCTAGTTTGAAGTTAACGAACGTTTCAAGGTTTGTATATGATAGCTACGCATTTTATCAAAGCACTCCAATGCAATGTGTTGTACTTAATTAAATGCTTGCTTCACTACCCAACTGATAAGAGTAATTCTGTTTTCTTATTCGAAAACCCTTTCTGAGCCAATTTTAACAGCAAATCAACGGAATAACGAGAGGATCCGAATGTCATTACGAACAAGGATGATCGATGCGACAATGGAATTTTCATTTCTATGACAGTCCTTTCACTATCGTGACTTTCGGCCAACGATTGGTTCAATCCGATTTACTGGATTATGCCGAGCAATGGCATGATTTCACGTCCAACTGAAATCCGCCGTTCAGCCGGCAGAATCTACTACTGCATTACTTCGCAAGTTTGGTTTACAGGAAAAGGCATTCATCCGAACGTGGGACAGATTGGTGATTACGGTCCTGGATTCATTGTAGACGCAGTAACTACAGAGGAGAATAGCGCACGTGCAGTTATGCAACCGTTTACGGATTTGAGCTGAAAATCTCCGCTGTACGTGACGTAAACCCTGGTAACAATTGTTGTCTGGACCTCTGAGAGATATGGTACGGCTTTAGAAGATGCTGCCTAGCACCGGTTCCATCGATAGCCCCTATTGAAACAAAACTATTGATTAAATATATACAAATATTATCATCAATCGGAGAAAGCAATAAATTCCGTTATAAAATATTTAAAAATTTTCAGATTGTTTGGACGTACGGTGAAGATTTTAACGATTGTTGTGTTGTGATTGTTATAAAATTTTGATACGGAGTTTGCTCGCTTGCATTTGATCAGCAGTCTTAAGAAATATAATTTTTACATTACCTTGATTTTTAAACATAGATATTTTTTTTATTCTATATTAGAGAGGTTTTCAGCCTGCGGCTGGTTCGCCTCTTTAAACATAGATATCATTTTATTTATTTTTTCGCGTTTACTAGCCAAGCTCAGAATTCTCTCTCTCTCTGTCTTTTGGATTTTGCCTTCACCGAACAGCCAGGAGATTTTTTTCTATTGCAGTGCTTTGCTCTGCCCCTGAATAAGTGCCAGTTATGTTTTATCTTCTTTTTCTACCGAAGCACAAACTTTAAGTTTGCTGTAATCTTTATGCTTGATCTTGTTTTTTGGTTTGCAAGCGAGCTGAATGTCATATTTCCGGTCTCTTATGCCGGCTGTTCAACATATCGCTTGAATGTGTTATAATCCGAATGGATATCAATACGCGAGGCACGATGGTCAACAAATCTAGTTAATTCGTCTGGTTTGCCGATGACATGGAAATTATAGACAGATTATCTGTGGCCATGACAAAAAATACATCAGACTGAAGAACGAAGCAGAAAAAATTGTACCTAAAAATAAAAAATAAGAAAACTTATCCAATTTAATTCTACTATGTGTATTTTATTCAATGACAGATACGTATTTCGCCTACGACTTGCAGGTTTCCTCAGTGTCTGTTTTCGAACTGAGTCTGAGTTCGAAAACAGACACTGAGGAAACCTGCAAGTCGTAGGCGAAATACGTATCTGTCATTGAATAAAATACACATAGTAGAATTAAATTGGATAAGTTTTCTTATTTTTTATTTTTAGGTTTCGTATTCTACTAAGACGCTCCAAAAACTTCAGAAAAAATTGGATTAAAGGTAAATACGCCTAAGACAAAGTACTTGCTGGCCGGCGAAACCGATGCCAACGGACGCCGCTTGGGCAGTATTGAAACGATCGACGGCGATAAGCAATGTTGCGAATCAAGCGAGAAGTCAACCATGCCTACTCACACGCGAAAGAGTATGAGAAAAATAGCATTCAACACTTACGCCGCACACGCAGGCGTGAAAGAAACAGCCGTCGGTACTGTGTGAGATATTTTGTTACCCACACACTCGCGCACGCTCATCTTCACATCGTCTTCCTGCATGGCTTATTCCGGAGGCAAAAAACTCGTGGGTAATCAAATGCCCGTGAGGCTGGTGGCGCACTTGGTTACAAATTTTGCATAACTTTTGACGTACGACTACGTCTTTGTTTACTATACTGGGACTGGGAAGCACTTTGTGAAATTGAAAATAGAAGTGTAACGTTTGAATGAAAGATTTCAAATGCTAATAACTACTAAACTACTTAACGACACTGGCCAATTCATATGTTGTTGGATAGATTAAATGACCAACAATTTTATGGAGGGGGTAAGAGAGCAATTTCAAGGAGAACGTAAGAGGGGGCTCCTATACAAATGAAATACAAATTTCCTCATAACTCTAGAACTAATCAAGCAAATGGAACCAAATTTGGCATGTAGGGGGTTTTGGAGGCATGAATTTATTTTATGATAGTTTGAGACCCCTCACCCCTGTGGTAGGAGCATGAGGACTCTCATACCATTAATTCGGAAATTTTTGCGATTGTGTCATATTTTCTGCTATGTAACAAGCGGTAAGCTGTGAAAGTAAACTAGCGAAAACCTTCTCGGAACAAGAGGCAGTGAATCGACGCCGCTAGCTTACGTGTCTGTTGCAATTCATGTCAAAAGAGAAGGACATTCGAATATGGCACGTCATATTTGCGTGCTTTGGCTTTAATGTTATTTGTAACCAATGGCCCTTTTAAAGGCTACAAACGAGTTAAAGGAAGATTATTAAAACTTTTCAAGCTACGCATTATCATATTTAATACAATAATCTGTAAACTGGTCATTCATTACTATTTCAACCTTTATGATGCACACAAGTGATTTTTAAAAGAAATCTTCATATCTCAATGGTTGCAGGCGTTGTACTTATGAACCCCCGTCCACGTATTTTCAAAACTACCATTGCATTCCATGAAGAATTAAATCTGAATATTTCGCTCTTCTCTTTTAAGCATTCACTTAAACATGTTTGAAAATATCTGCCATCAGTTGCTGTATAATACTCATGGACATGAAGTTCTTTGAAGTGATTACGTTATATCGTTCGTGGTTTTGTCAAAACACATATAAAAAATGTCACATAATCCTACAAATATGTTGACGGAAGGATTTTATGGACGCGTTGGAGTCAAACAAGTGATACGCCTCTTAGAATCGTCCGTTTAAACTAATCGTTGGGTCATTATCGCTATGTACAGTGTTCCTAGAGGAGAATATCGTTGCGATTTTAGGGGCTTTAGAAACCGTTGTGGTGCCTAGTTAAACGTAAACAGGTTGACTGGCATTCCATCGGTCTTCAAATGTCTAATACCAATCAGTACACAGCGGTTTTCAACCGTCGCTATCGGCCTGGCAAAATTGACCAAAACCATACCTAGCGCCCTCCCAGGTAACAATGTGAGTTTTATTGTACTCTTATGGTGGTCTTCAAAACCAATTTTGGTCTTAAATGCCATTATAAGAGTGTAATAAAACCCAAATTGTTACTTGGGCTAACAAGTGGTTGACTAGACTGACAAGAACTCTTGGTGATTCAGGTTGCCGCTCTTGTCTTGGTCGAAATGCTTGAACATCATCGAAAATTCATTGAGCGAATCCTCCGATACACCCTACTGGTTCCGGGCCTTTATTTGCTGTTTGAGTTTGTGCTGCATTCGCATAGCCTGATCGACCTGATCCCACTACTGGACGATACCGACAGCGGAGTGCTCGGTGTAATGATTGTCCAGTATGAGATGTCCCTCGCAACTTTACCCAGCCAAAAGTCCAAATTCTTAACCGCAGTAATGTGCGTACGCTGATTGTTGGCTTCGTACAGTTTCAGCGATTTTTCCGTCTTTTTCTGTGTCAAATATTCCCACTGGTCGGCGATTTGAGTCAAACTCTTCTGGACGGCATCTTCTGAACCGCTGCACTGATTTTTATCAATCAAATTACTTCCCATAACCAAAACACTTGAATTAGTTAAGATCGGCATTAGCGGCCAGCTCGGCTTCGAATGACTGATGCCTTTGATGCTTGGATTGAAAATTGGCCGGATCCTTGTACCTTTCCTCGATAACCAACTGCAGCTTCTCCGCAATCCAATTTTCAATTTCATCCGCATCACGCTAAAACTTCTGAAATGTTTATTCGTGGTCAAGTCGAGAACGCTGCTCTATCATTCGTCAAATTATGCCAGCGATCCAGCACTTCCGAACGCTTATCATCGATCAACCTCGGAATCCTATATGCTATAGCAACACCAAGTGATAAGCCGGCTGGAATAATAGACGGATCAGTAGGAAGGCAATAGGGAGCACCCAGACTACTGACTTCCTACGACCCTACGAGCGTCATCAAATTCCCTAAATACAATCTCGCGTGGCTAAGTATTCGAGTTTTATGCTTTAAATGAATACTAGCCTTGAAGACACAAATAAATAATTAAAGGGTCTATAATAAAAAAAAATTAATTAAGCGACATGAGATAGGTTCCCTTTTTCAAAAGAGGAAAAATGCTAGTTGTTTCGAACTAGATGGAGTCTGTAAATCGGAAATGCACTACTCACCGTTCACCAAAGGAACATTAGTGAATTTTAGTGCTTCTTAACGTAATAATCAACTAGGTGCCATTGTTACGTAACTCCTAACAAAGTATTCTTAACTGAACCGAAGAGCAACTATTTACCCAGTTTTTTTTATTGTTAGCCACTGTTTCTATTGATATATGGATACCTGATAGTGTTAAAACATTATTTTTCTGCTACGCCCATTTCGTTCGGTCACATAGTACGGCTTGTTAAAAATTCATAAAAAATAAATTCTTCCCAAGAAGAAGTACCAAAAGCGTCGGTAAAAATTTATATAGCTGTTTCGGTCAAGGAAGCAACTCCCAATGGAAAGCATACAGTCGTAGTCGAAGGTACATGGTTTCTTTTCCTGTTGAATTTTTTTTGCGCCTCGAAAGGTATGCTGAGAAAATGTGTCTGTCGGTCTGCATGTTCATTCTTCTAACCGCCAGCGCCGTTTAGCAGCCCGTTCGATTCCGATTTTCCACGGAACATATCCCCTGAAACCGTAAATCGAGCAGAACAAGGCAACGGAAAACAAAGAGGTGCCACTGCAGCATTCCCATACGGTTGAATAAAAAATAGAAAACCGGGATACTTTGGTTTGCACCGGTTGCTGTCGTACCGTACCATCGTAGAGGTGAGTGGCGAAGAAAAGTGGAGCTAGCCCTGAAATTGGAGTTCCACTCTACTACAACTAGTAGTCTGCTGAAAGGAAGTAAGTGGAAAAAACAGTTTTTCCTTGAGCTGTACAGCAAAAGTAGAAGGAATCGCGTTCTCCCTAGGGCAAACGCTATTGCAGTTAGTTTCGTTGGATATCATTTCGTTTTTGTGTATCTTGATACCGCTGAAATATTAGCAATCTTCGATTTCACTTACCATTTGCCGGTACCGGTACAATAAATGTTGTCAGCTAGTTTTGTTCGTACTTAAACTGGATTCTATTTCGGAATGCATTCGGAGCAAAATTGCAGCAAAGAATGCTGAATGTTATTCAACCGGTCGAAACGGATGAAGAAAATCGATGATTGTATTTCGTTTATTCATATTCAAGAGGCATGACATGCAAGTTAGAGTTATATTAATAAATAATTAGTGCTGCCGTATTATGTTTATCAAGAAACAGCATCTGCTTCTTCCTGCATTCGGTGGTCTGCAGCACGGTGTCATTCAATTATCGGTAATTAATAATCAATTAAATCAATCCATTATTCATTCGACAAGATACACGTGCAGAGCTGCATAATCCTGATTACAGATTAGTACTTTTTTGCTGTAATACAAAACTTCTATTGTCGGTTCAGTAGAACTCACACTAACTAATCGACGTACTATTATTGGGTGTGCAACGTGAAAAGGAAGTGCCTCCCATTAAACGATACGATCCAAAAAGCATAAATTGTGAAATGATTTGCGACAGAAGAAATCGATTGGAAAAATAATGAGAAAGTTTCCTTTTCCCACAGCGAATCGACGAGCACCGCTGCTAGCACATTTATAATCATTAGCCTTTGCAAGTTTTCACACTCCCCGCAGTAAAATCAGCTTGCCACCCACTCACCCACTCACCATCAGCGCATCATTTTTCCGCCCACTTTTCTGCTATGCAAGCCGACGACAACGGACAACAACCCTCATTTTCACAGTTCATTACACGGCTGTTAAAATTGAAAGAAAACCGTTCGTCGGCCGCGGAAGAGGGTGAAAGCTAAACAGCGTCAACTAAAAATCTTGACAGTCAATGGTTCTTTGAAAGATTCTACCGTCTACCGTTTGCTGTTTGCTCCGGTCGGCTAACTATAGGTAGCGGGTCGTGTTACTTGGTGTCTAGGTCATCGCATCATCCGTTGGAAGTGATACTATTTTCAAGCACTAGAATTCCGCATTGAAACAAAGGTGTGAAATTAATTACGATTGTAAATTATTTATTATACATTTTTTTTTTTGTATTTTGAGCGTTTTTTGCCGGAGCGATCAACTAAATATGACAGTGAAGAGAATTTGTATGTTATTTATTGCCACGTTTTGTATATATGTATGTGATAAGCACTACGATATAACATGTTCTAGTGCTGCTGAAGAAAATTTCCTGCCCTAAAATGTATTCGTTTTGATCTGGAATCGAACCTGTTGCCATCATTATGTCATAGAGTCACGGGGCCAAGTTGAACCTTTTTGCTCACTTTTTCGGCGACAATTTGGTTTCTCCCTGCTAGCCTGCCATGTTTTAGCCGCTTCACAATATCCGCATCTTTTTATACTTGGTATATTTCATGATTCATGCGCCTGCGCCACAGTCCTTCGCCCAATATACCGCACCAAGAATTGATCATAGGATCTGACACTCAAAAACGCCAAGAGTTCATCGGTCGCTGTCTTTCAGCGTCCACGCTTCGTGGCCGTGGAGTACCACCGGGAGAATTAGTGTCTCACAGAGCGACAGCGTTGTACGAAGTTGCAGGCTACCTCAGCTGGCTACATAATCCGTAGAAAGCCCTGTTGGCAGCCGCTATATGCCTTTTTACTTCACTACATCGTTGTCACATGTCACTAATGTACCAAGGTAAAACAAATTCGTCGCCCACTTCAAGAGTATCTCCATATACCACCACCGCAGTTCCAACACCCGCTGGCTACCAATAGCTACCACACTCTCTACCAGCCGCCATATAATTTGTTTTGGTAGAACTTATGGTAAGCCCTATCCTCGCAGCTTTCTCATTAAGATGCGTGTCCGCTTCTTCCACAGCTCTACGGTTAATTCCGATGATATCGATGTTGCCCGCAAACCCTAGGAACATGTGAGATTTCGTGATGATTGTGCCGCTTCATTTGCACGCACCTTCCGCATAGTAGGTACCTTCCAATGTAATGCTGAACAGCAAATTCGATAGTCCGTCACCTTGCTTCAAACCAGCTAACGTGACAAACGAGTCCGATGTCTCACTTTGAAGTTTTTGAAACCGCTTTGTCGAGGATGCGTCGCAGGGTTAAAATTTGGTTCATCATGGAGGTTTCCAGCAGGTTTTCTGTAACGGTCTCAGTCTGAGAAACAGAACGCGGGAGAGAAATACAATATCGTGCAATAGCTGTATCGTTCATAAACAGTAAAAACAGAAGAGGTCCTATGTTGCTGCCCTAGGTTGAATTGAATATCTGGAACTAAGGATCTACCAGTGCCAGTGCAGAACGGACGAAGACTAGAGCTGGAATACTGTCGGGTCTAGGACAGGACGAACAGCTGTAACCAGTGACCGTATGGCAACCCAAGAATGCCGAGATTAACGCGAGTAGCTCGTATTAAATGAGTAAAAAGACAAGAAAATAGTTGCCATTCGTCACAGGTAGTTTCTCTAACAAATCCCACAAATGACACGACGAGAAGCAACCGCAGTACTTCTACCCATCGCCAGAGGACCCATGCGTGACATCGGACGGCCGCAGAAAAGCGGTGCAAACGACGGAAAATGGGGAGGAATTAGTGGGTCGCTGTTGGAGAGCGCGAAATGTTATCCGCCATCCTGAACGATCCAATAATCCGGTTAACCTGAAAGTGAAAGGTCACAAAGGTGACAGACTGCAGATAAACACAAACAGAAAGCAGTAGAGTAACAAAGATTGGCTAAAGAAAGTTTACACTGAAGAAGTTATTAAGCTGAAAAAAGTAAATCTGAGACGGTGAAAGAGTGGAAAAGAGTATCGTGCCGGATATACTGGTCGTTCAGGTAAAACTAAAAGCCAACACAGCCTCCAACTGACGTTCACCCTCCATTTTCGATTTCCCCCCATAGTGCTCACAGGACCTCATTGTATAGTTTTGTATACCTCGTATACTGAGGATCAACCCGATCTCATGGCCCGGTCGTTACAATACCGGCCGTAAATGTGACCAAGTTGGCTTCAGGGACGGTGATCGACGCCCAAACGTATCCTCCCAATATCCAGAAGGGAAAGCGGCGGCGGTGTCCGGAAGGTGCGAAGCGGAAGTAGGCGACTGCGGACGGAAAGGGGGCCCCGAAGTGAAAGTAGAAAAGTTAAAGAAGTAGGAGATAGACGGCAAGAAAATGGGTTGAATAAAGTGTCGACAGAGAAGAATAAAAGGGAGTTTGCTTGAGACCGATTCCATGTGTTTTCTTGTCCGGTAGCCAAGAGCGTATGCCGACCCTGAGGCAGTGAAGAGGGGAGTCTCCGCATTGCTGTGTGTGTCCTCTACCCGGTTGTTACACAGCTGACACGATCACATCGGGAGTTATTTCAAAAGTACATACAGAAGTATTTATATTCACTTAATCAGCAGGTACGACAGCATCTCAGATGCAAATTTTAAAGGGTGTTCCTGCAGAAAATTACTCATTGGGTATGTTCTCTTGAAAATTTGAGTAGAGGTAGTTTAGAGTGTATTGTTTACACTCTATTTTAATCGCGGTCAGTTTTTCGAAAATTGGAAAAAATGGCGTCACCCGAAAAGCAACGTCGCGAATTTATTTTGCGCAACCATCTGGAAATTCAAGGCGGACTACCGATAGCTTCCGGGGATACTGTATTTCACCGCCCAGCACAAGTTTCATGTTCCGGAGGAAGTCAGGATGCAGAAACTTTCAAAGTTTACCAAGAAATATATGATTTGGCAAGCGATCTGCTCATGTGGCGACGGAGTGCGCCGTTCGTGATTACCGGGACTGTAAACGGGCAAATCTGCCTCAAGGAGTGTCTACAGAAGCGTCTGCTTCCTCTGCTGAAGCAACACATGGCCCTATGATCTTTGAGCCGGATCTAGCTTCGTGCCACTGTTCAAAAGATGTCCTGGAGTGGTACGAAGCGAACGGGGTCACTTTCGTAATCAAGTAAATGAACTCCCCCAACGCACCGAAACTAAGGCACATCGAAAAATATTAGGCTAATATTAAGCAGGCACTACGGAAGCCTCCCATGGAGGTCAAATCTGAGGAAGACATGAAGAAAAAGTGGTTTTCCGTACAGATGAAGCTGCAGCCAGCCAACCAGCAAACAACAATGGTTGAGTGGCTTGGCGTCCTAAGACAAAGCCTGTTTAAGAAGGTTTCTCTAGTTAACTTGGTTGTGGGCTACCGCTTTTCAATTCCTCAGATACTGAGTACTCTCCGTTTTATTTTTCGTCAAATCCGAACCTGCCCTGTACTCGAATTTTATTTAGATTGCAGCGTTCAACCTATCCTGCCTTCATTGTTCGGTTTGGATTCCCAGGTATGGTCACGTGAAAGCACTAGGTAGGGGCTTGGAATGGTTAGAGCTTTGTTGGGGCTTCTTCCTAGTTGCCTTCCCATTTTCATACCAGACTGCTTGCAGTAGTAACCCCTGAACGTAAGAACGTCTCCTCTATACACATTCGCTTTAAATATCTTCTTTCTTTTTTCTTTCTTTTTTCCTCCAGCATGGGGATATGCTGTTTTAATAACCAGTCCAAGATGCTAATTGATTCTTTCATAGGAACGCTGGAAAATAAGGCCACAACATCGAAAGAGACCATTATATTGTCTTTTGTTAGTTTTTTCGATGTTTTTAGGCTTCGATGAATTCTCGTATGCTACAGACGAACCGACTCGGGTATTTTTCGGGAATTGTGACCATCAGCGTTTATAGTGTCTTGTTTGGAAGGCGACGAGCCATTTCGGATCCTTACCATTTTTTTCCTGTATGGACTCATCACTGCGACCAGTATGGTTAGATCTATTGTGATATCGCCCTGGTGTTTGTTGTATAACCCGCACTGCATTTATTTTGGCTATAGTCGCTATTGAGTGAGCGATATGCTTATTGAATTTTATTGAATTTTATATCCTTACCATTAACACTAGATATACCAGCATTTTAAATATACCTATTTATACCAAAACCAGTCAAAATGACTGGTGGATAAGAAACGGTTGGTGAACGACTGAATAATGTGCAACACAGACCGCATAGTGGTCCTTAGCCTCTTATCCAGCAACTTCTATCTCTACCTCCTCGTGGTAGGGTAACCAACCTGTTTTGGACCTCATCTGCAGCTGTACATAATTTGGAGACTTCCATTTGATTTTGCTGTAAGTGTCCAACTTATGTACAGCTACAGATGGGGTCCAAAATAGGTTGATTACCCTATCAGCCAGAATATGAGCAACCATAGCGGAGATGTGGTAACCAACCCTGGTGGAAACTAAGGTCGTATACCGACAGGCAAGGAGGCACTGTCTTGTCTCGGCGCTATACGATGGCAGCCCCATCATGAGACTCGGTAGCATAGCCCTAGTAAGGCAAGCTTTTTATATCTAAAATATTACGAAAAATCAAGAAAATTCAACTCGGAACATTTAGTACGGACAAAGGCGATAAAACTAGGATTTGGAATGGATGCTTCCTACCTGGAACTGTAAATTACTAAACTTCGTGGATGGCGACAGGATGTTGCTCGTTCAGTTAGAACCGCAAAAGTTCGACATTGTGGCACTACAGGAGATCTGTCGCAAAGGTGTGGGGGATCCGTGGCGGCAAGGCCCAATTTTACCAGAACGGTTGAGCAACCAACGAGCTAGGAACGGGCTTCGTAGTGATAGACAGAATGCAGGATCGCGAGAGGATTTGTGTGTTGAGGATAACAGGCCGCTTCTTCACCTACACCATCATAAACGTGCACTGGCCACACGAAGGTAGACCCGACGACGAGAAAAAGCGTTCTATGTCCAGCTGGAGGCAACATACGATAGCTGCTCGCCACAGGATATTATCGTCATTGGGGACATGAACGCTCAGATCGACAAGGAAGCAATGTATAGTGATAACGGCCAGCGATGCATCACCATTGCAGTTTCCCGAGGTCTGGGGACATTCCTTCCCCGCATAGATCTACAAAACCACCAGGAGATCACCTGACTAACTAACATTGAACCTAATCGACCATATTCTCATCGAAGGCCAGGGTTTCTCGAACATCAGCAACGTACGCTCCCTACGGGGTGCGGATTTCGACTCAGATCATTGCCTAGCAGAAGTACTCGTGCGATCAAAATTATCGACGGTATATACCTCACGACGGAGCCACCCTCCTCGGTTAAACATTCGGTAATTAGACAACCCGCAAGGTGCTGAGAACTATGCGCGTACTATGCGTCTTCCTCTGTGGCCAGGTGCTTCGACCCTCGAAAATAAATGAAGCAGGATACGTTCGGCCATCAGTGAGGCCGCAAAACGCCGGAAGGAGAGCTAGAACCACTATTTCAGGCTAGTGAGATGCGCAAGTTCTATGAGAAGGTGAACCGATCTCGTAATGGATACACCCCGAGGCCTGACATGTGTAGGAACGAGCAGGGAAACCTGGCCACAAACGAGCGCGAGGTGGTTGGTGAGTGGAAGCAGTTCTTTGACAGGGATCTTAATTGCTGATATAGCAAAAGGAAATGGAGCAAAATTCAACGTATGAGAGCCTATGAGCGTTTCGACTTCCAATTTCAAAGAGATCCGGCGAGAAATCGGTCAGCTGAAGAATAGAACCGCCGAAAAAGACCGACTCTTGACAAAACTCTACAAAAATGGCCAAGAACCATTGGGAACGGCAGTTCACTGAATAATTTCATGCTTCGGACTCACCGTTCTCCCGAAATGCTACATTTCTTCATAAAATCTCGCACCAGTCATTTTGACTGGTGCTGGTATAAATGGCAAAAACAAAAATTATATTTGTTACTAATATATATAAAGTAACATTAAGTTCATAAAATGTATTCTCTACTTATAGATACAAAAGTCATAACATCGTTTCTAAAAGCAAATGTTATATGTTGTTGAAATTTCAAATTGAAATTGCACGACCAGTCAAAATGACTGGTCTGGTGGGCTGGTACCGAATGGCCGAAACACAAATGGCCGAATCACGAATAGCCGAAATCCAAATGGCCGAGTTTCAATAACAGTCACAGAAGGCCGAATCACGAATGTCCGAATCACGAAAGGCCGAAATTTTTCGGAATGCCTAAATAACTATTCAATAAAAAACCATGAATTGGCAATTAGTTAACAAATAACTTTAATCAAACAAAAAACAAACTACTACTATTAAACAAACAAAACATGCTTTACGAACGCCTTTGTTTAGCGCTTAATAAAAGCGCAACTGCATCCACAAAATTTTTGCTGCTCATTTTGTGAGCATTAACACATTTCGAGTAGATTTATTCGTCTATTTCTCGGCGCGAATTCGGAACATCCCCCTGAAGAATTCTAAGGATGTTCCCATCTATCGCCTTTTGCTCCACCCGCAGCTCAGTGATGATCGTGGTCATTGACAGGTGATGGAAACCAACAATGGTTGTCCATCGTTGATGCCATGCTTCCAAGCTGTTTGTGGTCCGCCGTAGCTTGTCAATGACGGCTTAAAATTTGACCACAGAGTGGGGTGAAACAATGGCCTGTTGTTCCGGTTCCTCCCACTTATGTAAGTATTCCAAAAATATGTAAGGAAATTCTCCAATTCTTCAAGCATTGTTTCTTCCATCGCGTCGTACGCCTCCTGTATCCGATTTTGCGACAGAAAAGACAAAGCCTAGATTTTTTATTACATTATAAAAACATCAAATAAAAGTACTTTATCAACAAACCTGCAGCCGTTTTACCGCCATGAATATGTCTGTGTTGGTCGAGTAATGTTGTTTTAGTCCGCGTATATTTAATTGTTTTATTATATTTTGGGTGAAATGAAAAAAGCATAAGAAGCATTCCGCTTCTACTTGTTTTTATTGAATAGTATCCCATCAATGGAAAGCATCGGTTTTCCTCTCTGCGACAACACAATTTTAACGACTGGCGCACTTTCTTCGTTGTTGAAACCAGCAACATCGGATGAATCGCCGGATGCACTCATTTTTCACAGGACAACTACCAACTACCGTGCGGAAAGCAAACCGTGTTCAACAACAATGGACACAACTGTTGGCTTTGCTATGTGCGGTCAACAAAGATGGACACGGCGGGATATTGAAATAAAAGTTTCGGCCGCTTTAGTAATAGGGTAATAAACTTGTAGTTTACTGCATTTACTTCTTTATGAAAATCCATGACAGTAAGAATAAGATTACAATTATAATATAAGCATATATCTACGAAAGATAATTTTTATACTGGTTTTTACCTCATATTTCTTGATTATAAATACATCTTCATTATAAGGTGCGAGACGTATTTACCGTGTTAGTAGCAAATGTTTCTTAGATGATTCAGGGCGAGACGGCCGTAGGCCGCGAGTGTGCGCCGGTGATCCGCCGTCGGAAGCGCCGGCCACTGCGGGGGGGCAGCCCCCCCGCAGAAACTACTACTATTTAGGTGCATGCGTTTTCCTAGGTTTACTGTCTATTAGGGATTATCCCTTAGTTAAGTCCGAACGAGCGGTAGCGAGTAAGGACAGCATGTACCCAAGGTTTGCGCAGGTTGAAGGCTATGAATATTTTCGGTCGAATATGACATTCGGCCATTCGTGTTTCGGCCATTTGTGATTCGGCCATTCGTGATTCCGCCTTTTGTGATTCGGCCATTCGTGATTCGGCCATTTGGTAAATTATGCTATTCGTTATTTCGGCCATTTGTGTTTCGGCCATTCGTGATTCGGCCATTTGTGTTTCGGCCATTCGTAGGTAATCCGGTCTGGTATATCTAGTGTTAACTACGTTCATGATGAGAAACGTAATAATAAGAGTAATAAGTAAGTAATAATAAGTAAGTAATAAGAGGTGAGAAATGAAAAATAAAAGGTGAGTAGTGTGTAGCGCGATGTGCGAAGTGCGTGCGAGAAGTAAGAAATTAAAAGTGAGAAGTGAAAAGTTAGACGTGAGACGTGAGACGTGAGACGTGAGCCATGAGACGTGAGACGTGAGACGTGAGAGGTGAGACGTGAGACGTAAGAGGTGAGACGCGAGAAGTGGGAAGTGAGACGTGAGACGTGAGAAGTGAGAAGTGAGAAGTGAGAAGTGAGAAGTGAGACGTGAGACGTGAGACGTGAGACGTGAGACGTGAAAGGTGAGACGTGAGAAGTGAGAAGTGAGAAGTGAGAAGTGAGAAGTGAGAAGTGAGAAGTTAGAAGTGAGAAGTGAGAAGTGAGAAGTGAGAAGTGAGAAGTGAGAAGTGAGAAGTGAAAAGTGAGAAGAGTGAGAAGTGAGAAGTGAGACGTGAGAAGTGAGAAGTGAGAGGTGAGAAGTAAGAAGTGAGAAGTGAGAAGTGAGAAGTGAGAAGTGAGAAGCGAAAAGTTAGTAGAGAAGTGAGTGGTTGAAGTGAGAAGTAATAAAAAGTTAGAAGGAAGGCTCAATACCACTTAGTCGACCTCGGGTCATATCGGCCTTATGTCTAATCTGCATAGCCCAAGCTGGCCAGACGTCATAGATCTAGGTGACTTATCCCGAATGATCAACCGTCCCGAAAGTTGTTCCGCGTTTTTGTGTCAGTTGAATGTTGAAATTCTACGATATCTAAGAGTCCGTTCTGAATTCGTTAACTACCGAAAAACCGAAAACCGGTCACTCAAATCTATTGTACCTTGAACCGCAAAAGAGTCTTAGAATCATCGTAATCGAAATGATGCAGAGTGACGCATAAAGGAGCCTATGCTTACCTGATTTGCTGATTGTTCTTCATCGTAATGGAAAAGATTGCGGTAGGTACAATTGATCTCACTTCGAATCCGATGCTACTTAAACAATTTCATGAAGTGTATGAACACCCAGCTAGTACGTACGGTAAGCGTACGCAAATCTAATTAACTCGAATGTAAAATCAGCGTACATATTCGGCTGAACTATTCTAATTGGTGTCAACACACATACCTAGTCCAAGGGAACATTGATTATAAGTCATTTTTTGAGCATATTAGTAGAATTTCCGGAGCTAAGAAGAACTAAGGAGAACGTTCCATTTAACGCTGATCCTAGTTGAAGTAGAATTGAATGGAACATTCTCCTCACTTTTCCATTGACAATCCAGACTGTTTTCCATCCAAATGCATGCAACAAAATAAGTTAGAAAGATTGCTTTTCTGCAAAATTTTAAACCCCAACAGCAATTAATCGCCCGAGTTGATTTACAGATAATCCCTCCTGTGACGGGTGCCAGCGACACTATTTATGAATATGCGTGAATCAGCTTGAACCTATCGAATGCATGTAGTTTTTAATGAATCGCATTTCAACCATGAAATTATTATGCGTATGTGCCCCAGCATCCAGCCACCGCTCTTGTCCGTACGCGGATTGACTTCCGTACCAAATGCTTAAATGCATCCTGATCTACCAATCGGTTCCATGATTTATAGCTTAATTTAATTTCCATACACACAGACAATCCCGATTTGGGAAAGTATTAAAAATTGAAAATCACAATTTGGGATTTGCATTTCAACGCAGTACCAATTCACGGTTGTTCGTTATAATGACAGCGACACTGGCGGTGGCCAGATGAAGCGTGATATGCAATCACCGTTCCGCTATGCCCCGTCAAATGCCAGTCATTCCCGTGAGCGTGTCACGACCGCGAAGTGATGACCGCATGTGATGGTCGATCCGATTGAATAGTTGACTTTTGGTTCGGTGTAGGTACAATCCGCTCGTTTCGATAGTGTGTGCAGTGCCGAGCGTATAGCCTCACTTTTACAGTGATTTATGATAATAGTAAATTATTAACATATTGATAGGATGTTCGGGGAAATAATGCTCGATTCGTATGCCAATGAAGACAATATTTTTCTCGCTGTGAATTGATTCTGTCTAAAAAAGAATATTTTCAGAATTCGAAAATTATTAGTGTTTTAGTCTGATTTACTGGATATCGATACTTGATTTGATTTAGATGGGCAGTTTCACTCTGTGTTTACTTGATTTGTGCCTAGTAGTATCCCATTGTTCAAGTGTCATATAAGTTAATGATATAATCTACTTTCGAAGCTCATTATAAAACCTGTAAATAATTTGAAAGGCAACACTATTATTTATCGTCTGAGGGACAAAATTTTACCACAAAATCATTCAAACCAGTTGACCTGCTCCGAAGTACAGGAACTAGCTTTAAAAATGTTTTCGTTATATGTACTAATATTTCCGATGCGATGTGTCAACCGTATGTTACTTACGACTTATCCAAACAAAATTCGCTTGCACTATACATAGCGAAATCGCCGATTGGCTGGTAAAATTTTATTGTTTCACTTTACAAATATCTTTCCCTATGTAAAGAGAAACGAGGCTAGCAAATTTCCTCCTTTAAACGCGAGTTTAGCATTTCACACTAGATGCTATTGCAAGAGATCCCGAGCATGCTTTTGTGTTTGTGTATTTTCAAGTCTGGTGTTGCAGTGGAAATTTATGGTTCCGAAGATAACACACGTCGTTCGTTTTACAGAGCATCCAATAAATTCGACATTCAATAAAAAGCGTCATTTAAAAACTACGCTTCCATGCGATTCGGTGCATGGCAGACGATGGGCAAAAGCTATCGATATTAGTAGTACAAAGCAAACCAACGTTGGCAACACTGCTGCAGTTCTAGCGCACCATCCAACTAGTGAAACATGTGTTCGACGACAGCACGACGACCTTCCGTGTGGTGGCAGCCTGATTAATTCGCACAAAGAAATAAATTATCGACCATGGGATAACATTTTACCTGTTCGTCTAGCGGGCAGCGTGTTTTGAAAAAGATCAGCACAATGCTAGATATTCTGTTGAAGACGGGGAACAAAATAAAAAAAGAAACTGCTTGATTTACATAAGTTGGCATACGATATAATATTTTGCGGTCAAGTTTTAAGTACCGTGCGTTTTCTTGAAATACCTGCATTCATTAAATGTTATTCAAATGTCTCCACTGACGTTAAGAATGATAATTGTCAGCTAAGTAGGACAATTAATTACGGAATACAAAATAATAAATGTTATGTTGAATTTGATAAATGACAATTAGCAAAATCAGCAAAAAACCACAATCAGTTTAGTTTACCAAGATGCTGTGTTTCTAACCTTTACGTATATATTTTAGATGTATATCTGAAAAGCAGTTTCGATAAAAGTAGTTTATAGATTCAAGGCACTGTCAATACTGGTGACACTACACTCAAGTCTATCTTTACACGGTTTATTTTTACGATTTTTTAATCAACGCGGGGTTTTACGACGATTATTGAAATAATACGTTTTACCGTGACCGCTCCTAATTCTGCGCAACTCCTAATTCTGCGCATTTTTCTTAATATATGTATATTTCAACATTGTGCATAACTATGACCATTGTGTTATTTTTTTAAAATGCCTGTTGAATATCACGCCATTATTCACAAAAGGGCCATAATATTTGACAGCGAAATAAATTAAACTGAAACTGAAAGTATTTTATACGTCAGAAAACAACATCGTTAGCGCCAACGCCAAAACTGTCATTCTAGAAAATAAACAAATTTATGATCGAAATTTCTTGCAATGATCAAATTACCCAGCATAGTTAGAAAGAATAATTAGTTTTAGTCATGTTTTAGACAAAAAGAGTGATTGCATGCCTCGCTTTCGTTGGAAACATGCGACGCAGTAGTGCGCAGATTTAGGCACAGATTTTTTATTCATGTTCCAAATTCTGCGCAGTAATGTATCCTTCGAAGAAATCGCGAAAGAATACGTCATCCAAATGGCTGAGGTATAGAGGCATGAAAATTCAAGTAGAACCTTTAACTTGCATTGATTGGAATCCTGTGTTGCGACTCAGGGTCCGTACGAGCGCCAATTTATGGAACTATGCGTCTGAATTTTTGAATGTCCAACTTCATGGAGCTGTCAGGCAGTGGCGAAGTGGTTTCTACATGAAAACACAATTTTTAATATTTGTCTAAAGTGTAATATTCAGTATGCAGAAAACCCGAATCAACTCGCCCTTCAAGTTATCGACAATAAAATATTTAAAATAAGCCAATCAAAATGATAACAATATTCCTGTGCCACCTGGACAGCACAAGAACGCCAAAGCATGGATTTATTTATGGTAATGGCTAATGCCGGATTTTTTATGTGCTTTTAGCGTATAAAGACATAAACAACATGGTATGAGTGTTTATTGCTACTTTTTAGGTGCGCAGAATTAGAAACAAACATGCGCAGAATTAGGAACATGGCCAAGAGAGTGCGCAGAATTAGGCACCGTGGATAAGTTTACAAAACAAAAAATATACGCAATAGTTGGTCGACTTTTAATTCCCATGTTTTTTACCAGATATTATAGACCATAGCACTACATGTTGCTGCTATCAACGTTATTAATTTAAGTCTAGAATACTTATAATAGCGGTAGAATCATAAAAATGTCTTAACTGCGCAGAATATGGTACGTGCACGGTATACAATTGATTTTTATGACGATATTTGGAATTTTTAGCAAGTTTTTGAAAGCATTGTTCTAATAAACGTGGTTGATGTAGCGATTTTTAAAATCAAGAGGTTTTTGACGATCTTTCAATTTTAATTAGTTTTTTCGGTGATCTTTGAATTAATGGTTTACGACGGTTTTTGAAATAACGCCGGTATTTTTACAAAATTTTTTACGTGCCACGTGTCCGCTGAGTAAAAAAAGACTTGCGTGTATTTATCTTATTTCTACATTCGGATTTCTGATATTTTATGCCGATTGAGCTCCTCTAAACAACCTCTTTAAGCATTTTAATCTTACCAAACAATTGTGTCCGGATGTGCATTCTAATACATACAGTCCCTTTTTTTAACTTTACACTTCACTTATTGTTTTTAAATTTTAATTGTTAATTTTTCGTATTTTACTTTTCATTTTAAACGTTCGATTGTTTGTTTTTGGTTTTTTACTTTTAATGTTTTACTTTTAACTTTTCATTTTCCACTTTCAACTTTTCGCTTTTCACCTTTCCATTTACTTCTATTTACTTTTCATTCGGCATTTTTCACTTAACACTTTTCACTTTTTACTTTTTACATTTCCCTTTTCACTTTTTGCTTTTCATCTTTTAAATTTTTGCTTTCTTTTCACGTTTCACTTTTTACTTTTCGCCTTTCACTTTCTACTTTCCGCTTTTCGCTTTTCAGTTTTCACCCTTCACCCTTTTTATTATTCACTTTCTACTCTTTTCTTTTTACCTTTTAACTTTCACATTGCATTTTTCACTTTTCGCTTTTAATTGTTCACCTTTCACCTTTGATGTTTCGCTCTTTACTTTTTGGTTTTTGTTTTCCGCTTTTCGCTTTCCACTATTCACTTTTACTCCTTCATTTTACACTTTTCAATTTTCTCTTTTCGCTTTTAATTTTTTACTTTTTATCTTTCACTTTTCGCCTTTCTCTGCTTACTTTTCGCTTTATTACTTTTCACTTTTCGCCGTTCTCTTTCCACTTTTCGCTTACTACTTTTCACTTTTTGCCTTTCAGTTTTCACCTTTCACTGTTCACTGTTCACTTTCTATTTTTTCCCTTTTACCTTTCGCTAATCACTTTCCATGTTTTCATGTGTTTTACTTTTCAATTTTACTTTTCCCATTTCACCTTAAAGGTCAAAAGTAAAACTTTTAAGTGTCATTTTTCACTTTTCTTTTTTAACGTTTCAGTTTTTACTATTCATGTTTTACCTTTTACTTATCATTTTTCATTGTTTACTCTTGACATCTATCCTTGACATTTGTCGAAAATTTTTTGATTTTTGGCTTTTGACTTTCAATTATTGACTGTTGACTTTTAATTTCTAGTTTTTGATTGTTGACTGTCGACATTGAGCATTTGACTTTTAACTTTTGGCTTTTGACTTTTGACTTTTGACTTTTGATTTTTGTCTTTTGACTTTTGACTTTTGACTTTTGACTTTTGACTTTTGACTTTTGACTTTTGTCTTTTGACTTTTGACTTTTGACTTTTGACTTTTGACTTTTGACTTTTGACTTTTGACTTTTGACTTTTGACTTTTGACTTTTGACTTTTGACTTTTGACTTTCGACTTTCGACTTTCGACTTTCGACTTTCGACTTTCGACTTTCGACTTTCGACTTTCGACTTTCGACTTTCGACTTTCGACTTTCGACTTTCGACTTTTGACTTTTGACTTTTGACTTTTGACTTTTGACTTTTGACTTTTGACTTTTGACTTTTGACTTTTGACTTTTGACTTTTGACTTTTGACTTTTGACTTTTGACTTTTGACTTTTGACTTTTGACTTTTGACTTTTGACTTTTGACTTTTGACTTTTGACTTTTGACTTTTGACTTTTGACTTTTGACTTTTGACTTTTGACTTTTGACTTTTGACTTTTGACTTTTGACTTTTGACTTTTGACTTTTGACTTTTGACTTTTGACTTTTGACTTTTGACTTTTGACTTTTGACTTTTGACTTTTGACTTTTGACTTTTGACTTTTGACTTTTGACTTTTGACTTTTGACTTTTGACTTTTGACTTTTGACTTTTGACTTTTGACTTTTGACTTTTGACTTTTGACTTTTGACTTTTGACTTTTGACTTTTGACTTTTGACTTTTGACTTTTGACTTTTGACTTTTGACTTTTGACTTTTGACTTTTGACTTTTGACTTTTGACTTTTGTCTTTTGACTTTTGACTTTTGACTTTTGACTTTTGACTTTTGACTTTTGACTTTTGACTTTTAACTTTTAACTTTTAACTTTTGACCTTTGACTTTTGACTTTTGACTTTTGACTTTTGACTTTTGACTTTTGACTTTTGACTTTTGACTTTTGACTTTTGACTTTTGACTTTTGACTTTTGACTTTTGACTTTTGACTTTTGACTTTTGACTTTTGACTTTTGACTTTTGACTTTTGACTTTTGACTTTTGACTTTTGACTTTTGACTTTTGACTTTTGACTTTTGACTTTTGACTTTTGACTTTTGACTTTTGACTTTTGACTTTTGACTTTTGACTTTTGACTTTTGACTTTCGACTTTCGACTTTCGACTTTTGACTTTTGACTTTTGACTTTTGACTTTTGACTTTTGACTTTTGACTTTTGACTTTTGACTTTTGACTTTTGACTTTTGACTTTTGACTTTTGACTTTCGACTTTCGACTTTCGACTTTCGACTTTCGACTTTCGACTTTCGACTTTCGACTTTCGACTTTCGACTTTCGACTTTCGACTTTCAACTTTCGACTTTCGATTTTCGACTTTCGTCTTTCGACTTTCGACTTTCGACTTTCGACTTTCGACTTTCGACTTTCGACTTTCGACTTTCGACTTTCGACTTTCGACTTTCAATTTTCGACTTTCGATTTTCGACTTTCGACTTTCGACTTTCGACTTTCGACTTTCGACTTTCGACTTCCGACTTTCGACATTTGACTTTCGACTTTCGAGGGCTAGGGTTAGGGTTAGGGCTAGGGCTAGGACTAGGACTAGGGCTTAACGCTTTAGGTTTAATCGCCAATTGCTTACAAAGCGTGATGATTTACTAGACCAGACATTAGTTTATTCATTATCAGAAAGATTGATGAAAAGTAAAATCTAACATTTTGACACAATGTTACACTAGCTAATAAGCTTTCTCGCTATTAAAAAATTAACAGCCAATTTCATTTTCATTTTCATTTTCTCTACAATTTCACAAATTCTCTGACAATGACGACATAGTTGCACCAGAAACCGGAACAAAACATTCGGATGGAATGGAATAGTTGAATAGTTGGGAAAGCGTGCCTGTCAAATATTGTCAGTGCAGCTGCAGACGAACGGGCGCCTACTAATGAACAGTCAATTGGCCTTTCTCGCTTTTGAAAATTTAGTTGAAATCTTTGAAGTTATGTTCTACAATTTCTCAACTATTCTAGATACAACTTGTACGCGATTTGACTATGACTTTTATTTTTCTTCATAGACATGGATCATGGATCATTGCCAGCGAAAGAACTTATTTCTTATTCAAGGCTCTTTAATTATTGATGATCTAGTTTCCTCTTAATTATTTCACGAAATAAGAAAAAAGAAAAAAAAATTGGAATTTGAAATTCAATGTGTGAACAAAGTACAGTTCGGACTCGACCCAGCTAGCACCAACTCGTATATCAATGTACGAAAACTATCGTAAATATCTCCTCACAAACTCGAAATCGTAAATAAAGCTGAATAAAGTGGGATCAAGTTGATTTTCCGTCATATATAATGATAATGACTGACATACATACGATTTTCAGCACAAAATCGTAGAGTAGTACGGAGCGACTCGCGCTTAATCGGATATTATCGTATATAAATACTTATATAGTCGTAACGCTCAAAATTATTCGTAATCACGTATATCGCCTCCAAAATAGTACGGATATGCCAATTTTGGGCATGAAATACGATTTATTTAGCATGTATATCTGTACGTAATGCTGATTTTTACCTTTTTTATACATGTGAAAATGCTAGCTGGGGATTATCCGGGGATTCGATTAACCGGGGATTCGATTATCCGGGTTTTCAGACTCGATTATCCGGGTGAAAAAAACATGTTTTTAAATAATTTATTTTACATACAAATGTCAAAGTTTTCACGTTAGATAATGGTTCTAGCATGACAAATATTGATTCACCTCCCTAAAGGTATAAAATTCCTTTCCTATGTATTTTATCAGCGAGTATTGCAGATAATGTAATCAATTTTTAAATTGTTTGGTGGTATGTCTCATAATTCATCATCATCATCATCATCATCATCTTCATCATCATGATCATCATCATTATGATCATCATTATCATCATCATCCTCATCCTCATCATCATCATCATCATCATCATCATCATCATCATCATGATCAACATCATTAAAATAATCATCATCACCAAAATCATCACCATCATCATCATTATCAAAATCATCATCACCATCATCACCATCATCATGATCAACCATCATCATCATCAGTGAAAACAGCCAAAGAATGGAATTTTCTAACTTTGTGGTGAATTATTCAATAATAGAAAACGTTTATGATACCTAAAAGTAAAAAAAAACAGCATACAAAATAAATTTTGTCCTAAAAATAAAATTCATTAGTGAAAGAAATCGTGAGAAAGGAATTTTCAAACTTTAGGGGAGATTAATCAATACTAGAAATAGATTTATGGCACCTACAAGTCAAAAATCATGACACTCAAAAAAAAATTTAGGTCCAAAAATATGATCCGATTATCCGGGTTGAACACCCAGCTAACATTTTCGTACGTATATCAAAGTGAAAAATGAGAAATATATACCGATATATATCTTGAAAAATCGCATTAGATGCATGAAACCAGCATATGCGTACTATTTTGGAGGCGATATACGTACTGCAGATTATTCGTAAACAATTCACATTCATAAGTATTTGTATACGATGAGATTCGACTCAACATGATTAGTTCCATAATACTATACAATTCTGTGATGAAAATCGTATGTAAATCAGTCGTCATCATTTTGTACGATTTAATATAAACTAGGGTGCGATTTAATAAGCTTTGTGTACCATTTCGATTTTATTTAGAGACATTTAAGATAATTTTCATATATTGATATACGATTTGTGGTTTGCTGGGCATAAAAGTGAACACCCGGATAATCGTGTCCGTGCTGTATTCCAAATATTGTCAGTTTAAATAATTTTGAGTAAGAAATCTGATCTGACAGATCTGATTCCTAAAAATAGAAAAAATGAACTATATTTTTGGGAAGTTCTAGGTACTGCAAGATAATAATTTTTTTTAATATTTTTGAAAGTACCGTCAAACGGGGTAACTTGGAACAGCGGGGTAACATGCAATAACTCTATATCGATCCAATTTACTGTACTTTTTGATCTGTTACTTCAATTTTTAATCCATATCAGTCACTGTATCTTGTTGTTAACAGTTCAAAGAAACCATAGATACTGTTATGTTGATTTTCTGCTGTTTTTGTGATTTTTAAAAAATTCGACAAGATGGTGTCAAATTCATGGTCAATTTTTCGTCAGTAAAACGTTTGTGTTGCCCACAGGCACTTCAAATAAAAGAAGCCTAACATACATTTTTTATAGTAAAATGAATGATAAGGAAACAAAATAATCGATTTATGATGACTAGTTTTGTTTATCTTACGTGTTACCACATTATTCGTAAAACAAGTACTTAAACGGGGTAATTTGCAACAGCTGGTAGATATAAAAAGGTGTGTTCCGTTAGCTTCAAGAGGCAAGTTAGCATTTAATTTTGCATTAAACAATACTAAAGCACACCTGAAGAATGTAAGATACTTTCGGTAAGTCGGAAATATCCCCGTTTTTCTCTGGATATACTGAAAATGGCCATAGAAGAGGCCAAAAAGAAAATAACCTCACTGAGAAAACCGACCAGCAATATGACAGTGTCTAATTGCGATCACTCGTAACGTAATGAACATTCATATATAACGTAACCAAGATATCGATGATTTTTAACTCTCCCGCTCCACTTCATGACGGGATTTTGCATAGTGGATATACGACGTGTAAAGCGTTATTACACAACTCTCGCTTCCCTAAGTGCGTTACATAATATGTGAATGGTCCTTAAAGAAGGCAGATCTAAAGGATCCAAACAAGGAATATTAACTGCATGAATAATATAAAAAGCTATTTCTGTAATTTCCGTTACGGGGCGCATAATTTTTTTTCACAACGTGACATAGGACATTTATGCGTATATTCATAGCAAAAGCATTAAAAATCGCAAGTCGGATTATCATTTGCATATTCAAGTCAAAAGAAACTCATACAAATCTTTAAATTCGTACAATTTCTAAAAAATATTGCTTGTTGCAAGTTACCCCGTTTAAGGGGTTACCAGTAATAAATTAGTTAAAAAATTCTACAACAGCCAATATTGATCGCAATTTTTTTCTCAATATGTGAAATTATTGTATGCTAGACCTAATAACTTTGTATTAATTAAATGTCCTCAAATGTACTACAGATAAGTTTTTACTTGCACTCATAGTTGAGAACTGTTGCAAGTTACCCCGTTTGACGGTATCCCGTTAAAAAGATAAGCTGGAGTAGAGTGACTATATACAGAGTGGCGACAATGTCAAA
The DNA here is from genome assembly GCF_943734655.1 of Sabethes cyaneus. NCBI lineage: Eukaryota > Metazoa > Arthropoda > Insecta > Diptera > Culicidae > Sabethes > Sabethes cyaneus. The sequence goes on from NC_071354.1 coordinate 147,541,609, forward strand.
ATTGGAATGATAATTATCTGTCAGTGTCATTCCAATCGAGCAGACAACCTATCCAACGCGTATGCAAGAAAGAGAAAGAAAAACCTTGGAAAAACCGCATTGCATACATTTGGGATGACTTGTCGCCACTCTGTATATAGTCACTCTAAGCTGGAGCAGTGAATTATTTTATTAGATAGATGGATCTTCAAACTACTAAATAAAAACCTTTGCTCTGATGTGTTATACCTAAAGAATTTGCGTAGCATAAATGTTGTTGCATGCGAAAAATGATCGGATTATTTTTAGCACAATAATTTCCCGCTGCTTATTCCGTAAGCAAGCGAAACCGAACATCTGCTGCACCAATTAGGCTAATGATTGGCCTGCCAATATTGATACATGTATTAATTAGGTCAATTTCTTCTATTTATCTGCGACTAATGGACATATAATTAAATTAGTTCTTATACACAAACTCGTTCACGATCGCATATTGTTTTTCAGCTTATCCGCTGTAATTCGATTCGGTCGGAAATCAAGCCGGTCGCTCTGATACACTGCAAATATCTTGCAGATTGTCGTCTTGTTGTGTTATCTTTGCCTCAGACTATATGCCAACGATAATAATGTCGCAGTGCGAAACCCCTTCCAAATCACAGTAGAATAAAGTTTTGCGTTGAAGAGGCCAAAAAATTAATATTGAATAATTTTTAAACTTTTTACTAAAGGTCGAATACTCTGTAAATGTACAGTAAATAATGTATAGTTTTAAAGTCATTCACAACAACTCACTGTGCGTGCGATGGGTGGTAACACCGAACGAACTGCGAAAGCACAGCGGTGGCATAAATTTTAATTCAATTTGATTATCAATAAATGACAGAAAATTGAACGAGGGGAATATGGCACCCGAACGGGATATCGTCATCTCCTTGGGCCCGGCTGGCTGTGCGGCTGTGAGCACACAACATTGTTATCATTATTTGTCACGCCGCAAATTTGCACCCTCGCGAATCCTACGTACCTACAGGCGGTCGTGGTTCACAGTTGTGCGTTTCGCCTTCGCTCAGGCAAGCATATCATCAACAGCTGACGACTACGACGACGACAATGAGAGCGACAAAAGATGGGATACCACGTTGCCTGATGACCCCTTGCTGCGATCCACTTTGCGTGCTGTGAGTAGGATTGTTTTTATTCCTTGGCAGAAATAAGACTGCAGATGGTGGTCTTGCTGGTAAGAAGTGCGAAAACTTCTCTCGCAAAACGTGAAGGACTAACTTACCAATGTACGAATAGCAAATAACACGCCGAAAATAGTCTCCATGAGATGTTGTATGAAAGTCCGTGTTAAAATAGGTCCACAAAAACCATGCACGAGTAAAGTTTTGGGACACCCTAATTTACCAACCCATGTCATCATTAGAATCCGCAGTGGGAATGCGAGAAGTACAGTTTCAGCTGTTATCAATTTGTCGTAATAAAATTTTATGTTTCTGGGACCGATATGTTGTGCGTTGTATCCGCCACGACGGAATAAACAATATTTCGGAGTAACTATAAAAAATAAATAAAATTAGGCCATTACAAATATTTTTAAAAGTTTTTGTCACCCCCTCTTCGAAATTCACTTAAAAAATCGTGGGGCAAAAAAGTAATTTGTAAGATATAAGTTAATTTTTTTCATAAAATCAGTTTTCTGTGGGCTCTACAGCCCTTTAGGTAGTAACCCGTGAAATCAAAACCCTCGTATACCAGCTGGCAGAGGGAAACGGAAAAGCATAGGTCTTCATCACAAAAACACAGCTTAAGCGTCATCCGAAACTTTCATACATCGAAAAATCGAGTTCGAAATCGAAAAATGAGTGTACGAGCGGTTAACGCTTGTAGCTCAGAACAGATATGGAAATTCGAACAATGGAATCTCCGAAAATCGGCAAAAAATTTATTTTCGTTCTTCTCGTTTTTTCGTAGGTTTTTACTTGGAAAATAATGACGTGTACATACGTGAACAGTTGTTGTTGTTGTTTGTTAGCTACACTCTACACTTCAAAGTGCATTCCTGTCAACCATTTTTTTAAATTGTTTTAGTAAGCATACTTTCAGTATTAAACATACAAAGAGAGATGGAAATCCTCTATGGAAATGTCAAGTTTCTTCGAAGCGATCAAACGGATTTATACGTTCCTAATAGCAAATGACTGGGTATAATTTTCTTAATATTTTTCTTATGTACCATAAGGATCCACAAATTACCAGCTAAAATCTGTTTCAATGGAGGCGCATGGTATAGATTAAGGTGAAATTAGCAGTAATCGATTCTGCCAATTCCAAAGGAAGTTTTTTTGTTTGAAACTTGAAACAAAAATTCTTTAGAAAAATATATTCGCTGTGTTTAGATTGGCAAGAAGAATGCAATCTTTACATTTTTATAAACAGAACCGCGCTTTTGGGCCCAAAAACTGCTTTCGAAATTGGGCTCTCCGACGAAAAGTCAATGATTGCTAATTTCCCGTTAATAACGAATAGAATAGTTAAATAGAGAAAAAGCTTGTGTTGTGCATTAACTAGAATGAAAATAACTACAGTATAACAATACTATTATTACTACCACAACAGATCTCTAATAATGATCGCAGTGCTTTAGTCTCCTACAAAGAAAAAAAAATAACATAACAAAGGTTTCTTTCGCCATTAGGTGGGTGCAATCGTGGGTAAAAGTATAAATAATTTTCTCTTAAATGAGCTTGCTTCAGTATGCCCCAATTTGAAATACAAATGAGCCTATTTTAGGACAAAAAAAAAACCTAATGTTTCGAATTATTTCAATACATATACTAGCATTTTCGTCACAATACCTTGCATTCTTAAAGGGAAAAATGGGAGCAAACACTCAAGAAACTGCATGGTAGAACGAATTGCGCCGACGAGTCGTATTCTTTGTAGCAAATTGCCACTAACATCCAACTGTCTCGTGTCGCCTGATGACATCAGACGTTTAAAACATCACTATCAAAACGATCTGCAGCGAGGAGGAAATCTACCAGGAGTCAAAATTTCAAGAGCACACCATTACCTAGCGGCAGCCATCAAGTGCAATGGAAGCTCATTGGATGATTGATTTACGATGTTGTCTGCTCTTGAAGTTCCTGACACGGCTGCGATGCGATAGTCCAAATGGTGTCGGACCGTTCGTAATAGATGAAAGCCATCAGCATCAGCATCGGCAATGCCGCGGATGCGCCTCCGCCCGGATGGCAACCAGTAGTAGTGTAGACTCTCTGTTGCCGTTCCTGCAATTTAGACATGATGGATGTTGGGGCAGATTTATCCTGACTGACATTGCAAGGCTCGGGGTTGTTGGCCTTTGATTAGAAGGCAAGTGGCTGTTTCCTCATGTTTCCTTTTCCATATTAATATATAAACTATCACTTCTATCTACATTTTGTTGATTTTATTCCATTTGAGCAATTTATTCAGATTAATCAAAAAACACCTTGCCAAAAAATATAAAGAGTTTTGAGTTACGATAAATTTTAAATTAGTCAGTCCAATAATTTATGATGAATAAAGAAAGATTAATAACTTCAAGCCATATATCCCTATGAGTTGTACGAAATGGCAATGTACTAGGTACTGTGTTACGGTATTATGCCAGCTTATTAAAAGAATCGTTGCATAAATTATTACTTGACTTTAATTACCGTATCTTTGGTCCGTCAAGAGTGAAACTACAGCATCCTATTTCAATCATACAAACTCTCCAATTAGTAGCAATGATACTGAAATTGAAATATTTGCAAATAAATGTCGCGACCTGTTGCAACTGACGGCGTTCGTGTTCGCGCTAGCTCTAATACCGTGTAAGTACCTTATAAATTTTCTTGTCGTTTACAGAGCACTGTTTCCTTCAACTAGTTTATATGCTGACAGCAATGCGAATGTAAATCGATACGAAGCTGAATATTGTTTTCTTGCAAAAAATAAAATCTTTCAGCGGTACTTTAAGAGTAATCGTGTTAAGATGAACAAAGACTAATTTTTATTGAAATATCTTAACATCGATTAGCTTTAAATAGAACATTTCAAAGCTTGCCAAGAAATGCATGATTTGGCAAATGAAGTGCACCGTTCATAACTAGCGGGACTGGCTGTGTCACACTTCACCAACGGGGTCACTTTCGTTCCAAAGGACATGAAACCTCCCCCCCACAACGAACCGAAACTAAGGCCCATCGAATAATGCTGGACCATTGTAAAGCAGGCACTACGGAAGCATCTTTAGGAGGTCAAATCTGAAGAAGACAGGAAGAAAAAGTAGGTTTTCGTACAGAAGAATGCAGCCAGATGTTGTGCACAACCCATCTACAAGAAGGGCGATCGGCTAGTTTGTTATGATTACCGCGGCATTATAACGGGAGTAGGTTAGTATGTTAGTTAGTACGTTAGTATGTGCACGTTTCGGGGGCACTCACGACTCGTTTCGAATCACGCAGAGGGTTGCGGTAAGGGGATGGACTATCCTGTATGTTATTCAATATCGCTATTGAAGGTGTGATCCGACGAGTGGTCATCGAAACGGGAGGAATGATCTTCAGCAAGAGTAACCAACTCTTAGCCTTCGCAGACGACCTCGACACCATTACTAGAAACCTTGGAACGGCGGAGGCAATCTTCACCAGACTAAAAAGGGATAGGAAGATTGGGTTACAAATCAATGCGCCGTAACCCAAATATATGGAAGGAAGAGGCTCAAGAGAAAGCAACGTTTGTCTCCCACGGACCGTGAGTATTGATGGCGATGAACTGGAAGCGGTGGATGAGTTCATATATTTAGGATCTGTGGTGACTGCCGACAATAATATTAGTGAGGAGATTCAACGACGCATTCAAGCTGGAAGTCGACCCTGCTTTTCGCTCCGCAAGACGCGTCGTTCAAGGAGCATGCGCAGTCGCACAAAATTGCTGATGTACAAAACGCTAATCAGACTGGTAGTCCTCTACGGACTCGAGACAGTAATTTTGCTTACGGAAGACATACGTGCACTTACCGTATTTGAACGAAAGGTGTTGCTATTTTTGGTGGAGTAGAAACAGTTAGCGGAGAGTGGCACAGGCGTATGAAACACGAGTTGAAGGCACTACTTGGAGAGATTCCCATCGTACACCTGGCGAAAGTTGGAAGACTACGGTGGGCCAGCCACGTCGCAAGGATGCCGGATGACTGCGCAGTGAAATCCATTTTCTTCAAGAACCCCATCTACCACCAGGAATAGGGGGGTTCAACGTGCTAGATGCTCCACTTTGCGTAGTTCAATGCCGTCGATAGTACAATTGAAGCAAATTGGGGTTTAAATCCGTTGAAAGCCCATAATTGGCACCATTCAGCAAATACATTGAATAAATCTTCCAAGCGGCGGCAGTCGTCTTTAGTACTTATCGTAGCAAATGGTTTCTGGTCTGGTCTGGTCGGCGTAAACTAACTTGCAACCGATTTCCAGCAACATCATTAAAGAACGATGTGCAAAGCATAGATCCCAAGTTGCTACCTTGAGGAACTCCAGATTTGTTGCCAAACACTGACGATCTACTGGATCCTAGTTTTATGCGCATTGCTAAGATATGAGTGAAGCCAATCAACCATTTTCTGAGATGCACCAAGTTGTTGAAGTTTTCGCAAAAGCATTGCATGGTCAATGCGATCTCGAAAACCGCTTTTAGGTCGGTATAGATGACATCAATATTGTAGTTGTTTAAAGATATAAGCGAAATAAGCGAAATTCAGTAGGTGCCTGTAAGTTATTTGCTCGTTACTTTGCTTCGGTATTCAATACCTCGACTTGTTCCTCAACCGAGGCTCAACTTGCTGCTGTCGATGTCCCTATTGATGTTACCGATATGGGTATATTCTATGTAACTCATGAAATGGTGTATCAGGCAGCAAAAAAAACTCAAACAGTCGTTCTAACCAGTACCGGATGGTAATCCATCTGCTGTATACTGTCGCTGTATCGATACTTTAGCCAAAACACTCTGCTTGATTTATAATAAATCGTTCTGTCAGCGTGTATTCACTAGTCCATGGAAAGCAACATTAATAACCCCCCCCCCCCCCCCCCCCGTGTTAAAAACCGGTGATAAGCGTAACGTAAGAAACTACAGAGGCATAACTAATCTTTCGGCTGGATCCAACCTCTTTGAGATCATTGTGGGCAATGTACTCTCAAGTCAAATTAAAAACTATATCTCCGGAACAACTTGGATTTATGCCAGGCCGCTCAGCCTCAACCGACTACCTGGAGTTCACTTCGACTTGCATTACACGCCTCGAGAACAAAGCCCAGGTTAACATTATATACACCGATCTGAAAGCTGCATTCGTCGAAGTAGTCTAAGTCCTCCCTAACAAAAAAAAATTAAAATGCCTGGGAGTGTTTAACAACATGTCCCGTTGGCTGCGATCTTATCTGGTTGGTGGAATACTTCGTATACGGCTGAATTCACACACATTCGTCAATGCATCCGGTGTGCCATAGGGTAGCAACTTAGGCCCCCTACTTTTTATTATCCATATCATCGACATTGCGACTCAGCTCTTATTTGAAGTTGTTTCATGAAGTCCACATCATGGTTGCACGCACCTACAAGAACATTTGGTTAATTTGATTGACTGATGCAGATGAAATCGTCTTACGATTAGCATTCCAAAATGGGTCCGCATGACGTATAACCGCAATCATTTCCTATTATATCCTATTATTCGCAATCATTTTATTATATTCGACTATAAAATCGATGGTGTTGTACTACAAAAGGGTAGAGCAAATGAGCGATCTTGGCGTGGTTTTAGATCAAATATGATCATACATCATACATATGATCAAATATCTGCATCGAACTGAGATAGTTGCTAAAGTGAATCGGCAACTAGGATTTCTATCTAAGCTCTCTAGAAACTTTACGGAACCTTACTGGCTTTTTTTACGTAGGAGTACTTCTTACGACAATGTTTGGGATAGGGTGTCATTCCGAAAAATCGAAAAATGCGAGCGTCACGAAAAATGATAGGTTTTGAGCGCTAATAGTTTAGCTTACTGCCCCGAATAATTTGGGATCCTCTTGAATAGCCGCTTTAATGGTCATATTCGGTATTCGGGATATTAGGGATTTAGCGATCTCAATTAGTTCCTCGTTCCCGCCGCCTGTCGCCTCATTATCTGACCGACCCCATAGCGGACCGCCTGATGGTCACTGTGAGTGCAGCCATTGTCTACCCTCCAGTCTTCTATCAGACCAGGACTGCCGAATGTCACGTCGATGATAGACTGTGCACCATTCCTACTGAAGGTACTTGTGGTGCCCACGTTGGCCAGATCTACGTTGAGCTTTGCCAGAGCCTCGAGCAGAATCCGACCCCTATGGTTCGTGCGACGACTTCCCCACTCTACCGCCCAAGCGTTAAAGTCGCCCGCCACAACCACCGCACAGTGGTTTGATTGCTCTGGAATCGTGAACTTTTTTAATAACTCTTTTCATAGTGTTTTTTTCAATATGGCGTCTTTGGAAGAATTTCTGTATATCAATAGGCGCAGCAACTGATGGTTAGTATTAGTTCGGAACTCAAACACAGGTGGCGCTGCAAAATTTAACTTTCTAATTTAATGATTTAGAGCTATAATATGTTCTAGAAAGTTTTAGATAATCTTATTATGAAGCTTTTTGCTGAAAACATTATTCCTCTAAGTATCACAGTTCTCGAGATATTAAGCGTCTTTCATGACGGACCCCCACAAATCGAGTTTTTCACTGTAGCTTCAAAACTATGTGATTTAGGGAAAAATAGTGTTCTGCAAACATTTGCATCTATTAAAATTACACACTTTTGCAGAAGAAAGTGAACACGTATCTTCTATACAGAGCGAGTTACTGAACGATTTACGTAAAAATTAGCCATACTTCGTACTGCTATACAATAAAAACTTGGAAAAACTGGCGGCCGAGATATAATTAAAGTGAAAGTACATTCAAAACTGATCTTAAAACATGCTAAGTCATTTGTCTCTTTAAGTATCTTCATCATTTAATTTGCATTTCCAAAAAGTGTTACTCAGTCTTTTAGAGACATATATGATATATATCATAATTTTTATTATATCCCATCGCCCTGTTAACAGCAAGGTACGTCCTCTAATAACCGGCTGCGAAGCCTGCCGATAAAAAAGGGCAATGTCCTCAAGATGGTTATACCCAAAACTTTGCTCTACTTGTATCGCAAGAGACTAGTAAGAAAAGTAAACTAATGTTAGGTAATTAAAAGTCATTACTTTGAGCGTCTTAGCAGAATCTCGAATACGGGAATATTGTGATAGATTTTTGTTATGTAACAGAATTAAACAGAAAACTTTTTCTTCAACTCGTAATGTTAGGGGCTTTTAATTTCAGATAAATTCCAACATAACCAAACCAGAAAATGTTCTAGAACGGCAGCAAACATGGATTTGCTGCATCGCCTTCTCGAATCATCAGATCCCTTAATTAGTAGCATAAGGGCGTCGCGAGACAAGTCGGCGAGTGAACTATGCGGCGATGCAAAATACATGCTCGATATTTAATTTTCTATTTATTTTTTATATATTCATTTTTATGTTTACTTTTTATATATTTATTTTTTATATATTTATTTTTGATATATTTATTTACAATTATGTAAAATTAAAAACCCCTAACATTACGAGTTGAAGAAAAAGTTTTCTGTTTAATTCTGTTACATAACAAAAATCTATCACAATATTCCCGTATTCGAGATTCTGCTAAGACGCTCAAAGTAATGACTTTTAATTACCTGACATTAGTTTGCTTTTCTTACTAGTCTCTTGCGATACAAGTAGAGCAAAGCTTTGGGTATAACCGTCTTGAGGACATTGCCCTTGTTTATCGGCAGGCTTCGCAGCCGGTTATTAGAGTACAGGACAATTACAGGACTAGTGTAAGGATCCTATTAAACTCTAGCAGTACCACACAGCCGAGATTAGACATACGACGACTGGCTTGTTAGATTAGCATCGTACCTTGTGGTTAACAGGGCGATGGGATATAGTAAACATTATGATATATATCATATATGTCTCTAAAAGACTGAGTAACACTTTTTGGAAATGCAAATTAAATGATGAAGATACTTAAAGAGACAAATGACTTAGCATGTTTTAAGATCAGTTTTGAATGTACTTTCACTTTAATTATATCTCGGCCGCCAGTTTTTCCAAGTTTTTATTGTATAGCAGTACGAAGTATGGCTAATTTTTACTTAAATCGTTCAGTAACTCGCTCTGTAAAGAAGATACGTGTTCACTTTCTTCTGCAAAAGTGTGTGATTTTAATAGATGCAAATGTTTGCAGAACACTATTTTTCCCTAAATCACATAGTTTTGAAGCTACAGTGAAAAACTCGATTTGTGGGGGTCCGTCATGAAAGACGCTTAATATCTCGAGAACTGTGATACTTAGAGGAATAATGTTTTCAGCAAAAAGCTTCATAATAAGATTATCTAAAACTTTCTAGAACATACTATAGCTCTATATAGTCAAATAAGAAAGTTACATTTTGCAGCGCCACCTGTGGTTGAGTTCCGAACTAATACTAACCACCAGTCGTTGCGTCTATTGATATACAGAAATTCTTTCGAAGACGCCATATTGAAAAAAACACTATGAAAAGAGTTATTAAAAAAGTTCACGAATCCGAGCAATCAAACCACTGTGCACCGGCCTTAGACCAGTCAGCACTACTGATACTCGGTCTACCATCCGCGTAAACTGCTCGATAGACCAACTCGGCGGGGCATAACAGCTGCAGTAGAACACTCCACCCACTTTGGCAACCGCAAATCTCTCGTCTGCAGTTGGCACAACCTCTTGAATCGGGAACGTGCTTGTCGTCCATATAGCCACCGTCCCGGACCTATCCGAGATCCAGTTACCGTTTCCTGCAGGGATACGGTATGGGTCCGGGATGATGGCAATGTCCGTCAACGACGCAGTAACTGCTTGGTAAAACAACTGCTGAGCCGCGTAGCAGTGATTCAAGTTTAGTTGCGTTACCTGCACTACACCCGTGTTTTGATCGCCGGTGCGCCTGCCGGGCACTTCGGGCCTCCTGACCTGTACATATCAGGCACTTGGGCGGCTCAGTACAGTCCCTCGCTATATGGTCCGCACCGCCATATCTCCTACATAGGTGGCTTCTGTCAGGCCACTTACAGCTCCGGGACTTGTGCCCTCGCTCAAAGCACCGGAACACGGTCAGTCGGCATACGAACCATTTCACCTTCAGCTTAGTCACTTTCAGGGCTACATTTCCGTCTACCAGTGGAAGTCTTATTGTAGCTACTTGGGTTCCCGCCGGTCCCTTCCGCAGACGAACTGCTTCGGTAGTCACCACCACGTTACATTGTTCCTTGAGAGCTCGTGCCAGTTCGACCGCTTCTGTGATCTCGTCCAGGTTTTTAAGCGCATTAAGCGCAGCTCAGGCGTTAGTGCGCAGATCTGTACGCTAGCCAAGGACCAAGGCTTTTCTGCCAGCACTTCGTGGGCAGAACTCTTCTCAGTGACATCCTTTTTGAGCTCAAGGATCATGTCGCTCGTGCGGGAGCGGCGGATACCCGCCAAAACCCTTCAGCTGATCGTCCCCTCTCATGGCCTTCAAAACTTCTGAATATCTCAGCCCCTCAGTTTTGTGAATAAGGGCATCGCCTTTGGTCCTCTTTTTTCTGACCACTTTCGGTGGAGTTCGATTCTCCTCTTTCTTCCTGGCCTTCTTCTTTTTCACTAATTCCCACTGGTTGTCGGACGCCAACTGCGTCTTGTTACGTACTCGGTGGGTTCTTCAGTTGGCTTGCGATCCTCAGCGATCAAGCGCTTCTTCGGGCCCGTGGGGGTTTCTTCCCCTGGGGAGTGCCCTGCACGTTTGGTGCATACCTTCTCGGTCTCTTTCTCTGCCACTTTTACTCGCGCTTCGAGTTCACTGTGTTCCTTCGTCGCAGCACGCATGGTGCACCGAAGCATGAGCAGACTTTGTTTCAGGTCCTTCGCCAGGGTGCTGCGACCTGCCACGAACTCGATAATGGCATCGAGCTGATGAGACGCCGCTACCACTCTTGGTAGCATGTCTCTTTTTCCTTCCACTGCTCTTATTAGCGACGGGCCGTTCATCGCTGGGTCCGGCGTAGATGCAGTTGGAGCGACAGGTGTGCCGCTTCCCTTTCCGCTTACGCTGGCGCTTCTACTTGTATCCATCGGTGGAGATCTCTAGATACCATCTCTTGCGAACGGATTATCCGTCCGCGCTCACTGAAGCTTAGTTATTTTGGTTTTGATTGTTCATATAGAATCCCACGAGTTGAGGGGAAAGAAGAGTCCATCGCATCAGAGCCCCTCATGATCATCATTTGCAAATTCTTCAAATGATTCTTGAACAAGTATTAGTATGAAGGAAAAAGCTCTGCACCATACCCCGATGTACTAAACCAATAATTAACCAATTGTCAAACGAAGAGAACATTGCATTCTTTTCTTTTGAATGAGGCACCAATCAATGATAAAAAGTTCATCGAGCCAAACAGCGGATCTACCCCTTTTCCTCTCAGTATTTTAAAGAATGTCTATTTTGCACAACCCATGCAACAATGTCTCATCATTAAATTGCTCCATTTAAGTTGAAAACACCTATTGTATCACCAATTCCTATTACTGCTGCTCCCAGAACTCAAGTGCCCATTAATCAACGTACTACCTTAAATAGCCACATACCAATCATTCACTCTCCCACCTGGTATTCTCTCGTCAAACAATGTCCTCGACGGTCGCCGCCGTCGACACTACACTGTCGCCGTACGGGCGCTCGGCACGAGAAGCTGTTTGTTTTCCCTCCCCATTATCACACGTTTTTCCTGGCGGCCAGCAGCGGCATCCACCGATCGGTCACGTCCCGGGCGCATCCAGTTGTGCGCATCAACAAACCGCCTTCCCCAGTTTTCCACGCGGTGGCAGTCCTCTGCTCGGTTACACCGAACTCCAACAGCAATAATAAAAGGGGAAATTTTTAGCAACAATAGCGAAAACATCAAACAAATCGTTAAAGTTTCTCTCTTGCTCTTGCCGGCCTCGCCAGCTAGTGAGTTTCGGAGAGAAAGCGTCTGTTTGGCCGCCCTTCCTGGGCGGCTAATTTTCCTTTCGGACGTGGTTTGGCTGGTAGCACGAGACCGAACGCAATTTTCCACGAGTCAGTCGTATTTTACACGCCGCTCGAACTAGACGTGATTTTGTGAAGTATCGTCGGATTTTCACTTTTGATTTTTATTCAGGTGTTGGAGGAATTTAGCCGGCACTCAAAATATCGTCGCAAAGGTGCGCGTACGCGTGTTTCGTGCAGTGTGAAAATCTATCGTAACCGAGCCGGATCTCTGTCATTATTTATTTCTGGCGTATCTGGTCAGAAGCTAACCAGCTAGTCAGCCAGCCAGCCAACCAGGGTCGGGATCCGTCTGTGATCTCCAGACATATGTGATTGATTTACGAGAGAGTGTCGAGTCAAGCCGGTACGGTGTGAATAGGTGTAAATTTCCTTCAATCAGTGCTGCAAGGGAGCGCAGAAATCCCTCCGCTGAAAAAGCAAGAAACTGTTCTCACGTGCGTTCAAGTTGTCCAACAACGTGGCGAAAGATTTAGAAACGCCCCTTGGCGCGCAGTGTTTTGCTTCGAAATACGTCATTTGAGCCGAACCCGCTAGGAGCCAGCAGCGGAGAAAAGAAAAGCACGCAGCAGTGGGTGTCGTTTGCTAGTGGGAGGGTTTGCAAAGGTGAATTTCGCTTCCTTCGCGGCGCCAGCGGTGTCCAAATATTGTGAAAAGTGAAATATTTTGCAGTTGAATTAAATATTTTGAAATTTAACGATTGCCAAAGTGTTGAAAGGTGCAGGAACAGAAACTGAGCTCTTCAGCTAGCGTGCGAAGTGTGAAGTGGGCTAATTAGTGTAATGAAATAGCACTTGAGTGTAGTCAGTAAATCAACATAGACAACTGGCCAGATAATTTATCGTTATTTTTGCGTGATTTTGAGCGCAGCAGTTTTGGAAAGAAATCAGTTTGAAAGCAGTAGACGGTATGTTCAACTGAGTGAGTGGTCAATAATTTAAAACATAAGTAAAGTGACAAGAGTGAGAACCAGTTTTTTAGTGAAATTCAACAATATTTTGCTAAAAGTTTCATCCACAAGAAAATTTGAAAGGTACGGAAATGATTTTGTAAATGCTGAACAATAATTAAGAATTGGTAAATTAAAATGACTTAACAAAGATGTATAGAAATGTTTTTAGGGGACGGATTTACGGTTTGTGGTGAAACGTATATTTATTGGAAGTTCTACACTTGCCTTTGTAAACATCATGAGTTTAACACTTTAAACTTTTAAACATAAATTATTACAATCAATATTTTTCGATAACCCTTACTCCGGGGTTATGGTCGGATGGATCGGGTCGGACATGGTAATAATGTAATATTACTGTAGGCATAGAATTATGGATTCTACAAATTGGTTGTTCTCTTTTAGTAGAAGCCTTGTTCAAAACCGTTGGCAATACCATTCCCATTTATTTTCTTCCACTTGTCATGACGTATGAATTTTTATTGATTGTCATTGTTAATTTTATTTTAAAATCATTTAATTGGTTTGAGGTGTCGAGTATCAAGTTGCAATATTCTTGTTCAGATCACACACTTCGAATCAACAAACAGTTTTCAGTTTTTACAAACTATTCGATACAATGTATTCAAAAAAGCTGTAAATAATTGCTTCAAGTCTAGTAAATATTGAATCAATTTTGCATTGAAATGATCTTTCAGTGATTTCTACGGAAAATTTTATTAACATCGTTATAATTATTAAGACGATGTTTACATATTTTTAAAGTTCACCGTTCAAAACAAAATTTTCAAAAAAATACATGGGAGAAACGTCTACCAGTGAGACACTTTTTACCAAACATTTTAATTTTTTTTTGTGATAAGGCCATGACAAATATTTTATAAAGTTTTTGTCCTTCCGGTGTTCGGCCACTGAAGGGGGGGGGGCGAAAGAAAAACAAAGTGAGTTTTTTAATCGAGTAAAAAAAACTTGGGTTTAAGCATTTTTATTTGAAGTTTAAACGTGAAAACCGAATCTATTCTTGCTTACAATATATACGCTATTATTTTCTATGCAAAAATCTACGAAAAAAGACAAAAACGAAGGAAAATTTTTTAGACGATTTTCGGAAATTCCATTGCTCGAATTTCCATTTTTGTTTCGTGCTAGAAGCGTTAACTCAACTTGTACACTCATTTTTCAAGTTTTTCAGACTGTAGAGCCCAGAGACAATTGATTTTATAAAAAAAATTTTGACTCATATCCTACAAATTATTTTTTTGCCCCCCGATTTTTCAAGCCAATTTCCAAGGGGGGGAGAGGGGTGACAAAAACTTTGAAAATGATTTGCAATGGCCTAACTACCAACCATAATCCATTTGAAAAGTATATTTTTCTAGTTTTCTGAAAAAAAGTGTCAGTCGTTTTGGTTATAAGCTAAATTAGTTGGGAAGCTTAAGACAACGAGTATTGAATACTGACACACATATTTGAATTAAATTTAAACCATATATTTAATTATGAAGAATAGTTCATAGGTCGGCTGTTTATTATGCGATAAAGGATACATTATTGTTGGGTATTATTAAAAATTTCTGATCATCTGACTTTTCACTTACACTTTTAAGTTCATTTACAATCAATTCATATGGATTGATTTTCAATTTGACACAAGAAAAATTTGGATGGCAAGATGGATCAGTATTACCCACGTCCTTTTGTCTTACTGTGTCCAATAGGAAAGTGTTCTAGAAAATAGTGAAATAGTGATGTTAGCAAACACTTCGATTGTCATATTTTTTATTTTCATCTCTCATTACCATGTGATGCCATATCGCTATGCAGTGAATTAAATTTGGATTAAATATGCGGTTTGCTGTTGAGAATCACCTGAAAATGATTGCAATAAAATTTACATTGACTCCCCGAAAAATGAGTTGCTAAAAAGTATACTGGAAAATTAACAAAGTTTACTCAAATGACATTATGTGATATAGCTTTACAAACTTCACTTTTTAGTAAAATATCATGAATCTTGAATGTTTTATGGCGAAGTAATTCCCGTTGTCTCACTGTTGACTACTCTCCGCTACTCGTGGGGTTACTAGGAATTCGGAATCGCTTCCCATGAAGAGACATTGGACAGACATTGTGTCCAGACAAAAACAGAAAGTGGGGCACTGATCACTGAAAGCATTTAGTTAAGTAACCAAGTAGGATGGCGGATCTATTTTTACGCAATCATCCTAACTTTCGTGGTATATCACGAGATTTTTTTTATTAAATATTATGGGCACGGGTTTCAGGATGAACTCATCAGTAAACTTGAAACTAAAACTTGAGCATAAAATTGGGGCTTGAATTTGAATTTGAGCTTGAACTTGAAGGATTATTTTAAATTGGACTTCAGATTTAACTCCGGACTCAAAAGAAATACATGAAATAAGATTTGTAATGAGACATGGAAATCGAAATTAAAACAGATTTGAAATTAGAAGTAAAATTGAACTTGAAATTGTCGGTGTAGTGGTTAGCATTCACGCCTCTCACGCCGAGGACCCGGGTTCAAATCCCAACCCCGCAGAAGTCACGAATGAGCTGATAAGGTGACTATTTTTTTTTTTTAAAAGAGTCAACAGCCAAAGGATGAAAAGTAAAAGTTAGTAAAAATAGTTTTTGTAGTTTAAATGCTAAAGTCAAAAGTCAGCAGCAATAGTGAAAAGTCAAAAACAAAACGTCGAAGTCAAAAGAAATAGTCAAAATTGAAAAGCAAAGTTTTAAGTAAAATGTCAAAAGTAAAATGAAAAGTCAAAGTCAAAGTTTGAATGTCAAAAGTCGAAAGAGAAATGAAAAAATTTGTAAGGCAAAAGTTCAACGTCAGTGTTATAAAATCAATAGTCAAGAATTTCAAACTTCCTTTAGATGTGGTTCATGGAGTTCGAGAATATTAGCAATTGACTTCAGAAATATGGATTGAAACTAAATATTGTGTGAAAAATTTAAATCACACTGTTAGGTGGATTTAAAAAGATAGTGTTTAGAAAAAGGATGTAATTTCACTCATTTAAGTTAATTGACACTAAAAACATTAATATGTATCGAAGTAATACAAATGTTCGATGTCTTAGACTGAAATATTCGAGCTTTGAATGTCGACCATGAAAGTGTTCGAAGTTTGAATCAAAACCGAAATGTAACTTTTTAGTGTTTTTCATTATAAAATAACGTTTTATCCTCATTTTCAAAATTTTCCCCTGAAAATAAATAAATTGTTACGCTATTGAACCATACATGGGGGTAGAATAAAGATGTTTTCGAACATTTTACTTTGAATAACATTACATCATGGCTTAAGTGTTCGAAGTTTGAATCAGAACGGTACATTAGACCTTAGGCTGAACTCGAAATTGGGCACAAATTAGACTTGAAGGGTTGGAAAGCGGATTACATTAAATTTTACTCAATTGAATTTTTGGCTTTTTACAGGGCGGTGGAAAACTCTTAAGGAAAGTTGGAAAAATTATGTTCTAATTCTTAGAAAATTTTTGAAATATTTTTTTCTTATTCACGAATGGCCAAAGTTTCACAATAGCGTCTAACAAGCCAATCGTCGTAAGTTTGAATCTCGGCAGGATGGTGCTACTAAATTCAAGTATTCAATAACGATGTACCAGCTCGGTAATTGTCCTTTACTCTAATAAGAAGGATCAAGTCTTAGAAGACTTTTATACGGTCGGTACCCGCATATCAGTTCCATAATGAAAATCACTATGTTGAGAAAAATACGTTTGAAATTATTACAATTGTTAATTATTTATTTCGTGTTACGCGTATTTCTACTTACCACATTTGTGCAATTTTTTCCGTATATTTGAGCTTCAACTGTTTAAATTTTTTAACCATACGTTATTCACTGCGTAAAATTAACTCATATGATCATCAACATTCTAATAAAGTACACCGGGGCAAGTTGGACCTAAAAAATGCATAGTTTGGGTTTATTCCACTGTGTTTTCTATACCTATGATTATTTCAAAATTATTTCAGCACAGAAACTCTTCAGTGGTATCACTTCGAAGGATTAATTACGAAAAAGGCCTATCAATTTACATGAAATGAATCTGGAGGAGAATTTTCAAAATTATGGCGATAGGTTCCACTTGCCCCATTTACCGGGGCAAGTGAGACCTATATTCAAATTTGATTAAAAAGCATAAAATAATAGTAAGTTAATATACAGCAATGTTAAAGCATTGCAAGAAGCAATCAAAAACAATATTTGTACGAAGGGTTCATTCAAAAATAGCGTAACAATATCAGACCACAACGGGCGACTTTATAATTTATATAAAACACAGATCGTGAGCAATTACGCTGTAAAGCATTATTGTAATGAAATGTAGTTGAATATATCGTTGTATCCAATTCTTGCGAGACGTAATTTAGGATTAACCATTGTTTAATAGCTCGAAAATACGATTATGATCTGTTTGTTCTACTATGCCCAATTCGGTAGAGCTACTCATAAGAGATAGTTACGTTAAAATAACCACAACACTTTATTGTTCCAGTTTCAGTTGCAAATTTACTTAATTATATCAAATTTGACTTTCCAAATTCAATTAACATCGTTTAGGTGTAACCAAAATGTGACCAAACTGTTTGTTCCCTCACAAGCTGTGCATATGGGCTTCTTTTTTTGGGCCCCTTGGTTTAGTCCTTTACGGTTTTATTTTAAAGCTTTACTGGTATAAATATTATGTAATTGAACTGAAAATGTTCGATAGTTCATCTAAAAAATGCATTAAGACAGGAAGTTTTGTGCTGAAACATTTTATTTTTAATAGGTCCCCCTTGCCCCGGGTGCTTTGAAGTGCCGACCATATTTCGACCCATTTTTTTTAATGCCGTTTGTCAAATTATACAACTAGTTTTCGGCTGTAATTTGTTAATACACTCATTATGTTTACCTACTGTCAGAAAATCATGTACTTTTCCGTAAAGCCTGTGGCCAAACTATCATTTATAAAAAGGTGCGTCAAACTTACAACGCAAATTGAAAATAACGCTCAAATTGAAAGTCAAATTTTGATGTTTGGAATGCCTGTTATAAATAATCTATAATTTTAATACATGCGTTTGAGTTGTATCTTTCATTTCTAGAAAGGTTCGGTTGGAGAAAATGAGGTTGAGGAGAGTTATGAGCTCCGTTCCCACTTATCCCGTATTCCCACTTGCCCCGGGGTACCTTACCTCATAGAATATTATCAGCATGCAATATTGCCTTTTAGGGTTTTCCTAACAAGAATAACAAGTAAACTAGAGGTTTAGTTGCATCAAATTTTCATCCGATATAAACTTTTTATTTTGAACGGTAATTGATAGCTGATGATTAGTTAGCTCATTTTATTATTTTATAGTAAATTAGACTTTCAAAATCATGTTAAAATTTGGTTGAAAGTAGAGAGCCCTGAAACTATTTCCGCATAAATTATCTTTTTTGTATATTTTGAAAATTTTTTATTTGTACTTTACTTTCCGTTATGAACTTGTTTTGCGTATCTGTAAAGTGTTTCGATAGATAAAGAAAAATAAGCCGAGGAAATAACAGTTTACAATTTTCAACCCTGCTTCATTTCACACTGAATAGCTTCATTGAAGCAGCGTGTTTGAAGGATTTTTGTAGTGGATCATTTTGATTTTGATTATATATTTTAAAGAATACATAGAGTTCACTGTTGAAAATTCAAAATAAAACATTAATTTCCAGTTCAATTTATTTCATGCAAAAAAATAGAACTCGCTTAACATCGGATAAATCGACTGTTTGACAGCTATTCGAGAATAATTTTTCGAAAGGGATTATGGCGCATAAGTTAAAGCCGGGAAGGTTAATTAACTATATTACAAAAAATTGAAATTGTTAAACGTTTTTACAAAATAAACATAGTTTAAGCATGTCCAAAGTAGCCCCCGGTATTAAAAGTAACCCGGTACGACGGCATTTGCTGTCTAGCATGACTTCCCGAGCAGGAGCGAAGAGCAAAATAATATTAAAACAATATCAAACTGTGTTGTAATAGTATATCTTGTTATTGAATAGATATGAAGATACATTGATAACACATTTTGTTATTGAGTAGTTGTAAGTGGTTGTAAGATTAGTTTAATAACTGATTTTGTTATCATATCTTATTTTGGTTTTAAAATGACATTCGATATATTACATACAATTTTTTTTACTGATTAAAGAGATTTTAGATTATAAATATTTTATAAAACGATTTTTTTGATATCTCATATACTACTGCATTTGTTATTCAATACCTTAATAATACTAAAATGTGTTATTCTAAACTCTGAATATAGTCATGTTATTGCTTTTTTATTCAAATAACACAAGTAGTTATTCTTTTGGCCTTAAAGGAGTATAATTTTGATATTATTTTTTGTTATTTTACCAACTATGTCAGCCAAAACAAAACCAAATTTTGATATGAGTTATTCGATTTCTAATAACACATTTTGATATTATTTTGCTCATCGCTCCTGCTCGGGTTAATCGTTGCTACTAGAATTGAGTTCGGTTCAAATTGGGTGCAATTTTTAAAAGTTATGGGACTAGTTAGAAGTTATGTCAAATTATGGGACTATTACGTGGGTACTTTCAATATGGGTCCACAGGACTTTGGTATTTTTTGGTACCTTGTAGAAATAAACAGGCCATTTTCAATATGTTTTTAAAAAGTACAATAAAATAAAAACTAATTATTCATTTGACTCAAAAACGATGAAAATCGATATGGGACTCATGTGCGAGTATGGGCAGTATACCCAAGGCTTTGATTTTACTCGGTGATGGTTGGTTCCTAAGATATGATTAAGCCATTACAAATGTTTTATAAAGTTTTTGTCTTTCCCGTTTTGGGACATTGAAGGAGGGTCGGGCGAAAAAAAACAAAGAGATTTTTTTAATCGAGCATAAAAATATGGATTTTAGGCATTTTTACTATATTCATATAATGGGACCTACAATAAAATTTGGAACTTTATTTAGAACTAAGATGTGAATAAAAAACTACAAGGTATACAGCCCTAAGGGTTGTACCAAAGGGTGACGTAGGACTATATCAGATCATTAGATCAAAGACTAATGTAAACTTCATATCTGGCATATGCATGTTTATAAGAATATGTAAGTATCATTGTGTTAAAGCTCATAAAGTTTGGCTAGTCTAATATCACTCAAATGTGATCCACAGAAGAGAGTAAATCTCTGTAAACTGCCTATAATCAATCTGTTCTTATCAGCTAGAAGAGGAAGAGCAAGAGAGTTATTAGCACGATCGCACGACGATCGATATCGGCAAAATTATATTCACCACTGACCCATCATATCGCGTTCAATACGAGGGCAGTGGCAGTTGGAATTCGATCGCGATAGATATCGCATGAAAATAAAATTAGCTCTTCTAAATAAAATAGTGTTCCTTAGCAAAATTACTATCTTTTGTATAACCGTTTGCGGTCAAATAAATCTCCGTTTGAATACATTGTTTAAGTGAATATAAAAAAAAGAAGAGCAAAATATTCAGATTCAATTCTTCATTGAATGCAATGGTAGCTTTGAATTGAGAGATTTCTTTTAAAAATCACTTGTGTGCATCATGAAGGTTGAAATAGTAATGAATGACAAACCCACAGATTATTGTATTAAAAATGATTATACGTAGCTTGACATGTTTCAATAATCTTACTTTAACTCGCTTGTGGCCTTTAAAAGGGCCATTGCTTACGAATAACATTAAAACCGTTATGTGTTCGACAGGGTACTCGGGTACCTTTTCAGCTTTCAAAGTGCGAAATTCCAAAGTTTTCATAAAATAAGTTTTCATGTAGCACTTAAGGGGGTGGAATGGGGGGACTTCGAAATTTTTTACCCTTTAAGTCAAGGGCTCGACAAGGGTACCCAGGTACCCACAAATTGAAACGCTTGTAACTTTGCAATTTTTTACCGATTCGGACACTTTTACTACCTAAAGATTCAGGAACTTATCCACTTCCAGTGGGGTACGTCAGTGTCGGAAGTTTTTCATTTGGTTTCCGGAAATCCGGCATTTCGAGGATGTGTTCCGGAATTAAAGCACTTTTTATATTTTTGGATGTAATTATAGTAATATGGATATCTATAGTTCTTCAAATTACTCTGAAAGGTCATTCTTCATTGTTATAAAACAATATAATGACATATCCTCGGAATGGCCATTCTACGACAAGTTCCTGTGGGACCATCTGTGGCCATAAAACTGTTTGGCTTGCAACATTGGCAATATGGGTGTCTAAATTCATGAAAATACTCCAGAAGGTCATTTTTCATTGTTTTGATTCTGTCTGATGATTTTGCCTCGGCATGGCTATTCCGAAACATATTCATGTGGGGCTTCACAGTTGTCCAAAACCAAAAATATGTGCGTATTAGAGTTTTGAGTAGGAAAACTTGATTTTAGGTTTATGGAACCTTTGGGAGAGTTTCTTGAAATTAAAAGTTCTATCGTATGGTGAAATTCAAATTTTGAATAATCCCTCTAAAAGTTAAATAAAAAATTTATTTTTCTTCAGCTTCAATATAATACATTGATGAGTTCTGTAAAGTTTTAGAGCATATTATTACAAGAAATTTTGCTGAAGACCGTAACCTTCTATCTCTTCAGCGAAGATAGAAAAATCCTATTTCTTACATGTGAATCGTCAAAATCAGTTTTTCTATTTTAGCTTTTTTTGTAGTTGTTGACTTTTTCATGTTTCTTAAAGTTGTAAAAATAGCAAAAATACACAACTTTGCCGAATGTAGTATA
Source organism: Sabethes cyaneus (assembly GCF_943734655.1). Classification (NCBI taxonomy): domain Eukaryota; kingdom Metazoa; phylum Arthropoda; class Insecta; order Diptera; family Culicidae; genus Sabethes; species Sabethes cyaneus. Next base: position 147,563,627 of record NC_071354.1, read on the forward strand.
CCTCTATCTTTGCTTGTTTAGGAGCTGTAAAACTTTTGTTATAAAAAATACCCTAATTCTGACTACGAATTACTCAACTATGCGTAAACAGATACGAATTACATTACATGAATCAGAAACTAAATAAAAAGGCTACAAAATTCAGGAAGTTTCATTTGTAACCGTCTGCGCATAGTCGAGTAATTTGGGGTTAACTTGAAAATGAAGAAACTTGGTCACTTGTTTTGGCTTAGTTCCCAAGCACAGATATCAAATTGGTATAGGTTTAGATCATCGCAAAGAATGTTTTAACCAATCACGAAGCGAGAATTCTGATAAAACATATGTTCATTATTTTCAAATTTTCAATACAGTTGGATTTCGATTTTGGCAACAAATGCGTGTTGCCTATGTTGCCACAATCGAGACCCTTTTTCGATATGAAAAAATTTAATGTAAATGCTTTAGAAGTTGACTAAATATCATTAATCACCGATTGCAACCATTTTAAGTTTAAAAAGTCCGACAAGAGCTATCCGTCCGGTGCAAATAAGTTATTGACACCCTGCGGTAAGACGTAGTCCTACGGCAATAAAAATATTATTGTTCGAAACCACATAACCTTTTTTCATGAACACACTCAGGGCATCATTTTTCCGTCATTAAAAGCATGTATGCGGAAACTGATTGATATTTAAGCATATTTTTGGAAGAGAAATATCTTGTGTTGCCAAAAACGGATACTTTTGTTGCCAAAATCGAGACATGCCAAAAACGAACCATGCCAAAATCGAACCATGCCAAATTCGAAATCCAACTGTAGTTTAACCTCAAGAATCCATACTTTTCTTTATTTGGGCCAATTCTTAGAAAATGTTCCAATCGATTGGTGTAAGAATATTGAAAACCATTCGGGAAACCACTAAGCTATTAGCGTTCAAAACGTGACCACATTTCGAGAAAGATTTTTTGGAATTACCCCTTATACCAGCTACCTTCCTGAAAGACGTAGTCCTACGTCAAAACATTCTACAATTTATTATTATTTGAAAATTGAAAATTTAAACTTAAACTCTCAAGCTTCACATATTGAACCATTCAAAACCTGTAAAACCAGAATATATCAATCAAGGATCAATTGTATTCAATGTATGTGTGTATGCGTGTATGTATGTATGTATGTATGCATTCATATATGTTTATATGTATGTGTGAATGTTTGATATATTTGTGTACACTTTGTAATTTTGCAATGTGCATTGAAATACAGGCAAAGTGATGAAACATTTCAATTGTTATTTTCTCGACTTGCTATTCCCCGTAATCGGACAACCATACAAAAAAAAGCAATTGGTTTAAGCCACGGTTACTCTCATCGTTGTATTTTGTTCCATGAATATGGTACTGTAGTCAATTAAGCAAAAAACACAATTAATATTCAATATGCAGTCTGTATGATTGCTACAAAATTACGCTAATTGGCGTAATGGGTTAATTTCTAATACCCGTCGTAGTAAGGAAAGCCACTCTAATTTTCATCATTTCTCAGGTGGATTTAATGAATACTCCAAAAATTCTGCTACTGATTTGACTCAAACACACTTATCTTCCGATCTGTGCCCTTTGAATTCACTAAAAAGCGATTATTAAAGCATTTTATTCAAATTACGCAACTGATTTTATATCTTAAATTCGTCGTACAGTTTTAAAATCCGTCCATCAAAATTTTTCATCGTCCGAATTAAAAATCACAATAATGTTTACGAAGCTATCGCGCATATATTTGTGTAGGACGGCATAGCAAATGTTATTCTGCAAAATTTCTGCAGGCCATGCAAGTTTTCCCGGCTGCAGAATAACGACAATGAGTTGCGTGAGTTATTTTCATTTTACGAATGACGGAAATTGAAACGATTAGTCGACATTTTCTTCTTCGTCGCACGTAAAAATGTAGGAAATTTGGCTGCTAGGAATTTTTTAATGAAAAATGGCATTTAAATAAATCTCAGCTCACTTTGATTGATCGCATATGATAGTCAACAAACTAAAATGTTAGGGAATAACTAATTTTGCATTGTGTGTCATCAAAACCGCCGATATTTTTAATAATTTGTGTTGGATAGGACGGGAATAGGCATTTACGACGAACCAGCAACATACACAAAGCAACATCAAAATATTTTTCCATAAATTTTTCTAAGCATTTCAGAGTGGTAAAATACCCGATCAGATGATTCTAACAAATATGGTACAGAATTGTAGCTTCAGTTGATATTTCTATCAAAGTGTGTTATAAATGTGATAACAAAACTTGCGACACAGCAAATGTTTCACCAAGAATCTATCTCGTTCTGCTACTTGTAACACGGTGTGTTACATTTTGGTTATAAAGCAGGGAAGAGTGCTGGTTTTTGTAACTCATCTTGAAATAAGCTTGATCAAATTATATCATAATTTGATTTAAATTTATAACAAAACTTTTTATTTCGAACTCATCCTGTCATAAATTTGTTATTTTCATTTGATCAGGTATCGTACGCCAACTAATCGAACTAGTTATCTTTACCGTTTGTGTCTAACATGCACAACAATTCGCCATTGTATTATATTAAACGTATTATATTGAACTCATTCATCTTATTTTCTCTTAAATTACTCATACGGTAATTATGTCAATGCTCACCAGGCGCTTTCAGTAATCTGGCACGAGCTGTATGCTTCATAAATTCGACATTTAAGCTAACATAATAGCTGTCATTATGGATGACCCCAGAAAAATCCGCTTTTTGGCACACGTTGTGCCCCAAAGTCCTTACGATTGAGTATACTCTATTTCGACCCACTGCTTCTTGCTCTTGCCATTATTCAGGAATATATTTTCAGCGCGTTTCTCAATCGACTAAAAGCTTTTCGCCCATAGCTTCGAATAGCCAAACCATATGGTTGCATCAAGAAGACACTCACTGTAAGCGCCAGGATATGATATAGGAACGTGTCATCCGCAGGCCACATGGTTCGAACCTACACAGTCAGCGGTGAGTGAACGACCGTTCTGCTCCAAGTCATACATTATGCAGACAATGAATCTAAGAACCTAAGCTGAATCGTATTAAATCTCAATTTCATGAAGATTTATGTACATAATTTGCTATTGTACTAACTGCTTGTGGCCGGTGTCCAGCTCCGAATGACACTGAACGAACGAACATGCTTCGGTGTCGTTCGGCCAATCTTATGACTTATCTTATCTTATGGATTCAATTCAAAATTCCTGCCCCCGATTTTAGAATGTATTCCATGGGTGAAATACGTACGAAACAAGATCGCTCAATTAATCATTATTTGCAATACGCATACATGTGTACAATAAATCAAGCAGTGGCAAATTACAATACAATCTGAGAATCAGTTGGACAAACATCGGTCGGACCGGAAAAAGTTGCAACATTGATGCGAATGAAAACATCCTCGGGTTGAAAAATGAATCGTACCCAACTGTGTTGACATAATACACAAAACATTATTGTCACCGGGCGTAGGGGGGTGCCATATCCTGGTTGCCATTTTCCGTATTTGGTTCCGAGTGATACGGTTTAGCTTTTCCGAACCGCTACCATTGTGGTGTGAATCATAATCGAACGGTTTTGCAATGGCTGCCAGCACTGCCACAAGCATAACGCGGTCTCGTGCTCTAAAACAAACATCCAACCACTGGACATGGAGTTTCACTTTTCTGTTTGAATTTTGGTCATTTTCCAGCCGGAAAATCACTTTCCACCCTCTTCCGCTTGTTTGCACCGAAACGCGGGCGCAAATATGCACACACACGTGCACACACGAACTACGATAGTCACTACTCGATTCCAGCAGATGAATCAGTTCTAGTTCGTAACGACTGGACTGGCAGGACAGTGTCGCAACCGACAGCAACGGCCAATTTAATTGAAAAGCCAACAATCCAATGTTGGGAAGTTTTATGTTTACATTCCTCACGCTTTCGACACCACCAACCAGGACAGTTGGCTACCCGTCATGCACCCTGTTGCAATTGGCGGCCGCCGTACTTTAGATGAGATCCTAGTTGGTGTAGCATCCAATGTCAATGGCTACTGTCCACCGTTGAACGGAAGGCAGAGGAGGGCGCGCGAAAGGCTGAATCAACGACCGGCGGCTTAGTTCAACTGTCCGCCGGATTGACGGATCTACCATTTGCTGCAACACGTACGCGCTTCGACTATTGGAATAGCGTTAGCAGTGAGAAACATTTTGAAATTGGGCCTGTTTCAATAAGCAACACCAAACAAACATTTGCATGTTTGTCACTTTAAACTGGCGACTGCCTGAAATTTAATAGCTTGATTTATGTAGATCTCCGTTATAAGTTGACATTTCGGTCATGCGTTTTTAGCCATCAGATGCAATTCGATAGCTTTTAGCGAGGCAAATAAAAACGAACATTAATTGGGGACAAGCAATTTAAAATACAATCTGTTGATTTTCATTTCTTCTAAACATAAATCATTCAGCATTTATAGTACCTCTAAATATATTATTTTTGAAAAGAGTAATTTTCGATTCAATTTGTTAGTATACGAACTACTGAAGCATATCTTCAGAGAATTTTTGAATTTCCAGCTGTCTTGACTTTATTAGGTTACTAATTTTAATTTGGAGAATGAAAACCGTAACATATTTATTTTTAGTTCAAAGTTGTTGACTAAGCAATTTTTGAGCATTACTTTTAGAAGATAGTTGAGCCTTACATCCCGTTTTATGGAAAAAAATTAAATTTCTCATTCTTCAAAGTGCTGCATTCTCACCTTCAAACCAATAAAATTATCTGTCACATCAGCAGCAAAACAGAAAAAAAACTACAGTCACCCGTAGCGCCCATTACATAGCACTTCAGCTCAGTTGCTTACCGTTTTTCACCTATTTCAATTTGTTTGACACCACATCCCCTAATACCGACACGCCAGCAGTCCTCGGCACATTCCATCAGCGGGAATCGCGACCGGTCTCTAACCCACATTCCCAACCGGAAAGACAAGGTGGCGGTTGTGGTGGTGTTAAAAAAATCTCTCGACCTTCATCATCATCTTCCGGAGGAGTCATAGGCTTTGAATACGTTCTCTTTCTTTTTTACGATGAATCGTAAAATGCGATATTCATTGCCCTCTCCACCGATAGAGGGGTAGAAAACATGAATACGATGATGTGTCACCCCGGGAAGGGGCAGGTTGGGTCGGTGATCTCGCCCGCATCCTCTCCGCGGGGTGTTATTATGTTTGTCGTGTCACCGACTGTTGGTCTGGTGGTTTGTGGCTTTAAGATTTCAAAGATTTGAAAGGTTGTAACCGAACCGACGGCATGCGGCCAGAAGAGCTAGCGCAAAATTGACTGTGATGGGAAATCTTTCCTTCCGGTCCTATATTCGTCGTCACTGGCTGGGCGGCAAGCCGCAGCCGGCTCAAACAGGTCCGGTAGCATACCGGGTTTGTTGATATTTTCCATGCAAAGCAGGGACCTATACGGAAATTTTACAGCACCTAGTTGCCGACGACCGACCGACGGTAAAGAGCTTTGACTTTCATGTGCGAGATCAAGATAAGCAGATTTTGTATGAAACAATCCTAAAGAAGCGCCGGGCCGGGTGTGCTGGCAAGGGGGAAGTGCGGCTGGTTTGTTCTGTATACATTTTGCACTTCATTTTATGGAGGTGTTTTGAAATCAGAGTTTCTTCCCACTGGGAGAATAAAAGCGGTTGGAAAGCTCTAGTGAAAAGAACGTCTGTATCACATTGAGACTGGTTGAGCAGAAAAGTGTGACTTTAAACATTTACCACTTGGAGCATCCGTTTGTACGCATTCCTTGATTATACGTAGCTTTCACTTTTTTCACAAAGTTTTTAAGCGGTAGTATTTATGTAGAGAACATATAAAAAAATCTAGAATCGTTTGGGAAAATGGTGCATTCGATCTTTAAGCGATTGTTCCTCCTACATTCCTAATTATGGTAGTAATTACTGCTTGATTCCGATCCAAATCCTGGTGCTACGAATTATTGGCTACGAGATGGTTCTAATGCTTTTAATCCCTTTTAATTCCGCGGTCATGTGTTCTTCGGTCCAAATTTTGTCGTGGCGGCCCTTTCTCCAAATCAGATAGCGGTCAACCAATTCAGTAGTAATATTGCGTATTTACTGCCAAAGCGTAAAAAAAGCTAAGCTTAGGTGCTACATTCCGTTATCGAAACTTGACCTCCTGTTTTTATACGAAAGACTTCACAGCCAGCTGTTAGAGTACAGGACAATTACAGGGCCAGTTGCTACGATCCCATTGACTCTAACAGCCTCTCCCAGTCAGGATTGGCTTATTAGGCCAGCGTCATACCTCAAGGTCAACTGGGAGGCCTACTGCTAAAGCGTACGTGGATTTAAAAATAAAAATTAATAATTTCATATTGCTGTGGCGAAATTGAACTCTGATATTCTCTTATTAACTGAAACTTGGCTATAATAATGAATAATAATAATTGAATAATGCTGTTCGCCGGCTTACCTCGTGTTATAAACCAGAGCAAGCGACAAGAATCGGTCCCTCCTATTTTTCATGGTTCTTCATTCCACCATCTACGTTGAACAAACTCGAGCATTTCAATTTCAGTCCGAACAAAAGAGCAAAGTTACCAGTGAGCCGTTCACCTTTTCCTGCCAAAGAAAAATTACGCTACGTATTACTGTAGCACGTTGGTGATGGATAGATTTATGTTGCTCAAGAAAACCAAAAGGAAAGCCCTAAGTTCCAAGTTTCCTAAGTTTCATCAATTACCGAAAACCGTTCTTTTAAGAACGAACAAATTCTTAGTTTAGTGCTATTTTATTTTCAGTCTGGGCAGCAACGGAGGTAAAGCTGCAGTCCCGTCCAATTTGTACTCGTGTTGATTAGTGAGCTGTTCACCTTTGCTGCCAAAGAAGAATTACACTACGTGGTACTGCAACTGTACCCGTTTATGGGGTCACCATAGTCAAAGGTGGTGTACTGCCGAACAGCCAAGCCGAGTTTTATGTTTGTTTCTCTGTGGTTGAGACCAGTGTTGAAAAATTCATAGCAGTAAAAAACTCAATGAGATTTCAAACACATGAAATTTCAACTTTGATCACAAGCGCGAAACTCATATATGAATTTCTCTCGCTATTATACGTGATGCCTTTGTTGCTATGCGTTGTGAACCAAATTCAGCTGTGAGCATTTTGCTTAATTCTTCCACAGGTGGTATTTCATAACGAACCAGAGAGCAAACGAGGATCTATCGTCAGAGAAAACATCAGCTGATAAAAATGCAACACACATTCATGAATTAAGATGGCAAACATATTAGCGGAATTTACATTTTTCTTTCGCGGGAATCGACATTTTCTTAACTAGAAATTAACAAGCCTAATCTTCTTCTTCTTCTTCAGCAGAATAGAGCCGGGGTGGCTCGTGCTATTTCAAGCACTCGTCTGCATTCAACTCGGTCCTGGGCCACTCGTCGCCAATTTCCTAGTCGTCTCAGAAGTCGCAAATCGCTTTCGACCTGGTCGAGCCATCGTGCACGTTGGGCCTCCCTGTTCCTGGTGCCGGTGGGGTTGTTGAAGAGGACCGTTTTCGTCGCACTGTCGTCCGGCATCCTTACGACGTGTCCGGCCCACCGTAGCCTGCTAACTTTCGCTAGATGTACGATGGGAGTCTCCCCAAGCAGTGCCTGTAGCTCGTGATTCATACGCCTCCGCCACTCTCCGCTTTCAGTTTGTACTCCGCCAAATATCGTCCGCAGCACTTTCCGCTCAAACACGGCAAGGGCGCGTATGTCCTCCGTAAGCAGCGTCACGGCTTCAAGTCCATAAAGAACTACCGGTCTAATAATGGTTTTGTACGTTGTTAGCTTCGTGCGGCGGCGTATGCTTCCTGATCGTAGCGTTTTACGAAGGGTAAAGTAGGCCCGATTTCCCGCTTGGATGCGCCGCTGGATCTCCTTACTAGTGTTGTTGTCCGCGGTCACCAGCGATCCCAAATACACGAACTCCTCTACCATTTCTAGTTCGTCGCCGTCAATGGTTACCGTCCGTTGGAGGCGCGCGTTTGTTTCCTTTGAGCCTCTTCCTTTCATGTATTTGGACTTCGACGCATTTATTTTTAGCCCAATTCTCCTAGACAAGCCAAGCGTAATAAGAATTAGATAAACATGCAATTTAAATGTGCGTTTTAGTTTAACTTTGCGATTTATATAGAGATTTGTTCCCTCACGCTCACTCGCAGCTACGTGTGGCACGAGAGAATGCCTATGCTGTTCAACAAGGAATTTGTATGTATATGTGCATTGCTCCGGGTAGCAGTTGAAGTAAAGCAGAATGTGATCAAGCGGGAAGAAATACGTGTGAGTTTTGTGCTTCTTGCTATGAAAACAGAAAAAACTCACGCGTGATTTTTTCTGCAATGATTCACAGTTGATTTTGATTTTTGATGAGTTTTGAGATTTTGAGTGTTTTCCATCACTGGTTGAGAGCTGGTACTCCCCAATTCCTTGGACACCGGAATATTCATCACCAGACCTTGTTCCACCAGGGTTAACCATTTTGGTCAATATCCTCCTGGTCGGCTTGTTCCTACTTCAGGGACGATCTTGCAACACGTTCCGTTCATTATATTCGTAAAGCTCTGTCCTCAAAAGGTGGAATACTTGGTTCATCGTAGTGTTGATTTATAATCAACGAAATAAAACAATTCCGATTTTGATGACGATGACAACGATAAAACTTTCTTAAATTAATATTACAATATATGTTTATCTTGTACAACAGCGTTTCCCAAATGGGGTTTCGCCAAAATTCCAATTCGCTGCAGAATAGTATAGGGAAATCCGTCAGGGGGTTCGCGAACCGAAAAAGGTTGGGAACCGCTGTTGTACAATGTTGGTTCACTTATTTTTGCCTACGTCTAGTGTTTCTGTAAACTTCTTTCCTGCAATTCTGTCCTAACTTTTCCTTTCCGATCTGTTACAACTTTCTAACCCCGTTCCTCTTCCTTCTGTAGTTAATAATTTCGTACCTGAGGCAAGCAACTTTGCTGAAGAAATAAAATTTCTATCTTTATCGAGTGCTGAACTATAGCGCATATTCTTAAAAACTTCTTTAAAATTGGTTTTTCATACTTAGTTGCATTTTACAAGAATACAATGTTTTATGCAATTGTCAAAGCTCTCAAAACACACGTTTTTTCAGAAGACCGCAAATCTCTGGCACTTTTACTTTCTAAGTTATCATATATTCAAGCTTTACTTTTCCGTAGCTTCACGAGCCTATAGGGAAAAATGGGGCAAGGGGATTTGTGAAATCAGCACTTCATCTTAAAGCTTAAGTCGAGTACTGTAAACTTGTATGGGTTTCGCTAGTCCAAAACCACCCAAATGAGACTGCAAGGACGGAATGCAAATTACGGACTGTACGATCCTATCCGATATATGGCAATGTGGTTCAACGTACTCTGCGATTTGGTCCACTTCAACTTGACGGCTAAAAGCCTTCAACGACGACTCTCTCGTAGATGATAAATTTGCAATCGGACAATTGTATTTATTTACTGTCGTATGCGTTTATATCGTGAAGTTCACCATCACCAAAAATCCGATGATTTTTTTACAAATAAACAAATCAACAAACTCTGAACTGATCAGTTTGGATTAAAATTTTCATTCTTCGACGAATTCACCAAAAATGCCAGGAGTAGAACATGTCCATGCATCATTATTTTTGTAGATTCCAGGGCAGCATACGATACTGACGAGCGTAAACAGCTATGGCAGGTAATGCACGAATACGGGTTACCGGACAAACTGACGCGGCTAATCAAAGCTACCCTCGAGCAAGAGATGTATTACATGCGTGTTTAAAAGGCAGACTACCTTGAAATTATTACTAGAAATCTTGATACAGTGAAGGCAATCTATGCCGGACTAAAAACGGAGGCTATGAGGATTGGATTACTAATCAATGCGTCGGAAACCAAGTATATGGTAGGCAGAGGCTTCAGAGAAAATAATGTTCACATAACGTCCCACGAACAGTGAATATTGACGGCTATTAACTAGAAGTGGTCTCCGCCGACAATAACACGAGTAAGGAGAATCACCGACGCATTCAGTTGGAGTTCGAGCCTACTTACTCGGGCCTCGGTAAGTTTCTCTCGCAAGATCATGTCAAAAGGATGCCGGATGACTGTGCAGTGAAATCCCCGTTCGCTTCAAGAACCGCTCTTAACAGTGTCAACTAAACAATCAGTAAACCTTCTGTCCATGTTCAACCTGCTGTTAAATTCTACAAGATTTATTTTTCTGTGCGGAATGTGCCACTCACAAACTGACACCCGCCGGCGGCCGCGACCGATAACTGCACTGACAGCCATCAATGAATTGTCATTAGGGACGATTATGATTGTCATCATTATGATTTTTATTCATATTATACACATTTTCTCTTATTCTGTTCACACGGCCATAAACATCAGCATTTGCACCGCTGCTGCTGTTGCATTGTATCGGAGCACCACTCACTCGGCACGGCAGTCATGCAGGACCTCGCTAGCAATCCAATTTCTATGTTCAGACAATTTAAATTTATAGATTTTGTTCACAGCCACGCGTCAGACTGCACTGCCATTCGCCATACCAAGCGACTGAGAATTGCGTATCAGAGAGTGCATCGTCCAGGCCCGACTCCTGTTGTTGGCTCTATCTATTCGGGGGGGAAAATATGATGTTGCCGTTTTTGCATCATCATCATCATCATCATCATCATCATTGCCATTTCCTATGGCTGCGGCAACATATGTATGTAGCGGCAATGTATGTACACAATTGCACCTTATTTCGAGCAAATGAGAACATGTGGGAGCCCCGAGCTTATTTTCTAAATGAAATGTACAAAAACAGAAAACAAGTCGCTTCTCGCCACCGCCACCAGAGGGGCGAGAATCAGAGCATGTAAATGAACTCATTGTACTAGCATTGCTTTACAACAATAGTTTAGTGTTCATACTTGGGCAGTCAGTGTTGCGGTGTAAGTCAAGGGGATAGAGATTGTTTTGCTCATTTCTGGAATTCCCTCTTTTACTTTCATTGGGGCGGTTTTCTAAGAACAGGCTAATTATACAGTTTAATTGTCATATAAGTTTATTCAAATTAAAATTATACAAACAGATTATTCTTCAGAGCAAATGTAATCGAAATTAAACACAATTCCGAGTACTTGTAGATGTGCTCATGATCTGTAAAACAACATTTTTAATGGCTTCTTCTATAATTCAACCGTTATGAAGCTAGCCAGTGCTTTTGGGCTTAACCCAAAAGTCTGCTGAGAGAACATAAGATTGTCAAGTCAAATTGTCGATCAGCACAGTCATCTTATACGGACTGTTGATGCATGTTACCAGATACATAGTCGGTAGCACCAATTCGGGAGCACCACCTACGTTTTGATAATATACGTGGAGGGAGTTCTGGAAGGTTGTTCGGCTAGTGATTAGATGACGATAAACTGGAAGTGAAGTACGGACCAACAGTTGAGCTGGGATCAACGATGGAGAAACTTATCTGATAAGTGATTTTGAAGCCACTGAATAGCTGGACTGCGTCGAGGAGGTCGGCAACGTTCATGATGACCAACTATAATGCATCCCATTGTAATGTTGGGCGGGCGATGAAGCTGGCGGTTTCCTTATGTCAGCAGTAGCGCCAGACAGACAGGAATTATCCTGTGCGATTTCAAACGGTGCAAACAGTGGTTCGCACAACCACGAGTTCGAGAATAACTTGATTGCGATGGGAGGATTGGAAGCTTTTATAAAAGTGGTGCACCTAAATTGAAGAGGTGCTTTTTGTTATCCAAGTTCTTCCCGAATCTTAATGTTTAAGAACTTAGAGCTTCACAAATTTCCCTGTTGACGATTAACACCGGTCGATAAAAGACTATTTTTTTCTTATTATACGAGAGATAACTGAGGCGACCTGTTGACCAACTTCAGCCAACTCGATTATTACGCTTGAATCATCTGATTCCCAACCATGAAACTATCAACTATTTTTCAAAAGAACCATGATCGGCATAGATGCATCCGATTATTAAAAATTGCAACTTGTTTTCTCCCTTTTTAATTTCCAATCCTCCGCAACGATCCTTATTTCCTAACCAACAAAGGAAAATCCAATTGTCTCTCTTTTGACAGCCATTAAGCACCCCATTCTCCGTGCTTTCAAGTGATTGTTCGGCCGGCTGGCCGTCTACCTCTAGTCGAAACAATTTCCCTTCATTCACCTGTTTCTCGGAACGATCTCGGCACCAAACCGTAGCACGTAAATTGTGCGAAATATGCACATGTATCGTCACTTTATTTACATTCACTGGTCGTATTGCTGCTGCTCCGTCAGCCAGGGAGGACCACATATCATCAGGCAGGGTAACCGAACGAAGAGGGAACGATAAAATGTGTTTTATTTATGGCGAATTAAGATACAATACACCAATACCAGCCGGTTTGCTTCCCCCCATTTACCTATTGTTAGCGATCTTTCCGGTTGAGACAAGGTGAGTCGACGGTGGAAGGTTCCCATCCAATCCTCTTTTCAGAAATATTCATCTTGTAGCTAAATGGCACCGGTGTGTGTACGTATGTGCGGAGTAGGTAACTGCCAGCGATAGGATATGTCGGTTGGTGGTTTCACACTAATGCCAAGATAGCGTTAGGCAGGAGTTCCACCCATAAGCGGCGGTGGCGGTTCGGTACGGAATCCAGAGCAGACAAAAGAAGCATAAAATATGACTTGCTCATCTTTCTGGCTGGTGTTGCTACTGCTGCTGCATATCCCTTCGGTTCTAACAACCCTATAGATTTATTTCCTTCCAGTGCAAGCTCTGCGACTAAGCCGTACGATTACATACGATGGATCGTACAGTCTCGTCGGTTGCATACGTGTATAGCAGGAATGCAACAACATTCGCTTTTATGGAAATTCCTATTGGCACAAAGCAATGTACAGTGTATTGTGCAGTAAGTCAAAACTTGAATTCTTAGAGCTGTGATGTGAACAAAATTCAAACAGCACGCAACAAAGGGATTGTTCTACGAACTTGAGCTGCTGTTGTTCGCAGGATTAGGCAAATACGGCTGAAAAATAACAATAATAAGATTAACTTGTAGTGTCTGCGGGAATGAATACGCTTCTTGAAAGTAGTGTCAACACCACTTTACGGCAGGAGCTATCGAATATCTTCATACTTTCATATTCAAAGATTTCAATTTTATAAATAGGGTACGGGAGGGTATTCCCAGCACGCTGCTAAATTCGGCATACATTACCTTTTTTGCTGTGTACATTTCCCAAATAAAAACTTTGCCGCTATATAACAATACTGAAACGAATGTAGCTCTCACAGGCTTTAATGTGTTATAACTATTTTCATAAAAATGTAAGTAATTTGCTAAATTTTATTCAATAAACATCAAAACCACTGTTTTTCCACTGGCACGTAATCAGGCTGAAAAACCAGCAGCAATCCGCGTATCCGCTCTCGATGATGGTTTGGAAAACATACAATTATGATCACGTTTACTTATTCTAGTAACTAACCAGCTGTGAATATGGTGTCACAGAACAATTTTACTTTTTTGTATCACAGGAGAACACAAAAATTCCCCTCTGATATGAAAATATAAATCAATTTTCATTCACTAGCAATCTGTAGCATTTTTAATTTCAGCATATGGTGCTCTATATACACTACTACCAACATGTGATGAAGTTGCGCCTGAAACTCTTCTATCGCGTTGACATAGCTAGTATTTGAGTGACATCCACTTGCTTCTGGTGCCAGTGTATATGTACATTTCAATGACACACTAGCGCCAGCAACATGCTGTTGTCAATGCAAAACTAGTTATCTTCAATGAGCCGGTATTTAGGCAATACCGACACGTTATCCATCGGTCTCTCTTTCGATCTGTTTTTGAAAAACATCTAATCCCTGTGCAGGCTATTTCGGCCGGTCGGATTTTAAAAACACAGACACCACTATAGAAAATGGACCCAATTTAGCCGCAGCGACTTTATCATTTCTCGCGACTATAACTCAAATTCAGTAGCGTTTCATTTAAACCAAAATACACGCCGATGTTCAGTAAATATTATTCTATCAACTGATATCAAAATCTTGTCTCGTTTCAACGTAATTCCTGAAATTGTTTAGGCTACCGCTTAATCGGCTGAAAATACCCTCCCGAACCCTATCTTCCAGTAGTTACTTTGTATTTTTTTTAACCATCTGCCGCTACTAATGTATTACATTCAGATAGATAAAAGGATCCCCCTACGCATGTTTTGATTAAACTTTTTTGTGTGGACTAATCACCGCGATCAGAAACTTAGATCAACTGCAGTATTGCCGGGTGAATGTTGCATTCTGCACTGCATATGCACTGTTTTCTGTGATTTTTTGGGTTTTACTCTTCCTTCAAAGCTTAGTTAATACAAAATTCGACAACACTAAACAACAAGGTTTATCCATGAACTATAAAACAATGTAAAATTAAGAGTATTGACTGACGTCTTACCTCACTGAAACCACCGGAATTAGCTGTCCTTGAAACATTCGTAACAATTAGAGCGATTTCCGAACTATTTCATGTAGCTAATATTTAATATTTCACTCAAATAGAAGTTTTGAGGGGTTAGTCCCGGTGTAGTGGTTAGCATTCACCCCTCTCACGTCGAGGACCCGGGTTCAAATCCCAACACCGCAGAAGTCACGAATGACCCAAGCTATTAAAATGGCTATAATCTAACAAAAAAAAAATGAAGTGCGCAATATAGAATACACACAGGTTGGTGAACGGCTGGGTAATACGTTACATAGACCCCATAGTGATCCAAAGCCTCTTATCCAGCAACACCTACCCCTACCTCTTCGTGATACCAGCCGGAATACGAGCAACCCTAGCGGAGACCGGGTAACTAACCCCGGTGGAAACTAAGGTCGTATACCGACAGGGAAGGAGGCACTGTTGCGTACGCTGGTTGTAGCAACGAGGAATAGCCAGTTCAGTTTTGAACGTCTGTTCCCATATCAGGGGCGACTCCCGGTGGCTAGACGATTCCTCAACTAAGGTAATAGAACTCCAGATTAGGAGTGGCTCACGATAGCGTCTGATGGGTACGGATATTGACTCGAAGTAGCAGTATACGTGCGCTCAAAACTATCGACGGTTTATACCTCGCGACAAAGCTGCCCTCCTCGGTTAAACCCGCGAGTTGCCGAAAACTACGCGTGCGTACTGGATGAAATTCTGCCTTCCGCTGTGGAGCTAGATGCTTCGACCCTCGAAAACAGATGGCGTATGATACGCTCGGCCGTCAGCGAGGCGGCAACCGCGGTGCTAGGTGAGGAAATCTCGAGCGCACGAATTGATTGGTTTGACGGGGCCAACAAGCGATAGAGAAGAAAAAACCTGATTTAATCCACCTAGTGGTGAAAGGTACCTTTGTTATACGGTCTTACTTGCTATTTGAGATAGAAATCGACACGTTTGGTTTACATGAAATTTTTGGAAATTGAATAAGTTTACAAAATTTGAACCAAATAGAAGCACTTATAAATTTTGATAGTTCCTTTTCTCATGAAATTGCTGTGTAAGTTGTTACTAATGAGGGTAAGTGCAAGTAAAAGTAAGTTGTAAGATGAAATATTATTCTTTAACATATACATTGCGTAGTAAAGGTCTAGTTTATAGGTTTTTGAACTATGCATAATTTCCTGTATTGCCATTCTATTTGATTCACAACAATAAAGTTTTCTCGAATAAATTTCATCAATTTTTATTAACCTGCGGTTACTCACGTTGTTGTATTTTGTACACCATATGTAGGTTTTTGAATGCCATATTGTTATATAGTTACAAATCGTATATTACGTATATACTAACGTATATTCTTCAATAAATTTGTTATGAGCAAAATGTCAGAATTATTCAATGCATTATTACTTTAAATTGTTAGGAAAATAGATTAGCATAAACCGACATCACAGAAACGAAGCAAGTAGCATGTGAGGTGTACCGCAATTGGCCCCAACTGGAATTTTCTTTCGTTTCTTCATATGGAAAAATGGTGTCTGTGTGCAGCAAAACTACCAGCAAATGTAAAATGTTTAAAATGTATCCGTCTGTTGGTAGTCGAGTAATTCGGGGTCAAAATCAGGGTATTTTTTATAATCAAAGTTCTACAGTTCGTAAACAAGCAAACAGGTATACTATGTTCAGCAAAGTTGTGTATTTTTATTATTTATACAACTTTGTAATACATGAAAAAGTCATACAACAATTACAAAAAGAACTAAAATAGAAAAACTGATTTTACAAATTCATATACAATAAATAAGATCTCTTCGTTGAAGAGATAGAAGGTTACTGTCTTCAGCAAAATTTCTTGTAATAATATGCTCTAAAACTTTGCAGAACACATCAATGTGTTATATTGAAACTGAAGGAAAATAATTTTTTTATTTCACTTTTAGGGGGATTAATCAAAATTCAAATTCTACCAGACGATACAGCTTTCAATTTCAAGAAACTCTTCCAAAGGTTCGATAAACTTAAAACCAAGTTTTCCTAGTCAAAACTCTAGTGCGCACGTTTTCTTTGGTTTTGGGCTATTGTGCGCGCAAGTAACCGTGTTATAAAAGTTGGCGCGAGTGTTCGAGGGTTAATATCTTTTGACCGGTAAAACCAATTCTTATGAAATTTTGCATATATATTCGTAGTGTGAAAACCTCTCGTTTGATATTAAAATAATTGGAATTAGGTTATTTTTCTTGGTTAAAATCATTATAAATTATTGTTAATTTTGGTGTGGTGTATTGAATTACTCATAACTTTCAAATTAAACATCCAATCAAAAAACCATTCAATAGTGATCTATCCGGCTATATTACCTGCCAAATGAAACTAATAGCACGTAAATCGGTTTGGCCATCTCTGAGAAACAGGCGATCATTTGAACCTTGTCAAAACTGGTTTTTTAAGCATAACTTTTAAACCACTTGTTTGTTTTCAATAAAAATTGGTGTGAAGTTTAGCAATAGTAAGAGCTTTTATTTGGTACTAAGATCGATGAAATCGGTTATGTGGTTCCGGAGAAAATCGTGTCACGTAATTTTCACATTTTTGCTTATAACTTTCAAACTAAAAGTCAGACCACGAAACCATTTAATAGTGATATACTAGGTAAAAATACCTTTCAAATAAAAGTTATAGCAGACGAATCGGTTCAGCCATCTCCGAGAAATAGGCGATTGAAAATTGAAGCGCACACACATACACACATACACACACACACACACACACACACACACACACACACACAGACATTGCTCATTCGTCGAACCTGATCGATTGGTATACGTGACACGGCCCTCCGGGCCTCAGATCAACTTCGTGTTTTTCGACCAATTCCTAAACCTTTGTTATATTGTATAACAAAGGTAAAAAGATCTTGGAGAAACTACTCAAGCATATCCACGAGAGAGAATTTGGCCAAGGATCGACGAGCACGGAATAAGTTGACAACGATCCTAAGGAGGGAAAAGGAGCGCCAATAGGAGAACAGATATCGTGAGGAGCCGGTACCACTATTCCGGGCAGCACGCGTAAGTTTTACAAGAAGGTGAACCAAACTCGTAAGGGCAACACACCCAAACCTGACAGGTGTAGGGACGAGGGAGGATATCTAATCACAAACTAGCGCAAGATGGTCGATTGGTGGAAGTAGTTGTTCAATGAGCATCTCAACGGCGATATAACACATGGAAGCGCAACGGAGTGCCTGCAAATGACAACAGCGTCCGGCTCCAAATCTCGAAGAAATTCGGCGAGAAATCGGTCAGCTAAACAATAATAGAGCCGCTGGAAAGCACCAACTTCCAGCATAACTCTACAAAAATGGCCAAGAACTGCTAGTAACGGCACTTCACTTTATAATTTAAAGGAATTGGGAGGAGGAGAAACTACCGGAGGAGGTGAAGGAAGGTGTAGTCTGTCCCATCTATTAAAAGGATGATTGGCTAGATTGCTGTAATTACCGCAGCATCACGTTGGTCAGCGCCGCTTACAAGTAACCCTCCCAGATTTTGCTGCGTGGTCTATTCCCAATAGCAAGAGAATTCGTAGGGTAGTATTAGGCTGACTTCATGGAGGCCCGTGCTACTACGGATCAAATTTTTCCTCTCCAACAAATCTTCCATTAATGTTGGGAGTACAACGCGCCCTCGAATTTACGTGGATCTTAGAGCAGCATACGATACAGTTGAACTCGATGAGCTATGGCACGAGATAATGCACGAGTACGATTTTCAGAACAATCTGACGCGGTTGATCAAAGCGACCCTGGAGTGAGTGATGTACTATCGAGGCATTTCGAATCAAGCAGAGAGTCGTGACAAGGGGATGGACTGTCCTGTATGTTATTCAATACTTACTTACTTATTCAGCCGAGAGCCGGGGTGGCTCTTGTCGTAGCAAGGATCCCTCTCCATTGTACTCGGACCTGGGCTACTCGTCGCCAATTCCTTGTGCGTTTTGACACAGGTAGGTCAGCTTCAACCTGGGCGAGCCATCTAGCACGTTGAGCCCCTTTATTCCTGGTGCCGGTGGGGTTCTTGAAGAGAACGGATTTCACTACACAGTCGTAAGGCATCCTTGCGACATGGCCGGCCCACCACATTCGCCGTGTACGATGGGAATCTCTCCAAGCAGTGCCTGTAGCTCGTGATTCATACGTCTCCGTCAGTCTCCGCTTTCCGTTTGTACTCCGCCAAAAATAGTCCGCAACACCTTTCGTTCAAAAACGGCTAGTGCGGTATACATATATGTCTTCCGTAAGAAAAGTTACTGTCTCAAGTCCGTAGAGGACTACCGGTTTGGTTAGCGTTTTGTAAATCGTCAGCTTTGTGCGGCGGCGTATGCTCCTTGATCGAAACGTCTTGCGGAGGTAAAAGTAGGCTCGATTTCCAGTTCATCGCCGTCAATGATCACTGTCCGTGGGAGGCAAACGTTACTTTCTCTGGAGCCTCTTCCTACTATATATCAGGTTTTAAACGCATTAATTTGTAACCCTATCCTCCTAGCCTCCGTTTTTAGTCTGGCGTTGATTACCTCCGCCGTCCCACGGTTTCTAGTAATGATGTCGAGGTTGTTTGCGAAGGCTAGGAGTTAGCTAGTTTTACTGAAGATCGTTCCTCTCATTTCGATGCCCGCTCGGCGGATCACACCTTCAATAGCGATATTGAATAACGTACAGGACAGTCCATCCCCTTGCCGTAACCCGTTGCACGTCGGAGAGTAAAAATTTGATCCGTAGTAGCTCGGGCCCCCATAAAGTCCTCCTGATACTGCCCTATGAATTCTCTTGCTGTTGGGAATAGACCACGCAACAATATCTGGGAGAGCACTTTGTAGGCGGCGTTGATGCCGTGGTAGTTACAGCAGTCTATCCGGTCGCCCTTTTTGTAGATGGGACAGACTAGGCCTTCCATCCACTCCTCCAGTAGTTTCTCTTGTTCCTAAATCCTTGAAATCATCCAGTGAAGTACCGTTGCTAGCGGTTCTTGGCCATTTTTATAGAGTTCTGCCGGGAGTCGGTCCTTTCCGGCGGCTCTATTATTCTTCAGCAGACCGATTTCTCGCCGGATCTCTTCGAGATCGGGAGCTGGTACACTATTGTCGTTTGTAGGTATTCCGAGGTTAACTCCCATTGCGTCTCCTGTTGCTATATCACCGTTGAGGTGCTCATCAAAGAACTGCTTCCACCTGTCGAACACCTTGCGCTCGTTTGTGATTAGATCCCCTCCCTTGGTCCTACACATGTCAGGTTTTGGTATGTTGGCCTTGCGACTTTGGTTCGCCTTCTCGTAAAACTTGCCCGGAATAGTTGTTCTAGCTCCTCACGATCTCTGTCCTCTTTCTGGCGCTTTTTCCTCCTTAGGATCGTGGTCAACTCATTCCTCGATCAGCGATACTTGGCCAAATTTTCTCTCGTGGATATGCTCAGATAGTTTTCTCAAGCTCTTTTTTCCTTTCTATCGTTCTTCCCCTCTATTTGGCATTCCCTGTCAAACCAATCATTTTGTGCACTCGAGGTTTCCACACCTAGCACTGCGGTTGCGGCCTCGTTGACGGCCGAGCGTATCCTACTCCATCCGTTTTCGAGGGTCGAAGCATCTAGCTCCACAGAGGAAGGCTAAGCTTCATCCAGCACGCGCGCGTAGTTTTCGGCAGTTCGCGGGTTGTCTAGTTGCCGAATGTTTAGTCGATGAGAGCGACTTTGTCGCGAGGTGTAGACCGTTGATAGTTTTGAGCGCACATGTACTGCTACTACGTAGTGGTTCGAGTCGATATCCGCACTCCGTAGGGAGCATACGTTGGTGATGTTCGAGAAAAACCGGCCCTCGATGAGAATATGGTCGATTTGGTTCTAGGTTCGTTGGTCAGGTGATCTCCAGGTGGCCGTGTGGATATCTTTGTGGGGAAAGAATGTGCTTTTGATCACTAAGCCTCGGGATGCCGCAAAGTTGATGCATCGCTGGCCGTTATCGTTCATGTCGATGTGCCGATTTGGGCGTGCATATCCCCGATGACGATCTTAATGTCTCGTGATGAGCAGCTGTCGAACGTTGCCTCCAGCTGCGCATAGAACCCTTCCTTCTCGTCGTCGGGTCTACTTTCGTGTGGACAATGCACGTTTATGATGGCCTAGTTGAAGAAACGGCCTTTTATCCTCAACACGCACATCTTCTCGTTGATCGCTTTCCAGTCCATTACGCGATCCGGCATTTTGTCCAACACTATGAAGCCCATTCCCAGCTCGTTGGTCGCTCCACCACTCTGGAAAAATTGCGCTTTACCACCACGGATCCTCCACACCTTCTCGCCTTTGCGAAAGATCACCTGCAGTGCCACGATGCCAAACTTTCGGGGTTCTAACTGATCCCCGCAGCACCCTGTCGCCACCAACGAAATTTAGCGATCTGCGGTTCCAGGTACCAAGTTTCCATTCCATGTCCTTATTTCGTTGCCTTGGTCCATGCCGAATATTCCGAGAAGATATTTCTTGACTCTTGTTGTTAGTTTTTTGGGTTTAGATAGGTAGTCGTACTAGGGCTTACGCTACCGAGTCTCGGGATGGGGCTGCCATCTTACAGTGTCGAGACAACACTGTGCCTCCTCCCCTGTTGGTATACGACCTTAGTTTCCACCGGGGTTGGTTACCCGATCTCCGCTAAGGTTTCTCGTATTCCGGCTGGTACCACGTGGAGGTAGGGGTAGGAGTTGCTAGATAAAAGTCTATTGTGCTAGATGTTATTCAATATCACTATTGAAAGTGTGATCAAGCGAGTGGGCATCGAAACGAGAAGAGCGATCTACAGCAAGAGTAGCCAACTCCGAGCCTTCGCAGACGATTTCGACACCTTTACTGAAAACCTTGGGACGGCGGAGGCAATTTACGCCAAACTTAAAACGGAGGAGATGGTTACAAATCAATGCGTCGAAAACCAAATATATGGTAGGAACAGACTCCAGAGAAAGTAACGATATCGTAGGTACTACCATTCTATGGTGTGTATATGGCAACCTTCCGCTTTGCACAGTTCTGAGTTCTGTAGCCTTCGGTTCAACACGGCAATGCCAATAAAACGCAAACGATAGCTATTTTCGAGCTAATTGCCTTACAGAAAAGGCGTAGAAGCTCGAAATCAACATTAGAGTAAATCAAAGGATTGTTTTCAAAGCAGCGAGAACCATTTACCACAAGATGCCACAAGAAGTTGTAGTTCGAGACAAATGCATACCCTTGGGATAACCAATATAGATTAGCCAACTTCCAGCTGAAATAAATCCTGATAAATTAAAAATTATTTTATAGTACTTGTTGTCACTACATAGTTCAGAGATATGGCGTATATTGACAAAGCACAGACAAACAGACGAGACACTCGCGATAATTCCATCGTCCAATTAAAAACCACTCATTTCTCAAAAAAGGATGTTTCGCAACATGGCCACACCGCGGCGCGCGGGTGTTGCTTTGAGTTTTCAGTTTAAAACCATTCAAATGTACAAAATCCTACAGCATAAAACCCTGGAAATGCAAGCTGCTCTGCCACATGCATAATAGAGGGGCCTAGTGTGCAAGCTCTTTCGAGCTTCGTTGGCCCTCCGGCGAAACAGGGGGTTGGTGTAGCAGGCTTTGCGAGCCGTCACCACCAAAAACACTAAAGCACGGAACGAAGAACAAATATATTCTTACTGGAACAATCGGAATAGACCCACGCGACGAAAAAGAACTATGGATTGGAAACTCGGGACGTGGAACTGCCGATCTCTCAACTTCCAAGGGAGCACTCGAGTGCTCTCCGACGTATTGAAGAGCCGCAAGTTCGACGTCGTAGCGCTGCAGGAGGTGTGCTGGAAGAGCTCAACGGTACGTACGTTCAGAGATGGACATACCATCTACCAGAGCTGCGGCAACACACACGAGCTGGGTACAGCTTTCATAGTGATGGGCGAGATGCGGAAACGGGTGATTGGGTGGTGGCCAATCAATCCTCGAATGTGTAGGTTGAGAATCAAGGGCCGATTCTTCCACATAAGCATTATCAACGTGCACAGCCCTCACCTCAGAAGTACCGATGACGACAAGGATGAATTCTACGCGCAGTTGGAGAGTGAATACGACCGCTGCCCAAAACATGATATCAAGATCGTCATCGGGGATTTCAATGCTCAGGTCGGCCAGGAGGAGGAATACAAACCGGTGATTGGAAGGTTCAGTGCACACCAGCGAACCAATGAAATGGGCCTAAGACTTATCGACTTTGCCGCCTCCAAGAATATGGCCGTACGTAGTACCTTTTTCCAGCACAGAATCCACCATAAGTACACCTGGAGGTCACCAAATCAGACAGAATCACAGATCGACCACGTTTTGATCGACAGTCGGCACTTCTCAGACATTATCGACGTCAGATCCTATCGAAGCGCTAACGTTGACTCGGACCTAGTTATGGTTAAGATGCGCCCAAGACTCTCCGTTGTGAACAACATTCGGAACCGACGCAAGCCTCGGTTAGATCTCGCGCGGCTGAAGCAGCCAGACGTCGCCGCAAACTACGCGCATTCACTCGAAGCTGCGCTGCCGGAAGAGGACGAGCTGGACGAAGCCCCTCTCGAGGACTGTTGGAACACTATCAAAACAGCCATCAGCAGTGTAGCGGAGAGCTCCATCGGGCATGTGGCCCGGAATCAGCGGAACGATTGGTTTGACGATGAATGTAGGAGGGTGATGGATGAGGAGAACGCTGCGCGGGCGGCCAAGATGCACAGTGCCACACGTCAGAACGTGGAAAGACACAAACAGAAGAAGATGCAGCGAAACCAAATCTTTCGGGAGAAAAAGCGCACCCTGGAAGAGCAGGAATATGCAGAGTTGGAGCGGCTGCATCGTTCTCAGGAAACGCGAAAGTTCTTCCAGAAACTGAACGGATCCCGCAAAGGATGCCGCGAGCCGAAATGTGTCGGGATAAAACTGGCAGTATTCTGACGGACGATCGTGAGGTGACGGATAGGTGGAAGCAGCACTTCGACGAACACCTGAATGGCGCCCAGGCGGAAAACCATGGCGGCGGGGAAAGCGATTCCGACGGTGCAGCAAACGGGTAAGAGGTGCCAGCCCCAACGATAGGCGAAGTTAAGGAGGCCATCATGCAGCTAAAGAACAACAAGTCAGCTGGAAAAGATGGCATCGGAGCGGAGCTTATTAAAATGGGACCAGAAAAGCTGGCCGTTTGTCTGCACCGACTAATTGTTTGAATTTGGGATACCAAATACAGCAGGATACAGCTACCGGAGGAGTGGAAAGATGGGGTTATCTGCCCGATCTACAAAAAGGGCGACAAGTTGAACTGTGAGAACTATCGAGCGATCACCGTTCTCAATGCCGCTTATAAAGTGCTGTCCCAAATCATTTTCCGCCGTCTATCACCAATTGCGAATAGATTTGTGGGAACTTATCAAGCCGGCTTCGTCGAAGGTCGGTCTACAACGGAACAAATATTTACACTGCGGCAAATCCTCCAAAAGGGCCGTGAATACAGAGTTCCCACGCATCATTTATTCGTTGACTTCAAAGCCGCATATGATACCATCGACCGGAAAGAGCTATGGAAAATCATGGACGAGAACAGCTTCCCCAGGAAGCTCATCAAACTGATTAAATCTACGATGGATGGTACGCAGTGCTGTGTTCGGATTTCGGGTGGATTGTCAAGTTCATTCGAATCACACAGAGGGCTTCGTCAAGGTGATGGTCTTTCATGCCTGCTGTTCAACATAGCGCTACAAGGTGTTATGAACCGAGCGGATATCAACACGCGGGGCACGATATTCAACAAATCTAGTCAATTCGTCTGCTTTGCCGATGACATGGATATTATCGGCAGAACATCTGTGGCGGTGGCTGAACAGTACACCAGACTAAAGCGCGAAGCAGAAAAGATTGGGTTAAAGGTAAATACGTCTAAAACAAAGTACATGCTGGCCAGCGGAACCGAGGCCGAACGACACCGCTTGGGCAGTAGTATATTGATCGACGGCGATGAGTTTGAGGTAGTCGATGAATTTGTCTACCTTGGCTCACTGGTAACGGCGGACAATGATACCAGCCGTGAGATTCGGAGGCGTATTATCAGCGGAAGTCGTGCTTACTATGGGCTCCACAAGCAATTGCGGTCGAGCAGACTAAGTCCCCGTACAAAGTGCACCCTGTACAAGACGCTTATTAGACCGGTTGTTCTCTACGGGCATGAAACATGGACAATGCTCGAGGAGGACCTGCGGGTGCTCGGAGTTTTCGAACGACGAGTGCTAAGAACGATCTTCGGCGGCGTACAGGAGAACGGAGTATGGAAGCGGAGGATGAACCATGAACTCGCACAGCTCTATGGCGAACCCAGTATCCAGAAGGTAGCTAAAGCTGGACGGATGCGATGGGCAGGGCATGTTGCAAGAATGCCGGACAACTACCCTGCAAAGATGGTGTTCGCCTCAAATCCGGTAGGAACAAGACGACCAGGAGCGCAGCGAGCAAGATGGTTAGACCAGGTGGAGCGAGATCTGGCGGAGAGTACTCGGTGTCCGAGGAATTGGAGAGCGGTAGCCCTTAACCGAGTTACATGGAGAAATTTTGTTCAACAGGCTTTGTCTTAGGACGGCAAGCCACCTAAGTAAGTAAGTAAGTGTGCAAGCAAAATGTGCAGGACGATGGTTTTTAAAGGATTTTCTTCTAAGTGTCATGTCAGTTCAACAGTGGACAAAGGTAGTACTGACTGATTTTTATTTTGTTTACCGATTTTTAAATCAATTTTTTTATTAAATAATTTATAGGCTTGGTAAATAGAACCCGAGCAATAAAAATAGTTTATAGTCTAAATACGATATTGAGCCGTATGAAGTACGGCCTATTACATAATAACAAAACTAATTTTACAATTTGCGACCTATAAATTCATTACCGCAGTCGTTTTTGCTAAACGAGCACTAGTCTGGTGGGTTATTTTCGAATTAAATATTGCAATCCTATGACAGTTTATTTATAACCGACAAAAGCATTTCAATTCGTTTTAAATAATCACTTTAGCAATCGGTTACAGCGAAAGAAAACAGCGAGCATAATGCACCGTCTGTACTGCTTTCCTGCATGTCAATCTAAGCACCAATCTGCGGCACCTGTTATCGCGCATCCAGCTGAGTGGCAACCGTTTCCTGGCAGACGAGGCGGGTGGCCGGCTGACAATCGTCACCATCCATACCCAGCCGAGTTTGTACGTTTCCTTCGCAAGAACGTACCTACCTGCAGTAGCAGAATGGTTTCACTTGTTTCCGTCAGTCGCTCACCTGTCACGGGTTTCTGATGCCCGTGCGGGTTTCCGGCTCGGTTGGTTCGGTATCTAGTTAAAAAGTAGGGTGACTGACTTATAATAATTAGTTTGTCATTTTGAACATGGTGGGGTAGCTTGTTAGGAAAATAACAAAAAACAAATGCTAAATGAAAATGTTAAAGATTTTAAAGGTATTCTGCATTTCATTTTCTAATGCAAATGTTATTGGCAATAGCTAATAGATAAGTTCAATGACAATGACAATTGGTATTAAGTACGTTGTGCTTCGCAAAGATTCGAATGAATCAATTAAAAGTAAAGAAAAGTTGTGATGTCGAAATTTTCTATGTTGTCACATTTGAGAGTTGGTTTTGCTTTTCTCGCAAGTAATGCTCAACTGCTGTGTGCAAAAGTGACGGATTCTACAACATCTATCCAATTACGCTGAGCAACAAGCCATTTGCTGGTGGTTGACCGTGACAGCTCTTGGCAAAGATTTAATCGTGATCGTCGAACAAGAACGAAGCATCTTTATCCGCTGTGGATGTGGCAAATTATATCCAAACTGCTTACTCCACCCTGGTCCAGTGGTTCACGCTTTGCAGCGATTATGCATGTACCGGTCGGAATTAATTCGACTCAGTCGATATGTTTATACGGTTTCTAACCAGCAAAGTGAAATGCCACTGTACCTACTTACTTCCTTGCACGCGAAATCAGCTTTGTAGTAGTTTACGTCACCAAGGGCCCGGTTGCAGCTGTTCCTTCCCTATCTTCCGTGCCCTTATCCTTTCGTGTGAGCTCTTAATCACACAATTTATAATGTGACTATTGGAGAGTAGCACTAAGAAACTGGATTAACGCTTAGCAAAGCAACATCCAGCATCCACGGTTGGACACAGCTTTCACCTCGATCCGGTAGCTTATCCTATATTAAACATCGTCTGGCATTGTTCGCTAGAGGAAACTAGGCGACTGATACAAATGTGGAGTACACTTTCGCCCGTGTGTGTCTCAACGGAAAATCCGATCACTGGTTGGCTGGTGATTGCTATCAATAAATCATGCCTAAGATGTCTCTAGGTTGCAACTAAGATATCCATTTGTACCATATATTGTTGCTGTTGCTGCTGTTGCTGATGGACAGCGGAATAGTTGATAGTTTCCGCCATGGTAACCATTTGTCACTGTAGCTATAATTGCACATAAATCATTTTCAATTGTGGTTTCGTTCGGTGACTGTTGTTACAATCAACGGAGTAGAAAGCATTTAGAGAAAAGTTTACAATTGGAAAAGACAAAGAAAGGAATAATATACTTTAAAGTACATTTTGTAGATCCTAAATAATAAATAAATTTGAGACTGTCTGGTATTAATTATATACAAACGAGAGATAATTATATTTTGATGCCAACCATCATGTAAACGGAATGCTTTTCAAAGCTCACACCCAATGTCTAACGTCGGAATGTAACATCGCAAACATATTGCCACCACCGAGCACAATCCGAACAACAACCGAACCTACGCTGGAACGCGGTCCAGCCGAATGTATGAATAATGAATCCAATTTATCACGGCCACCATTATTATGGACGTCATTCCATTTAGTGGGGACGCCTGGTCAAGGCGTAACATTGCAACCCCTTTAACCCGTTCCCCGGGGACATTCTGGTGGCGAAAATTTAATTCTCAACCGCTCAAACTCAACACCACCGTCGTTTGCTGCTACTGCTGCCGTTGTTTTCCGTCGCCGGCCCGGTTGATAAATATGATGGCATAAATTTCCACCGTAGTTTGGCTCTCCGGTTTGTCATTTCGTCTGCACGTGCTTGACGTAACAAATATATCATTTTTCCAACGACAACCGTCAACAACATTTCACACAGCGCGTCATGTTTTGCCTTCGGTGGCTTTTAAATTTTCCATAATAGGGGTTCCGTTCGTTGAGAAAGTTAAATAGCAAATCATAATTATCACTAAAAGGGAACTAACCCTCTGCCCTGAGTGTACATTGCGAAATATTAAGCACGTTTAGGAAGGACGTTTTGGTTTAGTTGATATTAGTCTCTCACAACTAATCAGCTGCCCGGAACAGCTTCTTTCGCCCTTAATCACCTTCACATAAACAATTCTTTCTTTCCATCCGATTTAATGTTTTACGTCGAAAAGCCATTTGTTGTTTCGATTTACCACTGGAGCAAACAGTTTGTGAGTAAACTGCGTGGACGTTTTTCGACAGATTGTTTTTAATTTGCATTTAAACTGGGGATTAATTCGATTCAATTAACTTGATTGCTTTCTGTCGTTCACCGTATTTTTTCTGCGTTTTTGATTGATCAACAGCAGGCTGCAGCCACCGTCCGCCGTCTGTTTTCGTCGTTACGGTTGTGTACTTAGTGGGTCACTTCCGCGCGTTAATGATTATTTGTGTGTTATTATAAGTACATACTCAGCTTTCATCGGCGTTTAGAATGCGGTTGTTTTCATATAATTATTGTCACAAAAAATGTGAACGGTAAGAGCTGAGAGCTGTTCGGATCTATTCGATGCTTTAAGTCAAGTTTTAAAGTCGTTCGTTGTTTGCATTTTGTTTTTAATAGCCTATGCCCATCAAATTCTTAAGCCAAGTGTCTACTATAGAGTTATTTTGGTAGAGTAAAAAGCGTAGAGCGTAGAGACTCTACCAGCTGTGTGTACACTATAAGGCATCTCTACCACTTTACCATTCTACCTAGAGAAGCCGTAGAGAAATTCTACGTAGAGCTCTACCACGCACTCTACGGGGTGTGTCCACTGGGGAAACTGTAGAGCGTAGAGCTCAACCAAACACTATGTCAACATAGCGTTTGGTAGAGCTCTACGCTCTATCTAACCTGCTAGATAGAGCTGTAGAGAACAATTTCGCTTTTGAACCGATTTCGCAACATGACGCCATATTTTTCTGATGCAACTGCTGCGAGCAAATTGTGTGCCTACGTATGCGTGTGGTGTGTGCGTGTGCGTAAGATAAATGTCAGAAATGTAGCACATTCACAGGCCAAATGGAAATTCAAGTGAATATTTCATTTTTAAGTGAAATTATATGAGGTAGCTTTTTATTATCCAGGAAAGTAATTTTGCATTATGATAGGCCGTTTTTTTGGTAGGGTGGTTGTAATTTACACAATGGTCGCAACTACGCAAAGCATGACAGGACGTCATGCTTTCGTAGCATGGGCTCTATTCTCAGTCACCTTACATGGTCGACTGCTGGACTACTCGATTGCTCATCTGGTCGACTAGGCTGCTCGGCTGGATTGGTCAAATAGACTGCTCGATTTGATTGCTCGACAGGACTGCTCAACTGAACTGCTCAACTGGACTGTTGAATTCGACTGCTCGATTGGACTGATAGACTTGACTGATCGGCTGAACTGGTCGATTGAACTGCTTAACTGGACGGTCCAACAATACTGCTCGATTTAACTTCTCAACAGGCTACTCGATTAAACTTCTCGACTGGACTACTCGACTTAATTGCACGACTGGACAGCTTGATTCAACTGCTGGACTGAACTAGTCGATTAAACTGCTTGGTTGGACTGTTCGGTTCGACTGCTCGATTGGACAGCTAGATTCAACTGCTCGACTGGACTACTCGACTCAACTGTTCGACTGAACCTCGATTCAACTGCTCGATTCGACTATTCGAATCGGCTACTCGGCTCAATTGCTCGACCCGACTGCTCGATTCAAATTCTCGACTAGACTACTCGATTTAACTGCTCGAGTCAACTGCTCGACTGGACTACTTGACTGAACAGCTTGATTCAACTGGTCGACTCGACTGCTCGCCTCATTTGCTTGACTCGACTGCTTGATTCGACTACTTGACTCGCATGCTCGACTGGATTGCTCAACGCGATATCAAATCGGCTCATTTGACACAGAAAATCTCGGTACCAGCTTTTCAAAGAGGCTTAACTGCGAAATGTAAACAAACCGAGTTGGGTTCTTTTCGCTATGCTAGTCCAGCAGAAAATAACTCTCACTCGGTTTGTTTACATTTTGTAGTTGTGCCGGTTGGGTAGTCGTGCTAAAAACCCGCGCAAAATAGACTTCAGTGTATCACGGTTTTTGTAAAAATGAGAACCACCCTACTAGGCATAACAAAACTAACGAAAAACGTATTTAAAATAAATAAGTTAATTATTAAAATTATTAAAAATTAGTTTTACAATTATTGCGAAAATTAGAACCACCCCAACCATCAATTACATCAAAAGAAAGGCCCTTCTGAATGAAAAATGTCTTTTCCGGATACTGAAAGGCCGTTTTCTTCTAATTTCATAGAAGAATATAATTTTCAATTAAATTTCCATTTCCATTTCTATGAAAAATAAAGAAATGTTTGACATTCATCTTATATACACACTTCATATACGCGTATATGTATGCGTGATTTGTTTGCGTCGGTTGCATCAGCAAAATATGGCGTCATATTGCGAAATAGTTTCAAAAACGAAATCGTTCTCTACCGAGTTCTCTACAGCTCTATCTAGCAGGTTAGATAAAGCGTAGAGTATATGTAGAGCTCTACTAAACACAAAACGAACGTGTATACACTTTAGAGTTTTTTGTAGTAGAGAACTCTCCTATAGAGTTGCTGTAGAGCTCTACCAGTGAGCTCTACAGGGTGTATACACTACTCTACCTAACTCTACGTGAGATTTTTCTCTAGCTCTACCTGAAAAACTCTATAGTGGACACTTGGCTTTAGAATAGCGCTTTCCAGCTGGTCTAGTCATCTTGCTCGCTGCGCTCCTGGTCGTCTTGTTCGTACCGGATTCGAAGCAAACACTATCTTTGCAGGGTAGTTGTCCGGCATCCTTGCAACATTCCCTACCCATCGCATCCGTCCAGCTTTTGCCGCCTTTTGAATACTGGGTTCATCATAAAGCTATGCGAGTTCATGGTTCAGCCTCCGCCTCCATAGTCCGTTTTCCTATACGCAGCCGAAGATACTTCTTAGCACTCATCGTTTGAAAACTCTGCGCACTCACAGGTTCTCCTCGAGTACTGTCCACATTTCATACTAGGGAAGCTGTTCTCGTCCATGAGTTTCCATAGCTCTTTCCGGTCGACGGTGTCATATGCAGCTTTGAAGTCAACGAACAAATGGTGTGTGAGAACTCTGTATTCACGGCCCTTCTTGAGTGGATCTTATAAGCTTTCTATATTACAAAAATCCTAATTCGGTGCGCTGTGATTCAAAGGTCCCAATTTCTGCAATCCCTAGGGTCTTGAAAGAGACGTTTAGCTCGAATCCGGTTATAATTGGCTCCTATTATAGCTTAATATAGCCCCTATCATAATAATCATAAATATGGGACCTAAATTTGTTTATTTGTTTTATTGTTTAATCATAAAATTTAATTAACAAAAATGTCTTATTGAATATTTGAAGTCTTGTTAACATAAATATCTAACACTGTTCAATTTATGTGGAAACTTGTACGACGGCTCATTAAACTGAAATAGGCTTTTAACGGTGGAGAAAGTTCGAATGCAGACGCTTATTGGTTCGTGGGAGGTTCCAAAGGTTGTTCGTTAAAATCTCGGAGGTCCGCTGGATCGCAGAGATCTTTGCTACGCAGATTCCATGCTAACTGGTAAGGGCACCATACCAAACAAGCATTTTCAATGAGTGGACGTACAGCAGTCCACCGAATAATCCCCGGTTTTGAATAGGAACGTTTCCAATAAGGACGACCATATAGAACGTTGGTATATTCGAAAAAGTTCTGCAGCAGATCAAGTGCTTTTCGTTGGATTGTAGTAATTCGGAATTGTCTCATTACGTGGCACTAGTATATAAGTAATACTCTTAATAAGGCTGTATCTTGTGCTGTTGACTATCTAGAAAGTTGCGGTCTTCGGGAAGATTACTCAAATGACTTACTTACTTACTTAATCAGCTCCAGGCCGTGGTTTCCTCTGCTGTACGAAGGAGTCGTCTCCATTCCACTCAGTCCATGGCCGCAATTCGCCAGCCACGTAGTCTGCGTAGGGTCCGCAGGTCGCCTTCCACTTGATCGATCCATCTTGCTCGCTGCGCGCTCTGCCGTCTCATTCCAGTCGGATCATTATTGAGAACTTTTTTAACCGGGCTGTCGTCCGACATCCTCACTACATGCCCAGCCCGTTGCAGGCGACCGATTCTTGCGGTGTGAACGATGGGTGGTTCCCTAAGCAGCTGATGCAATTCATGGTTCGTTCGCCTCCTCCACGTTCCGTCTTCCATCTGCACTCCGCCGTAGATGGTGCGCAACACCTTCAATTCGAAAACACTAAGGGCGTGTTGGTCCTCCACGAGCATAGTCCACGTCTCATGGCCGTAAAGGACAACCGGCCTAATCAGCATCTTGTAGATTGTTAACTTCGTGCGGTGGCGAATTTTGTTTGATCGCAGCGTCCTGCGGAGTCCAAAGTAGGCACGATTTCCTGCCATAATGCGTCTTTGTATTTCTCTGCTGGTGTCGTTGTCTGCAGTAACCAGTGAGCCCAGTATTTTGTTTTCGATACATTAATGACAAGTCCAATCCGTTTGGCTTCAGCTTTCAGTTCGATGTACGTTAAAAGGTACGTGTAAGGATGTCAACGTCGTCAGCGAAACCAAGAAGCTGGACGGACTTCGTGAATATCGTGCCACTCGTGTCTATCTCCGCTCTTCTTATCACACCCTCCAAAGCGATGTTGAACAGCAAACATGAAAGCCCACCACCTTGCCGTAACCCTCTTCGAGATTCAAAGGGACTCGAGACTACCCCTGATACTCGTACAGCACACATTACTCGATCCATCGTCGCCTTGACCAATCGCGTTAGTTTATCCGGAAATCCGGAGTGGTGCATAATCTGCCATAGCTGATCTCGATCGATCGTGTCATACGCCGATTTAAAGTCGATGAATAAATGATGCGTGGGCACGTTGTATTCGCGACATTTCTGCAACACTTACCGAAGCGCGAAAACCTGATCCGTGGTGGCACGGGCACCCATGAATCCCGCTTGATGTAGCCCCACGAACTCCTTTGCAAATGGTGATAATCGACGACATAAAAATGGGTAGAGTACCTTAAAGGCGGCGTTCAATAGTGTGATTGCACGGTAATTACAACAATCCAACTTGTTGCCCTTTTTGTAGATCGGACACACGATGCCTTCCGTCCACTCCTCCGGTAGTAGCTCCTCCTCCCAAATCTTGACAATGTCCCAGTTCAGCGTTCTAGCCACTGCGTCACCACCGTATTTCAGCAGCTCGCCAGGTAGCTGATCAGCCCCAGCCGCTTTATTATTTTTCAGCCGACCGATCTCTACCTCCTGGAGGTCGGGGGCTGGTATTCTGTTATCTTCTGCACGTGCTTCAAGATCTATTGCCATATCGTCACCTTCATGTTCAGCTACATCGCTGTTAAGGTGCTCGTCATAATACTGCTTCCACCTCTCGATCACCTCACGCTCGTTCGTGAGAAGATTACCGTCTGAGTCGTGACACATATCGGCCTGCGGCACATAGCCTTTGCGCGAACGGTTTAACTTCTCGTAGAGCTTCCGTTTATCGTAAGCACGGTACAGTTCTTCCATCGCCTCGCGATCTCTTTCTTCCTGTAGGCGCTTTTTCCTCCGGAAGACCGAGTTTTGCCTATTCCGTGTTTGTTTATATCGCTCCACATTCGCCCTTGTACGGTGTTGTAGCATTCTCGCTCAATTTGGTTTTCTATCTTTTGATCTGGTAATCTCCAGGTGGCCTTGTGCATATCTTTGCGGGGGAAGAAGGTACTTCGAACTACCATACCGCGGGAAGCTGCAAAATTTACGCATCGTTGGCCGTTGTCGTTTGTTGTGCATGCAGGCTGTTTGGCCCGATTACCGGTCTAATATAGCTTCCCGGCCTACCTGCGCGTTCATATCACCGATGACTATTTTCACGTCCCGTCGCGGACAGCCATCATACGCCTGCTCCAGCTGCGCGTAGAACGCCTCCTTCTCGTCATCGGGTCTCCCTTCGTGAGGGCAGTGCACATTGATGATACTGTAATTGAAGAAACGGGCCTTAATCCTCAACTTGCACATCCTTGCGTTGATCGGTTGCCAACCAATCACACGCTGCCGCATCTATCCCAATACTATGAAGCCGGTTCCCAGCTCGTTGGTGGTGTCACGGCTCTGGTAGAAAGTAGCCGCTCGATGCCCGCTTTTCCATACCTTCTGTCCTGTCCAGCAAACTTCCTGCAGTGCTACGACTTCGAAGTTTCGGGGATGTAGTTCATCATAGATCGTCATAGATTTGCAATGCCATGTCCGAGTTTCCAATCGTAGTCCTAATTTCATCGCTTAGGTCGACGCCGATTGTTCCGATCTCTATTTTCTTCTTCGTTGTTGGTAACTTTTTGTTTTCCAGGGCGGTTTGCGCTGACTATCGGTCCCTATTAGCGTTCTTATTGGGGGGATTGCTGACTAAGGAACAATATAGTACCTTCCCAAGTAACAATTTCAAGTTTTATTACCTTCCACTAGTGGTTTTCATTAGCAATTTCATAAAACCGCTAATAAAACAATGAGCTCCACCAGAACTTTTTGATGACCGCTATAAAACTGCTTTCTGACCAAGTGGCCCACTCTTCAGGAGGTTTTCATAACCTCTATAAGAATCAGGTCATAAGCTGAAGTAGTCTTATCACGCTCTGCTGAAAGCAGCAATAAAACCCATTATGCTTTTCGCTGCCTGACAGCTACCGCCATAATTTATTAAAAGCTTTTTGCTACCAAGCTATAAAGCATACAGCTTGCTGAAAAGCTAAATCCGTGCGCCAATTTTGTTAACTTGAAAATATATCAGTGAGTAGGGAAGTTAAAGTTTTACTGTCAGATTATCCTGATCGCAATCGATTTATTTTGCAGCGACCATAATAAAATATCCCATAGACAAATTAATATTTTTTAGCAGTTTAAATTGGTTTGCAGCACATGCGCTTTAAGTTTTATCGTGTATATTGACATGATAAGTGGATAAAATCAACGCGCCATCAAAATTATGCAATTTTCAAAAACTGGTCGTTTTACAAAAAAATTCAGTCAATCAATATTAATTTTTAGCAAAATCAATTTACTTGCTTCATGTGACAGTAAAACCGAGTGATAATAACTTTCTCCTTGCAAAACACTTTGTTTTGATAAATTTTTCTTTGCGAGCAAAAACAAAATTCTAGAATATGGCAACATGGCCTCGCATAAAAAAAGATTTCTGTGTTGAACTCTAATATTCTTCATAATAGCAGCAATAAACCTGATTGGTCATGGTGTTACCATTTTAATAGCTCTATATAACTAGCAGATTTATTGCGGTTTGACAAGCAATCGTAATAAGATCATTTTCAATTGGTGCGCCATATTGTATTGATACGCCACACGTATGGTAAGTGTATAAGAGACGTGGTGCAGCCTATTAGTTCTATCGTGATTATGGTTTATGGTTATGGTTCATTATGGTATTGTGTAATCTATACCTATAAAAATGGATTCCTGTATGTCCATATGTTCCTTATAGAATCGAAAACTACTGAACCAATCGGCATGAAAATTTGCATATAGGGGTTTTTGGGGCCAGGGAAGGTTCTTATAATGGTTAGAGACCACTCCCTCCACTAAGAGGAGGGGCTCCCATACAAATGAAATACAAAGTTGCTCATAACTCGAGCACTAATCAAGCAAATGGAACCAAATTTAGCATGTGAAGGTTTTTGGAGGCAAGAATTTTTTCTATGGTAAATTAGGACCCTTTCCCACTTTAGGAGGGAGGGCTCCTATATAAATGAAATACAAATTTCCTCATAACTCGAGAACTAATCAATCAAATGGAACCATATTTGGCATGTGGGTGTTTTTGGAGGCATGAATTTTTTCTATGATAAATTGAGACCCCTTACCTTTTTAGGAGGGGGGGCTCCCATACAAATGGAATACAAATATCCTCATAACTAGAGAACTAATCAAGCAAAGGGAAGCAAAATTGGCATGTGGGGGGTTTTGGAGGCAGGAATTTTTTTATGATGGTTTGAGACCCCTCACCCCTATGGTAGGGGGATAAGCAGTCTCATACAAAAA
This sequence comes from Sabethes cyaneus, assembly GCF_943734655.1. Lineage (NCBI taxonomy): Eukaryota > Metazoa > Arthropoda > Insecta > Diptera > Culicidae > Sabethes > Sabethes cyaneus. Next base: position 147,599,769 of record NC_071354.1, read on the forward strand.
AAACAGAAATTTTTGCATAACTCAAAAACTAACCGAACTCGAGAAATTTTAGACTCTTTCGTAAAATATTAGTCAATAACCAGACCACCAGAAACTATCAATAGTAGCATTAGATGATTCAGGGCGAGACGGACACAGGCCGCGAGTGTTGCCGGCGACCTGCCGTCGGAAGCGCCGGCCACTGCCCCCCATAGAGATCACCTCTATCTAGGTTTATTTATTTTTCTAGATATATTGACCTCTATTACATTCCTTCAGTTGGGCCACCCCTGCGAAATGGTACTTTCTACGAAAAGATTTTCCGTACGAAAGCATTTTAGAGTTTTCTTGACTCTTTTTAGTGGGCTGGGTTTAGATAGATAGCCGTACTAGAGCTTACTCTATCGAGTCTCGTGATGGGGCTGCCGTCTTAAAGTGTCGAGACAACACTGTACCGTCTTCCCTGTTAGTATACGACCTTAGTTTACACCGGGGTTGGTTACCCGATCTCCGCTAAGGTTTCTCGTATTCCAGCTGAAGGTAGGAATGGGAGTGGCTGGATTAGACGCTAAGGACCACTGTTAGGTCTGTTTTGCGCATTATCCAACCATTTACCAACCCCCGCAGATATGATGTTCGCATTGAATCTGGACGGAACAAGACGAAGAGGGCACATCGAGCGAAGTTGCAAGACCAAGTGGAGCGAGATCTGGCGAGGTGCTCGAGACACTGCTTTCTCAAACAATATTGTGTTATGCTTTACGAAAGATCTAACAACAATTTTTTCGCATTATCTCTACTAGCACACTTGTTGTTTGATATGTCTGAAAAATATGATTGCAGATGCTCTATTTTACTGTACCATAAATTTGATTGTAAGAATTTTAAATCTATTCAGTATTTTCGTAGTAAATAAATTCATAAACCAATTTTCTGCCCAGTAACGTACAATACCTTTACTATCCATGCATGAACGTAGGCCGTAGACTACCCTACAGCTTTTTAAACCCGTAATACACTCCCTCAATTAGTTCCGATTAAACTCGAACAAAACCAGTCAGACGTAGGGGAAATGTGTATAATGTGCCCCCCCTAAGAATAAATGGATATATCTCTGTTATGCTTCCCCAAGCTAACGTGACAACTACGAGTATATGTTGGTATTTAAGCTTACAACCAATTGCAATTGTTTATTTCGTTTAGTATTGTGGAATAAAGATGCTAGGAATTATTTAAGAAAAGCACCTAAATGTTGTGTTTCTCGTCTGCGCTGGGTAAAATGCCCCACCTGCGGTATAATATGCCCAATGCGGTAATTTGAGTATTTCTACCAGTGACAGACCAACTCTACTTTGTATAAAGTAAAACTATTTCCTTTGTTTTCAAAATATCGTATTTTTACATAAAATAAACCTAGTTTCGGCCTTCTGGTGCACGTTTTCTTTTCTGCGTGGGGCACATTATACTGCAGCTGTGGCATTTCGCACCGCGTAGTTGAATTACCTGGAATTTGGACGTAGGTAATAAATTATTCCCACCACGGTAACTCTACAATAGTAATTGAATTAAATAATGGCAATTGACTTCAACTTAGATCTGATTACATATGTTTATAGCCACATTTGCAAGGGGGGCAAATTGCACCACCGCAAGTGGGGCATTTTGGCCTGCTTTAACTTATTTGAAAAAATATTAAATGCTAAAGCAAATAAAGCGTTTCAAACCGCCATTTTTGGCAAGGATGTCTTTTTGAAGTTCACTTCACGCAATCGAATCGCAACAACCGGTTATTAACAGATTTTGACAAGAAAATAGCTTATGGAAATGACGCCAAAAGTTACATCGGAAGCTGTTCAAAAACAAATTTATTTTTGTTTTGTTTTTACAGCATGTGACAACTGTCATACTTGCATAGTAGGCTAGTTCCATCAAATACTATGGTTTCTGGGTGGTTTTGCATTTTAATTCCGCTTGTTTAATGAAAAACGAAGGGGGGGGCACATTGGCCAGGGGGGGCACGTTATACACAATTCCCCTAATCGGAAAATCAATAGCTCCACTAATGCCAAAATACCATCACCGTGCCGTGCCAGACTTGCCAGAATGCACGGCTGAAAAGGATCGCCAAGGGGGAACGGGGAAGAAACTCAGAGGATGCAAGTGGAAAATTCCAACCAAGCATACCGGCACACACCACCGCATTGGGATTTTCAATCTGCTTCGGTTACCGGAATCGATTGTCACTTGCTTAGGTTTTCCATAAGCTCGCATGGAGTGGCACCACTTACTCCGAAGAATCGTGACTGTGGTTACCGGCCGTCTGTTAGCTTGACTATTAAAAATGGCGTCAATCGTCGGTAGCAGAAAGAAAATCACGACAATACCCCACGGTACCTATAAGTTCAAAATCAATTAAACTTTAATTTCTTCACCACATTCTTCCATTGTACTTCGATCGGAGTAAGCAAAAAACTACCATCAAGTCACATCGTATTTGCCTGCAAGACGCAAAGAATAATTAATTGATGGTTTTCCTTTCTGTTCGGATTTCCCATATCCCTGTGGTTGTGGCAAAGAGAATGGGGGAGAGATTTTTGTTGTGATTAAAAGTCGGCATTCCGGAAGAGCACCATTGATAGATTCCGAAATCTTGCCATCTCATGCCATTGTAGAGCGTTTTATAAGCCATCAGAGACTCGTCGAAAGGATTGCTCATTTCCGAACGTACTGAAGCAGCAGATAGAAACTTTACGGTTTTACGATTGTGTGTTCCGTTCTGTGATTGCAGTCCTTGTGATGCGCTACGTATCCAATCGGCCGTCAAGCATTAGTGTTCGAGTGTCCTTGTCCTCTTAGAGGATCCCTCACTCCACCTCTATCAGCCAGCGAACAACTAGTTTCATTCGTAGATTGAAAAGTACGAGACAAATTAAAAGTGAAAGAGATGTAGATATGCAGCGAAGAGCAAAAAAGGATTTAGAGGTATTTAAGTGCGAACTTGTTCGCACAGGAAAAAGTTGTAGAAAAAATCAATGCGAATCAATTTTCCTAGGATGGTTCCAACAGAAAATATTAATATGTCTGCACTTTGTAATTCAAATGAAAAATAAAAATAATGAACAAACAACTAGTACTAATTATGTGTTTCTTTTTATTTCAGGTAAGCCGAATTTTTCCAGTAGACAATATTCAATTAAAAATTAACAAAAATCCACAAAAGAATGTTTAAATTGGCAATGGGGTAAGTGAGACCGCCTTACATCTCAACAAAAACAAAACGAAGATAAAGACAAAAATATTATTTTATATTTTTATCTGAACCAAACAAAAATATCACTTTTATTTAAATTCGTCCTCTTAAAAGCATTAGTCATTTTTCAAAAGATTAACACAAATTTTAGACCCACCCTGATTTTATCCAACAAGAGATTAGCAAGATTCTATTACGTGGTGCCATCTCCGAAGCCTGCGAACTACCGCTCCCAGTATGCCTTCACAACCTCCTGTTAGGCATTGATGGCGACCGTGACAGCGGACAGCAAGGTAAAGAAAAAGAAGCAACATCACGCCGCCAGAATATAGGACTCTGCCGTGAACTATGAATACTGAACAGAAGTGAGCATTTTATGCAGCCCGCAACATCGTACGAGAGAGGCACGCTGCAAAAAAAATCCCGACTATCAATGTCCGCTTTTATTCGATCACTATCATCCGGCCATAATTCAATACCGCCGTGCCGTGCGCTCCCACGCAGAATGTCGGTAGGTACCTGAAGTTAGCCGTGTGCACGTTCGTGAAGCCACAAATTTTCACCAGTTTCACCGCCAAGGTGAAGAAGTGAGGATTTCTGAAAACGAAAAAAAAATCAACCACAGGCTCCCTCCGGTCTGAACTACTACACTATGTAACAGTAGATGATTTTCTCACCCCCGAGCGGACGGCGGTAATAAAAATGCTTTTCCACGCCACGCCACGACACACCACCGACCACATACAAACGACGTGCAAAAGACTGGCACTTGGCTCTTTTGATAGGTCTCCCCGGTGAAGATGCTACCGATCCGTACTACACCGGGGTTTCCGTTACGACGACAACCACCACGAGGACCCCTGGCAAAGATTTATTGCCAAAGCGAGCGTGAAAAACAAGATTTATCTTTTGCTGCTAGTTCTGCTGCTGCTGGCCGAGATTGCACCAGGTTCGAACGGACAACAAACGGCAGTGAGTTAAATTTAATTAACAGTGTTGTAAATTTTTATCTCCGAAAGGAGATTTACTAAATAGGATTAGGGTAACATAATCGATACAATTCGGATAATCCGGTGTCCTTCAGGCAACGATTTGTTCGATGGAACATAAGAGACGTTGATGTAAGGGATTAAAGCTTTAGTAGATTGTCATGCGAATTGTTCGGTTTTTGATGATTAGCATTTAAAATCTTTCATTCTTTCGTGACGCCGGCTTGAAAACAAATTTTGTTGACACCCTGCGGTAAGACGTAGTTTTACGTCAAAAGTATATGAAATCTCGTTCCTTTCCACGTTTGTTCTTCGTATTGCACCTTCCAAGGCAATGTTGAATAGCAGGTTAGAGAGTATATCCTATTTCTTCAGGCGAACCAGCCGTAGGCTGAAAACCTCTCAAATATAGAATAGAATCCTATTGTTTCAGTCCATTAAACGTCACAAAGGCGGCTGAGGTCTCACCCGCTATTCTGAAGCATGAATTTGACCTATTGAATGGTTTTCTGATTGGACGTTTAATTTGAAAGTTATGAGCAATCGAATACACCACACCAAAATTAACAATAATTTATAATGATTTTAACCAAGATAATTTACCTAGTTTCAATTATTTTAATATCAAACGAAAGGTTTTCACACTACGAATATATATGCAAAATTACATAAGAATTGGTTTTACCGGTCAAAAGATATTAACCCTCGAACCCTCGAACTCGCGCCAACTTTAATTGTTGTTGCAGTTGAAAACCGTAATAATAATCCACGTGCGACATTCGATTTTATTTTTGTTCTGTGTGTCGCAACTACGTCGCAGGTGGTGCGCTGTATAGCGCATCAATGTGCGAGCATAGTGCACCACGTGCGACGTAGATGCGACACACAGAACCAGAATAAAACCGAATGTCGCATGTCGATTATTACGGTTTTCAACTGCAACAACAATATAACACGGTTACTTGCGCGCACAATAGCCCAAAACCAAAGAAAACGTGCGCACTAGAGTTTTGAATAAGAAAACTTAGTTTTAAGTTTATCGAACCTTTGGAAGAGTTTCTTAAAATTGAAAGCTCTATCGTCTGGTAGAATTTGAATTTTGATTAATCCCCCTAAAAGTGAAATAAAAAAATTATTTTTCTTCAGTTTCAATACGAGACATTGATGTGTTCTGCAAACTTTCAGAGCATATTATTACAAGAAATTTTGCTGAAAACAGTAACCTTCTATCTCTTCAGTGAAGGTAGAAAAATCTTATTCATTGTATATGAATTTGTAAAATCAGTTTTTCTACTCTAACTCTTCTTGTAATTGTTGTATGACTTTTTTATGTATTACAAAGTTGTACAAATAGTAAAAATACACAACTTTGCTGAATTTAGTATACCTCTATGTTTGCTTGTTTAGGAACTGTAGAGCTTTAATTGTAAAAAATAACCTGATTTTGACCCAGCATTACTCGATTACCAACAGACGGATACATCTTAAACATTTTACATTTGCTGGTAGTTTTGCTGCATACAGACACCATTTTTCCATATGAAGAAACGAGAGAAAATTCCAGTTGGGGTCAATTGCGGTACACCGCACATGCTACTTGCTTCGTTTCTGTGGTGTCGGTTTATGCTAATCTTGTTTCCTAACAATTTAAAGTATTAATGCATTGAATAATTCTGACATTTTGCTCATAACAAGTTTACTGAAGAATATACGTTAGTATATACGTAATATACGATTTGTAACTTTATAACAATATGGCATTCAAAAACCTACACATGTTGTACAAAATACAACAGCGTGAGTAACCGAAGGTTAATAAAAATTGATGAAATTTATTCAAGAAAACTTTATTGTTGTGAATCAAATAGAATGGCATTACAAGAAATTATGCATAGTTTAAAAACTTAAACTAGACCTTTACTACGCAATGTATATGATAAAGAATAATATTTCATCTTACAACTTACTGTTACTTGCACTTACCCTCATTAGTAACAACTTACTCAGCAATTTCATGAGAAAAGGAACTATCAAAATTTATAAGTGCTTCTATTTGGTTCAAATTTTGTAAACTTATTCAATTTCCAAAAATTTCATGTAAACCAAACGTGTCGATTTCTATCTCAAATAGCAAGTAAGACCGTATAACAAAGGTTCCTTTCACCACTAGGTGGATTAAATCAGGTTTTTTCTACCGCAGTCACAACATCGTTCAGATTTGTTTCGTTTAGTGGTGCAATACAAACGCTATGTATAATCCAACTTGTGGTTGGCGCAGTCATACTTCCGATTGTACAGCAGAACGAATGCGTACTTACTTACTTTAGTGGCAACGGTCCGTTACCGATCCTGCGCCGAACGAATTATAGTCCTCCAGTACCGTCGGTCCTGGGCTGCCGTTCTCCAATCCCCACGAACACCAGCTGAACGTGCATCGTCTTCGACAGCACACACCCACCGGGTGCGGGGTCTGCCTCGGAGTCTACGGCCTCTTCCTGGTTCTCTGCTGAAAATAGTTTTGGCTACTCTTTCATCGGGCATTCTGGCCACGTGTCCAGCCCACCGCAGCCTGCCACATTGCACTACCTTCACTATATCAGCATATTTGTATACTTGGTACAGCTCGTGATTCATGCGTCTGCGCCACACTCCATTTTCCATTTTGCCACCAAGTATAGATCGCAGAATTTTACGCTCAAAAACCCCAAGCACTCGCCGATCAGCTTCCTTTAGCGTCCATGATTCGTGTCCGTAAAGGGCCACCGGGAGGATTAGTGTTCTGTAGAGCGCCAGTTTTGTGCGAATTTGCAAACTACGGGACTTCAGCTGGCTACGTAATCCGTAGAAAGCCCGATTCGCGGCTGCAACTCGTCGTTTCACTTCGCGGCTTACATCGTTGTCACATGTCACGAGTGTACCAAGGTATATAAATTCCTCCACTACTTCATATCGTTCCCCATCTAACTCCACCTCGGCACCAACACCACTTGAGCTCCCACGTTCCCTACCAGCAACCACGTACTTCGTTTTGGCGGTATTAATGGTAAGTCCCAATCTCGCTGCTTCCCTTTTAAAGGGCCTAAAGGCCTCTTCTACTGCTCTACGGTTGATTCCGATGATATCGACGTCATCCGCAAAACCAAGAAGCATGTGAGATTTCGTGATGATAGTTCCATTCCTTTCCACGTTTGCTCTTCGTAATGCACCTTCCAAGGCAATGTTGAATAGCACGTTAGAGAGTGCATCCCATTGCTTCAGTCCATCCAACGTCACGAAAGCAGCTGAGGTCTCACCCGCTATTCTAACGCATGATTTGGATCCATCCAGCGTCGCACGAATCAGCGTAACTAGTTTCGTCGGAAAACCATGTTCTAGCATTATCTGCCACAGCTCATTTCGTTTAACTGAATCGTACGCCGCTTTAAAATCCACAAACAGATGGTGTGTCTGCAAGTTGTACTCCCGGAACTTGTCTAGCAACTGGCGCAGGGTAAACATCTGATCCGTCGTGGAGCGACCCTCACGAAAACCCGCTTGGTACTCGCCGACGAAGGACTCCGCTAACGGTCTCAGTCTGCAGAACAGGATACGGGAAAGCACCTTGTAGGCAGAATTGAGCAATGTAATTCCTCGATAGTTTTTACACTCCATTCGATGTCCCTTTTTGAAAATTGGGCAAATGAGGCCATCCAACCACTCCTCCGGCATTTGTTCTTCCTCCCAGATCCTGACAATGATCCGGTGGATTGCTTCGTACAGCCGCTCGCTCCCCGCTTTTAGAAGTTCAGCCGGGATACCGTCCTTCCCAGCAGCCTTACCGTTTTTCAGCTCACTGATTGCCTTCTTAACCTCTTCCTGTGTTGGTGGCTCCACAGCTTGACCATCGCTTACAATTTCTATCCTGTCCCTGCTGATCTCCTCATTTACCTCTCCATTCAATAGTGTCTGGAAGTGCTCCTTCCACCTGGCTGCTACCGCCGTTTTGTCGGTAAGCAGGTTGCCAGCACTATCATTGCACATCACAGGCATGGCAAAATTCCTGCTTCTCACCGTTTTATAGAAACTCCGTGTGTCGTTGCTGGCGTATCGCTCCTCTGCGCCGGCAAGCACGTGCTCCTCGTACTCGCGTTTCTTTAGACGATGGATTCTTTTTTCCGCAGCTCTAGTCTCTCTGTATCTCTCTCTGTTTTGACGCGTTGCCGCAGTGAGCATGCGACTCCTGGCCTGGTTCTTTTCGTCTGTCACTCTCTGGCATTCGGCATCAAACCAGCTGTTACGCTGTCTTCCACGCGTCGTGCCTACCACCTCTCTCGCTGTTGTTTGGATGGCACCATGGATGTTCCTCCACAGCCCATTTATATCTTCTTCTTCTACCTGCTGTTCTGCGATTCGCTGGTCAAGCTTCCTGGCGTACTCCACTGCAACGCCGTCTGCCGTTAACCGCTGGATGTTGAAACGCAGCGTCCTTTCAGTGCGAGCTTTCGCCGTGTTCGACAGCCTTGCGCGAATCTTACTCACTACGAGATAGTGGTCAGAGTCGATATTTGGTCCACGAAAAGACCGTACATCGATAACATCCGAAAAGTGTCGACCGTCAATCAAGACATGATCGATCTGAGAGCTAGAGTCTCCATTTGGATGCCTCCAGGTTTGTTTCCGAATATTCAAACGTGGAAAGTAGGTGCTACAGATGGCCATCCCTCTGGCCGCGGCAAAATTTATGAGCCTCAGACCGTTATCATTGGTCGACAGATGCAGGCTATGTCTTCCAATAACTGGACGGAAGAATTCCTCCCTCCCGATCTGCGCGTTTGCATCTCCGATGATGATTTTCACGTCGTGTTTTGGGCACTCTCCATAGGTCCTCTCAAGCTTGTCGTAAAACTCGTCTTTAGCATCATCGGATTTATCATTTGTCGGTGCGTATAAGTTGATTAGGCTATAGTTGAAGAATTTGCCCTTAATCCTCAACACGCATATACGGTCATCTACGGGCCTCCACCGGATAACTCGTTGCTTTTGTTTTCCCAACACTACGAAACCGACTCCATGTTCAGCTTTCTTACCGCCACTGTAGTAGATGTGGTACTTAAAAGAAGTGCCTGCAATAGGGTCTACTGCACGGAACTCCCTTTCTCCGGAATTTGGCCACCGAACTTCCTGAATAGCAGCGATCTCCACTCCGAGCTGATGCAGCTCTCAAGCAAGCAAGCCAGCCCGTGCCGGTTCATGGAGAGTTCGGACATTCCAGGTACCAAGTTTCCAATCGTTATCCCTTAATCGTTTCCTTGTCCCTTGCCGTGTCCTATACCGATTGTTCCGTCCTGAATTTCTTTGTTCGTTGTTCGTGGTAATTGAGTTTTCGGTATACTACCTCACCGGGGTCGCGATACCTACATCCCGCTGATGGGTCTGCCATCTTAGGTATAGCTTGCGGGATACAGCATTTCATATTCAGCCGCCCGTTACGAGACAGACGCTGTGTGAGCCGCCCCTCACCTGGAGAACAGGCGCTCTAGTTCGCACCTCCTAGCTTAGCTGCTTCAGTAAGTACATGAAGCATTTCCGGGTAAGGCCATCGACCGTCATCATTTGACTTAGATCTGCGTGGAGGCGCCAGGTGGGAGCTTGAGAGAGCCAGAGCTATGTTTGACGCTCCTTCCAGGTAACTCTCTCCATTTCATACCCTCGAATGCGTACTGATCTTTTTTTTCTTTTTTTTTATCAAGCTTGAAGCACCGTTTGAAGCAGTGAAAAGCAAACGGCAGATTGACCGCATTAAAAAAACACAATCAAATGATCGTGTTTGAAGTGCAAGTTGATTGCAGAAAGTGTACGCATTCAAGCAGTCACAGCCAATTTGCGATCCATTTTCAAGCCCTGCTGGTAACTTAGGCAAGATAAACATCCGACCCTGACAATGATCAGGTGGATTGCTTCATACAGCCACTCGCTTCCCAGCAGCCGTCCCGTTTTCCAGCTCACTGATTGACACTGATCTTTCTCGAAAAGTGGTCAGGTTTTGAACGCTAATAGCTTAGCGGTTTCCCGATCGATTTTCAATATTATTCCATCAATCGATCGGAACATCTTCTACGCGTTGGCCCAAATGAAGAACGCTATTAATTCGTAAGTGTACAGTGTACAGTATTGAAAAATTGAAAACAATGACGCCTTGTTCAACTAGAAATCCTTGCATCCTGATTGGTTGGAAAAGACGTCATTCAAGTTTCAACGTGTTTTTTGCAAAAAAGTGACACAAACTCCCAGTTCCAACAGGTCGAAGATTATTTACGACGTTTAAACCTACACCAATTTGATATCTGTGCTTGAGAAGTACACCAGAGTGAAAAACCACCCCTCTTCTTCAACGGATGTTATCGTTTGAACATTTAACCTATAGAGATGGTCGGGTCTCGGGGTTTCAGACCCGAAACTCGAAACTCGGGTCGGATTCGGGCTCGAAAATTTTAACAGGCATCGGAATTGGGTCGGGCTCGGGTTTGGTAGGAAAAAAATATTTGTGTTCGGGTCGGGTTCGGGCTTAGCGAAAAAAATAAACCTGGGTTCGGGTCGGGTTTGGGTTTGTGTAATGAGAAAACAGTCAAGTTACACATCTCATTCGGTTTATTTATAATTTGCTATAACGCCGTTTATCTTTTGTATTGAATTTTTGAAAAGGTCACAATTTCCTATGTCAGTAAAAATAATCGAATTTTCTTGACCTCAGTTAGTCTTAAGTTAAGACTCTCAACAAACCCTTAGAGTGTTTGTGGCATGTATACATAAAGAATCGTATTACTACATGCATGGGTACATGCTACTAACGCTACAAAGAGACTTACGTCCTGCGTCACCTATGCGGTCGTGTCGTCTTGAACATAACCCCTCTGATTTTGACGTAGGACTACGGCGCACTTGTTGCTTGGAATATAACGAAAAAGTGCGCCGAAGATACCGAAACGATTTAATGCAAAATAGCACTTTTATGAGCGATATCGCACTTTGCATGGTACAATTTTCCTTGCAATCAGCAATATTTGAGACATTGCCTTACGGTGCACATCGTCATCAGTTGGTCGTGTTCATCGGCTGCTGAGGAAAGGAAAGTATGCTGAGCGTGTTGGAGCTGGAGCACTCGTCTCGCTGCCGTGATGGAATATCTGGCTGCTGAAGTTCTGGAATTAGCAGGAAATATGCTGCTCGCGACAACAAAACGACCAGAATTATGCCATGTTACTTGCAGTTGGCCACCTGGCCTGGACTGGTATTTCATCGTGACTCATGATCATACACGCATCGTCGATCGCATAGCTGCCGAGGCTTTCTGGCTGGTCCGTTGCAACAAGCCGTGGAATGTTAGTGCAAGTTTATTGCAAGCTAGAGTTATGATAATCAAACAATCGGCCCTTTTAAGGATCACACAACGATAGAAGAGTTTATTATATTTTCTTGCCAAGTAATACCATAATAATACAGGCAACGAGGGAAAAGTTGAACTTTTCGCCGTTGCGGACGACCTACAAATGGCGGGAATAAATTTACTGGTCACGGGCGACATTTTCTGCCACTTCCTAAACGTCTGCAACTTGTAAATGCTTTATTATCAGTGTTCTTTTGTAAACTGCAGAAAAGTTTTGCGCAAATTTTTCAACTTTTTGAAAACTCGCGCGCATTGTCTGTCGATTACCAGAGGAAAAGCATTATTTTACGTAGAAACAGATCATGAAAATTTATTTACTGTTTGGTTTAGTGTGACTTCGATTCGTTTCAATAAAATAGATTCAATCAATTCATGGATATAACTCCAAAATCGGTTGAGGATTGAACGTATACAATGTTACTACTTTGAGAAACGTTGCGTATGTAGGCTGCATACATGAAAAATCGTATTATTACATACATGGATACATCCTGCTATCGCTACAAATAGACTTACGTAGTCCTACGTCAACTATGCGGTCGAGTCTTGTGCACAACTCCTCAGATTTTTTTTACTATTGACTGGTAGTCTTGGTCCCCGACCAAGCGGCATCTTAGTACTCATCCTGGTGATGTACAGTTGTCTCAGCCGTCTCTGGTTCGCATTCGCTTTAAGCCGGCTTTCACGCAATGCCGGCTTTTCTTAGCTCGTCAAACTTCCACTCTCACCACTACGCACTTTACCGAAATCGTTCTAAATGGCGCACTTTACCGAAATCGTTCTAAATTCACCAGTAATCGTTCTAAATGACTGCCTATTGGCCTTCGACAGTTCCGGCTACGAGGCGCGGGATTCAAGTTGTTCGACGAAGGCCTTTTTCACCTCGAGATTTTCGGATCGGCGAAAAAAAGGAGAAAGAGAAAAAGCTATACAGTGGTATTCTGATTATATCTACACCTGGTTTATTCTACACCCGATCTTAGGTACCCCCGATTTTGTCTACCATTTTGACCCGGTTTTATCTACCGTTTTTTTAAATTATTATTTTAACCGTGCGGCATGAAAATTTGGAAGATTTCATGAATTTATGCATAAGAGAGAATATTTATTTGTATTTTATAGTTTACTATATGGCATCTGTGGTATGTAATTATACACAGAATGGGTCTAATAATGCTGAAGTCAAATACGCAAAGTAACTTCCATTTATTTTGTAACGCATAATTTTAACAGGTAAAAGTGAAAATTAAGAGAAAAAAGAAGAAAGAGAGAGAGCAATAGAGAAAAGAGAGCAAGTGAGGATCAATTTCTTTGTTTCAATACTTTCTTTTACTGTTCCCCTCTGTCGATTTCAGTGATTCCCAACCTTTTTTGTTTCGCGAACCCCCATTTGGAAAACGCTAGGTCATCGGAAAGCCTACCGTTTTGAAAAGGTCGGATTTATTTCTAACGTACTTTTTGTCCGGCTTTTCTGTCGTTTGTAGAAATCAGAACAGATTTTTAAATACTTTCCGACGTTTCGGCTTTGTATTTAAGCCTTTTTCAAGGATTGAATGTTGTCCGTTCTTTGTTGTTTGTCTTTAGTGTTAAGGATTTAAATGTCTTCTGTTGGTTTTTGTCGCATATGTGTTAAGCGTTTGAATTAGTTTCATACTTGGAAGCAATTCGACACACTACTTTTAGCACTTAAGAAAAACGACAACGAACGGACAACATTCAATCCTTGAAAAAGGCTTAAATACAAAGCCGAAACGTCGGAAAGAATTTAAAAATCTGTTCTGCTTTCAACAAAAGACTGAAAAGCCGGACAAAAAGTGAATATTATCATCAAAAAGACACCAGTCGATAGAATACATTTTCTAACACACTAAACAGAGAAATCGATTCACTGAACATTCTTTCGTTACATGGCTTTCGTACTCGTCAATGTTCTTTTCGTTCTGCGGGATTACTACGTAAAACTCAAACTAGCTAGACTGAATAACGTCTTCGGTCAAAAGTGCCGACGACTATCATCTAACCTGCTTGGTAATGCATTATTTATTTATAATAGAATAATCGTGAAAGTTGTGTTTCGGTTTAACTAGACTTTCTCGTATTTGCATTAGTATCAGACTACTAATGTGTTCTCTACATTATTAGAACGGCATATTTAATGCATCGCACATGGTTTACATTGCACCTTTTCTGAGGACATTATAACAGTGCCAATTTTACAGCTCGAACAAACTTGAACCAGTAAGCTGCACACGGTATCGTCGTTCACTTTCTCGCAGAAAACTTGCAACTTTTATTCGCACTTAAGGCTGACAAGTTGGCGGTAGCGAGAAGAAAAATGAGCTACGTTGATGAATCAGCTGCTGCTCACTGGCTGATGGATGTGCCGACTGTCGATCATTGGTTGGCTTTAATTATGCATCGAACTCGACGGCTTTTCCGAGACGGGATAACGAAAACCGGCTGTCCCGTCAACGTCAGTCTGCCGTGAGATTTTCCTGTTCGCAAGCGCAAATTTCTCCTTTTGGCACGAAGCAGTGAAAATTGACACATTTTCAAGTGGTGCATCACCGGGCAATGGCAACAGCTTCGGGCACTCATTAAGTGGAGCGCATTTATTAGCGACGGTGGCCATAAAAATCTCATCGATTCTGTCGATTATGAATAAAATTATTCGACCAAAAGCAAAAAAATCAGGGCCAACCGTAATGTTGTTTATCTAGTGGACCATTAATATGTAAATTTGCTGTTGTCTGCTCAGGAAAAGGGAAAAAATCGATTCACAAACCAAACGAAAACATGCTGGGGTCGGTTACCTTGATTTATGCCCCATTAACACGAAGCATTGTTGGTTTTTGTATGCCAAAGTTATTTGACGATTAATAATACTTAAAATATTCATATTTCCTAGAGTTCATTCTGCGATTTACTTCACAAAAAAAATGTAAACATGATTAGGTTGTACTCTCAAGTGACAAAATTACCAATATGTGACAATATGTGTAATAGCATTTCCACAATGTAGCATTTTCCACAAACCGGAGACATATTTTCCAGATCATCGCTCATAAATTCCATTTTTGCTGAGAAAATTATAACCTTTTTCATAATACCAATGTAACCGAAGTAGAAAATACTTCGCTAATTTCGACAAACGTTGGATTTCGCGAACGACCGAACGAAACGATGAGAGGGTAATAATTTATAAACGAGAATAAAAATTCCAACACCAGAGCGATTCTTCAAACTGTAAACAGAATCATTATGCTGGTAGGTAGGTAAGCAGTGTGAGCATTTTCCACGGAGCCGACAGACGAAAAGTAAGATTCTTACGTCGCGTCGTCCTCGTCGTCGGTGCCCAACCTGAAGCTTTATAAAAGAAAATCCAAAGATCAACCGGTAAAGGAGGTTGGCTTGTGGTTTCACGATTCCCTGGGGCACACAAAGAGGGAATTTAAATATAAATTTTTGTTTCCTAATTTTAGTCTGCCGTCTCACCTTCGGTCGATGGTGATGAAAAAAACACCTGATATTTACTTTTTCACGTTGGTACGCTCGCCTGTCAAAAGACTGCCGACCGCGATATAAGTGCAGTGTTTATTTGTGAGTAATTGCCGAGATTAATGCCGGAATGATGTGAAAAATCGGCGGTACGGTATGGAGCAGATTCAAGATGCTCACGCTGCTGCTGTGCTGGCAAGCAGTGAGAGAAAAGGTTACCGGTATATGTTATAAAATTTTCGTTTCATCAAGCGGGACGGACGGACGTAGTAACGGAATGAGGTGATGCATGTGGTTTGCCATATTTTGATCTACTCAGAGTGTTGGCTCACAAACAAGCGCTCTTTGGTGATGATACGGATGGAAAGTTCAAGTTTTATGAATATCATGCTAGTACATATAAATTAGTTAAAATCATAATGACATTTCGTGGTATTTATAGCAGTACGTCGCTTCGCTACGAAAAGGCTTCAGTCAGAAAAACAGGAATCAAAGGTCAAACACTATAATGAAATCTTACTATTTTCAAAAACTAAACATTATTTTATTCGTTGTTATCGTTTGGGATATGCCAATAAAGTTCTCGGTTTCCACCATCTGTATATTTACTTGAAAACTGATATCTAGGCCGTTAATTTTTTTGCTGTTCATACGACAAGTTCCTAAAAGAGCATGTGCGATCTTTCACGACATTCTGGAAGAACAAGTGCTACATGTCACTCAGCACCCGATCCAACACCTTCGGTGTTTTACAAAGTCTGATCTTCATGATGGGCAAAAGTTTCTCACTCGTGCTAAGTTCCGGCAAGCTCCGTGTGTTGACGTCTTCGCAGAGCAACATTATTATATTTGCACCAGTCTAAAATCGAACTGATTAAAATAGCGTTTCACTTCCATAAGATCGCAGAATATACATACACATGCGCCAGCGCCACTCTCCATCTTATAATATGCCACCAGGACTTGATCGCAGGATCTTACGTTCAAAACCACCAATAACTCGTCGGTCGCTCTTTTTCAACGTCTACGCTTCGTGATCGTAGAGTACCACCGGAAGAATTAGCATCTTATAGAGTGCGAGTTTCGTACGGAGTTGTAGGTTACGGGACCTCAGCTGCCTACGTAATCCGTATAAGGCCCTGTTGGCTATTACCTTGGTACGACATTCCGCATCTAGAGCTTGTCCTTCTGTTTTTGTTCAGTTTTTACACCCAGCTGTTAGAGAACAGGACAATTGCAGGGCTAGTGCTACGATCTCTTACAGCCTCTTCAGGTCGAAATTCGTACAAACGACGACTGGTTCGTTAAGTTACGTACATTTAAACCAACTGGGAGGGCACCCACAGATGGCCAGGCTTGTTATAAGCACCGCACGAAGGTACACGGTGCATATCTCAAACGGACACTCCGCAACTAGCACTTTCGAGAATTGATGCAGTATCACCACTATGTGCTGGTACGCCAACAGAGAAAGTAAATACCCGAACCCGAGCTTTGGTTTCGTGCCGCCCCTCGTGGCATGTTTTTTCATTCTTCATTATTTTCTTTCAGAATAACACGAAACGAAAAGAAAACGAGTAGGGGAACTGTGGGTAAGACGAACAGGGTGGGTGAGACGGACAGGTGGTTGATTCTACCAGTTAAGCACTAAAATTCGTAAATGTTTTGATGGGCATCCAACCATCTTACTATCTCATGATTTCTGAACGCTTCCATCATCATTTAGAACTTTCAAATTTTGATAAAGTACAGAAAAACTGAAAATTGGAAGTGATTCTGCGTTTGGATGTAACTTTTCTGCCATCGAAAATAAGGTTTTTGAGTGGTTTAATTCAAAAATGTA
Organism: Sabethes cyaneus; assembly: GCF_943734655.1. Classification (NCBI taxonomy): domain Eukaryota; kingdom Metazoa; phylum Arthropoda; class Insecta; order Diptera; family Culicidae; genus Sabethes; species Sabethes cyaneus. The sequence goes on from NC_071354.1 coordinate 147,616,751, forward strand.
ACCCATAACATGAAGTATTTCGATTTAATACCTTTTCAAGTAACGTCTGCATTGAAAAAATAGGTATATTTATTTACATTTGAACAATTGTGAACGCTTTAAAAATATGTATAATGGTGGGGTGAAATGGACAGCTGCCAGTGTGGGTAAGATGGTCAGTGAACATTTTATAATAAAATTGTTGATTTTGCTTCTTAGTATTATCTCATGCATAAAAATGAAAATTTAACCGGCAAATGTGGACTTCAAACAAATTAGCAGCAGCCAGGCACGAAATAGACTTTAGAATGCTTGTTCATATTGCCGCTGCCAAACAATTTTTGATTGGCTGCCACTGGTGGGAGGGGGTGAACTGCCCCCTTCACTTTTTGCACGCCACACCACCATATTTTACGTATTCAATTTGTTAAGGCATGTTTGACTATATATAAAATCAAAAACTTTCCTTTTCCTCAATATTTAAAAAATAAGTTGCATGCGTTTCGAAGCTCTCGAACAAGAAATTTTTTAATTCCGCAGTACAATACAGCGCATTACGGCAATACTATATTTGTTAGGGGCATTGCTTATTGGAATCTACTTCCAAACGAAATTAAAAACAGTAACACATTCATTGCATTTCGGCGAGATTGCATGGCCTGGTTCAATAGAGAATATCAGCAAAATTAAAATTAGTTTTCACGTATAAAGTGTACAAATAGGAAGAACTGATTTAAAAACTAGTTGTAGTAATTTAAAAGGTTTACCTTACTCTGCAACAATTAAAGATAATAAAGATAAAGATAAAGATAAAGGGTCAAAAATAATAATATGCTCACTGTTGGGGCGATTTACAATACCTGTCCATCTTACCCCCACACATTGTCCGTTTCACCCGCAGCATTAAAAAAGTTCACTTTTTCGGACCATTTTTAAAACTTAAAATACACATTGAAAAACATTTTTTGTTAAATATTTCACTAGCTACTTTTGAAAACAATATATTGAACTGAAGTAAACTGTATTTAGGTTTTGTAAATCATAAGTGCTCTGTCTTATATTAGATGTTCTTCTTAACCTGTTCGTCTTACCCACAGTTCCCCTATGAACTAGGTGCGCGCTTGTTCGGTAGTCGTTCTTTGACTGGGTGCGCACGGTGCGTTTCGGACGTTTCGGACACATATAAAGCCGTGCCAAATTGAAGAATCTGGCACCAATGCGCGGTTTCATGTTCGTTTTTAACGTGAGTTGGAAAAATGAACCTAAGTACCGAGTACGTGCTAGTTACGATCAGAGCAGAATGTTTGAGTACCACTGACGGTGCGGTGCGTGCAAGCCTGCAGATGGGCTGTCCAACAAACAACTTTTTGGCGACCTTTACCACCTTCTTCCTCACTTCTTCAGGAACGGCAAAAAGTGACGTGGCCGCTTAAAACTCCTACTTCGGCAACTGGTTTGTACTCGCCTTGATGTAAGTCGTCTTCCATTACGATGTACCTCGCTTTCATCAGCTAATCTTGGTACTGCTTCCTGGTGCGCGTTTTAGCCACTGTAATTTGTTTATCGTTCCGGTTCGGTGTTTTTCTGAGCTTGAAAATATGGAACCCGAGCTACCCGATACGTTCTATCGTTTTTTGGATAAAACAGATGGAGACGTCCCTTCTTTGCCTCATCTGTAACTGTAAGCTACGCCAAACGGGATCACTAGCTTGCCGTACTGGCACAAAACTTCTTGGTAGTCGCAATAATGTTTTCAACAGACTATAACTCAAACCAAAGTACAATTACCCACTGGTAATCCTCGCTATGCCCGCAAAACTATACGCGGTCCTATTGACTATATACCCCTCAGAACCCCTCCGCTTAAGCGCCAGTACCGACTAATATCGATAACGCGAAGGGGCGTGTCTTGTATCGGACCGGCTAGTCCTCTCAGGGCAGGTCAGGTAAAGATGCCAAACCAAAATTGCAACAACTTTTTAGAAAACTACTAGAAAGGGACGATATTGGAACGAAAGGAGTTTTCACTGGTTTTCGGAGCGCTTTTTTAGATGTAATAGCGGTACTAGAGTTTACACAATTTATTCTCTGCCGTGGAGTACAATTGTCCCTACCTAATCGGAATTTCTTATAAGACTAGACCTATAAGAAGACACTTTGACCTGTTTTTTGCGTTTAGATTATGGTCTCCTTTAGCTATACGACCGTGCGTGCCGTCGTTGAGCCACCGTCTGGCCGTCGCCAAGGGCCTTCCAGTGCGAAACGCCGGAATAGAGCACGTGGGAAGACTCCTGTCTACTCCCGAAAGGAACGGATGGGTATGTCAGGCAGTTGACAGTGCTTCGGGTATTGGGAAGGACTCCTGTCGACTTCCGACTTTCCTAGCGGAAAGAAAAAACCTTCGCCTGAAGGTTTCTATTTTAACAGCTTCAGCTGATTAATATCACGTTTTGTTGCGCGTGGTCTTCCCAATTATTTGCCTTCGCTTTCGGGTTTTCCCTTGTAACTATTAACTATTAATTACTTAGTATTTGTTACTTTATAGTTATACAATTTTGTAGCACTTTTATATTCCAAAGGTTTCCACGTGGCTAATATTGGCTCAAAGTTTTAACTATAGGGGAATGTCGTCGTGGTTGGGCCATCTTTTGGTCCACAAATCTCATTTCAAAAGAAACTTTGGTAATTTAACAAAGGTCCAAATACAAAGGTCCAAATACGAACTATTAATAAGACCTTTGTTAAATTTCCAAAGTTTCTTTTGAAATGAGATTTGTGGACCAAAAGATGGCCCAACCACGACGACATTCCCCTACCTGCTAAGATAGGTGGTAGTTTCCATACATACATACATACATACAATAGTTATTTAGGCATTCCGACAACATTCGGCCTTTCGTGATTCGGCCATTCGTGATTCGGCCTTTCATGATTCGGCCTTCTGTGACTGTCATTGGAATTCTGCCATTTGGATTTCGGCCATTCGTGATTCAGCCATTTGTGTTTCGGCCATTCGGTATTAGCCCTTTAAAAGTCAGAAGCAAATGATTAGGTTATTGTATAGTCCATCAATACTGAAGGTACGGACTGAGGCGGAATTAACTACGAACACAAAAGGGGTCTCCGACTCGAATGCAGTAATCGGGTCATCGGGACTCCTCAATTCTGCATACAACATTCTCTCCCGCATCCTGTTTCATAGACTGATGCTGTTGCAGAAAACCTTTGTTGGTAAATACCAGTGCGGTTTTCGAGAGGGACGCTCCACGACGGACCAAATGTTCACCTTGCGACAAATCCTCGATAAATTCCAAGAATTCAACTCGCAGACCCACCAAAGGACACTGCCCGTGGATGAACTTTGATATACTAAAACTAATTCGCATTAAAGAAAAAGCACTTAGCAACCACCGAAGACACCCAACCGATAAACAGTTTACAAGAGTATTGAAGCATGTTTCGAAATTACTTAGCAATAAAAAAGCACACTGCAAACGTGATTATTATCAACGACTGTTGGATCAAAATGATCAAAGGAGTAACTGGAAATTTATAAACGATATTCTGGGAAAGGGGAAAACTCGTCACCAACCTACAATATTGTCTACAAATAGAATATATTTAATGATCATTTCTGCACCATTGGTCAGCGTTTGGCAGTGGGAATAAATAGTGACCGAAATGTTCATAAATTCGGTACGTTGCCGTCTCAACGGTCTTCAATGTTTTTAAATGCTACCAACGCCAATGAAGTCACCCTGCTTATCAGTAAACTGGACTCAAAGAAAGCGTGTGGGCCTGACTGCATTTCAGTTTCGTTTGTGAAACAGCACCATCGTGTTCTCGCACCTCTTTTGGCAGAAATTTTCAATGAGATTATTGAAACAGGTTTATATCCCGATTGCCTCAAAATTGCAAAAGTAGTACCCATATTTAAATCTGGTGACCCAAAAGACGTATCTAACTATCGTCCCATTTCTACCTTGTCTGTGCTGAACAAAATCCTTGAAAAATTAATCGCAATCAGAATAACGGCGTATATGAACCAGTTTGACACAATCTACGCTCACCAATATGGCTTTAGACAACAATCTAGTACGACATCGGCTACTTGTGATCTGATGGAAGACATCTACGATTCACTGGACAACAATAGTCTAGCAGGGACGGTCTTCATTGACTTAAAAAAAGCTTTTGATACTATTGATCATGGGTTGCTTCTTCAAACTTGAAGCGTATGGAATAAGAGGCATACCTCTGTAATTAATTGAAAGTTATTTGTCGAATCGATCGCAACACGTAGCAATCGATAAATGCAAAAGCTCCACGACAATCATACCAACAGGTGTTCCCTAAGGCAGCAATCTGGGTCCGATTCTGTTCCTTTTATTTGTAAACGATCTTTCCCGGTTGCAGTTACATGGCAAAGTTAGACTCTTTGCGGATGATACCTTAGTATTTTACAGAGCTAGTACATGTGAATCTATTCAACATCAAGTTAAAAACGATTTGGAACTATTAAATCGCTATTTCGAAACGAATATGCTGTCGCTGAATCTAAGTAAAACCAAGTTTATGCTGATACATTCTCCCAGGCAGGGATGGCACCTCCTCAGAAGAAAAAAAGAGAAGAGAAAAATTCAAACTGTGCTCAGTCTTCAACGCGATTTATTCTGCTCCGTTTCATTTTAACTGTGCTCTTTCTTGCTGAACGCAGTTGTATGAGCAACCGCACACTATGCTACTCATTGAGGAGAATGTTAATACACTTTGAATACGTTGATGCGATGCGCTGACGTATGACAACTACGGGTAGTTTTAACATGGGTAGTGCGTTGAGAAAAAATGACGATTGTCAGTAGCGGTCATTGCCATCAGAAAAATATTAATCCATTAATGCAGTTGAATCATGATTCTTACATTTAGTATATTCAGTTGAGTTTGGCTGCCCGTGAACGCAACTGCATCATATGGTTAGGCATGTCACAACGGCAACAGTGCGAAAAATGTTATTTAGTTATGGCAACATTTGAATTCTCATACATTTGCTTCTTGACGCGCACCAACAGGAGAGTCCCATTATAAACAAAGGAAATTCTCCGCTAAGATTCAAAATTTAACGACTTTTGATTGTCTTGACGCCTCTGAGTCTATAGTTGCTGTAGGCGCACCGGTTGTTTTGTTTTCACGTTTACTGCTGTAGCTACCGAGAGGACCGGGAGCAAAACCGAAAGTTGCTCATTTAAAGAGCGCATTAAGAAGTTTTTCTGCGCGTCAGTTTTTCTCATTGTGTTTAGTCTGTTTCTCATTGTGTGGATTTATTTCTCATTTCTGAAAGCAGTTCTGCTCATTGTGGTGAACAAAAAAATTTGCACTTTTTGCACAATGAGTGAGGAAATAACAAGCCTGCTCCCAGGAAACGTGTACCGCCGCATGAACCAATTGAAGTAAGAGGACATGTCATCGAGAAAGTCAATGAATATATCTTCCTAGAAATTAGTTGCCTGCTGTGGAATCCTGAGGAAAATTTCTTCTTTTGTACCACAAAAATGGATGATAAAGCTATATTACTCTATGATTCTCGCAAGACTACAATACCTAACTGTAAACTGGAGAAGAGCCAGCCGGTCGAACATCCGTGAGCTACAAACCATCCAAAATAGATGCCTGAAAGCCGTACTAAATAAGCCACACCTTCACCCCACCATTTCACTGTACGCTGCCAGTGATTCCATCCTTCCTGTCAGAGCCCTATGCGACCTGCAAACCCTGGTTCACATGCATAAAATTGCAACAGATTCAGTGCACCACAACACAACAATTAGAAGCATATTGCGGAGTCGTGCCTCTCGACAAACGGGTCCTTTTTTGTTAGTAACACCAAATACCGAATTCGGACGTAAAAAGCTTACATACATCGGTTGCAAGCTATACAACGATCTTCCAACTAGCTGCAGAAATACTTCTAACATAAAGACATTCACCCTTGCTGTAAAAAAATTATTGAAACACAAGCTACAGCACTACCTACCGTGAGCATTTAATCTAGAACAATACGTTTTCTTCTATTTTCCGATGCCTGCCGCCACACCGCCGGCACCTACAAATCATCAACCACCACCCGCCGCCCACCATTCATTCCACGCCCGCCACCCACTCACAACGCATCAATTTCCATCGTACGCTGCTGAATCAAAATATCGTAAACACAAATGATGACTGAGTAAAATGTACAAAAACGCGAAAACACCTCCTTAAAAGAGTCATTGCTCACTGGAGGTTAATTGTTATAATAGTGTAAAATGATGTAGTACATTAAAAAAGATGAGGAGGTTTTATGCCTGTTGGAGGAGAAACCTGAAAGGGGTTTGCTCCAACGGGCTTTTCCCTGCTCCATGGAAAAAAGTAAAGAAATAAAATTTAAAGAAATAAAATTCAAATTCAAAATTCAATGTTTATAGACTTTAACACGGCGTACGATTAGATTAAACAAAATGAGCTATGGTGGATTATGCTGGAACATGATTTTCCAACAAAAAGTACTAGGCTGATATGTATGTACTAGCCTTGATGGTTCAAAATCAAGCGTCAAAATAGCGGTCGAGACATCGGACTCGTTTGTGACTTTTGATGGTTTGAAGCATGGTGACAGGCTATCGAATTTGCTATTCAACGTTGCATTGGAAGGTGCTATTCGAAGGGCAGGCATGTCAAGCCTGCCGTGGAAGAGGCGGAGACGCATCTTAAGGTGGCAGCTACGAGAATAGGGTTTTTCATAAACTCTGCAAAAACGAAGTATGTGGTGGCTGGTAGAGAGCGCGGAAGCTCTTCCCCTACTAGCACGGTTGTTACAAAATTGTTGTGGTAACCGAAATATGACTAATTTCAGTCGTAATCCGGTTGCTTCAACAAAATGGACCTAAAGTATGTTACTTGGGGGTGAGTCCAAAGACCGAGAAGCTAGTGATCCGCTTCCCTGGAATTCCAATCAGAGCGAATAAAGTCCAGAACATGAAATTTATTATTGAAATAGTTGCACCTTGGCGAATTGTTTTGTTCATCAATATTAGAGAATTAATATGGAAACTTTTTTAACCGTTATGTGAACGGGAAATTTAACACCCATAAGTGTTCGGATGGGTACCCGGGTACCCACCGAAATGAAATGCTTCTAGCTATATCAATTCTTGACCGATTTTGGATCTTGAACCGTCAAAAGATTGGAAAATTTGTCCATTTTTAGAGCATGAGACTCACCAAGCCTGGAACCACGTCTGGTTCCCATAAATCCGGATCTCCGGGACCATGTTCCGGATCCAAAACAAATGTGAACAATTGTCAATAAAACCACACAATATTGGTATCAAAATTCATGAAATCACTCCAGGAGTTGATGTTTATCATTTTTGAGTCCATTTTACGAGTTGTCTTCGGAATGGCCATTCCGGAGCAGATTCCTGTGGGGCCCTGTGAGACCAGTAACATGTTTGAATAGAAACCCTAGCAATATGTATATCAAAATTCACGAAATCACTCCAGGAGTTGAGGTTTATTCATTTTGTGTTCATTTGATAAGCTGTCCCCGGAATGGCCATTCCGGAGCAGGTTCCTGTGGGGCTCTATGAGACCAGTAACATGTTTGGAAAGAAACCCTAGCAATATGTATGTCAAAATTCATGAAATCCCTCCAGGAATTGATTTTTGTCCATTTAAGTCGATTTGACGAGTTGTCCTAGGAATTCCGGAGTAACTTACCGAGGGGCCCGATATGGCCACTAGCTTGTTTGATATAAAAAGAAAACTCGGCAAGATGTATGTCAAACTTCATGAAATCACTCCAGAAATTGATTTTTGTCCATTTTGAGTCCATTTGATGAGTTGTCCTCGGAATGTCCACTCCGGGGACAACTTGTCAGATGGACTCAAAATGGATAAAAATGAACTCCTGGCGTGATTTCATGAATTTTGACATACATATTGCTAGGGTTTCTTTCCAAACATGTTAAAGGTCTTATAAGGCTCCACAGGAACCTGCCGCGGAATGGCCATTCCGAGGACATATCATCAACTGAACTCAAAAAGGATAAATTTCAATTCCTGGAATGATTTCACGAATTTTAATATACATATTGCTAGGGTTTCTATCCAAACATGTTACTGGTCTCATAGAGCCCCACAGGAACCTGCTCCGGAGTGGCCATTCCGGGGACAGCTTATCAAATGAACTTAAAATGGATAAAACTCAACTCCTGGAGTGATTTCGTGAATTTTGATATACATATTGCTAGGGGTTTCTATCCAAATATGTTAGCGGTCCCGTAAGGCCTCACAGGAATTTGCTCCGGAGTGGCCATTCCGAAGACTATAAGTTGAATGGACTCAAAATGGATAAATATCAACTCCTGGAGTGATTTCATGAATTTTGATACCAATATTGTGTGGTTTTATTGACAATTGTACATATTTGTTTTGGATCCGGAACATGGTCCCGGAGATCCGGATTTACGGGAATTAGACGTGGTCCCAGGCTTGGTAAGTCTCATGCTCTAAAAGTAGACAAATTTTCCAATCTTTTGACGGTTCAAGATCCAAAATCGGTCAAGAATTGATAAAGTTAGAAGCATTTCATTTCGGTGGGTACCCGGGTACCCATCCGAACACTTATGGGGTAAAAAAATTCGAAGGCCCCCCCTTCGACCCCCCCTGCTGCTACAGGCAATCTGTTGATGACAAATGGTTTATTCCCACTAGTTAGGAGCATTCTACGAGTTTTAGCTGGCTGAGTTGTCGTAAACCTTGTATTTCGAGACAATAAAGTCTCAAAAGGTACCCGGGTACCCAGCCGAACACATAACGGTTAAGAATTCTCAAGTATCCAACAAGTTCGCTCTCGAGACAACTCATAGATTGTGTGAATCTTAAAACACTTTTTACAGTATCCATCATATTGGTACAGCTGTTCATAATTTGAACACCTGTAACAAAATCAAACTAAAGTGTTTTTTTAAAAACTCAAAATTGCTTTGCTTTTCTAAAATGGCAAACCACACGTTTTAACCTACTTTTCTTCATATTCACATGTTTGACTGGGTAAAAATATTCACATTTAGCGAGTCTTGGGTAAAGCAAAACATGTTCCCTGGTTAATGATCTTCAAAAAAAAGACATTCTCAAGATTATTTACGAATGCGTCCCGTTTTGTATTTTCTGTTATTTGTCAACGGAATTTTTCTCGTTAAGCAGATATTTTTAGTTGATATGATTTTTAATAGCATGATGTGCAATTCGGTAATAGAATACGATTGTCGCTATGTTTTACAAACATATTAACTATAAAAATAGAAGCAATAATCTATTCAATTTTCATCTGAGCAGAAAATACCTATTATTATTTCTAGGAAACTTATTTTGGCAATCTGGTAGTAAACCGTTTTACGATCTATAATTTTGCGGTACATCTAAATATTGCAGGTTTATTACGAGTATTCTCTCTTTCTCACGAAGAATCAGTAACAGAGATGATCACATGATAACTTTCAGAATTGTCTTGTGACGGCTGCTTGATGACTGACACACAAACTTTAGCCATTGTTGCTTGCTATAATGTTCATGATTTATTGCGTTTCGCTCAATCAAATGGACTTTCAGACACACCTTAAAACTTGTATTGAAAGAATATGTGAATTTAAAAATAAGTACTTACACTGTACAACATGCAATAAGTTCGTTCATTTTACAAGCTTGAATGCTCTGTGCAATCGTCATTCACTCCTCCACTATTCGATACGTGTTGGAGCACCCAGCTACTACTGTTTATGCATTTCACACCTGCCCCGCACTGTCAGTAGTGCTTTGTCCTCCACGGATGGAGAAATATAGCTATTCATTCCTTTCTGAGTCCCACCGCCCCCCCCCCAGACTGTTACGGTTGTGGCAAGACGTATGTTTATTTCAATTACATTTGCCACTCTCCATTAATTGATTGGCTTGGTGGCGTAATTTAGTTTTCGAACGACCGCTGCTGGCTGGGTGGCTAGCTGAATCGACATCGAATGATTGTGGTTCGGTAAAGTGCGGACAGACAGACGGACAGACAGAAAGTCGGGCCGCCACTTGTATGTATGGGTGCACTAGGATTCATGATGCAGAGAAATACCCCAGACGGTAGCAGCGCGTTGTTACCTTCGACATTTCGGAATTCACAATTTCACACTATCCAGCTATGGAACATACGCTATTGGAATGGAATGAGAGAAATTTGAAGGGATAAGATATATTTTAATTTTGTAGAACATACATGGTTCGTTGCCTAACGATTGTTGATTGTTGGACGATGTAGCGTAGAAAATATACAGATAGGGTAAAAACCTCAGAGGGTTCTCAAAATCAAAAGGCCATTTCCCTACAAATTTAATTAATTGAAATTGTCAGTAAATGATTCTTGAGGAAAAGTAAAAATACATGGAGTATAGTCCTTTTGCATGCTCGTTCAGTATAGCTGTACGTTTGGTCGAAACAGTAGTGGCAATCCTAGTCGCCCTCATAGACACATTGACAATTCACTTACCAAGTTCTGTTGATTATGCTCGTTTGGCTCATTCAACGTCCGGCATAGCATATCGAAACCTGTACTGTACATTTAGGTGCAGTTTCACAATGAACCTACTGCCGGCCTGAATGTATACTATTAGTACAACAATTTGTTTTTATTTGATGACGTTCGACAATGACAATACTAAATGTAAAATCCACCGATCAAACAATCCCTAGCGAAGAAATTGAGATATCAGCTCGATTTAAAAATCCCACTGTGCACTAACGAATTCGGCTGGCCTAACCGATAAAGTCAATCGAGTATGCACACAGCACAGCATGTGCTGTATTGAAACATTTTTCCACCCACCAACCTATCTGCCGAGCATGCAACACGGCAAGTTTTCAATGGCATCGTCGCACCCGGGATATCAAAAAGGTGTTACCGCCTCGGGTAAACACTCGAATGCAGCGGAAAATTTGTAGCCAATACGCGGTCCGCCACCGCGTGCTGCTCCTCGGCGTAGAAACTAACAACATTGGCAATCGTTTCGTTCCATGCCGTTGGCGGTGGAACGTGTTACGCCGGAATGTATCCACAATCCATCCGACACTCTCCATCTATCTCTAGTTGTAGTGGAAAGCGACCCCGTCGTGTCAACCCGACTAAAAAGCGAAAATACCGGCAGTTTAAGCTTGTGGTTGAAATATAGTGTAAAGTGGGTAAATGTGTATTTTCACAACATATTATCCACTTATATATCTTCAATCAAGCTATTAATAACTCATGCAGGTACTGTGTCAGAGGATTTCCCATGAGCGCTTCTTTTATTTGCTTATAAAGGATCGCCAGAAATTTTGAAATATTCCTTTTTAGGTGGTGGGTGTATTGTGCGAAGTCTAAAATTAACCATTATTTAGTCAAGGTCCACTGATGACATTCTTGCAACATGACCTGTCCATCATACAGCTGGTCTAATAAGCGTCTTGTACAGGGTACACTGTGTATGGGGGCTTCGTCTGCTCGACACAATTGCTTGTGAAGCCCATAGTAAGCACGACTTCCACTGATAATACGCCTCCGAATACGATAATACGAACACAACACCGTGTACCACTCATCGTAGATTGAACCAATTTGATGAGTTTCCTGGACGACCTGTTCTCGTCCATGATTTTCCATAACTATTTCCGGTCGATGGTATCATATGCGGCTTTGAAGTCAACGAACTGATGAAGCGTGGGAACCCTGAATTCACGGCCTTGTTGGAGGATTTGCCGCAGTATAAATATTTGATCCGTTGTAGACCAAACTTCGACGAAGCCGGCTTGATAAGTTTCCACAAATCTGCTCGCAATTGGTGCTAGTCGGCGGAAAATGATTTGAGACAGCACTTTATAGGCGGCATTGAGAAAGGTGATCGATAGTTCAGCCCAACAGTCCAACTTGTCGCCCTTTTTGTAAATCGGGCAGATTTTCTTCCGAAAGATTTAGTTCCGCTGCATCTTCTTCTGTTTGTGTCTTTCAACGTTCTACCGTGTGACACTCCCAGCCAGCATTTTCATATGTATAAAAAAGGTAAAAATCAGTATTTCGTACAGATATACATGCTAAATAAATCGTATTTCATGCGCAAAATTGGCATATCCGTACTATTTTGGAGGCGATATACGTGATTACGAATAATTTTGAGCGTTACGACTATATAAGTATTTATATACGATAATATCCGATTAAGCGCGAGTCGGTCCGTACTACTCTACGATTTTGTGTCGATAATCGTATGTATGTCAGTCATTATCATTATATACGACAGAAAATCAACTTGATCCCACTTTATCCAGCTTTAGTTACGATTTCGAGTTTGTTAGGAGATATTTACGATAGCTTTCGTACATTGATATACGAGTTGGTGCTAGCTGGGCTGCGCATCTTAGCTGCCCGCGCAGCATTGTCCTCATCCATCACCCTCCTACATTCATTGTCAAACCAATCGTTCCGCTGAAGGCGTGTCACATGCCCGATGGAACTCAACTGGCGATGGCTGTTCTGTTGGTAGTCCAACAGTCCCCGAAAGGGACTTCGTCCAGCTCTTCCTTTGGGCGCATCTTAACCATCACTAGGTATTAGTTCTAGTCAACGTTAGCGCTTCCATAGGATCTGACGTTGATAATGTCTGAACAGTGCCTATAGTCGATCAAAACGAGGTCGATCTTTGATTCTGTCTGTGTTGCTGACCTACAGGTGTTCTTGTGTAGAAGTCTGTTCTGTAAGAAGGTACTACGTACGGTCATGTTCTAGGAGGCGGCAAAACCGATAAGTCATAGACCCATTTCATTAATCAACTGGTGTGCGCTGAACCCTCCACCCTCCAATTACCGATTTGTGTTCTTCCTCCTTGCCGACCTGAGCATTGGAATCCCCGATGACGATCATGTTTTGATATCATGTTTTGGGCAGCAGTCATATTCATTCTCCAACTGCGCGTAGAATTCATCCTTGTCGTCATCGGTATTTCTGAGGTGAGGGCTGTGCACATTGATGATGCTAATGTTGAACAACCGGCCCTTGATTCTCAATTTGCACATTCGAGAATAGATTGGCCATCCAATCACCCGTTGCGGCATGCCTCCCATCACTATGAAAGCTGTACCCAGCTCGTTCGTGTGTGTTGTCGCTGCTTTGATAGATGGTATGTCCATCTCTGAACGTACGTGCCGTTGAACTCTTCCAGCACACCTTCTGCAGCACTACGACGTCGAACTTGCGGCTCTTCAAAACGTCGGAGAGCACACGACTGCTCCCTTGGAAGTTGAGAGATCGGCAGTTCTACTTCCCGTGTTTCTCATCTATAGTCCTTTTTCATTGCGTGGGTTTATTCCGATTGTTCCAGTCAGAATTTCCTTATTCTTAGTTCATTGCTTTTATTTTTTCGTGATGGCGACTTGCAAAGCCTGTAGCACCAACTCCCTGTTTTGCCGGGGACCATCGAACTTGGACGAGCCCTCCTTCCCTGTCGACATACGATCTTGGCTTCCACCAAGGTTGGTTACACGATTTCCACCATGGTTCCGCGTATACCAGCTGGCACCGAGAGAAGGTAGGGGTAGGTGTTGCTGAATAAGAGGCTGTGAGTCACTGCACAGTCCGTTTTATGCCTACAGGTGCATAAGGCACCGGTGCACGGTACGCATTATTCAGCCGTTTACCCGCCTGATGATATTTATGCGTTTGTTATTATTCACTAGTGCTTTTTACACTAAAACAATTTCAAGCGTTTTGTTTCTGATTTGTATAACTTTTTGCCTTTCTACTATATAAATATATAGTATAAAGGTATAGAAATCACTTGGAAAACCGGAAATGGAAAGAAGGTCCTGCGGGCCGAATGTTATATACCATTCGACTCAGTTTCGAAAACTGAGCATTTTCTGTGTGTGTGTGTGTGTGTTTGTGTGTGTGTGTGTGTGTGTGTGTGTGTGTGTGTGTGTGTGTGTGTGTGTGTGTGTGTGTGTGTGTGTGTGTGTGTGTGTGTGTGTGTGTGTGTGTGTGTGTGTGTGTGTGTGTGTGTGTGTGTGTGTGTGTGTGTGTGTGTGTGTGTGTAACGCTTTTAATCTCACTCACTTTTCTCGGAGATGGCTGGACCGATTTTAATGTTCTTAGTGTCAAATGAAAGGTCTAGGTGTCCCATTGGTCGCTATTGAATTTCATTTTGATCGGACTTTTAGTTCAAAAGTTATGTATAAAAATACGAAAAATATGGGACTTCATTATCTCATAGATCCCTTAACCGATTTGAACAAAATTGATTGCATATGAAAGAGGAGCCTTACAAACCCTTAACTTCCAAATTTCATGATGATTGGACTTGTAGTTTGAAAGTTACATAAAGAAATGTGAAAAAATAGTATTTAAAACATATTTTTGTAACATTTAAAAATTAATTCAATGAAAAACATCACACATTTTATTATTATTTGAAAATTACTGCTGAGATCTATCAAACGAAACCGAGTTATTTAAAATCGGACGGTTCATTCAAAAGTTATTCAAACTTTAACACTTAAGCACCGTATATTAAACCGTTAAAACGTGTGAAATCAAAACGTATCAATCAAATGTTGATTGTATTCAATGTGTGCGATGTATGTATGTATGTATGTATGTATGTATGTATGTATGTATGTATGTATGTATGTATGTATGTATGTATGTATGTATGTATGTATGTATGTATGTATGTATGTATGTATGTATGTATGTATGTATGTATGTATGTATGTATGTATGTATGTATGTATGTATGTATGTATGTATGTATGTATGTATGCATGTATGTATGTATGTATGTATGTATGTATGTATGTATGTATGTATGTATGTATGTATGTATGTATGTATGTATGTATGTATGTATGTATGTATGTATGTATGTATGTATGTATGTATGTATGTATGTATGTATGTATGTATGTATGTATGTATGTATGTATGTATGTATGTATGTATGTATGTATGTGTGTATGTATGTATGTATGTATGTATGTATGTGTGATGACAATTTGCAATGAAATTCAAGAAAAGTGAGAAACATGTCAAAAGTCAGAAGTTTTTGAAGCCTCTTAGTGGAATACGAACTCTGAAATAAAAGAAAAGAAAAAAACTTTTACCGACTAAATTCCACTATTTAATATTTATTCGCTACAGATACGTATAGGCTTTGAAAAAAGACACTGATGAAGCCTGCATGTTGTAGGCGAACTACGTATCTGTCGCAAATAAATATTAAATAGCGGGATTCAATTGCAAAGTTTTTTCTTTTCTTTGATTTTAGATTTCAATTGTCATTTTCTTCACTTGCTGTTACTCACAATTGCACGCAAAGCAAAAAGCGGAGAAAAGCAGTTAATTTAAGTATATAAGTATAGTGTTGTATAGGATCAAAATACTAGTGAGTTGATTTTTCCAAATAAATTTATACAAATTTCATACAAATTTTGCGCATCAATATATGCTCTTTTCAATCCATAGATACTAGAGCTTAGAAATGTTATATGAAAAATAGGAAGTAAACGTTGCACGGTAGTAACTTTGTACGATTTGTTTTCGTTAGTGATAATTATAATAGACCGTTGAATTTTTATTAAAAAGATGTGGCTTTTCGGTCTCGAGTTTCTTACGAAAACTTTATTTTACGTTCAGCTGACGTTTCGAAGAACTATGCCTTCATCATCGGAGCAACTATTGTTATAAAACATTACAATTATTTAAACAATCTTCATCATTACACATAATTACTTACAACGTTTATAAATGTTTTCTTAGTCAAGTGTTTAAACATGAAAATGTTAATTTTGTTTAACCCTCTATACTGAAAGCATAACAAAATAGGAAACGGAAACGGATTTTTTACAAACTAACTATTGTATTGGCTAACTTAAAATTCCAACTTACACTATTACCGTCTACGCACATCACAACCAGATCAATTATTCCAATATGAACTTTCTAATATGCTGCTGTAAACGAAGCTTCTGTATTTAATTTGAGAGACGGAGAGAAAGAGAGTAAAAATTAGACGATTACTGAGTAAGTGAATGCAAAATACCCGAATATGCCACATTTAAATTATTCGTATCAGTTCTAAAATTTATTGTAAGTTGGTCCGTAAATATATGGCACATTTCAAGTATTTGCAGTGCTTGAACTCGATTGTCTTGATTTAAAATCGTTACTTTAGACAGATCAAAATTATGATCATTATCTATCATGTGTACCATCAGCGCCGTAGAAAGGCTAGGTCACGCCGCTAGGTGGATTAATTCGGGTTTTTAATGATTTATTTCATTGAAATGCAGTTTGCTTATCCCTTCCACAGTGGAAGCAGGAGTAACTGGTTCAGGAATTAACATGTCAATTCCAATGGGCAGATGGCCAACTGTGTTCCAAGCTGAAATACAAGCAGTTCTAGAAGGTACGACTGTGTGCTTAAGCAGGAACTTTATGCATTCAAATATATGCATCATGTCCGACTGCCAAGCAGCTCTAAACGCTCTAAAGTCCGCGACATGCACATCAAAACTTGTCTGGGAATGCATTCAATCACTCCAAAAATTGTCTTGTCGTAGCCAAGTCAACTTGTACTGGATCTCACGTCACTGTGGAATCGATGAAAATGAAAGCGCTTGCAAGACTCGGATCATCTCATCAATTCATAGGACCTGAGCCCCCGTCTGTGGGTTAACTGCCACTGCTTTACAAATGGAGCTAAAAGCATGGGGATGTATAAAAGTAGAATCGAATTGGAATAACACTTTCAATGCTAGGCAGTCGAAACGGTTTATCTTTCCAAACATTTCAATGACTCGCAAAATCCTGGAGCTTTCGATGAAAGATCTAAGCATTTCTACTGGTCTTATAACAGGACATTGTGTCGAGCCGCTATCATCTGAAGCTTATGGAAATGCTTCAAGATGATATATGTCACTTCTGTGGCATTGAAAGAGAAGATTCAGAACACCTGTCATGTCGATTTCTGGCAATTTTCAATACAAGATGTATCACCGGGCTGTACAAATGGTATCTTCCTGGTTCTCTGCTGAAAATAGTTTTGGCTACTCTTTATTCGGGCATTCTGGCCACATGTCCAGCCTACCGCAGCCTGCCACATTGCACTACTTTTACTATATCAGCATATTTGTATACTTGATACAGCTCGTGATTCATGCGTCTGCGCCACACTCCATTTTCCATTTTGCCATCAAGTATAGATCGCAGAATTTTACGCTCAAAATCCCCAAGCATTCGCCAATTAGCTTCCTTAAGCATCCATGATTCGTGTCCGTAAAGGGCCACCGGGAGGATTAGTGTTCTGTAGAGCGCCAGTTTTGTGCGAATTTACAAACTACGGGACTTCAGCTGGCTACGTAAGCCGTAGAAAGCCCGGTTCGCAGCTGCAACTCGTCGTTTCACTTCGCGGCTTACATCGTTGTCACATGTGACGAGTGTACCAAGGTATATAAATTCCTCCACTACTTCATATCGTTCCCCATCTAACTCCACCTCGGCACCAACACCACTTGGGCTCCCACGTTCCCTACCAGCAACCATGTACTTCGTTTTGGCGGTGTTAATGGTAAGTCAAAATCTCGCCGCTTTCCTTTTAAAGAGCCTGAAGGTCCCTTCCACTGCTCTACGGTTGATTCCGATGATATCGACGTCATCCGCAAAACCAAGAAGCATGTGAGATTTCGTAATGATAGTTCCATTCCTTTCCACGTTTGCCCTTCGTAATGCACCTTCCAAGGCAATGTTGAATAGCAGGTTAGAGAGTGCATCCCCTTGCTTCAGTCCATCGAACGTCACGAAAGCAGCTGAGGTCTCACCCGCTATTCTAACGCATGATTTGGATCCGTCCAGCGTCACACGAATCAGCGTAATTAGTTTCGTCGGAAAACCATGTTCTAGCATTATCTGACAAAGCTCATTTCGTCAATATATACTAAATTGTTAAATAACAACTACCGTAGAGATGGTTTAGTTACAATGAAACCTAATTTTACTGGAAATGCACGAACTTTGGCACAATCTCACCCCTTCTAGGGGGTGACATTGTGCCGAAAACATAAATACCATAAAAACATGTAAATACCTAAACAGTGAACATTAACATGTTTATAAACAATACATATAAATATCAGTATAAATTAGTTCATATGGGGCCGCCCTTGAACTAAGTGGACAATTAGGGGCAGGGGGTCGACCAAAAACAACGCATCATACAAAAAGTATGAACGAAAATAACCCGGGGAGGTCTGAAATAACTAAAAATGAGTTCGTAGTCAATCGAC
Organism: Sabethes cyaneus; assembly: GCF_943734655.1. NCBI lineage: Eukaryota > Metazoa > Arthropoda > Insecta > Diptera > Culicidae > Sabethes > Sabethes cyaneus. Next base: position 147,635,114 of record NC_071354.1, read on the forward strand.
AACCTTTATATAGGCAGTAGCGTTTCTAGGGTTAACAAGGGGGAGATATATTGAGGGCGTGTACCCTAAGGAGGCATATCTATTTGATTATTTAAGAAAAGTAACCATTACTTCGTTCGAGAACCCGCGGCCGCAGTACATGTGGCCCATCCCACTCCCCATCGCCCTCCTTAAAACTGGCAGTTTATACAGGATTTAATATATTCGTCTTATATTAGAGTGTTTATTCAAAGCATCTGAAATTTCCAGAGAAAAAGTAAAAATTAGTATAAATAATTTAGCAGGACTATGATGGTGTTTGCTCCAAAATGGATGATGCAATCTAATCTATCCTGAGCCTGTTTAGGCTACATAGTTTGCTAATATTATCTGTGTTCCATTCTAAGTTATGAATAAATGTGTTATGGTCATCATCATTTTGAATTTGGGTCACCAGTTTCTAAAGATATAATCAATTTTCACTAATAAACATTTTTGGTTTTTGGCACAATCTCACCCGCGTGGCACAATGTCACCCCGGATAGCGGTACCATGGGAAACTCTCAAAGTAGTATCTTACGCTTAAACGTCTTTCTAAGAATATGACTCCGTGATTTATTCGCATTTCATCAGCACCCAGCTTACAAGCTCGGATTCTAGCCACTTTTTTGTTGGCTTTGGTTGGGTTCTCTACATGCTCTGTGACACTTGTAGCCTTTCCGGTGCCGGATTCGCCGCATAGTAAAGTGGTCAGTATTTAGTTTTTTCGCCAAAGCATAATCTGCGAGTTTCTTTACACTTTTTAATTACTCGCGCCACTGTGCCTTTAGAATAATCCATCAGTCTTATCCAGGGATGGCACGATCACTTTAACTCAATTCACATTTATTTGACAGTACCAACTCAGCCAAGCAAAATTTGACAAATTTTTATATGGGAGCTAAGTGAACGTTCACTTGGCTATTAATGAGCTACTAGCATTGTAACACCGTAAATACGGGCTGGTACCGAATGGCCGAAACACAAATGGCCGAATCACGAAAGGCCGAATCACGAAAGGCCGATTTTTTTCGGAAAGCCTAAATAACTGTTCAATAGAGACAAGAATTAGCAAGTAGTTAACTACTAAGTTTAATCAAACAAAATAAGCAACACAACTATTTACTATAGGGTATAGATGATTGAAAGTTCTTTCTTCCCCTAATCGCAAATGCGAGACCTATTTACCGTGTCAGTAGCAAATGTTTCCTAGATGATTTAGGGCGAAACGGCCGTAGGCCACGAGTGTGCGCCGGTGACCCGCCGTCGGAAGCACCGGCCACTGCGGGGGGCAGCCCCCCCGCAGAAACCACTACTATTTAGGTGCACGCATTTTCCTTAGTTAAGTCCGAACGAGCGGCAGCGAGTAAGGGCAGCGTGTACCCAACGTTTGTGCAGGCTGAAGGCCGTGAATATATTCGGCCAAAAGGTACAGCCCAACTTTATTCAGAAAAGTAGTAGTTAATAACTAGTTCTTCCATCGTCCTATACATAACTTTTTAAATTTTACTGACTGGTACTGTCAAATGAATGTGAGTTGAGTCAAAGAGATTTTGCCATCCCTGGTCTTACCGGCTCCCGAATTGCCGCTGACCGAACAGAACTGTTTACGAACAACAAAACGCTGCCAAATGTTAACATCTTATATGCACTGGGAGCGCCACTATGACCAAAATGAACTGCTCCATTTCTAAATGATCTAAGCCTTAGATAGACTGGTTTACTTGTTATGAAGGTATCAAGTTTGTAACGGCGCTACAATCTTAGCGTTTGTGCCGAGACACTATATTTCTCAATCCAGCCGCCCGCTCCAGATCTAACACATGATATTATTACGGTCTTTACGGCAGCAGCCTTTGTAACATATGAAAAGCACATAATGCATTTTGGCAGGAAACTTTTGCTCGGGCTCGCACTCTTGCTAGTGCATCGTCGTTGTCTGTTTGTTTATGGTACCTTGATGGGCTGTGTATATTTATGCGCCCATCAGATCAGTTCGGTTCGGTTTTGCTTCGGATCGTATCGTATAGTATCGTCGTATCGACGCACCGTCGAATCGAACCCCAACCAACGTGGATGAACAGTGGAGACCGGGGCAGTATTTTCATTGCATATTTCGAGTGTGTAAAATGATTTTAATTGAATTGATTTACGATTGATGAAAGTGAGATTCAATGTTCACCGCCCGGCATTTTACGAGACCATGAGTGATTTGCGTGTGATACTGCGGGTGCCAGTTTCACGACGTGTAATGTGAATGAACTGAGCTTGCGACGAGCTGCAATAGTTAGGTGAAGTGAAATTGTTCATATGCCCAAGTACTGTAAAATTTTATGCGCGTGAGAGTGAAGGTAATAAAGTTTAGGTACACGCTGGGTGGTAATAATTCGGTTATTTGCGACCTGAATTTAATGCTCTGTTTCCGGTGCGGAACGATGCCATCTATTGATTTGATGTTACGCTAAATGTCGCAAATTGCTAGTTCTTGTCTGAATCGTTGCACATATTTTACATACTATAAACTAACAACAGGATTTTGACAAATTCGGTATATGAAATATGATTGTTATTCCACTCGTCGACAGCAATTTCATTCCAACGGGATCAAAATTGTATATTTGTATCACTCAAACACAAGGTCCGAAGTATTCTGTAATTCACAATTAGAAAAATTACCATGCGTATCCATCGAGATGGATGGATGAGTGGACCCGCCTTGCACTGCAAAGTTTTGCAAATATTGTTAAGCATTAAATGCTACAATTTTGTGTATAACCTAACAATTTGCCATTTGTTGTATTAGTATGTTGTAGCTGTTGAAAGTAATCACCAAATAATTTTCTTGTTACAAACTTAAAAATAAGCAAAAGATCTGGTCCCTTTATAAAACAGTCATTGGGAGTCAGTTCTTTATTGCTACCGAAACACTTTCACCAAAAATTTCATCCAGCCGCAAATTAGGATTAATTCATGGCAAACAGCAGAACCACAGAAGGGAGGAAATTTGCTCGGATTACCCAAATTCCCCTGCCTGCTGCACACAGTTGTTGAGTGCCACGGCTGAGTTAAGGGTTGAAGCAGAAGCAGCAGAAAGGGTATTATTTTCAACAATTTCACGCCTAATAGCTCGAAGCGGTTTTGAATTTGATTAGCGGTTTCGTGGAGGTGGCACGAGGCCGAAAAAATGAGGGATGATTGAGATTAAATTGTTTCCGGCAGTACCGTCTTTCGCCGATTGTTCATAAACAAGAACCATTAGATAGTTTTGAGTAACCTAATCAATTGTAACTACACGAATTGGGTTGGAAATGATACATCCACAACTATTATTATAGATTAGAATTGACGGTATCTAAAAAATTTATTGTAAGAGTTTTCGTTAGCTTTCAAAACGATTGCGTGTGGTATGATTTTTTTCTTTTTTTTTGGGTCCTCATTTTTATAGCCGACACTATATGAGTTGAAATAAAAGCAGCTAAATACGGACGATGCAACAGGTCGTCTATCTGTCATTTTCGTAAACACTGGCAGAGATGCCGCAGCATCCACCCATACTTCAAAAGATTTTTTCTAATTCGCTGCTCGCCGGGGTATCGCGTTAATTAAAAACTGCTAACCTTATCCACGCTTCTGTGGACTATGGGTATTAAAAAAATAAAATTGGACAAAATTCATTCCCGGAAAAGTTGCTGCAAATATCCATAGCACTTCAAGTAGCAATATTGAGGAATGTCACATAAAATAGAGAAAATTGATTAAAACTAATCACATGTTACCAGTAACTTCCTCAAAGCAACTATCTAATGCAGCTGGAAATCCCAACGGATCCACTACGAATGATTCCAGTCAACGTGAAAACATCATAAAAAGAGTGCTGACGGAGCACGGTGTTGTCTGGCGTTGGCCACCTCTGACGAACAGTTGAACTGCGAGGCACCGGTTAATGAGCTACTATATTCAGAAGTAGGTAGCAGAATAGAGGACAAGAATCGTAAAAAAGCACGACGATGACGAGGGTCGGGACGGAAAACCGGTGGAAAACTCATGAACCACTCAGGAGTGAGTCAGAATGAGCGGAATGTTTAATGCAAGTCATCGTGATAATTTTATCAAAGATTTCCATTCTAATTGAGTTCAGTAGCTGTGCAGCTGCAAGCTAAATCGCTATGGATGGCGTGTGAATACTCGACCGAGGTGCAACCGGAGCTTCCTGCGCTTCTACAGTAGTTGTGCGAAAGATTAAATATTCTAAAACGAAACGAGGAAATTGAATGACTGCAACGGACAGGACTTTTGTTTTGCTGATGTTGAATCAATCCTTCGGTGTTCGCCTAATGGAAATGGAATTAGCCTTCCAGCTTTGATGATAAAAGTTTAATGCAAAACAGGCTGCATCTGTGTTGCTTCCAGCGAAGCAAGATTTGAAAAGTGTGGACTCATTATACTTATAATATAATTAGCTTGTAATTCATACACAGTGAGATTTCGTTTTTATCAATTAACACGTGTTGAAGCCATAGATACAGATTTCGTTTTGTATCGATAAAATGGTTATTTAGTTCCCGTTAGTATAGTGATTTTAAACTATAGAAGGGTGCGCGACGTTAGGCATACGGACGATAGGCATACGGACGTTATAGGCACGTCCCGAGCAAAGTTCCATAACATAAAAATAGCAAAATTTGTTATCCTGTGATCAAGTTTTGATAACAGGATTTGGTAAAAACTTGTATGAATTAAGTGACAACATAACAAAAATGATAACAAAAATCGTTCGGCATGATATGAAGTTTATACTATACTCAGTTAGCGGTGATAGCAAATGAAGCCCAAATTTTGTTATAGAATTTCTTCACTATTGAGAACATGTGTTGTTATCAAGGTGTTATCTAAATAACAAAAAAATATTCTTTACCATAGTCTACTATATCGACATTTTGTGTCAGCTAACTGCGAAAAACTAAAAATAATTGTCGGGAGTTTCAATGGGGGGGCCTCGAAAAAACCTCCCCGTGCGTTTATACTTGTTCTTCCGGCCAGGATTGAACTCACGCCTTAGAGCACCCTATGCAACTACCTTAGGGTAAGGTGGTGCAGAATGCACCGCTTAAGCAAAACATCATTTTCCAGAGCAACGGCGTGTTTGTTCCACGTTTTTCAACTTCTAGAAGACTTTGGGATCTTTTTTACACTTACTCCTGGTGAAATTTCCTAACGAAAACCAATATTTTTTGTTATTTTTGACGATTTTTGGCAAGAGTCAAAATCATTATGTGAGGCAGAACGCCAAAGCCCGTGGACAAAACGCACATAGTTTGCCCAGCTAGGCGTTAAACGCAACCAAAAAATTTATCATTCAATCACGTGTTAAATAAACTCCTAAAACTAGGCTGCCGAAATGGCGAAAGCGTTCGTTATTGCGTTTGTTGCAAACGCTTGTTTGCTGGGACATAATGGGTTCATATCTCAACATAATTGGCAATAAAATTTAATCATCTAATTTTCTCCAACTGATGTGTGATGAAATATTGTAAGTTAAACAATGTACAATTAGGCAAATTCTAAGTCCTATACAATACATTATATTGCTACATTTTTAATAAATAATCCGAAACAAAAGATGTACCGCAAATTAAAAATATTTTATAACTGTTCGATCCCGCTGTGATGCATTCTGCCCCTGTTTTGTATTTTGAAGTTTTTTGCAATATATGTGAAAAACATGCCTAGTTAATGCCGTTTTTGTGATGAATCATCGAGTATGACAGTATATCAATTAGATAGACTGTATTTATTATGAAATTTGCATACCGACTAGTGGTAAAAGCTTAAGAGAAAACCGTGATTTCTTACATGTGGAATGGGATCGCGGATAATCGCTTGTTTTTATTGGATGTGGCTATGTTTGATGCTTTTACATGCTACATAATTATGAATTAGCGTGTTTTACACCAAAATAAAATGCGCATTCATAATTTTACCAAATAGTTTCCGCGTTTTTAAGCAATTAATAGCATGGGCCATTCTACCCCCACGGTGCGTTCTGGACAGTCTTCCCCTACCTGTGCACCTTTTACACTCGCAGTGCTGCCCATTTGGAAGTGTGCGAGAAAATTGTTGAACAGTTTTCTGTCTTTTTATTCTCTCCCTCTTCCCCCTGCGTTGCAGTAAATGGCTTTGCTGTCAAAGTGTCAACCATAGATTGAAGTCTGCTATAAATAGATGAAAGCTTTGAGTATGTCGACGAGTATTGTATAATCGTGAAGGGTGGTTTTTTTCGAGTTTAGTTACGCGTCAGTTTCAATTTCCATTCTAATACGAAGCTCATTATTAGTAAACTGGATTCAAAGAATCGAAGCTTTACTACAAAGCAGACTGACAGAACTCTGCTGGATTCCGGGTCAGGCTGGCGTCAAGGTTATGAAGCAGCTAATCAATTCGCCGGTACAAAACTATGGTTTTCATAGTTTTCAGCTTTAAAAACGGATGCCTTCATGGTAACTTTCCTCAGATGTTCCACGGTGTTCCGCCCCAAGTTGTACATGGTGGGATACAGCATAAATTGATTCACAAAAAATTAGTGAGATTAGCTGCTCATAGCTGCTCTCCCCCGAGTTACACCCCCTTAAAGATTACATGTAAAAATTTAAAAACCAATGATAGCTTTTACAGGGAAAAAGATAGAGCTCTACTGTCTTCGACAAAAATATGCAATTTAATGTGATTAATAATTTCTTAAAACATTTGAAAAGCCTACGAAGCGTTATTATAGAGATAGATCGAAAAAACTGTTTTTAAGGGTGTCTCTAAGAGTTTGGCTCTATAACTTCTATCATGTAGGAGATAGAAATCTTCAGTACTCAACAAAGTTTCTCTAAAATAGTTTAGCTACAACTTTTCTGTAGGTAGCAATCATTTCTGATTTAAAACAGAGGAAATATTTTTTGTATCTTTGAAGAATCTTTTCTGAAGCAACTATTATACTATATCTTAAGGTTTCGATGCTATTACTTATGTCTCACTATTTTTGAAACCGTCCCACTGTGCGACGGTGGACATCAGAGGGTTAATATATTACTTTTTATTGAAATCGCAAAATGATTTGATAGTATTTTAACTTGTTTAGAGCGATTATTACGGATAACCTATCTTGATATCCGTGTACCATATCATGTTATGTAGAAATATTCATTAAATAACATCAATATAACACATTGAGTTATCCGTTAACAAAACAAGTTATCTTGTAGATATCACTTTGTGATCAAACTTTGCTCGGGCATACGTACGATAGGCGTACGGATATTAGGCATAATGGATGTTAGACATAACGGACGATAGATATAATGGACGATAGGCATAATGGATGATAGACATAATGGACGATAGGCATAATTTAAAAAAAATCGCTTTCCTGCGAATACGCACTTGAGTCAATCATCACAATATAACACAATAGTGAGTCACAATATAATAAGAACCGAAACCACCCATTCAACACAAAGTCAATTAGCATGATGCTGCTTGGTATTATGTCGTTTGCCATAAAATATCCGTGGGACCATTTGGCAGAAAAACATATAGCATAACGGCTTTTGGTATAATTCCGTGAAAAATGTTTTACAACTTTTCATAGACGATTCAAACGAGATGGGCGCAAGCCGCAAAGGCTACCGGCGAGCCACCATCGAAAGTGACGGCCACAGCGGAGGCGGCCCCCACAGACATCTAGGTCTCGCGTTATTCGCTTTCCTAGATCTACCGACTTTATTAGTTTTCCCTACCCCTCGCATCGACTCCGAGTTGGTATTGAATGGTCGAATAACAAATAATCGAAATGTCTGAATTTCAACTACTGTCACCGAAAGCCAAAATTGTATTTGGCCGTACTATGAAGGGCCAAACCCTTATTTGACCGAATCATAAAAGGTCGAAACACGAAGGTCAAGCCCCTACTTAACTAAATCTCGTCGAAAACTTTTATTTAGGAAAATATCAAATGAAGGAAAAATAGCATTTCGTAAAACACTGGCACTGGGGGAAATGGCCAGTACCGAACACAAGCAAAAACCTATCGTGCGACACTGATGACTAAATGACTGAAAGTCAGCTCGACTACTTAGCACCACGTTCGTTATATCTGGACAAGTTCCGGGGACTCCCGGGATCACCCAGATAAGTGGCAGATAAGCGCAAAACTCCCAAAATGATCGCCAATGGGCTTCCCGAGGGCGAAGAGCAAAATAATATAAAAACAATATCAAACTGTGTTATAATGCTATATTTTGTTATTGAATAGATATGGAGATACCTTGATAACACATTTTGTTATTGAGTAGATATTATAAACAGTGCTTGTAAAATGAGTTTGATAACTGATTTTGTTATCATATCTTACTGAAGTTTTTGGAGCGTCTTAGTAGAATACGAAACCTAAAAATAAAACCCGATTTAATCCACCTAGTGGTGAAAGGAACCTTTGTTATACGGTCTTACTTGCTATTTGAGATAGAAATCGAAATCGTCTCCGGAACATATTTCATCTATTGGTTATCGTTGCGTAGTGCGTTGGTTTACATAGAATTTTTTAAAATTGAATAAGTTTACAAAATTTGAACAAAATAGGAACACTTTTAAATTTTGATAGATCTTTTTTCATGAAATTGCTGAGTAAGGATAAGTAAGTTGTTATTAACCTGAGTAAGTGCAAATAAAAGTAAGTTGTAAGAGGAAATCTTATTCTTTAACATATACATTGCGTAGTAAAGGTCTAGTTTATAGGTTTTTGAGCTATGCATAGTTTCCTGTAATGCCATTCTATTTGAATCACATCAATAGAGTTTTCTTGAATAATTTTCATCAATTTTTATTAACCTTCGGTTACTCACGCTGTTATATTTTGTACAACACGTGTAGGTTTTTCAACGCCATATTGTTATAAAGTTACAAAACGTTGTTTAACTAACGAATATTCTTCAACAAACTTATTGTGCGCAAAATGTCATAATTATTCAATGTATTAATAATTTAAACTGTTGGGAAAATGTATGCAGCAAAACTATCAGCAAATGTAAAATGTTTAAAATGTATCCGTCTGCTGGTAGTCGAGTAATTCGGAGTCAAAATTAGGGTATTCTTTATAATCAAAGTTCTGCAGTTCCTAAACAAGCAAACATACAGGTATACTATTTTCAGCAAAGTTGTGTATTTTTACTATTTGTACAATTTTGTAGTACATGAAAAAGTCATACAACAAAAAGCATACATACAAAAAGAGCAAAAATAGAAAAGCTGATTTTACAAATTCATATACAATAAATAAGATTTTTCTATCTTCGCTGCAGAGATAGAAGGTTACTGTCTTCAGCAAAATATCTGGTAATAATATGCTCTATAACTTTGCAGAACACATCAATGTATAATATTGACACTGAAGAAATTTTTTTTATTTATTTCACTTTTAGGGGGATTAATCAAAATTTGAATTCCACCAAACGGTAGAGCTTTCAATTTCAAGAAACTCTTCCAAAGGTTCGATAAACCTAAAACCAAGTTTTTCCAGTTAAAACTCTAGTGCACACGTTTTCTTTGGTTTGCGGTTATTGTGCGCGCGAGTAACTGCGTTACAAAAGTTGGCGCGAGTGTTCGAGGGTTAATATCTTTTGACCAGTAAAACCAATTCTTATGAAATTTTGCATATATATTCGTAGTGTCAAAACCTCTCGTTTAATATTAAAATAATTGAAATTAGGTTGATTATCTTGGTTAAAATCATTATAAATTATTGTTAATTTTGGTATGGTGTATACGGTTGCTCATAACTTTCAAATTAAAAGTCCAATCAAAAAATCATTCAATAGTGATCTATTAGGATATATTATCTTTCAAATGAGACTAATAGCGCATAAATCGGTTTGACCATCTCTAAGAAACAGGCGATAATTATTACCTTGTCAAAACAGGTTTTTTTAGCATAATTTTTAAACTGCTTGTTTGTTTTCAATTAAAAATTCCTGAACAATTTAGCTTTAATAAGGGCTTTCATTTGATACTAAGATCATTGAAATCGGTCATGTAGTTCTGGAGAAACCCGTGTCACGTATTTTTCACATTTTTGCTTATAACTTTTAAACGAAACGTCGTATCACGAAACAACTCAATAGTGATCTACTAGACAATAATACCTTTCAAACAAAAGTAATATCGAACGATTCGGTTCAACCATCTCTGAGAAACAGGCGATAGAAAAAATCATTACATACATACACACACACACACACACACACACACACACACACACACACACACACACACACACACACACACACACACACACACACACACACACACACACACACACACACACACACACACACACACACACACACACACACACACACACACACACACACACACACACACACACACACACACACAGACATTGCTCAAATCGTCGAACCCTATCGATTGGTATATGTGACTTGGCCCTCCGGGCCTCGGATCAATTTCGTGTTTTTCGACCAATTTTTAAACCTTTGTTATAGTATAACAAAGGTAAAAATAAGAAAACTTATCCAATTTAATTCTATTATGTGTATTTTATTCAATGACAGATACGTATTTCGCCTACGACTTGCAGGCTTCCTCAGTGTCTGTTTTCGAACTCGAAAACACTCGAAACTTCGAGTTCGAAAACAGACACTGAGGAAGCCTGCAAGTCGTAGGCGAAATACGTATCTGTCATTGAATAAAATACACATAGTAGAATTAAATTGGATAAGTTTTCTTATTTTTTATTTTTAGATCATATCTTATTTTGACCTTAAAATGAAATTTGATATATTTCATAAAATTTAATTTTTTTATTGATTAAAGAGATTTTAGATTATAAATATTTTATAAATGATTTTTTAATATCTCATATGCTACTACATTTGTTATCTTAACAATACTAAAATATGCTATTCTAAACTCTGAATACAGTCATGTTCTTGCTTTGTTATTCAAATAACACAAGTAGTTATTCTTTTGGCCTTAAAGAAGTAAAAGTTTGATATTATTTTTTTGTTATTTTACCAATTATGTCAGCCAAAACAAAACCAAATTTTGTTATGAGTTATTCGATTTCTATAACACATTTTGATATCAGTTTGCTCTTCGCTCCTGCTCGGGTTATGCTGCATAAAACATCTATACCGGCTGCGATTTACGTTCATTGTAGAAGTGTTATTGAGGATTTTTATTTACTTTATATGAGCAAACTGCCTTTGAAACTTCAAAAAGGCGTAACTCAAAAATTCGTTCAACGATTTTTGTTAAATTGGCTCAGAGATGTAAGATAGCAATACAAACCAACGGCATTCACCGTTTAATGGCTTATTTTATTCTTTAATAACAGCCTTTCGCAAACCGTAGAATGGAGACGACTGCTTTTAGCAGCACGGATCATCCCGGATCTCACTGCGAGAGGGCGGAAGAATAGTTTGGTGTCATAAAGTAAATGAAGCATAAACAAAGATTTGCTCTCTTTCTAAACCTATTGTTTAGAAAATACTATCAACGTGCTCCTAAACAACAATCTAAATTAGTATTAGTACGTGTTTTGGCAACAATTAAGTTTCCGGAACAATTAAGTTTTATAAAGTAACAGTTAGCCGATTCGAAGTACAGCTAATTCAACCGTATTAAAATTTACACCAGCTTTAACGGTTAAACTTTCTCTGCTGGCCAGCTGACTTGTAGCTACAGATAAATAGACTCATGCACGTACATGTAGATACAGAACCAGCTCGGAAGCTGCTGGGGAAAGTGTTCCAGTAAGACAACTTGGCTGAATTGGAATGAATGTGCATTAGTATGAAAATTCTCACCAGACAGCAGCCAACTGCAAGCCACAGAGCGTCTCCCGTTGGTCCCCGTACGATAGGATACAGTTCAGAAAATTGAAATATTAAAACTATTAAAAGCTACTTTCTCTTCCATCTCAAAGCTGCATTCCAGCACTTCCATCGGTGAGTCAGTTGGTTTGACTGAGACTGGCTTTGGTGGCGGTTCCTTTAGGAAACGACGCCAAGGATCTATAAATATAAATTATTTCTTACTTTAATTCCTTGAATACTGGTTCGGAGTCCGGCTACTTACTTTAGGGTATGCATTCATGCCCACGTGTTTCACTGGAACTTATCCTTCTGTTGGTATACCACGACTTGTGGCCATGTACAACTGTAACTGTTGCTATAAATGTGAATATGAAACCAGTTTTGTTGGAACTGTTGCAGTCTGGGAAAGTTTCAACTAAACGAAACTAAAGAGACGATATCATAGTACTGAAACAGATGTTTACCTACCTTACTTTTTTCTACATCCTTTCCCCCCATTTGCACCAGCAGTCGCTGGAATCAATAAATGGAAAAGTTTCCATTTGAATATTTCCTAAGACTTTAATCCTCTTCCTCTTGAATTCTTGTGGTTTGGAAAAATTAATGCCATTCTCTCCTTCCTTGAAATCTCATTTTTGCTTTCAGATTACGCCGCCACCAGGATGAAGATGTCAAAACTATCCAATCAGACAAATTCGCAAGATCCACAGGCTGTCAATTCGCGAGTGTTTGTCGGCAACCTCAACACTTTTCAGTGCTCGAAAACGGATGTCGAGCGAATGTTTCAGCGCTACGGCCGACTGGCAGGTGAGTTTATTGTACCTAGCAACTTTTCCAGCCTGCAGCTTGCAGCAGGATGGAATTTTTCTACCCCCACGCAAGGGAATAAAATCTGTCTGAATTGATTCGTTCGAACTGAACGACTTTTTGATTTAAAAAGTTGCTCCTATGCAATGCGATGTGGGCACAGAGCAGTGATTCCAGATGTGATTGTGGAAAGATGAAAATCTGTATAAAATTTGTATAATTCGGTTGTCGGCTGTCGCTGGGTGCAGTATTACTAGTTAATCACTGGGTGCACGGACATCTAGATAATTACGGAATTACGGAAAAGGAATATTCTTCCTGGGATTAGGAGACATAATCCGTCAAATCCGTCCCCAGTCTCCACTAGGACGCTCGTAAAGTATTAAGCTGGGCCAATAATGTTGACTTGTTTCTGATGCTTGTTCTGGGAATGTTATCTAAACTTCATATCTATATAGGTAGTCCGTTATCCGCAACCTCATTGGCGTAGCTAAAAAATTTCTCTGGGATGGGCCTAAGGGGTGGAAAGAGGCCCGGAAGGAACTCGAGAGTGTCCACGACATGCATACGAAATACGTTATTCGATCCAAGGCAGGTCTGACCAGTTGCACCAGCTTACCCGGAAAACTGCGTTCGTGCAATACCTGCTCGATGTACTGGCCTCAATCGACTGTATCGTATGCTGCTTTGAAATCAATAAAGATGTGATCCGTGGGCACGTTGTACTCGCGACATTTTTCCAAGATCTATCGGATGGTAAAAATGTGGTCCATAGTTGCGCGAGCCCCCATGTAGCTTGCCTTGCTATTCCATACCAGACCAGCGGCTTTGGTGATCTTCAGCAACTCGATTTCTCGTTTGACTTCTTGGAGATCAGGTGCAGGTATATTACTATCTTCCATTGGCACTCCTAGATTAACTTCCGTTCCGCCTCCTTTGGCAACTTCGCTATTGAGGTATTGATCGAAGAACTGCTTCTACCCGACGACCACCTTACGCTCGTTTGTGATTAGATTCCTTCCTTCGTCCATACACACGTCAAGTTTCAGTGTGTCATATCGCAACTACAAAGCTGTTGATATTCGTTTTATAGTCCACTAGGATCCATTTCCTAGCGGTTATTCACTATAAACGCACACGTCACTGTTTACTATTTCCGTGTGCTGGCCTTGGCCAAGTCTGTTCTTACGACAGCCCAGAGATCCGCTAGGCCTTGGGGTTCGCTAACAAAGGAGCTCATCAATTTGCGCAGGCCAGAAGTCCGGCTGGCTTTGGGGTCGCAGTAATGTCTTCCCTAACTTAAAGTCAGCATTGGAATCCATTTATTTAGCCAAAAGTCTTCCTATTTATACTCGAATTGTGACGATGCATAGTGCACGCTTTTGCCGGTGCTGGTCGTTGGTCTTAGTTCATACCACGGCGAGTGGAAGGGCTTAGCCATTCTATTATGACTTATGATTTATATGGTGTTTTGATTTAACTGATGCTAAACGAGGGTGACGTACGTACAGTACAGTTTGGTTTTTGCGCGAGAAAAATCAGGAGGGAAATATTTTTGAGAACATATTTGGGAAATATGATCGGGCTTCCCATTTACAATTAGCTGGTTTGGCAATGTGAGGCCGAGCGTAGTCATACTGTAATATCTCTTTTTATTGCTTCTGCTCGTATGACCGTTTTCGGGCAGTGAGCGGCTCAATCGCATCAATTGAGTTAGATACCGTTACCTAGCACCATCTAATAAATAACGCTGACCTACTCCGAACTCAGGTTTTTACCTTTAGTATCATTTACAACGCATCCAATCAAATGATCAAATGATCAAATGCAAATGACTTGGCGAGTAGTTCCTAATGCTGAAGCCAGCTATTCTTGCTTTTGGCACGGATTCATACGAGTAATGTCTCCAATTTAGTATCTTCGCAGGGTTTTAGTCTTTCTTCTCGCTGCCATCAGCATCGAAATCACTTTCTGAGAAGAAACCTACCACGGCCCGTTGTTTCATTTAAAGCGGTATCTCCGCAAAGTTGTAGGATGCACCTAAACTGCCGCTTTCTTTTTGTAGTATCGCTGTAGAATGATCAAATTGCTTACTATCCGTGCTTAAGGTGAAGTTAGTCGTCATCGATTCTGCTGATTCCAAAAGCAGTTTTTTTGTTTGAAACCAAAATTCTGTTCATGAAAATGTATTCGCTGTGTTCAGATTGGCACGAAAAATGCGGTTTTTACATTTTTATAAACAGAATCCCGCTTTTGGGCCGAAAAACTGCTTCCGAAATTGGGCTTTCCGACGAAAAGTTAATGACTACTAGTTTCCCGTTAAGTGTTAGTGCTTTCACCACCTTTTTTTCTTTTTATGCTTTTTTATTACTTTTCAACCAATCTCGCTCTCTAGAGCCAGAAATTGCAGAGACTAATTATAATTTACCCTTGGACAAAAGGCTTCATTCGCACCTCGAGCAAGTATTATTATTAAAACCAGCTTCGGCTAGGGCTTCATGGTCGGTAAAGCAGAATTCAGCACAAAGTGAGGGTGTGTATGTATGTATGTATTTGTCTCCTTACTTATACTACCTTACTATAACCAGGTAGTGTAACAAGTTATAATTTACCCTTGGACAAGAGGCTTCCTTCGCACCTCAAACAAACAGTGTTGCAAATCGAGCAAGAATCAAACGATTCCCACTCGCACGCGAGTGAGTACGAGAAGCATGGAACGCAAGGCTGACGCCACTGGCGCAAGCCTATGACAAACAACCACCGATACTGTATGCATACATTCTGCTACCTACACACTCGCGAACGCGCTGCCTCGCAGCGTCATTCTGCATAGCTTACTCACGAGGCCAACAACTCGTGACAGCCAACAGGCTGTGAGGTATACCACGTTGTATGGATACAAATTTTGCATTGCTTTTTCTTTTCTTCTTCATTTTACGTCCTCGCAAAAACTTGCCCTGACAAGTGGCTTCATTATAGGTAAAATGCAGAATTCAGTAGGAAGGTAGGTTTTGGAGGGGCCTGAGAAGAAACCCATGCTAAAGTCACTTCACATTGAATGGCCAGATTCTACTAAGTTTCGAACCCACAACCTACAAGGCTACAAGGCCCGCTAAGTTCCTGTGCTTGGTTACAACCGCTTCGAAGAATGAAAGAAAAAATCAACACTTTCTGCATATGATGGTCGTTTGCCACAAAATCACACATTTTCTCACAAGCAAAAATAAAAAAGCAAAGCCCATGTGCTACATTCCGTTATCGAAACTTGACCTTCTGTTTTTATACGACTGACTTCGCAGTCAGCTGTTAGAATACAGGACAATTGCAGGGCCAGTTGCTATGATCCTATTGATTCCAACAGCCTCTCCCAACCGAGATTCGAACCTACGACGACTGGCTTATTAGGGCAGCATCATATCTCGAGGCCAACTGAGTTTCCCACAAGCAAAAGCACTAATTTGTCAAAGCAGATTGTTTACCATATGTAGCTTGATAAACATTTTGGAAATAATGATGTTGGCTAACACTTACTGCTGGAGCCAAACAGTAAAAGTAAAAAAAAATAACTTCCAAAATTCCAAATTTTGCATAATCGTAGCATGTAACCAAAAGGAAATGTCTTATTGGTCTGATACGTTTTCGTAAAATATGTCAATTTGCTTCGATTATTGAATAGTTCATGTGTAACTGATAGCCAGATAGCCAGATGACCATACGAGTTATTGGATCAAATCAGTTCCTTCTTCAATAAAGTATCAATTTCCACCGTGATCTGCAACCACTGACAGGTTAAAAACCAATGCACTGATTTTCCAGCCACCCGCCCGCTCCAGCCGAATCAGCCCAAATGAACAACAGCAAAAGTTGCCAACAAAACACTTGTTAATTTATGGCTCTTCTTCTTCAGTGCCGTGGCAGCAGCGTAGTGTGCAATGCGCAGTGAAAAACTTTGTAACTAGTTTGTAAAATGAATTGAACCCATTTGTACACTTGGAATGGTCTTATGCTGCAGTAAACATCACCATTGCCCGTTCGTTTGCCATCAGTGGCAAAATTAACTCAGACAGTTTCAGAATCCGTTGTCGGCTGGTCCTCCCATTCGGACTTCGATGGCTGTGGGGGACGCGGACGCAGACGAAAACCGTGCAGCAAACGAACGAACGAACGTGAAATCAATTTACTACATCAGCAATGAAGCGCGTACTGATTCTCTGGACACAATCGCCCAAACAAGCGACAAGGATGGGTAGCAACGGCAACTGGTAAGAACTCCTCCGTTCCAATGGGCAACTTTTCCTATGAGTACGGAGCTGTACATTAAGTTTCTTATATTTCACACCTAGCCTCACATATCAGAGACCGGAAAAAGTTTCCTCAAACTCTGTGCTAGACCTCCTACGTTTCGCACCTTGCACTAAGGAAAGCGCCATCAGATAAAACTGTGTAGTTTCAAGCGTTCACGTTCTGATTTTCTACCTGACTCGAACCTGGTGCAAGACGCAGAGCAGTGCACGCTGCAAAACGAAACTTTATTGCATGTTTTTAATTACACCTTCTACGTCCATCACCGCTTTTTGCTGCGGGCGTTTATCCGACTATCACTGCAACGAATTGCCTTCAATTCTTGAATTTATCGGGCTGAACAGGAAGGAAACAAAAACAGTTTCCTCTTCATTGGCTCGACGTTGCCTCTGAATTGAATTGAAAATAACTGTTAGTTGCTGTTAGCGTTACGTATTCGTTGCCAGGAATTAAACATTCAATCATTTTGGAGCTGCAAATAAAACATTATTGGTCCCCGAACGGTACGTATCTTCAAAATTCATGACCAATGTTTTTGGTTTTTCGCTGCCATCGAACAATGCTATTGTTTGAAAAGATTTTGCGCATTAATTTACATTTACCGAAACACCGTCCCATGCTTCATTGTGCAAGCCTGCATCCGATTACCGATAAATAAATACACAATGTAAATGTTCTCAACGCGACCCTTGAATGGAGCATTATATTCCGTGCAGTTGAACAAAACATTTCATGAAATTCAAATGATCGCTCATTCCACACTCGGTACGGATCTATTGAACGGAACAGAAATAAAAACTGTGTGGAAAATCCAAAAATATCCACATTCTAGCATAGAAAGAATCCTGAAACATGGTGATGAATTACAACACCATCAAAATTGCATCGCGCCCTCCGGGGCCACACAGTAGGTGCGGAATCGGTATCAGTTACGAACCAACCCGACTTGTGAACATTCATTTTTAAAACTGTGCGAAAGTGCGATGACAGTAGTTGTTGATTGCTGAAAGCAGCTTCGAGGGGTTCGGGGCTGGCTGTTGAGCGAGGGGGGTAACAATAAAGAATCGGTGTACAATTGTGGCAGCAGCGGTGCAGTGGCAGAAAATGAACAGTCCCCAGCGTTCTGGCAGAGAACGGTGAAAAACTCCTGTTCGGTTTGAATGATGATACACCACCACCAGCACCACCTAAAGCAGCAACGAGCGAGCGACTGGTAGCGACCGACGACGCCGCGACGTGGTGATGTTGTAGAAATGAGGGTTTGGTAAATCGGTGAAAAATCCAATTTCATCGACTGAATAATTCAACCATGCGAACGTGGTTGCCTCTAACGCGCGGTGACACAGTCCAATGCAATGGCGGACGTGGAAAACTCTCACGAACGGACCAAAAAAAAAGAACAAAAAGGGATTCTGCGAATCTGAGCAATTGTCAATCAAAACGGATAAGCATCCACCGATATGGAACGCAGGATACAATATGTTAAATGGGGTTCCAGCTGCATATCCGTGGTAATTATGCACAAGTGATGTTACATGAAATCTGATTCTAAATTCGGATTGGTGATTGCATGCTACGGAATTGTCCCAAGCTGAAAGTGCAACAAAGACTAATCATATTTTGTTCATCTCGTACTGTAGTTTACATTGTTACTAATCACTAAAAAGGGGGTACGATAGGGTCCGATCGTCATCAAATTTCGTATTTTACATTTTGACCTAAAACGAACAATCTAACTATATTTTGTTCAAATCCGAGAAAGTCGATTACATGGGGTTTGGACACTTCGCGTAGGATGACTTTCGTATGTAATCTTTGGGTCAGTATGGACGAGACATGTCGTATGTATGAGCAGGCACATAAGTTTTGGGTCAATATGGACGGATTTTAACAATTTTATTGGATATCATACGACAAGAACCGCAGTGCTTCGTACTTTGTTGTCTGCAAACCGTTGTTGTTTTCTTTCAAACTAAAGAAGCCATACCAACAGTCGGGATTATGCTCATTCGACCTCACAGACATCAGGTCTTGTATTTAACTGACCTCGCATCCTTACGTCCATACGCCTGGTATCCATGTGCCAGATAACCAATTTTTTTCAGCGTATTATGCCTGAGACTCCTGATGTATCTAGTCTCACGACGGGGCTATCGTTTTGGATATACCTGGCGAGACAACCATTCGCTGCGGATCAATCGCTGTAGTACGCCATCCCAAATCTGAGGTACCAATTGCCAATAATCTGGTAACAAACACTGGGGGCTGGCAAAGGTATTGGCTTGAGTCAACACTCAGAGAACTCGGTGCCCCGGTCACAATAATTGGGGTCGCAGTAATCGGGGATACAAAGGCGCAGGTAGGCGCGAGAAGCTCTTTCGCCCAGTTAGTGTTAAAGAAAGAATTCATTCTACCACAGACTATACTTTGCTTCGGTCAGACGAATGGCCACCGCTAGTATCTACGATGCACGTTGAAGAAACATTAGGAAGTATACCTTACTTCTACCAGCCGAGAGCTGGAGCGACTCTTGACGTATCAAGAATTCCTCTCCACTGTACTCGGTCTTGGGCTACTCGTCATCAATTCGTTGCGCATCTCAACATACGCAAGACCAGGTTGATCGAGCCATCTGGAACGTTGGGCCCATCTATTCCAGTGCCGGTGGGTTTCTTGAAGAGAACGGATTTTACTGCACAGTCGTCAGCCATCCTTACGACGTGGCCGACCCACCGTAGTCTCCCAACTTTCTCCAGATGTACGATAGAAATCTCTTCAAGTAGTTCCTGCAACTCGTGATTCATACGCCTGCGCCACTCTCCACTATTTTTTTGTACCCCGCCAAAAATAGTCCACAGAGCTTTCGTTCAAACACAGCAAGTGCACGTATGTCTTCCGTAAGCAAAGTTACCTTTTCAAGTCCGTAAAGGACTACCAGTCTGATTAGCGCTTTGTACATCGTCAACTTTGTGCGGCGGCGTATGCTGCTTCATCGAAGCTTCTTGCGGAGGGAAAAGTAGGTTTGACTTCCAGCTTGAATGCGTAGTTGGATCTCCTTACTCGTATTATTGTCGGCGGTGACCAGAGCTCCCTATTATACGAACTCGTCAAACACTACCAGTTCATCGCCGTCAATAGTCACTGTCTGTGGGAGGCAAACACTGCTTTTTCTGGAGCCTCTTCCTACCATATATTTGGTTTTCGACACAATTATTTTTAACCCAATTCTCTTAGACTCTGTTTTAAGTCTGGCGTAGATTGCCGTCCCAAGGTGTCTAGTAATGATGTCGAGGTCGTCTGCGAAGGCTAGAAGTTGGTTACTCTAGCTGAAGATCGATCACCTCGCGCTCGTTTGTGACCGAGTTTTCCTTCTCGTCCCAATACATATCAGACTTCAATGTGTATCTTTAATGAGATTTGTTCACCTTCCCGTACAACTTGCACGTCTCTTTAGCCCGAAATAGTTTTTCTGGCTCTTCAAGATCTTTTTTCTTGGGGTGAACCAACCACCGGTGGAAAGCCCCATTAAAATGTAAATACTCACTTAGGTGGCTTGCCGTCCTAAGACAAAGCCTGTTGAACAAAGTTTCTCCATGTAACTCGGTTGAGAGCTACCGCTCTCCAATTCCTCGGACACCGAGTACTCTCCGCCAGATCTCGCTCCACCTGGTCTAACCATCTTGCTCGCTGCGCTCCTGGTCGTCTTGTTCCTACCGGATTTAAGGCGAACACCATCTTTGCAGGGTAGTTGTCCGGCATTCTTGCAACATGCCCTGCCCGCATTATCCGTCCAGCTTTAGCCACCTTCTGGATACTGTATTCGCCATAGAGCTGTGCGAGTTCATGGTTCATCCTCCGCCTCCATACTCCGTTCTCCTGTACGCCGCCGAAGATCGTTCTTAGTACTCGTCGTTCGAAAACTCCGAGCACTCGCAGGTCCTCCTCGAGCATTGTCCATGTTTCATGCCCGTAGAGAACAACCGGTCTAATAAGCGTCTTGTACAGGGTGCACTTTGTACGGGGACTTAGTCTGCTCGACCGCAGTTGCTTGTGAAGCCCATAGTAAACACGACTTCCGCTGATAATACGCCTCCGAATCTCACGGCTGGTACCATTGTCCGCCGTTACCAGTGAGCCAAGGTAGACAAATTCATCGACTACCTCAAACTCATCGCCGTCGATCAATATACTACTGCCCAAGCGGTGTCGTTCGGCCTCGGTTCCGCTGGCCAGCATGTACTTTGTTTTAGACGTATTTACCATATTTGACGTGGTTATCGACTGTATTCAATAATTCTTTAGACTTGGGTTTTATCGGCTCATCAGTCAGATGATGACTGATTGACTGATTCTGACTGATGAGCCGATAAAACCCAAGTCTAAAGACGTATTTACCTTTAACCCAATCTTTGCTGCTTCGCGCTTTAGTCTGGTGTACTGTTCAGCCACTGCAACAGATGTTCTGCCGATAATATCCATGTCATCGGCAAAGCAGACGAATTGACTAGATTTGTTGAATATCGTGCCTCGCGTGTTGATATCCGCTCGGTTCATAACACCTTGTAGCGCTATGTTGAACAGCAGGCATGAAAGACCATCACCTTGACGAAGCCCTCTGTGTGATTCGAATGAACTTGACAATCCACCCGAAATCCAAACACAGCACTGTGTACCATCCATCGTAGATTTAATCAGTTTGATGAGCTTCCTGGGGAAGCTGTTGTCGTCCAGGATTTTCCATAGCTCTTTCCGGTCGATGGTATCATATGCGGCTTTGAAGTCAACGAATAAATGATGCATGGGAACTCTGTATTCACGGCCCTTTTGGAGGATTTGCCGCAGTGGAAATATTTGATCCGTTGTAGACCGACCTTCGACGAAGCCGGCTTGTTAAGTTCCCACAAATCTATTCGCAATTGATGATAGACGGTGAAAAATGATTCGGGACAGCACTTTATAGGCGGCATTGAGAACGGTGATCGCTCGATAGTTCTCACAGTCCAACTTGTCGCCCTTTTTATAGATCGGGCAGATAACCCCATCTTTCCACTCCTCCGGTAACAGTTCCGTATCACAAATTCTAACAATTAGTCGGTGTAGACAAACGGCCAGCTTTTCTGGTCCCATTTTAATAAGCTCCGCTCCAATGCCATCTTTTCCAGCTGACTTGTTGTTCTTTAGCTGCATGATGGCCTCCTTAACTTCGCCTATCGTTGGGGCTGACACCTCTTCCCCGTTTGTTGCACCGTCGAAATCGCTTTCCCCGCCGCCATGGTTCTCCGCCTGGGCGCCATTCAGGTGTTCGTCGAAGTGCTGCTTCCACCTATCGGTCACCCTACGATCGTCCGTCAGAATACTGCCAGTCTTATCCCGACACATTTCGGCTCGCGGCACAAAGCCTATGCGGGATCCGTTCAGTTTCTGGTAGAACTTTTGCGTTTCCTGAGAACGATGCAGCCGCTCCAACTCTGCATATTCCTGCTCTTCCAGGTAGCGCTTTTTCTCCCGAAAGATTTGGTTCCGCTGCATCTTTTTCTGTTTGTATCTTTCCACGTTCTGTCGTGTGGCACTGCGCATTTTGGCCGCCCGCGCAGCGTTCTCTTCATCCATCACCCTCCTACATTCATCGTCAAACCAATCGCTCCGCTGATTCCGGGCCACATGCCCGATGGAGCTCTCCGCTACACTGCTGATGGCTATTTTGATAGTGTTCCAACAGTCCTCGAGAGGGGCTTCGCCCAGCTCGTCCACTTCCGGCAGTGCAGCTTCGAGTGAATGCGCGTAGTTTGCGCGACATCTGGCTGCTTCAGCCGCGCGAGATCTAACCGAGGCTGGCGTCGGTACCGAATGTTGTTCACAACGGAGAGTCTTGGGCGCATTTTAACCATCACTAGGTAGTGATCCGAGTCAACGTTAGCGCTTCGATAGGATCTGACGTCGATAATGTCTGAGAAGTGCCGACTGTCGATCAGAACGTGGTCGATCTGTCTGATTTGGTGACCTCCAGGTGTACTTATGATGGATTCTGTGCTGGAAAAAGGTACTACGTACGGCCATATTCTTGGAGGCGGCAAAGTCGATAAGTCTTAGGCCCATTTCATTGGTCCGTTGGTGTGCACTGAACCTTCCAATCACCGGTTTGTATTCCTCCTCCTGGCCGACCTGAGCATTGAAATCCCCGATGACGATTTTGATATCATGTTTTGGGCAGCGGTCGTATTCACTCTCCAACTGCGCCTAGAACTCATCCTTGTCGTCATCGGTACTTCTGAGGTGAGAGCTGTGCACGTTGATGATGCTTATATTGAAGAATCGACCATTGATTCTCAACCTGCACATTCGAGGATTCATTGGCCACCACCCAATCACCCGTTTCCGCATCTCGACCATCACTATAAAAGCTGTACCCCGCTCGTGTGTATTGCCGCAGCTCTGATAGATGGTATGTCCATCTCTGAACGTACGTACCGTTGAGCTCTTCCAGCACACCTCCTGCAGTGCTACGACGTCGAACTTGCGGCTCTTCAATACGTCGGAGAGCACTCGAGTGCTCCCTTGGAAATTGAGGGATCGGCAGTTCCACGTCCCGAGTTTCCAATCCATAGTCCTTTTTCGTCGCGTGGGTCTATTCCGATTGTTCCAGTAAGAATTTATTGGTTCTTCGTTCCGTGCTTTAGTATTTTTCGTGGTGACGGCTTGCAAAGGCTGCTACACCATCCCCCTGTTTCGCCGGATGTCCAACGAAACTCGAAAGAGCCCTCCATTCCTGTCAGCATACGACTTTGGCTTCCACCGGGGTTGGTGACCCGATCTCCACCAAAGTTGCTCGTATCCCGGCTGGTACCACGAGGCGGTAGGAATAGGAGTTGCTGAAAAACCGGTGTAAACCTGTAAAATGTAAATAAATACATAAAAAAATAAATAAATCTCTTTTCTCCTTCCGCTTACTTACTTACTAATGTGTCCGTGTCCGCCGGTCCGGCAGAACAAAGGCATGAAATCAGAGAATTACACTATTGATGGTTTTCTGTCGCCAGGACAGATTCTCGTCTACAGCCTGGGAGTCGTTGGCTAAGCTACGTCGCCATGAGCCTCTGGGTCTGCCTCTTCTACGCTGTCTTTGCGGATTCCAGTCGAGTGCTTCCCTGCAGATCTCGTTCGCTCCTTTCCTCAAGGTATGACCGATTTTCATTTCCACCTACGTTCACGAATTTTTCTTGCTATCGGCCGCTGATGACATCGACGATGGGGTTCTTCATTGTATATCCAGTTGTCAGGCCATCAGACACGAATGACATATCGTAGGCACCGGTTAAAACCTGCAGTTTATGCGTTGTCTCCGCTGAGACGCACCACCTTTCGCAAGCATACAGCAGTACGGATTTAACGTTTGAATAACAGATTCGGGTTTTCGTACGTAGAGTGATCTGGCGTGAGCGGCAAACGTTTCGCAGAGCTGCAAAGGATTTCCTGGTCTTCCTGATCCGTGTGGCTATATCAATCTTGGTACCACCATCTGGCGTTGTCTGGCTACCAAGATATTGAAAGGCGTCTTCCTGCTAAACTTGTTGTCCCGCTACTGTGAAGTTGATGGGATTGTCAGTGTTCACTACCATAGACTTGGTTTTTACTACATTGACTGTGAGATCTGCTGCCTGGGAGCTCTCGAAGAGGTCATCTAATTTCCTCTGCATATCATTTCGGCGTTGTGCGAGCAAGACACTGTCGTCGGCTAGGTTGAGGTCAAAACCTTGCACGAGAACGTCTCGTACTGAGCTTCGATGAGATGGACTTATCTGGAACTAAGTGCGCCCAAATGTTTTCGTGGTTGAGACGGTCGAACGCCTTTTCGCAGTCAACGAACAGCAGCAGAAGAGGGTCCTGGAATTCATTGATCTTTTCCAATATAATGCGGAGCGTTGTGCTTTGCCGCCGGAGAGTAGCGTCGATCTTCTCCTGGATCCGGTTGAGGATTACCTTCCAGAGAACTTTGAGAGTAATACAGAGCAACGTGATGCCACGCCAGTTACCGCAATCAGGTAGGTCTCCTTTGTTAGGGACTTTAACCAATATGCCCTGCATCCAGTCCACCAGAAAAGTTTCCCATATATTGCTGAAAAGCTGATGTATCATTTAGGCTGACAAAGATGGGTCAGTTTTGAGCATTTCGGCTGAAATACAGTCTATCCCTGGTGCTCTATTGGATTTCATACTCTTTCATGGCTGCTACAATTTCATCCAGCGATGGCGCTTCCGAGTTGACGCGATTAATTCGATGAACTGTGGGCGTCATACGGTGCTGGTTTTGTTGGTCTCTGACATTTGAAACTCGGAAGAGTTGTTCAAAATGTTCAGTCCATTGCTTAAGCTGTTCTGTACGGTCAGTCAATAGCTGACCAGCTCTGTCCTTTAGCGGCATCTTTGCATTCATCCTGGCACCACTAAGGCGGCGAGAAATATCGTACAACACACGGATATCACCATTGGCGGCGGCGGTTGCTCCTTGTTCGGCTAGGGAGTTAGTCCAGGATCTCTTGTCCCGCATACAAGCACATTTAACAGCCCTTTCCAGTTCGGCGTATCGTTGACGGGCAGAGCCGATCTGGTTCGCGCTCGCTCAATGCCGGCTTTCGCCTCTCTCCGCTCGTCGATCTTCCTCCAAGTTTCATCCGAAATCCACTCCCTCCACCCGCTGCGCGCTTTGACGAGGGTTTCATCACTAGTTGTGATGAAGGCGTTCTTAATGCCGGTCCATTGCTCTTCGATGGTTATACCAAGTGGCAACTCCAAGACTCGGGATTCAAGTTGTTCGACAAAGGCCCTTTTCACCTCAGGATTCTCCTATCGGCGAACGTCGTAGCGGCACCCAACTTTCTCCTTCCGTCGTTGGACACGTGCGACGCGCAAACGTATTTCAGCGATAACAAGATGATGGTCGGATGCAATATCGGCGCTGCGTTTGTTGCGAATATCAAGAAGGCTCCTTCACCATTTTCGGCTGATGCAGTTATGGTCGATTTGGTTTTCTATCCAGCCATCGCGAAAAACCCACGTGACTTTATGTACTGGTCTATGGGGAAAGAGAGATCCACCAATGACCATGTTGTTATTACCACAGAATTCTGTAAACAGCACTCCGTTTTCGCTCATCTCTCCTAGGCCATGGTGTCCCATGACGCGTTTAAGGCCCGCGTTGTTTGAGCCAATCTTCGCATTGAAGTCCCCATTTGAATTTGGATGTCCCCTTTCGGGATTTTCTCAACCACACTATTCAGCTGGGTGTAGAAACTCTCTTTCTCTTGCAGGTCGGCAGCATCTGTTGGCGCATAGCACTGGATTGCTGTAAGGTTTCTAACCCGTGTTCTGAATCTGGCAACGATTATTCGCTTATTTATCGGTTCCCACTTCAACAGGGCCGCATGTGCTCCTGGGCTCAGTAGGAATCTAACTCCTCTTTCTCGAGTAGCATTTCCACCTCGTATGCCAAAGTAGAGCAAGACTTGCCCGGACATCAGTGTTTGCCAGTACCTGGCCAGCGGACCTCGCTAAGCCCCAGGATTTCAAGCTCGAGGCGGCTAGCTTCGCATGCAAGTTGAGCAAGCTTGCCCTTCTGGGCAAGGGTCAGTATATTCCATATTCCGATTCGTGTCCGTGTTTTCATGCTAAAGGTCGTTGTCAATAACCCGGAGAGATTTCTTCTTCCATTTTCATTTTCTATTCATTTTTCTTTTTTCAGCGGTTTACCAGTCTCATAATTATTTCAAAGATTAGTATATCCAATAAATTTGTTCATGTTATTTCGCAGAACCACGTTCATTATTCTAAAATTGACTTATCATTTGATAAAATGTTCTGAAACAATGTAATAACCGACCTAATTAAATCTTTTTTCCCTCCTGCAGGCATCTCAATGCACAAAGGCTATGCATTCGTGCAGTTCACGAACCCCTTCGACGCACGAAATGCCTGTCATGGTGAGGACGGCCGCACTGTTCTGAGCCAAACACTGGGTAAGTTCAAATTTGCAATAATATTTATTGCGGCTGTCCATCAATGATCACGTCCAAATAGGACCATTTTGATACAATGCTTCTTGCTGGGTTTTGAATAACCATAAATTATTAAACCTCGACCAGCAGATTCTCTATCAGTCGACGTACACTGTACATGCCGCAACACGAACAACACACACACTCACACGATGATGCACACAATTAGTCTTGATGTCGCATGTAGAACAAACTTCAAACACCAGAAAAGCAAAGATACGTCATGTCACGGAACGCGTGCCATTCGACGGCCTTCCCAGCTGGGAGCTCATCAATCATACGGAGCCAGCGCAGTAGTTACGTTCCGAGAAAAAAAGCGAAACTGGAAAACTTTCGCTGTCATGTCATTCATAAATTATTTTCCATTCCATCAGACCCGAACGATCGGGGTGATCTACCACTTCCGGTGCCTAAGCTTGTGCAGAAAGCGGATTTCGGGTTAGACCGGTCGGTGATAGGTCACATCGGGTGTCCTCAATTTTCCAACCTAAGTTACAAAGTTAATCAATTCCATTCTTTAGTCCCGAGTTCCGGAAGCGTTCTGCGTAGTAGGAAAGAACGCTATGTTTGGAATTACTGGATTTAATCGCTTAACAATCAATGTTCCCCTTATTCGTTCACTGCCTTGAACTGGCCTGAATAAATACGCAATATTTTTTCCCTGGTGAAAGTGTGGAAAACAAAAGATAGAGACACACGCATATTCTCAACCCAATTTGTTTTGCTACGGGTCACGCAAACTTTTGCTACACCGAGCGATTGGTGGGTTACTCTGCTTCTCCCCTCGTCGAACGCGTCGTCACCGTGCCATCCGTCGCCGTCCGCAGCAACAACAACACTATCATCAACGGGGTGGCCAAGCCAACATGTCAGTCCGCATGGCCGAGACCCGGTGCGTGTGGCATATTCCGTGTGGTTAGGTCGTCGTTTTTCGGTTCCTTGCCAGCTAATAACTAATAGCGTATATTTCCGGTTCTGCTTTTCTGCCCGAGTGCTTTTAATTTATGGCAATTTTTATGCACGAAGCGTTGCTTTTCCATTAAATGAAATTAATAGTGCTTTAATGGGTGGCGATACATGGAACTATGGGATATTTTGACGGCGTCCAAAGTCCACAGCACCAACTGGTCGGCCGACAGAATTCCACGGGCTGTTTTTCTACTTGAAGGCTTTCTGCCACCGGCAGGCCATGTAGCAGGGCTGGCAGGTGATGAAGGAGGTTGAAGAGGGTATAAATTTAAATACATGGGGTAGTGCATGGCCGATAAGGTGTTAACACCTGCTATCAAGAATTTATGTAGTACTTAACGAAATGTTTTAATTTGTATTCATACGATACTTTGACTGTAACGTTTGGGCGAAACACTACAGCACTAATGCAGCGAAGAACCCATGTATTATAGTGCCCACATTTTGTCAGGATGATCCAAATATATATTTTTCAAGCTCACATGTTCAATGTAAGCTCATATCTTCAATTCAATAAAATTTCGCTCAATTCAACTAAATAGGCGAAAGAGAAGACATTGATAGGACCTCTTCAAGGAAACCTTAGGATTTTTCCCAATCTTACATGTTTTTGTGACTGTTTTTTTTAGCATAGAGTGCTATTGACTCTAACAGTTGCTCCTAGCTGAAATTTGAACATTAAAAGGCCTTCTTCTCCTTCTTTTCTTAAATAAAAGCGAAACTTCACATTTTGTTAGTTACTACCGTAAAGTAAATCAATGCTGATGAAAATAGAGCAGTTGGAAAAATATTCGTTGTATCTATTTTATACTTGTTCACTATGACGTTAATTATAGTCACCTGTATAAATATAATTTGTTATGTGATTTTATTACCAGCCGCCTTTTCGAGTTCTAAACAAATATCAATCTACCATAATGCCGGACATTCACATACGAAGTGCTTTGTTTCGAAACCATGCTTTGCTAGCCGGCATTCTATTTTAACATGCGTTGATAGAGCACTTTTCACGACTTTTCGGAAGCAAAATATCACATACTTAATCACAAAAAGACAAAATATGAATCACACCACAAGTCATGAGAGATAATTCAAGCATACCAAATGCTTGTAGACGTTACTTGAATACCCGTAACGTTATTTCACGGCCGGTGACTTTTTGGTGTAGGCATTTGAACTTGCTTTACACGCGTGATTGCCATTAAACCAACCTTTGCTTACACGTACATTAGGGTGGCATTTATGTCGTGTACATATAATTTACTTACACATAATTTTTTTTGTCTGTCAGTAGAAATCAGCTTGAATAAAAAATATATATATTTTTCGTTCAATTAGTACAATGTTCTGGAAATTATTCGAAATGAAAAAGAGTTTCAAGAAATAAAAAATTATATAAGTTGACACAAAAAATATATTGTCAGGTTGTCGAAGACAATAACGAATAAGCCATCCTCATCGGCTTTTGACACCTCCACGACATCGCTATCTTGGTCTACAGAGTTTGACAGTACCCCCATTAAGTTGGACCCCTCAGTATTGTACCCCAAACAACAATGGTGTCGCATTGATTTTCTATGGAGTGATTTCCCGCCCAGTATTTTTGACGTTTCAGATTCAGTCACAGAAAAATGGCGACGAGCCGGGGGGTCGGCTTTTGACAATTGGATAACTAGCAAGCTGCCGTGAACGACACGCATCTGACACATTTCAGCGTGTCCTGTTACGACGAGGACCCGATTTTCATTACCATTTTGCTACCGGTAGCAAAAAATACGTTTGTGACTAAGTTATTAAACGGGGGGCTCCATAGCCGCAAGGTTACCGAGTCTACTTTGACAAGCGAGTGGTCGCGGGTTCGACCGTTCGATGTCAAGTAACTTTAGCATGGGTTTATTCTCAGGTCGCTCATGTACCCTTCCTTCATGCTGAATTCTATATACGTACTGAAGCCTCTTGACAGTGCAAAAGTCCTTCCTATAGTTAAGTGTACTGGTCAGAGGAACGAAGGAATCCTCGCCAGGGACGGCTATAATATAGGATAGTACTGGCAGCGAGGAATAAGTGGGTAAAGTAGATCAAGCTTTGAAGGGAGGGTAAACCCCAATACACGCAAGCACGCATAAAATTTAATAAGCATATCGCTCACTTAATACTTAATAGCAAAAAGAAATGCAGTGCAGGTCATACAGCAAACACCCGGGCGATATCACAATAGATCAACTATACTGATCGCAGTAATGAAACTATACTGGTCCACATATGAAAAAAAAGCTATTAAACAAGTTTTAAATTATGTCTGTTAAAAGTACTTTCTAACGTAGAATTTACTTTTTGATTTAGATTGTTATTTAAGTAGGTGCAACAAGTTACATTTCGTAACGGGACACCATCGCAGAAATACCGCTTTTTCCACCATGTTTTAATATGTGTACATTTCGATGTGCTAATTATTAAACGTTCTGTATGTTGATTGTGTTGAGAACTACGTTTTCTTTGTAGTTCAAAAATAACTGGTTCATTTCCAGTATAATATGAGTTGAAATATGCTGTTTTAAATACCAATTTCTTGGTGTACAAATGCGTGGAATGTGTCATCTGCTTGGTGAGGTTTTATCTTTCTCTTCTGCAGAATATTGCAGGCCGGTGTTGGGTGAATAAAAATCTAGAAACACCGGAACCTAACATGTGTAGTGACGAGCAGAGAAACCTGGTTACGAACGACCATGAGCTAGGTGCTTGACAGGTGAAAGCAGTTCATTGATGAGCATCTCCTTGGCAATAAAACGGTATAAGGCAAAAGGGAGGCCAATCCGGAAGTGTCCACGAACAGTAGCAGCGTCTCGGTTGTCGATCTTAAATAGATCCGGTGCGAAATCAGGCTTGAAACTAATAAAACCGTCAGAAAGGACTGACCCGCAGTATACCTCTTGAAATATGGTATCTCAAGTAACAAATCTAAGCTTAATTACGTTCCTCTAGTGGTTTTCAAGACTAATTTCATAAAACCTCCTGATGACTGCTACAAAACTGCCTTCCGATCAAAGGGCTGACTCTTCAGAACGTTTTTTGAAGAACCTCTTTGAGAATCAGGCTATAAGCTTAAATAGTCTTACCGTACTCTGCAGAAAGCAACAATTAAACCGTCTATGCATTTCGCTGCTTGACAGTTTCCGCAATAATTTAATAAAACTTCTTGCTGCAAAACTATGAAGCATACAGCTTGCTCTGGTAAAAAGCTAAGTCAGTCCGGACAGGCAGCTGGACGACGAGTCACTCAACATCTTGGTCATCGAAGTGGAGGTCATTGTCAATCACCGTCCCCTAACATATCTTGTCTTTAGACTTGAAAGAAAGCGAGGCTTTATCTCTTAACCACTTTCTGTTGGGAAGTTCGAGTGAAGTTCGGCAGCCTGCGGTGGAGCCAACGACTAGCTCAGAAGCTGTAAAGAGTTCGTGGGGTATGATGCAACATCAACTGAATTGCTTCTGGATGGATCCGGGAAATGCTACCCACCTACCCAACGAAGAGCGGATGATAGCCATCCGCAGGACCTAGTGCTCATTGTGGAGGATGACAAGCGAAACAGATTAGAGGGCGTGTGATGGTAGTGGTAGCTGTAAAGACCCAGGCACAATGCATACAGATTTTACTGCGTTGCGGCAATTTGACAGTTTTCCATGGGAGTATTTCTCGCTGAAACGGGGCCACTACTGACACGAGGTCTTCAAATATTGGAACTTTTGCGCTTAATTGATTGAAAATGGCTAAAAAATATGAATTTCACTTTTGATACCTCGAAATAGTGAACCCCTCGTTCGCCAAGTGGCCTAACAGTTTCAAAAAAAGTTGAATTTTAAGCTAACCTTGAGATCTATATCAAACAACTATCTATAATAAACAACTAACAAATGGCCCGGTTCTGTAAAGAAGAACAGGGCTTTCAAATGGAATAAAAAAATGTTTGGCGGCAATCTTGGATTCGGTCGCCAAATTGGATTTTATCAAAAAATCACCGTTTTCACCATTAGCCCCCCAACTAATGCTGAGTGGTTTTGAAATTAAAATCGGTTGGGGGGATCATGACGAAAACGGCGATTTTTTGATAAAATCCAACATGGCGGCCAAATCCAAGATGGCCGCCAATGTTTTTTTACTTCGTTTATAAGCCCTCTCTCTCCTCTTTACATCTCTACTCTTTACCGTGTCGTTTGTAGTAAGTTTCATAGAAAATTTTGGAAATATCACAATAATTATATGAAAATTGTGAACCTTGCTGTCAGTAGTGGCCCCGTTTCAGCGAGAATTACTCATGGGTTTTCTGTCAAATTTCCGCAACGTAGTAAAATCCGTATGCATTGTGTCTGGGCCTTAAGTGATAATCGAATCTGAAACTTGGACCGGTGGCAAGTGTTACGGGGAGGAGGATGTTGGCGCTGGGTGTACTGCATCGGTGAGACATTACGGTGACGGTTGTCAACTGACTGATAGCGGAGGACGTATACCGATTAAGGGATCGTCTCGAAGTCATTTGTGAATGTCATCGTGGAGAAGAAAAACCTAAACTAAAAGTTACTTAGCAAATTTATTGATATTTTTTAAATTAGTTGATTGAAGCTACTTATAATTAGTTAAAACTGTAAATTACTTATTCTACTAAAGTCTACCGTAAGTAGTTACTTAAAATAGTTAAAATTGTAAAATCTCTATTGATAAGGCCAAAAGAATAACTACTTGTGTTATTTAAATAACGAAGCAATAACATTTACATTTACAAACATTTTATGAAATATATCGAATGTAATTTTAAGGTCACAATAAGATATGATAACAAAATCAGTTATTAAACTCATCTTACAATGTTTCAAATATCTACTTAATAACAAAATGTGTTATCAATGTATCTCCATATCTATTCAATAAATAATCAGAGGGGTTGTGTACAAGACACGACCGCATATATAGGTGACGCAGGACTACGTAAGTCTCTTTGTAGTGATTGTGGCATGTATTCATGCTTGTAATCATTCGATTCTTAATGTATACATGCTATATGCAACATATATACATGCTACATGCGTTGTATGTAACATTTATCAAAGTAGTAACATTGCATACGTTCAATTCTCAAAAGATTGTGCATTTGAAAACAATTTAACAAAATCAAGAACACAAACTATTGCTTTCCGGCTACCTTACTGAAATTAAAGATTGCTTTTATTATCCATGGTTTCCCACGTTGAAGGGATTTTACCAATTCAATCCTATTTTATCAACAGCACATCTTCTCACTACACTTCTAATGAAACGGCAAGCATGTGTATTCATACAGAGTCGTATTATAATCGAACACTACAGCTGTAGCACATTTTTCCAACACAGATATCAAATTCGCCGAGGTTTAATCGTCTCGCAGTAAAGAATTTGCGATCTGTTGGGACAACGAACTTGTGTCATTTTTTCTGGCACACTTCCCTAACACAGACATCAAATTGGACTAGGTTTAATCGCGTTTGTAAGAAATCTGTTGGCACGAGGGGGTTTTGTTACTCTCTCTCTCTCTCTCTGGCGTACTTCCCAAGCAAGGACATCAAAATGCTCTAGGTTGAACGGCAGTGTTAAGAAATCTTGTTGAAATGAGGAATCTGTCACTTGTTTTGGCTTACTTCCCAAGCACAGATATCAAATTTGTATAGGTTTAGATCATCATAAAGAATCTTCCAACCAATCATGAAGCGAGAATTCTGGTAAAACATAGGTTCATTATTTTCAATTTTTCAATAGTTCAACATAAAGAATCCATACTTTTCTTCATTTGGGTCAATTCTTAGAAGATTTTCCGATCGATTGGTGTAAGAATATTGAAAATCGATCGGAAAACCGCTGAGCTAATAGCGCTCAAAACCTTTCATTTTTCGTGACGCTCGCATTTTTCGATTTTTTGGAATGACACCCTATCTCAGAACTTGCCGTAAGACGTAGTCCCACGTCAAAAAATATATAGTACTATACTTTAGCTTGATATAGTTTTGATATTATTTTGCTCTATTTCGCTCCTGCTCGGGAAGTAAAAATAACTATAACCTAAGTTAAAATAAAATAACCTAAACTAAAATGCACTAATTAAATATTACAGTTTAAAGCTGCATTGAATCGCAAACGTCGTTTTCGTGCTGCTAAGAACCAGGTGTTCTAAAAAGATTGGTATCGTCTGAACACCAGCTTTGTTAACTTGAAAATACATCCGTGAGCAGAAAAGTTAAAATTTTACTGTCAGTTCATCCTGACCGATTTGGTGTTAAGCGACCATAATGTCATGTTTGCAGATTTACTTACTTTACTTTTTCCGACAACAATCCGCTCATCGAATCCATGCCGAATCCAGGAGACGTCTCCACTTTTCTCGGTCTTGGGTTGCCGCTCTCCAGTCGTCTTAACACACGCTGCTCTAGCATCTTCGTAAACAGTGCTCATACCCGTTGGATGGACAAGGTCTGCCTCGAAGTCGTCGGTCTCTCTACTAAATATTGTTTTCGCTGGTCTCTCATTCAGCATCCTTGCTACGTGGCCAGTCCATTATAGCCTCCCTTGTTTTAATCGCTTCACAATATCCGCATCTTTGTATACTTGGTATATTTCATGATTCATTCGCCTGTGCCACAGTCCTTCGTCTTATATGCCGCCAAGCATTGATCGCAGGATCCTACGCTCAAAAACGCCAAGAGCTCGTCGGTCGCTCTCTTTCAACGTGCACGTTTCGTGGCCGTAGGGCCACCGGGAGAATTATCATCTTAAAGAGCGGGTGTTTTGTACGGAGTTGTAGGCTACGGGACCTCAGCTGGCTACGTAATCCGTAGAATTACGCGAATCGCTCCACTTATTTTTTTTTCCTTTTTCCTGCTGTTATGCGATTCGTCGATCAAGCTTTCTGGTGTATTCCGGTGCCACGCCATCTGCCGTCAACGGCTGGATGTTGAAACATAGCGTCCTCTCAGTGTGAGCTTTCGCCGCATTCGACAACTTGCGCCAATCTTAAGCGGGGAACGCTGCTGAATAGAAAACAGCTCAAGAAAAAATCCTACTATTTACCGAAGAAATTTTGACAACTCCAACGCAAGCATCTAACCGTCATTTTTTCTTGTGGTAATAATTGAGTCGGATATCATTCCGTACGGAAAAGTGACGTTTTAATTCACTTGCGTATAAAACTGCGCCATCTGAATGTGAAATAATGTTACTTGTGAGGTGCGTAAGAAATCATTAGAGAAATCGATTTCTTGTGCATTTCTTGTCCTATCTGTTTGCTCACTTCTTTTCAGCAGCGTACCTTGCTTTACACATGACGAGATAGTAGTCAGAGTCGATATTTGGTCTCCGAAAAAACTTTACATCGATGACATTCCGAAAAGTGTCGACCATCAATCAGTCACCATTTGGAAGTCTCCAGGTTTGTTTCCGAATATTCATATGTGGCAAGTAGACGCCAAAAATGGTCAAACTTCAGGCTGCGACAATGTTTATGAGTCTTAGACCGTTATCATTGGTCGACTGATGAAGGCTCTGTCTTCTAATAACGGGATGGAAGAATTCCTTCTTCCCGATCTGCGCATTTGCATCTCCCATGATGGTTTTCACGTCATGTTCTGGGCACTCTTCATAGGTCCTCTCGAGTCTATCGTAGAACTCGTCCTTAGCATCACCGGATTTACCATTTGTTAATGCGTAAATGTTCATTGGACTGTAGTTGCAGAATTAATCTTAATGCTCAACACACATACACCGCTACGGGTCTCCAGCGGATAACTCGTTGCTTTTGTTTTCTCAATGATCTCCACTCCGTGTTCATGTAGCTCTCGAACAAACCCAGCTCATGGCGGTTCATAAAAAGTTCGAATAATCCAGGTACCAAGTTTCCACTCGTTATCCATTAAGCGTTTCCTTATCCTTCGCCTTGTCTTTTAGTTATTCTATAATTGGGTAAAGCCTATCTGATTTCAACGCTTACACAGGCTATTCCTAACGAGCAATTAAATGTATTTAATATGACAACCAAACTAACCCTTCAACTTACTATATTCAATAAATAGGGAGAACTCTCTTGCCACAACTAGTTTCAGCGATCGCTAACATGTTAATGTCACTAGATATAATAATCCAAATAAATGTTGACAACTACACGATCGCTCGAATGGAGTAGAGCATGACAGTGCACATCTTAAATGTCGATGCCTCTCTTATAGCGGCCTGTTTCGTTCGTACCGAATATCGCCATGATGTACCTACATGTCTCGAACGGTGGTGAAACAAATTGTCCCGGCGTAAAATCAGCAATGATATATGGCCCTCACCTACCTCACGCTGCGAGATGCGCGATAGATGAGGTAAATAACATGTCTAATCTTAGAAAATGATCTTCTAAGCGGCCTGCTACGAAGAGGAACGTTGTAATGGGGCCACGTGGTGTTCCATTCTTTAGCTTACTTTGTGTCGATTCGTTACATTCCCGTTCATTTTCCTTCAACCTGTTCGGGATGTTCTCGCTGATGCTGGGTGGTAATAAATGCTGAAGATGAGTAGGAATGTTCAAATTTAATTCGATCTAGTGACGTATTGGCTTGTTGGTATGCGGTGCGACTTCCGGCATCGAAGGAATGAAGGAACCATAATGAACACAGCGCCTCCATCGAAAAGAAAAGTTGCTGTGTAGTTTTTCTTAACCATGACCGGGAATTTAAAGAAATTCTTATCGAAAAAAGAGCTCCCAACAAAACTAAAAAAATAATGATCATTCATTTATCTAAATTTGATTTAATTGGAAGAAAAAAGTCCGATTTGGTCAATTGGTGTTACTTCGGTGGAATGTTCATGTTATTAATTAAGCAATCCAACATTCGCAACTGTTGATCATCACTAGCGTGCGGTTTAGCGTTATGATGATGAAAACACTCCTCAAGGGCGCAGAAATAGCCGCACAAAGTGTAGCAATGGGACGGCAAATCATTCTACATTCAACCGTACGTTAAACTGGCTGAGACGAAACAGGTGCCAGGTTTTTTACGCAAAGCGCAAATTAGCCACCCAAAGTGCGAAAGAACCTACCGTACACATATCTCAAGCAAACACATTGGCAGGATTAGAGTGGAATTTGACGATTCTGACGGGGAATGTTTCCTTCTCGGACAGTTTTGACCGTACGGGCGAGAGGCGAGAAAGTGTAGCAAAATTGAATATCGTTTGAAGATGTAAACGAGAAGCTTATCTGGCTAATGAGACACACCGAATGATTGATAGCGGAAAATCGTTACCGACAACGATTGCCGTAAAATTTCTTTTAATTTTTCTAGCGGCTATTTAGTTCATTTCCGGGTGCTATGAAAATCTCATTAACGAAGTTCGGATTACATGACACTATGATGATTTTCGAAACGGCTGATCGCTTCGAAAGCAACTAGCTTGAACTAATTAAGGCTAATTAAAAATGAAATTCCATTTATCCAAATCTACTCTTTGATACTGTTTCACTATTGGAACAATGGCACAAGATTCTCGAAGGCATCACAGAAACTGAGTGAGTTTATGTAGAATATAAATAATACATTAATGTACGAACTATTTGCTAAACAATGTCAAGCCTAACGACCTCATTGCTCGTCACTGCCACAATCACGCGAATACGAAGATTTAATTTTAATTATATAAATTCACGACAGCGAGTTTCGTTTCAGAAGCTATCGCGTGTTATTTAATTATAGTGCTTTTCCTTAAATAAATTTTGCCTGTGTCATTTGAAGCTACCGGTAAGAGCCGGCTACTATCTTTTAGCTACGCACGGTTTAAATTGAATACAATGGAATCGATTAATATATGACTAACGTTTCATCGCATTTACTAAAAACTTAATAGACATTTAACCGCATAATAAATGAGAAATGTTCTTCCCATAACTCGTTGAAGGCGACTTGAAAACCGTCCGCTTCTTTCGCTCGCACAACTGCATTCAACCGCTTCTGGGCCATTAGCACACTGCGGTAAGTTTCCCCCGTCTAGCACATTCGCGTCTCGCATCGCACTGACTGACGGTGAAAACCATACTATCGATCAAACTTGATGATGTTTTGTCTGCCGAGGTGTCTTCCGTTTAGCTGAAAGCCGCGTGCCACCGCACCGGCCACGGCATCAAACCAGCTAACTATTAAACATACTAACTACCGCCCGATAGTAATAAAGCGTAGTTTTGACGTGGAAGAAGAAGAAGAAGCAGACGTTTTCTACTCTTAGTTTAAATGATTTGTGTCAATGTATGGCATCAAGAAGAAACATTTCCACTAGACACCGAGACGTCGTGCTATTCTGTTTTGTGTACATTTTTTTTGGTAGTTGCCGTACTATCAATCAATGTAGCAGTTGTTTTATAGATCATCATTAACATGAAATGAAACCAAATCAGATCTCAACTAATCCAAATGTTTAGCTCTTACATTGAACCTAATTGGTGCTTGATAATCATGTCGAATAGTTAGATTACAAAGAGCTGATCTAATTCAAAAGTAAGTATTTATAAGCTTTACAAATCAACCATGTCGAACGATTTGTAATAGTATTTTAACGTGGAACTACGTAGTTTTTATAGCAAGCTTTGAGGTAAAAAGAAAATCAAAGACGTAGTTTTTTGTCAGAACTAAAACGAACACCACCAGCATTTGTGGGTCGAACAGCATGTTCCCAACAATAGTAAACATTCAATCAGGGCTTGGGATGGCTCGATCACTTTGACTCAATTTTGATTCATTTCACAGTACTTGGCTTGGCTGAGATAAGCCATATTTGGGAAAGTTATGTATGAGACACTAAGAAAAAAGAATTTGAAAAAAATATATAAGCATTTTCACGAAGGAGAATTTGGTCAAGTAACGACGTGCGCGGAATGCGTTGACCACAATCCGGGGGAGGAAAAAACGCCAGAAGGGGGACAAAGATCGGGAAAAGCTCGAACAACTATTCCAGGCTGATGGGACGCGCAAGTTCTATGAGAAGACGCACCAATCTCGTAAAGGATACACTCCAAAGCGTGATAGATGATAGGGACGAGGAAGGAAACTTGGTCACAAACGAGTGCGAGGTGATTGATATTTGGAAGTAGTTCTTCGGTTCATCTCAATGGCGATATAACAGAAGGAGACGGAGCGAAAGTTAACCTAGGTATGCCTAAAAATGACAATCCTGACTCCCGATGTCGTACTGTACTGTAAACTAATATTGAAACCATACCATGCTGTGCATATCAATGGAATATAAATCTATCAGCCCAGCCCAGCTACTAAACGGAGATGTTGATTGCAGCTCTCTTTAAAGTCGTGTTTCCCGAAGGCAACTCTGGAATCATTTCCTTCTGTGGCAGCCTTCTCATCGTACAGAGTACGCGTACAACGAACTTTGGGCCATGTTCTGCAGTATCTCTAATGATGCTGGTGACGTGTACGATTTCGAGATTAGTAAATTTGTTTATGACCGTAGGAAACAACTAAGTATTAGACAACTATTAGGCAAATTGTCTGTTTAACTCTAAATTGAAGATAATATGATAAAATATAAAGAATGATAGAGCCACCGGAACCTTCAAGGGCTTCAACCGATCCTTTTTTTTCTAGCGTTTTCACACCACCGCGCATTCAAATTCACACCGTCTGTTTAGTGGTGGAATACCAACACTATGCATAACGCCACTAACAGCTTACTCATTCATGCCTCCGTTTTGAACGGTAGAACGAATCAGGGGTGGCCCCGAACTTCTAACCGAAATTTCTATTTAAATTTAACTTTTTCTACGACTCACGAATGTTCAATTGCTGGGGCCCCATGATTCATGAAATCATCCGATTTGGTGATTGAAATGTAGTTTCTCATCTATAAATTCAATTCTCTTTGTAGCTTTAATTTGGACTTATGATCTCAAACTCTGAAAAATACTTGTAAGAATCTGAAAATTTTAAACCAAAGTTTCTAGGTTAATTACTATTTCAATCGAAGTCTTTCTGCTGCTTATAAATATTGAATTGTTGGGACCCCGTGATTCAAGAAATCATTAATTTGAACTGTTGGGGTCCAAGCTCCGAAAATACTTATATAAGCAGCTTCAATTATGAGAATTTAAAAGTAGCATTTGTATTTCATCCGCAGTCATTTTGCTACTCATAAACGTTGAACTGCCGCCTTAAGCCTCATACTTAGATTACTTCAGTGGCGACGGACGGTCCGTTATCGATCCTGCGTCGAATGGATTACGGTCCTCCAGTACTTAATCCTGGGCTACCATTCTCCAAACCCCTCGAACACCAGCTGAACGTGCATCTTCGATAGCGCATATTTATCAGTTGCGGGGTCTGCTCCAAAGTCCACGGCCTCTTCTTGAAACGGCCTTCTGCTTAAAATAATTTTGGCTACTCTTTCGTCGGGCATTCTAGCCATGTGACCAGCCCACCGCAGACTGCCACACTGAACTACCTTCATAATAACAGCATATTTGCATACTTGATACAGCTTGTGGTTCATGTTTCTGCGCTACACTCCATTTTCCATTTTTAAAAACTTTACGCTAAAAACCCTAAGCACTCGTCGTTTAGCTTACTTTAACGTCCATGATTCATGTCCGTAAAAGGCCACCGAGAGGATTAGTGGTCTCTATAGCGCCCGTTTTATGCGAATTTGTAAGCTACGGGACTTCAGCTACAAAACGTAATACATAGAAAACCCAATTCGCAACTGCAATTAGTCGTTCTATTTTGCGAATTACATCGTTGTCACATGTCACGAGCATACCAAAATATATGAAATCTTTTACTACTTGTTATCGTTCCCCATTCAGTTCCTCTTCGGCACCAAAACCATTTGGACTTCCATGTTCCCTGCTAGCTATATACTTCGTTTTGACGGTGTCAATGGTAAGTCCTAATTTCCCAATTAAATGGCCTAAAGGCTTCTTTCCCTGCTCTACTGCTGATTTCGGTGATATCAACGTCATCCGCAAAATCAATAAGCATGTGAGGTCTCATCCGCTATTCTTACTCATAATTTTTACTCATCCAGCGTCACACGAATCAACGTAACTAGTTCTGAAGGAAAACTATGTCTTAGCTTTAACTGCTACAGCTCATTTCGTTTGACTGAATCGTATGCCGCTTTAAAATCCACAAAAAGATGATGAGTTTGCTAGTTGTACTCCCGAAACTCGTCAGTTACTAGACGCAGGGTAAATATCTGATCCATCGTGGAGTGACCCTTATGAAAGCCAACTTGGTGCTCGCCGACGAAGAACTCCGCTGACGGTCTTTTTTTATGGGCTTATCACTTTGACCACAACATTATTGATCTATTGTAATGTTGCCCGGGTGAATGCTGTATTCTGCACTGCATTTCTGTGCTTTATCGTTATTCGGTGAACGATAAGCTTATTTTTTTTATGCGTGCTTATGTGTCTGAGGGTTTTACCCTTGCTTAGATGCATGTCCTACTATACCAAACCTGTTTCGCCTCGTTATAGTTAGAACTGGTGAGTCCTCATGAGGTTCAAAACCATTACCTCAATAGGTCCTCATACCAGTATACTAACCATAAGAAGCGTCTTCGGGATAATGTAGAACTCAGCATGAAGGAAGGGTGATGAGGGGCCTGAGAATAAACCCATGCTAAAGTCACTTTGACATCGAATGGCCTGATTCTACTAAGATTCGAACCCACGACCATTCGCTTGTCAAAGCAGACTCGGCAACCTTGCGGCTACAAAGCCCCCCAGCTGACACAGAGCTGACGGTCTTAGTCTACAACACAGGATAAGGAGAGCACCTTATAGGCAGAATTGAGCAATGTAATTTCTCGATAGTTTTTATGCTCGAGTCGATGCCCGTTTTTAAAATTGGGGAGGCCAATAAGGCCAATCAACCACTCCTCCGATATTTATTTTTCACTTATATCCTGGCAATGATGCAGCGAATTGTTTCGTACAGCTGCTCGCTCCCCGCTTTTAGAAGTTCAGCCAGGACCTCCTCCTGTGAGTGTTGGTGGCTCCACAGCTTGGCCGTCGCTCACAATTCTTATCCTGTACCTGCTGATCTTTGTGTTTACTTCTCTATTCAACAGCGTCTGGAAATGCTCTTCCACCTAGCTGTTACCGTTATTTTGTCAGTAAGCAGGTTGCAGCACTATCATTGCACATCACATGCATGGCCAAATTCTTTCACCTGACCGTTTTGTAGAAACTCCGTGTGTCGTTGCTGGCGAACCTCTCATCTGGACCGGTGAGCATGTGCTCTTTGTACTGGCGTTTTTAGATGGTGGGTTCTTTTTTCCACAGCTCTACTAGGACGAACCAAAAAGATTTGTACAGAGGCTCTGGAATTCCTCGCATTGGAATCGTGTGAAAGAATTCTGCAGAGAATTCGCACAGAATACCTTGCTTATAGAAGAAGGATTCTTATAGGAGAATCCAAGAGTTGAATCCCAGTACCCAGTGAACTCGGTACGGGAATTGCCTGCACTATGAAATAAGAATCCTCTGGACTCTAAAAGCAGGAATCCTGGTCTCTCGATTCTTTTCTCTGGTCTGTCGTGTAGGTGCAGTGAATATGAATAGCTTCATATATATTGAACCGTTGAGATTCTATCATTTACAAAATCAGCTTATTTGATACTTGCAATTTTGTATGCAATTACCCCTATAACTTAGAATTTGCAGAAATATAAATGGATGGTAGATGAGGAAAATGCTGCACCGGCGACAAAGACGCACAGTGGCACTCATCTGAATGTGGAAAGTGCTCTTTCGGGTTCGCTGAAGGACGGTCAGTAAAGAATCAAATATTCACGCTGCGGCAGATCCTCTAAAAATTCCATGAATAAAGAATTCAACGCACAATTATTTCATTGATTTCAAAGTTGCGTACGACGTTGTCAACGTGATGGTCCTCATGTGGGCTGTTCAACATGCCGGATGTTATGTACATTACAGGATGTTATGAACAGAGCAACACACAGGTACAATCTTCAGCAAAACTAGTTAGTTCGTCTGCTTTGCCGATGAAAAGCATATTGTCGATAGAACATCTGTGGTAGTGGCTGAACAAACTAAAACTCAAAGTAGCGAAGATTGGATTGGCGAAAAATGCGTCCAAAGTACCGTGAATCGCCAATATGACGCACACGCTAAAAGATGGTGACTCGGTCCTAATGACGAGTAAGTTTGTTTTGTTTCGATCGTGCATCGAGCCGCTATGCTGCCCGTTCTCCCCGTACTCGATACTCGACAATGACTAAGTCGAGTCAAGTTGCACGACATGACTTACAAAATAGAGCCCATAATTATTCGATGTACCGTCCTTGTAACGCTGATGTCTTTTGAGTAGATGCCGTTTTTTGTGTTAATTTATTGTCATAAGAATATTGCACACTGAGGCCCCTAATCTCAAAGGCCCGGTGGGCCCTTTGGCTCTTAGTCCGCCCCTGGAACGAATGCATTTTAAGGTGAAATTAGCAGTCATCGATTCTGCCAATTTCAAAAGCAGTTTTTTTGTTTGAAACAAAAATTTTGTTTATAAAAATATATTCGCTGTGTTCAGATTGGCAAGAAGAATGCAGTATTTACATTTTTACAAACAGAACCCCGCTTTTGGACCCAAAAACTGCTTTTGAAAATGGACTCATCGACGAAAAGTCAATGATTGCTAATTTCTCGTTAAACCTTTTTAGCATTTTCGTTTCGATCAAGTTGCCTTTACCGTTTGGAGCAGCGAATGACTGCAAAATAGTCAAATGACTGCAAAACAGTCAAATGACTAGCAGTCATCACCCTAATGAAAAGCAACCGCGCTATCGTATGATTCAATACTACAAAAAAACCACCACTACATGTGCATGGAAGAAGTCGGACGGACTCCGTCCAATACAAACGAACATTTTGCTTGCGTCGGACCGACTCCATGGGACAAACTATTACTGTGAGCAGCCGATTTGGAGACAAAAAGAGAAATGGAAAAATACGTCGTCTTATGCTTCCAGTCAGTTTGTAGTTAGGGTTGCCAAGTGGCCGGTTTTTCATTCGCACAGCCGGCGGCCGGTCAATCCTGCAAAAAGGCCGGTTT
This sequence comes from Sabethes cyaneus, assembly GCF_943734655.1. Lineage (NCBI taxonomy): Eukaryota > Metazoa > Arthropoda > Insecta > Diptera > Culicidae > Sabethes > Sabethes cyaneus. Next base: position 147,679,269 of record NC_071354.1, read on the forward strand.
TCCGACATATGAAGCCGGATTTGTACATTTTGCCTGATTTGATAAATTTTCGGATAAATTTATTAGCAATCCTAGGCAGTGGATCATTGAAGATAGCCAGTTTGGTAGTGACAATACTCTGGCGGTAATATACATTAAATTGTCCACTAACGCCAGAAGCAAGTAGTTGTCACTCTAAAACTAGCTATCATCAATAATCCATTCAACGTTCGTTGTAGTTGCGGTGACTGCCTCAACTGACTGCTCATCATTACCAGGCAAATCGTCTAATACCTATCACTACCGGGGGATCGACCGGCCGGTTTTTGTAATCTTCAGACTTGGCAACCCTATTTGCAGTTTAGATTTTTCGATATGAACGCGCAAAGCGGGAGAACGACTGTTGGCTTCTCCTGAAAGGCAGCATGAATTAAAGGGTGTCCCATATCAAATTGCACTACGGAAGAAACGCTGTAGAAAATTACCTATTGGGTATTTTCTCATGAAAATTTGAGTAGAAGTAGTTTAGAGTGTATTGCTTACTCTCTCTTGTTATCGCTATCAGTTTTTCGAAAATTGGAAAAAATGGCGTCACCCGAAAAGCAACGTAGCGAATTTATTTTGCGCAAGCACCTGAAAAATCATCAACTCTCTCATCATGAATGATGAGACTTACGTCAAGGCGGACTTCCGGCAGCTGCAGCCCCTGAACTGTACTTCACCGCCCAGCACAAGTTTGATGTTTCGGAGGAAGTAAGGATGCAGAAACTTTCACAGTTTGCAACGAAATACATGATGTGGCTAAGAAATACATCATGTGACAAACGGAGTGCGCCGTTCGTGACTACCGGGACTGTAAACGGGCAGATCTACGTCAAAGAGTGTCTATAAAAACATCTGCTTCTTCTATCGAAGCAACACGAGGGCCCTACGATCTTCTGGCCAGATATACCTTCGTTCCAATATTCAAAGGATGTTTTGGAGTGGTACGAAGCCAACGGAGTCACTTTCGTACCCAAGGATATGAACGCCTCCAACGCACCGGAACTAAGGCCCTAGGCCTATTATGAAGCAGGCACTACGGAAGCATCCCAAGGCGGTCGAGTCTGAGGAAGACATGAAGAAAAAGCGGATATCCGTAGAGATGAAGCTGCTGCGAGGTTGTGCAAAACATTTTGAGTGAAGTTAAGCGTAAGGTGCGAGCATACGGTTAGGGTATTGAAGTTGAATGAAACAAATATGCCAAAAGCCATGAGTTATATTTTGTTGTCTGAAAGTTTGAAAAGGATCGGTCGATTAGATAATTTTCTATAGCGTTTCTTCCGTGGTGCAATTTGATATAGGACACCCTTTATAAGACGGTAGTAGCGCAAGCGACAGATTGACTGGATTCGTCAGTTGAATGCGGAAAGCGTACGCATTCACGCAGTCACATTCAACTTGCGATCCCTTTTCAAGCCCTGTTTGAGACACAAGCGGAGGGGTAGATGAAAGGTGTGCTTTGTCTCACGTATAAAAAAAGCGATCGGCTCGATTGCTGTAACTACCGCGGCATTACGCTGATCAACGCCGCCTACAAGGTGCTCTTTCAGATTTTATTGCGTCGTCTGTTCCCAATAGCAAGAGAATTCATAGAGCATAGAGTCTCAGGTGTGTTTGATGGGGACCCTTGTTACTACGGATCAAATTTTCACTCTCCAATAAATTCTTCAGAGATGTCGGAAGTGTCCACGTATCATACTTTCGTAGAATTTAAGGCACCATACTATACTGTCAATCACGGACAGTTATGGCAGATAATGCACGAGAACGGGTTTCCGGACAAATGGACATGGCTGATCAAAACTACCCTGGACCTCGAGTGATCTACTATGTGTGTATTTCGGCGGCACTCTTGAGGCCCTTCGAATCGCACAGAAGGTTGCGGCTAGGGGACGGACTATCCTGTATGTTGAAACATCGCTATTGAAGGTGTGATCCGGCAAGCGGGCATCAAAACGAGAGGAACGATCTTCGACAAAAGTACCCAACTACTAGCCTTCGCAAACGAGCACAACATCATCACTGGAATCCTTGGTACTTTGTACCAGTACTTTGATGAACACCTGAATGGCGCCCAGGCGGAGCACCATACCAAGGGAGCGGGGAAGCAACCTCGACGGTGTTACAAACATGGAACGGGTCCCAGCCTTAATGACAAGCGAAGCTAAGGAGGCCAATAAGGTACTGAAGAACGACAAATCGGCTGAGAAGAATGGTACGCGCACTACCAGAGCTTAGAAAACACATATTCAATGTATGCAAGACGCCTGAATTGATGCAATTTACTGCTCATTCTTTACTGTTTCTAGTACAGATTAAATGAACTCAACCTTGCCAACCTGACACCAACGACTCGCGCGAATTACTTGCGTTCATGTTCAGGTTCTAAATTCATTCAATTTCTAAAATAGTCAATGAAATCAAATGAGAATCATTAATTCATTTTAAACTCCCGTCAACGGCAAACGAATTTACAATAAACGTAAACATTACTCTGAAGGTTTAATAAACTTTCTTCAGCCAGGTTTTGTTTGATTTTAAAAAGCAAGCAGTTTAAAAGACTAAACTTTGAGATTTAAAATATTAGTCAAGAGCAAAACAATTGACAGGTTAGTCTAGCAATCATTCAGCACTGCAATTCATGAATGAGTTGTTTTTAAGGGTAGAAAACTGAGAAAGAAAAACACTGTCAGCAGTTCAGTAGTCATGTCCATGAGCTGACAGATAAAAGAATACTACCAGAGATAAAACTGTATGCGCAGAATGCGTTTTATGTTCGGCTTCATGCAGGGCTGTCAATTTATTAGAGCACTGCTAGCACAGACTAACAGAAGTAACACTTCGAACAAATTTTCTAACAAAACATCGTTTCAATGACATCCCTAAAACTTGGAAAAAACACTAGCATCACCTGGTGCAGTCTTCGCGCTACGCATAGCAGATTGCTATAAATTTAGCAATGCTATAAATTTACTTGTATATTATCTGACAACAGCGCCAGTGCAAGCGAGCGGCATTCTCTCGCAGCGAGTGTTGTTTGAGTCGTGGCTTAAGTGAACATTTGAAATGATCGTTTTTATTGGCGATGGAATGAGCCTTCAGTGTTACGTCTGTTAGTCTGTTAGTCTGTGCTGCTAGCTACATACCGCACCGGTAGTAATATGCAGGAACAAACCTTGATCACAACACTAATACGCTCAGGTCAGCGATTCCCAGTCTAGTAATCAAGTACCAGTTTATCAAAATCCACAATTTTTTGTGTTGATTAACAGTGCATTTTAAATGTAAGATTTCATAATACAAATAACAACAAAATACAAAATTTGTGATCTATCCCTCGCGTAAAAGGCGTCTCCGATTCACATATATGCAATCATATATCCGAATTATAAATATACTACCACAGACTAACAGACGTAACACTGGAACCTCATTCCATCGTCAATAAAAACGATCATTTCAAATTTTCGCTTAACCCTCAATTGATCAACCGGGTACACCTGTACCCATGTCGAGGTATTCGAGTTCCAGTTTTGGACTGCTCCTTTTGAAGTATCGTCTAAAGGATCCAATTTTCCGTTAATTGAAACGTTTGAATAACAATTTATATTTATAACCGGGTGCTCCGGCTGCTCGAATTTTGTCGGATGTTCGTTCAGTCAATTTAGCGTTAAGCCAAGACTCAAACAACAGTCGCTGCGCGAGAACACCGCTCACCTGCGCTGGCGCTGTTGTCAGATAATATAGAAGTAAATTTATAGCATTGCTAAATTTATAGCAACTTACTCTGCGTAGCGCGAAGACTGCACTAGGTGATGCTAGTGTTTTTTCCAAGTTTTAGGGGTGTCATTGAAACGATGTTTTGTTAGAAAATTCGTTCGAGGTGTTACGTCTGTTAATCTGTGATACTACTTTTACGACCAAACTTAAGAGGTGCTATTCCTAATGATTTACGTGTAACGACAAATTAACTACTGTCGACTGCTAATGATTTTTTTGGCAATGCTACGAACAGAATATGGAATCGTTAATTACAAGAGGCGCCCTTTCACTAACCAGTTATTATGCTCCACGTTTCTGCGTCGTGTTCTCGGTAAGCCATAAAGCACAATTTACGGTTTTAAACACCGCAGATCTGGAACGCTTTACGATTTTCGCCAAAAGACGCAACTATAATTTTTCGGAACGTAATTTGCAGAATTAATTTGCCTGTCAAGTTTCAAAGGTGACCCACGTTTCGGAAATTTAAACTTGCATTGCCATTTAACGGGCGTACTGCCAAAGTTAGGGCCTCATGTTTGGCCTAATTTATGCATCCACAAATGTCTAGACACCTGAGAACTCTGGTAGACGCTGATGTTTGACTCATTTTTATCAAATCACGATGATGATGATGATGATGATGATGATGATGATGATGATGATGATGATGATGATGATGATGATGATGATGATGATGATGATGATGATGATGATGATGATGATGATGATGATGATGATGATGATGATGATGATGATGATGATGATGATGATCGTTTCTATTTTCCGGAAGTTCGATTTGTGTAATCTATAAAGCTATAACTATTGTATAGCTGTTCAGAAAAGTGACATAAAACTGAACTTATTTTAATTTGGTTTGACCTGCTATTTGTGTACCGATGCTACTTACTTGACCGTACGTCAGCCAAGCGAAATTTGGAGAAGTTGTGTATATGGCGCTTTTAGAGTTAATTATTATCTATAAAACTGTTAACTTATCCATGTAACAATTTGAGTTTTATTGCACTGTTATGATGGTTTTGATCACCAAAACTGGCCATAAACAAAATTTGAGTTTTGTGTACAATAAAACTTACAATGCTACTGGTCAAGTATTTTTCTCCCGATTCATCCACTATGGGCAAAACGGGTCAAATATTAGCACAGCTTTTTGGAAATAGCTATCATAATACTACACCATCAATATTTGTTTGTTATTTCTTATAACATTTCAAAAATACTCTCGAATTATTTGTTTATAAACGGAACCGGGACATAGTTTAGTTACAGTGATAAAAGCATTATCGATACTGCGGTGAAGTTCTAAACGTTCTAAACGATTAAATTGATCGTTTGACTAAATATGAAGAGTTAAAGTGTGTTTTAATTGCATTCAGCTGTTGAAATACCGAAAACAAAAATAGCGTACGTAAAGTTTATGTCCTGATTTTTTTTGCGAAAATAACAACAAACATGTTTGAAAGCAGTGAGTATAACTATCCAAGACAAGTTGCCTTCCTAGGCTCTCCTCAAAACATTGCCATAGGACAGGACCAGGACAGCTAGCAGACACTAGCATGCCAGAAATAAATCATCCACCGTGCTGCTCACATGAACTGCGGTACCGTTGAATGCTCAAATTGTACTCATAATCTGTTTAAAATTCCACTAATGATTGACAACAAAGAAAAGGATACATTATACCAGGTGTAACCGAGGAACGGTTGTCATCGAGCTACAATACTGGGTTTTTATGTTCGGGGGGGCCGTTAAGCAATCACTCTGCACCGGTATTTGAAACGAATGTTTTTCACCACTTTATAAACTACGCAAACTGTGGTCCATCAACAGATAAGAAAGTTTCTTTTCCAACCTACTTTGAAACATTGTGCAATATATTTAGCTCTACCTGTATACTAACCATTCTCTTAATGAGATATTCATCATACGAAAATATTTTCCCATCGTATCGGTTCGTACACAGATTAAAATATCACAGTGGCTTTAAAGTGAATATCCTACTGGACAACTGCTGTAATTCCTTCCTGAACAGCAAGGTCGATTAATAATCTATTTTGGTACCTCGAAAAATGCACGCTTTTACCGGTATTAATAAGAACATATTTATATACCGTGCCGAAAAAAGACCATGATTCACTCATATTCACCCATTATTGGCACGTGCTACCACACAATTATCCACTTTCGCTGATTCATACTTATATTGAGCCGCACGTTCACTATGCAAGTATGCTGGCCTGGCATCGTGTCGCTGGGGCATGCCGTCGCACTGCCACAATCATCCCGTCGGGATGAAAAATTAGCCCATTCGCAGTGAGTGACGGCCACTTGCAGCACTTTCAGTCTTGCGATACCGACGCTATGCGACATTCCTTATGCAATGTGTCTTGAGACAGCTAGAGAGAGAGAGAGAGATAGAAAAAAAAAGAAAAATACAAAAAAAGGAACAAACGAGCTCTGAATGAGTTGCGGATCATGGCAAGAGCAGGTGACTGCTCTAGTGGGGTTTTCAGGGGAACAGTGCAAAGCCATGAAGCGAAAATTCACTTTGCCTAAATTTCGCACATATGAAGAATGGATGAAATTCATTGAAGAGGATAATAATAAATCTAAGATTATTCTAAAATTACACTCCATAAAGAGTATTTCGTCTTAGAAAAGAGTTACTTAAAGTGAAATTAAAACTGAAATTTGGGCTCATTTTATAAAACAAAAAGCGACAGCATTCAACATGCAACTAATATTATTTAGATTTGCTAACTTATTGACACTAACATGGCAATGAAAACAACATACATTTAGGTTTGTACGTAGACTTCACGTTTCAGCAAAACAGTGCGAAACCCCCGCGAAAAACAACCTTAATGTGAAACTGTTTCATTGTATCTAAGACAGCCCGTAAACATGTTAGCGTCTCCTGCAGGCATTTTTATACCCCACGAGAGGACCCGATGCTTGATCTTTCGTCCTGTCGCGTACCGTAAGGCGGTCGTTCTGTGACTGAAAGGTTCATTAAAAAATTACTCACATGATTCGTGCAGTAGACAAGTGCATTAATTTTAATTAGCTGTCCTAAGCTCAGACACAAAAGCCATCCTCGCACGAAGCTGAGATAAAACGAGTATCCACCAGTGCGCGCATAAAATGTTATCCCGGCCCGATAGAGCAGCGACAGATGCAATAAAAGGTCGCCGATGCCGTTTCTGTCCGGCACGGCAACGTGGCCGGCGATGCCACTGTAGTCCCGTACTTATCTAGTCTTTATTGTCTCTATAATTTGGTTTATTTTCGGAACAGAAAATATTCGAGTTGGCATAGAATTTAATTCGTTTCTTTTTATATCCGTCAAATTTCAGACGTCAACATGGTCGCCGAACCGAAACCACACCAAACCGGCAGGAAACGGCAGAACAAATCAAAAACCGGAAATGATTGGTCAGTAAACTTTGCTTTTGATCGCAATGATGTGCGGTGCCTTATATTCTTTTTCTTTATTACAGGGATTATTACTATGATAGGTAAGTTCTGAATAAAAAGTTGTAACCTTTTACGTATTGGTTTTATATGATAAATGTAGCTTTATTTTGTCAGCAATCGTCATAAATGATTCACGCGTTTAAGCCAGATTACAAGGAATGAGTTATATGTATCCTAGAAATGTCATTCAATTAACATTCGTTTAGTTCTAAAACCATAAATGTGCTCAACATTGATTCATAATTATTTGGATGCTATGAAAATAAATGTTTGGACATTATGGTTGACTAAATTGCCGTACGCCAGTAAAGATTTCGCACACCGGGAAAGCAGCTGTCAATAGCTATAGAAGCACAACAAAACAGTTACAGCCACCGACGAAGTCTCATAAATTTTAAAATCAACATTATTAAAAGATTACCTCCGAAGATTTATGAGGTTATTTCATTTATTTATGAACATTAAACCTTCCCCCGATTGGAAAGCCTTCATCCATTGTATCGAACCTGAGATTCTTTACCAGAACAGAACTGTTCCGTCGTCGCCAGCACCGCTGCTGGCTGGCGGGGAAGCTTGTTGCTTTCTCTCGGCCGATCGGCCGGCGGCGGCTGCTGGCATGAACCTAACCGAGGATATCCCAAGGAAGCGAAATTGGCACAATCGAATCGCTATTGTTTCATAAATAATTGATTACTTATCTTTCCGATTTTCGCCAGTTCGCACTCAAATAAAAGCTGCTCAGCGCTTCTTCGGACGCCGCACCCCGACCCCGGCTACCGGTTGGACGAGATTTTCATTCGGTTTTCCTTTCTTCCTTTTTGCTGCCATGTTGATGATTCGTGTTGTAATTTGTTTGTTTATTTGCGGAAGTTATATCCCCGCGCGCGCTCGGCAACCAAATAGCCAACTAACGGAGGGTTGCGAAGCCGCCGGAGCGGGACTGTAATGCTGTAGCAAATTCCCCATGGAATTCACTACACCGCCCGCCCGTGCATTCGACGGAGAAGGGGACAGTCGAAAATATTTGATGGAGAATGAAAATAAATAAAAAACGTAGCGTAAATAATGGAAAACGATTTTGTGCGTTCATTAGATTTATCCGATGAAAAATATACCGGGCCGCCAGCTTTCGACAGCCACCCGACGGCTGAATGAAGGAAAGCGGGCGTAAAAATTACCGGCGAAATAAATCACTTTAATGAAATTGAATTAAATTGAGTGCACTCACAGCTATTCGCCCGCCATTGTTGGCCTTGCGTTTGTGTTTATGTGTACGCAGTTACTAAAGAAAGGTAGTTGGGATCAAGTGGATTGTTAACCTACGAATTGACTTTCCTTTTTTTCGTTTGACTCCAGCAAATGATTACTGAGCTTTTGATTGCCCTCGAAGAATAAAGTTTCTTGAATGGTTTTGAAATTTGTTTTTAAAACTCATATAATTTTTAATAATAGATCTAATGTTAAAGTTAATGATGATATACCTTTATTTACAAACAAGTGACGAATAAAAATGATCAGTACAATATGAACTACCTCACTTCTACAATCCACATTATTTAGTGGATTTTAAAAGCGATATTCTGGCTCGAGTACATTCCAAATATAAAAAAAAGCTAGCTAATTACCCGATCTTACTCGGGGTTCCTTCGGCTCTCAGCCACTTGTGCATCTGTTATTGTAATGGGAATTCTCATAATGGAAGAGACAATACCCTTTTTTTCATTTGAATGTGTCTACCTTATATCAGCTCCCCCATTCTGTTGCTCTACAGCCACTTGTAAATTTGCTTTCTTTTCGGTAATTCCTATACAGCAAGACAAAGCTTTTTTAGGCTTTTAAGCATCTTCCTTATCAATGGGCACCCTAATCCCCCTTTCAGAAATACTCTCTGGTCTTCCAGCCACTTGTACAACTGCTATCGTTCCAAATGCAAGAGAAACGCACCCATTTGAACCTTCCTCCCACCTAGTAAGAGATTACCTTTTCCTTTTGTCAACCTGCCTGGACTGATTCTTTTTAGTCAATAACATGTGTGCCAAGATTGATGAAAACCCGTCCAGGCGTTCCGGAGTTCTGGCGGAACTGGCTCCCTCCGTGGCTGAATCCCTCCACGGGGGGCTTATCATCCCCTAGTCCTCCCCCCCTAAGTTATACCAATGTTTTTATGTTAACTCTCGTATTTCCGAAAATTTATTGCCGAATTAGATCTTATATGTTCTTCTAGATAACACTGCATTTATGTGACTTTATTTAGCTTGCAATCCGTCTTACCTGTATATGATTTCTCTAATTCACCGGATTGTCCGCCTGGTCTAACCATTTCGCTCGCTGCGCTTCTGTTCATCTTGTTATTACCGCATTTGCAAACAACATATTCGCAGGGCAATTGCCCGGCATTTTTTCAACACGCCCTATCGACCGCATCCGTCTTTTCGCCGTGGGCTCGCCGCAGAGTTGCGAGAATTCATGGTTTAACATCCGCCTCCATACGCCATTATAGAGTACTTCGCCGAAGATCGTTCTTAGTACCCGTCTCTCGGGAGCTCCAAGCACTCGTAGGTTCTCGTTAGGTATTGTCCACGTCTTATGCCCGTAAAGAACAATCAGGTTAATGAACATCTAGTACAGCGTTTTCCAAATGGGGTTCGCGAGCACCCAGGGGTTCGCCAAAACTTTAGTGCGCTGCAGAATAGTATAGGAAAATCCGCCAGGGGACTCGCGAACCGAGAAAGGTTGGGAACCACCTTTGATCGTTCAAACGTAGTTGCTAATAAAACCCACTGTTGATACGCCTTCGAATATCTAAACTAGTTACATTATCTGCCGTTACCAGTGAGCCAAGGTAGACTTATTCGTCAACCACCTCGAACTTATCCGTCGTTCGTCAGGCCACTGCGTCGGTCGACCTCGGTTCCACCGACCAGCATGTGCTTTGTTCTGGAAGTATTTATCTTTGACCCAATCTTGGTCAATATGGTGTAAAATGTTTTCGTTAATATTCATGTTTTCATCACAGGAAGCTGCCTGTGGAACACAACCCTTTCGATTTTTTTGCGATTAGGACTATCGCACCGCATTTGAATATTTGTCGCTAATGACTCGTCGCTGTTGTCAGAATAATGCCGGGGTGTCATCTTCATTTAACTCGAGTCACTCGTCGTCAGTTTATCAGGCGTATCAGAGATCGCAACCCGGTTTCAAGCTGATCGAGCTATCTTGCCCATTTGGCCTCTCAGTTCTAGATGATGGAGTTATTGAAGAGAACCGTTTCCGTCACTCAGTGTGTACTGCACCAATTATGATCTGCTCAGTAAGCGGTGTCACAGCTTCAAGTGCTTAAAAAATTAACCGGTCTAACAAGGGTTTTGTACATTGCTTGTATGCTTCTTGATCTCCTTACTACTGTTGTTATCCACGGTCACTAGCAATCCCAAATATACGAACTCATCCACTCCTTCTAGTTTGTCGCTATCAATGGTTACCGTCGCGTTTGTCTCTGAGCTTTTCACTTTCAAGTATTTGGTCTTCCACGCATTTATTTTTAGCCCGATCCTCCTAGACTTTACTTTCAGTCTGGCGTAGATTGCCTCCGCCATCCAGGCGCCAAAGTTCTTGGCTACGATATCAAAGTCATCTGCAAATTCTAGGAGTTGGCGTCTCGTCTCGTCAACCGCTTGCAGGATCACTCCCTCAAAAGCGACGTTGAACAGCATGTAAGATAAGCCGTCATCTTGTCTCAACCCTTGCCGCGTCTCGATGGGACTCAATAGCGTCCCCGAGACGCGCATGAAACGCATCTTTCGATCCACAGCTATAGTTCTAATCAGTCACGTATGTACCCTTCCTTCATGCCGAATTCTACATATTTACCCACTGAAGCCTCCTGACAGTGCAAATGTCCCTCCTATATTTAAGTGTACTGGTCAGAAGTACGAATGAGTCCTCGCCAGGGACGGCTATAATATGGGATAGCGCTGGCAGCGAGGAATAAGTGGGTAAAGTGGGTAAAACACACAAGCACGCATAAATTTAATATGCATATCGCTCACTCAATAGCGATTGTGTGTGTGTGTGATGTATGTAAAAATTATTGATGTATGTAAAAATGATTTATGTAAAAAAATTACTTGCATCTTTTAGTTAGAAAGTTTGCCTTCCTAAATGCAAATAATTTTAGTCCTGGAGATGGAAGGTGATAGCTCTATTGTTCATCCAACGACCCATTTCTAGAATGCCTGGATATACACGCACATTTCGAAGTCGCCTTCATAATCAATAAGCCCCGCATGGATACTTTTACATATCCACACTTCCAGAATAATTTTCATTATTCTGGCGCGTATTTAATTTGACAAAATCATAGTTGTAATTTGAAACAAGCAGCATGCGAAGCTGATTTGAAATAGTTCTCTTCCGTATAGGGTAGATGATCCATTAGTTGCGCCACTAAGCACAATATAACTTCATTTTGCTTGTTTATTGAGGTATATGCTTCAATTAATGCTTGTGGGATATAAATTTATCAAATACAACGTATTTGTCACAAGGCAAGACAATTGCTTTCGTTGTACGAGAAACTTTATAAAGAAAAAATGTTTAATGTTCCTTTAATAGTGTTATTCCATATACATTGTTAGGTTGCTAAGTGAAAAAACATCGTAGCAAAACTATAGATGAGCGCCTATAGTTGTGCGCTCCAACTGGGCGTTAGATTTTGGAAAATTGGCATTTTAGCAAATAGTGCTTTAATTTTAAATGGTGTAGCCTATCTACCAATACTTCTAAAAGCCTGTTTTATATAATGAATGTAATTGTTTTATCTAAAATGCTACGGTTACGAAAATATGCATTAATAATGAATTGTAGCGCAACTATTGGTACTACCACATCTATCGGATCAACTACCCTATATACCGTTTAAGTTCTATTTTGGAGATACATATTCACCCTTATTCTGCGAGTCACATGACTCAATACGACAATTGTCACTTAGGTGACTCGCCACGGCGAGTCGAGTCACCTAAGTGACAATCGTGTCACCTAGGTAAGAAACCCTTGTCACCTAAGTGACAAGGCGAGTCACCTAGGTGACAATTGTCACCTGATTCGCGGTGACTGCAGCATAGTCACGTCACTCGCCTCGCAGAATAAGGGTAATTGCATTAAACACGAAATTTCATTCATTCAAATTTTATCCGCTTTTATAATTTTAATTAAAATACAGCCGAAGAGAACATTGCAGATGCTCAGCTACACATTTCAAAACTCTGCTTAACTATTTTAATTTTGATGCATAACAGCATTATCCGTACCGTAGCGCCAACTACATGTCAAACGAAACCCATATTCGTCAATAAACATCGAAAACAATTCGCATCTCGAATTATTTTTTATGGGGTTTCTATGACATGTCATCGGAAACTATACTTTAACTTTGAAAATGTACTTATCCGTGCTTATCCTTTGTAAATCAGCAGGATTAGGAATCCATCAGCACTAAACATCACACTCGCGCAAACTGCGGAATAAATACTGAGTTTTAACACTGAAAATTTCGAAAGCAACGGAGCGATAAAATCAAAACAACAGTTCTTAACCGTGCTGCCAGAACTCCCGTCATATCGCTCACTCAATAGCGATTATAGCAAAAAGAAATGCAGTGCAGGGCATACAGCAAACACCCGGGCGATATTACAATAGATCAACTATACTGGTCGCAGTAATGAGTCCACACATGGAAAAAAAATCAGTCACGTCAATTTGTCCGATAAACCATGTTCGTACAGTCGAGTGTTTCTCTGCAGATCTTCGCTCTTTTCCTCAAGGTGTGTCCGATCCACTTCCGCTTCTTCTTCTTCTTCTTATTCTTCTTATTCTTCTTCTTCTTTTTCTTCTCTCTTCTTCTTCTTCTTCGAGCCGGGGTGGCTCGTGCTGTCTCAAGCACTCGTCTCCATTCAACTCGGTCTTGGGCCACTCGTCGCCAATTTCCTAGTCGTCTCAGAAGTCGCAAATCGCTTTTGACCTGGTCGAGCCATCGTGCACGTTGGGCCCCCCTGTTTCTGGTGCCGGTGGGGTTGTTGAAGAGAACTATTTTCGTCGCACTGTCGTCCGGCATCTTTACGACGTGTCCGGCCCACCGTAGCCTGCTAACTTTCGCTAGATGTACGATGGGAGTCTCCCCAAGCAGTGCCTGTAGCTCCTGATTCATACGCCTCCGCCACTCTCTGCATTCAGTTTGTGCTCCGCCAAATATCGTCCGCAGCACTTTCCGCTCGAACACGGCAAGGACGCGGATGTCCTCCGTGAGCAGCGTCACAGCTTCAAGTCCATAAAGAACTACCGGTCTGATGAGGGCTTTGTACATTGTTACACTGAGAAAACTTTGCGTATAGTTTCTTTGTGTCCCACGTATAGATTTTTGCAATGTGCCAGGTAAATGATCTTCATATCCCGCTTGGATGCGCCGCTGGATCTCCTAACTAGTGCGGTTGTCCGCAGTCACCAGTGATCCCAAATACACGAACTCATCTACCATTTCTAGTTCGTCGCCGTCAACGGTTACCGTCCGTGGGAGACGTGCGATTGTGTCCTTTGAGCCTCTTTTTTTCATGTATTTGGTCTTCGACGCATTTATTTTTAGCCCAATTCTCCTAGACTCCGCTTTCAGTCTGGCGTAGATTGCCTCCGCCGTCGCAAAGTTCCTGGCAATGATATCGAAGTCATCTGCAAAGCCTAGAAGTTGGCAACCCTTGGTAAAAATCGTGCCTCTCGTTTCGATGCCCGCTCGTCGGATCACCCCCTCAAGAGCGATGTTGAACAGCATGCAGGATAAACCGCGACCTTGTCTCAACCCTCGCCGCGTCTCGATGAGACTCGAGAGTGTCCCAGAGATGCGTACGAAACACATCACCCGATCCAACGTAGCTCTGATCAGTCGCGTCAGTTTGTCCGGAAAACCGTGTTCGTGCATTATCTGCCATAGCTTGTCTCGATCGACTGTATCGTATGCTGCTTTGAAATCAATAAAGATGTGATGCGTGAGCCCGACATTACTGCAAGATCTGTCGGATAGTAAAAATTTGGTCCTTAGTTGCGCGAGCCCCCATGAAACCCGCCTGATAATTCCCTTCGAAATCATGTGCTATCGTTGACAACCGGCGTAACAGGATCTGGGAGAGTACCTTGTAGGCGGCTTTTACCAGCGTAATACCGCGATAGTTGCAGCAGTCTAGCCGATCACCCTTTTTGTAGATGGGACAAACCACTCCTTCCATCCATTCCTCCGGTAGCTTTTACTCCTCCCAAATCCTCGAAATAACCCAGTGTAGAGCCTTTGCTAGCGTTTCTCCGTCATGTTTATAAAGCTCTCCCAGCGGCTTTATTGATCTTCAGCAACCCGATTTCTCGTTTGACTTCTTGGATATCAGGTGCTAGGTCATTACTATCTTCCATGGGTGATCCTAGGTTAATTTCCGTTCTGCCTCCTTCTGAGACTTCGCCATTGAAGTGTTCATCGAAGAACTGCTTCCATCTGTCGACCACCTCGCGCTCGTTTGTGATTAGATTCCCTCCCTTATTCCTACACACGTCAGGTTTCCGTGGATGACTTGCGTCTCAGCGAAGACAACGCAAAAACTGCAGGTATTCATTAACCGGTGCCTGCGATACATCATTCGTGCCTGGTGGCCTGCTAACTGGATCCAATGAGGAAGTCCATCGTCGGTGTCATCAACGGCCGATAGCCACAGAAATTCGTGAACGTAGGTGGAAGTGGATCGGACACACCTTGTGGAAAGGAGCGAACGAGGTTTGCAGAGAAGCACTCGACTGGAATCCACAAGGACAGCGTAGAAGAGGCAGACCCAGAGGCTCATGGCGACGCAGCTTAGCCAACGACATCCGGGCTGTAGACGAGAACCTGTCCTGGCGACAGTTAAAAGCCATGGCGGGTAACCGTCAGCAGTGGAAGTCTCTGATTTCATCCCTTTGTTCTTGACACATAAGTAAGTAAGTAAGCAGGCACCACGTGGAAGTACGGATAGGAGTTAATGAACAGAGGTTATGGATTTGCACATTTTCACCCTTGCTAGGTACATCGCTGACAGATGGTTTAGTGGGTTAACCAGATTATAGATTTGAGTGCTTTTCTGATTTATTTATCTATTTTCGCTATTGAAGGAGTTCACTAGACTAGATACTGCCCTTCAAATCTAACTACAACGATATTCTGATTAAAGCTATCAGACAACTTGGCTTTATGTACAAAATTTCCGAAGACTTCTGCAACTCTCTGTGGTTGTTGGGACTGTATTGCTGCAATTTTTCATCTTTTCCGTGGATTGAATTTAATTTTAACCATTAAGTTTTGCGTGCAAACCTGACGCATAGTAAAATGAAACAATAAAATAAAATCATTCAATTCCATCCATCCATTCTTGAGTTCAACCGTGACATATAAACACCAACTTGAACATATTATATCGACATAAGAGTACCTTTAGTCACCTTTAGTCGAATTTATCAGAACTTCTCTTACCAATGCCAATAAACAAAAATGTGGCACCCCACAAACTTTTGATTAAGGCTTTAATTTTTGTTTATTTTACCTCAGAACACTCAGAAAACATCGATTGCATAATGAGCGAGCAATTTCAAGCACCTATGTTATTTTATTATTAATATTAACATGTTAAAATGCATTGCGATACAAAAAAAACTCCAGCGTGCAGTAATTTACATTACGCTTCAATCGGATCGAAAGGATGTCATTTTTATTTAGAATGCAATCTATCAAAACATAAAATAGCATCTGATTTCAAACCAATCCTGTAATTAGTGTGTAGCCGTCCGCCGTAAAACAATTTCTGATTTATGAATCTATAATACTTGATTATTATTTTGTTTCTCTGCACCCCTAGGACCATCAATTTTATCTGCATAAATATCCAACAGTATCGGGCAACGATGAGCTTCCCATCGCCGGCGGGCACGCACAATGTTGGCAATGTCATTTCCGGCAGCCACAGAATGGCCATCATGGCACACCCGGTGGGTGGCTCGCCCCACCCGCGGATAGGTTGGCTGGTGTTGTTTAGATAATGAGCGAATAAAGAGAAGCAACCGCACCGTCAAAACGCAAACACTCGACAACGGTGCACGGTATTCAAAGTGCTCGTTCCACATTGCGCTCGCGGCCACCGTGTCTCGCAGCTCCTGGTTTGGTGGCAGGGTAGATTGTTGTCTAATTTGAATTTTAATGATGCGCGTGATTGCCGTCCGGTTTTTCTTTCATCATTGTTTGCTTTCCCTCTTCCGAAGTACACAGCCATCTGGTTTCGCCACGGGGCCATTTCCGCGCGGCATCTTGAAATTGAAACAACGAAAGGACGCACGGGTCCCCCGGGGGCTGGTATCTGATAGCGCCCGGAAAATTGAAAATTTGCCTTTTTATTGATTACGAAGCTATCGGAAATCGGTTCCGGTGATCGCGGTGATTTTCACTTTCGAAAATCACGTACAAAGATAATGAGATAGGAAGCTCTGGCGCTGGATTCAACACAGGATGAATTTTTTTTTCTCATTACATAATTCTTTTGATAATATTAGAACACGAACCACAAATTATGGATTTAACTCTAACGCTTCAGATTAAACTCTCTTAATTCGCTAATTTACGCTATGTACTCACTTTTCAATTAATAAATCTGAGTGCGGCGGTAAGCACTGCATCCAGGTTCAGTGTCACTTGAGCTTTACACTGGCATTATTCAGCAGGATTGCGGAGAAATTATTAACTAGCGGTGACTTTTCTGACAGTAGCTGCAATAAATTTTATTGCTTTTTGGCTATGTAGCTCAGCAAAACCACTACCATAGAGGAAAGCGGAGTACATTTACAAAAATTGACAACGTAGACATTATTTTAACAATGAGAATTTACGCCTACAAATGAAAACCTTTTGAGTCAGCAACGCTAAGTTTTGAATAATATTAATTTAGACATCACTACATTCCAAGGTACGATCGTGTACCCTACTAGTCGACACAAATACAGCTGGACAGTCGACATTTAGTCCAGCCAGTCGAACGCAGCCAAGTTCTCCCACCACACGAAACTAAATAAGCGGATTAAATTCTGACCAAAACTATCAGCCTAATTATGCTGATGCCGACATGTTTTCCTAGCTGGAAAACACTATCGGAGCATTAGAGAGACATACAGACTTTGTGGGCCGTAAATTTGCTGGTTGCGGCAAACAACCGGTGTATTAGAAACGGTTGATATGTAGCTGTATCATTTAAACGTATCTTGTCATCTGCGAATGGTTGGCAAAATGTCAGAAAATTTTAAGCAAATTGATACTCACTGAATAAGAAAAGTAAGTCAGCATATTTTTAATGATGATTTAGATAATAATTTTAGGACTTAACCTCTTGTTTTTGTGTTGACTTAATGATAAAGTGAAACACTTGAGTACAATGATTTTTAACAGCCCTCTTACCAGCGGAGTTTTCCCTAGCATTTGGAAGCATGCTTCAATTACACCACTTCATAAGTCTGGTAGCAGGAATAACATTGAAAACTATAGGGGAATCTCGATTCTAAACAGCATATCATAAGTTTTCGAGAAAATCGTGCACCATTGGTTATACTCAGCTGTTCGTAATGTAATTACTGAGTATCAACATGATTTCGTTAGAAACAGATCGACTGTCTCAAATCTGATGAGTTTCGTAACGAATATTTCAAAACGCATAGAAAAACGCCTACAAATAGATGCAATATATATAGATTTTTCCAAGGCTTTTGACAAGGTCCCGCATCTGCTAGCAATCGAGAAGTTGAAGCGCATCGGCCTACCTGGCTGGATAACAAATTGGCTACTATCATATTTGACAGGTCGTACTGCCTTTGTAAATCTTAACGAAATTGAATCGTACTATTTTGATATACCTTCTGGAGTACCTCAAGGCAGCATTCTAGGGCCACTAATTTTCGTACTTTTCGTTAATGATATTTGTGATAGCCTTGAATCCGAAAAATTACTTTACGCCGACGATCTCAAAATTTTTCGTATCATAACTAGTTCTCTTGATCGCGTTACTCTTCAGCGACATGTGAATAACCTTTTGTACTGGTGCGTTACAAACGGCATGGCGGTAAATGTATCAAAATGCAGCGTAATCACTTTCTCCCGCCTCCGTAACCCTCACCATTTCACATAACAAATGAACGGAAATGAAATGAAACGTTGCAGCTCTATCAAAGATCTGGGTGTTACACTTGATACCAAGTTGAAATTTGATGAGCATATCAGTATAGTCACATCGAAAGCTTATGCTGTACTTGGTTTCGTACGACGGAATGCTTCGGATTACATAGACGTCTATGCTCTAAAAACGTTGTACTGTTCATTAGTTCGCAGTATCTTGGAATACGCAGCACCAGTGTGGGTACCGTACCAAACAGAACATATCAAAAAAATTGAAAGTATTCAACGCTCTTTCATTCGATTTGCTTTGCGTCATTTACCATGGCAGGACCCTTTGCGTCTTCCTGCCTACGAAAATCGTTGCCGACTTATCAACCTATGCACGCTTGCTGAAAGAAGACGAACTTCTCAGAGACTAATAATCTTTGACCTGTTGATGGGAATAATTGACTGTAGTAACCTGTTGGAAGAAATTAACTTGAATGTACCCCGTCGGATTCTCCGAAATCGAGTTCTCCTCTGGACCCCGGCTCATCGCACTCAATACGGCCAAAATAATCCTTTGCATTTGTGTTGTCGGCTGTTCAATGAAGTGAACCACGTGTTTGATTTCAACATTTGTAAAACTAGATTTAAGAATGAAATGTTAAAATTAAGATGAGATATGTCTGTACTGCCTTGGCCGAAGACTTCAATACCATAACCGTATGGTCGCACTTTACGTTTAACTCCACTCATAAGGTTCTGTACAACATTTGGCTGCAGCTTCTTCTGTACGAAAACCCACTTTTTTATGTGTTCCTCAGATTTGACCTCCTAACCCAGTATTTTTAGATGGGCCTTAGTTCCGGTATGTTGGGGGCGTTTATATCCATGGATACGAAAGTGATCCCGTTGGCTTCGTACCACTCCAGGACATCCTTCGAATAGTGGGCAGAAGCTAGATCCGGCCAAAAAGTCAATGTCAATGAGTCAATGAGGTTTCGTCAGCATCTGGGTCTACAGTTTCCGGACCCTTGCCTTTCCCATCGTATTTTGCCGTTCGTCACGATTTGGAGCCTTCTGCCCTTTGTAACGTATGCAGTTCCTCCCGGTTCTTGGCTTTCTGAACTGACTTGGACAGATTAAATTTTTTGGCCACATCCCTGACCGAAACATTGGGATTTCGCCTAAACCCTTCCACACCACGCTTGTAATCCTGATCACTAATAGATCGTCTGTTCTGACAGCATTTCTCCTTCCATTCGATGCTCAGAGTTTCGTAGTAATGTTTGATCACACGACTCACCGTTGACTGCACAATTCCGAGTTATTTTCAGATGTCCCGATGAGAGAGTTGAGGATTTTCCAGGTGCTTGCGTAAAATCAATACGCGACATGGGCGTAGCGACTTGGGGGGAAGGGGGTTTGGGGGTTCAAACCCCCCAGAAGAAAATTTACTCTGCACTTTCAAGCTTGAAATTTCACAGTTCAGAGCAGGGCCTGACAACGTCACCTTCAATTGCAAATCGTCACTCGACAATGAAGCAATGACGCTTCGGTTTCAGCTGAAGCAACACCGCTTCGCTTTAAAACTGGCTTCAATCAACATCAGTAAAACGGTTTTCACTTCATCATGGCGATCGGTTTTAAAGTTTTATTTTCACTTTTATATCAAATATTCGGAAAGCCAGTAACTTTTAATGCAAATCGATTAAATTTGAGTAACACTTCTTACAATATAACGCATATAATATTTAACTCTCTAACGCCAGAGCCGCATACGACATTTGTTTTGAATTGACAATATGCAAAATGTGTTCAGAACAGATTTCTTGACAGTTTGATATTAATATCACAACATTCTGACTATGCATTCAAAACTTCTAGTTCAAAACGACTAGTTCAAACCTTCTACAGAAGCCACCAGACAAAATACGATACGTGGTTCTAACTCCTTGAGAAAGATGTTAAATACATCGAAACGTCGGGCATAGAATAAATAAGTGTCGTTTTGCTTTGCCGTATGACTGTCCTGCCGAAAGCATAAAGTTTGGAATCATAAACAGTCGATAGCTGCACTCCATACATGTATTCGGTCTTCGACGCATTTATTTCAAGCCCAATCCTCTGTTAAATCTGAAATACTTCCTAAAAATCCACTAACCAAAGAGCAATTTACTTATCAAGCAGGCAAATCAACGATAACAGCTCTTCACACTCTTGTAACAAAAATTGAAAAATCTTTCGCTACCAAAGAAATTCTTTTAGCGTCATTTCTTGATATTGAAGGTGCTTTTGATAATGCATCTTTCCTATCGATGAAGAATGCCATGAGAAATCGTGGCTTCAATGTAAGTATAATCGATTGGGTTGTGGAAATGCTATCAAGCAGAGAAATATCAGCCAATCTTGGAGACACAGAAGTAAAAGTAATAGCTGTCAAAGGCTGTCCTCAAGGGGGTGTCCTATCCCCTCTTTTGTGGTCTCTAGTAGTTGATGATCTTCTCGTTAAACTGAAGCACAAAGGATTTGAAACAATCGGATTTGCGGATGATATTGTTATCATAGTCCGCGGAAAGTACGATACTATCATCTCTGATAGAATGCAAAGCGCATTAAACTTCACATTATCATGGTGCAAAAGCGAGGGATTGAGCATAAATCCTACGAAAACAACAATTGTGCCATTTACTAAAAGACGCAAAGTGTCTTTCAATGATCTAAAACCAGGAGACGTTAAGTTGTCTTTATCTACAGATGTCAAGTATTTGGGCGTTACCTTAGATAAACAACTTTGTTGGAACACGCATATCGAACAACAAACAACTAAATGCTTTTTGGGTCTGTAAAATAACCTTCGGCAAAAAATGGGGTCTTAAACCAAATATGATTTACTGGATATACTCAGCAATAGTTAAACCCAGAAGCACTTATGCATCGCTTATCTGGTGGCCGAAAACAAGACAAAAAGCGGCTCAAATTAAGTTGAACAAGTTACAAAGGCTTGCTACCATCTCCATAACAGGAGCTATGAGTAGCACTCCCTCTAAAGCCTTAGAAGCTCTACTCAATCTTCTTCCTCTACATCAATTCTTCCAATTGGATGCTATGAAAAGTGCTTTGAGGCTCAAGCGATCCATGAGGTTCTTCGATGGTGATCTCGTTGGACACTTGAGTATTCTCAAAGAGTTTTCCGTAAATCCCTTAATATTAATGAACGAAGATCATATGCCTAAGCGTAACTACTTCGATCACAAATTTCGTGTTCTTGATTTTACTCGCTCTGATTGGAATACCAGAGAATCAAATTTTCGCTCAGGATCACTGGTGTTCTACACAGACGGATCAAGACAAAATAACATGGCAGGTGCTGGTATAACAGGCCCAGGGATTAACGTTTCAGTGGCAATGGGAAAACATCCCACTGTATTTCAAGCAGAAATATATGCAATACTAGAGAGTGTATCGATATGCATAAAAAGAAACTACAAAAATGCAAATATCTGCATTTGCTCGGATAGTCAAGCAGCATTGAATGCTTTGAAATCAAAAACTCACACTTCTAAACTGGTGTGGGAATGCATAAAACTGTTGGAAAAACTTTCCTGTCGCAATATGGTCAACCTCTATTGGGTTCCTGGTCACTGCGGAATCAAAGGGAACGAAACCGCTGATCAATTGGCAAAGAAGGGATCATCTATGCAGTTCATTGGACCCGAACCCTTTTTTGGACTATTTTCATGTGCCCTTAAAATGGAACTTAGGAATTGGGAAAAACTAAAGGTACAGTCTAACTGGAATATTACCTCGAATGCCCGGCAATCGAAACTTTTTATAGAGCCAAATGCTCTTCAATCACAAAAACTATTAAACCTTTCAAAACCCGACTTGAGCACATACACCGGTTTGATAACAGGACATTGTCCTTGTAAGTACCACCTGAAACTCATCGGTAAACTTAATGAAGCTAACTGTCGCTTTTGTAATCATGAAATTGAAAGCTCCGAACATTTGTTGTGCGACTGTGTTGCACTATATCATAAACGACGTAGATATCTTGATAAGGGGCTGACTCAGCCCTGCGATATTTGGAATGCTGCTCCTAATCATGTGATAAATTTCATACGAAATGCATCACCTGATTGGGATAAATGCCGACAGTAGTTGAGGTGGCTCATCAAACTTTGATAGCTCACCGATACGACATGGCGTAAATTAAAAGAGGACACACCACAATAGATCAAAATAATGGTCGCGGTGGTAAGTCCCCAACACGGGAAAAAAAGCCCAATCCTCCTACCGTCCGCTTTTAATCTAGTGCATATGGCCTCCGCCGTGGCAACGTTTCTGGCTTCAATATCCAAGTGCGAAGTCGACGTAGCTGCTACATATCCCTGCTACATGCCCTCACAATTGTGTAGGTGAGAAATGACTACTTTTAAAATTTTTTAATTTCCTTTCTAAACGTCGTACTTTTACATATATGGCGCAAATCTCTTGTGTAAACATCGTAACTCGTGAAAAAATAGAAAATAGCTGAAAAGAAGTTTTCTTTTGTGTTTGGATTAATTATTGTCTAGTCTTCAAAATCTTGTGAAAACAGCAAAAAGTTTTATCTGTCGTATTTTCTTATTGGATCCGTATTTCGAAATTGCTTAGATAAAAATTATTGGTAATAAGTATTTCTAATTGATGTAATTAAAAATTTACGCGAAATAACTTTTACAACTTACTTATGCACATTGTATTTCATACCTACACAATTGTGTAGATTCGGCCTTATTGCATACCTACTTTAACCTTTACGTTCCCGCCGGGACTTCAAAAATTAATGTACTTGCCGTTACACTTTTGACTCTATCTTTACTATTTTTGGATCGATTTTTATACAACTTGTCTTCATAGAACCACCTTAGATTGACCTTCAATGAAAAAATATATTAGCAAATTTTGGATCCATTTTCCCAGAGATATTCCAGATCGCAGTGGGATTATTTTTTCACGTCATATGTAATAGATGAAATAAAACGAAATTTGCTGCTGCCATCTCATTTTGAGTCAGTAAGAATGAATACATTATACTGTAGAGCATTCGTTCATGCTCCACACTACGGAAGTTCCGTTTAGAGTACTACCAGAACCTAAAACTGGTCATTTATAAATTGTAAAATAATAAACAAGTGTGGCAAATGATGTATTCAACTACGGGATTTTCTAAAACAAATTCTTGGATCAACATTTGAATGTTTTTAAGCCAATCTGGACGTTCCGGTATATCTGTTGTATTAAGGTTAGTAAAAACTTAACTTGCAAAAAGTTGCGCGTATTTCCATAGCTACGTAGCGACCGTTCCGCTGCTTCAGAAGCTGAAGTTTATGAGCCTCGAAGCGATGATTTCGCTCTAAACTAAACGGGGTCAATTCTGTGGACTTCTTTACAAAAAATAATTAGGTTTTTCATGTTTTGTTTTATCAAAACCTGGCTTGGTATAGTCCAAAAAGGGTAAAAAATGTTTAAATTGGGGGAAAATGAGAAAATGGGGATTAAGATTAGTAAAAACTTAACTTGCAAAAAGTTGCGCGTATTTCCATAGCTACGTAGCGACCGTTCCGCTGCTTCAGAAGCTGAAGTCTATGAGCCTCGAAGCGATGATCTCGCTCTAAACTAAACGGGGTTAATCCTATTCAATTCTGTGGACTTCTTTACACAAAATAATTAGGTTTTTCATGTTTTGTTTTTTCAAAGCCTGGCTTGGTATAGTTCAAAAAGGGTAAAAAATGTTAAAAATAGGGAAAAATGAGCAGAATGGGGCACTTCCCGATGACAAACAGGAAAGCGGTGGGCACCATGCGATTCTCCGGAAAATTTTACATAACATCACCTACATTTTATCAGCCTGCAGGTCATAACTTAATTGCATCCGTTTTTTCGGCTCGTTTTTGCCCATAGTGTAATGGTATAAGATAAGGCCGAACCCACACAATTGTGTAGGTTGCTAAATTTAGCAAACATGTATTGCAATGTGTAGAATACACTGGTTGTGGTATCTCGAGCGATAAAAAAAATTTATATTGATCCAAAAACCAAAAATATCGTAACTAAAACCCTCCGTGCTTAAAGGGATATACTGAAAATAATTTCTGGCTTCAATATCTGCTCGTCAAATCATCCCTTCAAGAGCGATTTCGGAAAGCATGCAGGATAAGTTGTCAGCTTGTTTCGACACTCGCCGTTTCTTGAAGAGACTGGAACCTATGGACTCGTACACGTACTTTTCGGGTGACGCCACTCTTTCCAATTTTCGAAAAAGTGACAGCGATAAAAATACAGTGGAAACAATACACTCTAAACTACTTCTACCCACATCTTCAAAAGAAAATACCTAATGGGTAATTTCCTACAGCGTTTTTTCCGTGTTGCAATTTTATGTGGGACATCTTTTATACTGTGGATTGGTGATCGTCTTCCATCTTTAACCACCGGATTTGTCTCTGACCAAGAATTTACGATTTATACGAGTAGAATAATTTGATATGTGCTACCCATTTTGCACGATGGAACATTCAGAAGCACACCTGGAAACACCCTAATGGAGAGGCCTGCTCTCAGATCGACCACGTTGCTGCTGATGACCAGCACTTTTCTAATTTCACATATGGACAATCCTTTCGGGGAACAAACGTCGACGCGGAACATCTCGTAGTAAGCAAGATCCGCGCCCGATTGTACAATGTATTCAAATCGAAACCAGCGAAGAAGATACGACATTTGGCGGTTATCAGCGGAAGGGGTTGCCGCAGAGTACTCTCGAAAGACTGATCAGCGGATCGATGAACAATTTGGAGAGAAACTGAACGAACAGTGGAGACACACTGAACTGTTTGTTCAGGTTCTCTCTAAATTGGTCACCGATCCGCTCATCAGTCTTCCGAGAGTACTCTGCGGCAACCCCTTCCGCTGATAACCGCCAAATGTCGTATCTTCTTCGTTGGTGAATGTGGAGCCAGTGATTGGTTTGACGCCAACGAGGCACTGATGAGAAAAATCGGGTCAGAAGTCACATATTGGCTAAAACTGTAACACGCCATAGCAGAGAGAGATACCGAGATGATAGAGTTGCCGAAAAGAGCACTCACCGTCGTAAAAAACGCCAGCACTGGGATCTTGCGGAGCCGCAGAACTGCTTTGAGAGGCACGATACAACAAGCTTTTTCTATACGATCAACGGAATCAGAAACCGGACCGTGCTAACCCTTTTATGAGCAACGACAACGAGGGAAAACTGATTACCGGACGATCGGAGGTGGCTAGGATTTGGAAACAACATTTCGATGGATTGTTGAATGGTGAACAAGCTGGACGGGTTAACAGAAATAGGATAACGATTAGGGATGATGGACAAGCAGTGGATCCATCAACTCTTAATGAAAATAAAAAAGGCGAGGTGAGCAGCGAGAGGTGGAAACGGCAAAGCAGCTGGAAAAGAGGGCATCTTCAAAGGGCTTCAAATGCCCACCTTGCGACAAATCCTCGATAAATTCCGGAAATTCAATTTATAGACTCCCCATTTGTTTAGAGACTTCAAGGCGGCGTACGATTCAGTTAAATGAAAT
The DNA here is from genome assembly GCF_943734655.1 of Sabethes cyaneus. Classification (NCBI taxonomy): domain Eukaryota; kingdom Metazoa; phylum Arthropoda; class Insecta; order Diptera; family Culicidae; genus Sabethes; species Sabethes cyaneus. The sequence goes on from NC_071354.1 coordinate 147,705,354, forward strand.
GAGCTACGGCGTATTTTGCTTTAACATGGTTTTCCAATAACGTGCTACCCTTGATGATTCAAAATCAAGCAGCAGGATAACGGGTGAGACATTAGAAAAGTGCCATTAGAAGGGCAGGCGTGCAGAGAAGCTGTACCATCATCACGAAATCTCATATACTCGTTGATCCGTTAGTGACATGTGACTACGATGTGAGCCGTGAGCGTGTGATGTGATGTGAGCGCGGATTACGTAGCCAGCTGAAGTGCTGTAGCCTACAATTCTGTACAAAATTCGCGCTCCTTAAGACACTAATTCTTCCGGAGGTACTCTACGGCCACGTGGACCTTGAAAGACAGCGACAGACGAGCTCTTGACGTTTTTGAGCGTAAGATCCTGCGATCAATTCTTAGCGGTATATTAGGCGAAGGACTGAGGCGCAGGCGCAAGAACCATGAAATATAACCAAGTATACAAAGATGCGGATGAAGCGACTAAAACACGGCTGGCTTCAATGAGCTGGCCATGTAGCAAAAATGCCGGATGAGAGACCAGTGGAAACAATATTCGGCAGAGTACACGACAGAGGCCGACGACTTCGAGGCAGACCCGGTACCCATTGGATGAGCACTATTGACGTGGATGCTAGAGCGGCGGGTGTTAGGGGCGACTGGAGAGCGGTAGCCGAAGAAACGTGGACACGTCTGCTGAATTCGGCATGGATTCAATAAGTGGATTGTCGCCGAAAAAGTAAAAGCATTCTTTTGAAGGTTTATGTGAAGAGTAATACGAAGTTTCCTTAAGAATTATTGTCTCTATGATATTTAATTTCCCAAATTCAATCGACACATGCATACACGGTTCGGTTACTGTAAATCAGTTCAGGAATAATAAATCCTTGTTAAAGTAGGGAAACATAGAATTGAATGAAGATTCAAACGGATGATTTGCATATTTTTTGAAGAGTAATCATTGCCAGAATTAGCATTGTATAATTTTTTATGTTAATCTTCCAAATATACCAATATTTAAAAAATCGTATGCAAATAGTGTTCACGTCTTAAATATGTTCGAAAGAACATAAATTACAATATTTCAAAGTAGAACTCTGCAACCTCAGGAACCAAATTAGTTAGATGAGTGCCCTTTCGCTTCATTATAGCTTACCTAATCGTTCTATTACCTCAAAGACGCAATCTCTCCCATAACGTATAGAAATTATCTTGCAACAAACTCGATACAGATTGTGGCCATTGTTCTTTATTTCCGGTTTAAGGAACCCGCAGAGTGTTTGTTTACTGCCGTCGTGCAAAGTGCCTCGTCATCATCAATCATTTTGTTTATCGTCTCCCTTTTCAATTAATACCGTATTGATCAAATAATTTAGCATAAACCATTTAGGGCATGACTTTCTGAAGGCTACGGAAGAAAGTTTTTCACTGAGGCCAACTGTGGATGGTGGGTACTGTTTGTGTTAGCTAGCAAGAAATAGGGGCGAGGTGACGATAAAATTGCTCACTCATCCGAATAATCTTTCCTGGAATCGATGTGGAAACCCGATCTTTTCTCCATTCGTCTATCCGAGGGATTGCCACTAGAGGTATCAGTGAGAGGTTGGGTAGAGTAACCTTATCCGTAACAAATGCGTAGATTAATAATAGACTATGAAAAGAGTAGAGTGATGCGTTTGGCACCCAATTACCCTTAGGAAAAAAAAGTTTCTGCTCACGACGAAGAAAAGGATCTATAGACTCGGAAACCCCCAAAGTCAAATGATGACATGGCGTTCGATACTTGCCACTGTATAATGGTTATCAACACGGAAGGGTCCTCTATTCATGGTTCGCTTAAGGGGGAACACCGTGGCATGCTTACTACTGCCTCACTGCCTCTGTAAGAACCAATGAACAAATAATGGAACTACGAGGGTAGGAAAAGGCCAATTTTATGCAGTTAAGTAAGGAAATGTGACTTTCTAATAATGATTCAAAAGTATTCCAAAATTTAAAAAAAATATAGTCTATTGAAATAACATTTTACGTTAGTTCAATTTCATCATATTTTTCATACTGATAAATTACATTACATTAAACCTAGTATTAAATATTAAAAATAATCATTACAGCTTGTTACTTTAAATCTAGTGCATAACTTGAAGCTAACGACTGAGTTATACATTTACTTCACTTGAATTTAATGTGTAGAATATCAACAAATTATAAATGAAATGAGGCCTCTAATGATTCCGTAATTATGTATCAATGGGGTGCTTTTCTGATGATCCTGAAAAGGAATTGATCCAAACTTTGTCAAAACTTTCTATTGCACATTCAGCTAGTTCGAAACCAATCAGTCTGTTTACTAAAACTCTGAATCTGATGTCAGCAAAGCAGCGAGCAGAGAATGAAAGTTATCCAAGTACCGTAATTGAATTCAGCCTCCGGTTCAACAAGATTCTTTCAGAGCAAATAGCTTCGCCATCGTCTGCGTTTGCATGGGGCTGGACAAACGAACAAATGAGCCAAATTGTTTCACTTCATTTCCTGCCGAAAATGGTAAAACTTGTTACCATTATCGTTATATCGGCATCATTATTAACATCGTCGTTACTCGACCGCTTGAACTTGCTTGTCGGTGGCACTCTGCTGTCATCTCACGTGTCACGAGGGGAAAACAATTCTGCTGATACCATCGTCAACTTCCCGGTCTGTGGCAACGGGAATACCACACTGAACTTTCGTCACCTCTAATTGTTTGTTTATTCTGCCATTTCATTTTATTTGATTAATAATTTTCCACCTGAACGAGTCTTTTGTGAAACAGCCTGTTTGCTAACTTTTTCTCTGTTCTCTTTCTTTTCCTTCCGGCAGTTATTACGCATCGACACTTTTCGGGCCAATTCAGCAGCAGCCCAACTCGCCACCGCGGCCACTGAAACGACAACGATTGATGGGTCCAAGCCGGCTGGCTTTGACAGGAAAACTGAACGGAGCCGGTCTAATGGGAGGACCTCAGGTGCCGCCTCAGCAGCAAGTACAGCACCCCACCCAGCAGCAGCTCCAGCTGGCAGCGGTAGCGGCAGCAACAAGTCCTTCGGCAGCGGCAGCACTCGGAACCTACTACGGCATCGGAAACGGAGTGCAAGCTGCGAACGGACTCGGCAACGGGTGCCTAACCGGTAACGGATACATCAACAATAACAGCTACATGCTGAACGGAGATGTCAACGGAACCATGTCTAGCTATACCAACGGACAGCACGTAGTTGGACCGTTTAAAATTTACAGTAAGTACCTACCTTGTTTTGTTTTACACGGTAGATTAAAAAGATTAAAGGGGACATAACCACCGTAAATATTGAAAATGTCGGTATTTTTTATTTCAAACTCTTATTTATCGATTTGATACAAATTTTGTAACTAAGTGGTTGTGAAAGTGGTTGAAAAATAATAATGCACTCAAGTAGATGCCAGATCTACGTGTTCATCTGTAGTTCTACAGATTAAGGAATTTTCTACGAACCCATGGAACAAGTGCTAATATCTACAGATATTCATAAACTATTCGGAAAAGGCTGGGAACGTCTTTCAGTTACGAGTACGCAAGTACGCTCTTTGCAGTGAATAAAATAAGATAGAGAGTTTAGTCTCTCTCATAAATAGTGAAAGAAAATATTAACTTTGATGCTAGTATACTTACACTTAAGGGGCTTGCCGTCCTAAGACGAAGCCTGATGAAGAAGGTTTCCCCAGTTAACTCGGTTGTTGGCTACCGCTCTCCAATTCCTCGGACACCGAGTACTCACCACCAGATCTCGCCCCACCTGGTCTAGCCATCTAGCTCGCTGCACTTCTGGTCGTCTTATTCCTACTTGATTTGAGACAAACACCATCTTTGCAGGGTAGTTATCTGGCATTCTAGCAACATGCCCTGCCAATCGTATCCGTCCAGCTTTAGCCACCTTCTGGATACTGGGTTCGCCATAGAGCTGTGCGAGTTCATGGTCCATCCTCCGCCTCCATACTCCGTGCTCCTATACGACGCCGAAGATCGTTCTTTGCACTCGTCGTTCAAAAACTCCGAGTACTCGCAGGTCCTCCTCGAGCATTGTCCATGTTTCATGCCCGTAGAGAACAAATGGTCTAATAAGCGTCTTGTACAGAGTACACTTTGTAGGGAGCGTAGTTTGCTCGACCGCAATTGCTTGTAAAGCCCATAGTAAACACGACTTTCGCTGATAATACGCATCAGAATCTCGCGGCTGGTATCATTTTCCACCGTTACCAGTGAGACAAATTCGTCAACTACCTCAAGTTTAACCAATTCTTTTCTGCTTCGCGCTTTAGTCTGGTGTACTGTTCAGCCATCGCCACAGATATTCTACCGATAACATTCATGTCTTCGGCAAAGCAGACGAATTGACTGGATTTGTTGAAGATCGTGCTCCACGTACTGATATCCGGTCGGTTCATAACATCTTGTACCGCTATGATGAACAGCATCTCTCATACATGTTCACCATCACCTTGATGAAGCTCTCTGTGTGATTCGAGTGAACTTGACAATCCTCTCGAGATCCGAACTGTGTACCATCGTTCTTCGATTGAATAAGTTTGATAAGCTTCTTGGGGAAGCTGTTCTAGTTCGTGTTTTTCCATTTCTCTTTTCGGTAGATGGTATCATATGCGGCTTTGAAGTCAACGAACAAATGGTACGTGGGAGCTCTGTTTTTACTGCCCTTTTGGAAGTTCTGTCGCAGTGTAAATATTTGATCCGTTGTTTTGTCTCACAAATCCTAATAATTAGCCGGTGTAGACAAGTGGCCAGCTTTCCTGCTCCCAGTTTAATAAGTTCCGCTTCGATGCCATCTTTCACAGTCGATTTATTATTCTTTAGCTGCATGATGGCCTCCTTAACTTCGCCTATCGTTATGGCAGGCACCTCTTCTCCGTTTATCGCACCGTCGAAATTGCTGTCATCGCCGCCATGGTTCTACGCCTGGACGCCATTCAGGTGTTCATCGAAGTGCCACCTCACGACCATCCGTCAAAATACTGCCATTCTTATACCGACACATTTCGGTTCGCGGCACAAAACCTTTGCGGCATCCGTTCAGTTTTTGGTACAACTTTCTTTTTGGTTTCCTGAGAACGACGCAGCCGCTCCAACACCGCATACTCCTGCTCTTCCAAGTAGCACTTTTTCTCCCGGAATATTTGGTTTCGCTGCATCTTCTTCTGGTTGTCCCTGGCTGGCACTACGCATTTTAGTTGCCCGCGCAGCGTTCTTCTCATCCATCACCTTCCTACATTCATCCAATCGTTCCGTTGATTCAGTGCCACATGCTGAATGGAACTCTCCGCTACACTGCTGATGGCTGTTTTGACAGTGTTCCAACATTCCTCGAGAAGGGCTTCGTCCAGCTCATCTGGCAGCGCAGCTTCGAGTGAGTGCGCGTAGTTTGCGGTAACGTCTGGCTGCTTCTGCCGCGCGAGATTTAGCCGAGATTGTACCAATAGTTGCACTTAGGTTCCTTTATTTGATACAGATCCTATATCGATCCTTTTCGTTCAATTTATTTGGGCCATTGTCAGTACAGTTAGGGTTCGAACTCTTGTGATTCATTTTTCACTTCCGGGAACGTATAGTTAAAGGCGGAATTTCATATACTTTACCAATAGAAAAAGCTGCAATAGTGAACCATCAAAACAAACGTCTTCCAGCTGTGGCCAAGGTGGTGCTAGTTGTACAAAAATTACTATTTTAGCAAACAAAACTTAAACTTTAAATGACGCTCTAGCAATAACCCTAGCAACTTGTATTATTCAAATTCTAATTCTTATTCTTAGTAATACGATCATAGTCACAATAAAAGACTCCTGGAAATAAGCTTTATTATTTCTAATCATTGAAATATGCTTACTTACTTTACTTTTTCGGTGACAATCCGCTTATCGAATAGATGCCGAATTCAGGAGCCGTCTCCACATTTCTCGGTCTTGGGCTGCGACTCTCCAGTCGCCCCTAACACCCGCTGTTTTAGCATCCTCGCCAACAGCGCTCATCCAACGGGTACGGGGTCTGCCTCGAAGTCGTCGGCCTCTGTCGGGTTCTCTGCTAAATATTGTTTTCGCTGGTCTCTCATCCTTGCTACGTGGCCAGCCCACTGTAGCCTGCCGTATTTTAGTCACTTCACAATATCCGCATCTTTGCACACTTAGTATATTTCATGATTCATGCGCCTGCGCCACACTCCTTCGTCTAATATGCTGCCAAGAATTGATCGCAGGATCTTACGCTCGAAAACGCCAAGAGCTCGTCGGTCGCTCTCTTTCAACGTCCACGCTTCGTGGCCCCGTAGAGTACCACCGGGAGAATTAACGTCTTATAGAACGCGAGTTTTGTACGGAGTTGTAGGCTACGGGACCTCAGCTGGCTACGTAATCCGTAGAAGGCCCTGTTTTTTACTTCACGGCTCATATCGTTGTCACATGTCACTAACGTACCAAGGTAAACAAATTCGTCGACCACTATCTCCATCTATCACCACCGCAGTTCCAACACCACGCTCTCTACCAGGCACCATATACTTTGTTTTGGTAGAATTTATGATAAGCTCTATCCTCGCAGCTTCCTCCTTAAGATGCGTATACGCTTCTTCCACAGCTCTACGGTTAACACCGATGATATCGATGTCGTCCGCGAACCCTAGGAGTATATTAGATTTCGTGATGATGGTACCGCTTCTCTGCACGCCGGCCCTTCGAATAATACCTTCCAATGCAATGTTGAACAGCAAGTTCGATAGTCCATCACCTTGCTTCAAACCATCTAACGTCACAAACGAGTCCGATGTCTTACCCGCTATCCTGACGCTTGATTTTGAACCATCAAGGGTAGCACGTATCAGCCTAATCAGTTTTGTTGGAAAACCATGTTCAAGCATAATCTGCTACAACTCGTTTCGTTTAAGTGAATCGTACGCCGCCTTGAAATCAATAAACAAATAATGAGTCTGCCAATTGAATTCCCGGAATTTATCGAGGATCTGTCGCAAGGTGAACATTTGGTCCGTCGTGGAGCGTCCCTCTCGAAAACCGCACTGGTATTCGCCAACAAAGGTTTCCTGTAACGGCCTCAGTCTGAGAAACAGGATGCGGTAGAGAATTTTGTATGCAGAATTGAGGAGAGTAATACCTCGAAAATTGTTGCATTCGAGTCGATGGCCTTTTTGGGCCATTGAGACCTTCCAACATATAAGACCTTCCAACCAGTCCGTAGGTATTTCCTCCTTAGTCCATACCTTTAGTACAACCTTATGGATTGCACAATAAAGCCGTTCGTTCCCGACTTTCAAAAGTTCGGCGGGGATGCCGTCCTTTCCAGCTGCTTTGCCGTTTTTCAGCTCTCTCGCTGCTTTCCTAGCCTCGTCCAAAGTTGGTGGATCCACAGCTTGTCCATTACCCTCAATCGTTATCCTGTTTCTGTTGACCATTCCATCTTGTTCACCATTCAACAATGCATCGAAATATTGCTTCCAACGCCTAGCCACCTCTGATCTTTCGGTAATCAGGTTCCCCTCCTTGTCGTTGCACATAACAGGAGTTGGCACGGTCCGGTTCCTGATTCCGTTGATCGCATTAAAGAAGCTTCTTGTATGGTGCCTCTCGAAGCAATTCTCCGCCTCCGCAAGAACGCGATCCCAGTGCTGACGTTTCTTACGACGATGAAGTCTCTTTTCGGCAGCTCTAGCATCTCGGTATCTCTCTCTCTGCTGTGACGTGTTACAGTTGCAGCCAAAATGTGACTTCTGGCTCGATTCTTCTCATCAGTCACTCGCTGGCACTCTGCGTCAAACCACTCCCTGGAAGTGGCTACAGCAGTAGTACCCAACACTTCCCGCGCTGTAGTACTGATCGCGTCGTGGATGTGTTTCCACTGTTCGTTCAGGTTCTCTCCGAGAGGTTCACCGATCCGCTCATCAGTCTTCCGAGAGTACTCTGCAGCAACTCCCTCCGCTGATAACCGCCGAATGTTCAGTCGTATCTTCCTCGTTGGCTTCGATTTGAATACATTGGATAACCGGGCACGGATCTTGCTTACTACGAGATAGTGGTCCGAGTCAATGTTTGGTCCCCGGAAGAACGTGGTCGATCTGAGAGCAGGCCTCTCCATTAGGGTGTTTCCAGGTATGCTTCCGAATGTTCCATCGTGCATAATGGGTACTACAGATCATCATTCCTCTGGCTGCAGCGAAGTTGATTAGCCTCAGGCCATTGTCGTTTGTGGCTCTTCACGTCCGACCTGTGCATTTGTATCCCCGATGGCTATCTTTATGTCATATCTTGGGCCCTCTCCATATGTTCTGTCGAGAAGATCATAGAACGCCTCTTTTACGTCATCGGGCTTGTCGTTCGTCGGTGCGTACACATTTATCAGCCTGTAGTTAAAGAATTTGCCCTTAATTCTCAACACGCATAGACGGTCATTGATGGGCCTCCACCTAATGACACGCTTCATTTGTTTTCCATGTAATACGAATCCGACTCCATGCTCTGCTTTATCGCCGCCACTGTAGTAGATGTGATACTTGAATGTCGTGCCCGCAATAGGATCTACTGCGCGGAATTCACGTTCTCCCGTCTTCGGCCACCGCACTTCCAGGATGGCTGCAACCTCGACCTTCATCTTCTGCAGCTCTGCATACCCGCGCGTGCCGGTTCAAGTTGAGTGCTGACATTCCAAGTACCAAGTTTCCAATAATCGTTGTCCTTTTTTTCTTGCCTGGGTCCATGCCGATTATCCGGTTGTAGTTCCTTTCCTGAATTTCTCCTAGCGAAAGTTGTTTAAGCATACTGCCTTACTGGGGCTGCGATGCCTAGTCTCGCGGACAGGGCTGCTGTCTTGGGTATAGCTGGCGAGACACAGCGTTTCATAAGTCAGCCGTCCGCTCCGGATCAGTCGCTGTTGTATGCCGCCCCTAACCTGGAGTCAGACGCTCACGGCTGGCAAGGCTGTTCCTTTTGCCAACACACTCAGCAGATGCATGAGTGCCTCCTTCCCTGCCGGTATACGACCTTAGCTTCCACCGGGGTTGGTTACCCGATCTCCACCAAGGTTGCTCGTATTCCGGCTGGTACCACGAGGAGGTACGGAGAGGAGTTGCTGGATAAGAGGCCACTGTGGGGCCTATTTTATAACTGCAGGTACGCGAGGTACCGATGTTACGCATTACCCAGCCATTTACCAGCCAATGATTGAAATATATACACCTAATAACTTATGTTATATAGTAAAAGTAATTGTTCTATTTAAAATGCTTCGATGACGAAAATATACATTATTATTGAATATCACCGCAACTATAGGTGCTACCAAAACTTTTAGAGTTACTACTCTAATTTCTTTACTCTTTTTACGCGCTAACTAAAATTGTTGCCATTTGAGCCTTCAGAAAACACAATAAATGCAGTGAAAAGAAGACTGAAATAAGAAGATGATAAAAATGCGACAAAAAAGTAACGAAATAGTGATAAAAAGCTGGGGAATATACGATGAAAGGTTAACGAAAAGATGACGAAAGACGACAAAAATACGACGAAAATAACATGAAGATACAATGAAAAGACACCAAAACCGTTATAAAAACCCGACGAAAACGATAAAAAGGCATTTAAAATGTGTCAAAAAACGACAAACACCGGAAAAACATTACAATAAAAACATAACGAATATACGACAGAAAAACTGTGAAAGAACAACGAACAATAGTAAAAAACAATATTTTTGTTGACAAATGGCAAAAGAATGATGAAAAGATAACAAAAAAACGGTGAAACGACGATGCTGAAAGATGACATCAAAGGAAGAAAGAGCAGCAAAAACCGGAAAACGATGAAAGTATTACGAAAAGATACCAAAAAATCCATGAAGAGATTACAAAACTACCAAAGAGATATGATAAAATACCAAGGAATAAACGAAAATAAAGAGATGACAAAACAGCGACAAGGCGTCGCAAAAACAACAATAAAATGACAAAAAAAAACAATGAAAGAACAACAAAAATACAACAAATATACCATTACAAGCCAACGTAGGGGCGGGGAAAAGACAATGACAAGACAACGAAAGGTGGATGAAAAAGGACGTAAGACGTCAACAATACGATGAAAAGAAGCATAAGTGGCGTATCTTACAGCGACAGAATATGCCAAAAAAGACAATAAAAACGACACAAAAACTATAAATAGATGACGATGGGATGGGAAGGCAATGAAGAGACTATAACAAGATGTAAAACAGCGACAAGATATGCCAAAAAAGACAGAAAGACGCCATTAAACCGAAAATGTCACAAAAATTACAACAAATCGAAAAGAGACAAAAAGACGATGTAAAGATGTCAAAAAGTCAGGTGTTAAAAGGATCGAAAAACAACATGAAAAGGCGACAGACAGGCTTATGCCGGGCTCTGAAAATAATGTCGAATCGACATTGTTTCTTTTTCTGCCGCAGCAGTACCGAATGCATGCTCTCAAAGTCACGGAGCTTTCAGTTTATATAATTCCCTGCCTAATGTTCTCTTTGGCATACGGAGCAAAACGTCTCTAGCCTCTAGTGTGTGAAGAAAAGATTACCTCTGTTTGTAGTTGTGTTCTTTCTACGCAAGATGAGTGGTTGTCAAAGTAAGCAGTATCCAAGCATCATACGAAGGCAGAGCAAATAGTTGAACCGAAAACAAAAGCACTTAGTTATTGGGAGAAGCTGATGTTTCTGGCTCTTTATGGTTAAGATGAGCAAAAACAAGCTTGGCAATAGAGTTTACTCTGTCAAAACATAACATAACCAAAATGTTGAAGATTTTATCTGTGATTCTACGATCGTGTTAACGTAAGACCACGCAAAGTTGCTTTTTCAAATTATTTGTGTGAAACAATATGGCAATTTTACCCAAGAAGATTAATGAACGAATCTGCATTTCATAAGGGATGTCTAAGTTTTCATTATTAAGCAACAAGAAAACATTACTGGTTTAATAATTTATCAAAATTTAATGTTTAGCATTTTTATAATAAAAATCTTATGGGCATCATGATACAAAAACAATTATAAAATCATTAGTGTAACAGATTATATGGAAAATTGCAATTTTCAGTAGATATGTTTCATAACCTTAATACTTTCAAATCTCCTCTGAATTTTTACCTTTGTTATACTATAACAAAGGTTTAGAAATTGGTCGAAAAACACGAAATTGATCCGAGGCCCGGAGGGCCGAATCACATATACCAATCGATAGAGCTCGACGAACTGAGCAATGTCTGTGTGTGTGTGTGTATGTGTGTATGTGTGTATGTGTGTATGTGTGTATGTGTGTATGTGTGTATGTGTGTATGTGCAGCTCATTTTCTATCGCCTGTTTCTCGAAGGTGGCTGAACCAATTTGACCGCTTTTACTTTTGTTTGAAAGATATTATTGCCTAGTATATCACTATTGAATTGCATTGCTGTCCGACGTTTCGTTTAAAAGTTATAAGCAAAAAGGTGAAAACTACGTGACACGCGTTTCTCCGGAACTACGCAACCAATTTGAACGATCTTAGTACCAAACGAAAGCTCTTGCTATTACTAAACTTTTTACCAAGTTTTATTGAAAACGGACAAGCACTTTAAAAGTTAGCCTTAAAAAACCTGTTTTGACTAGGTACAAATGATCGCCTGTTTCTCAGAGTTGGCTGAACCGATGTATGCGCTATTATTCTCATTTGAAAGGTAATATAGCCTAATAGATCACTATTGATTTGTTTTTTGATTGGACGTTTAATTCAAAAGTTATGGGCAATCGTATACAACACATTAAAATTTACAATTATTTTCGACTATTTCATCTTAGATAATTTATCTAGTATAAATTTTTTTGGCATCAAATTAGAGGTTTTATTGCTGCAAATATATCTGCAAAATTTCAGAAGAATTGGTTTTGCCAGTCAAAAGATATTAACCTTTGAACACTCGCGTCAGCTTTTGTAACACGGTTGCTCGCGGGAGACAATAGCCCAAAACCAAAAAAATGTGCGCATTAGAGTTTTGACTAGGAAAACCTGGTTTTAGGTTTATCGCACCTTTGGAAGAGTTTCTTGAAATTGCAAGCTCTATCGTCTGGTAGAATTTAAATTTTGATTAGTCCCCCTAAAAGTGAAATAAAAAAAATATTTTTCTTCAGTTTCAATATAACACATTGATGTGTTCTGTAAAATTTAAGAGCATATTATTACAAGAAACTTTGCTGAAGACAGTATCCTTCTATCTCTTCAGCGAAGAGAGAAAAATCTTATTTATTTTGTATGAATCAGTTTTTCCATTTTAGCTCGTTTTGAAATTGCTGTATGACTTTTTATGTTGTACAAATAGTAAAAATACACAACTTTGCTGAATATAGTATACCTCTATGATTGCTTGTTTAGGAACTGTAGAACTTTGATTATAAAAATATCCTAATTTTGACCCCGAATTACTCGACTATCGACAGACGGATACATTTAAAACATTTTACTTTTGCTGTTTTGTTTTGTTGCATACAGACACCATTTTTCCATATGGAGAAAGAAAGAAAGTTCCAGCTGGGGCCTATTGCGGTACACCTCACATACTGATTGCTTCGTTTCTGTGATGTCAGTTTTTACTGATCTATTTTGCCAACAGTTTAAAGTATTAATGCATTGAATAATTATGGTATTTTGATCATAACAACCCAGGTAACCAATAAGCATTAAAATAAGCAGTAAATCAGTCGTTTATTAGCATCTCTGGCGTTTTATACTGCAGGTTGTTGTTTATCAGCTTTTTGACTGCATAACTGTTGTAAATTGGCATCCACAATTCTATTTAAATTCTTCTTGTTGGTAACTAGCTGCAAATAAGCATTGTCAGCACTATAAGAGGGCTAGCAGTAAAGTAGCCGCATATTTTGCCAAAATAGCATTTAAGTAGCATTTAAGGCAACTTAAATGCTTATCGGCTTGCTTTTAAATTGCATTGGAAATGCTTATTGGTTACCTGGGAAGTTTATTGAAAAATATACGTTAGTTAAACATCAATTTGTAACTTTATAACAATATGGCATTCTAAAACTTACACGTGTTGTACAAAATACAACAACGTGAGTAACCGAATGATTGATGAAAACTTTATTGAATCAAATAGAATGGCATTACAGTAAATTATGCATAGTTCAAAACCTTTAAACTAGACCTTTACTACGCAATGTATATGTTAAATAATAATATTTCCTCTTACAACTTACTTTTACTTGCATTTACTCAAATTAGTAACAACTTACTTATACTTTCTCAGCAATTTCATGAAAAAAGGATCTATCAAAATTTATAAGTGCTCCTATTTCGTTCAAATATTGTAAACTTTTTCAATTTCCAAAAAAATTATGTAAACAAACGCACTACGCAACGTTAACGTAGATGAAGACCGTATAACAAAGGTTCCTTCACCACTAGGTGGATTAAATCGGGTTTTTTCTTTAGTCGCCCTGGCGAAAATGTACATTTGGAAAAACAAAATCAAGAAATAAGTTAATGCTGTCCTGTTACCTTACAAAAATCAAATATTGTTTTTATTACCAATCCTTTCCCCACGTTGAAGTCACATCCTTGCCACAACACAATATATTTTCTCTTTACTACTCTTCCAAAGAATTGACAGACGTGCGCATACATAGATATGAACATGTAAAATCATATTCAACTGAACAGTACAGCTGTAGCACACTTACCCAACACTGATATCAAAATGGGCTAGGTTTAATCGTCGTAAAGAATTTCCGACCAGGTGGGACAAGGAGGTTTTGTCTCTTTTCCTGGAGTACTTCCGGCAGTAAAAATTTCTCTGAATTCCTCGTCCATAGTTTGTAGTAATTCTCTATATATTCGGATATGAACAGAACTAAAATTCGTAGTCCCAATCCTAACTCGACAAAAAACTAGAAATTAATCCCAAATATTTATTCCTTTCAATCTATGCTGACTCACCCTAACGAACGTTGTCCATTACTCTTCCGAAAAAGTGCACTTTAGAATCACTTCCATTATTCCACTAACTAGTTGCTTCCCAAGAAGAGATTTTCTCAACGGTTCCGACAACCGCGTCAGTCGTCGTCCTAACAAAGTTGTTCGACACTGGCTCATTCGAACCGCTCGCCACCCCCCACGGTTTGAGTGGCCCGCAGAGCTCTGACAAAGCTTCTTCGTTCAGCTTCGGTTCTTACCCTTCAAGTGAAGCTAAGCTCCGGAGGCGATGAAGCGAATAGTTTGCCCGAACAGCATAATTATGAATGTAAATTCAATGAATTGTAAATGAGAACATGTTCGCTTTTCTCTTCGACAGGACGACGAAAGTTTCCGCCTTACCACGCGCGATTCAGAAATACAAGGCCGCAGCGTCATTACCATATACTGCGGCTAATGTTAGCAAGTGGGCGAGGAAAGGTAAAAGCGGCAGGAGGTGTGGGTATTGCTACCATCTCTTGTTTTGCGGAAGACGACAACACGAATGAAGTTTAAAAGCGGTAAAGATTTTTGAGTGGAAACTTCGACTGCACAACACTTCCACAGTTTTGAAGAGCCTTGTACTGGTTTGGAATATCTTCATCCCAGAGGCCATCAGTTCTCCCAACGGATGAGAGCGGGTTAATTTGTTGGAATAAACTTACCGTTAAGCACCCACTTCGAAGAATCACGATGATGGCATACTGGAGCACCTACAGGAAGAATAGTAGTTTTAGAGCTGTTGTGAGAAATGATGTGGAAAATTGAAAATAACACATCCAGATAATACGGAATGAAAACAGAAACTCTCCTAGTGCCTTTCACAGTTTTTCTCGCAAACAATACTTTAAAATTTGCAAGTTCCAAAATAACTCTATGCAGTCGGATAGGAGTTCAATGTACCTTTTCGCAAATAGCAGCAGGATATGCAAAATCGTCTAACCGACTGAAAGACAGCTACTTAATTATTCATTGACACCAGACACCGTCAGTTAGCGCACAGTTCCGTATCGGAGCTACCGACAAAAAGTCCTAAAATGGTAAATCTTTCGCAAACATTTCTTCCGACATTCGGCATCCGAGCCCGCACGGTCGAAACCGATTTGTTTGTTTTCTTTTTCAAATAAAACCAGATTTTCACACCCACCACAAAAACAAACACCGGCGGCAGAGAGCGCCGATTGTCGGTGGGTGAGTTGGGAGGGAAATTGTGAACCGCTGGCTGCCACTCCCATCTCGAGCGGAGTTTTGCTGTTTGTTTTTCCCGTTTCGACGACGCGTTCCAGCCGAACCAGCTGATGATGACGAAAACAACTGACGCGAGATGCGAGTGTAAAACGGTATAACCCCACTGAATTATATTGCTCTCAACAAGAACGTGTTAAGGCCATTGGGTCGCGGAATTTACTACCACCACATATGACGGGCGTACTGCCACAAATGTTCGTTACCGGTCGTGTAGGTTACCTAGTTTTGCGGTGCCGTGAGACACTACGTCGGAAGAGACATCTTTGTGCAAAATTATGATTTCATTACTTTAAATGGAGGTGGATTGAAGTAATTTATTAAAATTAAAATGAAGTTAGGTACTGTTTATTTTTCATTCGGTTTAGTAGAAACATATTTTGAAAATCGACTCATAATTTATCTGAAGAATCCACCCAAGAAAATGGTAATAAATATTTTGATAGTACCAAACAACACAAAAACATGGAAGTAGTGCTAGAAGAAGGTACTAAGCTACGACTAAGATGCGCAGTGCTACTCGTTAAAACACGCAATGGCACAGATAAAAGAAGAGCGAATTCAAATCTTCCGCGAGACAACGTGCTGCCTGACGGAGGAGGAGTATACAGAATCAGATCGGTTATTACGTCATTCAATGCGAGTCATTTTCAATGTCGCCTGCAAAGTATTCTCCCAAATCATCTTTCACCGACTCTTACCAGTGTAATAACAACTTTTTATAATTTTTGATATTGACATATACTGGTCAAGTTAATTTGTACTTCTTATTAGGGAGTAAATGTATTTTTGTGAAGAACGAACATTGGAAGAACTGGGAAAATGATATAGAGGATAAAATAATTAACTGTCCTGGTGGGACTAGAACCCACAACTCTCAATCTCGCACCATCGCACTCGACGCGGGATTGAGAGTTGTGGTGTGGTAATTATTTTTCACAGTTTGCATATCATTTTCCCAGTTGTTCCAATATTCGTTCTTCACAAAAACATATTTACTCCCTAATAAAAAATTATCAGTGTAATGTTTTGGATTTCTTAACCGTCTCGTACCGACTGACTTGAACCCCATTTGTGCGGGAAGCTGTCAACTATCCCCGTACACTTTCTCTCTGTTTCTATATAAAGCTTGCTTCAGATAGTATTGAAATAAAAACAATTGCGTATATTTCAGTTATTTATAATTGAATTCAAGATGTTCAAATGTAGTATTTTCTTCATACTTTTAAGAAAAAATACGGATAAAATTATTCGTCACGGTTTCGAAAAAATTCTCGAACTTTTGCTGTAATATGGCTCATTAGGCCGCGCACACTTTCTTCGTCCATCATTTTAGCTATCTTATTCCACCAAGTCTTCATCTGATTGATATCTTTGACAACTTTTTCTTTTGCCTTGAGTCTCCTCTTCATGATTGCCCAGTATTTCTCAATAGAGTGGAACTGCGGGCAATTGGGTGGGTTAAGGTCTTTCGGAACAAACTGGACCCCTTTCTATGCATACCATTCTTGAACGACTTTGCTGTAATGACAGCTTGCCAAATCCTGCCAAAACTTCACGTACATTTGGTACAGTTCCGACGTCATTGTCTTATTTGTAACGAAAACTTTTGTTTTTCTGCCACAGCTGCAAATGTCCTGCCAAATCGTACATTTTCTTGCAAATTTGTCGGCAAAGACAAATTTAAATTTGCTTGGAACATCCCCCCGAACCGTTGCCCAGTAAAATTTTTGACCTGGCATTCGCCCGAAGTCAGTCTTGACATAGGTTTCATCGTCCTTCAGAAGACACCCGTCGAACTTGGTTAGTACCCGATCGTATAGCTTTCGAGCACGGATTTTGGCCACACTATACTGTATTATGGTCCGGTTTGGCTATTTGCTAGCTCGATACGACTTCCCGGAGTCAAATTTTCCTTACGGTACTATGGGCAACACCGAATTTTCTGATCACGTCACAGTCCGACAGATTGGGATTCCTCTTGATAGTCTTCAACATCTTACCACGCAGTTTCCGGTCGACAGTTCCACTCCAATGATTAGCTTGAGGCTTCCGAATCTTCGTAAATGTTTCTTTATACCATTTGATAACGCGTCGTTTTGCGGAATGTCAAAAATACATAGGTGAAGCTAACAAAATTTCCGACAGGTGGGCGACAAGAACTTCCAAATCCGTTCACCAAGAGCGCCACAATATGAGTAAAAGTTTGTTCCAATTCCAAATGGAGAAAGCTTTAACCCTTTATAAGCCAGTGGCAACTATGTTGCCACCAGCAAAAATTTTTTATTTTACTTCTATAACTATATTGATGTCATTATAGACGCAAAACAAATATTTTTCGTTGGTGGCAATATAATTGCCACGGCCTTATAAAGGGTTAATGTGTAAACACTTCAGGATTTCAAGCAAGCCCTCTTATCTATACCTATAAAGAAGGATTTCTGTCTGTCTGTCTGTCTGTCTGTCTGTCTGTCTGTCTGTCTGTCTGTCTGTCCGTATGTTCCTTATAGAATCGAAAACTACTGAACCAATCGGCATGAAAATATGCATGTAGAGGTTTTTTGGGGCCAGAAAAGGTTTTAGTGATGGTTAGAAACCCCTCCCCCCACTAAGAGGGGGGGCTCCCATACAAATGAAATACAAATTTCTGCATAACTCGACAACTAATCAAGCAAATAGAACAAAATTTGGCATGTGGGTGTTTTCGGTGACAAGAATCTAAATTGAGACCCCTCCCCTCTTTATAAGGGGAATTATAACTCCTCTCCTCTTTAAAAGGGGGGGCTTCTATACAAATTTCCTCATAACTCGAGAATTAATCAAGCAAATGGAACCAAATTTGGCATGTAAAGGTTTTCGAGGGCAAGAATATTTTCTATAGTAAATTAGGACCACTCCCCACTTTAAGAGGGGGGGCTCCTATACAAACGAAATACAAATTTCCTCATAACTCGAGAACTAATCAAGCAAATGGAACAAAATTTGGCACGTGGGTGTTTTTGGAGACAAATTTTTTTTCTATGATGAATAGGGACCCCTCCCCACTTTAGGAAGGGGGGCTCCTATACAAATGAAATGCAAATTTCCTCATAACTAGAGAACTAATCAAGCAAATAGAACCAAATTTGGCATGTGAAAGTTTTCTAGGGCATGAATATTTTCTATGGTGAATTAGAACCCCTCCCCACTTTAAGAGGGGGGGCTCCTATACAAACGAAATACAAATTTCCTCTTAACTCGAGAACTAATCAAGCAAATGGAACCAAATTTGACACGTGGGTGTCTATGGAGACAAAATTTTTTTCTATGATGAACTAGGACCCCTCCTCAGTTTAGGAGGGGGGCTCCTATACAAATGAAATACAAATTTCCTCATAACTCGAGAGCTAATCAAGCAAATGAAACTAAATTTGGCATGTGAAAGTTTTCGAGGGCAAGAATATTTTCTATGGTGAATTAGGACCCCTCCCAATTTTAAGAGGGGGGGCTCCTATACAAATGAAATTCAAATTTCCTCATAACTCGAGAACTAATCAAGCAAATAGAACCAAATTTGGCATGTGGAGGTTTCTGGAGGCAAAAATATTTTCTATAGTGAATTAGGACCCCTCCCAACTTTAAGAGGGGGTGCTTCTACACAAATGAAATACAAATTTCCTCATAATTCGAGAACTAATCAAGCAAATGGAACCATATTTGGCATGTGGGTGTTTTTGGAGGCAACCATTTTTTCTATGATGAATTAGGACCCCTTACCTTTTTAAGAGGGGGGGCTCTCATACAAACGAAATGCAAATTTCCTCATAACTCTAGAACTAATCAAGCAAATGGAACCAAATTTATCATGTGGGTGTTTTTGTAGGCAAGAATATTTTCTATGGTATATTTTCTATGGATTTCCCCACTTTAAGAGGGGGGGCTCCTATACAAATGAAAAACAAATTTCCTCATAACTCGAGAACTAATCAAGCAAATGGAACCAAATTTGACATGTAAGTGGTTTTGGACGCAAGATTTTTTTCTATGGTGAATTGAGACCCCTCTCTTCTTTAGAAAGCGAGTTATGGCCCATCTCCCCTTTAAGAGGGTGGGCTTCCATACAAATGAAATGCAAATTTCCTCTTATCTCGAGAACTAATCAATCAAATGGAACCAAATTTGGCATGTGGGAGTTTTAGATGGCAGAAATTTTTTCTATGGTGAATTACGACCCCTTCCCCTTTTAAGAGGGGAGCTCCCATACAAATGAAATTCAAATTTCCTTATAATTTGAGAACTAATCAAGCAAATGGAACCAAATTTGGCATGTGGGAGATTTTGGGGTCTTGAATTTATTTTACGATAGTTAGAAACCTCTCACCCCTGTGGTAGGGGGATATGGACTCTCATACAAATAAAACAGAATTTTTTGCGAAACTCAAAAACTAATCGAACTCGAGAAATTCGAGACTCTTCCATAACACATTAGTCAATACAAGACCACAAAAACTATCTATAGTAACACTAGATCATTCAGGACGAGACGGTCGCGAGTGTTGCCGGTGACCCGCCGTCGGAAGCGCCGCCCACTGGGGGGCTTGCAAAACTCGAGATTGTGACAAAGATCATCCGAGATTCATGATTTATGTACGACACAGATTAATTTGTGGCAATACGAAGTTTGTCGGGTCAGCTAGTCTATACCTATAAAAATGGATTTCTGTCTGTCTGCCCGTATGTTCCTTATAGAATCGAAAACTACTGCACCGATCGGCGTGAAAATTTGCATGCAGGGGTTTTTGGGACCAGGGAAGGCTCTTATGATGGTTAGAGACCCCTCCCCCCACTAAGAGGGGGGGCTCCCATACAAATGAAACACAAATTTCTGCATAACTCGAGAACTAATCAAGCAAATGGTTTTTGGAAACAAGAATTTTTTCTATGGTGAATTAGGACCCCATTTCCCCTTTAGGAGGGGGGGGGCCTCCTATGCAAATGAAATACAAATTTCCTCATAACTCGAGAACTGATCAAGCAAATGGAACAAAATTTAGCATGCGGGTGTTTTTAAAGGCAATTTTTTTTATATGGTGAATTGAGACCCCTCCCCTCTTAGGGAAGGGAATTATGACCCCTCCCCCTCAATAGTGTCTGCGCTCCTATACAAATAAAATACAAATATCCTCATAACTAGATAACTAATCAAGCGAATGGAACCCAATTTGGCATGTCAGGGGTTTTGGATGCAGGACTTTTTTATGATGGTTTGAGACCCCTAATCCCTGTGGTAGGGGGATAAGGACTCTCATACAAATAAAACAGAAATTTTCGCGTAACTCAAAAACTGATCGAAGTCGAGAACTTTTAGACTCTTTCATAAACCCTTAGTCAATAACAAGACCACCAAAAACTATCAATAGTTACATTAGATGGTTCAGCGCGAGACGGCCCAGGCCGCGAGTGTTGCTAGCGACCTATCGTCGGAAGCGCCGGCCACTGCGGAGGCAGCCCTCCGTAGAGATCACCTCTATCTAGGTTTATTTGTTTTCCTAGATCTACTGACCTTTATTACTTTCCTTCAGTTGGGTCACCCCTGTGAAATGGTATTTTCTACGAAAAGATTTTCCGTGAAATGGTACATCCCGCGTAAGGTTTTTCGCGAAATGGTATTCTGCGAAACTCTATATTCCGCGTTATGGTCAACCGAGAATTGGTGTTCCGCTAAATGGTATTCGGCGAAATGGTTTGTAATGATGGCGAATATTTAAATACTATCTGCTTTATTTTATCGGGCTAAGCAATGGGGGAAGTTGTTTTCTACTTTACTGTTTGGAAAATTTATATATTAAAACACCTATGAACTCCCCAGAAACTTGCAAAACTCGAAATTGTGACAAAGGTCATCCGAAATTCACGAGGTATGTACAACACAGTTTAATTTGTGGCAATACGAAGTTTGTCGGGTCAGCTAGTATGGTATAAATATTAGGATGCCATATGGTTCTCAAAATGAAAAATAATCCATATTTCCATAACGGGCGGTTTTTCAGGGCTTGATGCTTCATCAACTTAGCCTGCACCTGCGCAGGGTAAAGCGGCTTACGACAGCGTCTGATCCGGAGTGGGTGGCTGAATGAAGACACATTTTGTGTCGGCACTAATTCTTAGGTAGGTAGTAGAGATGGTCGGGTCTCGGGTTTTCAGACCCGAAACCCGAAAAAAACCCGAACCCGTCGGGTTCGGGCTTGACACTTTTACCAGGTGTCGGGTTCGGGTCGGGTTCGGGTTTGGTCAGAAAAAAATATTCGGGTTCGGGTCGGGTTCGGGCGTAGCGAAAAAAATAAGTCCGGGTTTCGGGTTTGGGTAATGAGAAACCGAACCACCTCCACATTGTTCTTGTAAAAGTATTATTTTAACATAATAAAATAAACAGTACTTTAATGATATTTAGTATGACTCAGATATCAGCTACACTGGACTGGTTGCTTATTAGACGGTTTAGTGTTTTCAGATTTAGATCGAGTTTAGACTAAAAGTTATATATTCCAGAATTCGTTAGTTGGATCATGTCATAACTGCGCCCAAACTAGTGATTGGGTGGACTGACAGAAGACTACAGTTGTTTGCTATCATAAATTATTGGTTTCTATTTCGATTTCCAAAAAGTTTCGTGCCTCGGAATAGTTGTAAGTTTAGCTGTCTTTAACACTAAACATATCGTCGTGAAGGGGTCATTTGACCCATTGCTTTTCCGGTCTTCTCGCGAAAAATATTTGTAGAGTGAAGTCGGTATGTTTAGTGTTAAAATCAATCCCTTTTATGTTTGCTACCTTTAAACTAAGGTGCTAGTGCTTTAGACTAAGAACTAGCTTTCAGCTATTAGATACCGGTATAACATAATGAAACAAAATCCAAGCATTTCAAAATAATTTTTCATGTAAATTTTTCTTTTCGCTTTTTACAGATTTCATAGAAAACTTAAGAGATATTCCCGCGAAAAGTAATAGAAACGATTCTAGTGTATACTTTAATTTTTTAGAATTTTCAATTCAGTTCCAAAAGAAAGGTGAAAAAAACCTAAAATTTTAAATAAATTTTAGAGCTCGAATGTTATAGAGAATACGAAAAGAAAATTGCCGAGATTTAAATCGAGGTGTGAGTTTTATGAAAATTAATATAAAATTCAAGTTCAGGGCTCGGGTTTTGGGGTTCGGATCGGGTTTTGGTTTGGCCGAAAAAAAAATCGGGTTCGGGCTTAGCGAAAAAAATAAATCCGGGTTCGGGTCGGGTTCGGGTTTGACCAAAAATAAAATTTCGGGTTCGGGTCGGGCTCGGGTTTGACAGAAAATAAAAATTCGGGTTCGGGTCGGGTCCGGGTTCGACAGCAAAAAAATTTTCGGGCCCGGGTCGGGTTCGGGCTTGGAAAATATGAAACCCGACCATCTCTAGTAGGTAGTCCAAGGAACAATCCAACAGCATTTTTTTATTAAAGTGGTTTTAACCCAGAGGTCATTCTCCTGCACACAGTATTTGGTTTTATTCATTTCTTATACAAGTTTTGCAGAGTGACTTGAAGAAATACCCATAAGTGTACTTCGCTCCACCTTATAAGCGGTTTTAAAGGATAGGGTTACTAACCTATTTTGAGCCCTATCTCCAGCTATAAATGATTTGTTCACTTCTTAATTTTGTTGTTAGTGTCCAAATTATACAGCTTCACATGGGGTCCAAAACGGAGTATGGACTTTGAGGATGAACCATGAACTCGCACAGCTCTATGACGAACCCAGTATCCAAAGGGTGGCTAAAGCTGGACGGATACGATAGGCAAGGCATGTTGCAAGAATGCCGGACAACTACTCTGCAAAGATGAAGTTGCCGTACGCGTAAAACGATCGTCTATGAGGCTACCGTGGTGCTATGTGAAGAAACCACGAATACACAAAATGACCGGTTTGAAGGGGAACGTCATCTAGCAATGGAGAGTAGAAAAGAACATAAAAAAAACTTACTAGGCATTGTCAAAAGGGAGAATTTGGCCATGTACCGACGAGTGCGGGATGAGTTCATGTGCCCGAAAGAGAGCAGAGATCCAGAAAAGATGGAACAATACACCCAAATTCTGTTAAAAGTTGACCCAACCTCGTAAAGGACACACATTGAAGCTTGATATGTGATAGGGATGGGAAGGGAAACTTGATCATCAATAAGCAAGGTGGCCGTGGTTCTGCGATCAGCATCTCAATGGTGACATGACAGAAGGAGGTGGAAAGAAAGTTAACATGGGAATGTCAATAAACGATTATTGCATCCCGTCTTTCGACCTTGAAGAAATCCAGCTAGAAATCGGCAGCTAAAGACCAATATGGGCGCCGAAAATGACCGACTTCCAGAACTCTAAGATAATGGTGAGCAACTACTAGTAATGGTACTTTACTGGATAATTTTAGGGATTATGGAAGAGACGTAACTGCCGGCGGATTGGATAGAAGGTGTGATTTGTCCCATTTACGAAAATAGTGACCAGTTCGATTACTCGAAAACCGCAACTGATCGCGTTGATCAACCCAGGTCTTGCTACTGTCTTCAATAAGAGATAAGAGATTTTTAAGAGCAGTATCAGGCAGGCTTTATGGAGGCTCGTGTTACTACGGACCACATTTTCACTCTCTGACAAATCCTTCCGAAATGTCGGTAGTATAACATGCCCTCGCATTATAATATTATTGAATTCAGGGCAGTATACGATATAGTCGACCGCGAACAGCTATGGCAGATAATACACGCGGTTGATCAAGCTATCAGCATCTTTGGCTCGAGCAGCACGTTCCTCATCAAGCTATACTGGAGCGAAAGATTTGCTACGTGCCTCCCATCTAGCATTTTCATATATATATCTATACCTATAAAGAAGGATTTCTGTCTGTCTGTCTGTCTGTCTGTCTGTCTGTCTGTCTGTCTGTCTGTCTGTCTGTCTGTCTGTCTGTCTGTCTGTCTGTCTGTCCGTATGTTCCTTATAGAATCGAAAACTACTGAACCAATCGGCATGAAAATATGCATGTAGAGGTTTTTCGGGGCCAGGAAAGGTTTTAGTGATGGTTAGAAACCCCTCCCCCAACTAAGAGGGGGGACTCCCATACAAATGAAACACAAATTTCTGCATAACTCGACAACTAATCAAGCAAATAGAACAAAATTTGGCATGTGGGTGTTTTCGGTGACAAGAATTTATTCTATGGTAAATTTAGACCTCTCCCCTCTTTTTAAGGGGAATTATAACTCCTCTCCTCTTTAAAAGGGGGGGCTTCCATACAAATTTCCTCATAACTGAAGAACTAATCAAGCAAATGGAACAAAGTTTGGCATGTAAAAGTTTTCGAGGGCAAGAATATTTTCTATGGTGAATAAGGACCCCTCCCCACTTTAAGAGGGGGGGCTCCTATACAAACTAAATACAAATTTCCTCATAACTCGCGAACTAATCAAGCAACTGGAACAAAATTTGGCACGTGGATGTTTTTGGAGACAAAATTTTTTTCTATGATGAATTGGGACCCCTCTCCACTTTAGGAAGGGGGGCTCCTATACAAATGAAATGCAAATTTCCTCATAATTCGAGAATTAATCAAGCAAATGGAACCAAATTTGGCATGTGAAAGTTTTCTAGGGCATGAATATTTTCTATGGTGAATTAGAACCCCTCCCCACTTTAAAAGGGGGGGCTCCTATACAAACGAAATACAAATTTCCTCATAACTCGAGAACTAATCAAGCAAATGGAACCAAATTTGACACGTGGGTGTTTTTGGAGACAAAAATTTTTTCTATGATGAACTGGGACCCCTCCTCACTTTAGGAGGGGGGCTCCTATACAAATGAAATACAAATTTCCTCATAACTCGAGAGCTAATCAAGCAAATGAAACCAAATTTGGCATGTGAAAGTTTTCGAGGGCAAGAATATTTTTTATGGTGAATTAGGACCCCTCCCAACTTTAAGAGGGGGGGCTCCTATACAAACGAAATACAAATTTCCTCATAACTCGAGAACTAATCAAGCAAATGGAACCAAATTTGGCACGTGGGTGTTTTTGGAGACAAAAATTTTTTCTATGATGAATTGGGACCCCTACCCACTTTAGGAGGGGGGGCTCCTATACAAATGAAATTCGAATTTCCTCATAACTCGAGAACTAATCAAGCAAATAGAACCAAATTTGGCATGTGGAGGTTTCTAGAGGCCAAAATATTTTCTATGGCGAATTAAGACCCCTCCCAACTTTAAGAGGGAGTGCTTCTACACAAATGAAATACAGATTTCTTCATAATTTGAGAACTAATCAAGCACATGGAACCATATTTGGCATGTGGTGTTTTTGGAGGCAACCATTTTTTCTATGATGAATTAGAACCCCTTACCTTTTTAAGAGGGGGGGCTCTCATACAAACGAAATACAAATTTCCTCATAACTCTAGCAAATGGAACCAAATTTATCATGTGGGTGTTTTTGTAGGCAAGAATATTTTCTATGGTATATTTTCTATGGATTTCCCCACTTTAAGAGGGGGGGGGGGGGGCTCCTATACAAATGAAAAACAAATTTCCTCATAACTCGAGAACTAATCAAGCAAATGGAACCAAATTTGACATGTAATTGGTTTTGGACGCAAGATTTTTTTCTATGGTGAATTGAGACCCCTCTCTTCTTTAGAAAGCGAGTTATGGCCCATCTCCCCTTTAAGAGGGTGGGCTTCCATACAAATGAAATGCAAATTTCCTCTTATCTCGAGAGCTAATCAATCAAATGGAACCAAATTTGGCATGTGGGAGATTTTGGAGTCTTGAATTTATTTTACGATAGTTAGAGACCTCTCACCCCTGTGATAGGGGGATATGGACTCTCATACAAATAAAACAGAAATTTTTGCGAAACTCAAAAACTAATCGATCTCGAGAAATTCGAGACTCTTCCATAAAACATTAGTCAATACAAGACCACAAAAACTATCTATAGTAACACTAGATCATTCAGGACGAGACGGTCGCGAGTGTTGCTGGTGACCCGCCGTCGGAAGCGCCGCCCACTGGGGGGCTTGCAAAACTCGAGATTGTGACAAAGATCATCCGAGATTCATGATTTATGTACAACACAGGTTAATTTGTGGCAATACGAAGTTTGTCGGGTCAGCTAGTAACAGATAAAAATCAGCATTACGTATAGATATACATGCTAGTAAATCACATTTGATTCGCAAAATTGGCATATCTGTACTATTTTGGAGGCGATATAAGTAATTAGAAATAATTTTCAGCGTTGCGACTGTATAAGTATTTATATACGACAATATCCGATTAGGCGCGACCCGCTTCGTACTGCTATACGAGTTTGTGCTGGAAATCGTATGTATGTCAGTTATTATCATTATATACGATAGAAAATCAACATGGGCCCATTTTATCAAACTTTAGTTACGATTTCGAATTTGTTGAGAGACATTTACGATAATTTTCGTACATTGATATACGAGTTGGTGCTAGCTGGGCTGTTTCGGGGGAACTCTCGAGTCCTTCCGAATCACGCCGATGAGGATGAGACAAGGGAACGAACTGCATTGTATGCTATTTAACATAGCTATTGAAGGTGTGATCGTGAGTGTGGTGAGCGAGAGGAATGATCTTCGGCAAAAGTAGCCAACCGCTAGCCTTCACTGACAATATTGATATAATTATTGGAAACCTTGGGACAGCAGAGGTAATCTACGCTTAAGTAAAAATTGAGAATTTGAGTTACAAATCAATGCGCCGCAGGCCAAATATATAAGTAAAGAAAAGGATAGGAAAAGGTTCTGGAACTTGAAGTGGTTGATGGGTTCATATATTTGGGTTCTCTGATCGCCGCCGACAGTAACACGAGTGAGGATATTTCACGACGCATTCAAGCTGGAAGTCGGGCATATTTTTCTCTCGGGTAGACGTATCGCTTAATGGGTATGTCGTGTAAAACTGATGATGCATAAAACGCAGGAGGCGGAACGGAAATTAACCTATGAGCGCCCATGGAAGATAGTAATGTCCTAGCACCTGATCTCCAAGAAGTCAAACGAGAAATCGGGCTGCTGAAGACCAATAAAGCCGCTGGGAAGGACCGCCTACCGGCAAAACTTTATAAATATGGCGGAGATACGCTAGCAAAGGCTCTACACTGGGTTATTTCGAGGATTTGGGAGAACCGGAGGAATGGATGGAAGGAGTGGTTTGTCCCATCTGCAAAATGGGGTGATCGGCTAGACTGCTGCAACTATCGTGGTATAACGCTGGTAAACGCCGCCTACAAGGTACTCTCCCAGATCCTGTTACGCAAGTTCTCACCGATAGCACAAGGTTTCGTGAGGAATTATCAGGCGTGTTTCATGGGGGCTCGCGCAACTTCGAACTAAATTTTTACAATCCGACAGATCTTGCAGAAATATCGGGAGTACAACGTTCCCACGCATCACATCTTTATTGGTTTCAAAGCAGCATACGATACAGTCGATCGAGACAATGGCAGATAATGCACGAACACGGTTTTCCGGACAAACTGACGCGACTGATCAGAGCTACATTGGATCGAGTGATGTGTTTCGTACGCATCTCTGGGACACTCTCGAGTCCCTTCGAGATGCGGCGAGGGTTGAGACAAGGTGACGGTTTATGCTGCATGCTGTTCAACATCGCTCTTGAGGTGATCCGAAGAGCGGGAATCGAAACGAGAGGTACGATTTTTACCAAGGGTAGCCAACTTCTAGGCTTTGCAGATGACTTCGATATCATAGCCAGGAACATTGCGACGGCGGAGACAATCTACGCCAGACTGAAAGCGGAGTCTAGGATAATTGGGCTAAAAATAAATGTATCGAAGACCAAATACATGAAAGGAAGAGGCTCAAAGGAAACAAACGCGCGCCTCCCACGGACAGTAACCGTTGATGGTGACGAACTAGAAGTGGTAGAGGAATTCGTGTATTTGGGATCGCTGGTGACCGCGGACAACAACACTAGTAAGGAGATTCAGCGGCGCATCCAAACGGGAAATCGGGCCTACTTTGCCCTTCGTAAAACGCTACGATCAGGAAGCATATGCCGCCGCACGAAGCTAACAATGTACAAAACCCTTATAAGACCGGTAGTTCTTTATGGACTTGAAGCCGTGACGCTGCTCACGGAGGACATACGCGCCCTTGCCGTGCTCGACCGGAGAGTACTGCGGACGATATTTGGCAGAGTACAAACTGAAAGCGGAGAGCGGCGGAGGCGCATGAATCACGAGCTACAGGTACTACTTGAAGAGACTAATACTTAAGGACAACTGTATAGCGAAATCTGTTCTCTTCAAGAACCCCACCAGCGCTAGAAATAGAGGGTCCCAATAACGTTGAGGCCCACTGGCGAGTGCCGGAACGGTCGATGAATTGGCGACAAGTAACCCAGGAGACAAACTCTTGATACAGAAAAAGCCAATCTGGCTCCTTACGGCGTGGCTTCTTTTTCTTGTCTCTCTTGGTGATGTTTTTATGGACCTTGCATAATTTCTTGGTGGCTTTTCCAGTGGATTTCGGTGCTATTTCGACGAGAGTTAAGTTCAGCTAACTTTACAGAAACTCACCATGACATTCATACTAGAAAGCATTCGGATTCACAGCATGTACGGGGACCAGTATGGTCACGTTAGCTATATGATATGGTTTCTCCCATGCAAACGAGTTTTCACGATTCATCTAATTTCAACCCAGTGCGTATCAGTTACTTCCAGATACCATTATTTCCAACCGGAAGGAGATCATGGGGCAATATTATTATTTCTATATTACGATTTATATTATGTACTCATATAGAGAATCTATTCAGCTAACCGTCGTATTACAGAATGTATCTAAAAGTTTATAAATTATAAATCTCCTTTTCGTTAATTTTTTTTCTTAATCAGAATACGAACTATAATTACGCTCAACCGACATTGTTCGTAATTTCAACTGCTTATATATAACTAATATTTCCATTGCATACTCGCTTTGTTCTGAACAGCAACCTTTATCGTTTTTGTAAAAAGATGAATTGTAGTTGAACGTACTGCTCCTAAGCTTTGAGAAATTTTAAAACGACCGAAATTTTTTTCGTGTGCTAACCCCAGCATCCCCTGCTGGTTGCAGCTTACGATTCGAACGAATGAAGATGCCATAGTTCCCTACGAGGCAATACGGCACACCTAGAGTGCAGAGAGCTAGTGACAGGCGACGCGTAGCCACCGCACCGTGGTGTGTTGGTGTGTTGTTGGTATCTGTAACAAATAAATGAATAAATGGGATCGTCTACCCCGGTAGTTGCTGATAAAATATTCATATTTTAATTAAAGGCACGGAAATAAACCCCGTTTGGTGGTATTTTCGTTTTTCGATGGTTTTCTCTTCTTGCGGATGTGCAATCACAGTGCAAATATGTGCCACTGAATTTACGGTTCGCTCTTCGCTAATTGTGTGATGTAAATAAAACGCAGATGGAAATTAGACAATTTTGAACTAACCACAAACTCTTTCTCCCGGTTTGGTTTTGCAGGTAATCCAGACACACTGATTTGCGGAAATTGTCGAGAGATGTTTACGGATTTGACGGAGCTGCTGGACCACAAGAAAACATACTGCAAGCTAAGATTTACCTGCAAGTGCATTTCACCAGCCGCTACTAAAAACAGTAAGTAGTCTCCCCAACTTGAACTATTCAGTAACAATCAACCGGTCTGTTGTATCTACAGAAAACATCCCTCCGTCAGCCAAACTGCTGTGTGTGGCCTGCAAGGATTCGTTCTCCAACCCATGGGACCTGATGGTTCATGCACAGGCGGCTCATATGGTGAACATTTACGAACTGGGCGATTCTTCGGATGAAGATAAATCCTCCTCGGCGAGCGTCAGTTCGGAATCCCTCAGTCTAGCTCTTCCACCCGGTAACGGTTCCTGCAAGCGGCTGTCCAACGGCAGCACCGACAGCATCGAAATCTCCAACGGCACTCATCACGTGGAACTGGATCAACATGATAAGGACAAATCTTCCGAGCAGAACGAGGTAAGCAAAGTACACAAACAGATTAATCTTCAAATCTGGACCGTGCCTGGACAAAAAAGCTACTTACGCAGTCATAGTCATAGTCTCGGCAAAGCGCATTTTTTTGTGCGATGAGAAAAGAACGCGCTCGAACCGGGAAATGAAAAGTTTCCCTTTGATTTATTCACATGGAAAGTTTCGCACACTACGGGGAGCGTCCCTTTTCCTTCCCGGGGGAAAGATGAAAAAGTGAAAATCTGCCATCTGTTTTCGGCTACTGCACAAGATTTTCTCTTTAAGATAAGCTATCCCCAGCGGACTGGCAACTGCGGAGCGGAACGAACGCAACGGATCCGGCAGAACTCTCGGCATGAAACCGTGTGGAAAAGCACTGGCAGGGGAAAAGTTTGCCGAACCATTTCTTCGCATCACTAAGAATACTAACTTGGCTATTGGTTTATGCACTGATCCGAAGTACAAATTTTTGTTTGGGAAAAGTTTCACGGAACTTGTTGAATGCATTACGATTGAAGAAATTCAATAGCTTGAGGAAATATTAACTTTTACAATGTTGATTCAATCACGGTGAACGCGACACACCGTGTATACTTGATGGTGGACTTTTCGATCGATTTCAAAATTTATTTATTTGTAGCGCATTCCCGATATATATATTGCAATTCATTATACAAAAAACTATTTCGAATCAATATAAATCTAATGCCTTTTATTTCGCTTTTTAAAGCCCTCTTAAACAAATACAACCAACAATTTTAAAAAGTTAAAAAAAATCAAAAACTATTAATGTTCGAAAAAATATTATATTTTGAAGATGCGCTTCGGGTCAAATTGATGTTAATGCGTTACAAAGGTAAACGAGCAGGTTAACTGAACTTTCAGAACCAGCAAGTTTTTTATTTCGTTTTGATGATTGATTAATTTTAATTAAACTTTGAGATCAAGTTTTCCATTTAACTACTTTATTGATAATATTCTGCATGAACACTTCAGTGTTTGTTAATTTGTAATTCTATATGCGGTCCAAAATGCCCAGAACATCTGTCATCCATATCTGTGTCATTTTTAACCGCATTTTGAACATTTTTAAATAAAAAATCAAAATTCAATCATCATTCAATCAATTCATTGATCTCAAAAGAAAAACATACGTAAATCGAAAACACTTGATGGTCATGCATCGTACTAAGTTTCCCAGTAAACCAACGATCAAATTCTTCTTCCTCCAGCATCCCTCAATTGGACAGGCTATTTCCAGTGGAAGCCGCCCCTACGCTTGCCGATGGATAAAATATTAAGCCACTTCAACACAATCCCTTCCACCCTTGTGGAAGAGCCGCTCTTCCGAACAAGAAGGCTATTGGAAACTTTGCCCGAAAGGATACAGCAGAAAGTGGTAAATGCATAATCCCAGCAGCAATCTGTGAAACATGTTTTTGGATTTTGGTGAGCAGCGTAATCTGCCGCCAACAACTGCCCCCGATGCTGGAAGGAGTGACGACCGATACTAATGTTGATGGCGGAACTACTTGGAAGGGGGCGAAAATGCGGTGCAAAATGGACCATTTCCTCAACCATATTCCGCTTCCTGACGTTAAATCCGATAGGAAGCAGATTATCGAGAGTGGATTCCCCGTTCTTCGCTGGCAGGCTACAGAGCTTAAGATGTTCTCTCCGGAGTAGCATTGAAATCCGACATGCTTCTCGGCTACCACCACCACCACCCGCTCCAATAGGTTTGATCCGGTACCTTTTCCCCCCTCGACAGTCTAGCACAGTTTGGCTGTTGATAAAGAGGAGTTTGACACTTGAGATGATTTTTATGAGCTTGGAATAAAATTTAATGTTTAATTCGATTAAGCCGATAAAAAGTGTCCTGGTTAAATAGGTATCAGGTTTGCGAGTTTAAACTGAACCCCTAGCAAAAAATCAGTTACTGCTATTTGCAGTTGAATAATTTGTAGGTATCAAAGAGTGAATACAGAAATTACCCTTTATTGGTTTCTATCTATCATTCAGATTTTTTACCCGTGGAGCTTGGAGCAGGAAAATTCTTTGGTTTTATTTTATTGATAATGGACAGATTTTTGAAAAATTCATGAATATGCACGCTGGGTTAAATAGTGTACAGCCCTAGGTAAATCAATAGGAATTATTTCCAATTTATTTTTCAACTAGCTGACCCGACAAACTTCGTATTGCCGCAAATTAAACTGTGTTGTACATAAATCGTGAATCTCGGATGACCTTTGTCACAATCTTGAGTTTTGCAAGTTTCTGGGGAGTTCATGGGTGTTGTAATATACAAATTTTCCTCACAGTAAAGTAGAAAACAACTCCCCTCATTGCTTAGCCTGATAAAATAAAGCGGATAGCATTTAAATATTCGCCATCATTACAAACCATTCCGCCGAATACCATTTTGCGGAACACCAATTCTCGGTTGACCATAACGCGGAATATAGAGTTTCGCAGAATACCATTTCGCGAAAAACCTTACGCGGGATGTACCATTTCGCAGGGGTGACCCAACTGAAGGAAAGTAATAGCGGTCAGTAGATCTAGGAAAACAAATAAACCTAGATAGAGGTAATCTCTACGGGGGGCTGCCCCCCGCAGTAGCCGGCGCTTCCGACGGCAGGTCGCTGGCAACACTCGCGGCCTGTGGCCGTCTCGCACTGAATTATCTAATGTTACTATTGATAGTTTTTGGTGGTCTTGTTATTGATTAATGTTTTATGAAAGAGTCTAAAATTTCTCGAGTTCGATTAGTTTTTGAGTTACGCAAAAATTTCTGTTTTATATATATATATGATAGTCCTTATCTCCCTACCACAGGGCTGAGGGGTCTCAAAGCATCATTAAAAAAAATTCCTGCCTCCAAAATCCCCCACATGCCAAATTTGGTTCCATTTGCTTGATTACTTTACGAGTTATGAGGAAATTTGAATTTCATTTGTATAGGAGCCCCCCCCCCTTCTGAAGCGGGGAGAGGTTTCAATTCACCATAGAAAACATTCTTGTCTCCAAAAACACCCACATGTCATATGTTGTTCCATTTGCTTGATTAGTTCTCGAGTTATGAGGAAATTTGTATTTCATGTGTATGGAAGCCCCCCCCCCCCTCTTAAAAGGGAGAGGGTCATTATTCCCCTCCTAAAGAGGGGAGGGGTCTCAATTTACCATCACCACCAAAAAATGCCTAAAAAAACACCCACATGCTAAATTTAGTTCCATTTGCTTGATTAGTTCTCGAGTTACAAGGAAATTTGTATTTCATTTGTATGGGAGCCCCCCCCCCCTTCCTAAAAAGGTAAGGGGTCTCAATTCATCATAGAAAAAATTCATGC
Organism: Sabethes cyaneus; assembly: GCF_943734655.1. Lineage (NCBI taxonomy): Eukaryota > Metazoa > Arthropoda > Insecta > Diptera > Culicidae > Sabethes > Sabethes cyaneus. Next base: position 147,739,063 of record NC_071354.1, read on the forward strand.
CTCCAAAAACACCCACATGTCAAACATGGTCCCATTTGATTAATTAGTTTTCGAGTTATGAGGAAATTTGTATTTCATTTGTATAGGAGGGGGAGGGGGTCTCAATTCACCATAAATTGGGGAGGGGTCTCTTAAATTGGGGAGGGATCTCAATTCACCATAGAAAAAATTCTTGTCTCCAAAAACACCCACATGTAAAATTTGGTTCCATTTGCTTGATTAATTCTCGTGTTATGCAGAAATTTGTGTTTCATTTGTATTGGAGCCCCCCCTCTTAGTGGTAGGAGGGGTCTCTAACTATCATAAGAACCTTCCTTCGCCCCAAAAACCCCTATATGCAAATTTTCACGCCGATCAGTTCAGTAGTTTTCGATTCTATAAGGAACATTCGGGCAGACAGACAGAAATCCATTTTTATAGGCACCTGGCAGAAATTTTACGAGTCCTTTTTATTTGTACTTTTGTACAAATATGTACTTTTTATTTGTCGATTATTTAAGGAACAAAGATTGGTGACGGAGGCCTGAATATATGTAAAGTCTCGAAAATACTAGGTGAATTGACTATGTAGCTGCTAATAAATGCGCTTGCAAGCTAATCGTAAACTGCGTGAGTTTATGATCAGCCTTTAAGTGCACTTGCTAGCAGTTAGTCAATTCGCATAGTATTTTCGAGGCTGTACATACATTCTGGTAGCAAGTATTATTGAGATGTTACAGTTAAGTATTTTTGTGACGTTACAAAAACATTTATATTGTTACATAACAGAAATAATAGGATTGTTACATAACAATGGCAATAATGTAACGTAACGTTACATTGCTTTAGTGTTATTGCAAAGTTACATAAACATTATCGCAATGTTACATTGTAATATAACAATGTTATGTAAAAAAGTGGGAAATTTCAACCATCCTGTTACTCTCAGGTTACGTAACTACAACCTCACATCATAAACATTACCGCAATGTTACATTGTAATGTAACAATGTTATGTAAAAAAGTGGGAAATTTCAACCATCATGTTACTCTCAGGTTACGTAACTTCAACGTCACATCATAACACAGTTACGTAACAATCTGGTTAATGTTATGTAACAATGTTGACCGGGTACATATCACTCGAAATTATAAAAATCCACGTGCTTGAGTGGTAAAACCTTGTTTTTTGTGAAATTTATATAAACCAGGCTATTGCAAGCAAGATACAGGATAACTAAAGAGAACATTCATATTTTCATGTAGTGCCGGAGCAACATGGTTCGATAAGACTGAAAGATATTCGAATCTCCAAAACTTTGGCTTGAACCGATACAAAACAAGCATAAGGATCTTGTAGAAAGTAGAAAAACATTCCAATGATATGCAAAAACTGCTTTAGGATCACTGCTGTGTTCGATTAGTTAAGTCGCCACACTAACTTTTACAGTATTCTTCAAATTTATGCTCTTTCAATTCACTATTTTAAAAGTGTTTTTAAAATAACTTGTAAAACAGCAAATTTCTTACAAAACCTGACAAAAATTTAGTAAAATTTATATCGAAAACCAGTTAAAAATTAAATTTACTGAAAAATTTTTATGAAATGTACCGCATCTGACATTTGTTTTCGTTTTTCTCACCATCGCAGCAGGTAGCGACACGCCGGCATTTTTTACTCAAATTTGTCAAATAAAGCTCATTTCAATTTGAATTTGAACGGTTGAAAAGGCATTATGAAAAAGCTGAAAGGTTCAAAATTTGACATTTACCTAATTCACGTTGCACTGCTCTTTTAGTGTGACTTTATACCATTCTAAAGTCCCTTTAGTCCCACATTGTACTCTTGTTATTATTTTTTTCATTCTTGTATAATTTTCATATCAGATTTTGTCTTTGTGTATAAAAACCGTTTTATGTTGATTTCTGCATTATTTTCTTATCTTTTTTGAAATTTTTGGAATTTTAGTATCATTCGTCGCTTATTTCTTGTAGTCTGCTTTGCCTTATTTTGTTTTTTTGTACCATTTTGGTATGATTTTAGCATCTTATTCGTCATTGATGTATTGCTCTGTATAATATTTTTGATAATGTATGTATGTATGTATAATGTATAATATTTTAGATGTCTAAGTTTTCATATCATTTTCAAACGATATTTTTGTCCTTGTTCTACTCCTATCATTTTGTGTTGTTTTTATATCTCTGTTTCTCTGTTTTTCTACTATATTGCTTTTATTTTCGTGCCATTTTTATGTCATTATTGTTTCATCGGTTGTCATTTTTGTATCAGTGCATTGCGCTTTGCATCATTTTAGTAACGTTTCCGTGTAATTTTTGTCGTGAATCGACTAAACTTATTTTGTACCATTTTTATGCAATTTTTGTAACACTTCTGTATCGTTTTGGTGTCATTTCTGTGTCAGTGTTTACGTTACGTTTACGTTACGTTACGGTTCTTTTTGAGTGCTTGTCTTTATTTATTTTTTAAATATTATTATAGTACAATATTGTGGGTATGAAATGGGGAGAGTTACCTGGAAGGAGCGTCAAATATAGCTCTGGCTCTCTCAAGTCACTACCTAGCGCCTTCTCGAAGATCGAAATCAATAATGATTCGGATCAGATGTTTACCCTGCGTCGGGTTGCTAGACAAGTTCCGCGAGTACAACTTGCAGACTCATCATCTGGTTGTGGACTTTAAGGCGGCGTACGATTCAGTCAAACGAAATGGGGTATGGCAGATAATACTAGAACATGGTTTTCCGACGAAACTAATTACGCTGATTCGTGCGACGCTGGATGGGTCAAAATCATGCGTCAAAATAGCGTGTGAGAGCTCAGCCACTTTCGTGACAGTGGATGGACTGAAGCAAGGGGAGGCACTCTCTAAACTGCTATTCACCATTACCAACAGAGAAAACAGCCTGGAAATAAATAAAAAGAAAACTTATCCAATTTAATTCCGCTATGTATACATATGGGTCACTCCATGTCAAGTGACCGAGAAAAAGTTCAAACGTGTAATCGACCTTCACGGATTTGATCCAAATTTTGCCAGATTGTTCGTTTTCGGTCAGAAAGTAAAAATCCAAAATTTGGTACCTCCATTTTTAAGGAAAATACCCGATTTTGTCAAAACCTCTTTTTGACGTAGGACTACGTCTTTGTTTACTATCTGGGACTGGGTAGCACTTTGTGAAAACGAAAATAGAAGTGTAACGTTGGAATGAAAGTTTTCAAATGCTAATAACTACTAAACTACTGAACAAAACTGAACAATTTATATGTCTCTGAAAAGATAAAATGGCCAGCAATTTTATGGAGGGGGCGAGAAAGCAATTTTATGGACGGCGTAAGAGGGGGGGGGGGGTTTCTATACAAATGAAACACAAATTTTCTCAAAACTCGAGAACTAATCAAGCAAAGGGAACCAAATTAGACATGCAGGGGTTTTAGAAGGTAGATTTTTTTTCTATGGTGTACTGAAACCCCTTCCCCTTCTAAGAGGGGGGGCTCTCATACAAATGAAATACAAATTTCCTCATAACTCGATAGCTAATCAAGCAAATGGAAACAAATTTGGCATGTAAGGGTTTAAAGAGGTATGAATTTATTTTATGATGGTTTGAGACCCCTCACCCCTGTGGTAGGAGGATAAGGACTCTCATACAAATAAAACAGAAATTTTTGCGTATGTGCCATATTTTCTGCTATGTAACAAACGGTAAGCTGTGAAAGTAAACTAGTAAAACCTTCTCAAAGCAAAAGACGGTGAATCGAAGCCGTTAATTTTTATGCCTCTTACCATTCATGTCAAAAGAGAATGACATTCGAATGGCACGTCATATTTGCGATGAACGTGCTTTGGCTTTAATGTTATTTGTAAACAATGGCCTTTTTAAAGGCCACAAGCGAGTAAAAGTAAGATTATTGAAACATGCCAAGCTACGCATAATCATAATACAATAATCTAATACAATAATCTGTAGGCTGGTCAACTTTTCAACTTTTATGATACACACAAGTGATTTTTAAAAGAAATCTTCTATGTCTCAATGGTTGCAGGCGTTATACTTATGAACCCCCGTCCACGTATTTTCAAAGCCACCATTGCATTCAATGAAGAATTGAATCTGAATATTTTGCTCTTCTCTTTTAAACAATGGCACTCATAGATTCTTATAAACATATAGTCCTACGTCACCCATTCGTACAACCCTTAGGGCTGTATACCTTGTAGTTTTTCTTTTGCTTATATCTCCGGAAATATCAAGTTTAGAAAGATACTATTTTCACATTTTCAAAGGAAATCATCCAAGGATTTCCAAAAAGATATTATTTTTGAGCACCAGTGCTGCCAAACATTTTTAAATTCAATTTGAAAACTAAATTTACATTTTTCTCTCAATGAAGACAATTTTATCTCAAAAATTTCAACTTCATCTTGTTCCGCAGTTTTTACATAAGAATCACTTATCGCCCCGAGGTATTCTTTACCGATCGTGAGATACAGCGTTTTAAAGCAAGCAATTAATTGAGGGAATATCCGATCAGCACCAAATTTTCGATTTTTGCTTTCTGACCGAAAACGAACAATCTGGCGAAATTTGGTTCAAATTCGTGGAATGGCCCATATGTAATACATAGTAGAATTAAATTGGATAAGTTTTCTTTTTATTTAATTCCAGGTTTCGTATTCTACTGAGACAGTCCAAAAACTTCAGAGAAAACAGCAAAATCAGAAAACAGAAAAAAGGAGACTAAGTAAACAGAGAATCCTCAGAAATTCTAAAATAGAGAAAACATACAAAACAGAAAACAGGGAAGTCAGAAAACAGAGATAATAGGGTAGACAGAAAACAGAGAAATCAGAAAACAGAAAAACAGAGAAGTCAGAAAACTGAGGAAACAAGGAAGTCAGAAATCAGAGACAGCAGCGAAAACAGGGAAGTCAGTAAACAGAGAAAACAGGGAAAACAGTAGTCAGAAAACAGAGAAAACAGGAAAATCGAAAAACAGAGAAAACATAGAAATCAGGAAAAAGGCAAGTCAGAAAACAGAAAAACAAGGAAATTAAAAAAAAGAAAACAGGGAAGTCAGAAAACAAGAAAACAGGGAAGTCAGTCAGAAAATATAAGGACAGGGAAGTTAGAAAACAGGGAAGTCAGAAAACAGAGTACCCAGAAAACATAGAAAACAGGGAAGTCAGAAAATATAAGAAGAGGGAAGTTAGAAAACAAAGAAATCAGACAGCGTAGGAGTCAGAAAACAGAAAAAATAGGGAAATCAGAAAACAGAGAAAACAAGGGAGTCAGAATCAGATATAACAGCGAAAATGTGGGAATCAGAATACAGAGAAACCAGGGAGGTCAGAAATAAGAGAAAACAGAGAAAACAAGGAACTGAGAAAACATAAAAACAGCAAAATCAGAAAACAGTGAAAACAGAGAAGTTGGAAAACAGAGGAATCAAAAATCAGAGCAGTCAAAAAACGAAGAAATCAGTAAACAGAGAAAACAGGGAAGTCAGAAAACAGAGAAAACTGTGAAATCAGAAAACAGAGATAACAAGGAAATCAGAAAACAGAGAAATCAGAGAAGTCAGAAAACAGGGAAGTCAGATAACAGAGAAAACAGAGAAATCAGAAATCAGAGATAACGGACAAATCAGAAAAGAGAGAAAAAAGAGAAATCAGGAAACAGAGAAAACAGGAAAGTCATAAAACAGAGAAATCAGAAAACAGAGAAAACAGAGATATCAGAAAATAAAGAAAACAGGAAAGTCAGAAATTGGCTAAAACAGAGAATTTAGAAAACAGGGAAGTCAGAAAACAAAGAAAACTGAGAAATCAGAAAACAGAGAAAACAGGGAAGTCAGAAAACAGAGAAAACAATCAGGAATCAGAAATCAAAGATAACGGAGATATCAGAAAACAGAGAAGAAAGAGAAATCAGAAAACAGAGAAAACACGAATGTCAGAAAACTGTCCTGTACTCTAACAGTCAGCTGCGAAGTCTGTCGATAAAGAAGGGTCAAGTCTTGGAAAGACATTTAAGCCCAAGGCTTTCCCAGAATTTGTCCGACAGAATAGGAAAACTTCCAGCTGGAGTTATTTGGAAATATTGGTAACCTGGCAATTCTTTTCGTGCGCCTTCCAACTTCAAACCTAGGGGGCTCGTGCCCCAGTGTAGCCCATCCTAGACACGCCAGTGGTTTTCGTTTTATGCTTAGCGATATCAGATGGCTGGTGATAAGTCTGTATTGTGTTGCATAATAATCCTGCCTGAAAAGATTGTTCCTAGTAGCAACAAACCCTTCCAGTGACCACCAGCGTAGGCCATTCCACAACAGAAACTTTCCACAATTCCTGAAACATTGCAAAGTTCGGAATGCGGCGTGGTCGTCATTGTTGGCCGCTCCTCCGTTCGTCATCGTCGTCATTGATATGAAAACGATAAACATGCACCCCACCGGTGGACGTCGTCGGTATTTCTCCCGGAAGAAAAACAGTGAGAGATAAGTCCGATGATAAAAATATTTTATTCATTCGAAATAATTTTCCTAAAAGGTTTCCCTTCTCCTACTGGTCAACGTCTCGCCGTGCCAGACCGTTGAAACGGGGCCGCCAATAGAAAGTGTCCAAGCGCTGAAGAACGACTCTACGGCCGTCGTAGTCTATTAAGGGTAGGAAGTAAAATTCTTTTCCACCTACAGCCATAGGATTCCCTCCCATTTGCACTACTATTCATAGCTTTTGTCTGCCGGTGCCGGACTCCGATGAATGGTAAGGATTAGGATTTTCCTATAGACACTAGCCCATGTCTCGTGCTGACCGTTACTAGCATGGTTTCTCCCGAACCGCCACCATATCGAGGCTTCGATCTTTTCTGCTTGTAGCACCAGCTGTTGGGTATATTCCTAGCAAGTCTTTGATTTCCCGCAGGGTTTCCGGCTTCGGATTTTTACTGTATTCCGGTTTGCTACAGCAAATGGCGTGATGGGTACTTTTAATTTACCGTTGAATGTGGTGTGAAATTCCACAGGGTTGCAATCCATAACATGGATGCCTCGTTGGTACTTTGATCGTAAAATATATCGAGTATGTGAAGTGAATTATTGTTTTAACTGTCAAGCACCGGTAATTACATAAAACGAAGAAAACAGTTTTTCAACTTCCACTACATTCGATCAGTTTACAACCATCGAAAAACATGCGGACTAACATTTTACGACTCCCCATGCGTTAACCAATAACCTGCTACAATCCATTGCAATGCGGGAGTGCTGGTACCTACTATCTTATTTGTTAATCTAATAAATCTATCACTATCCTTCGTCCGTGCGGCCAGCAGAAAAGGCTTGGCGTTTACATTCTCTGCACTTACGGCACGCCAGGAAATAAAACCCAGTCAATCAAAGCAGAAGTCGGTTGTAAGGTGTGTTCATTTCCCCCATGCCTAAGTTGTTCCTCTGTGAACTTTCCCAAGCCCAACCAATCAGGAAGGAATAAATTTGATAGCCTTAGCACATAAATCTCCCCTGCTGGCTGCTACCGCTGCTCGAAGGGGCAGAAAATATGTTTCTAAATTCATTTCAGTGGTACTAAATTTCATGTCCTTGTGCTTCCCACTTTTCACCCGCAGGAGTCGGACATCGGCTGCAGTACCATCGGAAGCCTCGGTATGGCAGGTGCATCGTCCAGTGAAGATATCCACTCGCAAAACGGTGATTTAAAAGTCAACGGACATTTGACCGCAGCAAACTGCAACGGTACCGGCAGTACGGTGACGCTGTCCCCGATGCCGGTGACCGGCGGAGGAGCAGGCGATTCACAGCCAGCGCGTGCCTGCATCATGACTGCCCTCAGCATAGTAAGTATTCTACGTTTAAATAAGGTGAAGAGCGGTTCGTAATTTTATATAATGTAGAACTTTGCTTATTTCTTAAGCCCGTACGGCATTGAAAATTGATCGCCATTTACCTAAGGGTGAAAAATGAATTGTGTTTCACAAAAACATCTACAAAGTGCCCGTTATCACAAACTATAAACACCAAATTGCAAAAGTAATTAAAAAATCAATTTTTATTTAGATTTTGACAGTAAAATATTTGCATATTTCATATATCTTTTTACTTTCTTGATAACTAAAAGCAGACATTTAGTGACATTCGACTGGGTGGTCCTCAGAGAAAACGATGATAAAGAAGAGAAATAAGATAAAGATTTAACATTTTCCCGACATTTCGACACTTTGTTTCAAATATTTTTTAGGGACAATCGTTTTCACAACCTTTCCCTTTGAGTCCCTTGAACAAGATACCATCATAAAAGAACAGTTAGAAAAGCCAAAGCTCCATGTTGCTGCCTTGGGGAACTCCATTTTTATTGGAATTCCAACTCGAACATCTATCCATCATAATCAGTTTTATTCATTATGACAATTGGATGGGTCAGAAGGAAAGGGGTGTAAGTGACAAAAAGTAAATTTCGAGAAAATCAGATCCAAAGTTAACATCGCCTAGAAAATTCGTTAGATTATATAATAGAAAACTAATGACGCACTATGGTTGTGTTAGCTTTACTTTATTAAATTCTACTGAAATCTTGGAAAATTACTTTGATTTTCGGGATTTATAAGATAGTTTTGAAAATGTGATATGCACTTACACCCCTTTCCTTCTCAGTTATGCACTTGTACCCCTTTCATTCCAAGCGATTATAGGGAATTACTACTTGGAGTGAAAAGGGTGCAAATCTTGGAATCATATTACTATCGTCTTCATTGAAAGGTAGGTTAGCGGGCAGGCAGCAGTAGTTCAGGATTTTCTCGCTACGTGGCGCTAGTGCAGATGTAATATTCTTGTACAGACTGTATCTTACGCTACTGACTATTTAGAAAGTTGCAATCTTCGGGAAGGTTGTTCAAATGACTGTCGTCTCGGAAATGATACTGAAAATAGTTCAGAATATTCTCAACGTGCAGCGCTAGTGTATATGCGAACTCGTTTTATTTGCTATAGCTTATAATTCATGTAACCTAAGGTATTACTTTCTTAGGCAAAGTTGTTTGAGTAATAGCAGCCTTGCAGATGGTAT